>NC_091008.1:0-2400000 GCF_041146395.1 Eulemur rufifrons | reverse complement strand
TTTTGAATGGAATTACTAATAAATATACTCTTATTACTCATCTACTAAGCTGCTTGATAAGTTTCCACTTGCACTTGCTATTACATTACCTGAAATCCCCTTTCCTTTAGGGTCACATTTGTACTTTCTTTATTAAAAAGTCACTTTCTCAGTAAAGTCTTCACTGACCACCTTTCGTAAAACTGTAGCCACCAGCCTTTCAAAGTATCCTTTTTCTTGTTTTACCTTCTTCAGTACTCACAGCTACCTAACATGCTGTCTGTGTTACTCATTTGTTTTGCTTGTCACCTGTCTCCCCTTTCAACCCTGAGCTCTCTGAGGGCTCTGAGTTCCTGTTTGCTTTGTTGCTTTGTTGTGTCTTCTGTCCCGGTACTAGGAGAAGTCCTGGGTCCTAGTAGGTTCTCCTTCAAATATCACTGTGTTCCACGCCAAAACCTTATTTACTTCAGTGAGAAAAAAGGAAGAAAATATGCTTCTAGAACAGAATGTAAGAAGCAAAAATTCATCATCAAAAAATATAAGATGTCATCTTTGGAAGAAAGAACACCTACATACATATTAAATACATAAAGTCAAATCCTTTCTTCCATGTCCCAAATCACTGCCATTTCTGACAGTCTTTGCACTTGGAATCCTGATTCACAATTCTGTCCTTACCTTCGGTTGTCATTTCAAAACACGGAACACCTGAGAATGTAAACGTCTGTTTTTGTTAGGAAACAAATGCTTCTGTCATTGCTGCCAAATTCCATAAAAATATCAAGAAAACAATGTTTTTCACTGCATTTTAATGTTTCTTTTTGAAATAAAATACAAGTAACAAAAAGAGAGTGTGGGTTGGAATTCATTACTCAGGCATAAAAACACTCAGATGTCAGGAAGCCTCACAAATCTTTTCCATGCTTGCTCAGAACAGAGTTAGTGGACAAGGTCAGCCAGCATAACTTTTCTTCCTTTTTTCTCGTACATTTCCCGATGCATCTTCAGAGAAAATCAAAAAAATGACTCTCGTCATTGCAATGTAAAAAGCAAAAATTTTCAAAAGATAAGAAGGGCCGTCAGGATTGACTCATTCACCTCAATCTAAACCAGAATTGACAGAGGTAGATTTTGATCTCAGAGCAGGCAGAGAGAATTTGGTGGCATTCATATATTTCAGAACCATATATCTTCTTTTACTGGTACAGTGTAGTGAAAAAGAATACAATCTTTGAAGCCAGACAGAGGTTTCAATCTCAACTGCAGAGTTAAAAAGCTACATCACTTTGGACAGTTCGTTTTACTTATTTGATTCTTTTTCCTATGCGATAAATTGTGCCTAACATATAAGGCTGTTGTATTATATAACTGATATGAACCATGTGATATAAAAAGGCAGATAACTTAAGATGACTAGTTCTTCCTCTAACACACACAAACACATATCCTTTCTTCCCACAATATGTTAACAATTTATTTCATTTAATTGATAAATTTAACACAGTCTCAGGTTACAAAATCAGTAGCATTTCTATATGCTAATAAACAGTCAAGCTGAGAGTCAAATCAAGAACTCAATACCATTTACCATAGCTACAAAGAAAATAAAATGCTTAGGAATATTTTTAACCAAAGAAGTGAAAGATCTGCTACTAACGGCCAGCTGGACTGATTTTGTCCTCACTGAGAAGTGTCATATCCACAGCCGTGAATTGAGCACTGTGGTTGTGACAGGCTGAGTTACAGCAGGACACCCGGTTACTCTCATGCACACTGAGGCTCAACTAATGAATGTTCCGTTTCCTCTTCCTCCTTTCCTGGGTTCCATTGATTTTAAAGTTAAAAAACAATGGAGTTTTATAATTAACTTCGTAAGAAAGCATCATAGATGCAGCATTCCGTACACTATCGATGGTATTTTGGATTTTGTATGCCACGAGAGACCAGACCATGGCACATAGGATTCTTTGTTGCTGTCTATACAAACAAAACCCGCAGACGTCACAGCCACCGTGACCACGCTGCCGATGCAAGCACTGGGTGTGTGCAAGAAAGTCTGGTTTTGGAACTACATCTACCTGAGGTTTTTCACAGTGAGGCAGCCTAGGTTTTTCCCAGTAAAACACACACATCCAGAGGGTTCTGTGCTTCTGAACACCTTCCTGGGCGTACGGCACGTCAAGCAAAGCCTGTGTGTGGTGGCTTTGCTCACAGGTGCTGTCACCGTGCCTATACTGTGACCATTGTACCAGGACATGGGCATCAGGGCTCCTCCTCAAGTCATTTGTTGGTGACTCCAGCACTGCTCTCCCTCACAGGTGCTACCGTTCCCGAGTCTAATCAATAGCCAGATTCCTATCACCAGCCTTTTGCCTTTTGTTTTCTTTTTTGTTTTGTTTTGTTTTTTTTTTTTTTTTTTGAGACAGAGTCTCGCTCTGTTGCCTGGGCTAGAGTGAGTGCCATGGTGTCAGCCTCGCTCACAGCAACCTCCAACTCCTGGGCTCAAGAGATCCTCCTGCCTCAGCCTCCTGAGTAGCTGGGACTACAGGCATGTGCCACCATGCCTGGCTCACTATATATTTATATATTTAGTTGTCTATATAATTTCTTTCTATTTTTAGTAGAGACAGGGTCTCGCTCTTCCTCAGGCTGGTCTCGAACTCCTGAGCTCAAATGATCCTCCCGCCTCGGTCTCCCAGAGTGCTGGGATTACAGGCGTGAGCCGCCATGCCCGGCCCTATTTGCCTTTTGTGCTTGCTTTCTCTGTCCTCTAATATTTTAGCAATAATGACTACTTTTTATTGAGTAGTCCTCTTGTGTCAGGCTCTAAGTTAAAGACTTTATGTGCATGATGATATTGAAGAAACATCATAACCTTATACTGTAGGTTTTACCAACCTTATGTTTTAGATGAAGAAATTGTGGCTCAGAGAGGTTGAGTCACTTGCTCTGGGTCACACAGCTAGTGAGAAGTAGATCAAGGATTCTAACTGAATATGTTCAGCTCCCAAGTGTCTCCTCAAAACCGGCAAACTTTCCTGCGCCTATTAAATTCTGCTGTTCACAGATCTTTGCAGTTATTTTTTTTTTAAATGGATATCTTCGTTTCCCTGCTTCCAGTTGCTTCAGGTTAAATAATTTTAGAATATTGCAGTCATATCCTTAAATACTGGTTGCTGTCTTACTATAGGACATTTGAACAGATTAGCTATTATCACTAAATCTTCCAAAAAGGATAAATAAAATGTCAGATTGAACATGCGTATTTGAGTCAGCTTAAAGAGTTTTTAATAAAGGAAGAATGGACAGAACGGTAGACTTTAACTCATGGGAAAAATGAAATATATTTTCAAATCTAAGTGACAAATACAATGAAAATAGGTGCCTGGGTATTTATGAGCTAGTTTAGAATACCTAAATAAGGGCCTCAAAGTGGGCATTTTAACCGTTTAGCGCAACTGCTGCTTTTTGAAATCTACTTTTCTCTGCACCGTTGCCCTCAAAGCAGAGATCCCGTTTTCAGTTATGCGTAATTTTATGACGATGCCCCTCCTCCTTTCCCTTTGCCTCAACTTAAGTCCCCTTTTGTTTCTGATTGAATCAAAATATGTACTATTAATCCTGGGGAAACCACATGCTCATGAAGTAGATCCCCTTATTTCAGAAATGAGGCGAGTGCCGATTCCATAGCGACAGAATGTTCGCATGTGCGTCCGGCCACCCAGGATAAAGACTGCATTCCTCAGCCTCCTTGCAACCACGTGGGCCCGTGAGCCCAAAATCTGTGGAAGGAATGAAAGCAGAAGTATGTTGTGGTAGCTTCCGGAAAATTTCTCACCCGAGTGTTCCCTTTACCCTGTTCTTTATTTTTCCCTTATTCTGCTGCCTGAAGCTCTGAGGTCACCCATTCAGGCCAAAAGGATGGAGACTGTATCCTAGGGACCCCGAAACTGCCAGTATCCCCAAAGAGCTGAAGAGCTGGTGGGACGGAACCGCCAGACCTGTGCAGGACAGCCTGCCTCCGGCCCCGGTTTACACGAAACAGAAATTAACTTTACCTTCCTTAAACCCCTGCTATTTTTCTATCACTCGTAGAGAAACCTAATCCCAACTAACACACACCTACACTGAGTAAGGTCAGTGAGGCATTCATCTTGGATGCATTATTTAAGGGGATGCCAAAAAGCGATCATCAAGATCAATTCTATTTGAACATTTTTTAAATCATATTTTTGAAGAAAACCAAATGACAAACTATGACCTGTGAGCCATCCATCTATTTTTGTAAATAGAGTTTTATTGGAACCAGAGCTTAGAGCAGGGTGAGTTGAGTATGTAGGGTCTGGCAAGGACAGACCTTGTCTTTATTTACAGTTTTGATATTTTGTTCACCATATCTTTAAAAATATATTTTTTTTAAAAATATTGCATTAGAGTATAAATATTATTTATCTTGTTTACTGAGTGTTTGCCTCCCCTACCTTTACCTGCCTAAATTTTTTGCCTGCGATTAGTGCCTCACTCACCTTATCTTAGTTCCAGGCTTGGCATACACCTGTGAAACTGTCATTGCAGTCAAAATAGTAACCATATCTATCACCCCAAAAAGTTTCTTCTCGCCCCCCTATAATCTCTCCCTGCTGCCGTTGCCCACCTTGACCCTCCCAGTCACCAGGAAACCACTCGTCTGTTTTCTATCCCCATGTGCTAGTTTGCATTTCACAGAGTTGTATATAAATGAGAATATAAAGTTTGCTTTCCCTTTTATTAGCTTCTTTCTCTTAGCATAATTATTATCAAGTTGTAACATATTCAGTTTTTTTATTGCTAAGTACTATTATGTTCTTTCACCTGTTGATGGACATTTGGGTTATTTCCAGCTTTAAAGTATTGTATTGCAAGGAAAGCTGCTTGACCATTCAAGGGCAAGTCGTTACAGGCATGCATATTTTTCTTTCTCCTGTATAAATATCTGAGAATGGAATGGCTGGATCCAGTGGTAGATGTATGTCATTTGAAGACGTTGCCAAACTGTTTTCGAAATGGTTGGATCGTTTAACATCCTCTCCAGCAATGCATGAGAATTCTAGGTCCACCACGTTCACACTGACATTTAGTACGGAGGAGAGTGATGACAGGCTCTGGCAGGAGGTAAAAGCTGAGGAAGACTTAAATCTGCCTCTGCTTTGAGTGGTTCCCACCCCCACCCCCAGATCCCTCCGCTCCGGTTGTGTAAGTACATCCTCTGACAAATCATTAGGTGACCGCTAGATATGCTGATCGAGGTGTCAACTGTAAAAAGCCAGGCTGAAAAATAAAATGAAGAATTAATAATAAAACTGAGCAGAAGCATCAGCAACTGAACGTTGTGTGTGAGACAGACTCTACAGAATTAATCCAGGAAAGCACTGAATAAAAATCCAGACAAACAGTAGCAACAATTCTTTGGGGAAGGAGGCATTGGTTTTCTGTGCAGTGTCACAGATTGCTACAGCTTAGGGGCTTAAAACAACATATATTTGTTGTAACAGTTTCCGTGGGTTACGAGTGGCTGAACTGATTCTTCTGCTGCGGGTCACACAAGGCTAGAGTTCAGCTGTCAGTTGGGGCTGTTGTGTCATCGAAGGCTTAGACCTTCCGAGCTCACATGAATTTTGACTGTATTTGTTTATTTCCTTGCAGCTGTAGAATTTTTTTTTTTTTTTTTTTTTTTTTTTTTTTTTTTTGTTGAGACAGAGTCTCACTTTGTTGCCCAGACTAGAGTGAGTGCCGTGGCGTCAGCCTAGCTCACAGCAACCTCAGACTCCTGGGCTCAAGCGATCCTCCTGCCTCAGCCTCCCGAGTAGCTGGGACTACAGGCATGCGCCACTATGCCCGGCTAATTTTTTCTATATAGATTTTTAGTTGTCCATATAATGTCTTTCTGTTTTTAGTAGAGACGGGGTCTCGCTCTTGCTCAGGCTGGTCTCAAACTCCTGATCTCGAGCGATCCTCCCGCCTCGGCCTCCCAGAGTGCTGGGATGACAGGCGTGAGCCACCGCGTCCGGCCAGCTGTAGAATTTATGATGGCTTGCTTCCTCAGGATAGGAGGGAACCAGAGAGAGAGAGAGAGAGAGAGAGAGAGAGAAAGTCTCTGCTACTTCAGGTTTCTTGAATGGCTTTTAAAGGGCTTCTCCAACAGATCAGACTTACCCAGGTTAATCTCTTTATTAACTCAAAGTCAACTGGTTATGGGCTTTTATTCCATTTGAAAAATCCATTCGCCTTTACTGTAGACTGTAAACTAATCACAGTAGTGACATCCCTTGTGTTCATAGGTTCTACTCAGACTCGAGAATGTTCAAGACATGGACACCATGGGAAAGTGGGAATTCTGGGGTCATCTTAGAGTGTGGCATTGGCCCATTAATAAATAGAGGGCTAACTAAAGAGAAAAGCAAAGTCAAAAATAGACCATATCCCTGTGGAAATTTAGTATGTGCTAAACGTGGCAAAATGATGGAACTTTAATAAAAAATGTTGGGAAAAAATCATAATCTGTGGAGGAGAAAACATAACATTGAAATCATATTTCACATCACTCAAAAAATAAACTCCAAATAAATCAGAAAACTAAATGTAAAAAAAAAAATCGTAAAAGCACTGAAAGAAAACATGAGAATACTGTATATTCTGGGTACAGGGAACATCTATCTGACAATTATCCAAAATCAGAAGAAAAACAAAAGAGAAATTCAACTATATTTTTAAAAAAACCCACTTCTACATGCAATAAAATCCCCAGACAACAACAAAAGCAAACAAACTCAAAATACAAACGATAAACTGGGAGAAAATACATGCAATGTATGTCATAGAAAAGGGGCTAATATTGTTAATAAATAGACAACTTTTAAAAATTGATACCAAAATGGCTAAAGAAAAACATTAGAAAAATGAGCGAAAGTCTCAAATAGATTACAGATATACAAAAGTCCAGCATATGTGTAATTGAATTTCCAGAAGTAACTAGGACCTAACATATATTTGAAGGAAAAAAATGGCAAAACATTTTCTGAATTTAATAAAAATTGCTAACCCACAGATCCAAGAAGCAAGATAAAATCCAAACATGATAAGTACAAAGAAAACCACACCAAAACCCCCGTCATGAAAATTTCTGAAAACTGGTGATAAGGAGAGAACTCTACAGTAGCCAGAGGTGGGAGAGGTGGCACATCCTGGATTGATACGTTGATATCCTAACTCCAGTATATCAGAATGTGACTATGCTTGGAGATAAAGCTTTTAAAGAGGTAATTAAGGTCAAATGAGGTTACCTGAGTGGGCCCCACTCTAATCTCATTATTGCCCTTATCAAAAGAGGAAATTTGGACACACAGAGAGCAATGGCAGGGGAATGTACGCACAGATAAAAAGCCAAAAATGGCTATTTGCAAGCCCTGGCGAGAGGCCTTAAAAGAAACCACCTGCCAACACCTTGATCTGGGACTTCTATCCTCCAAAACTGTGAGAAAATAAATTTCTGTTGTTGAAGCCATTCAGTATGTGGTATTTTGTCATGGCTGCCCTAGCAAACTGAAGCACACATGAACAGAGAAACAAAGAACGAGCCCAGAATCAGCTCTTTGTATCTATAAAGTATACAAAGTGATGTCTCAAAGGCTAGGTTGCTATCAATAGCATTGGGCATCATGAGAGCACAGAAGGGACTAAATCTTTGCTGTACTTTTTATACCATATAAAAGAAGATCTTGTAAACTTGCAACTATAACTTGCCCAGTTGGATGAGTAAACTCACACTTAACGGGGCGGTGCACGCCGTTTGAGGGATGGGCACACTTGTAGCTCTGACTCGAGCGGTTTATGTAACCAAAGCATTTGTACCCCCGTAATATTTTGAAATTAAAAAAAAGAAAAAACTTGCCTAGCATTTTCTAAACCATGATGCTAAGAACATTAGTTCTGTAGAATGCTAATAGATCTTCTTTGGAAAATAAGAGAGGTTTTAGAAAATGTTATAATTTGCTATAAGCCAGACACTTTTCTTGATTCAGGAAAATGTATCTAACGTACAGCATAGGGTAATATGCAATGGACTTTCACCAAGTAAACTAAAAACAATTTAATTCATCTATTTGACTTCTGTTCAGTGATAATATCTGCAAACCGCAGGAAGGAAATATATTTTCTTCTTAAACATATTTGGATAACATTGATCTAATCAAAAGATAGAATGATTTCAAATTAAGTATATGAAATATCTTTAGTAACTCTTGATTGAATGTCTCTAAATCTTTGCTTAATTGTGACCAGACGTACAACATATCAAGGAGACAAGAACAACATTTCTGCTTTAATTAGACCTTCATGTATAATTAAATGAGCTTTGAACTACATCTTAGGACAAGGGAAAACCAATTCCATCTTGTACTTCTAGTCTGCCTATTTAAAATATGTTAAGTCTTTACTGGTAAGTATTTTACTGATCATCTCATAAAACCATTTCCTGACTAAATTCACAGTATAGTGGTTTTATGGTAAATCGAGGATACAGAATACATATAAAAATTTCTTCTAGAATCACACCCAACTGCCTGCTAGTTTGTTAGTATTCTACTGTACCTTCATTATGATTAGGAATAGCCAGCTGTACTTCTATTTTCTTAAATTATTGTTCGATGAAGTATTTCTGAAGAACTATGTTCATTTTAATGCCATGAATTTTGCTTTTGTTATGTTTGTTTATCAATTCCTTTGAGTTTAACATGCTGCAAATTCACTCTGGTTTTAAGGAATCCAAAGACTCCCACCTGGTACAGAGTATTATTTGTTTGTTTAAAATGACCTTCATTTTCTTGAGAAAGAATACTATACAGATGACATGGTTTTCATAGGTTTCCATGCCACTATTTGTTAAAGAAAAAAAAAACTCGGACTGACATATTTACTTTTTAAAGCAGAGAAAATGTAAACAGTTTTGTGAGATTTAGTTTCATAAGGGTCGCACTCTCCATCTCAATTATTTAAATATAAATAAAAGTGAATTCCTTCAAGATTGGTACAAAGCCAATGCCTGATTTAATAAACAGACTTGTGAATAGAATTCTTTATAAGGAAAAAAAATGGCTGGGAGGGAAGGCAGAGAGAGTTGAAATAAACAAACAAAAAAAATCTTCATAAAATCATAGAATGTTAGAACTTGCAGTTACTGTAGCAACTTAGTTTTCAGATAAATGAACGGATAACTAAATAGTTTAACTGATTTGCCAAAGATCATATAAGTGGGAGATTCTGTGGGACTGTCTTTGAGCTTGAATGATTTGTGTGCCAGATAAACACTATTATGTCATTGGTTATCTCAGCATTTAGGAGTTTGAACTGGAAACTTTGCAGTAACATTTCCTGTAGCTTGTTCCTCAAGACTAACTGTAGGAAATCTCTCCTAATGCCCATATCTGGCTTACCAAGACCATTTACTTATCCACGGTCACACTGGCCAAACACTTGTTCTCCCCACGAAATAGCTGCTTTCTGAATGACTCTTCCCAGTTACCCTTGGGGTGTTCCTGCTCCTCTCCAGGCTGCACAACTCTCTGCTCCTAAATCTCTGTGAGCCTCAGTTTCCCCATTTGTAAAGCAGGAAACACAGTAATAGAACTTTCATCCCCAAGACTGTTATTAAAGTGAATTATGATCTTGTAGATAAAGCATTTGTCATGTTGCCTAAAGCATAATAAGCTTTCAACGTGTTTGCTCTTAATTCTAAGAAGTGATTTTATTTAGAAAGCGAGTTAGTTCTGTTAAGACTCTCTCATTTATAGTTTGTTTTCACTCTTGCATTTGAGGGAAATAAGAAATAGTAGGCAATCAAGCAAGCAGAATCTTGTCATTCTGCCTTGCTATAACAGCATACACCTGTCATACACTGTCACATCTGATTCTTTAATTTGACATGAATCAAAGGGCAGAAAAGAGAGGAAAAGTAATTTTTGATGAATATTGTTTTTTTTTTTGGTGGCATCTCAGCATATATATATATATATATACACACACACGCGCACACATATATCAGAGTTACATATCTTATTTCAAATGTAAATATCTCTTTTTCACAAAAATCTGTTTGTTCTTTATCCTGGAAGCACTATTAATGCCTGTGTAAAAATCTAGTTACCATGGTGATAAGTCTATTTTTGCTCTTAGATGTCACTTCTTTTCTTTATAAATTTATCTCATAACATTTTTCTAAATTTCAAATTATAATTGACAAAATAATTATTCCAAATAACGAGATAAAAATTTATATAGGGCGAAACTCATTAAGGCTTTTAAAATTGATGACAGTGTTATAAGTGACCCTCATCTTCTTGATTTTATCCAGTGTACTTGAATTTGGAAGTGAGGAAGGAGAAAAGATGGGACCACAATTTGAAGCTGCATTTATTAATCCTGAACTGCAGCATAAGGTCTGGAACTAGGTTAGAACAAAGCTAAAGCAGTCTTTATGGCCTATTTGTTTAGTTATCATTTATTAACAAAAAAAAATTATCAGCCGCTTTAAAGGCCTACTCTACCCCTGCCACTCTTCCTCTCCTTAGTTAGGAACTTCCCGCCACCACTGTCCGAAATACAGCTGAGTCCGGTTAGCTTTATGAGTAGTAGCATGTGACCAAGAGGAGGAAAATCCAAGTAACAATGCAATGAATTGACCAGTGCCCAATCAGAACTGCTTCTGTGACAATTTGAAATAAAGCGTTCGAAGAATGTGGATTCGCAACCCATGTAAATTTTTGTCAATGATGCCAGGTCCCTTTGTAGCAAGAAATAGGAGACAAGGCAAGAAAGGAGAACAAGAAATAAGGTGACTCCGGAGACAAGGAAAGAGTAACTACCTCTGGTCCTGGTGGCTTCGCAATTCATGACTCCCACAAGGCTCAGCTGTGCTTGTCCCCCAGATCCCTCCAATAAATGTCCTCTTTATTTAGATAGATGTCTGTTCCTTGTCCCCAGAGAAGCATCAACACGACCACTCTCAGTGATGCACTTTGCAAGGTGCTCTAACGGAGCCCTCGCATGCAGGCTCATTTCAGAAAGACACTGTGATGGTGGGTCTGTGTTGTTCACATGTAGATCCAAGTGTTCTACTCAGTGGCTTGAAATACACAGTTTAATTGCTTGAAAGAATCAGCAAGATTTGGTGACACTTTCTTACAGGCGAACTCTTGGAGTTGAGCAGCATTCTCAGGACTTGTCTAAAAATATTACCAATAAGGTATCAAGATACTTTCATAAGACAACAGGGTGACTTTAATGAGAGTAATTTCCAATTGGCTTAGGTACTAAATACCAAAAACTGACTCTGAATTTGTGCACTTCTGTTATTCACATACTCTTTTAAACCGAACACGATGTCTGATTAGGAGACATAAGTGTTTAATAAAAGTTGAGATATATTCCTCTTTGATACTGAATTTCATATCAACATGTCACTTCTTTTGGCACAAGAAGATGTTTGCTGCCTACAGAGTAAAATCCAGAGAGATAACATAAATGCAGGCACAGGTAACAGAAATGGCATAAGGAAGATAAACGCAGGCTGGCATAGGGCACATACGAAAAGCTTTAGTATACCTTTTGGATTCAGCGTTCTCACACTGGCCACCCTCTAAGCTACAATCACTCAGAAACATTTGCCACTTGCACGAAACACCATGATTCAGACTTTCCAGGACCATCAAAATAACACCCAAGCCAACCCCATTTCCTGCCTTCCCAATCTCAAGTATGGCGCCAGCTAAGGGCCAGCATGAGGAAGTAAATTGCTGTGTAACGACATCAAAGATTTGGGGAAAATACAACAGCTGGTACTTGTTGTTTGGAAAACAATTCATTTTGGCTGTAGAGTAGTCACATTTGGGACCATAAAGCAAGAAAGCAGGGATCACATCTTGGCCAGAGATAAATATTTATTTTCGTGTTCTTCGTCAGGGACCCTGGAGATGAGAAGGAATCGTTCTTGCTAGGGACTAGTTATACTCACTATAAAACACTTAAGAAAAATTTATTTAACTTTTTTTCATAAGCAAGGTTGCCAGATCCAGAGAAATCTCCAACAGAGATTAAGTGTAAAAAGATTTTTGGCATCTGTATTGTTGGTTCCTGGAATTGGTATGTGGCAGGGAATTGGAAGTCACAGACTCTGTGGCTTTTTATTTTATTTTCAAAGTTTATGTGTGGGTTTCTTTTTCTTTTTCTCTTTTTTTCTTTCCTCCCCTTTCTTAGTTGAGGCTAAGAAAATGATTTGATTGTTTGTCGAAATCAGATCTCGGTATGGCCAAATATGAGGAGAGAGCAAGGACGTTGTGATGTCTTAAGAAAGTCTCTAAAAAGAAAAGGACAGGCAATGTTTGAGGACTAACAGATGACAGAAGTCATTGGTTCAGATTTGACTTCTGACGTATGGGCTTGAGAAATGCTGCCGGCAGCAGCAGGGGATAAGCAAAAGGCTCTGGCTGCCATGAGATTTGGGAGAAAAACCCAAGGCGCAGGTCATACGGACTCCTACTGGGCTGCTGGGGGCAGAGATTGTGAAGTTTCCATTGGCAGAAGCAGAGGGCTGAAAAGGCCTTGGACTCTACAGGGCATGGTGAAAAGCCATGAGAGCAAAATTAACTGTTCAGCAGAATCTACTCCCAAAATCGAGTTTAAATTATGAACTCTGGACAACTAGTATGCACAGATTGATACTCTGACCAATGTTAAGGCAAGAAGATTTTCTCTTTTTATCCTTTATCTGTCCTTCCCTTTTCACAGAAAACATGTTATCTCTGCTCTCAACTTCGATGTGCACGTGCTATTGTGATATGTCAGTCCAGTGAGGCTAAATTCCAGGATTTTATTTTAATTTTTTGTGAACTGTCAGCCAGAGCATATCTCTTTCTGCTGGAAATGCTATCTCGAAGAATTATGTAAACTGGAAGCTGTTGGGAACTGCTAGGTTGAAGGATTTGCCCGTGAATGAGGCCTGCACAGAAGAGTGCAGAGCCCAGGAGGTGGGCACGGGGGCCGGGGAGAGAGGATTAAGACACAGTTGGAACCCCTACACCCAGGAGCATCATAGGATGCTCTGCTGCATGGGGTAGTACACTGCATATATTGATATATGCCAGTTAGAGTTGAGGTCCTGACTGTTAGCATCATTTTGTTTGAAATCATTTCTTGTAAGAACTTGCATTTTTCTCATGAATTTTTGGGGTAGAGGACCAGTTTTGTAAGAGTATTACGTTTTTCATTAACCATTTCAGATTTTGAAAAATGGGACAATGTGAAACTAGGGGTTGAATAAATCCAACCTTGAAAATGTGACAGATGCTGGTTGTTTAACTCTAGAAGTGGTTATTGGAAAACAAATTAAAATTCTACCAAGTCCCCTGAGTTGGAATCTGTTCACTGAGAATGAGAAAAATTGGAGGAAGAGTCATATTAGATTTTAATTTCTTTTTTATTATAATTGGAAGAAGGAATTAATTTTAAATTTAATTTTTCTATGAATACTCAGTAAAGAGAATCGTTCCAGTTTGGAGGCATTTTCTTTAACTGGCAGAAAAACTACAGACCAGTATCCCTCATGAGTATGGATGCAAAAATCCTCAATGAAATTTTAGCAAATCAAATGCAACAGCATATCAAAAAAATAATTCACCATGACCAGGTGGGCTTTATACTAGAGATGCAAGGCTGGTTCAACAAACACAAATCTATAAATGCAATGCACCTCATAAATAAAAGCAAGAACAAAGACCATATGATTCTCTCAATAGATGCAGAAAAAGCATTTGACAAATTCCAGCACACCTTTATGATAAAAACTCTTAGCAAAATAGGCATAGACAGGACATACCTTAAAATTATCAAGGCCATTTACGATAAACCCACAGCCGATCTCATACCGAATGAGGAAAAATTGAAACCATTCCCACTTAGATCTGGAAGCAGACAAGGTTGCCCGCTGTCCCCACTGCTTTTGCTTGTTTGATTTTTAGTGTTCTAATGAAAACAGTTTGAACGCCCAACACTTTATACATAGGCACTCATATACACAATGTTGCTCACAATTTCAGGGATTCATAGACCTCCTTTGAAACCTAAGGTTGGTCCTTAGGTAAGGATACAGTTGGGCACATTATTAACCCCTTGCCTAGCATCCTCTTCTTACCCTGGAGGGAGGGACTTTCAGATCTGAGGAGCAATACAGTGTTGTGTGCAACCTAAACAAATGGTGTTTCTCTTGTGGATTCTGAGTTTCGTAATTGATTGTGATCTAGTCTGGGAGTTTTCTTAGTAACTCACCACTGTTGAGCAGATAATGCCTTCACTGTACATAGCATTTATTTCTGTCGATTTGCCTCATTGCTGATTTCATTTTATGCTGATCCAAAATAGGAAAAATATCCTTTGCCATCTTTTCTTTCCTCTGCTAATTTGGATTACAGCAGTGCATATGTGAACAATATCCTGAATCCTTCTTAGAAATAAATTTTAAAACTTTCATTTTAAATTAGAGGCTGCTTTTGTACATTTAAGAAAAATAAGTCAGCTGACTAATTTTTCTTTCTAAGTAGCAAATATAGTGGTGGCATGTAGCAGTGGAAAAGACATAGGCCTTAGCATCAGACATATCTGAGTCCAAATACTGTCTCTGCTACTCTCAGTATCTTTAGGAAATTTTGTAGTCTCTGTGGGCATCAGTTTCCTAACCTCCAAGTGGAGAAAATAACTTTACTAAATGTCTCTTATTTGCCATATATCATTCTAGGTTATTTATAGAAGATATGCAATGCCTAATTATTTCAGGAACCTATGAGAAAGTTATACTTACATCTTAGAACTGTGGAAGTTGAAGCTCAGAATGATTGGTAAGCTTTCCCAAGATTAATACAGCTGAAAGATGGTAGAATAGAGATTGAAATCCAGGTCCAACTTACCTAAAAAACCATACGTATTTTTTTCTTTAAAATATACTGACTTGTGAATACCAAACTTGTGAAAATCCAATTAGAGTAATAAAATAGATCAAAATTAATGAGTAAGACTCACAGCTAAGAAATTTATGTCCAGAGAATATTCCTTTGATAAACTGATGCATAGCTGATACAGAGGAATGAAAGTTGTTAGCATTTGATGATCTGAGGGGGAGCTTGAGGGTAGGAAAATATTTCTAGTCTCCAAGAATGAAAAACATTCAGTAATTATAAAATTCCTATCACTGCCCCAAGCAACTTTAGACTTCAAATGTATAATAAATATATTTGTTTCTAGCTTTGGAACAGATCATATAGTAGATGGTGGTAAGAAATTATTCACTTATTTGTAAATGAATAATTATAAACCCAATCAGACTGTCCTGAGTAAAAGTTAATTATGCCTCAAGAAGGATGCCTACACTTTAACATGTCATATTTTAATCTTATTTTAGAATCGTATAGGTAATAGTTATAGTGCATGAAATAGTCTTTTGTATTCTGGAATTAAGACCATGCTAATGTGTTTGAAGTCTTTATGGTACAAAAAGTAGACATTTTATATTTGCTTACCCAAGTAAGAAAAGTCTTACTCTAGGCAATGGGATGTTTTGCTTGAGATGGCATATTTGCTTGATATCTCATGTATACACTTTTTTAATAAAGAAATTTTACAGAAAACTGAAGTTTATAGGTGCTTAAAAATTATGATACTTAATATAAATAATTTATTTCTGGATATCATATTTAAACATAAATGTTAAAGGAGGAGTTTTGAGGCAGAAAGAAAAAGACAGCTAACCGGGCCTGTTAGTGGCTATATTGTAAATAGCTCATATTGCTGTTGCTAACAGAATTTTAGGCTCATTATTTTAACTTCAGTGTTATGGTGAACTTCTCTTTGATGCATAGCTTTTTTTAGCTTGAGTGGAAAACAGGCACTCGTGGGCACAGTGTTAACTTCAGAAACAACTTTGCCCAATTTGTACAACCTGGAAACTTGGAAATGACAAACAGAAAGACCACTGTTCTTCTGTGAGTCTTCATGTAAAACTCTGAATTTTAAATTATTATCATAAGATTAAATATTTGAGTGGTCAGGAGGCAAAGAGATTAAAGGATTAATTGTGAAGTGACTATGACACATTCCCAGCAGAAACCAAGAAAGAAATATAAACAAATAGTGAAACAGTGCTCTTACTGTGAAAAATAAAGCTGAAGGTTCTTTCACAAATTCACTTTATTGTGAGGCCCTAAACACTCTCATCGGGTTGATAGATAATCAAATGTTCAACCAATCTCTGAACTGCAATCTTACCACTTGGAAATAAATAAAGTCAATTATTATGAAAATCAAAAGCATCAAGAATGACTTGCTGGTAGTTGAAACGGCACCACAGGGATATTTCAGAGTCAGCTCTGGACAAATAAAATTATAGTGTTTGATAATTCTCATCATTACCCATATTATGGCATACCTTTTCTTTCTCTTATAAATAAAGTTTAAGATACTAGAGCAATACTACTGACAAACAAGATTGAATCACAGCAGGTGAATAATAACTAATAGTTGATGGTGACGCTGCTGAGGAACATAAAGCTTTTAGCAGAATAATGTCGAACACAGTATTTTTGTTTTAGAAATTAAAGTAAGCACTATTTAACCAAGAGTTTGATGACTCCATATGCACCCACGCTATATTAAAATATTCTCAGAAAATGAGGTTATTATAAAGACAAACAAGACTGTGACTAATAATTGTTCAAATGCTTTTACTTTTTACGTGACTATTTCAACCCCACACGTGTGCTGTAACGCCCAGATGGCATTTACCTGTGTGGAGGACTGTGCGGTTCATTCGTACATCCTTTCAATTAATATTTGTCGTGAGCCTGCTCCGTGCCAATCACTGGGGTACAAAGTGAACAAAACAAAGTCTGTTTTGTGGAATTTACAGTCTCGTAGAGGTAGAACAACTCAAAAAAAATTTTAGAAATGCATAACAAATGAGATCAAGATAAGTGCAATCCGAGAAAAAATAAAGCAGGGTAAGGTTTAGAGATTGGTGTTGGAAGGGTGCTGTTTATATAGGACAGTTGGGGAAGTTCTCTCTGATGAGATGGCATTTGTGAAGGGACCCAGAGGACGTGCGGGAATACAGTGTCACAGACAGAGGGGAACAGGAAGTCCAAGATCCTGAGACAGCGCACACTTGGTCTGTGGGAGGAACAGTGGGGAGGCCACCGCAGCTGGAGCCGAGTAAGTGGGCAGGATGGAAAATGAGTTCAGAGTGGTGAGGAGGGGTGAGCAGGTCAGGGGGGACGTGCCAGCCTTTGTAGGGATGCAAGAGATGGTAGGCATTGGATGGCGTTGCACAGGACAGTGATGGAGTCCACCACTTCTCAGAAGGGTTACTCCAGCTGCTGTACTGGGAATAATCTAGTTGCACAAAGACCACAGCAAAATACCAGAGAGAAGACTATTGCAGTAGCCTCGGTGAGGGAAGATGGTGATTTGTTAATGCGGTGTAGTTGCAGCGGTGGAGTGAAGTGGTAAGATATTGAATAGGTTTTCAAGGGTGAGCTGAGAAATGATGTCGGTAGATTAAATGTGACATGTGAAAGACGGAGAAAGTCAAGGATGAGCCTGAGATTTCTTTGCCCCAAAATTGGAAGGATGAAATAGCCTTCCACTAAAGACAGAAAAAGAGGATCAGGCTTTAGGAATAGAATTGGGGATCACAGATTTCAGGTTTGGGCTTCTCGGAATTGATATGCCTATTTAGCCTCCAAGAGAAAATACAGAGCAGAGAGTGAAGTAGGAGCTAAATAGCAATAGTGTAGAAGACACTGTAAAATGATTGCAGTCTACTTGAGAAGAAAAAAAAAAAAAAACATGGTAAAGAATTCAAAAATTTTACAGTGCAATTAAAGTATATAATGAAATTAAATATATAAGTACTCAAGGAATTCCACTAATTTCAGGATGTCTTCAAAATACTCAAATAAAAATTAACTTTTAAGTTTTATTTATGAAAAGAGCTCCCTGGCTTCTAAGAGAAGCCTGTATTACAAAAGTGTGAAAATTAACCCCGAAAAATTATGGAAGTTAAGGATCTCTGCTCGAAAATAAAAAATTAAAATCCTGTGCCTTGCCTTGAAATCATCAGTTCACTAGCTTTTCTAACTCCTTATTAAGAAAAAAAAGCTTGCTTAAATGAATATGCTGCTTTGTGAGTTAATAGTGCATAAACCAAACTAAATCAACATGTCGGAAATTGTTCCCCTGTTTTAGCACATGCATAGAATTTTACCTGAAAATTTCCAGAAAGTCAGCTCTACAAAAATCCAACTGAGAGCAATTAAAGGAAAATATTTTTCTTTCAAACTTGAAAGAAACTAGTGTTAGAACCACTGTGAAAGCCTGTCCAAAGTTATATTGAGTAATATTTGTAGAAAAGGGATACCAAATTTTTTTCCTTAAAAGAAACATGGTAAAATAATTATGAGGATATACCTGAGATGACTTTGCTACTGAAAAGGAAGAGAAATTTAAGAAAGAAATATCAAGTTACTGGACCTCTGTACAAATAATCAAGTATGTCAGAAAGGGCTAAGAACATGGAATCATCATTCTTTTCAAATGAAGGATTATTTTTGGAGAGAGCATTAGAAATAGATTTAAATTGATTAAGAATGGGGTTAAAAATAAAAACATTAACATGTAAAATAAATGTCATGAATTGCCTGTTAGAGTTACGAACAAGCACTGGTTCTATGGCAACAACCAAAATCAACACAGAGGGAAAGGAGCCATCTCTTTTCTTGATATGAATATTTTTTTCCTAAATAGTCCAATGCAATTGCCAATACTTTTTTAACTGCAGACACTAATGTAAATAATTGTCTGTTAGTGTGTGTCTCTCGTTCACACTTGTGTTCATTTTAGAGCTGCCTATATTTTACTTTCAGAAAAAGTCTTAGAAAGCAGGTTAACTCTGACTAGAAACAAATCTGTACTTACGGGCGAAACATGTAACTCATCATCTGCTCAAAGAAGCAAGTGTCCCAACACGTTATCCATAATGACTCACTTCAGGGTTCCCTTTACATAAATATCACCATGTGCTACTGGAACATAGACATCCATTGCGTCAGATGGGCATAAATCTAAAGTTTTTTTTTTGAAGAGTCCAGTGAAATTCCATTGCTATTTAAAGGTTATAAGTGTCCCAGGCGGGGAGAGACATATATTCATATATCTAGTAGGTGAATATATTTGATGAATTCTTTTGAGAACTGCAAAAATATACTCCTGAAAAAATTTCCAAAAGTTACAATTACAAAGGAAATGACTATAACCTTCGCATCGCTACACCCCTGGTGTATTTCTCCTTTTCAGCAGCTCTCTAGAATCCTACAAAGTGTTGGTGGTGTATTACTTACCCCGGGACTCCAAAAAAATCTCAGCAGCCCTGGGACTGGAATAAATTGGCACTCAAACTAGAACCTTTATGTCCATGATCCATTACCTTAATGAAATTGCCTCAGATCAGCTAGTGGATTTCTTGTCTTCAAATACATAGAGCATATCTTCATTGGTTATACTGCGTTAGGTTTTCTATTTAACTAAATCACATTTCTGCCCAAGTGAAGGCAATTCCTACTCTTTACATTTTCAAACTGCAATTACCTGGGGAAGAGAAAAGAAAGAATACCGACAAAGATCTTATGTTTGTCTTGATGGCCACGTGATGAGAAACCGGGAAGAATTTAAATTTAATATCCATTGGGAATTCACCAAGCAGGCCTGACTTTAGTGCAAAAATCTCTAACTCATGGATCTATTTTGAGGCGTCTGTGAGCAAATGTAGGTCTCTGTGCACTCCCGACCCAGCAGGGGAGGAAGATACACTTTTGTTTAACCGTGTGTTATTTCCCAAATTGTGTGTCATCATTCCCTGGAACTCTGTGACACTAAGAAATCATATCCCAGTACATGGAAGAACAAGCAACTGGATTTCCTTTTCTTTTGGACATGGTCCTAACCTAAGTACACATGAGGACTTAGTTAAGATTGAAAGCGTTGCATTTAAGTCCAAGAAAGGTGATTTTATTTATTTATTTATTTATTTTTTATTCTTATTTCAGCATATTGTAGGGATACAAAAGTTTAGGTTATGTATATTGCCCTTGCCCCCCACCCCCACCCCCAAGTCAGAGCTTCAAACGTGTCCATCCCCTAGACAGTGCGCATCACACTCTTTATGTATGTATACACCCATCCTCTCCCCCACCCACAGCTGCCCGACACCCGATCAATGTTATTCCTAAATGTGCTCTTAGGTGATGATCAGTGAAACCAATTTGATGGTGAGTACACGTGGTGCTTATTTTTCCATTCTTGGGATTCTTCACTTAGTAAAATGGGTTCCAACTCTTTCCAGGAAAATACAAGTGGTGCTATATCACCATTGTCAAAGAAAGGTGATTTTAGAAAAAGAAGAATGCAATTGTGTCACTAAACTGTCTTCCATTTTCGCTAGCCAGATATTAGAATATGCCATTACCAAGTATTATAATAATCACTTACATTTTAATGTGTACCTTGGCAATATAAAAGAAAAAGAAAAGATGAGAAAAGGAAAATCATACTATTCACCGGCACAATTTAAGAGAACCTCTTGAGATGATGGAAATGTTCTATATCTGCACTGTCCCGTGTGGTAGACACTAGCCATAAATGGCCACTGAGCACTTGAAATGTGGCTAATCTGACTGAGGAATAAACGTTTTATTTTATTGCAATTAAAATTTATATTCTATTAAATAAATTTTATTGCGTATATGTAAGGTATACTACATGATGTTATGGAATACATATAGATAGTAAAAATGTTACTATATCAAAACCACAATGAGATATCACTTAACCCCAGTGAGAATGGCCTTTATCAAAAAACCCCAAAACAACACATGTTGGCGTGGGTGTGGAGAGACAGGAACACTCAGACACTGCTGGTGGGACTGCAAACTAGTGCAACCCCTGTGGAAAGCATTATGGAGGTATCTTAAACAGATTCAAGTAGACCTGCCATTTGACCCAGCAATCCCATTACTGGGCATATACCCAAAGGAAAAAAGGTCATTCTTTAACAAAGACACATGTACCCGAATGTTTATAGCAGCACAATTCACAATCGCAAAGATGTGGAAACAACCCAAATGCCCATCAATACATGATTGGATTAGTAAGCTGTGGTATATGTATACCATGGAATATTACTCAGCTATAAGGAATGATGAAGATACGACATCTCTATGGTTCTCCTGGAGAGAGTTGGAACCCATTATATTAAGTGAAGTATCCCAAGAATGGAAAAACAAGCATCACATGTACTCACCAGAAAATTGGTTTCCCTGATCATCACCTAAATACAAATCTGGGAACGACACCAATTGGACATCAGACTGAGGTGGGGGGTGAGGGAGGGGATGGGGGTATGCCTACACAATGAGTGCATTGCGCACCGTTTGGGGAGTGGTAACACTTGAAGGTGCTGACTCGGGAAGGGGGGTTGGGGAAGGGAGGGATATATACCTCATGATGGGTGCAATGCGCACGACCTGGGGAACAGACATGCCTGGAGCTCTGACTTGGGGGGAAAGGCGGTACAGGAGCAACGTATGTAACCTGCAATTCTGTATCCCCCATAACAAGATGAAATAAAAAAAAAAATGTTACTATAGTGAAGCAAATTAACATATCCCTTATCTCCCAGTTACCCATTTTTTGTTTGTTTTTTGGCAAGAGCGGCTAAAATCTATTCATTTATCATGAAATCCCATATACAGCACAATCGTATGACCTGTAGTCTTCACGTTGTACATTAGATGGCCACATATGGCTAGTGGCTGCTGTATTTTAGACAACACAACTATAGACACAAAAAAAGCAACACTCTGTTTTGAAATTTAATTCAGAAGGATACAGACTCAGACATGCCAAAACTTTTGGGTTAATTTCAACCCAACTCTTACTCTATTTTCTGATTCCCAGTAGAGAACTAACCCTTGTGTTGCAACTTCAAAATTGTCCTTCAATTTATGCTAGTTAATGACTAATTGTACTCTGGCTGTACTTCCCTAATGGATTTTAAAAGCTCCCAGTGAGAAATATAATCTTAATATGGACCCCTAATGTGCTGTAGCCCACCTTAGACATTTAAATATTTATTACTACAATTTTCTTGGGAAGAACACGATGTATGTCTTCAACAGATAAGGGTAATTTAGAACAGCAAAGTGTCTAACTGTGAGTACTACAGGAATAAGAAAAAGATTTACAGCTCAGACTGCACATCTCTCTGTCTGAAGTCCTTGTATATCTGTTGTGTGTTCATGTATGTGTGTGTTGTTAATAACTGTGTGGATCCCAACAACTAGTCACTTTCTGGGGAAACCAAAATCCTTGTCTTTTATGTAGCGTTGGCAAAAACTATGTGGCTATACTGGTGCTTAAAGTGACCCCTAAAACCTGAGAGCTTTACAGCAAACTCAGACTTCTAAAATGATCTGAACAACTCAGGAAAACTACCTGAAAAATAAATCAAGAAAGCAATCTCATTTACAATAGCCACAAAAAAAAAAAAAAATAGGAATAAATTTAACCAAGGAGATGAGAGATCTCCACAATGGAAACTATAAAATATTGATGAAAGCATTGAAGAGGGCTTTCCCACGAATAAATGGAAAGATATCTCATGTTTATGGATTGAAATAATATTTTTAAATGTTCATACTACCCAAAGTGACCTACAGATTTAATGCAATCTCTATCAAAATACCAATGACATTTTTCACACACACACACACACACACACACACACAAACCCTAAAATTAGTACGGAACCAGAAATACCCCAAAAGTCAAAGCAATCTTGAGCAAAAAGAACAAAGCTCGAGGCAGCACACTATCTGACTTTAACATACACTACAAAGCAATAGTAACCCAAAAGTTAAATTTTTGCAGATAGGCCTCCCCCAAATTATTGGATTATTTTATTTTTCATTATGTTTTACTGGAGAGAATGTGGGTCTAAATTACCAGGTGCTATGGTTTGAATGCATCCTTCAAAGTTTATGTGTTGGAAACTTAATCCACAATATAATAGTGTTGAGTGAGATCTGGGACGTTTAAGAGGTGATTAGGTCAGAGAGCTCTGCCCTCATGAGTAGATTATTGCCATTGTCATGGCAGTGGGTTTATTTTCTCTGTTATCTCAATTGTGGGTTCCTGATAAAAGGATGAGTTCAGCCCCCTTCCCTCCTCTCTCTCACACACACTCTCATTTTTTCTCTCTCTCTCTTACTCTCTCTTTTTCTTTCTCCCCCCACCCAAGCAGGTGCCCTCTTGCTCTTCCACCTTTAACCGTGAGATGACACTATAAAAAGACGTTGGCCAGGTGTGGACTCCTTGACCTTGGACTTTCCCGCCTTCATAACTGTAAAAAAAAAACAAAAAACAACTCTAATCTTTATAAATTACCTAGTTTTAAGTAGTCTGTTACAGCAACACAAAATAAACTAAGCCATCAGTGTAACTTTGACAGTTCTATTTGCCATTATTCCAAGAGGAATAGCCCACAGGGTTCATATTAATCTACTCACAGGTCAATGGGAAAGTATTTTCTTTCTGTGTGTTCTTACTTAGTAGTAAAAATCAACCCCAAATTTAATACTTTAAAACCATGGGAGAAAGGATCCCCAAAGAGGATTATCCAGTCTTTCCTTTTTGCTTTTTTTCTTTTCATTTTGAAAGAAACGTGTCATTGTTACTTTAATGAAGTTTCAGTTTAAAATGTGTTGGGTGAAGGAAACAAATTTAGCTGCCTCATTTTACTAATGACAATATTCCAATCATTGCTCACTTAATTAGCTCAGCAATTAATATAGGATTGGTCAGAGCCAAAGGTGACAGCTTACCCTTTGGCTCTTGAATTCTAGCTTCTTCTTTATTAGTCAAAATAATCACAAATGTCAGAATGATTAAATAAGATCTCTGTCTAGCTAATCTTTAGGCTTCTGAAGTTAGAAGATATTAAAATATTTCCTCTCTTAAAATTAAATTATTAATACATTCTAGACTCATTAATTAATTAATAAATGAGTAAGCTAATCTTGGGTGGTAAAAGGATGAGGAATTAATTCATGGTAGTTAGTAAATGTTGAAAAGAAATGGATCAGAATAGAGTTAGATACCAGGCATTCCTACTGAATTAACCCAAAACATAAAGCAAAGCCATATCCCATTTTCCCAGAGAAAAGATACAAAAGGAAGTTTTTTCACTAATTTTACCATGTTAATATTTATTTGTATATATAAAATTATAAATATTGTTTAAAACCACAGTCTCCAAAGCACTTTTTGGATCTGTATAAGATATTCTCACTGGAAAATGTATCCTGAGTATACAATCACAAAACATTAATACGTTTGTTTTTTATATCATCCTATGGATGTATATCCATGATCTCTCCAACATAATCATTCGCTCTTTTGCTTTGAAAGTAAATTTTAAAGGGTTTATTACCAGACACTTCCAGTTGTGACGTCATTCCCATGAGAGTGTTAAGGAAATCTGTATTAAAGTTTTTTCTTGTTTTGTCACCAATTTGGTCAATCACTTTCTCAATACTAGTATTGACAGCTGTGGTTTCAGGCTAAAGTGTCTTCCCCAAACACCAAAAATTTTCATGGTCAGTCAAAATTAAGTAAACCGAGAGAACCAGCAATAAGCAAGACTCTGTAAGAACTTGAATATAAAGTAACTGTTCACTCTTATCTGAGGAAAAAAACAACTTTGCCTTATATTTGAGCGTGCCCAGCAATATTAGAATTTGGTTTATAGAAATTTAACCATCGTTTTGAAGCAGGTCCACACTAAATTTTCACTTCTGCACTCTACATTGAATTTTTTAATCTCAAACTGATTACGATGAACAAAAATTATTACAACATGCAACCCAGGAAATTCTCTAAAGACGTTCATATATTATATACAAAGTGATATACATACCACATGCTCTCTTTTCCCAGACTGAGGCCCCTGTAGAATATACTTCTTCTTTTGAAATACAGTCTTATTTTCCAGGAGAAATAAATCAATAGGGATGGTATGTGGAAGCAAAATTAATCCAACAAGATTTTAAATCTCAGGAATTTTCCATTGCTGCTGATTCTTAATATAGTAGCTCCTGAATAGGATCCTACTTTTAAAAAATTGGGTTTCACTGTGTATTACCTGTATATTTGCTATGGCAACAAACAAACCCCAAATTTCTGTACAATACACATTTTTTATTGTGGATATAGCTTGAGGGCTGCATGCCCCACTGGGCTCAGCCCAGCCCCACGAGTTCCACCCCTAGATGCTTTCAGGAGTCACCATCTGAGACATGATATTCTCGCTGCAGAGACAACTGGTCAGGTGGGCCAGAGCCAAGCCAGAGTGCCACACCCACTCACCCTCCATTGGCCACGTCAAGTCACATGGCCAAGCCCAAGCTCAGTGGGGTAGGGGTATATTGGGGAAGCCTTGGGGAAGCCGGGCAAGGGTGGGAAGGACACAAATAATTTTGAGCAAATAAGGCAATCTACCATACCATTTTAACTGATAAGTTAGTCCCTCTTCTGAGGGTCTTGTAATGTGTGACATTTGTTTCATTGTCAGTAGAACTAAAATCAATGTTAGGAAATGCATAGGATACAAATTTCTTTTGACAGCCTACAAACTTGGGTAAAGATTCCATGTGCAAGTAGAGAGATGATGCTGAATGTATTTTCTAATGGATTTGCAGTCTCTCATGATACCATTTATAATAATTTCTTTCATGCTTTTTAACTTCTCAGAATAATTTTCACGTCTAAGGCCTAGTTTGGAGGTTTTTCCTCCCTGTACTATTTCTGTCAGTGAGGCTTCCAAGTCTGATTCTTCTGTTCTCTCGGGGATTCTAGGAGATATTTAATTTCCTTATTACTTCTGCTAAACTAGCTAGACTAAACTCTTTTCTATATATATTCTATGGAGTGGAGATGCAGCTTCAAGGAAGTTAACGTAGAAGAAGGTACCTAGCATATGGTATATACTAAAAAAAAGTCAGATCATTTTTCAGTTCTTATGATTTCATTCTAAAAACGTTGATATATTAGCTTCCTTTAAAAAAATACATTATTGATTTTTCTATGGTACCCCGAAGTTCTTAAGAACCACTTATCCTAATTTTTTTCATTGTCTCTGCAAGATTGGGGCTGGTAATGCACACGGGAAGAGAAGTGGTTTTCCTACCACTTTCTGAAGCTGTCTCTAAGCCAATCACGTGTATCAGACAACCTGAGGCAACTCCACCTTAAAATACACCTTAAAATACTGCGTCACTGTTCATACAAGTGTGCTTTTAGACGACATACTTGTTTCATGTTTCGGTTCACAGAAATATCACACCCTTCAAGACAACTCCTCAGTTGAATACGAGGGGAGTCTAACTCCAAAATCTATCACCCTGTTGATCACGTGGATGGGTTTGGCATTTGTCCTACCTGGTTAACAGTGAGTGTCTCTTCCCTGAAGCTGCATGTTGAAGAGGACCACAGACCCAGATACGGGAGAGCGATGCAGCCAGGGTGTAGAAACCCCTGTCCTCCCTGCTGGGGCCTCCTGGTGCCTCCAGGGTGAGGTTTGTCGACTCAGCCACCCAGGCTGGTCGTGAGGAGAGAAGGGAAATATGGGAACAGGACACAGGGTGAGCTACCAGGTCTGAGAGCTCAGGGGTCTGCCGGCCTCAGACACGCTCCTTAGCGTGGAAGTAATAATCAATTATTTTTTACAATTAGAAACTCCTCATTTTATAGGAAACATTTCATATTTTGGAAGATATATATGTTTTAATTGAAAAAGAAATATCACCCAAAATTCTACCACCTAAAGAAAACTACTGTTAACATTTTGGGTGTGTATTTTGAGTCTTTTAAAAAATTTATGCACATGAATTTTCTTTAAAAATGATTCAATACTATACACTTAATGTTAAAATGTACCAGTTCTGGAAGCATAAACATTTGTGTGCCGCACATTTTTGTCAAAGTTTGTTCTGTTCCCTTTGAAATAAATTGAGTTTAATGTGAAAAAAAAAAAAACAACAAAACACTACTGTGTGAACACTGAAGAGTTCCTAGAAATGCTTTTTTTCCCTACCATATTGCTGATAAACATTTTGAAATAACCAACTCACGTTCTGTTCTATTTTATTACTTAACCAGTATTTGTGCTGTTGGTTACCGGCCACCAGGGAAAGAGGATGTTCTCGGTCTTTCTTGTAACTCCCTTCCCAGGTTGTGTCACTCCTCCTGTCCCAGGTTGGTCCAGGCTCGCAGGTGAGCGGTTGCAGTGACCTGCTGTGACATGAGATCTGGTATCCCACCTGCTTCTGTCCCCGCTCCTGGGTCTCAGAGTTACTGCCCACTGCCGTGGAAGCCCGAGCTTAGCACACATACGGAATCGTGGGCAGTGGGAAATGGCTGGGCTGACCAGGAGCCTGGAATATTGAAAGATAAGGATCAAGGAGGTGTGCGGTAGACGCCTGTGGATGGATACGTGAGAATGGTCACACCCTTGTGGAGCTACATGGCTTCGTATTCACAATGTTCGTGCCCACCAGAGAGCGTGTGCCATGGAACAGGCACGCACCACTCAGGTAAACAGAACTCTAACGGCCCGGTGAGCCAGCCCCTGTCATCAGCCACCTCAGTTCTAGCACAATGGACACGTAAAAGAAGCATCCATGGTGACAAAGATGGAGGCCATACAAGGGCCAACAGCACTGGCTCCTACTTGCGAGAGCCACGAAACGTCCAAGCTGCCAGCAACAGTGGTCCTTGCTAAGTCCCTCATGTGGCAACATCCCTTGACATCCCCCTGTCACTTGGTGGCCAGATGGATACATTCAACTTCTTATACCTTGGAAGGAGCATCATTTATTTTGATAAGAATATACACGTACTATGGTTATGGGGTTGTGTTTTCTGCCCATGGCGGCCTAACTAGCACCACTGCCCTAAGGCCTATAAAGCATAAGATTTATCACTACAAAATTCCCCATAATATCATGTCAGACCAAAGCACCCACTCTGTAGCAAAGGAGGTGCGCAACTGGTCCGTGACACATGACCCGCCAGTCACACTACGTACTGTGCCATCCAGAAGCCACTGCCCAGACGGCACGATGGAATGGCCTGCTGAAGGCAGTGCTGAAGGGCCAGGTCAGAGGTCAGATGCTTTACCGTGACACCATTCCCCCAGGACAGAGTGTCCACTTGAATTCAAAGACCTTTGTATGATTTTATGTCCCCAATAAGTAGAATGCCTGAGTCCAGGAACCGAAACGTAGAAGCAGAGTTAACCTCGCCTACCATCACTCGCAGTGAGTTACTTGGTGACTTTGTGCTTCTTGTCTCAGTGACTCTGAGTTGTCTTCCCCCAAAGGGGACATTTCCACCAGGATACACAGCGAGAGTGCTGTGGAACTATAAGCTAATGGCTGCCTCTTAGATACTTCACGCTCGCTGCAAGTGAACAGAAGGCAAGAAGTGGAACTAGCATTTTGGTGGGAGGAATTGACTCTTTTCACCTGGAAAAAGTAACATAAAAGGGACAAGGAGGAATGTGTTTCATACTCAGCGGATCACTTAGACACCCCCTTGTACCCACTTGCCAAGTTTTGGTGGTTCATGGACAAATTTAGTGACCTTTTCCTGAGAAGAGCTGGTGATCTGGAGCTCAGAAACCTTGGGGAGGTGGCCCGGGCCACACAGCAGGAATGAAAAATTTATTCCCCAGCTGCTGGGAAGGCTGCCAGAAGGTTTCCTTTTCTCCACCTGCAGCCTATATCCAATGACTTATCACATGGAGGAAGGAAAGCTCATCATCCTCACGCCAATTTGGGACAACTCTGAAGAACTGTACCCAGTTGAGATCTTCCCAGGGAGTTGCCCAAAGTCGTCATTGAAATCGAATGAACATTCCCTCTGCCCAATCCTGCCTCCTTCAACTCCCCTCTCCAAGTGTCGGTCCCAAGAGCACATCCTAGTAGACATCCTTTCCTGAACCTGCATCCCAAAGTCTGACTCTTGTGGAATCCAGCCTACAACAGCGTGTTTACTGAAGACGTGCTAGCTCAGACATTGCTGGCAATGTTTTGTACTACTGCATAGGATATAAATACTGTATTCTCTTTTTATAACCTGAACCCTTAATTCTAATGCACGATTGGACCCAAAGTCTTTAGATAAGGGATTGGGGACTTATGCTTACCAAATGTAACAGGTCTGATGGGAAACAGAGTTCATAAGGATTAGAGTATGAATCTTTTATGTTTGCCTGTGACCAACAGTTCCACCTTTTATGACTTCTTCCTTACAAAATCAGTCTTCCCCTATCACTGCTTGACTTTCACAGGCCTTGTTCTCCAAGAAGTTTCATTTTTCCTTCTTATAATGGCCACACACAGATATGTAGAAAACCTAATAGCCATCCTTAAAATTTCAATAGATTATATCTTTCCAACATGTATGTAATTCCTCAGGAATATGCTCCTCAAATCTGCTATATGAAAAATAAAAATAAGCAAATTTAATTATCCTCCACTAACAGCCCAAGATTATGTAAAGTTTTCTCTTTGACACATTACAGAAGCTGCTTGGTAAGGGTGGAGCATAATCACAAGATCACTTCCAAAAAATGATTAGGATTACACATTTTATCTACAGCTCGCAAAAGAAAAAAAAAAAAAATGGTTCCATGAAAACATAATAGGTTTTTAAGTGTTATCTGGCATTATAGCGCCATCTAGTGGTAAAAAATGACATGACACGAAGCTCTAAGGTTATGTTCTTAAAATGCATTCAGTTTAATTTCCATCCCAGAATTTCTATCAAGCCTGAATTTATAACTGAACATCTCCTCCTTTCAGAGCACAACCTGAGCTATGTTTAAATTTGGAAATTCTAATGAAATTGTTTTTGGACAGAGACTACTTAGAATTTTTTTTTTTTTTTTTTTGGTATGGAAACCGAAGAAATCACATTTTCCTACTATTTACATTTTGATTCTCTGAATATGTTAAAATTACCATTTGGCGATGGAAATGGCTGTTTCCAGGCCTCAGGTCTTCCCTGACTTTGGGACAGAGTCGTCGCATTTCCTTGCCACACGGGCCTCTCCATGGACTGCTCACAACGTGCCACCTTGCTCCTCACAGCAGGGACCCAAAAGAGAGAGAAATACCACGGGAGGAAGAGCAAAATGAAAGTCACAGTCTTTTCATAACTTCATTACAGAAGTGACATCTCATCACTTTTACTGTTGTTTTCTTTTTTTTTTTTTTATTTTATTATTTATTTTTTTTTTTTTCAGTTTTAACATTTTTTTTTTTTTTTTTATTTCATCTTGTTATGGGGGATACAGAATTTCAGGTTACATACGTTGCTCCTGTTCCGCCTTTCCCCCCAAGCCAGAGCTCCAGACGTGTCTGTTCCCCAGGTCGTGCACATTGCACCCATCATGTAGGTATATATCCCTCTGTTTTTTTTTAATTATTCTTCATTGGGGATGAGTCACTGGGCCTAGGCCACACTCAGGAGGGGAGGCTTGAACCACAGCACGAGCACTGTGAGGAGATGGGGGTCATCTTAGAGGCTCCTCCTAAAGGCCGCTTTCCTGAAATAGAAGTACAAACTCTAAAATTCTCATATCTTTATAAAAATTCAAATATATTATCATTCACTCTCAGAAACTAATGATTTTATTATTAACAATAGGGTTTACTATGTTCTAGATACTATTCTGAACGTAACCCACATATGAACTCTGTCATTATTAACCCTCTAATCCTTGGAACACTACTATAATGTGGGTACTAATATTATTTCCACCTTACGGATGAGGAAACCGAGACACGGTAAAGTTAAGTAATTTGTCAGGATTGAAAGCTGGGTCTTCTGGCTCCAAGGAGAGTATAAGGCTTACCATCATTTCTATTTGCCATACAACAGGACTTGTAAATTGAAGATGAGGTATGCCATTGAGAATAGAAGTAAAAACAGAAGTTTTTCATTTTCCCTTTACTCTAATTGTTATATTAATATAATACATTGACTCAACTTCGGCTTGGCCTGCAAAAGGCCCAGTTTAGGCCAGTATCTTGACATAATTCTTAATACTAATGATTATATAATAGTGATTCTTTTACCCTCAAAAGTGTCCTGATTTGGCTGATTATTTATATAATCCATAAGTATAAGGCCAGTAAAATGTCCTAACACATCTGGAAAATATCGCACATTTCATTACTGGAGAAAATTTCCTCTTCCCACTGTGTCCTCAAGTGATCCTGATGTGTCCCTGAGGGTTAATACTCACTGTTCTAAATGGTGACATCCCACAAAATCATTAAACTACTGCTTCAAATTATAGATATTTGGTTTTGAGTATAGACTCATTATTACTGGCTTTATATTTTATTTCTAAATCCCTTTGTGATAAAAGATACAATAAAGCGTGGAAACGCTTGGGTGCAAACTATAAGAACAGGAATGGTAAAATAACATCACAGTGCTGTTTGTCCTAGTTAGGAAGCAGCAAAAATCATTTAGCTAACTCCCACACATATGTCGAAGCAGAAACTCCAATATTAGTTATGAATACACGTCGTTGTTTTAGAACTTATCTATCACTTTGTCTTTTTTAAAATTGCGATGTAAAATGGGGTAAGCTGGTTGATTTTGTCAGTAAAAATATCCCAGCTAGATGGAGTCCAAAGTTTTGACGAAAAAATATATTTTAGGCTACCCGTGGTTATTAAACTAAGTTATTAAGCAGATGAATGCCTGCATCATCAACATATTCATTATTAAAATTGATTAAGTATTGAACACTAAAATTTATTGAAACAGATACTACAAGGTAAATGCATAGAAAAGAACTAAAAAAAATAAAACATGCAAATTTCCAGATAATCGTAGCAAATGTAGTGGTTTGATCTATAGCCAGAAGAGGGCATTACATGACTGCCCTATGATAGTGTATCCCTTACACAGTTTTAAAAATCTAGAAGAAATAGATCTGTGTGGGGTGGAGCGGGGAAGCAGTTGAGGGTAATGAATCATAGCATCCAAAACTATACACTGAAATCTTTTAATGAAAATAATTTTCCACGTGAGTCTGCTTAAAAGCACTCAGCTTCTATTCTGAGAAATTAACCAACTTATAATTTCAGTTCTGAAGAAGTCTGACACCAGCCTGATTTTGTTTTTTACTGGTGACCTGATCTTTTTTTTTTTTTTTTTGTTCTGGTTGCAAAAGAATCCTTCCTTTCTTTTTGAAACTAATCAATTCTACTAGAACCTGCCATCATTCTGATTGATGATGGTTTTTTGGGGGTTTTTTGTTTGTTTGGTTGGTTTTTTTTTTTGGTTATTTTTTTTCTCAGTATGTCCGGTCAACCTAAAGATTCAACCCTTGTTTTTATTTCTGGAAGACTTTTCTTATGTAGATATGCACATATCCACATACATGCACACACACGCACAAGTATTTCTTCTGTCTCAACCCTTGCTATTTGAACTCTCAGTATCTAAACTCAGAAATGTAAGACTCAGATCAATACTTGAAAAAAAGCTTTTGCTGTCTTAACTCAGTGTGATACTGTGATTTATAATAAGATATATAAATAAGTAGATATTTTGTCTTTATACAGTTTCCTATCATACAGCTCTTAAAACCTTTGATATCTCTGAAGCGGTAAGAGTGTCTTGTACGCTACTGTGATAACTAGGGCTGGCAGCCCCAGGAGCTCCGGCGTGGGGACCGGTGACATGAAAGTCCAAAGCATCAGTTGATCTACACACTTCCTGGCAGGGCACTTAGACAATTGATATTCAGTTGAATTCTGAGAGCGTTCAGTTGGGGTCACTTAAAATCTGAACTTTCTAATGAGGCAAGCGAGGTAGAGAATTAGAAAAATTGGTTCCCATTACAACTTTCCTAAAGAATTACTTAAATTTTTAAACATTATCTCCTTCATCCATTTATCTGGGAAATCAATTCTAGACTAACTTTGATAAGTCTGTAAAGTGTGGCAGAATGTCTAAGAAATGTAGAAAATGTCTGAATGTTTTCAAAAATGTATTTATATCTTTACAGAGCAGAGATTGAGAGGTTTCTTTTCCCAGCAGGAAAAGTGCCTCACATTTAGTAATCACTTAGCACATATGTTGAATGAAATGATCTATCTGACTGAAGTTGAAGGATTTTGTCTGTAAAATTTGGAGGGCGAGCTGTCTTGGGTAAAGGAAAGTGTGTGGAGTTAAAACAATTGTTTAAATTCCTGCTTGTCTATACTAGCTCTGTGTGTTCTCTGGCAATTTGATTACTCTCAGTTTGCAGTTTTCTTAAAAATAAAAAGGGATACTCAAATATAATTACCTAATTTGGTTGTATTAAACAAAGAAAATATATATAATACTTGGAATGCATATTTTTTTAAAAAATAGGTATTTTTATTAACAAAGTTCCCTTATAAGTCTCATTCGTTCCAATTTTTTTTTGTAATTTATAGATTACTAGCTCTAGCAATTTAAATTACATAAGAGCTATTTTTTTATTCTTTTCTAGACTAACACGCTATTCATTTTTGATCCATAGTGGTCTTCACTATAATTCTGATTATGGTGGTCTTTATTATAATTCTATAAGTGTTCCTTATCCTGCCTAAAATAACTGGGAGGGCACACATATTTGAACATAGTTTTATGTGTCTTTAACAGGGTAATCTGTACTTGTTCAATTTTCAAGTTAATATTTTATTACTGTTATCATAATTTAATTCCTATTTTTTTCTTTCCAAACTCCAAGCAATATCTTATATCTAAAAAAATGAAATATTTAAGGAATAAATGTGCTGAGGACAATCACAGATACTTGACAAAGGCATAATGACCAAAGAATTATTGGTGTCTTTCAATTTAATATAGATATTTATATGGCATGAAAGGAGGGTTCCTTTGCTTAGAGCTTAGGAAAGATATACTGACATAATGGAAACTGTGCAATGATTTTGAATAGTTGTTTAATAACATGTTAAAATCTGCTACATTTTTTTAATCTACTTGTTTGACTAGAAACCAACATCTGAAAAAGATGCATTTAAAGTTGGCAATCTTAATCATCGAAGAGTTAGTTGAGCACCATTAGTAACTTAGCCCTATGTTAAATGTTGAGAGAGATGACGGAATACATTTGGGTCCCATGCCATAAAATGATATAATCCAATTAGAGAACCCAATAAGACCTGCGTAAATGCTAAAAAATGTAGGACTGTTTATAAATAAATAGTAAGTTCTTTGCTGGAAATTCTGTAATTTACGCATATAGAAAAGAGGATCCAGGAGATTCAGTGAAGAGGCTGAGGGAGTGAGATTTTTCCATGGCGGCCCCAAGCTCTCAAATCTAAAGGCCTAGTGAGCAGGGATGCCTATGAGGAGAGAGAGAGAAGGGATTTTTTTCTTTAGCCTAAGACATATGATGTTTTGATGGAGACATTTTATCCAATGGAGTAAGTAAATCAGGGATGAAGGGGTTAAGTTCAGTGAGAATTTCACACTCTAGGGTTAGACCTGGCAGTCATTACCAATGAGTGTGAAAGATGAACATAAATGTGCTTTCAATAAAAATAAATTGACTATAAATTTTTAAAATGAGAATAATTCTGAACTTTTATCCTTCCAACATTTTACTATTAGAATTAAAATTGTTCAAAGCACGATGATGTATTGCCCTTTCCAGTCTTCTCCAGGGGCCATAACATAACAACATAGATGGGCGGCTTCAACAACAGCCATGTGTCTCTCAGGGTTCTGAGGGCTGGGAAGACCAAGGTCAAGGTGTCCGCAGATTCAGTTCTCGGGGAGACTCCGTTCTTGGCTTGCAGACAGCCGCCTTCTCGCTGTCTTCTCACACGGTCTCTTCCTCTTCTTCTAAGGATCTGAGTCTGTTAAAAGATAAACTTAGGCACATTAAAATTTCAACAAGGTTATTTGAGCATTCAACAGTTCATGAATCAGGCAGCACCAGACCAGAAATCTTTTATACGGTTTTCAGGAAAGCAAGACAAAATATATTTGACTGGTTGAAGTGGGAAGTCCCTAGTTAGAGGTTACTTTGTCAGTTTCTGACTGGTTAAGTTTAAGTTTTGTTGTACTGTGTACGTTGGGTTGGGCTTTGGTTTGCTTACGTAGGAACCCAAGACACTAGAGCTGTCTCAGCCTACTGGCCTCCCACTTTGTTCAAACAACCCCCAGAGGCCACCCTCATGACCTCATCCAAACCAAATTACTTCACAAATGTGCCACCTCCCACCTCCAAATCTATCACGTTGGGGGTTAGGGCTTCAACATACAAATCTCGGGGGGGGGGGGGGGAAGGGAGGTCCAAACATTCAGTCCCTAATGTGTGTTAAAGGATGGTGGAGTCCGAGTCTGTGTAACCTGAAAGGCTCCAAAATTATATAGATTCATAGTCTTTGTGCATAGTTACACAAGGGTAAGGAAGCCTCCGGAGGCTTCGAAGATAAGATATAATTAGTAAACTTTGAGTCCAGAGATACTAGCCCAAAATATCTGAACTTTAAATTGTAGATTCCGGCCGGGCGCGGTGGCTCACGCCTGTAATCCTAGCACTCTGGGAGGCCGAGGCGGGTGGATCGCTCAAGGTCAGGAGTTCGAGACCAGCCTGAGCAAGAGGGAGACCCCGTCTCTACTAAAAATAGAAAAAAATTATATGGACAACTAAAAATATATATATAGAAAAATTAGCCGGGCATAGTGGTGCATGCCTGTAGTCCCAGCTACTTGGGAGGCTGAGGCAGGAGGATCGCTTGAGCCCAGGAGTTTGAGGTTGCTGTGAGCTAGGCTGACGCCACGGCACTCACTCTAGCCTGGGCAACAAAGTGAGACTCTGTCTCAAAAAAAAAAAAAAAATTGTAGATTCCATAAACCCTCTTGTTAATGAAGTTTCTGTAATAATTTCCCCTACCAAAGGGTTAAGTTTTTATTGGTGGAGCTGAATACCTTAGAGGCAGATGAGGTAATCACTTAATACAAAATTGAGCTCATTCCAGTAAATGCGGTGGACCAGTGAGTCAGCAGGAGTTTGCTAAAGGCAACTTCTCTAGCGCCCTATATTCAACAGGGTGAGTCAGCCCTTAAATGCTCCTCCTCTGCTCAGGGGCCTGGAAGCCAGCGTCCTCGGTGGCTTCTGGCTGAGCAGAAGAAGGTCAGAGATGTACCAGGAGAAGACACCAAACTTCCAAGTCAGGATATAACTATTGCAAATGTGTAACAGCTAGCCCTAACCCTGATTCATTCATTTCTTCTATTGCATTAAGATGTTTTTGACTTGAATAATTCCCTTTCAATTTCATAATCAGGGTAAGGGGAAGATGAAGAAAATTTTATAAACATGGAAAGCTATAGCTTTAAAAAATGGTTTCTCTGTTCCTGAATCATTTCAATGGAAAAAAAAGAGTTTCTTCTAATGTGACACACACAGTTCCTTAAAAATAATGGAATATCTGTCAAACTGCAAATTTTTTTCTTGGCTGGAATTTAGTGTAGGGTACAATGCCCTTTTCTTCTCTGCCAAGGAAAATATATTGAAATTGGTACATTTTTTTTCTTCTGAACTTTGAGTTTGAAAAAAAAAATGGTTTAAAAAAATGAAACTATTCTAGTGTGTGGTAAAATGTCTGTATGTTAGAAAGTACAGATTTGGGGAAGTATACAGTTTATACTGTGGCCATAGTCACTATTTTATAAATCTCGCCATTTATTTAGGCAAAGTTATGAATGCTATCTACTGTGGGTGTCTGAAGAATGTATTGTGAGATACCACATAACCTCACTGTGATTCCATTTAAATTATTCTTAGGATTACCCTAAACCAGAAGAAGAATGAAGAATTTTAAGATTAATCTTAGAAATGTCTAATAATGATCATGAGAAATATACATATATGTTCAAGCATATGAAGAAATACTGCACTATTTTGGCTACACAAGACAGGACAGGACAGGAGATGAAGTTGTAGCATGTGCTTATCATGGGCCCTGCCCTGCTCCTACCTGCATTTTCTAGAAAGTTCCCTTTAAGGAAAGGGCATCCTTAATCAACTGAGCTAAGTTAAATATTAAGCACTTCACACAGTAACAGACAGTTGGCGATCGATAAATGTCATTTCTCTTCTCCTATATTTTGTAACTTGGTTGACTCAGCCATTGTTGGCTTAAATATAAAGATATTTGTACCATATTTAAGTCATTTAAGAATAAATTTTGTTTAAAATAATTAAGCAGTAAGCAACTCTGAGTGAAATCGTGACTGTTAAAATACAAGACATCAAAAGGAAACACCTGGCATCAAAGTTTCAAGAAGCAATAAATAGCAAGTAAATGTACCAGAATATTCTCTAAAATATCCAAGAAACAATAATTCATAAAAACATTTTAATATGATTTTAAAGAAATATTCATTTTTGGCCCAGAATTCACTCATAAGAAGTGAAAGTTGTGCTGTTGAGGAGCCAGGTGACTAGTTTCAAAATTCTTCAAACGTGGCCCCGATGCAAGAGATGCTTAGAGGGAATTCTGACGATTTCTGTTTTACTGCAGGAGAGACAAGTCATTCATGCAACCCGGAAACCAGGGCGGCAGCTGGCAGAAGGTGCGATACGAACATATTCTTGGTTAGTGTGTCCTGTGCACATTTCTAACTCATTCACGTAAGAAAGCATTGTAGGCTGTTTTTTTTTTTCTTTCTGTTGCCTACACTTTTCACAATCTGAGAGGTGAGCTGAGTTTATCCAAATAGAGTTACATTCTTATCTGTTCATTATTTGAAGACAAATGCCATAACTCACACTTCAAAGTTTTGAAATATTATCAACCATTTTTGCCCTCTTTTTTAATGTTATAGTCATTTTTTTTTTTTGGTATGTAATGGTTCCATAAACCATGTGCCACGATGTTTAAAATGAGTTTTAAACTGAACATGCATTTTATGAAATTACCCATCCTGCATAGCACCAGGTGTTCACCCGTTTCCCAAAACACCCCAAAGTGGTGGGAGGAAAACAGACACGGTTCTCCACTGCGACACAGAAGAGCCAGGGACCTCCAGGGCTTTGGAGGGGCCATTGCTCTCGAAGGAGGAGATTTGCAGCAGCCCATTTTACATTTACTTTAGGCACACTCTGCCAAATACAAGCTCTTACTCTGTCATAAATGGAATCTGTAAGGGACCTAGCCTGGGCAGCCACAAATTGTTAGCACTTCCTTCAATAACTTTTCTGGTCAAAAGACATTATCTCCAGGAGAATAGAAGGCCTCCTTTGGTAATTCAGCTCAGCAACTCAGTTCCTGAGTATTACTTTCGCTTCTACCAATTTAGTAGATACGCGTTAAGTTATCCTCTGAGAAACCTGGGACGTTGAACTTCAGTTCTTAGTCAGAATTGTGTAAAAAAAAAAAAAAGCTGAATTCCTCACTGTGGTCTTCCCTAGCAAGTTATATTAATAGCATAAAAACAGTTTTTAATAAATTGTGTAATATGTTTTGACATATTTTATAAAATGATTATTAAAAAGTTTTTGGGTTGATAAAAGCTACTAATGACAGATTATATGCAAAAAGACAACTTTTCTGTTAAGAAACATGAGCTACATTACACTATATGATGTCTCTTACCCACTTCCTCCAGCTACTTGCCTCAGTTTCTAAAATTTAGTATATATGACTGAGGTTTATGGGTTATAACTAGTCTTTTGCTACCACCCATAAAAACAAACCCCTCAGAATCTTGCATTTCGTCTTTCTAATAGTGAATGAGCTCCAGGATTTTCACAGCAATATTTATGTCATGGGGTCACATGTTCTTCTGAAATTAATCTTCTTCCAGTGTAATTCATTCCAGTCATCTTAAGGACAAGTGTCAAGCTTTGCTGGTGCTTAGGAAAGAGATTTCTTCCAAGTAGAGTTGAAGCACTATCTGTAAGTGCCAGAGAGTTTCCCAGGAATATCTTTGTGCATTGAAATTCTGCAGCCAGGGACTGGATTTCAAATGCTGGGGAAAACAGATAAGGGAAAGGAAAGGCAAAAATTCTCCCTGACAAGCACTTAATTAGCATCTTAACAGGGTATCTGCACTCCTGAGAAGTTGTGCTGATGCATGCCCTGTCTTAAAAGGGCAAAGGACTAGAGTTTCTTTTCTCTTCTGTAAGATGCTCTAGGTGGTTTCTCTGCAGTAGCAACTGAATGCACAAGTAATATTTAGATAACAGCCTGACAGATAAATCCCCTTCGCTGCTCAAAAGGCGCGGGGATCTTTAGAAATAACTGTCAGGGTAAGTGGAGAATTAAATGAAGTAAACCTATTGAGAAGGGGTCATTACTGTGTTGGAGATTTATATTTTCCTTGTCCTGCCATTTGTACCTTTTCCTAGATGAATAACAACTTCATGGGGAAACTGAAGCTATCAGAAAAGCCTCTACAGTCCCCACCACCATAGCTACCCGTCTACCTTGGTATGTGCCCAGCTCTAGCTCCTCTCCTGTTTCTAGGAAAAAACTCTCCTTGCGTCTAGCTTAAGGTCATCTCATCCCTGACCCCTATTCAAGGTCATTGCTGCAGCAATTACCCTTTTTTCTCTCTTGCCTCAGTCATTTTTCCATTTGTAAAGACTCATACCATCAGCACACAAGCACTATTATTTCTCCCATCTTAAAACAAAGAACAAAAAGGCCTCCCCCCCCAAAAAAAAAACTTTGTTTCTGCTCTCTACTTCCTGTACAATTTCTCTCCTAATAATCAGACAAAAAGTCCTTGAAAGGGTTCTCCATACTCCCTGTATCTCCTATTCTCTTTCGAACAAACTTCATTCAATTTTTGTCCCCACCGCTCCAAGAACGCTTGGAACTGTTCTTACCAAGGTCATGATTACCTCCACATTCTTAAATCCTATAATCGTTTCTCAGTGCTCAACTTTCTTGACCCGTCAATAGCAATTGACCCAATGAGATCAATTTCTCCTCCTCTCAACGCTTGCTGCACTTGGCATTCAGGACACCACTTTCGCCTGGTTTTGCCTTCTCAATCCATTTTCTTATTTCTCCTTTTCTCTCAGGTATCTTAATGTTGCGAGCCTCTTTTCTCTGTCTTTACTCATTCCCTCAACGATATTATCCAGTCTCATGGTTCAAAATACCATCTACATTCTGATGGCTTTCAAATTAATATCTCCCTCCTGAGCCACCCTCAGCCCCAGATTTCAAATCATCTGCCTATTTGACGTCTCCATTCGAATGTTCAGTAAGCATTCAAATTTACCATGACCACACTTAGTTCCCAATATTATCCCCCAAAACTGTTCCTCCTATGGTTTTCTCCATCAAAATTGATGGTAACTTCATACCTTCAGTTACAAAGGCCAAAAAGGTTGGTATTATGTTTGATTTTTCTCAGTCCCTTTCACCCCAAACAGCAAATGCTGTTGACTCTACCATCAAGATATATCCATGGATGAAACACTTCTCATCACCCTCCCTACCACTACCATGGTCTAATCACTCATTTCATGACCATATTACTCCAATAGTCTCCTCACTGGCCTCTTTGCTTCTCCTTTTGGCCCCCAACCAACCTCAAACCCTTAACTTCATTCTCAAGAAAGTGACCAGGAAACTTGTCAAAAAATAAGTCTGATCATGTCATTCCCAAGCTGGAAAGTCCATAGTGGCTTGTCATATCAGTTGGAGTAAAGGCCAAAGTCTCTAACGCGACCTACAAGACCCCATCTGACTCTCGCCTCCTTTCTGTATCTCTTCTCCTACTGTTTTCCCTATTGCTCACTCTGCTTCAGCCACGCAGGTCTCTGCATTGTTACTTTAAGCGTCTTCCTGCAACGGAGCATCTGCTCTTAGCATTCCTCTGCCTGGGAGGCTCTTTGTTGAGAGTCCACATGGTCACCTCCCTTACTTCCTTCGGATCTCTGCTCTGGAAACCTTGGCTGGCCACTCTAAGCTTTTAATATTTCGCAACCCATCTCCTGAACTCGCTCATTGTTCTTCTTCTTTTTTTTTTTTCCTTAGCATTTACCACTATATCTACTTATTTTGGTTATTATATCCACTATAATGTAACTGAGGGCAGGAATTTTTCTACTATTTTCCACAATGCCTGGCACGTTGTAGTTACTGCATACATTTTTTTTGAATAATAAAGTCATGTTTTATTGCCAGTTGTTGGCTTTGTGCACATGAGAAAAAGAACAAGAGCTTGGTCTGTCGGAAGCACAATGTTTACAATCAGGTAAGTATGTTCACTCACAGTCTCCAAATCTGAACTCCGGTGCTGCGGTTTGGATGTGTCTCCCAAGTTTATGTGCTGGAAACTTAATCTCCAAGTTCATATGTTGATTGGATGTAGAACCTTGAGAGATAATTAGGGTCAGATAAGGTGAGGTCATCCAGGTGGGCCCCCATGATGGGACTGGTGGCTTCATAAGAGGAAGAGGAGAGACGTGAGCTGACGTGCATACTCCTGCCCTCTCCCCACGTGACGCTCTCTGCCCTGCCACGATGCAGCGAGAAGGCCCTCACCAGATGCTGCTCATGTCACCTTGGACTTTCAAGCCTCAGAACCACGAGCTAAATAATCCTCAGTTCTCTGTGACTTACCCAGTCCTGTGGTATTCCATCACAGCAACAGAAAATGAACCAAGACACCTGGGTTCACATAAATAAAAATACTTTTTATATTCTGGTAACGGTATTAAGATATAATTAGACAAATGGTGGAAATTGATAAGCACCTATGAGAAGGAAAAGTAGCTCAGGGCAGTCTGGGAAATGTGAGGGATGCAAAATTTGTCAGCTCCAAAGAGACTTCAGTCATGTGGGGGGGAGGAGCAATCTGCCTCTTTCCCCCCGAAAGTTTGCTGAAAGATCAGCTCACAATTAAGGCAGATTAATAAGAGAGAAAGGGGTTAATTTTCCATGCCCATGGGGAGAATCATGGAGTAATTACTCAATATCCAAATGGGATCCAGATATTTTTATACCTGCCTTTTAGAGGGGAGAGGTAGTTGAACAGTATAGGTAAGTCTGTTTAGGGTCAATACACAGTTGCTAGGGAGGATGAATGGACAGAGGAAACAAATTGACTTATAAATGATTCTGTCTGCAAATTAAATTAGCCAGAGAGACAGGTATTATATTTAAGATGATTTGGGTCAGCTCTGGTTGCATTCTCCATCATTTTCCCTGCAATATACTGAAATAACAGGGAAGGGAAAGGAAGTCAGTTGTTCTTTTGAGAGATCAGTCTGGTTTGTGCGATAGTGGGAAAGCTCTTACCAATGCCTTTTGATTTTGAAGGGCCTTCAATTCAAAATATTCTTTATACCATGGAGTCATATTTTGTGGTGAAATTTTCTGAGCTTCTTAATTCCAGTCCCCCACATCCATGTCTGAGGACAATGGTTTAAAAGCATTTTATTCTTTCTTCCCGGTAGTTTCCAGACTAGCTAATAAATTACCTAAAATGTTAACAGCAAGTAGTACTATGTGACCCTTACCCACTCTCTTCACATTCCTAGAATTTGTGATACAAAAAACAGAGCATCACCAATCAATAGCTTGTTTTATTTTACTGAGACAAGTTCTCACTCTGTTGCCCAGTCTGGAGTGCAGTGGTGTGATCATTGCTCACTGGAGCCTCGAACTCTTGGGTTTCAAGTGATCCTCCTGCCTCAGCCTCTTGAATGGCTAGAACTACATATATGCACTACCAAGCCCAACTAATTTTTATTTTTTGTAGAGATGGGGTCTCACTGTGCTGCCCAGGCTGATCTTGAACTCCTGGCCTCGAGCAATCCTCTTGCCTGATTCAACTTCCCAAAGAGCTGGCATTACATGGGTGAGTCACCTTGCTAGGCCACAATAGCTTATTGTAATGCAGACTCTTGGTAAACAAATTTAGGAACTGCCCCTTCTTTTTCCTTTAAAAACTCACTTTGTAACTGCTGCTACTCCGAACATGTATTCAGAGCAACTTGAATCTATGTCTCCCAGGTTGCAGCCTTCAAATTTGGCCCATAAAAACTCTCTACTTATATAAATTGTGCCTCAGTTTCTTCCTTTAGTTCGACACTTGTTACAGGTAGATTAAATAGTTACCAAAATCAATCATTTTGATTTTTAGACATTTTCACATTTAAATTCCACAAGGATTTACTGATGGTAAATATTGTGTGAGGCTGAGGGAAAACGTCCCCTGTGCTCCTGAAGGTTCTCTGAAAGATCAGCTTACAATCAGGCAGATTAATAAGAGAAAGAGATTTATTTACTGTGCACATGAGGAGAATCACAGAGTGATTAGCTTATATTCCAGTGGGGCCCAAAAGTTTATATATCCTCATTTTAGCGGGGAGGGGGAGATGAGGAATATAGGTAATTGTGTTGAATGGCAGTAAGTGGTTACTTAGGAGGATGAATCGATACTTGGGAGAATGGATGGATGGATGGGGGAGGGGGAAACAGATTGACTTATAAGTAATTCTCTTTGGAAATTAACCTGAGAGACAGGTATTATGTTTAAAATGATCTGAGCTAGTCTGGTCACATTGTTGATCTTCTTTCCTGCAATCCATTGAAGTAACAGGGAGGGGAAGGATAGACAATTGTTTTTGATGAGTCTATCTGGTTTTATGAAGAAAGAGGGAAAGCCCCTTCCAAAGTCTGTTGTTGATCCTTAAGGGCTCTTAATTCAAGATACTCTTTATACCAAGGAGTTATACTTTGGGGTGAAATTTCCTGAGCTCCTTCATTTGTGATCTTGATTCAGTTAGCCTGAGTCATCAAAAGGTCATTATATTGAACATAACTCAGGTATCTTTATAAAAAATGATTTTACTAAAGAGTAGAAGCTTGTCGGTTCTCTTAAAGCACTGTCGTGTGGTTATTTTATATGGGAAAACTTATGATACTGAAAGTTTGGTACTTATTCCCAAGGCCAACTCAGTGACAATGAAGAGTGAGAACGAATGATTTGAGAAAAAGGAAAGATAAGTTTATTACTTGGCCAGCCAATGAGGAGGGAGGCAAGACTGGCATGTCAAAAGACCACCCTCCTGCCTTTAAGCAGAAAAATACGGCTTTTTAAAGAGTGGGTGGGCTATGTGGTTGGGCTCAGGTCTACAGGACTGGTGTCACGTGTCATGGCTTCTGGCTACTATTGTTCAACTACAACTGGGGATTGCAGCAGACCTTATCCCCTGGACCTTATCCCCGGTGGGGATGACCTTGTGATTCTTGTCCAGACAATTCCATTGAGCCGTCTCCTGTGGTTTAAGGTAACAGAAAACAAACAGCAAAGAACATTTTTTTCTGCACCTTTGATTACTGGCCTTGGGAAGGAATGCAGGTTTTAATTCCCAAAAAGGATGCAGGGTTTTAAAGAGACAACTTGCAAAACATTTGGTTGCCCTTTTCCAGACCTTTACCTGTGTTACACTTATTATTGTCTAAGACTTGCTGTGTTTAGCCCCCTTGAATTTTGGCCCAGCGTAGGTCAGCTGCCTCCTTATAACCTTATTTTCTGTCTCCTGTCTTCTTCCCAAGTTAAAGGCTCCAGAGGTAGGTCTTTCCCTTTGTCCCTTTGTTAGCTCATCTAGGCTTCCCTCTGGAGAGTCTCTAACTGGTTTTGTATTGTGCATGCTTGTCCTAGCACCATACCTCAGGACCCTAATATTATCTGGCATCAGGGTCTACGTGAAAGTTCTATTCTTCTTGTAGCCTATTTTACCAGTCCCACTCAACATTTCTTTCTTTGGGGATTAAAAATTTAGGTATTATAAATGAAAAGAACTGGATGGCTTACAGAGTGATAATGCATATCCTTAGCTAAGAATAACCAATGAGAGCAATTATAATAGTTGTAATTTTAATTACAATATTTAATGTTAAATCTCTCAGGCTACAATTCAGAGCAGGAAACTAAAGCTGACATTAGCTTGGACTTAAACCATACTCTTAGCTACCATCTCAGTTACTGGTGTGTCCATTTAAGTCTCACCATCCTTAGAAAGTTTACTAGAGTGACCTTTACTCCATTCATATTAGATTGAAATTTAAACCTTCTTTGTAAAGCTGTGTAAGTTACAAAGTCAATGTAGATAGTGCTAAAGTATATGTATAATTATAAAGTGTACATGGTAAAATTTCAAACAGAAAACATTTCCACAGGTTGATTATTCAAATACAGTGCTCAAAATTTTAATTTATGAACCTGTTCTATGAAGAAAACTATGAAGTTCTCACCAACAGTGTTGGCTTTCTGAGTTTTAAAAGATAATTTCGAATTTCCAGCATTGTGTTAGTTTTCCATTGCTCCTGTCACAAATTTTGAAAAATATCTTGATTTGAAACAAATTTATTTTACAATTCTGTAGGTCAAAAGTCTGACACACATCTCACTGGGCTAAAATCAAGGTGTTGCCAGGGCCATGTTCCCTTCTGGAAGCTCTAGAGGGGAATCCAGTCCTTGCCTTTCCCAGCGTCCAGAGGGGACCCGTGCTCCTTGGGTCACGGTCCCCTTCCTCCATCTTCAAAGTCAGCCATGGCAGGTCCACCTCACGTCACATCACAGCTCTCTCTGATCTTGCTCCCATTATCAAATTTTTCTTTGACTTTCTTCTGCTTCCTTCAAACTTTTAAAGACCCTTATGATGACATTGGTCCACTCAGCTACTCCAACATCATCTCCCTGCTTGAAGGTTGTTGATGAGCCCCCCTAATTCCCCTTTTCCATGTATTTGAACATGTTCACAGGTTTCAGGGATTGCAATTCTCTACCAAATTCATATTGAACTAATAGATACTAAAAACATACAGGAAGTAGGAAATGAGCATTAAACCATAAAATAGGTGACGTAATATGCATTTCCAAGTGAGGCAGTGCGGACTTCGAGAGGTAATTTGCCCCACGACTGATTCCATTGGAACTAAGCTCTGCTCACCCTGCAGTCTACACGCTTTCCACTCATTACTTTATGCTCTGTAGAGTTTGTTGCCCATCGAATGTGTTCTGGAGATACATTGGTTAACTTCCTGTTTACTTAAAACTGCCCTTGACTTCATCGGCATCCATGACTTTATTAGTAGTGGTAACACTTTCTACATGATTAATCTCGGTGAGATCAATGGAATTGTTTAAGGAACTTTTTTTTGTTGGAAAACACAGATTGAATCTTTCAGTGTTTTACACAGTATATTTGTAACATTTTAGTTTTGTGACATTTATAATGAGAACTTTGTCTAAATAATACAAAACATCTCTTGACATCTCTCTTGCAACGAGAGTTAGTGTGCCCTCTTGTGTCTATAGGGTTAATTCAAATCAGCAAGTTAGCACAGACATTTTGGAGATCTCGCTTGCTGATACATAAGAAGCAGGCACTTATTTGCATAATGCATCCTGCCAAGATCAAGTGAATACAATAGCATAATAGAGCACGATTTAGTGAAATAAGAGGATGGAGAAATCCGAAAGAACAAATCTTGTCAAGAGCAACCTTTGTCAGCACTCAGAAGAAATGATATTTTTATATATAGTTCTCAGAATTATCTGTGGTAATTTAAAAAAAAAAAATTGAAGTATTCTGTCATGAACCCCTACAGTCTTATAAACAAATGGCATGTCTCATACATAAACCAATCTTTTTGTGTCTGAAGTCAATTTAATCTCAGTGTCCTAGCAAATTTTAGCACACTGCCTTGTACACGGTAGGTACTCTATAAATACTTGTTGAATTAATGAGTGAAGATTAATACCTGATCTCAAAATATGAGCCTAAGAAAATAGACATTCATTTAAGTATAGCTAATATTTAGCTAAGAAATGTATGTAAAATTAATATCATTGGTAATCTTTGAAGTTACATGTGAATATATGCATGTGTTAGAGAAAATAGAAGAATATTTTTATAGTCAAGTTATGAAAAAAATATTCAATAGCGAATTTGATTTGCATTTTTCTGAACACATGAAATTATCAACCTGCAAAATGCCTTATGTACAACTATAGAATTTATTAGAGCTTTCACTGATAGTGACATTGACTTTTAAGTTTTTTAAGATTGTGTAGTCGAGTTTTTAAAAGTTACTGTTGCAGCACAGTTAGACTTAACTTTGAATTACGTGTCTCTGTCAGCACTAAAATAAAAAATAGCTCTTAGAATAAGAGAAAAATATGGGAGGCCACTGTGAGCCTGGATAAGAGGCGTCTACTTAAACAAGACTTAAAAAACATGACACTTCCCTGACTGGATTTTTCTTTCCATAAAATAAAAATTTATAAATTATACCATAATATGAAAGGAAATGAAAAGTTCTCAAAAGGTAGAAAAATGGCCACCAATTTCAAATGGTAAAAAAGTGCCCTGTTTCATAGTAATTTAATTATTTACAGGGAAGCTGTCAAAGTTTTATGGATACATAAGCTAAATAAAACCTTTACTTTGGGCTCTTTTTCACTCTTTGTTCTTCAAAGGAAAAAACAGGAAACAAACTTAAGAAAGGCATTATCTGTGTACTGGGTAATATATTATACTTCTACAAATAAGTGTGGATCACCAACTATCCGACAGGCAGAATAATTTATTAAAATTTGCTAAGTTGTGTATTAAATGCTGAGGATACAACAAAGACCAGTCCCTTATCTCGAGGAGTTTATAGTACACAAATCCCTACCTGGACAGGAGATGCAGAGATAAGTATATGCACTTGTGCTTCCTGTCCTTAAGGAATCACCTTGAAAGGGCACCAGAACGCTTTTAAAATGGTTCTATTTAAAATCCTAAGCACATACTGTAATATTCCAAATGAAAGCATGTGACAGCTGCTCTATATATTTCTCCTCTGACCCTCCCTTGAAAACTGGCTGACCTCCAAATACCTGACTTCTCCGTAGTCCTTTCAAGAACAAGGTCATTCACTGTCCCCCGGCCCAAATTCCTAAAGCACCTGCAACATTCTCTTGGTTCTCTTCCCCAGTTCTAGATCGTTATCTTCTATATTCATGCAGGAAATACCCCTTCATCCTTTAAAACTTACAGCATCCAAATCTGTCAGCCCTCTAAAACTTCCTTCTTTCTGTCATTTTCCTGACCAATCAGTTCTTCCCCACATTCGTTGAGAAGTTTGGCCCCCAGTTTACATTCTTGCATCTGTCTCATTTTTCTGCATTCTTCTGGAATGAAGATTTCCACATGCAAGCAGAGGTTCTGTCCAACCACCTAGTCGCACTGTTCGTTGTGATCTTCAAATCCAATCATTCCCATCTCTGCTTTGGTTCAATGCATACTCCCAAGGTATCACGCCGGAAGTTACCATCTGAAAGCTCCCCCACCCAGGAATTTTAACATCCCACGACCCCTTAATTCATCGAACCCTCTTGCCTTCTAGTTTTCTCGGTCTCCTTCGACTGACTTGAGTCCTTTAGTCACCCTGTCTTCTCCCTGTGTTGACTTCCTTCTCTGTGCTTTGAACATTGTGAGGTTTATAACTTCCAGTGCTTTGTCTGCAGCCCCCTACATTCTTCACCTCATGTATTTCTTCTCTCTGGTCCTGCTGATGCCCAAACCAGCAACCGTCCCCTCACCCCGTCAGTGCTTGTATTGCTGCTCAGCAGGGCCAGAGAAAGTGTCACAGTCACTTGAGTGCTGGCAATAACCGTGTATGGTCTCTGATCCTCGTCCTTCAGGACAAATCAACAGTGAGCATCCTTGATCCGCTGCTCCCCTCCTTCCGGCTCCCACAGGTGCCGAGACAATCTTCCACCCTCTCCTCTTACCTCCTGCCCACCCGGCTTTCTATAGCGGGTGACCGCGCTTTACAGCTGAGTTTGGAGTATCCGCTCTTTAGCAGCATCATCTCATTTTCTCGCTCAGAAAAAGAACCACCAAAACTGTGAATCCAGTGCATCTTTTTGCTCCATTGTGGCTTTATGTGTCGGCTTTTTCTTTATAGCATACAAATATGTTCATTACCTCCATTGGGGAAAAAAAAAATCCATGACACTTCACATCATTGTAACCCGCAAACTCCTTCTTGGTTTTGATTTTTATTTTTGTCTTTTTGGCTTAACCGTCAGATTTCTTGAAAGCATAATTTATACGCAGTCACTACTCTTCCTCACGTGTCATTCGCTTCTCATTTTCCAAGAATGTGATTACTGCACCGAAATACCCTCAAATTTGCTGTGCCTAGAATGCTTCTCAATCACCTCGTTCGCCACGATTGCGCTCTGTATTAAGAAGTCCTTACCACACTGCTTTGTAACTTCCTGCTTATGACCCTTAGCAAACATCCAAGAACCATGTTTTTGCGAAACTGTAGTTTTCCCAGCTAGCACGGTGCCTAGATCACAGTAAGTGCTTGAATACTGTTAAAATGAATGACTAGATCACTACAAAAGTGAACCTGAAATACATCATCTCCATGAATTCATAGAAATATGTCACTGAAAGAGTATCATGATCATTTAACTTCGTAATTGTCTAAGATAGCCTACAAAGTATTATCTCTATCACTTACTAGTTCCTGGCAACTTTATAAAGTCATTTCCCTAAGTTTCCTCATAGGTAAAAATACTATAGTCCCATACTGTTCTGAAATGTGCTTGTTGCAAGCATAACTTTCAAACTCATAAACTGCACGCCACATGAGTAAATAAATACTGTCAGACTTGGCTGAGGAAGGTAAAGTTTGCTCATTAGATGATTTGATTCCTATCTTTGCGATACTTTAGAGCAGTTGTCAATGAATGAATGGGTAGAAGCTAGATTTGCTGCCAATTCCAAAGGGTTGTCATTTTTTTTTTTCCCATCTCGTTTCACGTTGTTAGTTGCGAAAAGGGAATAAGGAATGTTTAAACCCTTTGTGATTTTGTGAGAGGGAATGAGAATAAGGAGAGAAACAAGACCTGTAATTCAAATAACGTTGAAATAAAATGACCATGTCCCAAAGGCTTTAATTTTATATAACCATACCAAGAAATAAAAGTAAAATAGATAAAGCATTTACAAAATGCCACACTGTTTTAGGTTAATTCTAACTCTTTTTATTTTTTTTTTCCCCTCTGCAGATTGGACACTGTTCTATTTTTACTGCTCACGCTATCACTTTCCTAAAGCCGTTGAACGAGCCCCAGAGGACAAAGGATCGCTCTGAAAGGCGTTAGCCTTGCAGGGGGGAAGCTATTGGCGCTCTGTGCTGTGGACTCAGTGTCTCCTCAGATCACATGAGTGGGAGAAGCAGCCCGTCAGCAGAGCTCTTGCCGCCAGGCACACTCACGCCAAAGTCCAGCAGGTCAGTGGTGTCTCCAGAACTCTCTCTCTGTGGACAGTGTCTCCGCCTGGAAGGTAAAACTGAAAACACCATTCACCGAACTGCAGCAGTTCTCTCACTTTGAAATCTGGATTTTCACCGAAGAGTTTTTGTGGGGCCTAAGGCAATGATGAAATAGTTCATAGGATCCAAAGCTCCATACTCTGGAACCCAAAGTATATAATCCCATCATTTAAACAGAAGCATACCCGACGTGCAATGTCTAAAAACACAGGACTTTAAAATCAGAGTTCATAAATGTGATGCCTTCCAAGTTTCTGAAGCTTCAATGAAAATGAAATTACCTCCAAGTGCTGTACTCTGTGAAATATAAAATGCACTAGTAAGTTTTAGAAACAGTTTCAGCAATGAAAAAAGATGGCACAAACCTTCCATAATGAAGGCTTTCTGCTTAACTCTTAGATAGCCAAACAACTAAATCAAGACACTATATTTTCCTAGCTTTCAAATTATACACTTTTCAAGTTCAACAATACCAGGTCTGAAAATTTGTACGGAAAGTGTAAATAAAATGAAGAGCATGAAGTTGATCGTAGCTGCTCCTACTAAATTTGCACCTGACAGGGTCATTCTTCTCCCTTCGGACAGAATCTCATTTGAATATTGGAGAAAAATTGAATTCCATACTTAAAATTGCTATAGAAGGCACTGGGATTTCCCACCATTAATAAATAATTGCATTTAGTTATTTCATTTTCAAGAAAAGTCTTCATGTTTATGCACAGTCAGTAGAATATAGCGAATCATCATTTGTTGTAAGATATCCTTTGTTTTACATCTTTAAAAAGGTTTTCTTTTGCTTTCCTTTTTTTTCCTCCTCAAAATTTCCAACTTGCATTATGGGTGCTTGCACCCATCTACTCTGATTGTGTGATAAAAAGGCCCCCACCAGATATGATAGCCCCATTTGTCATTCATACTTTCTGTCCTATAATTATTATTTTCAGTACTTTATTCACTTCTTGCTATCGTTATTGTTGTTGCTTTAAGTGGAATACTTTGTATTTGGCCTGTTGGGTGTCAGTCTTTATTTCTTCTTTAGTTTACTAAGGTGGTTTTGAGTTCTGAAATGCTAAACTATATTTTCCAACTTGGAGATCTATACAAATTGAATGGTTCTTCTATTGCATCACCCAGACCCAAGAAAAGATTCCTTCTATTCATTCAGACATCCACTACCAAATACATAAACAGCAGCTTAGTAAAGTTTTTAAAAAAGTAGACATTAACACCAAAATCAAATTTTTTTCAACATAATGTAGAAAATAAGGATTCACTATACAAGTATCACTGCTTCTGGGCCTTTTGACTAAGGTCAAGTGTAGGATGCACTATACAAAAACAGTGTGTGTTTAATTGCATGAGAGACTCTTGCCATAAAAGCAGTGTCAAAAGCAGCATGAGAATTCAAAGAATGAAGAGGTTGTATTTATCTATCTATCTATATCAGGGCAGGCTTCACAGATGAGAAAAATTTTAGCTCGAAGGGATAGGATTTGTCAGGAAACCACTGGGAGAAAACACTGTAGTAAGAATGCAGGCAAATGCACACAGGTACGATAACAAAGGCTGTCTAGGGAAAAGACTATGTAAACCGTTCGGCTTGCCTTAAACGTAAAATCCATAGGTTAAGAGAGAGGTTGAAATGGAAGACTATGAATATTTTATTATCAAAAATATAAAACTATAATATAATTATATATTTCCCTCCATGCTTATCTACATGTACATAAAATGTAATCTCTGGTTAATTTCCTGAGACAAACTGAATATATTCATTAATCTCTGACTACTTGTAATAGGACAAATATTTTGGATACTACCTGTTTTAGAATATGAGAAAAATTAAACAGAATTCTTCAGGGACACTTAGGACAGCACTAAAATATTTAGCAATCCACTTGCATTTGGGCACCTACAGTATTCATATACTTTGCATCTCTTGCTGATCATGGTCTATTCAGTTTTGGTATCTAGTTTAAGGATCAGAAGACAATTAACAATTAATAACAAGCTCAAATAGCTTGCCTGATATTGTTTCTATGGTATTAGCTGCTTGTTTCAACTACTTTGCATCAGTACTGCTAAATCAAAACAAAAGTTACTAAACAAGTAAAGAAAAGAAGGGTGCTTTTAAAAATCCACAATATTTAGAATTTATTCTTTGTTATGTTAATTATTTTCCAGGTTATAGAAGTGATCAATAACCTTGAAAATATCCTAGTTCTGTCAGTGATATAATTGCGTCATAGATTAAGCCAGTTTCAATCATTGGAAAGAGAAGTTTTTACCCACACATATTGAAACCACAACACATAGAAACATAGATCCCAAAACCCATTTAATTTTTTTCTTCACTTTACTTGCTCAAGTTAACTTTAAAATTAATGTTTTCATTTTGTGATCATTTTGCTTATTTTTCTAACATGTTTAGAAACACCCTGATGAAAAAAGAAGACGGTATCAGTGTGTTAAATATCTACTACAACTTACTTTTCTAACCTTTTCAAATGATTAATCACCTGGATTTAAATATTATATGATCATTAATACCTTATGTTCCATCTTCCTATGCAAGATTGATTGCAAAAATTTGGTTTGCTTTCACTGGATTTTAAGTTCCAAAGAGCAGCAAAACACCTGCTAACTCAAAAATAAAAATGTTCTCATATATTGGGTGGCAAACAACCAACTAAACTACAACCTCTTACACAAAAGATGTCTTCAAATTCCATTTTTGTTTCTTATCTTTAGAGATGGCAGAAGAACATATGCCAGCCTGTATGTGAGGGCTGTCCTCTAGAACACCATGACAATTACATTGATCTCATTTTGAAAACCCAAATAGGAAAAGACATAACTTTACTTGATTATGTAGATTGTGAATATAACACCAATTAGACACAGTTTTGGACTAGCCAGAGAGATCTGGCCATAAGAATGCTTTGATTTGGGATATTGCTAATTTTCCCGCTAGGGAATATAAAGCAATTGAGCCAACAATAATTAAGCAGCCGCCTTCCTGAATTTCATAAAAGTTTCTGCTAAAAAGTAAGCACTTAGATTAAATACAACAAACTTAGTCCCAAACACAATTAAGCCTGCTTCTTAATGGAAATGAGAAAAGAGTGAAGGTCATTATAAAAGATCTGAGCTATTTAATTACTTGAAAAAAATATTGAACATTTTCTATGTGCCTAGCATTCTTCTAGGAGAGTGACAAATTATAAATTTAAGATAATAACTACTTTGTTTCCTACTTGGGTAATTACTGTTAATGTGACATAATAAAAAATGTATATTTAGTCTCTGCCCCACCCCACCCTTCTATCACCTGTTGGTTTCTGGCACACAGCTTCTAAAACCCTTGAAATCTCCAAAGTTAGTGTCTTTTTGTGGGCTGATAAGATGACTGTGGTCTGGGGCCTCCCAGATAACACCAGGGTGAGTGCTAGTTGCCCAGGGCCTGTTTTTAGAGAACTGGAACTTTGAGCCCATCCCAGACAACCAATGAGGAGAGCAGGGTTAGAGACTGACTCAGTCGCCAATGGCCAATTACGTAATGAATTACGACTCTATAATGAAGCTTCCATAAAAAGCCAAAAGGGCAGGGTGTGGAGGGCGTCCAGGTTGCCGGCCCCTGACCTATAAAGTAGACAAATGTTGATCTGAATGTGTAAGCCTTCTTGTGAAGATTAATTAAGTCAGCTAATGTTTATTAACTTTCTTCTATGTTGCAAATTAAGATAACATGAAATAATATGTTAAATATTCTTGGCATATAATAGGTGTTTTATAAACAGGAATTATGAAATGATAATGCTTGTTATAGTCTAATAATGCCCTGCCATTAAGGGTAGAATGAAAAAGCATGTTTCAAGAGGAAACAAAGTCCTAATTTTTCACAGCTATTATTTACCAATCCATTCAAATATGAAAATAAATGAATTAGATGGTTATACCAATTGTCTGATAAAAACCTATATGACATATACAATTTGAGAAAAACCCAGCCCCAATTTTGTGTTTAATTAGTATCATATGATTGATAATTTCATAACATATATGAAAGAAAATATTTCCTTAAGTTTGCCTAAATAATTTTATATAGCATATTAATATGCTTAACTAGGAAATCTCAAATTTTTCTGAAATAATTTTCCTTCAATTTGTGATTTTAGACACTTACAAGTACAATGTTGAAAAATAGTGCTTTCCTTTAGGATTGAGGTAATAAAAAAGAACTGCCAGGTTTTTAAGGGTTTTTTTGATGGGGCAATTGAAAAAAAAATTAACAAAATCCAGGTTTCATTTTATAAAAAGTATTTATATTTTATGATATTTATCCCATATCACCAGGTAAGTTTTAAACTTGTATTGCATATTCTTGATATTTACAAGGAAAACTGCAGCATTTATGAATTTTGATCCGTTGGATGTAACAGAAAAATTAAAAACAAACAAAAAAGTGACTTAAGATGCAAGTTTATTTTTATTTCATGAAAAATCGCTCCTGATTTGGCAGTAGAAGTATATCCACAGTGTGATTAGGGCCCAGGATTTTCTCTTTCTCGTCTGTGAACCTTGCGTACGGTTTCTTCAAGGTTACTTCCCGGTCTAAGTTGGATACCAAAGCTCCAGAAATCACTTTCATGGTAGCACAAAAATAAGAGAGGAAAGCAGAAAAGCAAAATGGAGACTTTCTGAAAATATTGTACACTGCTAACATTTCATTGAAAAAGATTAAGTCATGGCCCCACAAAGCTACAAGGGAGTCTTTTATTTCAGGTTTCAGGCATTTATTTTCCCATTTTAGAACGCTGCCAGTAAGATTTAGCGGTGTGATATTCTGGACGGCAGGACACTGGGAAGAATTGGAACAACCAATGTGGAGTAACTCGGAGAAAGAGACCCGGGTAAGCGCCAAGACTAGCTCATCTCCAGGCCTCTCCACTGTGCCAGAGCTGTTACTTTGGCAAGTTAGTGAAGTTGTCAAGCATGTCTTGTGACTGTCCCTCTGTCTGCGTCCCTCTCCTGCTTCCCCTTCTACACTCTCTTCTCCTCCAGACGTCCAAAGGTCAAAATCTGCTCACTCACAAGGTCTTACTTTTTCCCCTATTAACTTCTCTTTTATTCAGCAAACAAAATCACCATTAAATGTGGATAAAGGGGTGATCAGGCAGGTTAAACTGATGAACGTTCACTTTGGGGTATAAGCATGTGTCCCTGCCATCCTAGAGGCACATTTGTTGTGACCCACCTCTTTCTGTTTCTTCCCACCCACCTGGTTAACAGAGGCAAAATCAACATCAAAGCCAGACACTTTCACTGCCTGCCTTTCTCCCTCTTGATAATGTTCTGTGGTTGCAGAAGATTCTAAAAACTACGAATTGGTGAGGAGTGGTGGTAGAGGGATTTATAAAATGAGTGGGCCCAATAAACTGGGAAATTTAAAACCTCGAAATTTATGACAGGGTGCGTAAACACGAGTAGAGATTTTTCTCTATCAGAGTTTAGCAATTGTAAGTTCTGTGTTACAGTTATGACCAGGAAATAAAGCCAAAAAATAGATCCTGAGCATTGTGTAATTGAAATCAATCACACTGTGTTAACAGCATGTAGTAACAATTACTCAAAGTGCAAAAACAAAACAAAATTATCTCATACAAAGTAACAGGTATCAGGATTTTATGTGATGCTGATAAGAAAAGCTATTCAAAGAATTGATTTATATTTCATTTTTCCTCAACATAGGAAATAATGAAGAAATTTCCAGGTTGTCAAAAAAAGTCCATTTATTTACTGATTCACTTTTTTTTTATTATAACACAATATACTTCTTTTTGTTGTTGTTGTTTTTTTTTTTTTTTTTTGAGACAGAGTCTGGCTCTGTTGCCCAGGCTAGAGTGAGTGCCGTGGCGTCAGCCTAGCTCACAGCAACCTCCAACTCCTGGGCTCAAGCCATCCTCCTGCCTCAGCCTCCCGAGTAGCTGGGACTACAGGCATGCACCACCATGCCCGGCTAATTTTTTCTATATATATTTTTAGTTGGCCAGATCATTTCTTTCTATTTTTAGTAGAGACAGGGTCTCGCTCTTGCTCAGGCTGGTCTCGAACTCCTGACCTCGAGCAATCCTCCTGCCTCGGCCTCCCAGAGTGCTAGGATGACAGGCGAGAGCCACCGCGACCGCCCTATACTTCCTATGTAGCAGGTAGCACCTGATAGCTGTGACAGCCTTGTGGCCCATCCCGGGCTACCTCTTCACCCACTCACCTTGAAAACAGGGTTTCTCTATGGAAATCAACATAAAATGCAAATATATAAAATATCAAAGAGACAAATTCTCCCTCAAACCTGTTACATTTTTTAACGTTTAACAGGTTTAAATAAATAAAGTATCAATCATGGCAAGTTTGGTTGTAAGTCATGGAATTACAGAAGGAATGGTCACAATTCATGTCCAAGAACTGTCCAGAGAAAAAGGATCCTTGTCTCAAGCATGAAGCTTGCAGACATGTGTCTTCTGTGGGAAAAGATGCATGTCAGAATGCTTTTAAGCATGTATCCCAAATAGTCTTTCCTGTTGGGATTTTTCTTTCAGCACGCAGAAATTCTCCATTTGTAATGTCACTTTCCTGTAGCTTGCTTACCGGGAGAGAATGCACTGGTTAAAGGACTTCAAATGTCTAATTCTTTTAGCATTTATGTTAATACTTAGCATTGTACATTATTCAAAATGACATTTTAGGCCGGGCGCGGTGGCTCACGCCTGTAATCCTAGCACTCTGGGAGGCCGAGGCAGGTGGATCGCTCGAGGTCAGGAGTTCAAGACCAGCCTGAGCAAGAGTGAGACCCCGTCTCTACTAAAAATAGAAAGAAATTATATGGACAACTAAAATATATATATACAAAAAATTAGCCGGGCATGGTGGCGCATGCCTGTAGTCCCAGCTACTTGGGAGGCTGAGGCAGGAGGATGGCTTGAGCCCAGGAGTTGGAGGTTGCTGTGAGCTAGGCTGAAGCCACGGCACTCACTCTAGCCCAGGCAACAGAGTGAGACTCTGTCTCCAAAAAAAAAAAAAAAAAAAAAACAAAATGACATTTTAATTTCTTTATATTTGTCTCATGAGCCTTATTTGAATGATTGAGACTCAAGTCTGATCAAGTCTAGGACACCTAAGGGGACATTTTGGGACTGTGTTCTGGGAGCACAGTTGTCCCAACAGTTGGAAAGAGGTGTTCCTGAAGTTGTTTTACACTCAAATAAATTTGGAACTGGATTCAAATTCAGACTCTACCTACTCACTAGCTACGTGACCTGCATCAAATACCTAACCCTTTCATAATCTTTTTAAAAAACCCCATTTTCATCATTATATTTACCTAAGAGTTGTGAAATCTAAATTATGAGATAATGGTGGAGTATTTAGCCAGTGGATGGCAGTTAGTAAGGGCTCAGTAAATAGCAGCTAGTAATCATAGCAATAGTGGAAAAAAATAGCCCTTAAATTCCTGTATTTATGTCCTATTAGAGGTTATTGAGGCCGGGCGCGGTGGCTCTCGCCTGTCATCCTAGCACTCTGGGAGGCCAAGGCGGGTGGATCGCTCGAGCTCAGGAGTTCGAGACCAGCCTGAGCAAGAGCAAGACCCCTGTCTCTACTAAAAATAGAAAGAAATTATATGGCCAACTAAAACTATATATAGAAAAAATTAGCCGGGCGTGGTGGCGCATGCCTGTAGTCCCAGCTACTTGGGAGGCTGAGGCAGGAGGATGGCTTGAGCCCGGGAATTTGAGGTTGCTGTGAGCTAGGCTGACGCCACGGCACTCACTCTAGCCCAGGCAACAGAGTGAGACTCTGTCTCCAAAAAAAAAAAAAAAAAGAAGAAGTTATTGATACTTTCATCACTAATACAGTTTTCTATAATATTTTGTTCATTTGTACTTATTGTCCTTTATTGGAAACTAATAAGCTAATTTCTAGAAAATTCTCCCAACGACCGTTTCTATTCATCAAAAGACATTTAGGCAACTAGTCAGAGACATGAATGGGAGTGAAAGTAATCTTTGTAAAGCATATTAATAAATGCATAAAGGAAACATGACTCATTGAGAAGAGTAAACACAGCTCCATTGACTAAATTATAGTGATAAAACCAAATGATGAAGATAAAACAAGCCCAGTCATATAACAGCATTTATTAGGGAACTGTAGACTCAACTTGCGATAACAAAAGCAAAATATTAACAGAAAATATGGGCATACAGTTTCTGAATGTTCTGAATGTTGAGATTAGAAAAGCGAAAACATCCCATAAGAACATTTATTTCAAATTAAAATGCTCTTTAATAAAAAGCTAGTTTGCATTCCAAACAAATAATTACTGATCAATCTAGATTTTTCCATCAGTAGGCCCTGCAACTCATAATGTCATGTAGTTGCAGTCAAAACAAGACTGTTGTACACAGAAGTAGTCTTCTCTAATATAAGATTGCCATTTGTCCTATTTTTAATGCCTCCATCTGTTCACGTCAATAAATAAAAAAGTAAAATGCAATATGTTAAATTCATCTAAATTTTAACTCTTACAAACAAGTTTAAAACAATGAAAATGTAAATTTACTTTGTACGTTACAAAAAACTATTTATGTCTATATCTCAATCTATATATTCTGTAAGTGAGTAAGAAAAACATTAAAATCACAATAGTAACAAATTACTAAAGCACACGACACTGTCATGTGAAGAAATAGTTAACGGGAAAAAATTTTCAACCTTGTGATATCAAAGAAACTAAAAAAAAAAAGTTAACTTTGCTTATTAAATCAGCAAAAATAATTTAACTTTCTAGAGTAATAATAATTGTCAGGTAGACCAGAAAGAACAACACAGGTTTTGGTACCTGACAGTTTGGATTTGAATCTTGGATCTTTCTGTTGCTGTGTGATCTTTAATAAATTCTTAGCATGGGTGAGCCTTTTTTCCGTTTTCTGCAAAATCTGAGTATAGAAATACTTTCTTCTGGGATTATGGCAAGAAGTTGGTGTTACGGACTGATGTTTCTTTTCTACTCAAAATGTATATGTTGAAACTTAATCACTAACGTGTTGCTGTGAGGAGGTGGAGCCATTGGGAGGTGATTAGTCCGTGAGGGCAGAGTGCTCATGAATTGGATTAATGCCCTTATGAAAGAAGCCCTAGCAAGCCCCCTTGTCCCTTCCACCATGTGAGGATGTAGGGAGAAGGCGCCATCTATGAACCAGGAAATGGCCTTCATCAGAGGCAAATCTGCTGGCACCATGATGGTGACTTCCCAGCCACCAACACTGCGAGACATTTCTGTTGTTTGCAAGCTTCCCCGTTTATGGCTGTCATAAATTGGTTGAATTCGGTTGCTGTCATAGCTTCCATGTATCGGCCTGACATGAGTTGTTTGAATCCAGCGGTGACCCATCGTCTCTGGCCTAGTTAAAACTTACCCTTCCCACGTGGTTGCTGGAGATATGGCCCTCTTGTTTCTCATCTCACTGATCCCAAAGCCAGCGTATTCCACAGCTGCTGACTACGACACAGCCTCGTGGTCAACACCAGAGGCATGCAAGAAAGTCCCCCGAATGTGTTTTCTTTAAACTAGCCAACCTACAGCCCCCACGGGAGAGCCTAAGGGATGGTGTCCACGGACCTGTATGAAGCCTTCGTCCAACAGGTTCTCTCTCTCTCTCTCTCTCTCTCTCTCTCTCTCTCTGCCCACCTGCTGGTTAAGCTTCTTGCCACCTTTAGACTTTGCATCAGTCCCCTGCTGCCACTGCTAACCTCTCGTGGACCTAGGAATAAGAAGTTTCTTCTATTTCATGCATTTTGGTTTCACTTCTTCATTGTGTCTCACTTGGCAGACACACCAACCCTAACTTTCCACTGGGCCAGGCCTCTCCTAGAGAGTAGATACCACTCTCAGGAGAGAGACCTCAAGACCAAATTAGAAAGAAACCATAACAATAAGAATCACGATGATGGTATTTTGTTAGAGCCACCCAGATGGACTAAGATGAATAAATGAAAGAATAAACAAACGTGAAGAGTAGCTGGACGAGCAGTGAGAAATGAGACGCCCCATAAATATTTATTCCTATCATTTTTTTTTTGTAAATGCTGAAATAAAACTTTTATTGCCAATGACAGTGTTAACCAATTCAACCTTTTTAGAAATTAATTTGAAAACTTGTTATAAAGGTGTTTCAAGAGAAGCATAAGTTTTCAACCTCAACAATTCTTTGGGAACTTTCACTTAAAATTTATCCTAAATAAGGCAAATGCAGCCCATAATCCACTAATTTACATAATTATCATATGACATATAAAGTGAATGACTTTTCCACCATGACACGTCCAATCTCACTTTCACAGAGGTGGCCTTCCTGACTTTAAGAAAGATCACATGAAATATATTGGTTGAAGTATTGGATACAGAATTGTACGTGTTCCAAATACATGATTATTGAGAGGGCTTTATGTGTATATAGAGGCATATTTAAAAAACGAACAAACAAAATATTTGTAATGAATATTGGGATTGTATTAATTTCCAACTTCGGTGTAATTACAATGACCCTATAAAACTGTCTACTGTACAATGAAACAATTGCCTCCTGGAGACAGAGCCAAAGATTGACGTAAGGATTAAAGCAATGCTATTTAATTAGGAACTTTGTTTTGCAATGGTCGTCATGTAATACAAAAAGGAAAAAGAAGAGCACACTTTTAAGGATCTAGTGGATGAAGACTATGGCCTTTGGAAAGAGAAAATTCATGTTATCCAGCACAGTGTTTACATTCAAATTGTGCAAAACATCCTGCGCATCGTATCAGTGTGTGATGAGTCATTTGTCGTATGAGCATTAAGACAGACACACCAGTACTGAATCATACAACACTGTCAAAGTGATATAATTTCAATAATATGCTAAACTTGCATGCCATCAGGATGCCATTACTATTTGAATAAATTTGACTCACTCTACACAATAAGAAATGTTATCCAAGAGAGGGGAGTCTAGCTGTGGGATGCTGGTATTTCTTGTCGTCACTCTAACTCAGACTGAGCAAGCTGCAGGCACACAGGAACCCACTAAACCTGGAGACATCTTCCTAGAGCTCTAGCCAGAGAAAGAATCAGTTGTCTAGAGAGTTCTTTTGGTAGGTTTATGGAAATAAACTTTTTATTTTATAAATGACGAGTTGGAGGCCCCCCCAAGATTGAGACTGTCCCTCTCAAAGTCCCAAATATGTTTTCTAGCTAGTACTTCTATGAGATAACCCTCAGATTCTATAGTTTTGTTAATTTCTCTTGTCTAATACACAACCTATCTTTTGTCTACTATCCTAGGAAAGAATTCTCAAGAGAGCAGTGAGTAGAATACTCTTGCTGACTTTACCAAGTGAGAAATGACAACATCCCAGTGTTTTCTCTACTAATAAACAGACCATTAGAATAAAAGGATTCATGATTATTTCAACATCGTGATTCGCAGAGGAAAGACAGCTTTGGAGTCTGGGAGCTTCTGCAGATGATATAGATCATTCTATGTAGGCACAACTCATTTTATTAATGTCTAAGCAAATTACCTGTGAAAATAAAACATGTTCCTTGCTTAGGTCAATTCTGCCTGGCATAACATTTTACACAAGCTTTACAAAAGATCCTGCTAAGACAAGCTAGTGGTAACTTGCTATAATTTTTCACTGCAACCAGTTCTTATGGAGGATGTTGCTAAGCTATTGTAAATTGATGAAGGCAACAAATAGTTTTTCTTCATTTTAGAATCACTTCCACTTTTATAAAAGCTTTGGTAAAGATATATTACCTGAATTTTTATTTCCTTTTCATCTGTAAGAACTTCCCATAGTCAAAAGTTACCTTTAGTCAAAAGTTACCTGAAAGGAACAAAAAGAGGGAATGAGAAATATGATCACTCCTCTGTTCTTCGTATATTTGTTCAATAAGCATTCATAGAATGCCTATCACTTAACCAGGAACTGTGGTTGACTATATGTGTGTGCGTGTGTGTATAATATTACCCTTGTGAAGTAGTTGATAATCTATTAAGAAAAACAGAAAAAAAAAACAATCTAAAGCATAGCACATATAGTTGAGGAGAGTAAAGTCAGCAAGATGATGGAGTATGAAATATCAGCCTTTGTCCTCCCACCATAACAATTGAACAGCTATCCCTGAACAGAAATAGCTCTGGAAGGACTTAAAAGTCCAATTAAGAATCTACGGCAGGCTGGGCGTGGTGGCTCACGCCTGTAATCCTAGCACTCTGGGAGGCTGAGGCAGGAGGATTGCTCGAGGTCAGGAGTCTGAGGTTGCTGTGAGCTAGGCTGACGCCACGGCACTCTAGCCCGGGCAACAGAGTGAGACTCTGTCTCCAAAAAAAAAAAAAAGAAGAATCTATAGCAACACAGTGGAGCAGAAAACGAGAGAATAACCACACAGAAAGAGTTGCCGGGGAGATCACATCCCTGAGACATTTGGAGAAATCTAGGAAGAAAGAAGGGCAGAGGCTACCAGTAGTAGCCATGCAGTGGCTGTGACCATGGTCCCCAGCAGCCTCCCCTGGGGCAGCATTTCCCACAGACACCTGGAGAAGGTGATGCTGCTCACGGCCCCGCCCACCAGACGCAGCTGCTGCTGTGCTGCTCAGGACGGGGCGGCCACCTGGCCAGTCCTGTTGGTGCCCCAGACCCTGGAGCTGAGAATGGAGCAGTAAAAGTGTTGGGTTTTTGTATGTGATAAAAGTCAAGTTGTTATCAGCTCAGAATAGCCCGTTAAAAGCAAAAACATCCAGCGATGCAAATCCACAAGATGCTTATCATGTTGCTTCCATTCTCTGCTCTACGTGGATTCTTTATAAGCACATGGTGCTTTTCTGTCACAGTGGACATTTGAGGCCACTATGGCTAAAGTCATATTTAATACTGATCCAACATTTTGTTGGTTCTCCCTACATACTAAATATTAACGAAAGGAACAAGAAAGTAAGAAAAGACATCCCAGTTGGCATGAGCTGCATTTGAAACATAAGGCAAAAAAGTGAATACTTCTCATCAGAATATAAAAGCAAAAATATTTCTAGGAAAGCATAGACGATTTACAATCATTAGATAGTTTTGAACTGAAGTCCTTTAGCCGTACAGAACAACAACAAAAAAATAGTTTCCAGATGTCCTTTACACGTGGCTGAGAATGTTGTACTTATTATTTAGATTTTTTTTTAAACATTTCTCCAGGATCATATTAAAATGTGAAGTTTTACTCCCCATTGTTTTACATAATGTTTTAGTCAGGTAATGAATGGCACATGGTACGGAAAAATATATGTACGCATTTTAATTTTAGCGTCTCTGAAGGCCCATTGTTCACGTCAGGCTGCTTTACTGAGACTCCTTACACGGAACGCCTCTGGTCACATTCCACATAGGACAAAGGCATACTTTAGGGGTGCACCTCCCACAAAGAGGTATTGATGGGCCAGGAACCAGACTTCGGACAAATGGACATTTCATTATAACACAGCCGAATTGTTAAAGCTCTTATTGAAAGGAATAAAAATTTCATTAGTCATCACAGGAGCTCAGAACAAACTCCTCCTCCTTCTCCCCACAATGCACAGAAAGAACGGCAGTTTAAAGTTATCACTGACCGTTTCGGTACCTTTGGTCCCTCCTTCCTTTTGCTCTACTTGCACTAAGAAATATTTTCGTAAAAAGTATGAAATAACTACAGTAATAATTTTAAACTAAATTGTATAGATGTAATTGTTTTTTTTTTTTTAAGGAAAAAAAAAAAACCCTCCATAATCACTGGCAAATGCAATTCCAGTTAAGAGTGGCTGGAGGGGCTGTTTTTGCATGTTGATGGCCCTAGGATCGTTTTATGGGATTATTAAGGATTCATAGGGCCATTCAGAGCTTCAACGAAGATAAAGACAAAAGTGCTTTAAAAAACTGGGAAGTTTATATAAATTTAAGGAAATAAAATTTGCATCAATATTCTTTTTTTTTTCTTTTTTTTGAGACAGAGTCTCGCTTTGTTGCCTGGGCTTGAGTGAGTGCCGTGGCGTCAGCCTAGCTCACGGCAACCTCAAATTCCTGGGCTCAAGCGATCCTCCTGCCTCAGCCTCCCAAGTAGCTGGGACTACAGGCATGTGCCACCATGCCCGGCTAAGTTTTTGTATATATTTTTAGCTGTCCAGATAATTTCTTTCTATTTTTAGTAGAGACGGGGTCTCGCCCTTGCTCAGGCGGGTCTTGAACTCCTGACCTCGAGCGATCCTCCCGCCTCGGCCTCCCTGAGTGCTACGATGACAGGCGTGAGCCACCGCGCCCGGCCTGCATCAATATTCTTTATCATCACAACATCTTTTTATTTTAATATCTTTTCAGTTTCCAGGAAAGAAATGTAATGATCACTGCTTCAAGTGTAAAAACTGAAAAGGGGAAGGAACGAGATACAATGAGTATCAGTAATCTGGGGCTCAGAAGTCCTGATAGTAATTAGGTGATGATGTCAATAAGTCATGTCACCTGTTGGAAGATCAGTGTGTCCAGATGGGGGAAAGGTGGCTGGACTAGATGAGGAACCTAAACACATGGCAACCAACGTCCTGACACTGGGGCAGGCCTTGCTCATTGACCAGGGAAGTGTTTCTGGCTGAGACAGGGTTTGGCCTTAGACTCTTTGCCTACACAGCAAGCACCTCAGTCCGAGTTGGCTCTCTGGGTTTAAACCCATTTAAAAGGCTGGGACTAGAGACAATCTTTTAAGGTTTCTTCCTTCCAGGTGTAAGAAGCTATCATTGTCATCTGTGATAATAAATAAATCGTTATCACTGTTCTCCTCAAAGTCTACCAGTGACTCAACTTAACTTTTGTTTTGTTTTGTTTTGTTTTCTTTTCTTTTTTTTGAGACAGAGTCTCACTCTGTTGCCCAGCAAGTTTAATAAACAGAACTGTTCAACAGTATACTTAGAGAAATAGGGGGAAGAGGAAAAAGATATGAAATTTAGAGAAGTATTCTGAAAGATATGCTGAAATATGAGCACCTCAACGTGGCAGAAAGTTACAAAGAATGCTTCCATTTCCAAATGCAAGGATTTAACTCAATGTTCTAGAAAAACTGAGATCATCTACTTTACCTAATTATGAAATTTATTTATTCAATCAACAAATATTCATGAACACATACTAAGAACAAAGCCTTCAAGAAATTTAACCCCTAGGAAAGCTCAGAAAGTTAGAGTCTAAGGCAATCGGGGAGAGATCATGTCTAGCTGAGGAAATCTGAGACGGTTTTGTGGTTGAGTTGGCTCGTTGGAGCCAGAGTAGGTGGGTAGGATTTAGACATAAAATATAATGCTGCTGAAGAGGCACAGAAAGGCATTCTAGGAAACACCATGAATAAAGGTATGGCATATGAATAAGTTGTTTAAGCAATAACATGTTGTATAAAATTCTTATTTTAAAATTCAGCAGGTCATTGTCAAAGTGAAACTTGACTTTGTCTCCTTATGGTCTCCTACGCTCCTTAGAAAGAAGTTATATGTGTTAATCAGAATTCCGAGAGAAACATCACGTCTTTTAGATGCATTACACAGGAGCAGAGATGGGAGGGGGAGGCCATTCTTCCCAACCTCACCATATAACCCTGCTGGGTCTGCTCTCCGTGCAGCGGAGGAGGAGGTGAGGCCAAAATCGTGAGAACATTCCACAGGGCTCCAGGGAATTTCCAAGGCTAGAGATCATCGGGCATATTGGTGCTTCCCAAGCCTAGTAAATCAAGAAGTCATGTTAAGGAAATGGACAAAGGCTGATTTGTATGAATTTGTTTAATCTGTTCTCAGCAGGTAACCTGATTTGCATCACAGGATCTGTTTATGACACACCTGGATTCGGCAGTGAGGTCACTGGGTTATGAACTTCATCTGTTTCTCTTCCAAAATGTCGACTTCACCTATGAACCCCTTTATGAGTCTTCCTAAATTTCATCAATACCGACCGTCCCCTTAAAGCCTCTTCAACTGTTCACGAATACTGTTTCACAAAGTCACCTATGTGTTTACAAGTTAATTATAAACATATTGACAACCCCCCAAACAAACAATTATTAACAGAAGCATTTCAATGTGACAAATAATGCTGTTTTATTGAAACCAAATCACCAGTGCAGGGTTTAATGATAGAGAGATATAAAATCAGATTTAAAATGTTTCTGTTTTCACCTTCAATGCTACTAACACTTCTTTTGAGCATTTACTGCGCAGAAAGTATATTCTAAGTGTTTTTCATGTATCACTGATTGAATCTTCACAACAATCCTATGAAGTATAAATTGTTATTATCACCATTTTACAGACCAGGAAATTAAGAGAAAGATGTTCAGTAACTTGGCCAGTAAAGTAATCTAGACTCTAGAGACTAAGGTTTGGATCCAGGCATCCTGACTCCAAAGCTTGAGCTTTTGACTAGGAATCTGTATTCCATCACTATGTTTGCCAAGTCCGTATAATAAAATCGTATACTTAATCAGACTGCCCACAGACAATCTAGAAATTATAATTTAACGAGATGTCAGTTGACAAGAATACAGGACTATCTATTCACTTAAAGAAACATAACATGGCAATTATAAAATCCATAGGAATAGAGTATCTTATTTGATGACTGTTGGAATAAGGAAAAAATTTTTTTTTGTACATTTATTGGTTCATTTACAGGTAAAGTAATTCTGCAAGCTGATTGCAGAACACAATGGAGGAAAATCATAGGGGTTTCCTGGCATGAGCCACAGGGGCATCACTTCCACTTACATGATTTTCACTTGTTTTGCACAAAGAAGTGGATCCAAACCAGCAAAATATCCAATTAAAGTAAAAAAGTAGAGCCTGACTACTATGGAGTCTATACTACCATGTATTCTTTGACTCAATTATTCTCTCATTTTTTTTTTTTTTTTACTGAAACAGCTACAAAAGTTTTCTACCTACAGTGTCCTGTGTTATTTGGTCTTCCCTGATGGAATTAAACACACCGATGAACACAAACACAAATGTGGGCATTGGAACTTAGTAGTGGTACTAGGATAAAAGGTTACCATCCAAAAGCTACAGAAAGCGCTAAAACCAATTTTAGTTTTTCATCAGGAACTCTAGAATACCAAAGAATACATGCCAGTTGAAGAATTTCTTGCCTAGATGAAAAACAGGCCATTTTCAGGAAAATATACCCTGTTTATGATTTCTTAACATCGCAGATGCTATGGTAGAAGCAAGACATGCAGAGGTAAGGAAATGAGGGTCAAAAGAAAGTGAACGCTTTTTAAGGGGAAGAACTCAACTTAACTAATAGTTCATGTCTTTACCTCCCTTATATAGGCCCTGATCTTGATCCCAAAAGACCTTTGGGATAAAAAGATAGAAAAGCCATTCAAAGGGCACAACACAAGGACTTAAACCCTTATGAATCGCGGCGAAAGTTCCATCCTCAGCACAGTAGTATCTGTTTGAATTTCACCCATCTCAGCACTCTCCCGAATACTAGAATTTAGATTATTTAATAACAGCTAGCCTAAAGGTGAGCGAGCTGGAAGAGAAGACAGACAGTATGAGGGGTTAAAAGTCCCGGACTCAGAGTCAGCTGCAGGGAAACTAGGCACTAACTTGTGCTAACTTGAGGCAAAGCAGTTAATTTCTCTGCTCACCAGTGTCCCCTTCTTTCAAATGTGGTAGTTGGACTAGACGAAAGGTCACCGTTGTCTAGTTCTTATTAAATGTCTCATGATTCTGCAAGAGGAAATCACGTGTAGGGTTTCCTGGAATCAAGACACCGCGCTCCCCTGCCGTCTGTTGTTGAGTATCACTGAGATATCTGTGAGTAACTCTCTTCCCTCTTGGGTGGGGTTAAAGGCCTCCCTATGTTCTGCCGCCTTCAGCAGAACACACAGTCTGGTCCTGGTGCAAATTATTTTGGAAGGTGGGGTGGTGCTTTTTCTTCTTGGGAACAAGTTGGTCCACTTTGAATTTGGAAAGGGCTTGATGGAGATGAATAGGAAGTTTAAATGAGGAAAAGCAATATAACCCCACACCCTGAAAATTACCTTTCAGGGAAGTAATATTTCATTACATTAGTAAAGCAGTCATAAATCTCATTTATTATAAGAACTTGTCATTTGTGTTTAGTTCTTATTTCACAATATAAAGGCCCAAATACTTCTATCTATCTATCTATCTACCTACCTATCTATTGATGGTTAATTCTATGTGTTAACTTGACTAGGCTAAGGGATGCTCAGGTAGCTGGTAAAACATTATCTCTGGATATTTCTGGAAGAGATTAATATTTGAGTTGGTAAACTGAGCAAAGCAGATGGCCCTCCCCAGCGTGGTGGGCCTCCTCCAAGCAGTTGAGGGCCCACAGAACAAAAAAGCAGAGGAAGGATGAATTCACTCTCTCCTCTTGAGCCAAAACATCCACAGTTTGGCCCTCAGACGCTGGCACTCCTGGTGCTCTGGCCTGTAGACTCGGACCAGTATTTATACATCTGCCCCCTGACTCTCAGGCCTTTGGGCTTTGACTGAATTACTCCACCCGCTTTCTTGGTTCTGTGGTTTGCAGACAAAGGATCTTGGGACTTCTCTGCTCCTTAACTGCGTGAGCCAATTCCTATCTCCTCTTACGTATGTATCTACATACATCCTGTTGGTTTTCTTTCTCTGGAAAACCCTGGAGAGAGAGACAGAGAGAGAGAGACATGTATATATATGTATCTCTGTGTGTATATACATATATACCTATTTAATATAATTGTCAATGACAAGGATAGGCAGTTTGAGCTAAAGAATGTTGTAATCATCAATTCCCATAAGTAGAAGCCCGCCCCTTTGTACTATATATTATGAAGTGGATGGTTCTTTCTTTAAATATTTCGAAATAAATATTTATCTATCAAATTTAATAATTTCCAAATTTTATGTTTATAAGGACCGCGTGGAGCTTATACTAAAAACATAGATTCTTGGTCGCCGCCCTTGGCTTTGAGAATCAGTCTCTAGCACGGTCGCTCAAGTCCTGGGCTGCACATTGAAATTATATGAGAGCCTTAAAAAATACTCCTGCCCAGGCTGAGCCCTAGAGATTTTGATTCAGTCTGCAGTGTGGCTTGGACGTCTAGAGGTTTAAATGTTCTCCAGGTAATTCTGTTGGGCAGAGTAAGTTGCCCAAAGTTCCCAGGGGATTCTCATCATCAGGAAAGTTTGGAGAACCGGGATCTACTCCCAAGATGGCTTCAGAACCCACGTTATGTTCCAGATGCTGAACTCCCCTCACATCTGCCCCCGGTTCACCTTCCCTCTGATGCTCTAGTTAATCTTCAAAGCAATGATTCAGTCGCGTCAGAACTTTCAGACCTTTAGTATCTCTTAAAAAAATCCAGATTCTTGAACCATATCCCAGACCCGATGAGTCAGAATCTCTGAAGGTGGAGTTCAGAGATGTGCATTTCTAGGAGGTCTTTTGTGTAATTCCGAGTCCAACAAAATTACAATTACAGCTTTAAAAACTGTGGCGTGGAGCCAAAGACAACAGTGCATTGTAGGAGCTCAAGAGGTAGATACTAAACACCCTGCTGTCATTTCCTCCCTTACTGGGTGCTGTGTGACACCACGCCAGCCACCCCACAGTAAAACCAAAGAAAGCTTTTCAAAGTGTTGAGTGTGTGACTCGTGAGAACTGTACATAAGAAAGGTAGAAATGATTCATAAGGCAATGTCATTGCATGCTGTCACTCAGCAAACACAGTTGACTGTATACATGGCCTGAAATTAGGAAAGGTAGTGTCACCAACACATCGTCACTTTTGTAGCTCTCTGGTCTTCTTGAGGTTTCCGTGTCACTCATGGACTTGATTGAGAGAATGAGTTCATTGGCTAGGACAAAAATCTTAAAATTTTGATGACTATCTTCCAGTTGTATATTAAGAGGTATTTTCTTATTTTCATCCCCTCCCAACCAAAAAAAAAAAAAAAAAAAACCCAAAAGCTCAGAAATAAATGACATAAAATTGAATACTTTGTCAAAGTAGTCGCTTGTTGAACATGTATCTACCTCCTCAGGCTGCAAGAGCAGGGCAGGAACTGCATATACTGTCCTATTTACCATTGTCACACTGGCATGTGGCACTGTACCTTGCACTTAAATGATTAAAAATATTTGCTGATCAAATGAAAACCATATCTATCACTGGTTAAAAATTCTCCAATTAAGAAAACTTGAGGCCAGGCGTGGTGGCTCAAGCCTGTAATCCTAGCACTCTGGGAGGCCGAGGCGGGAGGATCGCTGGAGGTCGGGAGTTCAAGACCAGCCTGAGCAAGAGTAAAACCCCGCTCTACTAAAAAAAAAAAAAAAATAGAAAGAAATTAACTGGACAACTAAAAATATACAGAAAAAGTTAGCCGGGCATGGTGGCACATGCCTGTAATCCCAGCTACTCGGGAGGCTGAGGCAGGAGGATCGCTTGAGCCCAGGAGTTTGAGGTTACTGTGAGCTAGGCTGACGCCACGGCACCCTAGCCGGGGCAACAGAGTAAGACTCTGTCTCAGAAAAAAAAAAAAAAAACCTTGAAAAACGATTCACTTACATTGCACTTACAGCTAGAGTGGTGTGGGAAATAGGAGCAGCAGCAACAATAATCTAGATAATCTAGTATCTTTAAACCTGGAAATATAAAATAAACTCACACGTTTCTTTATAGCATTTATTCTGGATAGAAAGAAGTACGGACATTCTAGTTATTAATTTTAGATGTGAAAGGTTATGTTTCTGACCACCTCATCGAACATCTCAAAGCCCAAATTAGTGGCTAGCCAACTAGATACCTGTCTCTCTCCCTCTGTATATGGTTACATATTAGCTGTATAATCTAGCCACATGTATCTATCTAGCTAGATAGCTATCTATGTGTATATGGCTATATAGTTGTATTACAGTCATATATCTATCTAGTTAGACATCTGTCTGTCTATATGGCTGTATTAGAACTGAAAAGACTTTAAAGAAGTCCATGCGATTGCATGCCCAACAGAAAATTTCAGTTTGACACTTCCTAAACTCCACACTTGTTTTTGTTAATTTACTTCTTTGCTGTTCTAATGCCTACTATTATTATTTATTCATGTAGAAAATGACAAGCAAATGGAATTTCACCTAGATCAGCACAGTGATAAGGGTGTTTCACGCTAGGGACCAGCTGTGGTTGGTTGGACCGGCCCAGTTCTAGTTCCTGACTTTATCACTTAATAGCTGCGTGTATAATCTTGCACGGGTCGAGGTCCAGTCAGGAGAGACTGTTCCTACGTATGAAGTTGTTAATTAGATCAAGGAAAGACAACTCCAGATTTTAACTGCAGGAAGCAGCCCCCATCCCTAAGGATGGGGAACAAGGAGATGGATTCATTGGAATTTATGACATTAGGGGAGGAGTCCTGGGGGTGGGGGGCTCTGAGGAGAGGGGCTTGATGAAGCTGGTTCTGCAGTGCTGGACAACTGCAAACTGCAACTGCAAACAACTGCAAACTGGATTCTTACGCAGCTGGAGAAAGGACTTCTGCTGCTGGAGGGAGAGTGAGGAACCATGCCGGGCTGATTGAGGCCCACCAGAAGCACAGCAGACAGGAAGCCTACAGGAAACCCACAGGAAGTGGCCAGGAAAGAGCATCCCCTTCTTCCTCCCCCAGCCTTGCAGTCACCCTCTTGCACCCCCCTGGGCAGAGACTGGCATGGAGCCCGCCGGAGCAGCAGAAATGAGGCTCCCCAGCCTCCGAATTCCACAGCAGAAGGGAGAAGGGTGATTTGCAGCTGAGAGATAAGCTAATGACCTGTGCAGGTAAGTTAGTGATAAGAAGTACTGCGCAGTAGGTAAGAGCTGGGACTGGCCTTATGGTCTCATATTTAGTTCCTGACCCCATCACTTCATAGCTGTGTGACCTTTGGCTACTTAAGCTTGATAAAATCAATGTGCCGTAGGTATGAAATGGGCTCCATGCTAACATCATGGAGTTGTTGTGAGAAGTAAATTTGATAAGGAGGCAAACCGCTTACTTAGCATACCGACAGGCACAGGAGTATGTGACAAATGTCAGCGACTATCCATTTCATTTGCATTATATAGGAAGGTGGCGGCTTGATTATTTTTAAGCAAAAGCTTCTGATTATATTGTAGATGAGTTCTCAACGTATGAACTGGGAAACCTTGGATCTGGAGTGGCATACCTGGAATGCACGTGTCCAACAGCGTGATTTTGCAAGTATATTTACTGTCATCCATTACTTCCTCATGTTCCCACTATGTGCCATGTCCTTGTCATTATAAAATACACGTTTTAGCAGAAGATACACAGCTAAACAATTATAATAAAGTAGTATGAGAGCTAGGTCAGGGGAAGTCCAGGGATGTGATAGAGATGCACAGCCAGCCTCAGCCAGGGCTTGGAGGAGATTTTCCGAGGAAGAGAGACTTCAGGTGAGGCCTAAGTAAGATAGCCAGGCAAAGTCTGAAGGGCAGAGAAACACACCACGTACTTTTGAAAATTAAAAATCAAGAATTTACACAAGCAAAATATTTGGCAACGCCAGTGACAATGAAGAAGCTAGTATTCGATGAACAAATTAAAGAAGATCTGCAGATTGCAGAGTTCGTCCTATTTCTTGAACGGGCCAGGATGTTGTCATATGCTTGTTTTCAGTCCTTCTAGAGAACTCAGTGGCGTGTAGGGTCAAGGCCCAACAGGTCCTTGTTGGAAAGTACAGTTTTATAGTTGTGCATTAATCTTCTTTCCTGCAATACCGAGTTCCTTGAGGGACAGAAGATCATGCCACATTCGTATCTGTGGCTGGACTGTCTAGCAGGGCTGGCACCTATAGGTATTCAACTGTCTGTTCACTTGGATTGAAACAGTGCGAAAATCACAACTGAACAAAGCAATATATTTCATATTTAAGTTATAGCAGTTACTTACTAAATTTTAATATCATGTGCCTTAGGTAATAGGTTTCCTCATCTGGCTTGTAAAAATTGTCCAGGAAGAATTAATAATACACTATTTTATTCCCACACAAAGTTTCCTTTAGTTCTCGAAGAACTAAAAAACCTACCTGTTCTTCACGATATAAATCAAGGACAATCTTTCCCATGACCCTTTTTCTAACAAGTCTAGCCAACTATTAATCTCTCCTCTTCTCTCTCCCACTACTTACTGTCTTTATTTTGAACTTTGACCTGTGATTACATTTAAATGAGCTATGATATATACTTATATTTTTTTCTAAATGTTTGTAAGTTACTTCTTTTCCCAGCTTGTTAAGTGCAGGATCAAGAGATAATTGGGGTGGGGGACAGTTAAGGGAACAAATTCTCTACAGGGTTTATTAAAATTGGGCATAAACTGGGTGCTTAACAAATATTTGCTAGATGGATGAAAGGAAAAGAGCTCGTGAGATGAATAAAATGAATCTAAGAAGTGGTTTTAAGAAATACTACATCACTTATAATAAAAGGCAAAGAAAGCATTAGAAGAACTTGGTCTTGTCAGAACACTTTATGAAAAATAAATCCTACAGTCAAGAAAGGTAGCAAATCAACTAAAAACAGGCCATTTTCTACTATGCTAAACTACCTCCAGTAATAGAAAAATCTCTACTTAAATATGTCAATAAATATTAACAGTCCTCTAAAACTTAGCTGACTAACTTTCCCATTACCAGTTAAAATTGCAGATGCATAACACTGTTAACACTTAACTATTTTAGGTTTTTCTAGTGCAATTTAAATAAGAAATAAATACAGAGTATGGTACTCTCCTTAAGTCAGGTAGAAAGGCTGGGAAAAAAATTCCTTGTGCTTTCCACAGGAATATTTTCAAATTTCTAATCTGAAAAGAATGAAAGTACATTATCTTTCTGGAAATCGGCACTTGAAAAATCTGTGCATTGGTGAACATTCTTGAGCATACGGACTTTAATAAAATAAGAAAAGCACTATCTATGCTAGGATTTTTAAAATTTATCATTAAGTAATAATATATATGGTAAAACATAATTGACATTTTTTTTTCCTCTAAGGAGAGAAAGTTCCAACGTATTTCTGAATCTGTCTTTGGAGCAAGGCAAGAATGACCTGACTGGGCATTGTTTGGTTTTCAGCGTTTAAACCTTCCCACATTTGTGTTCGGGGCTGGGTCTCCGCTTCTGGAATTTATGACCCACATGCGTTTTGTTTTTCTGGAAGGTGGAACGTAAACAATAAACAGTTCAGTTCACGTCCTACATATATATTAAATATATACATACATACACACGTGCACATACGTACATACACACGTGCACATACGTATGCACCACCGTGACCGTCAGGCTCAGAGGAAGACTGAACGACACGACGGGGCTTTCCTGGTTTCCGTGAAGCTCACGGTCTACACCACACGCCGGAGGGCGGTTGGCCTCTCGGGTCTGAGGCAGCCGCTTGCGGGACAAGACGCCCACTTGGCAAGGTTCTGTGCTGGCAAACACAGATTCAGTCAGAATCAAGTCGCCACAGACTCAACCAAGCAAAGCACAAACGGCCCTTTCAGCGCCAGCCTGCGAGGAGGGATGTCACCGAGCCCAGCCGCCCCATTTTCCTTCTCCAGGATCCCCGAACCCGCGTTTTCTAACGCTCTGTGCTGCACGTGGCGCGGCCCAGCATGGCAGCCCGGGCTGGCGGCAGCGCCGGTGCCAGGGCAGCCCCCCTTTCCTTTCGCGCCAGCCCCAACTCCTCCAGCCACCAGCCAAGCGCCACTCCGGAAGGGACCCAGGCGCAGTGAGGCGGGACGGCCAGGAGTCGGGGCGACACAGGGTGTCACCACACGCAGCACTCGCTGCGCCGCGTGAGGAAAAAAGGCGGGCACCGGGACCAGGCGGTGTGGCCGCGAGGGCGCGGGACACGCCTGGCCTGGGGGCGGGGGGGACGGGGCGGGGCCACGTGCGGGTCCCAGGATTCGCAGCTCCAGCGCGCCGAGTTCGCGCGTCCAGCCCGCCCGCCGGCGCCGCTCCGCAGGCGACAGCCGGGTCCCCGCTCGCCGCCCCTCGCCCAGCCTCGCGCGCGTGGCCCGAAGGCGCGTCCGCATACATGCCCCGGCCCGGGGCGTCGCAGGCGCTCGCGGGGCGACGCGTGTGATGTGAGGAGAGCGCGCGGCAGCCCGCGAGGTGCCCGCCGAGCCGGGCGCGGGAGGACAGCGGCGCGCGGGGCGGGGCGCGGCCGGGGGGGCCCGGCGGCCCGCGGGGAGCTGCGGAGGAGCAGGCGCGCCGCGGACCCGCGGGAGGCCACGGCGAAAGCGTCGCCGTCCGCTGAGCCGGGAGAGCCCGTCCTGAGCCAACGCGCCAACTCCGCAGCGTCCCTCACGCCCCGAACCGCCGAAGGCGGCGACACCTGAGCCGGCGCGCACACGGGTCCCCTCTGTTCCGGATACAATTACGCGCGGAGACACACTCAGACGCACGCGGAGCCGCCGAGAGACGAGGTGAGCTGGGGGCCACGGCGTCCCCGCGGGCGCGGGCGGCGCGATCGGGGGCGGGGACGGGAGTCGGGCTGAGGGAGGCGGCAGGGGACGGCGGGAGCGGGGAGGCACGCCGGGTGTGGAGGACTGTGACGGGGACCCCCCAGGTGCTCCTCCGCCGGCGCCCGCAGTCCTCTCCCTCCCGTATGGCAGCGGCGCGAGGGTCCCCTGGCGTTGGCGCGTGCGAGGCGGAGGGAGGTGATAACGGGGGCGCCGGTCCCGCTGAGGACCTTGCACTTGACCCCGGAGGGATGGGCACGGCGGGGTCCCGAGGCCGGGGCAGCAGGCGGTGGTTCGTGACCTCCCGGACTCTCCTCCGCTTGGCGTCCCCGCTGCGGGGACGGAGCGCGGGATGCGGTGGGGGTGGGGAGCGTCCGGCGCGGTGCGCGCCCGCCGGGACCTCTCGGCGCCCGCGGGGGCCGCGCGCCCACCAGACCCCAGAGTGCACAGTGGCCCCCGCGGCGACCGGGGAGCGACACGGGGGTGCCCTTGCGTTAAGGAAGCGTGTGGTGGCCGGGGCGTTAGAGAAGCGGTGAGCGCCGGGGACGCGGGGAGAGAAGGACGCTGCCGGGGAGGAGGGCGCCTTCCGCGGGCGGGCGGCGCGGGGACCTGGGACTGTGCGGAGTCGCGGGAGCCCGGCCGCAGCGGGGAGTGCACGCAGATGCGGTGCGTTGGGACACAAGGACAACCAGAGGTGGCGGGAAGGGGGTGCGCAATCTGTACGTGCGAACTCGCTGGTTTAACGGAGGGTTTAAAAAGTTGGGTACGGTGACCGCGCCACTCACTTTGCAGCACTGCCTTAGAGAAAGCGTCGCCTCTGGACTAGCACCTGTCCCGCGGGTTCTTATCACCTTTCAGCCGGCGGGGGCGGGGGCGGGGAACTTCTGAGACTCCCGCAAACCGGCGCAGAAGGCCGGATCCTGCTAACTGGGCATCCTCAGCGGCGACAGGGACTATCACCAGGGGAGGGGGAGGTGGCATTTTCAAATCAGGAGTGATCCTGAGAGTCACCTCAGTGGAGATAGAGCTTTTTATTTCAGGTGGATTCTATTGGAAAAGATTAAAAAAAAAAAACACTCTAAAAATCTTATGTCCCCTTAGGCTGGCACTTTGTACTATTAGGTTTTCAAAATTAGTGACACCAGTGTGTGACAGTTAGGGCTATTGCCAAGTGTGCTGTTGTTTCTATTTCTGAGAATTTCATCTCCAAAAAAATCTGTATCCGCTTGGAATTGGCCTGCTGAATTCCCACGTGTCCCCAGGGGGGCAAAAAAGTATTGCCATTTGAAGGAAGGATAGAAAGTGCTTTTTAATCGATATTTTAATACTATTAGGAGTCAGGAGATTTTTAAATGAACCAAGAAGTCATGCACTTCAATGTGACATGGTAAGGAAGATCAGGATTTTGTGTTCATTAAATTAAATCTGACTCAGTTCTCTCTTAGAGACATGATCTCTTGGTAGTTTGAGGTTTGCTTTAGGAATGTGTCTCTGTTCAGCAACTGTTCTAGATAATGCCAGGGAGAAATGCTTCAGTATTGTCTGATTTGCCTAGCACCAACAAGTTTAAGTTGACATCTAGTGTTGTGTGACCTAGTGCTATAGGAGTGTTTAAAAACTATGGTGAAGCAGAGCCTTGATATTTAATAAAAGCTTGGTACTTTATTAGAAGTTTGGGCATAACTGAGCAGAAACTATGCTTCTGACTTTTTCCAGGTTAATATTACCGTAGAGATTCAAACTCTTCAAATCTAAAATTTCCAGAAGGTTATACTTGTTATATCTGTGCTTGGTACATACGTTAAAATAATAAACTGATGCAGTAAATAAAGATATTTATAACAAAATATTATTTTTATAACATTCTTTGTTGAAAGAGTTTGACAGTTCATATTTCTTAATACTTTAAATTAAAACATTTTATGGTACCTTGTGAACAACCATCAGCTTAATTACCTTTTAAATATTGCTGAAAACCCCACCCTCCATCCTCAACTTTTTCAAAATCATTTATATGCCTATTTATCAAATAGTTACTGTTTAATTCACACAAGCTTTTCCAGCATACACCTGGAAATTTCTAAGATATGCTGGGAGAGTAAGAACTTTTGATTGTTTATACAATATGTAATAATATCTCATTTATTTGCCATCATCTGGGGTTGTGTTTATTTACATAAGCACATTTTGTAGATAGCTGACCCCTCACACCACTAATTACTGAAACTTAAAAAATCTTAGCCATTAAAACAAGCAATTTCTGAATCTTACTGTCTTTCTTGTCACTTTGGAAGATATTGGCTATAAGTTAGTTTTTTTTGGGGGGGGTGTCTTTAGGAGCTTCAATTCATAAAGAACTGAATAGTGCTATTTGTTGAGGTGTATAGAGCTGTTTTTGTTGACATAAATGGTCTCAGCCTGCTGGGTTGAAATACTAGAATGGAGACAGAAGTACCATTCTTTCTATAATGGTTTTTCTGGGTCCTCTTTCTGTTATCAGCTATCGTTTTCTACCGCTGTCAGGCTGCGAGCGGGCCCTGATGCTATATTATCTGTTGTCTTGTTTTCCATTAAATGGTGTGGGCTGTTGCCTGAGTATAAAGCCTGTGGACCTTGTGACAGTTTCTGTCCACATGCTTTGTTTTTGGGCTGCGTTGTGAGCTGAACTGTTTAGGTTCCCAGAAGGATGGCCTTTATGTAAAAGGTTTTCATGTGCTTTTTATAGAAAAAAAAAAATGTGTATGAGATTTTCAGAAGGGTATCTTAATTTCAGACAGTTCAGTCTTCTGGAAATTCTTTGCTTTTCTGAGAAGTTGAAGCAGTTTTTTTTTTTTCTCATGGTAGGCCCACATTGTCTTGTTCAGGGATGTATTTACTCTGATATTTTACACACCAATTTCTGACGCTGAAACACACAAAACTACATGTAATGTTGTTAATATTTTCCTATCCTGGAAACCAGGCATAAGAAGTATGACTTTGTATGCCTGCTAACCATGAGCGCCTAGGTGAATTATTTAAATATTATTTTGCATACCGACCTATGGAGGAGCTACATAAACAAATCAGTTTGAATAAAGTCGTTTGACTTGGTCTTGAAAATACTGATAATTCTATTTTCTTAATCTGAAGCTTTTACAAACATTCATTGTTTTATTCAACAAATACTAATTAAAAGTATACGATATGCCCAGCACTGGGGATGTGCTACGCTTAAGACCCTGGCAGGGCTCTGTGTTTAAGAGGGGGCGATAGATAGGAGTTGGTTTTGATACGTATAGTACGGTGTTGTAAGTTCTGTAAGTGCTGTGATAGAGATAGGCGTGGAGTACCCCGAGCAGGAGTTTGGAAGTGACCAATTGTACATGGGGGCAGAAGATTCCAGAGGCTTCACAGAAGGTGGCAGGAAAGATGAATTGGTGTAGGCAGGAACAAGATCATGGAGGGCTGTTTGCCATCCTAAGGAGTATGGACTATTTTCTGTTCAAGGTTGTTTTAAACAAAGGAGTGATGAGAAGACACCTCTCTCAGCAATCTAGAAGGATGCACTGGGGGAACATGAGACAGGAACAGCAGTTTAGAAGATATTGGGGTGACCTTGGTAAGAGAGGACTTGTACCAAAGTGGTAGCAGTGGGCTGGAGAAAAGGGTTTGATTGCAAAGATGTTCAGGTGGTAGAATCTCTAGGGTTAGGTGACTGATGAGGTGGTGCAGTGGGAGCGGGTGGCATGGGAGGAACATTAAAGGAGACGCAGATTCGAGAAGGAAGAGCGATAGAGCTCAGTTTTGGACATAGACAATACGAAGTGTTTGTAGAAAATCCATCTGGAGATGTATGTCCAATGGATCATTGCACGTAAGTTCTGAGCGGAGTTGCCCTGAGCTAGATAGGTAGGTCAATAAACGGATGGATGGATGGATGGATGAACAGACTGAGTTAGCAGTTTTCAGCATCTAGGTGATTGTAAACCGTGGAAGTTGATAGGTTTTCCAGGGCAAAAATGAAGAGTTAAGAGGGAAATAGAGGCCCTGGAGATTTTGAAATTTGAGAGCTGGGTAGAGAAATAGGGAGCAGCAAAGACAATTGAGAAGGTGCTGAACCAGAGAGGTTGGAGGTGAATTAGGGGAGAGCAGCATTTCAGTAGCTGGAGGAGGAGTTTTAGGAGGATCAGACAGTCTGGGTTCTGCCCCGAAATAGCTGTGACCTTGGGCTCCCAATTTAGTACCCTTTCCTCATCTGCAAAACGGGGTTCAAAGCACTTACCTCATAGGACTACTGTGAGGATCAGGTGAGATAAAATCTGTGAAGCAGATGCCCAGAAGGTTGCTGGTGTGTGTTCAATACATGCTAGCTGTTTTCATGAAAAGCAGAACTTGGATTTGTGATTAGGAGGTCTGTAGTAACGTTTGCTGTCAGAAGTACTGGCTCTCAGGGTTCAGGGAGGGTGATTGAAAAGATATTTTTAAGATGAAAACTTGATCATATTTTTAGCCTTTTGAGTTAGAAACCAGTAGAATAGCAGCAATTGAGAATTTTGACGAGCAGAGGGAAGGGAGAACAAGGTCCTCTACAGAGATGTTAAGTTTCTCAGGACTAGCCTGGAGGGGCTGATAGCGTAGACCTTTTTAAAAAGCACCTGGGAATCAAATCTGAGACATTTTCAATGTCTTGGTTAAAGCATCTTAGTATTGTATGTTCCAGTTAGATTATCTAATAAGGGCATTGATTACTCATTTTCATAGAAACTGGAAACAAAACAACAAAATAATACAGATGGTATCAGAACTTAACAAAATAAATGTATTATTTGATGATTCAGAACTCACTTCCGTATCTTACAATGTCTTACAAATCAACACCATATTATGCAGGTGAGAATTATTAACCTGTGTGGTAGGGGAGGGACTGATTCGTAGAGGTTTGTTTGCTTGTTATATTTAATTGAGTCTACTATGGTAATATTTAGGATTTTACCTTAGGATTTTCCTTTTTTTCCTTAGGATTTTCTCTGTTTGGATGAAGTGATGCTTTATATTAGAGATAAACATTTAAAATTGGATTTGTATTTTCATACATAGGAATTTTTTTTTACCTCGTCATTAGTGGATATTTTAAGAAAATGTTTATGTATGTGAATTGGTTTGGGAATCAATCAACACTTAAGCATAGTGCATATTGTTTACTAATTGCTTACAAGGCATATAGGTGATTAATTGGTTACAAATAATATTTTTTTAGCTCAAATCAGTATGTCTGTTTTGTATATTCTGTTATTATTCACCACTTATTTATTTATACAGCATTTAGAATAGTACATAACTTTTAGGACTCTCAATAAGTATTTGTTGAGTAAAATGAAATTAGATGTTCCATATTTTTAAGGTGAAATGAATTTTACGTACGTATTAATGTTTGACCCATTTGACCATGTTCTTTACCTGAAAATCTCTAGTCACACATTTTGCTATCAGCACTGCTCTGTTTTGGAGTTGAATTTCGGTGCTTTGTTGCCCACTGTGCCTGGTCCCTCATAGTTTATGCTCCTGTTACTTTAAAGCACAGTAATCTGTGCAAGTGATTTCCAGTTTAGGATTTCTTTCAGTCCCACAGTTGTCTATTCACCAACTCAGTTTTACACTGTGTATTGTCATGCTCAGCCTTCCCTGACAGAGATAACAAATGACAAGTTGAAATTGACTTGTACAGGAGTGCCACACCAAGGTAAGAATTTAGGAGTGCACAGGCAAAATAAAATGATACCTTTGGATTTATGAAGACAGGGTATCTTAGGACAGCCTAGGTTAGTTCCCATTCCCTGGCTGGAAATTTATATAAGTATTAAAGCATTTAGATTAGATGGAAAGATTATATAGTAGGAACAGTTCAGAAATACTATATGTTTTGCTTGCAGCCTTGTGCCATTTGCCTGAATTGTTAATTTGGAATAATCATTATGTCGGTTTTATTTTGAAGGTATAATCAGTTTCTGTTGACTTGGTATAGATAACAGAAATGCATCTACAAAGTATTCCAGTAGACTAAATACATTTACACTTATACCTGATTTGGTAAATATTTGCTTGACTTAGGAATATTACATAAGAAAATATTTGTAAAATCATTTTGTACTTTTTAATTCTGTTTTGAAGAAATTTAATAGTTGGAATATTTTCAAGATAACAAGTCATAATGTTTTAGTTATTTTATTAGCTATAACTTGCTTTAATGAGTAATAGGTATGGGGCTAAATTTTCTTCCAAGTGAGACATTAAGTATAAATAATACGTGCTCATGAACTTAGAAAGTAGAATCAGGTTCACAAATGTGCTGTATTTTCTGTAGTAAGTCCCTGAAAAGCTATATAACCATTCAGTTTTTATAAATTGAATCGTATTTATAGAATTTAAAAAAACAGGCCAAATATTTAATATGCTTTTTAAATATAGGTGAAGAGTATACGGATGTTTGTTAAATTAATCTTTAAATTTGTCTATATGTTAGAAATATTATACAGTAAAAGAATGTAGCTAGTGATTTTAAAATTTGAAATATGCCCAGAGACTTTGCTATTTGAGGCAATATCTTTCCATGGAAAGAATCCTATTTTGATTAATCTGATTAATTTGCAAATTCAAATTTTTCTAACCTGCTTAAGCAAACACGCAAGCAACAACAACTACAAACTTGGGCACACCTCTGTACCACGTATTGAATATCATCTCATCCATCAGAATTTTGTAAACTTTTAAACTTAACCTCAAGGCTTAATCTGATTCTTCCTCATCCTCATCCCCGTTATTCAGAAGAAAGGAATCAGCAGGGGGGATGAAGGTTTTTCCTTCACACTAGCCGTGGAATGAGTGACTCAGTGCTGTTGTCTGCCTGCAGCTAGTGCAGGATCTGCAGGCCTTTCCAGTGGGTTCTCTCGGGAAGACAAGCCACCCTTGTGCTTTGCATGGGTTTTGCATCCGTGCTGCCGGGCTGCTGTTCCGTTGTACTCGCCGGGCCAATCAGGAGAGCAGGGCTCCGAGGGAAACTAGTCCAACAGGTTTGCCTGTCTATTTAAAGGAAGGGCAAAACAGTGAAATTTATGGATAAGGTCAAGGGTGAAACTGTTTTAAGGAATATTAATGCTAATCACCTAATCACCGACTCTGTTTTCCCTCGGTTTTGCAAATACTTTAGAGGCATTGGTGAGAATGTGTCTTAATGGAGATAAAGTGAGAGCTGGGGAAACTGGGAGGGGGAGGTAAGTTAGAAAGAGGGAGTAAGAGCAAGGTGGGGAGAGGGAAGGGAAAAACAACAGTGGAAAAAAAATACTCAGGAGGAAAAGTACAGTGTTTCAGTGTCATGTCTGGGCCTTGTGTAAACTGGGTGTGTCGTAGCAGGAAACCATAGGATCGATCCCAGAATGAGTTCAATTTAAAAAAGAAAGCATGACTGTGGTCTCCAGCATCCAAAACAGGGGACACCATCCCGGGGCAGGGCTGAGGTTTACTAGGAATGTTGGTGGGAAAATGTAGCTAACCTTCTCTGACGTGAACCTTACCTTAGAAATACCACCTAGTTTCCCTGAGTAAAATGTTAGCTTCACACAGCTTTATTGTAGTTTGCAAATCTCTTGCACACTCTGCCATTTCGTGCTCATTCTGCCCCTGAGCGTGGTCCGGTAGCATTTTACACACCATGACTTGGGGGTGCAGTGTTCTTAAGTGACCTCTTGGGGTTAGCAAAACAATCCAGTCTGGAGGGGGGCGGTTGATGTTAATACCCCAGGCTTCTTGCTAGAGCATGTGCTTGAACGAGAGCTTACCTCCTGCCTCATTTGCTGAGAATGCTGAAACCTTGATCCCCTCGAAACTGGATGGAGGGGCGGGGCATGGGCAATATATATAACCTGAACTTTTGTTACCCCCATAATAAGCTGAAAAAAATAAAACAAAATAGCTTCTCTTTAGGCCCCACCCATATGCTCCGCTCTGGTCCCACTGGTTGAGATTTCCTCTCCCTCTGCTGCTACCGCCTGGAACGTGCTCCTCACCTACCGTCTGCTCGTGCCTGTGCTTCCTTTCTGGGCTTTTTAGAGAACATCTTCTGTCCGGGAGCCTCTCCTCTTCTCTCTTCTCACTCCCTTGGTGAGGTTGTTCATGCTCACGGGTTGGATTTTTATTTATACGTAGGTGAGCCACAGCTTTCTAGCTCTGACTTCATACACATGCTCTCCAGAGCTTGAAGTCCCCAGCTCAACTTCCTAACTCAGATCTGACACCCCCATTTGCACCAGTCTTCACATGGCAGCCATCGGTGGTGTGACGTTCACTCTCTTACATCTAGCCTGGTCCCTAATTCAATCATTGCCTCCTGGATGGTGGCCTTCCTCCTTGCTTGATACTTTGCATTCACCGTGGGCTGCCTTTTGCAGTCCCTCGTCCCTTAATTCACCGGTGGCCTTAGTGCCTCTTTCTCACCTTCCCTCGGCCTTGATCCCAGTCCCCTCCCACCTCTGCCATTTGACTGTGCTGTCGGTTCTCACATGGAATTCCAGAATCTGTAGCCTGGCTCCCAGGGCTCTTCTTTATTGTCTAGCTGCTCTAGGACCACCCTTGTTTGTCTTCTCCTGCTCCTCAGCAGGGTTCTTTTCATCCCTGGGGACATGTGCTTTGGGATGTCCTCCCACTCGGAATGTCCTGTCTTTTTTTTTCCACTGCTCTTTCAAATTCCCACCCTGCAGGGTTTCGACACTCAAGTCCCACCTCCGACTTCCCAGTCTCTGTGACTTTCATTTTTACATACATTGATGATCCTTTAACACTAAATTGTGTTTCATTCTTCCTATAAGCAGAGTGTGAGCTCTTAAAGGGCGGAGTCTGACCCCTTTTGTGTCCGGCAAACCACCTTGGACAAACATTAGTGATCGGAGATAAGATATTCAAGCATAATTGAATGTTATCTTTAGTTTCTCACAAGGCAGTAAGGGTAGGAAATTCCCTAATTTTCTGTTTGTCTATTGATGCTTTTTCTTGTTTTTTTTTCCATGACCATATCATTCAAACTTCAGATGTTCCCCTACTTTGTTTTTAAATTAAATGTTCTATATAGGAGCACCGTATCTTACAGTCTGCTGGATCATTGAGTCACAAAAGAAAAAAGAAATAAGTAGAAAGGCTGTGTTATAGTTCCATTGAACTCTATTATAAAATTTTAATGGTTTAGGTTTTCTTTTAAATTTGCCTGGGGCTTCTAATAAATGGAGGTACATTCACAGGTAATTCTAGGTCAGGTGAACAAAAGGAAATAATGACAGTAATCATTAAATATATTTAGTTTTTATTTAGTATTTACATTTGAATATAAGTATACCTGATGCCATGAAACAGTAGTTGGAGAAGAGAGCACTGACACATGTGAGGAAGGTGACTTAGGACGTGTGCTAATTGTACCTCTGCAGACCTTTTATACCAGTGGAGTCAGAGCACCAGCCCAGGCAGAATTGTTTTTTTCCTCCTTTGTGCTTATTTCGTCCTTTGGTAATTGCAAAATTTTTCTGATTTAAAATATCTCCCTCTAGGCAGAGCAGTAGAAGAATGGGAAAAAAAATACACTTTAAGGTGGGCACAGTGGTATGTCCTTGTAGTCCCAGCTCCTCCTGAGACTGAGGTGGGATGATGAACGGAGGCCAGGAGTTGGAGGCTATAATGCAGTATGATAATTGTGCCACTGCACTCCAGCTGGGCAACATAGCAAGACCCATGTCTAAAAAAGAAAAAAAAGAGACAAGTTAAGTAAGACTATTAGCAAGAAGTGGTACTTGTCTGTTTTGTTTGCCAGTTTTAAATGATTCTTGAGGCATTGAGAGTATATTTTTTAATCAATTAGATTTTATCTGAGCATATGCTTTGGAATATACTTTTTCCTCAAATTTCTAAACTGTGCACAATTTACAGAAACAAGGCCCTCTGGCTGTCCTGCTCTCTCCTTGCTTTGTTTCTCTGTTCTCACACCTGCCTGCCCTTCTGGGGGTAACTCTCCTGCCTTTCCCAGGGAATTCAGTGGAAGGATCCTCCTGGTTGGCTTACAGATTGGGTGTGAGGAAAGGATATAGTTAGAGCGGAGGGGGGAGTAGGGAACAGCCCATTACTAGGATCTGGTTGTTTGTCCAGCCTCTATATGGGCCCCAAATGCATTATGCTTTCTAACCATTATTTTTGTCTGCAAAAATGACTTAGCTTATCTCGATACTACTTAAATGCAATCCTTTTCCTCTTCCTACCCCTACTACGCTGCCCAAAAGGAGATTGAAGGAGAGACATTTTGACCCAGACATGTTGATTTCCTGGAGGTTTGTACAGGGGGTATCTGTAACATTGAAGAACTAATTCAGCCATTCATTCAGCAAGCAACCTATTATGTGATAGAACTCTTCTGTCTTAGAGCCAAAATGCATTGCAATTTTTTATAGTATAGATGTCTGAGGGTTTAAGAAGGTCATTACTAAGGTTTTGCGAAGACTACCGTTTAGATTTGTGTATCCCAGAATTCAAGAAAAAGTTGCTCTATTACCTGACATATGGCAGTGACAACTTTGGAGAGTCTTTACGTGGCACAGGTAAGAGATACTCGATTAAGACCCGGGAAACCTGAGTGCTAGTTCCAGCTCTGCCAATGGATAACTATGAACTAGCCGCGTGCTGCTAGGCAACCGCTGCATGGAGACTTTTTCCCTTTCTCTACAAATGAGAGCGTTTGGACTCAGCTGTCTTTGTTTTTTAAATTGTGACTCTGATTTATTTTTTAAATGAAAACACGTTTTTAAATTTTTGGTATCATTTTGTAACAAATACATCACTTGTCAATGTTTACGTATATTTATCTTATGTTTGCAAGACTAATAACGATGACTGATAGATAAAGGACTTCTCTGGACTTGCTTCATTGTGGTGGATATATGGCATAATCTTTGATGCTTACAAGACACAAATTGTACATTTTTATTGGTTAATACAGGAACATCAAAGAAATGCATCTGTCTTTCTACAGAACCTACCAGAGTCTTTTCTGAGAACTAATATAACTTTGCTGTTTTTTTTTTATCTAATATTCTACAACCACCTTCTCTTCGTAATTATGCTGGAGTTTTATGAGATAAAAATGGAGAAGTTTATTGTTTATTCACCTATGAGGACTTCAAGGGAAATGAGTAGGGAAATACCTAGAATTTTGTTTTTTGTTCTGATTTGTTTTTTGATTACATTTGGCCAATTTTGGCCCCAAAAGTTGTTTGAGACATTACATGGAAATTTATTTTGTGACATTTAATGTTATTGTAGATAATGTTAAAAATACATTTAAACTAGTGATATTAAAGAAAGGATATTCTTAATAAATAGGAGAAACAATCCCACGATCTTTTGTGATTCTAGTACATTTCTGTAGCCTTAAAAATCTGTAAGTGTTGGTGTCTTGAAGAGCTGTTTCTCCCACGTGTGAATATGTTTCATGGCAGGAGAAGAGGAAAATTTGATCTGGATTTTTCCTCCAGATTCACTTGCTGTATTCATTGATAAAAATCCCAATAACAGGGAATTATCAACATTTTAAAACATCAAGTATGGTTTGGTTTTTTTTGTAGAGAAAGCATCAAGTACTTTCTTTTAAAAAAGTGTCAGAATTTAATGCCTCCATCTCAGATGTATGATTTATGAAACTTTTCTCATTTGTGTAAGGGTGAGATCAGCGTGAAAACAAAGAATTTTCGCATTGTTGGCTGAGTGTTGATCACATGATGCAGATGCATGGCGATAACTGGTACCAAGCTGGTCTTGGGAAGTTGCAGAAAAAGAAACCCACACCTTATTCTGCAGGATATGTGCATTTTAAAACTAGGCATGTAATAAAGACTGAAAGTGTGTTCATGCCACTTTTTTTTTTGTTGTTGTTGTTGTTGTTAAAAAGGAAAATTTGCATTTTTTAAGATTGCAAACTTAACTTTTTTAATGATTCTCAAAATGTGGCTCCTGGAACAGAGGCATCAGCATCACCTGGGAGCTCGTTAGAAATGGAAATTCTTGGGCCCATCCCCGATCTATAGAACCAGAAACAATCAGGGCAAGCCTGACAGTCTGTGTTTGATCAAATCTTCTAGGTAACTCTGGTGCACGGTAACGTTTGAGACCCACTGACCTATGACACAAATATCCAGTCAGTTCCGTTTTCTCGTGTAATAAAAAAATTTCTGATCATTTTAAAGACAAAAGAAAGATTCAGTTTAGATTTCAAAATGCTTTCCTGGTTAACACTTTCCTGGTTAGTTTTATAGCCAAAACTCATGATACTGTATTTTGCTTATTATTTGGTTATTGAGGCATAAACAGATATTTTTAGTTCGGTGAAAACACACATTCCTCCATTTATTTTTTAAACAAACCAATGGGTTGAATTAGTTGTTTATTTTTGTGTATTTTGCTATGACATTGTGTAGGGGTAGCCCAGTAGTTCTCAATTCTGTAATCACCCAGGAACACTAAGCAAAGCAAAAAATTCTAAGACTTGGGCCTCGGCTCTAGAAATTCTGATTTAGTTGAATTAGGTTGTGGGTAGCAGGTTTGCAGGCATCGCTGTTTTTCAAAAGCTTCCCAGGTGATTATAATGTGCAGAGTTGGACTGTGGCCATATGTCCAAAGATTGGCTCATCTACCGCATATCAGTCTGTTAAAAATGCATATTAGGTCCTTTCATTATTTTAAGCACGTTTCTTTTTGTGTGTGTGTATGTTTGATTAAAAAATCATTTGTTTTCCAATAGGTTATTAGCATTGTTGATTGCTTGGCCGTGTTATCGATCATGTTTTATTACTCTTCCTTCCACTGCTTGGCTTTCCTGCACATCCTTGCTTATTCAAAGTGCCGCCCATGTACCAGCAGCGTCACACACTGTCACAGTCTTGCAGGGTCATCGCCTGCTGCTCAGGAGGAAGCCAAGACGCTGAGACAGCAGAGAAAAAGTTGAGTGCCATGCAGGGAGACAGGAGGAAGTTCTAACATCCTCCCCCTGAGAATTTGGGGAAAGGTTTTTTAGAAATAGTTTGACAGGCGAAAGGCTAGGCAGTTGGGTCTGCTAACAGGCGGGGTTCGGGGCAGAACCGTAGGGTTGTAGAGATTGTCATCTTTGCTGAGTCAGTTTTTAGAGGGGGTCGCAAGACCAGGTGAGTCAGTCCTTTGGTCTGGGCCACTGGTCTGGGTGGTCAGCTGTTCCCCTGGAATGCAGGGCCTGAAAGATATCTCAAAAACTGGCCTTGGGTCGCACAGGGGTGATGTTATCTGTGGGAGCAGTGAAGAAGGCCAAGACTCTTCGTTACCATCAGCTATGAGACTCCTGAGTGGGGAGCAGTTAGAGGAAGGCAGGCTGGGGGGCAACGGCTGGTTACATGTGTATATTTCCCCACCCGCAGTTCCCGCCTTTCGACCCTTTATTAATGCATAAAGGGGCTTTCACCGCATCACCTGTTTCAGAAATAAATAATCTAGGCCCCACCTTAGATCTACTGAATCACGACTTGTATTTTAACAGGGTCTCTATGAAATTTGTCTTCACATTAAACATTCTCTGTAACCTGAAGCTTAAAATCCAGGTGAATTCTGTGTCTTTTAATTTTTCCCCTTAGTATCCATTGATCTGGTCTTCACTGCTTTTATGAACCAAATCATATCAATCTCATTAAACCTATTCTTAAACCCATTTTTCAGTAAGTTTTAGAATAGTAGGAGGTGTTCAAGATCGTTTAATTTGATAGCCTCACCTGGCAGGTGAAGAAAACTTGGCACAGAGAAATTAAATGACTTGGCCTAAAATACAAAGGCTACTGATTTGGGGATCCATAGATGCATCCCGTAGTCATTTTTATTTTTCCTCTTATTATAAGTCATTTAAAAGATCATTTTCATAATTTGAACTACTTGAAATGTGAGCTAACTGAAAAGACAGTCTTAGGTTACCAAAGAAGGTACATATCCAAAAAAGCAAAATTTTAAATATGCATCAACGATTGTTTTAATGATCTAATGTAAATATATTGGTAACACTAAGATTTCAAATTAGTTTATAATTTGTATAATTAAGTGATAATGAGGAAGTTGAATATTACACAATGGAAATGAAAGGATCTACTATGTCTTTTTACTCCTTATTAAGTACTCAAACTGTGTTCATGTGCTCCTGAGAGACCAGGTACTTTGTAACTAGAAATTAAAACAAAATTGTCTGGTATTGTTTAGTTCTTTATTCTCAGTTGCTTGGGATCTGGGGCTGTGCGTTATGCTTTTCTGAATTCCCAGGACAATTGAGCTTTCATTCAGGTCTTGAAATTTTAGACCCACGTTGACTTCATTTCCTCACCTGTTTTTCTGTTACTGCACATAAGTAGCAAGCACTAGATCCTGACCTGTCAGTGTAGTGGGAGAATTGCACAAACATCTCCAGAGGCTGCTTCCTAAAAATGCAGATTCCAGGGTCTCTTCAACAGACAGGCTGTTGTAGAGTCTGGGGAGAAATCCAAGAGTCTGAATTTTTAGTAAGCATCCGAGGTGATTTTTCTGGACACTAAAATTTGAGAATCACTATATTAGGTGGTCAAATTCTTGTTTTATATAGTTAAATTTAATCACCATCATCAAGCATTAACTGGGTACGTAGTATATATAAGGTATTGAGTGCAATGTCTGTTGATACCCATATTATCCCATTTTTTCCTTTCCTCTCTACATTTTTGTTTTTATCTTGCTTTCCCACCTGATGAGGAGAAACTCCCCAGGTGGGCCTGAGCCAGCTATCACTGATAAGCAAATAGGGTTGAGTTTCTCATTACGGCTTCACCACCTGTACCACCGATGTCTGGAAAGAGATAACTGCAGCTCCTTGTGGTGCGGATGAGGCGGCAAGTGCAGCCAGCTTGGAATTGCTACAGCAGCAGCAGCAACGTTCTTTCTGACTACTCCTGCAGGAGGAGGTCTTTCTGTGTACCGCTTGGCACGCTTCAAAGTCCTAGGTGCAAAATGAATTTTTTGAATGGTATCATTAATGATGTATTCCTTTTAATATTTCATGTGTATAAAGAAAGGCCTACCTGTGTAATACTTCTAGAGATTTCTATCAGTCTTATTTTCCATAAAGTGATATGTTAGTACAAGATATGTAATATTAGTAATAGAATATTTTTCATCATGCCCTTTCAAATGATTTTTCTTAGACAAAACAATATTTTAAAAGCAAAAGTGATTTAGAAATTTTGACCAAAAACTTCTGACAGGGTGCTTTGGATTAACATATTTTATCAAATTTGTGAAATTGAACCAAATTTTTTCTTCCTTTGCAGTCAACAGTTTTCAGTTTTATTTCTGCAGTTAAGCTGTGCACTTCCATACAGATAAATATGTTTCTTCAATTTTTCTGAATGAATCAAAACCATTGATTTAGTAAATTTTGGTGGATTTAAAATATCTAGGATTACCTATCTTTATGAAGGGCTGACAACCAAGCTAAGTTTTTCTCCCAGTCTAAGGTTTTCACCTAGATTGTACTCTTAATTAATTAAAGGTGCTAGGCAATTTTTCTTTTGGAGGTGGGCATGTTAACCAACAAGTGGCCTTAATTTTCCAAATTATCTCTTCTCCTCACACCTCAAATCAAGATGTTCCCATTCTACAATGTAATTTTAAGGAATTCCTTGCTTTTAGTGGTTTACTTGCAAATAGCCCGCCATAAATAACTTCAGAACACCAGGTATTGCCTAGAGGTGAAAGAGAAATGCTTAAAATATGGGCTGTTTTGTAGCAATAAAACTGAGTTTTCCCTTAGTATGCCCACAGTTACAATATTTTTTACCTTTTTTTCCTCTTCCTATGATGGAATAAAAGTGTATTAATTTAGACATCTTTGTCAAATTTTACTTTTTCTAAGTACTATGGGGGTAAAAATGTTTTTGGTTACATGGATCACTCTTGTAACGCTTGAGTCCGGGTTATAAGTGTGCCCATCACCCAGATAGTATTCATTGTACCTGTTAGGTAGGTTTTCTCCTATCCCCTCCTCCCCACTCCTCTCTTGCTTGATTTCTAATGAGTTTTACTTCCCTCTGTGCACATGTGTGCTCATTAGTTAGTTCCAATTTAATAGTGAGTACATGTGGTGTTTGTTTTCCTATTCTTTAGATACTTCCCTTAGGATAATGGTCTCTAGTTCCATCCAAATTGTTGCAAAAGGCATTAAGTCATCCTTCATGGCTGAGTAGTATTCCATGGTATACGTACACCACATTTTATTAATCCACTCATGAATTGACGGGCATTTGGGTTTATTCCATATCTTTGCAATTGTGAATTGTACAGGTCTCTTTTTGATAAACTGACTTCTTTTCCTTTGGGTAAATACGCAGTAGTGGGATTGCTGGATCAAATGGTGGGTCTTTGAGGAACCTCCATGCTGTTTTCCATAGAGGTTGTACTAATTTGCAGTCCCCCCAACAGGGTGTAAGTGTTCCTTTCTCTCTGCATCCACACCAGCGTCTGTTGTTTTTGGACTTTTTAATAAAAGCCATTCTGACTGGGGCAAGGTGATATCTCATTGTGGTTTTAATTTGCATTTCCCTGATAATTAGTGAAGTTGAGCATTTTTTCATGTGTTCATGGGCCACTTGTCTATCTTCTTTTGAAAAGCTTATGTTCATGTCTTTTGCCCACTTTTTAATGGTGGTGTTGGATTGATTTTTCTCTTGCTGATTTGCTTGAGTTCTTTGTAGATCCTGGTTATCAGCCCTTTATCGGATGTATAGCTTGTGAATATTTTCTCTCACTCTGTAGGTTGTCTATTCGCTCTGTTGATCATTTCTCAAATTTTTATCCTCTCAGCCTTATCCTCATTATCTGTAAAATGGGGAAAACCGTTCTTGCCTTTGCATGATCTCAATGTAAAATGAGATAATGCTTCTAAAGCCTGTAATGCGGGAAAGGCACATAGTGATGAAAAACAGCTGCTGTTTATTGACCGTAGTATGTTAGGAGGCAGGGTCAGACTATAGGATGACGCACGTGTCCCAGTTTGCCCAAGACTTGCCCAGTTACAGCACTGGAAGTTTCACATCTTGGAAACTCCCCTCAATTCTGGGTACAGTGGCTTGGGACAGGTAGTTGGAGCATAAGCAAGCGGGGCCGGTACTCTGGTCCCACAGTGTCGGGACCCCCGTGTCTTTGTTGTCCCACCGTTCCTAGTTTATTCCGCTGCCCGCGTGGGCCAGGGGTTAATCATTACCACGTCCTCATTCCTGCCTTCCGGCAGGTGAACAGGGAACCTTCAAGGGCATAAATTAGAAGTCACACACGGCACTTCTGCTTCCCTCTCACTTAGTAGAACTTATTTATATGAGTAACACTAGCTGTTAGAGAGGTTGAGAAAGGTTGTCTTTCGTTTGCTCGGCTGTGGGCCAAAGTCCAGTTGAGGATTCCATTGCTGGGCGAGAGGAGGACAGAGGCCACGGCTGTTGCCTATGCGCCCGTGCACGGCCTCCCAGAGGTTCCCGTTTCCTTTCATACTCTCGTAGTTATTGACTATAATGGCAGTTCTCTTGGTCCGTTTATAACGCTGTGAATGTGTAAGTTATCTAACAAGATGGAAACAGAGCCCAGATTCAAGGAAAAGCTGTAATGAAATCTGACTTTGACGTGCTACTTTCTTCCTCCAGCTGCAATACCCATTACCCCAGAAATTTTGTGTGTAGTCAAGGTGTGCATGGAACTTCAGTGCCTCGGGCAAACACTTTTGATTTATAATTTTGTTCAAAGGTAGAGCAACTGATGTAATTAGAAGGTTCGTTCATTTGAAATTAAATGCAGAAGACAGGGCTGTTGGTGGAGGTGCACATGGTCCGTCTGCACACCCTGGTGCAGGATGGCAGTTGCAATCCGTCACTCAGCAAATATTTATTGCGCACTGACTACATGGTAAGGCCATGGGAACAAAACAGTCACCAGAGTTTACTAAAATCCCCACATTAGTGGAGCTTAGGTTACACTAGGGGAATACAGAGGAATAGATTTCTAAAGTAAAACTTACTTAAAAGCTCTAGTAATGATGCCCAATCAGTATTTATCTTGCTGGATTTATATTTATTTATTTTTTTATATTGCTGGATGGCATTTTCCAAGGCTTACATGTAGAAGGTGCTTTGAAGTGAGATGAAGTTTCTCTAACAATATTTGGTAGAGTACCAGAGTTGACCTCTGGTGGCAATTATGATTGGTATATTTGCTCACGTTGTTGTATTCCACATACTTCTACATGCCAGGGAAACTTAAAAGTAGTGAGAACCTCATCCGTTCAGCTCAGCAGACCACATAATCCACTTTGGACTAAATCGTCCCCTTCATTTTTCTAAATGACCCAATTCGCCATATACAGACATGATTTTACATTTCTTCTTAGCCCTTATTTTGTTTCTCCTTTACTGTGAAAACATTTTGATTTATTCTTTTTTTAAAATGACTGACGATGAATTGCTGAGCTGCTGGGATGCATAGACTATCAAAAACATTTGTACTAGGCTGGGCGTGGTGGCTCACGCCTGTAATCCTAGCACTCTGGGAGGCCGAGGCGGGTGGATCGCTCGAGGTCAGGAGTTCGAGACCAGCCTGAGCAAGAGTGAGACCCCATCTCTACTAAAAATAGAAAGAAATTAGCTGGACAGCTAAAAAATATATATATAGAAAAAATTAGCCACGCATGGTGGCGCATGCCTGTAGTCCCAGCTACTTGGGAGGCTGAGGCAGGAGGATCACTTAAGCCCAGGAGTTCGAGGTTGCTGTGAGTGAGGCTGACATCACGGCACTCTAGCCCGGGCAACAAAGCGAGACTCTGTCTCAAACAAAACAAAACAAACATTCGTACTAGTTTATGTTTTATGTGCTTCTCATTTTTTTCCTATGTGGCTCATCCTCATGAATGCTTTCCAGTTCAGGATTATTAATGACCTGACTTTAAACAGGAAAAACCAGAGAAATGATCCTGTCAAGTGGTGGCCAAAGGTGGTCCCCCCTGCTTTTTTTGGGTATATTGGGGTGTTCCTGTATCAAATTTCAGCATATGTGAATCATTGATATCTACTCACAGGAGCAACGTAGCTAATCTAATTTCTTTTTCTGGGGCTCTAAGGGTTTAAAACTCTTCTTTGGGCTAGGTATGGTGGCTCACGCCTATAATCCTAGCACTCTGGGAGGCCGAGGCAGGAGGATCACTTGAGGGTCAGGAGTTCGAGACCAGCCTGAGCAAGGGCAAGACCCTGTCTCTACAAAAAATAGAAAACTTAGCCAGGCATGGTGGCGCATGCCTGTAGTCCCAGCTACCCAGAGGCTGAGGCAGGAAGATCGCTTGAGCCCAGGAGTTTGAGGTTGCTGTGAGCTGTGATGACGCCATTGCACTCTAGCCAGGGCGACAGAGCAAGACTCTGTCTCAAAAAACAAAACAAACAAACAAAAAACCTCTCTTCCTTTGGCCTTGGAGGAATCACTTTTATAAACCTACGAGTGTTTTGCATGTGCAACATTTAAGTAAAGTGCCACCCTAATATCCTGATATTCTTGTTATTTTGCCCAAATTAATTCACACTTAAACTCCCTATGGTGAGTGGGCACACCTATTAAAATTTTCTTGGTTTCTTGTCTTGTATACAGGCATAGAAATAGTTTTTAATATAAAGAAAGGGTAGATGTGCAAAACTGAATTTGTGTAGATTCTTGGAATTTTGGATTTTCTTCAAGATTTTGGCAGTGAAGCACAGTAAAACAGTGGCAGCCTCTAAGCAGCCAAGAGAGAATTCAGAAGAGAGGGCGTCAGTCCTGTCTGGTGTTACCCAGAAGTCCAGGCAGATACGTGCTGGGAAAGGGCATTGGCGTGAACAGCGGGAAGTGTTAGTGCCCTTCACGAGGGCTCAGGCGGAGTTGTGGGGCTGCCCAAGGCTGACTGTGGTCATCTGGGGGGTACGTGGAGACCAGCAAGTAGGGACTGATGTTTTACTCCAAAGGGGGAGTGGGAGTAAGGCCCACTAACGGGGCTCACCAGCTGAATGGGTGTGCTGCAAAAATTACATACTTTTGGTAGAAATCTTCAAAAATCCAGAAAACATATCAGCAGAAAAAGAAAATCCCTCAAGTTGACAATGCTAATTTACTACTGATCGATATTTACTTCGTTGTCATTATAATCATTTTATATAGACATATGTGTATATTATATGCATAATTTGCCTTTTATTTTCTTAGTATTATGTTACAAGTATTTTCTTACAGGCATCCTTCTTTGAGATATTGATTTGATTTAGCATTCTTGGGCCAGGTCTATAGTTTGCAATTACTGTGCCTTTAATGTATGTTTTAATATTTACATGGGTGTCCTAAATTATTACTGTTTCTTTATCAAAAATGTATTCCTTCTTCTTGTGTATACTATTCTAAGTGAATGTGAGTATAATCTGATTTAAATTTCAAACAAATCATCCAGTGGGATTGGAAAGAAATTTATTCAATCTAACATGTGAAGGACTGACTTTTTTAGAATATTGTCTTTCATTAAAATAAAATAGTATTTCTATACATTTAGAAATTATTCCGATGTGTATATCTTGACAGAAAGTCTGGCCATGCTTGTTAGTATAGCCAACAAATACCCTGTTTTGGTAATTTAAAAGGCATGTTATATACTTTGTTGTTATTGTGAATGAGATATTTCTTCATCGTATCTTACTTTAAAATAATATTTGTTATTTTTATTTCATAGGAGTGACACATGCCCACTGTGGATTACTTTGTAAATACCCAGTAGGAAAAAGTTAAAATTCCTTATAATTCGTGCTATCCAGAAAAATACGTTGTTATTTTGGCTTACTGCTCCTATGTATGTATACATATATCTCTTTTGCAAAGTGGTACATGCTATATATAATGTTTATATCCTAATTTTTAGTCAATAGTGAATCTTGAATGTCTCCCTATGCCAGATTCTTTTTATAAGATTATTTTAGTGGCTGCATTGTATCAATGAATGACAATTTAACCAATCCCCAGTTACTGGGAATTTAACATATCTTCAAAGTTTGCAACTAGTACCAATGCTTTCCTGCAATGATGAATTCAGGAGACTGTTTATGGCAATTAAATATCTATTATGTGTGTTGCAGGTTGTTTTTCCAGGATATCATTTGCCATTGTATTTGTTTGTGGTGCATAGATTGATCCACATATTTTATTTTTATTGCCTCATTTATTTTATTAAGTTTTTTTTAGGTTGCTTTAAATATAAATAGTATGATGGGCTATTATAATAACATAATTATATTATTACATATTATAGCTAACAATATTATTTAATTATAATCATATACTAGAACTAAAATAACTATATAATAAACTATAAGATAAATATTATGGGCTGCTTGCATAAAGACCTTATTTGAAAAAAATTAATAAACTTTATTTTTTAGAACAGTTTTGAGTTCGCAGCAAAATTGAGCAAAATGTACAGAGATTTCCCCTTTACTCCTGGCCCCCACAAGAACCACCTGCTCCAGAGTGGTACATTTATTACAATCAGTGAGTCCACACTGACACATCATTCTCACTCAAGTCTCATAGTTTATAAGAGGGTTCACTCACAGTGCTGTGCATTTAACGGGTTTGGACAAATGTGTAACCACATGCATCCGCCGTTATAGTATCATACAGAGTCGTTTCACTGTCCTAAAACTGCTCTGTGCTTTACCTGTTCATCTTTCCTTCACCCCTGACCCCTGGCAACCACGAATCTTTTTCCTGTCTCCATATTTTTGCCTTTCCCAGACTTATTCATTTAGTTGGAATCAGACAGCATGAGACTTTTTCAGATTGGCTTCTTCCACTTAGTAATATGCATTTAAGGTTTCTCCATGTCTTTTCATGGCTTGATAGCTCATTTCTTCTTTTAGAGCTGAATAATACTCCATTGATTAAAGCTTTTGGGCTATGAGAATGAGTGTGTGTGTGTGGGGGGGGGTAACTAAGAATCATCTGACCTTTCTTATTAGTTTGCCTTGATTTTAGCTGATTCATCAGAGTTTTCCATGAAGAAAATCTTATCCTCAGTAAATCTTATTTTTTTATTTTATTTATTTATTTTTTGAGACAGAGTCTCGCTCTGTTGCCAGGGCTAGAGTGCCGTGGCGTCAGCCTAGCTCACAGCAACCTCAGACTCCTGGGCTCAAGCGATCCTCCTGCCTCAGCCTCCCAAGTAGCTGGGACTACAGGCATGCGCCAAATCTTAATTTTGTTTACTGCTTTCTAGTCTTCACACCTCATTTATTTCCCATTACATTTAGATAGAACATCGAGAGTTATGTTAAATAATAAAATCAGTAGGGGAATTCTTAAGTTGTCACCAGCCTTCTGGGTTTGAGAACCGTGGGTGAGAGTGGATTCATGATTTTGTGGATTGCTTGGATGGTAGTGCACTTAGAGTCTCAGCCAGCCCCATCGTAGTGCCACCATGTGAGAAACTGTGAACAAAGGGCACCACTGTCTTCTCAACTAGACCCAAAACCCAGTGGGGAGAGAAGTTGTCTACCGTTGAGCCATTGTTAAGTGTATCTTGTCACATAGGCAAGCAGTGGCCACACTGAGCCATCGGTGCTGGAATGTCTGTTGCTGCGTACATCTTATCCCTGGAATTCATACCATGTCCATGTAAAATCCCTAATTTTTTCTTCTTCAGCATTGTAAGGAGGCAACATTGGAGAGCCACGTAGGTGAGGTAGACCAGTAGAATAAAGACTTGGAAGGTTTTTTCCGAGATTGGCTGCTTAATTTTCTTCCTTCGTTGACCTTGTCATTATAGACTAAACTTTGCTATAGAAACAATGTCTTCTCCAAATTTATTTATTTTTAAAGCCCTTGTAATAATGCAGGCAGCATTTAACTGTATGTTTATGATGTGCATTACTTTTATTTACTCTTAATGGTATTATTTCAGTTTATCTAGAAATACTTTAAAACTTGGAGTAGGAGAGGAAAAATGCATCTGGTATATGTATTTATAGTTCAGTCTGGATGTTGGTAGAAATCATTTTGACTGCTATTGATCTCTTTAGGCTGCTTAACATATTTGAATGCTGAGAAGGTGTAGTTGTTACAACTGCATTTAGATGGTAGAATGTGTGCAGATAGGAGGGTTGATACATGATAATGAGTAAAAGTAGGTAGTGAGTTGGTGATGTGGATATAAATCTATTTTGAGTTGTTGCTTGTAATAAAAATGCCCAGTGTGCATGGGCAGTTTAGATCTTTTCTCCATCTGGGGTCTAGTTTAAAGTTTTAGTTATACCGAGTGGACTAGGGGCTGTTTACACACTCTATGGTTCCCACAGAATGACTTTAACTGTTAAACGTACTCTGTTAACATGAAGGGGTAGGAGAAGTATCAGCCTTCAAGTGTACAGTTATCATGTGATTTGCCGTTTGCCCCTGAGTGACAGGTGCAACATGGCAAGTCTCATCTGGGACACGGTGATTCATCAGTCTCTTTGAACAAGCGTTTACTGAGATACATTTAACCCTCTGGAACTTTTCTATTAAGTTTCTCTTCTAGGTTGTACCCTGGAATGCATTAGCAAATTGATATAAATTACGTAAATATCGACTGCCAGTATACCTATGGTATTTAGGTAAAGGGAGAATACATGTTAAAGATTATTTTTCCTCTGGAAAAAAATCTTTTCTACAGAACTACTGAAGTTCCACTTAAAAGAATTATTTGCTAAAACAATCTTTCTTTGGTGTACCTTAGTAATAACTGGAAATGTAACTGCTGAAATAAACACATACCAGTATACCTGGAAATCAAAAATCTTGGATCTTCTGCCTAGGATTAACATTGACATTCAGTTAGAAGATAACCAGATGTTTCATAGATATTATTCAAAGAAAAGATATTATTTATCATTCAACCTTATAGAAGTTTTATTTCCAATTTTTAAAAACCGAGTTTACTGATGCAATTATATGGTCTGAAACAGATCCATTTTTAATATATTTCAGTTTGTATCAACTTTGCTTCCAAGCCTATACTTACATGACTGATCTTTCAAACGTAAAGAGGTAATTCCAACCAATATTAGGATAATTTGAAAAGTGATTTCTTTAGACGACGTATTAGGTCATCATGTATTTTGGAACAAAACCTGTGTGACTGTTTTGAGTGGTCAGCACGGGATTCTGTTTTAAGTCACTTTCTGGTTGTCATTGCAGCGATGAAGGCTTACACTTCCTATTTCATGCTCCTGTGGAGTGCTGTTGGGATAGCGAAGGCCGCCAAAATCATCATCGTGCCGCCAATTATGTTCGAAAGCCACATATACATTTTCAAGACGCTGGCCTCAGCCTTGCACGAGAGAGGCCACCACACCGTGTTTCTCCTCTCCGAGGGCAGAGACATCGCCCCGTCGAACCACTACAGCCTCCAGCGCTACCCAGGGATCTTCAACAGCAGCACCTCGGATGCTTTCCTGCAGTCCAAAATGCGGAATATCTTCTCTGGGCGACTGACAGCCATCGAGCTCTTTGACATCCTGGACCACTACACGCAGAACTGTGACATGATGGTTGGCAACCGTGCCCTGATCCGGAGCCTGAAGAAAGAGAAGTTTGACCTGCTGCTGGTGGACCCTAACGACATGTGCGGATTTGTGATAGCTCATGTTTTGGGGGTCAAATACGCTGTCTTTTCCACCGGCCTTTGGTACCCCGCGGAGGTGGGAGCCCCTGCCCCGTTGGCGTACGTCCCAGAGTTTAACTCGCTCCTCACGGACCGCATGACCCTGCTGCAGAGGATGAAAAACACTGGCGTTTACCTCATTTCCAGACTAGGGGTCAGCTTTCTGGTTCTTCCCAAATACGAGAGGATAATGCAGAAGCACAACCTGCTGCCCGAGAGGTCCATGTACGACCTGGTCCACGGGTCCAGCCTGTGGATGCTGTGCACCGACGTGGCGCTCGAGTTTCCCAGACCCACCCTGCCCAACGTGGTGTACGTGGGAGGGATCCTGACCAAGCCGGCCGGCCCGCTGCCAGAAGTAAGGTTTGCTGAACTCCTCAGTCATTTTTTTACGCTGTGATGGTCAATTGCGATGTTTGGAAGAAATAAGATTGGTTATTGGTCGATAGCTGCTAGTACTCTAAAAAGCAATTAGGACACAGAGCCCACCAGGAGCCCTTTATGTGTGGCCTTGCCTCTTCCCTGGAACACATTCTTGCTTTGAATGAGCATTTCTGCAATGCCACAAGACCACTTTCCCGTATGGTCTGTAGACTGGCTGGGAGGTAGATTTTTGATTAAGTAGTAAAATCTATAGGGTGTGAGGGGAGTATAGTTAGATGGCTAGTTTTAATGAGTGTGATTTTGCTTTTCATTAAACAGCATCCCCTATATTCTATCCCAAATAGCAAAATCACAGGTATCCATGTTTAGGTTAAGTTCGGTGAACTCAAATAACTGTAAACTGAGTAGATAGAGGTTCTTCTCTGGGAAGTCATGACCACTAGAAAGTTAATGTCCAACAATGGAAATGAGGTGGTAACTTCCATCAAAGTAGGGTGCCAGCTAATTTAGTAAGCAATGTAATTTAGTAAGCAAATGCAATCGCTCTAGAGAAAGCGTGTCCTGTTGCAGTTTCTTTTCAAACATGGAATTAATGGCCCTTTAAGAGAATCTGTCTGTTCTCTAAGTCAAACCTAATTTTTTTTTTTTTTTTTTTTGCTGGTTGAGCCATCAGTGAATCCCTTAGTGTTCTGTTCTCTATCCTAGTTTTTGTTTTTGTTTTTTGAATGAGGTGTCTCAAACTAGCAGAAGTCATACACGTATCTGTTACTGTAGTGGGTTTCCGACCCTCAGGTTAGTTTTTGCAGTGTAACCTCAACCTCTGATGCCATTTACCGAGAAGCTTAGGGCTTGGTGTAGGATTTTTTCTATGCAAACCATTTTTGCTGTTACCTCTGAAATTAGCCACTCACAACAGCTCTGCTACATTGTTCATTTCTAGCTCTGTCACTACGCACTAAAAATTCTATCAGGGCCTTGATGAAGGGTAAATCCAGATTTTCTTACATACGTATCAGCTGAGAACAATCACGGGGCCGACTTTTCTCATGAGGCAATAAGGTGGTTGGAAATATATGATCGTAGACTTTTCTAATACAGACATTAGATTTATATTTAGGAACCAACACCCTGACGTATGCCATGTGGCATGGAAACACAGAAGTGGCCAGATTGATAGCCTGTACCCCTGTGGCATTTCAGATCCATGCAGCCTCTAGAGGCTGTAAGGGTACGGTTCTCTCTGACATCGACTGTAACAGATACAGATTAACCTCAGCTTATCTCAGCCATTCCTGAATTTATCCAAGCTCAATGTGAGTGCTTAAATATTCTCTTCCAGAATCACCTTGTAATATAGTACTAAAGGAAGCTACAGTCAGAGTTTAGAAGCAGCTTCTAAGAGATTTGGTAAGCCAGTCTGTCCTTACCTTACCTGAGTCATTTGTAATATTATATAAATCACCGTTGTTCTCTCCAAGTCTTCATCGGTTCCCAGGGGCAGCACTGCCTTCTGCCGGCCTCGCTTGTTTTCCGAGTGCCACATCTCTTCCTCAGTCACCTGATTGAAGCAGGAGTCAGTGATGAAAAGGAATGTTCTGATTGCCTTTTCTTTCCCTCCAGTTCCTGTACATTTTTCTTGAGTTACAGCGACTTGAATGACACAGTCTAAGTATAGAGTAGTAGTTCATACTTTTTTTTCCTATCCTGCTCCCTTCAATAAGATGCAGAGCATGTGCGAATTTTTTTTTTTCCTACAATCCAAACTTTCTCCCATGGATTCCATCTGCCCACTGATGTCCTAACTAGCGTCACTATTTTGTTTTACTTTAAAAACATCTTTTTAATGGTTTTTGGAACTCCACGTAAGGTGTTACTCAGAATGTTTACTGATTTGCCATAATCTCTCCTTTGACACCGGCTTAATCTTCTTTCTGGGCTTTCCTATTTGTTTTTTTCTCTTTGGGCTTTCTGCAGTGATTATTTTGCAAGTATGCTTTTTATTTGCAACAATTGCTTTGTGTCAATTGGGTTACACACACATATGGCATGTGCACGTGTTATATATGATATCTGGACATAGGTGAGTACATTATTATCATTGAACATCTGTTGGATGATAAGTGTGAAGGGTTATTTTCATTTCAGTGTGCCTTTTATAGTTCTTGAATAGGGAGTATTTTGAAGAATTATAATGCCTTATTCTTTTAGATATTCCTTACTCTGGTGAAGTTTTATATGCTTAGCAACACATGTGTTCCTATTGAGATTCTTCTAGTAGATTTATCTGAGATAATAAACTATACTTTATGATTCGAAGATTTAATGAGTTTCTCAAATGCCTGTATCATATACAGGACATGGTTGTGACACTAAAACAAGGGAGCCCAGCAAGTAGTCGCTTAGAACACATGATTCACTCATAACAGCTTAATTGTTAATGGTCTTGGTGTCTTACGTTAGAATGGATTAAGTTTTCCAGATGTCTGGAGGTGATTTGACAGTGGGATTTGAATTTCACAACTCGGGATGAAAGAAATAGAGAAAAGACATTTTTTAGAAGCTTTCATAATGTTTCATTCTATGGAAACTTTATAGAGAACATCTAGTTCAGCTCCATTTTATTTATTCTTTCCTTTAAAATACATAACCTGGACATAGCGAATAGTCCATTCATTTCTCTCTCACGTGGTAGGTACAAAGATCTCATCCCAGGCCACACAGATAGTGTGTCGCAAACCCAGATGTAATGTGGATTGTTTTGCTATTGGTTAGGTATTTTGTCAAGATGCCTTGCATCTCTTGTCACTCATTTTAGTCATTTAGGCACAATTGTGCACAAAAACCGTGCAGACACTGAAAGCTCAACTTCAACGTAATACAGTTTATCCATGTAACAAGAACACTTGTACCCTCCAATATTTTGAAATAAAAATTTTTTTAAAAGGAGGAATAAAATATGTGCAAATACATCAAAAAGGAAAAAAAAAACAGCATGCAGAGACAGTGGTCTCGCGATCTTATTTATTTGCCATCTCAAAGATTGTGGGGGCTTCGTATGAGAGTCACATGAAATCAGATGGACTCTGACTTGTGCTTTGGAGATTCAGTAATAGAAATCAGCCTAAGTTCAAATGTTTTTGATTACAATGTAGAGTGAAGACACAGCGTGTGCCTGGATAATAGAATCGTTGTAAAATTCGTGTTGGAAATGTGCCTGGAGGAACCATTCTTCTCACACTGTCTGGCTGCCTAGAAGGGCAGGTCTGAAAAGGGGTGATTAAGGGGAAAGGGTCCGAGTTGGATCATATCCATGTAGTGGCTTGTCTGCTCTGTCATTGCAGGCTGACAGAGAACACGGATACAAATTCAAACAAAAATTTTTGCTTTGGTCAAGAAGGACGTGTGTAAACAGGTTCTTATTTGAATAGGTCCTTTAAATATTAAATGTGAATGAAATAATAACATCTAAAAGGATTGATTGTAGTTTTTAGTAATTTTATTAGATGGTAGTAACAATAATCCCACCACAGAATAGTACACCTTTATGTAGGAAGTTTGTCAGTTATTAAAATTAAAATGTTTCAGGTGGTAATTTTAAGGTGATTTCCCATTGGCCGAGATGGTCTGGCCCACCAGGCAGTTGACCTCTGACACTTATCAGCTTCGACAGTCCTGAACTCTGCTGGCACCTAACAGATTGTACCTTAACCCTTGTTTTTTCTTTACATGGCTCTCTTCCTTACCAGAATGTGGGCGCCATAAAGCGTGGGTACCCTACTTTTACTCATTTTTGTACGCTGAGTGTCTGCAAAATGGTTGGCACTAGATAAATGTTTAATATTAAATGAACTGCATCAAACAGAAATAGTCAACAAATAGGTGATTCAGCGACTGCAGTAATGTTGTTAATATTATAATCATTATCTGTTTATTCCAAACGTATGTCTGCATAACATCCCAGATGTTAAGTAACCAAAAACCCGAGGCCAAGTTATTTTAATGAATTAGAAGTAACTACTCTAATGTTGTTGATATTGAGAAGTGTAGGTGACCACACATTACCCAACTAATGAACTACACGGGTCTCTGCTCTGTTCCAAGTATGCACATAAATGGGAATGGCAGTGAAAGTCAGGCCAGCTTCTGCTGCCTTGAAAGGTGTCCGGAGGTGGCGTGGCACTAATTTGGTGTCCCTCAGGCATGCTTTATTGCCACACTAGGAGTGTTTAAGGGCATCCTCATTTCACCAGTTGTAAAGACACATTTTTAACTTAGGGAAACAGTCCTGGGGAGAGATACAGATACGAGATAAACAGAGATAAGAAAGAGCATGGGAACAGGGTCAAGATCATGAGATAGTCACTGTTCGTCATTTTGCCATTTGCCAGGATTCCCTCACAGAGGGAGGTCTTGGCAACAATGAGAGATTGAGCAACACATTCATTAGGTTCACCACCTGTTAGCAGGTCAGGTTATGGGGGGAAAAAAATGAATCCAAGAAACAAAACGGTGGCTTTCCATATTCAGTATTAACTGATTCACACAGAAGCCATTCCTTATTATTACCTAGGATGATTGAAAACTGATTTCTGCACTGATGAATGAAGTATCTAGGCTGGGATATGGAACCAGAGTCCTTGGAGCTAAAAGGCTGGATCCAGTGTTGTAGCAGATCATTTCCAAGTTATGTTATCTCATGAAATTTACAGCTGGAGTTGGGGTTATAACCATATTGATTAAAATGCCAGTTTTTTTCCCCATGAAACAGAAGCACCAAGGCCAAAGGCTTTCCTGTCCAAGTTCTATGTTATTCACGACCCATGAAGTGGAAAGGTGCATGTTGATGTTTCATTATTTTAGAGCACAAATAAACTCCTTGTACAATGAAAAAATAAAAAAAAAAAATGCCAGTTTTTAAATAAGCTTGACTTACTCAAAACATATGTTCTCTACAGTTGGTTTCTTATTATGGATATCATCATTCACAAATAGTTTTTATAGAATGTCGTCATCTATATAGTAATACTATGCTCTGTTGTTAGCTATATGGAGATCAAAAAATTGAGGACTGTAATGTTTGGAAGAGGCTGGTAGTTTAATTCCAGCTACTAATTCTGAGCTCAGATATTTACCACAACATGACATTTGGACAGAAATGATAGATTCTCTGTGGGCACTTGTTTACGTAAAATGTTCTTGCAGATATTTTTGCAGAAGTTTTATAGGTTGATCATGTATTTCGTCTTTATTTTGTTGTGAGAAACCAGAATACCTTGCTAAGTGAATCTATCCAGGAAGTAACTCGGGCACTGTAACTCAACCATCAATAACTCACTGTTCAGTTCACTGATAATGATAATTTTCTAAGCAGCATTGTTGTTTTAAACAGCTTGTTAGCAGAATCTGCGAGCATTATGGGCTTACAAGGATTTCCATATATGATAGGAGATCCAAATATACAAATAGAGTGAAACAAACTTGTTTGCAATTGACATTGCGGGACCTGGCCTGATTTTTAATCCGCCCCGACCCCCCACACTGTTAAGTCTTTAAAGTACGCCCTAGAGAATTGCTCTTTTAGGCATTAATTCAAACACTGGCAGTTTCAAGGGAAATATTAAGTGATTATTTTTACAGATGACAATTTTTTTCCGTTAAATTGCCATGGGCACTAGTTTTCTGGTATGATAGAGTCTTCACAAATACTCCCATTCCAAGCCAAACAGTTCTGTTTTTGAAATGGAAACCTCTACTGCTAATGTCTGATCTCTCCCCGAGTGCAGATTTTAGAGGCAACGGAGTGAGCGTGAGCTTGTGAGGCATCCGTGGAGCTGAGACAAACTACCCATTTCCTGGTTTTGTTCAGGGAATAGTTTACACCAACATTCCAGGTGTCGGACAGTGTTGTACAAAGCAGCAAAGTGGAAAAACACGGGCTTTTCAAGCCAATGGCCCTGGCTTTTAATCTTGGTCTTCATATGACTCTTTTGGATAAAGAAAGCCTCATTAAAATGAGGACAGCAGTGGTCGCCCCCGAGGGTTTGGTTTGGGAGCGCCATGGCAACGGCTGGTGGGGATGGTTGTTGCTCTTACTGTTGCTGTAATATTAATTACTCTGGTAACTTACAATGAGCTGTAATTGCTGAATCACTGATAACTTCTTAATTTCCACGTGGCAAATGGAGTAATGGTTTCAGGGCAGTGGGGAGAGGTGTAGGAGGGGTGTGGAGGAGTATCTGGGGCTTCACCTCTTTCTTTCTAGCAGCTGACCGTGAGCACTTCTGCGTTCCACTTGGAAACTTGTGTCTGCCTTTCCTCCATCCTTTTTCTCACTGAAGCAGAAGGAAGATGGCAACTGAGTGAGATAGGTGGTCCTTAACGTCTGGAGGGTCTGAAGAAGTGCGTGGAAACGGCAGATCTATCTGTTCTAGGGTGGGAAGAATTGCAGGAGTAGCGTCGTGTGCTGGCCGCTCTCCTGACCACTCTGGTTCTGTGCCGCTCATTCCTTAGCGAGTTTAAGCAGAACTCGAGGCAAATAAAAGATGGCCTTCTTCCTAGCAGAGACGCCACTCAAATTCTCCTCCACACGTATACCCTGATGAACTAGACCTGACAACCTAGAAATATCAAAAAAAGAAAAAGAAAAAAGTTGGTATTTTCTTCTAAGAGGCAGAGTGCAAATTCAGCAGCCAACCCAATCTTTATCCTGACTTCTTCCTGTGTTTTTGTCATATATTCCATTGTGTCTTTTGTATTCTCCTTCATGTTCCTCAGAATTTTTTAGATCAGAGTCCTGTGATGTTCTTGTTCATATGTGATTGTAGGCCACTTAGTAGGTCTAGGATGGGCCCAATGACAAATTTCCTGGTGATGCTGATACTGTTGGTCAGAGGACTGTCCCCTCTTTGCAACCATTGATGTAAACTCCAACAGTCCATGTGATCCATACATTGTAACTACATGTGTAATATATTTTGTATGAGAAACATTTTTTCTGGTAATTACAGATTTTCTCTATTTTAGAAAATTATTTTCAGTGTCAATGCACCAAAATAAATGTGCACGTATCTAGATTTCAAGAACTAGAGAAGCCCTGGCTTTCATTATATATCTGGATAGCTCATTACCTTCCAGTTCCCTGTTGTGAAATTAAGATGATGCTGGGGAATTATCAACTCTTGCTTTAAAATACAGATCTAAATAGACTGTCCGTGTGCGGCCATGCTCATAATAGGTCAGGACCTTAGAACGAATATCTTTCAGCTCTTCCCGTTTTAATTCACCTCCAACATTTGCCTTTGGCTTTTTGTCAAGGTATGTATTTTGTAAAGCAGCATTTATTTGTAGGAACCACTTTTAGTAGGATATTCAAGAATTCTGATTCTGTCGCTATAGTCAGTTCATTAGTTCATTAACAGAGCATTCCTTCTAGAAAGTGTGAGAGATAAAAGTGCTATGGACAGGCATGTCTTCTTTTTTCCTACCGTGTTTGTCTGCTTCACAGGAGACTCCCTGGCAAAGTGGCCATTTACTTACAGTGACAGTATTTCGTATGGGTGGCTTTTGATGGGGTGGCTTTTCGGTAGAGTTACGGTGTGCAAATGGAAGAGGGAAAAGTTAGTGCCACGGTGTGCGTATTATTTTCCCTTGATTTTCTTCTGCTCTTTTTTCCCCCGTATATATAATATAGTAAAAATAAACTTCATTGACTGTAACAACTACTCAATAAATGTCTATTGAATTGTACTAAATTGGATTTAGAGAAAAAGATCTTTTATAGCAGTTGAAAATACTTCATTTGCATAGATATTTGAGAAAAACACTAGGTTCTAAAACATTTTACATCTTTCAGAAAGAAAGAGGAAACAAAACTCTTTGAGAGCAGATATCTCAGGCCAGTCAACTTTTATTTCTCATTGACTTTCATACCCAGTACTGTAGCATTCTGCATATTATGGGCCTTAATGTATATGTTTTAAATTTATTAATTTCAAGTTTAAAAGCTGATGCACTTAACCCGATTTGTTTTGCAAAAATAAGATAAAGTTGTTGTTACACTATAAATTTCCAGACCTTTCATCAGTGAAAAGCAACTCAGGTGTCTTGATAAATATTACTAAACCCTTGAGGCTAACTGAATCCCCTGACTACCTTTTCAGGCCATGGAGAGGAACAGCTGAACCAGCTTGACATTTTCTTTTTCACCGCAAAGTCCTTGTAGAACTTTTTCACACGTGACAGGGAGAAGTTTTGCAAACCAGAAGGAGATGGCAACTCCTACAAAGGCTAGCGAGCCATTTCGTTATACATTTAACGCAGATTTCTCGGGTGCCTGATAGGTACCAGGCACTGAGCTAGCCATGTTCAGTGTAAGTCACAGTTTCTTTGTTCGGTGCTGCTTCTAGTCTAATGGGGGAAATATTAAAGATGTAAATAAGTTAATAAGATGCGTAATTGCAGTGGGGGGCGGCACACGCCAGGTTGCAGTGGTAGAGAACAAGGAGACTTCTCAGGTGATAAGAGTAGTGCCTCCCGAGAAGGTGCGGCCAGCCAGTGGAGGGGCCTTCCAGGCAGCAGACACCCGTCCCGGAGTGGGAAGGGCCTTGACTCTGAAGACCTGAGAAAGCTCAGCGGGGCTGAGGAGCTGGTGGCACCGGGCCGTGCAGGGTGGCTCAGGTGAGTCTGGAGAGAGGTGAGCAGGGATGGCATCATGCAAGGCCGTGGGCACTGGAGAGGGTTTGGATTTCCTGCTGAGGCTCTAGATGGGCTTTAAATGGTTGCATCTGCTTTTGGGAAGGAGTGCTGCGGTGGTTTGAATGTCGCAGTAGCTCAGAGGTGAGTCGGTGGCTGCGAGATGGTGAGAAGATGATTCCAGGTCCATTTGGGAGATAGAATTGACAGAGCTGGGGTTGAACCTATTTTCCCACTTGAGCAACCGGTGGATGGCATTTCCTTGATGGGAAAGACTGAGGGATGAACAGGTTTTTGACGGAAAATAACATTGTTTTGTTTGGGGCATATTGAATTTGAGAAACCTGTGGCCATTGGAACATGTCAGCATGGAATTGATAGAAAAGGTCACGGCTGGGTATTCAGATACGGGTTTGTCTTCCGAGAGATCCTCTTAAAGCCATGGAAACAAACAAGTGAAATTAATTACAGAGCGGTATAGAGGCCCCAACAAATCCACTGTTTGAGGCTGGATAGAATCTCCAAGAATTCTGAGATGTCATGACCTAACAAATAAAGGATAAGTAGAAAAATTGGGGTTTTAGGCCCACGTGTTATCATTGCTGCTGAATCAGACGTTTCCTTGTTTGAGTTGGGTACATAAACCCTCATCATATGTCATCGGAACAATTTTAGCTGTTGCTAAGCAGATAAATAGCAATAAAAGACTAAATTCATATTCTCCTTTAACAATCCACTCACGTCTGTGGCGTCAGACCATTGGCAGAGTTGACGGAGCACTCGCCGGGAGCCAGGTGGATACGAGGCACTTGGGAAGATCACTTTGCCTTTATCACACGATCGTGGGCAGGTCGGCGGTGGGGCTCGGACTGGCTTTTAAAGTTTCTTCCACTTCAGTGACGTTGTGAAAGAGAACACTTTGAGCACCATATGAACATTAAAGTACAGACTCCTCTTAAAACATTCTCATTTCTCATGCAGTTAGGTTGGCAGAACAAAGTCAGACCTCTGATAGTTCATACAGGTGAAGTCTTGCAAAGGATGACAAGGGACAGGCGTGGAAAAGGATCAGTTTTATAACTTATGTACTAGTGAAGCTTAGATTTTCTAGTAAACCATAAGCAATAATTAGAAATAGCATTAAGATGAGTAATACCTGTTTTATAAAAGACTAATTATTAAAAATTCAAGCCATCATTTCATTTTATTTTGCACAGTACAGAAAGTGCATTTTTTCCCCAGGGAATATAATCAAATCACCATTTTTGTTGAAAGATTTTTTTCCTCCAACTGTAATTTTATTAAAAAGAACTTTAAACCACATCAAAGTGTATACGTAATTTGGTTTCTTTTTTTTTTTTTTTTTTTTTTTTTGAGACAGCGTCTCACTCTGTTGCCCAGGCTAGAGTGCCGTGGCATCAGCCTTGCTCACAGCAACCTCAGACTCCTGGGCTCAAGCTATCCTCCTGCCTCAGCCTCCTGAGTAGCTGGGACTATAGGCATGCGCCACCATGCCCGGCTAATTTTTTCTGTATATATTTTTAGTTGTCCAGATAATTTCTTTCTATTTTTAGTAGAGACAGGGTCTCGCTCTTGCTCAGGCTGGTCTCGAACTCCTGAGCTCAAACTATCCACCCGCCTTGGCCTCCCAGAGTGCTAGGATTACAGGCGTGAGCCACCGCGCCCGGCCTGGTTTCTTTTTTAAAAAAAATTATCTTTCAGCTTTTTGTGATAGAGAAATTATGAATAAGACTTTGTAAAATGTTTCTCTAAAAAGCAAAAATTGGAATTATAGGAAAATGCTTCAAGCCTTTGCATGTTTTATTTAATTTTGGTAAAGTTCAATTTTTTTGAAAATTATAAAATTTTTTGGTTTTGGTTTTTTGTTTTTTTTTTTTCCCCCCTGAGACAGAGTCTTGCTTTGTTGCCCGGGCTAGAGTGAGTGCTGTGGCGTCAGCCTCACTCACAGCAACCTCAAACTCCTGGGCTCAAGCGATCCTCCTGCCTCAGCCTCCCGAGTAGCTGGGACTACAGGCATGTGCCACCATGCCCGGCTAATTTTTTCTGTATATATTTTAGTTGGCCATATAATTTCTTTCTATTTTTAGTAGAGACGGGGGGTCTCACTCTTGCTCAGGCTGGTCTCGAACTCCTGACCTTAACTTAGTTATTTCAATTATATTTTAAGTAACTTGCTTTGTGAGTAAAATTTCAAATGAGTCTTGTTTACCAGATTTTTACAGATTTAAAGAGTAGAAATTTATGCTGGTGTGTAATTTGGGTCAGTTTTCTGTTACGAAGACAGAAAAGTCTCCGTTGTTTTCAGCTATTTAGAAGTGTTAGAGGTTACGAAGAAGAATGTTAAGTAAAGATAAAAAGATATGTACTCGGTTATGTATAGCTTATTTCCAGTTGAATGTAAAAAGTTCATTTTTTAAAACATACAGGCTTCTGATAATGTTTTAAGATAGTGGTATAATTTATCCCTCTAGACTTGCTTAGTAATAAATTTTAAGTCTTTTTAAATTACAGTTTAATGGAAATCATATGTAATATATTCTATGTGTGGTTTCAACTGAATAAGCTACTTAGGCTAGGCTTATTTTCTATCTAGTCCACAAAGCTTTTCAACAGAGATGACAGATACTGCATAGCTATTAGCTTTGTTCACATATTGTATATAATCAGTGTTTATATTGATAACCTTACTTCTTGCAGCTGAATCGGGCCTCCAGCGTTGTATATCCAGTGTTTGAGTACTTCTGTTATTCTCTTTTAAAAGTCAGTATTAGGCACTACTGGTTCCTACCAGCTGAAGCTTTACCCAGCTGTGTATTTAGCATTTAATCATGCTAAGAATTGCTAATTAGAAAATCAGACAGGACAAAGCGTGCCCAGTGGAGTTGATACAATACCATTTTTGTTTGAGAAACATAAATAAATAATCTTGACGCCTTAGTGGTTTCGTTAATAGGCATTTGTAATGAGTGCGTAAAGCAGACAACCTTTAAAAAATGTTTTAATCTGCTAGGAATAATATGTATCAATATCATCTTTTCACAGGACTCCATAATCTCTTTAAAATGTGGCTAGCCTTGGTGAAGATTATTAAGTCTGTCTTTGGCCCTTCAAATTCTGGTTTTCGCTTCTCCTCTGTTCTGCTCCCTTTCAGCAGATGGCCCCCTGCCCCCCCACCGTCCCCTGCCCTCCCCTCTGATTCCTTTCACCGCTCATCGGAGCCCTGTGGCCGGGAACGGCCATCCTCAGTCAACCTTACTGGAGCTTGGGCTGCCTAATGCTCCAAAATCCCCTTCTTTTTTAAAATTAAAACCACCTTGTTTCTAAACCTCTGCTGCAGTTAGCTGTAGCGAAGGAGGAAGACAAAGAAATTCATTCCCTGCTGTGTGTTCATGGCTGACAGCAATTTAACGTATTGCCTTTCCAGGTGTAGTGAATATTTTATGCTGAAATCGGAGGTCTGGTGACAAGTCAGAAGAATCAATAGCAGCTGTTAATTAGTCTGGTTAGTAAAAGGCAGAGAGGCGATGGTTCCAGAAGATTGGGAGGCACACTCTGGGTGTCTCTGTTTTTATTGCCCATGCATATGGGGGATTATACTCTTAAAGGCTCAAACTGTTTCCAGGGAAGGTCCTAAGGCAGCATTTTCAGCTTTTTGTGGCCCCAGATCTCACGGTTATTGTGAGTTCAGAGGTCATAGCCAATGTCACTGTGCCTGATACAGCGCTTAACATTCTTTTGTCAATTTGACTTTCCCTTTGCTAGTTTGAAACTAAAATCGGCCAGACACGTGGCATGCTGAGGCGTTAAGGTGTGCAGAAAATACTTAAATGCATTTAAAATGTTTGAACTGTACAGATTTTGTTGAAAATGCGTCCTCGTTTAGAAATACACGGTTTGAGAAGTAATGAAGTTGTGATTGTCTAACATTCAGTAAGTACAAAGTTAGTTTTAGCCTTTGCAGACTAGCTCTGCTTCACCAGTTCATGCTGTCGCGCCTGAAGGAGCAGGTGTCAGAACCTGAGTTCTGGGCGTCAAGAGACCAGAGTCTGAGTCCCCTGTCTGCCGCTCACTGGCTTTGCCATTGTGGGATTTGTCACCTGAACTTTCCAGGTGCAGCTTTCTTATTTGTAAAAAGGAGAGAAATATTAGTATTTTTGTCTATATCAAAAACATTTATTGAAAATCAGTAGATTATTAAGTATCTAAATTACAGAGCATTATTTTAAAAGTGATAGATTTATTGCAGAATTGGTAGGAACTGTACGTTATTAACTAAAATGTAGCACGTTTACTAAGATGAGCTGCATTTTTAAGAAAACATTTAGTGGAAAACCAAAGATCTGGGGGTTTTGGTGCCATTTCTCCTGCTAATTCCAATAACAAACAGGATTTTTCTGAAAGTCGCATTTATCTGGATGTCAGCCAAGGGCTAGTAAGTAACTAGTCAAAAAGACATTTGCCAGACCTAAATAAATGCCAAGATGTCCTGGAACTAACTTTCATATACTTGACTCGCAATAGCTAACCTTAAGTTGTCTTTACCCAGAGTTAATTTACTCCAATTATAAACCTTCTAAACAGCTTGGTTATTTTATTTCAAAGCCCGTGGAGATTAAAACAGCAAATACATTTTTGAGGCAGGCTGAAAGCAGTGAAAACTGACAATTTAATCGGACAGAAAAGGGAGGAGACCCTTCTAGAATGACTGTTAACAGAATGTAACTCAAAAGGCATAGCCCTCTCGGACCACTGAGTGTCATAGGTCTTGAAGACATGACTCTACCAGAATAACACAAAACACGATTAAGTTCCTGTGTTATACATGTCTGTGTAATCAAGGAACAGAACACATTTTACAGGGACTGCAGTCTACAGTAGGCCTGAGCTGTCATGCAGACTAAAAGTCCCACAGTGATGCAGTTCCTAACAGGCTTCAGATAAATGTGTTTGTACTTAGCTGAAGAGGTCCCGAACTACTTCATCAGGATAGGGCCAGTTTATTCATTTGCAAAATGAACTGTTTGGGCTAAAGTAAACTTTAGAATATAGACTAACATATGTAAACTCGTATTTTCCTGCCAGATTAATATCATATATTTTAAACCTTGGCAGATTTCTTAATTTTATCATAGAACATATATATATGTATAGAATGTGCTTGCTTTCTTAACAGCAAAAAAAAATGCCCTTTTATCATTATGATCAGATCAGAAAATAACACTTGGAAAATTTTAAATCATTTACTCATTTAAATCCAGTGACTTTGTTAGCTCCTGAGAACACAGGATTTAGCAAAACAGACGTGATTTTTTTTTTCTCTCAAGCTTAATTCTGATGAGAGAGATAAACATTAAACTACTAATCGTATTATTAATAGTTGACATTTAGAAGTGCTACAAAGGAGAACATAGTGTGCTAAAAAGTATGGCATTAAGGCCTGGGAGCAAGGAATAGGGTCCTTTGCAAGCTCTTTACGTGAGGGTCCTAAGGACGTTCCACTGTAGGTTTTCTGTCCCCGACTTCTGGATCTGAGCTAAGGAAGTTCTCACTAGGGCAGATGCACCTCATCACAAGACCCTCTGGGAAACCCCGTGACTAAAGCTCTTTGAAAGGAATAGCAAGGAGAGCTCCAGGCCAGGTGAATTATTTAGAGACAATCATCTGTCCTCCCTCCCTCTCTCTTTTCCTTGCTTTCTCCTTCTTTCCATACTAATTTCTTGAAGGTCACCATGTGTGAGCCACTGTACACTCTCTCAGTTTTAAACTTCTCTCTTGTGACAGGGAGCAAGGACCTCCTCCTCTTCCTGCTGTTGTTTAGGCCAACATTTAGGTCCCTCTGATCTTTGGTCTTGCTGAGTGTTCGCTAGAAAGTTAATCCTTGCCACTAGCTGCTTGTTTGGGTGATGAATTCTCTGTCATTTGTGACTACACTAAGCTTTCTAGGTTTGCTGTGGGCCGTCCCTACTCAGGTCTGTCATTCGTGCATATCTCTTCCAGCAGAAGATTTTCTAGCTTCTATCCCAAACTCACTGAGGATTTCTAGGTTTCACACACTTTCCTAATGTGATGGGGATCTTGGCTGAGATGATTGCTTCATCCTTATTAAAGAAATTGCCCAGTCCTTCATACTTACATCCTGGGCTTATTCATTCCCTTGTTGAAGAATGGTTGTTGAGTGCCCATCGTGGGCAAGGGACTCCATTAGATGCCGAGGCCATAGAATAAAATGCCATCGTCCTTAAAGCTCTCAAGGATGTTACATGCAGTCTCTCAGTTTTCCAGCTCGTTGCGATCCCAGTGCCGTTTCCACTTGTGAAAGAAAACTCGCAGTGGAAATAAAGGGCGGCCAATGTCTGGCTCTCTTAGCCCTCTTTATTAGACTCCATTTACTCATTTCATTCATTCGTCAATTCTGTTAGAAAATACGTATTCACTGTTATTCCAGATGTCATGCCAAGTGCTGTACTAACTATGCCCTCCTTTAATGGTACTAGAAGAACCTGCCATCTCCAAGTCTGACCTTGTGGGCATTCTGATGTCCCCGGCTCTCTTGTTTAACATAAGGGCATTCACATGCCCATTAAATTAGGCACAACTGAGGCAAAGAGTTGGAATGGGATTATATGTCCAGAAAGCGGTGCCTGGAAAGGCGTCCTCGCTGGGCTTTAATTAATTTGGAATGAAGATTCTACGTCCTGAAATCTTTCCCATTTCTTTGCTTTGCTTTTGTTTTTCTTTTTTGTTGTCCCTTGACTTTTCCCATAGCAACTGAGTATAGTTCCTTTTGGAGACTGTCTCTGTCTGAACTGACCTAAGGAGGCCGCTTGGAACTGGAATGCACCCAGGTTGTCCCACGAGGCGAACCTGTTGTTTTAATCGTGGTTTCACTATTACTAGCCGTAGGTCCTTGGGCAAGTTACTAATATTTCTCTGAACCTCAGCTTCTTTATCCATAAAACAAGAAACATAATTCTGTTGTAAAAATTAACGGGATAAATTGTGCTAAGCCCCTGGCACACAGGAGACCGGCTTCCCTTGCTTGCCTGGCCTTGTCTTCCTGACACAGCTGAGCTTGCTGGGGGGAGAAGGCCAGCGAGTGGAAGCAAAGAGCTGGGATCGGTGACGGCTGCTTATTGGGTGCATGTGACACTAGTCTTGACTTCAGTTTAGTGTCACAGTGCTTTTTTCATTTTCACTGCTAAGATCAGCGGTCTTTATGTAAAGAGATATTTCTTTAGAAGAGAAAAATTTCTCAGGTTTCTACTTCTATAATATTTTCAGGAGAAATAAATATATAACTATTGCCTCAAGTTGAGCCTAGCTGTCATCCAGAATCGGTAAACAACAGATTTTTGTGTGTGTCTGTGTTAAAGTTAAAAATACATATATGCTGCCCTAAGGTCATATTTTGCTGGATTTTATTTAATTCAAAGATTTACCCTAGGAATTATCACCGAAAGGACATCCTTAGTCTCACCTTAAAAGTTAAGCCTTGATTTTTTTTTTATGGCATTTTAGTTATTGTTTTCAGTCTTAGGGTACTTTCTGTAGAGAAGTTCTACTGAACTTTTGAATGTTGCTATGTTCAAAAAGACCTGGCAGGCAAAATCTAAATTTAATACCTAACATTAATAGCCTTTAGAAAGGCTAAAGTTTAATAATTTGTAATGAATCTTTGTCAGTTGATAATCAGTTGCTGCCGAAAGATCTACAAAAGCCCTGCTGGTGGTGGCATTGCCATTAATAGATAATATTTCATAGATAATATTAAAGTATAGCATCATCATTATTGATAGTTTATTCCTTCCCTTTCCTCCAACCATGTGAGAGATCTTTCTTTTTGCTCAGTCTCACTTTGTTCCTATTCCTATATCAAAGCAATAATTGGAATTTTGATTACATTAAGTTTGAGTCTGGTGATTTCCCTGAATGACCTATTCAGAGATTCTAGTTCATAGAAGTAATGAGAAAGTTATTTCATAATTAAAAATGCTAGAATTAGAAAACTTTCATATGTTAAAAAAATAGGAGCATTTGGTGTCTACAAATTCCAATGAATGTTAGACATAGGTTTATTCAAATATATTTATCTGACCAGGATTATGGTGATATTAGTAGATCTCTAGTCTATTTGGTTTTTTTTTTTTTTTTTTTTTTTTTTGAGACAGCGTCTCACTCTGTTGCCCAGGCTAGAGTGAGTGCTGTGGCGTCAGCCTAGCTCACAGCAACCTCAAACTCCTGGGCTCAAAGGATCCTTCTGTCTCAGCCTCCCAAGTAGCTGGGACTACAGGCATGCGCCACCATGCCCAGCTAATTTTTTCTACATATATTTTTAGCTGTCCATATAATTTCTTTCTATTTTTAGTAGAGATGGGGTCTCGCTCTTGCTCAGGCTGGTCGAGAACTCCTGAGCTCAAACAATCCGCCCACCTCGGCCTCCCAGAGTGCTAGGATTACAGGCGTGAGCCACCGCGCCCGGCCTATTTGGTATTTATTGATTCATCAAATGAGACATTAACCATTGTAGTAAAGTGACTGTAGTATCCAATACGGTGAACGATTGTAGTAAACACTATGAAAAAGAGAGGAGGATGGAGAAGAAAATTCTTTATTAAATTTTTAGAACCTGGAACAGACACAATTAAACTTGAAGGAAATGATAAAGTCTAAATTTCTCCATTGCCTGAATTAGTCTTCTCATCATCTTTTGCATTTTGATAGAAAAAGGACAAATTTGTAGACATTGCATTTTTCCATCTACCTGTGCAACTAACTGAAAATAAAACCAACATAACTTGATAGTTTTAAAAGTGAATGTGAAATGTTATAAGATGAAACTTAACAGTTTAAGTGCTTGGAAATTCAGATTAAAGGGAAAGAAACAAACATCAACAAAAGGAGAAAAGGGGGCCTATTATCCGGTTAGATAGTAGAGGTAGGAGTTGGTGCTACCTGTGTGCTGAGCAGTAGTCTCTTCCTGTTAAAACTGTCGACCGGACCCTCTTCATGTTAATAGTAAAGTCAGACTCAGCAATGTTTGCCTGAAAGATCATGAGTTTTTTCAACCTACATTAACGTTGGTTGGATTTTTTTTAATCCATTTATGTCTTTGAGATATTGAGACTTCTGAGCTTATATTATGGTGTTCTCATTGTTTAAGAGAAACTGCCTACCTTACTGTGATGTTTTGCAGTTTAAACGGATAATAGAGTGAGTACAGCACCTTATCTAATACCATGCCCAGCACATACCAGGCACTCAAAGATCAGTAGTTGTTTCTTAGCTTGTAGCAAGATGAACATATAATTATAGTTTTTTGATTAGAATTTTATTGATGTATCCTTTCCAGTATAAGACTGTTCAGCTAAACCTGTTCTTTTAACTGTCTTTTTGAGCTGTGAATATTTCGCTTCCTGAATCCTACTCCTGTGTTTTCACTTTAAGTGAGCAGCTGTACATGGAATCACCAGCACAGACAGCTGAATAAACCAGCACTCATCACTTCAGTAAATAAAATTTTACTTATTTCCCACCTTTTCCTCTCCCGGCTGTTTTAGATTGTAAGCAACAGGATTTAAGTTTGCCGTTTGACTTTCTGTTGATGATAAGAAAAATGTTATTTGTTTCAAATAACTTGTTTTAGAGCCTTTTAAAGGGCTAAGCCATAGAAAAATAAATAGGGTGGAATTAATCATTTAATGACACCGTTTACTCTTGCATTTAGAAAAATACTTTTTAATGCAAAATATCGTGCTTTTATTTTGTGAATTATTATCTACAGGCCTCTGAGATCAGCTGTGTGATCTCTAATCAGTATCATGCCTCAATGAGAACAAAAATTGAAACGGCTATATCTTTAAAGGATTCTTTTGTTTTTCCAAAATGGGAAATCACTTTTGGAGCTTTGAACATAAAGCCTTTTGGGTGCTACCTATTTTAATGGTGTTTCAGTTTGTATAATTTTGGGTTAAGGTCGAAGGTGAAAACTATGAAAGAGCAGGGCCCAGGACTTACGAGACGCAGCCACATTCTCTCAGACTTTTTGTTTATGTAATATTAAGTTATAAAAACAATGTTTGTGTGTAAGACATTGGCTGCCTCTAGGTAGTAGGCACTTGTGTTCAGGAGGACAGAAAGAAATGCTGTAAACGTAAGTTTAAATTGTAATAATTAACACAGGTTTCGAGAAGGATAAAGTACCTAAATAAGCTACTTGAATGACAGTTGGGAAAATTTGGCAGGAATATGCTTGGGGAGGGAGGGAAAGAGAAGTTGTTCATGCGTCTTGTGGTTTTCCCTTTGGTACTGATAAAGAGGAGCTTGTGGGGGTTAGAAAAAATGTCATATTGTCACATCTTCCCGAGAGGTTAATAATACCTAGCCATTAAATAGCTTCAGGGCATTGTTTTAGAGAAAGGTCTTATTTCACAAACAAAAGATAAATCACTCAAGCTGAATTTCTTTCTGATAGTGCTGAGCTCAATACATATTTGGCATTATACACAGTAAGTACTCAGTGAGTCTCTGTTGGATGCATAAATGCATTTGCAATTTTTATATCAGTTTCTCAGGTGGTCAGGAAACTAAGATTTTAAGCATATCTGATGATTGGTGACGTTGCACATTTTTTCATGTTTATTGGCCATTAGTCTATCTTCTTTTTTAAAGCTTCTGTTCATGTCTTTAGCCCATTTTTTAATGGGGTTGTTTGATTATTTTCCTTGCTAATTTGCTTGAGTTCTTTGTAGATTCTGGTTCTTAGCCCTTTAACGGATGTGTAGCATGCAAAATTTTCTCCCATTCTGTAGGTTGTCTATTTGCTCTGTTGATTGTCTCCTTGGCTGTGTAGAAGCTCTTTAATTTATTCAAGTCCTATTTATTTATTTTTGTTGTTGCTGTGATTGCCCTTGGGGTCGTCTTCACAAATTCTTTGCGTAGGCTGATATCTACAAGAGTTTTTCCAACATTTTCTTCTAGAATTCTAATGGCTTCATGTCTTACATTTAAGTCTGTGATCCATCTTGAATTAATTTTTGTGAGTGGTGAGCAATATGGATCCTGTTTCAATCTTCTGCATGTGGCTATCCAATTTTTCTAGCACCATTTATTAAATAGGGATTCTTCGCCTTATTGTATATTGCTGTCTGCTTTGTCAAAGATCAGATGGCAATATGTGGATGGTTTTATATCTAGGTTCTCTGTTCCATTGGTTTATGTCTCCTTTTTTGTGCCAGTACCATGCTGTTTTGGTTACTATGCGCTTGTAGTATAGCTTGAAGTCTGGTAAAGTGATGCCTCCAGATTTTTAGCTTTTGCTTAAGATTGCACTGGCTACTTGGGCTCTTTTCTGGTTCCATATGAAGTGTAGAATTATTTTTTCTAGATCTGCAAAAACTGACATTGTTATTTTGAGGGGGATTGCACTGAATCTGTAAATCACTTTGGGTAGTATGGACATTTTAGCAATGTTGATTCTGCCAATCCATGAGCATGATGTGTTTTCCCATTTGTTTACGTCATCTGCAATTTCCTTCCTCGGTGATTCATAGTTCTCTGTGTAGAGATCTTTCACCTCCTTGGCCAAATATATTCCTAGGTATTTTATTTTCTCTGTTACTATGATAAAAGATACTGAGTCTTTGATTTGATTCTCAGCTTGACTGTTGTTGGTATAAAGGAATGCTATTGATTTGTGTACAGTGATTTTGTAGCCTGAGACTTTGCTGAATTTTTTTTTTTTTTTTGTCAATTCCAGGAGTCTCTTGGTGGAATCTTTGGGGTTTTCTAGATATAAGATCATATTGTCAGCAAAGAGCAATAGTTTGATTTGACCTCCTCTTTCCCCATTTGGATGCCCTTAATTTCCTTCTCTTGCCTGATTGTTCTGGCTAGGACTTCCAGCACTATGTTAAGTAGAAGTGGTGACAGGGGGCATCCTTGTCTTGTTCCAGTTCTGAGTGGGAATGCTTTCAACTTTTCCCTATTCAGTATGATGTTGGCTGTGGGTTTGTCATATATGGCTTTTGTAATTTTGAGGTATGTTCCATCTATGCATATTTTAAGAGTTTTTATTATAAAACGGTGCTGAATTTTGTTGAATGCTTTTTCTTCATGTATGGAGATGATCATATGATTTTTGTTTTTGCTTCTGTTTATGTGGTGAATCACATTTATGAATTGACGTATGTTGAGCCATCCTTGCATCCCTGGGATAAAGCCCACTTGGTCGTGGTGGATTATTTTTTTGATGTGCTGCTGAATTAGGTTTGCTAGAATTTTATTGAGGATTTTTGCTTCTATATGCGTAAGGGATATCGGTGTGTAGTTTTCTTTTTTTGTTGTGTCCTTTCCTGGCTTTGGTATCAAGGTGATACTGGCTTCATAGAATGAGTTGGGGAAGATTCCTTCCTTCTTGATGTTATGAAACAATTTCTGCAATATGTGTACTAATTCTCTGTAGGTCTGATAAAATTTGGCTATGAAACCATCTGGTCCGGGATTCTATTTAGATCTGTTGAAAGCCATGGTACATCAGAAATGAAATACAAATTTCTTAAATTCTTTCAATGCTTCTTTCTTTCTGTAGTTTCAACAGTCACTGGTTGTTCCTCCTTGGAAATGTCATCCATATTTTTCTGTTCCATTTTATTTCCGCTTTTATTTTCTGCAAACCGCTGAGACCTCATGTGTAAACAATTACGGATCCTACTAACCTGTTTCCCAAGCCTCACCCTTGAGGTGCAGTGCCCTTCTTCCTTGAATCTAATCGACACTGAAAACAATGAGTGATTAATCTTCAAATAATGCAGCACTCATTATTTGTATACCTGGTGTTGGAATATTATAGGCCTTCCATAAACATGTGCTGAATGGATGAATAAATACAATTTATAATTTGTGACCTATGCGTTTTCAATCCTTTTCCTGCCTAAAATATCCTATTCCTTCCTTTATGCCTGTTAAAATCCGTATGTCCTTTCATTCAGTGCTTGCTGAGTGCCTCGTATCCGCAAGGCTTGTATCGCACGGGCTGGGGAGCATGTGTCTCTGCATGGTCCCCCTACAGCTGAAAGTGGTCCCCTTGCCTCTTGGGTTTTCACTCTTAGGTACAGCTTTGCTGGAACGCATGACATTGCTAGTTACTCATTTGTCTTTTTGTCTTAATATTCCTAATCTGGTTACTAGCTCCTTGAAGCCACTTTTTAGCTTCTTCTACTATAATTAAATAATCATAACATCCACTGCCTGCAAGGCACAGAGATATAGGCTTCTTAACCATCTTTAAGAATTGAAAAAAATAAGGAAACGTAGGGACAGAGGGATTCAGACTGTTCATTCTAGAGAAAATTCAATGAGAAAATAAATTAACAATATTGGTCACACACACAATTTGAACGAGTGTTTTCTCTGTTCTCCTCAAGATACAGAGCTAGGTACAGAGTTAGTACCGCTTCCAGGTACATTCAAGAGAAGTCAATTCATTGCACATAATGGATGCTTTGGTTAAGGCATTAGACTTAAATCTCTCACAAAACCAGGGGCAAGAAAGGATCATGGCCAGCTCCTTGAAATACATCTCTGTGCCATGCGATGCTAGCAATTCGTGATCGTGATGTGTTTTTTGCAATGCCCGGAAAGGAAAGTACTTCTTTCTTGTTTCAGGCAAACTTGGTCCCATTGTTGTTTGGGTCATTTGCTAGCTTCGTGTCAGAGTCACTGCCCTGCAGAAACACATTTCCACCGTCATGGGGACAGCCTTTTGCAAAAGTTCTGGAGTTTGAGACCGAGCAGAATCCTTTGGAGTTTTGAAACATGACTGTTGATTTAGGGAAAGAAGCAGGTTACTATCCCTGGGGTTTATTCTGACCTCTTCGTTCTAGAGGTGTGATTCTGGTTGCGAAAGCGTACACAGCTAGCAACAGATTGACAATTTCAGTGGTAAATAATTAATCCTTTTTTAGAAAGTCATATTGATACTTGCAGAGATTTTATAAGATACATCAATTATAGTCTAATCCATAAATAATCTCCAGGGATATTGTCTGAGATGTTATAAAAGATATCTACTGCTTTCTTTCCAAGGGTCTGTAGCACAAACCTCTGATTTTCTATTTTGTCATTACCTAACAATGACAGTTAAATAATAATAGCTAATGCCCATTGAGTGCTTTCATACACCATTCTAAGCGGTTTCCATGAATTAGCTTTCTTAAGCCTCATAACCTCCCTGTAAGGTAAGGGCTGCTCTTATCTCCAGTTTGCAGGTGAGGTACGTGGGGTCCAGGGAGGCTAAGTGGCTTGCCCACGGTTACACGGCCAGGGACTGGCAGAAGACAGAATTTGAGCTCAGTCTGCTGGTCCTTGCACGTCACCCTGTCTCTGTCCCTTCCATTACCTTTTCCTTGTCCTTACTTGTCCAGTGGCAGAACTGTGGACGATATTTTGTGAATATAAACAGCTACTTCAGTTCATGGATAATGCAGTGTTCTGGCTTATGGAAGCTGGTGTCAGCTCAGGGTCTTGTTTGCCAATCGGGGAGATTTTCTTATATCCCGAAGAATCCAAACGACGATTAATTCAGCCTTTCTTCTACGGTCCTTTGCCTAGTTGACCTTTCATATATAATGCAGGATTCCTTGATCTGATTTGCTGTATTCCTCCTCGTTGCCTAGGATGGGAGGCCATTCCAGCGCTTTTGAGCTTACTCTGAGCAGATCAATATATGCTAACATTTATGTTTTACTGATACTCAATGTGTATGAATGAGAAATGAAGAATATGCCCTGCTTGCCTGTGGTGAGGAAGGAGGGCTGTAAATGGTGTGAGCATGTATGTCCCAGCAGTATCATTTACATGTGACCTCAGACATGCAGACAATCTATTTTTTATTCTTTATATATTTTTAGTCAAATGAGATTCAGGGTACTTAATGAATGTGGTTTAAGCCATATGTAACAATTTGGGGGAAAGGATTTTTTTTTTTTTTAAATCTCACTATTATGGCACAAAAATGAGATTTAGGGTGTATATAATTTAATTCAATTTTGTCATGGATCATAATTAAAGAAGAATATATTTATGAGGAATAAGCAGCTGGCATATTTTGTAAAGGTCCAGTGGCAGTGCTGAAGGTCGGTTAATAGCTATGCACTAAAGCAAACTTTTTTTAAAATAAAAGAATAAATAGGAAATACAAAGTGTTTACCAGTTACAAAATTGATTAGGATTTTTTTTATACATATCATTGTTTTCCCCCTTCTTCCAGTGCACTGCAAAGGGGAAGGAAAATTGTAGCTTTGGGGAATAGAATACACCATAAATTCTTTTCATTGAGCAAATAAAAAAACATGAGTTGTTTGAATTTGTGTAACTTTATCCTTCTGAGGAATTAAAATAGTCTGCATTATCTCATAGAGCATACGGCCAGGGTAAATTTTGGAATGAAGGGCACTGGGCTGGAACTTAGAACTGGAACTCCATCCTAACTCTGCTTCTATTGCCCCTGGCAGTTAATACCTTGCTTCAGTTTCTTCAGCTGTAAAATAAATGACTAGGACAACAGAATATTAGCTGTTCTGTAAATTAATGATGCTGGGGATGATACTGGGTTTTCAGATGCAACTTCTCCCCCACAGTACTGGAGATTGCCAATATCATATGGATAGTATCTTCTAGTTTTAAAGCAACCAGATGACCCAGAGATTAGTATTATATTAATAACGTACATTGTGGTGCTTCTCACACCTACACACCACAGAGGACTAAATGCATTCACCTACGTGATACTGGGAAAGCCGTATACAGTAAATCATAAGTATGGACACTTATTTAAAAGTCTCCTGTTTTTCATTCTTCTTTGTGATTGCGTCACTTGGGATGATGTTTTAATGCACGGAACTGAAAACGAGTAAGTAGCCATACTCAGTGGAAGTTTATTTTTGTGTCACATAAAGGAGGTTCTCAGGTGGGCGATCCAGGGTGGTCTGGGGGCTCTGAGAAGTCAGCGGGGACCCAGGCTCCTTCAACACCTTGCTCCGCAGCCCCTGGTGTGTGGCTCTCGTCCTCCCCTCCCCTTCCCCCTCCCCCGCGGAAGGCTGACTTTTGCTTCTCTCTCATTGGCCAATCAGGTGTCCACACATCTGCAGCTAGGACTAGAAAATGTAGTCTCTACCTGGGCTGCAGTGTGCCCGGCTAAAATTTGGAAGCTGTTACTAAGGAAGTGGAGGAAATGAATATTGTTAAGCAACTAGCAGTCTCTGCCAGAATGATGTCCCTTTGTCTGATTATTTAAAAAATACTTACACTTTATTTATGAATTGAAGTGGACATTTCGGGATACTATATTCACCTTGTGGCTTTATACTATGCAGTCCCTGGTACACCTGGTGTTTTTCCACTTTGAGAAGTGCTGAATTATATGTGATTATTCAGATTCGATAAACACTGATTTAAAAACATGTGTGACCTGCTAATGAAACGCAGCAATGTTTTGGGCCAGTGGGTTGGTGACCACACTTGGTTGGCATGCAGAGATTCCCCAAGCTGAGATGGTCCTGCACCTGCCCTGAGGACCTGGCATGTGTTAGATCACTGACTGCCCTCTGCCCAGGGGTCACATTCTTTGCAGTGACTCCAGCTGTGTAGTCACATTTGTTGCTTTTGCAGTTGTATTATTTCACAATGACTGGAAGTTGCTGGCCTTGGAGACCTTTTCTTACCATCTGCATGTCCTCCTAGAACCTGTTACAAATAGCACTTGTTGGAGAATTTCCCACCCTTCCCATCCATCTTGTATGTGTGAGCTATTTTTTAAAGGCTCTTATTCTTTGAAACAGTCTCTACACCACTACAACTCAGAAATATGTTAAATTTGTCAAATTGTATTTTAAAATGATATATATGCCTTCTTTCTTTTTATGAGATACTTCGTCCAATATTTTGACTATGGTTTCCTGTTCCGTTAAAAGAATTGCTTTCCTGGTGACGTTTTTTACTTTTGGTGGTTGGTTTTTAATCTATTTTGAGGCCTACGTAGTTTGTCAGAATCAACCCTCAGGTAACAGGAATCCAGGAAGAACTCATAAATTCCGAGTTGTTTTTTTTTTTTTTTTTCCTCCTTAACCGTTGAGCCCATTTTTTAGCGGATAATATTTATTTCTTGCTTTTGCATAGAGAGGTTTTTCTTCTTGAGATGTGCAAGTTTTCCTTCTATTCTGCCACAGCTTTCTGACTACGTGACTACGTTTTTCCATTGAACATGCCATTCCCTTTGTCTGAAAAGTTCTTTTTCATCCCTCCATATCCTGTCTCTGATATTGTTGCCACCCAGCCAGGTTTGTTTGCTTGCTGCCCGAGAGGAAGCCAGTGTGCCAAGTCGGCAGGGTTGACGGCAGAGAAAGAGTTTATTCCCCATAGTGCTAAGCAGCCAGACGGGAGAAATTTCTCAAACCCGCCTCCCTGAGAATTTGGGAGACAGGGTTTTTACAGACAGTTTGGTCTAGGCAGTAGAATCTGCTAACTGGCTGGGTTCTGGGAAGAACCATAGGGTTGTAGAAATTGTCTTCTTTGCTGACCAGGTTCTTGGGTGGGGTCGCAAGACCAGTTAGTTGAGTCAGTTCCTCAGTGGTTGAGCCGCTGGTCTGGGGGGTCAGCTGTTCCCCTGGGATGCAGGACTGGAAGGGATCTCAGAAACTACCCCGAGGTTTCAAAAGGTGATGTGATCTATGGAGAAAGCCAAGAATCTTCATGACCACCAGCTGTGTGGCTCCAGAGTGGCAATTATAGAGAAGCAAGCAGGGGGACAGTTACTAACTGTTATTATTATTGTTGTTATTTTTAGCTAGGCCCTCGCCACAGTTCTCTCCCTGCACCCAGCCAATTGTTGACTTTTGTGAAGGGCGTTTTCAGTATCATAAACCTTCCTACCCGAAACTAACCTTTTCAAAAGCTCCCGACTTGATTGATCCTGGAAAAATCTGATCTCTGCTTGACTCGACATTTCTTCTGTAATTTTATTCTCAGATTGCCCAATCTTAAACTCCGATTTTTAGAACTGGATGAGATCTTTGAGATCTTTGACGGCACATTTTTTTCCATATAGCTGTTAATCCAGAAGGGATGTGTTGTTACCTGTTTTTCTAATTTTTCGTTCTGGTGGATAGTTTTTCTAACCAGTTTTCCTTTGGAGCAATATAATAAAATTAAGTATATCAAGAAAATGTATGAACAGTTTGACTTGAAGAGACTTGACAAGTTAAACTTGACTCTATTTTTCCTCAATTGAGAATACTTGTAAGTGTCCTTTTCTCGTGTTACTTAAGTTTTTTTTCTTTAGACATACTTCTTTTATAAATATAAAAGTCCCACCACATGGCCTTTTAATGTTATGTGACATTTAAGACAAGTTCAAGATTAAAGCAAGTGCTTGCTGGTTTTCCATATATACATCGCTCTGCTGTCATGCTAGAATGTTCTAATACGGGTTTCCTTCCTGCCTTCTGCTACAAACATAACTCGCATTGGTACACTCTTCAAGGTGCTCGCTGCTAAGTGTATGTAGAGAGTCCGTCAGTCTCTGGTACTTAGGAATGGGGTAGACAGCATGAACTTGTGATCCCAGAGATCTTAAGGCATCTTCCAAATGCCTTTTAAATTAACAATTAACCTAAAATGTACCTGAAATGCTGAAGTATAACTTCAGTTATCCTAAGTCACCATGTATAACATCTGGGGAAAATACACGTAGATTTCTGAAAAGACAATTTACAAATAAACCTTTGGATTAAACTCATTTGTAAGTTGGGTTTTTATATTGGTTTGATTTAGCAAAACAATGAAAATTGAATATTAGCTCATTTTTATTGAATGTACATGAATTATGGACACTACGCTGTTTTGGGTGCCTTGAAAGTCAAGGAATTATCGTCTCCTAAAGGAGATGATATATATATATACACACAAATAATTTTAGAACTCATTCAAATATGAACAGTACCATAAGAGAGCTATAAAATACCGTCAAAGAAGAGAAATAACGAATACATTCTTAAACGTGGCAAGGTCAGACAAGAATTGCTGTGGTAGGTGGCATTTGAGCTCACTTTGCTGGGTAGACGGAAGTCCTGTCAAGCAGGGAATCAAATGAACAAAGTCACCAGAGTGGGCAGGGACGGGGTAAGCTAAGAGAGTGTAGAGTGACCCAGTGTGGTAGGAGGTAAGAAATAGATGGGTCTTGGATGTCAGTTGGTAGTTGGATCAATGAAAATTTTAAGATCTTTGTCAAGTCTTTTCAAGTCAAACCATTCATACATTTTTCTGATATACTTAATTTTATTATATTGCTCCAAAGGAAAACTGGTTAGAAAAACTATCCACCAGAACGAAAAATTAGAAAAATAGGTAACAACATATCCCTTCTGGATTAACAGCTATATGGAAAAAATGTGCCGTCAAAGATCTCATCAAGTTCTAAAAATCGGAGTTTAAGATTGGGCAATAAAGTTAGGAAAAAAATAATATTGAGAACATGAGCACTGGGCATTGAGTGGAGATTACTTAATAAGACTTTTTAAACATATTGTTTGGGATTAGGCAGTGAACTTTTATGAGAGGGCCCAGGAGTTAAAAAGAAATTGGTGAGAAAGCATATTTTGGGTTGCTTCTTCAAAGATATAACTTTACTACAGACTTCTCTAGGAACATAGCAATTTTGGAAAAAAGTCATGGTGTTAGGCCAGGCGCGGTGGCTCACGCCTGTAATCCTAGCACTCTGGGAGGCCGAGGTGGGCGGATCGTTTGAGCTCAGGAGTTCGAGACCAGCCTGAGCAAGAGCGAGACCCCACCTCTACCAAAAAAAGAAAGAAATTATATGGACAGCTAAAAAAATATATATAGAAAAAATTATCCGGGCATGGTGGCGCATGCCTGTAGTCCCAGCTACTCGGGAGGCTGAGACAGGAGGATCGCTTGAGCTCAGGAGTTTGAGGTTGCTGTGAGCTAGGCTGACGCCACGGCACTCACTCTAGCCTGGGCAACAGAGTGAGACTCTGTCTCAAAAAAAAAAAAAAAAAAAAAAAAAAAGTCATGGTGTTAGAATAGTAGAAGAGCAGATAAATCCAAATTTTAGGTTCACAGAACTGACTCTGTCGTATATAACGTGATGAAGGAACACAGTTGTCAGAGCAGTGCCGGGAGGGGAGGCTGAGGGTCCTAGCAGCCGGAAACAGCCATGTTTGATAACTGATATTTATTCTTCATTTATATACTCTTTGCTTGGTCTATCTGGGATTTTTCTCTTATTCTGATCGTCCTATTGTCTATCCAAGCAGAGAATGGGATTTGTTTTTAAATTATCTTTATATAAGGCAGTACGTGGAAGAGTACACGGTCCAGCAGGCACTGTGACCACGGCTCTGCGTGTTTCTGCCCCAGTTATAAATGCTTACCCTGAGATGACCAACTTACTCATCCCAGAATCATTGCACCATTGCCCACACCCTTCTGGGTCATTGACTTTGTTGCACAGGAGGAGTTTACTTCCTGAATAGTTGTGGCAATGGGGAGTGAGACGGAGGAGGAGGAACAGTTCCTAGTTTTACAGTTTGTCTTGTCACTCACCCTACGAAAGTTAATCAAAGACTTCTCTCGCCTTCTTGACCGTATATACTATTCATGCTCATGAGACAGAAGCACTAAGTTAATGGAAATATCCATGAGGTCATAGTTATAGGACATGATCTTACTGCATATTTTGGTCTTTGTCTACATACTGCATTAGGCATTTGGGAGAAGCTTACTCAGGTGTACTCTGATTCCGTCATTGGCCTGGAAGGATCTATTTGAGTGATTGACTCTGGAAATGCTATGAACTAGACTTGGTTTAGCCAAATTCTGTATGTACTATCATTTCCTTCCATAGGTTTATATTCTAGAAACACCAAATATCGGTATTGTAATATTAGAAAAGGAGAAATTTTCTTTCATTTACGAAAGGATTCTTTAATTGGCAGTGGATTTTTGCCACTTTATTTAATTGAACTGACTACACGTGTATTTCTAATTGGTTTAGAAATATTAGCATACAACTATTAATTGGCTCATCACCAAACTATTCCTTTGGAAATTCAACTCTGAAATCAAGAGAAACTGGGATATAAATTTACAGAGATTTATTTTCAGACTCTCCGTTTCCCCAGCACACGGGGAAATAAGGCAAAGGTAATGTTCATAAGCTGACAGTAAGCTCTAGAGTCTGAATTGGACTATGAACTTCTGGGCAGAAAACCATATCTTGCTCTTTTATATTCTTGGCACCAAGTAAGTGCCTGGCACGTAGAAGGTGACCAATAAAAGTTTGTTTAACTGTTATTGAATTATTAATGAAATGAATATGCCTGCAGATTAAAAAAAAAAAGGGCCCTGCACTCTGTCCCTCGTGGTAATATCAGTAGATTTCAGAAAGGCATGTGCGTACCAAAATGATTTGGGAAAAATACCTGGCAAATATTAACATTTTCTCTATTGAAGTATTGATGAGAACCACAGATTCATGGCTTAGAACTAGGTTCTTTGGTCTCATTAGGCCTCCGCCATTTCCGTATTTACCTTGAAGAGGTAACTTGATGTATTTAAAGTCACAGAGTAGGGTGTTTGGCGACTGTTAACTTTCTATTCTCCGTGATCTTTTCTGAGTAAAGAATTCCAGGGACTTCTGCGGAACTCTTAGTCTTGTTTTTAAAATCCATTTGTGACTCTTCAGAGAGGAACCAAATGAAGATACATTGAGACATGCCGGTCCCCAGAGCTGGGAAAATCACCCTAGTGACATTTAAGCAACCACTTACTACGCCTATACGAGACTCAGATAGGGAATCACTCTGTCTGGGCCTGGAATTCAGATAGGGAAGGGTGGGAAAAACTGTTCCGTGCTCCAGATTGTCTAGACCCTCAGCTGGGAGACTCAAGAGCTAGCGGCTGGGGTCAGCTTCAAGCTCTTTCAGTCACAGGTTTGGTGGTTTATATTGGCGGCTCGCTAAAATCTTGGTCTGTTAGCTACCACACCTGCACCTGGCCTCTCCGCATTGCACTGTTTTGCTGATAGCCTGGTGTGGTGGTTGGATACCAAGGGTGAACGTTCCAAGACAGAGAGAAACAGCTGGCACCTGTACCCTTCGTTATGACCTAGGCTTGGAAGTCACATAGTATTGCTTCTGTACTCTATTGATCAGAGAAGTCACGAACCTGCCCGGGTTTATGGGGTGTGGACATAGTCCAGGTTTATGGGGTGTGGACATAGTCCCACGTGATGGGGAGGTTCTAAGAGCAGAAAATACAACCTGCCATGCAATATAATTCCTATGTCTTTTGCTACAGCTTCATAATTTTCAGCTATGATTAATTCTTTATATATCTCCCTAGATCGTTTTTACCAAGTAGACTACTTACTAATTCCCTGTACGTAGTTTTCGTTTTTAAATAATTTTCAGTTCAGTGTGTTAATCAGATGCTGAAATCGATGGTGAGAAGTTTAAATTGAAAACTAAAAATTAATAGATTATCTAGATTATTTCCCACAATTAAATAAAATTGATTTAATTTGCATCCAAAAATTCTGAAGTATTTTTGTTTTGTTTGTTTTTTGTCGAAAACAGAGTTTATTTTAGGAATAGCCAGGGTTTGCAATGCGGGGGATACACATGCTAGGGTGGACCATAGGTCCATCTGGGGGGGCTCGGGGAAGGGGAAGCTCTTAAAGGCAAACAGAAGTCCACGTAAGCTGTTTTGAGACAAATGTCGTTGGTTATGGGGGCTTATTACGGGTAGTGGTATTTGTTCATGGGTGGTATTGGCTGTTGCTAGTAAACCATGTTTCTCGTGTGTAATTGTCAAATTGAAAGCTGCATTCCTTTTATTTTCTTTCCTTTGTAATATAACAATCTCTTCAAAATACGTTTTTTAAAATAATGCACATTTATAGAAAATGTGCACAGTTCTAAGATTTTTTCTGTTTGAACCACCTGAGAGTAATTTTTCTATATGATACCTTATAACCCCCAACACATTCGTATGCATTTCATATGCACAAGGACGTTCTCCTACATAACCGTAATTCAGAGCATCAGGATTGGGAAATTAACGATGTATTACTACCACCTAAATTTTATAACTCTTTGAAGTTTTACAAGATTCTCTAATAGTGTCCTTTATAAGGAAAGGATCCAGTTAAGAATCGTGCATTGCCTTTATTTGCCATGTGTCTTTAAGACTCCTTCTTGAAAGTTTATTCAGTGTTTTTTTTTTTTTTTTTTGACTAATGATTTTGATGCTGTTGAAGACTATAGGTCTGCTATTTTATAGACTGTCCCTTAGTTTGGGCTTATTTCATGTTCCTCATAATTGGATTCAGGAGACGCACCCTCGTCAGCAGTGTCATAGAAGCAATGCTGTGTCCTGCGTTTTGCATCTAATTAGGTGGTGCATGGTTTTGATGTCTTCCATCATTGATGACGTCCACTTTGATCACTTGATCAAGGTGTTATGTCCCAGGCTTCTTCCCTGTCACATTATTAATTGTACCTTGGTAATCAATCAGGTTTCGAAGCTATGTAAATATTCTTTATCAGTCTCTATGTCCCTATGGTATAACATTGTGATTATCATAAAGAAAGTGTTGGTTGTTTCTGTTTTCGTTTTCTCTGGAAGGAAGATGGGCAGACAGGTAGACTGGCTGGCAGGCCTGCCTTTACTTTGTCTAGGCAGATCACAATTTAGTAGTTAAACTTGAATGTAAAAATGAGACATTTCTTTAAAGTGCCCAATCAACTCTTACATTCTAGGGAAAAGACAGTCTTACTTATCTAGTTAACTGAATGGAAAAATAAAGCAATTTGCTTATTGTTTATCCATTTAAGGATTTAGATTACTCTTAGCTTTCTTAATTTATTAGAATAAGTAAGTACTGAGTGTCTCTTCTTTCTATACTTTACACCTCTCTTCTCATTCCTGATGGCAAATAAGTATGTTCAAATCTCTTCCATTGTCCCCAAACTTCTGGATTCTCAATTTCCTTTCCTAACCTAAAAAAAGTTTAAATGTCATTATGGACTAATGTTTTTCTTTTCTGGTGAGAGTTTCAATTCTGTTTGTTTAGTATTTCTGTCCTTTTTTCTATCCAGTGGTTACCTTCCGTAGCACCTTAGTACCTTGCCGTGATCATATCCTTGGGATAGTCCTGCTGCCTGTGTGCAGTTTCTTGAAGGTCTTAAGAACCTTGAAAATTTAACTCTTTTCAAAGTCAAATCAGGGTTTCAAATTTTGCTTACCACTTTTAATTGTAAGAACTGGCAACAATTAAAAGCCTTATGAGAAAGAAAAGCAAGTACTGCAGTATCTCAGTGGAAATGAATACATCCTTCTAGGTGCTTATTTCATTTTCCTGAACTTTCACTGTGTTAATAAAAGCATCTTCTGAGATTTTAAAAAATAGAATCATCACCTTGACATTGATCTCTCTATTGCTTCTTTAGGGTAATTGTAGCTTAAACCCTAATCTGGGAATTCATTTGAGTTTTTTGCAAAACTGACAGCTAGATTTGATGCTACGTGTCAAATATTTTTTTGTACTACTTCTCATTTATGTATTTTAACCATCTGTATTCTGAAGAATCTATAACATGGTGAACAAAATATAATCAAGTGAAAATATTTTGGTGCAGAATGATTTTTTTTTTTTTTCCCTTTTCTCAAAGTGCATATCATTTCAGTCCATGATCTATGCATTATTTATCAGACATTCTGGCTAGGGAGAAGAACTGGGTAATTTTTATTTGACAAAGCACTTTTATTCTTCACAATGTCCCTGTAAAGTATTATCAGCAGTTTTAGAGATGGGGAAGCTGGGCCTCAGAGAGTAGGTGACTCTACTAAGGTTATACAGCAAATTGTGGAATCGGGGTTTGACACAAATCTCCAGCCAAACAAATCAGTGAAAACAATGGTTGGCACATTTTTTTTTTTTTCCTGAATGACTTTTATATTTTCAGTGATTTATTTATTTATTTATTTTTTTGTAAGTCTTGGTTAACTATCTTGGCAGTAGGCAGAGATTACATTTGATGTCCCAAGATGTTTTTGAAAAACATTTTGTGTCAAAATGTTCATTATTACTTTACGTACTCGATTTTGCAGAGTAAGTATTTTCTTTGCAGCCCACCAGGCAGAACATTTTTTTTTATCAGAAATGTTAACATGGGAAAAGATGCCTGTTGGTTGATGTTGGCGTTGGGAACAAGAAAAGTAACCCCAACACCCACCGCCTTCTCCCATCATCATCTCTGCGTAGGATTCTCTCAGCATCCAGGTGTTCTTTCCATCAGAATGATGGGGCTCACAGAGGACGTAGTGTTATTGGTGTCTTGACTGCATTAGAGCCCTCTGGCTCCCATTCTTGGGGGAGAGAAAGGAGTAGGTTTGGGTCATATGCCACCAGGACAGATCTGATGCTAAGCATGGCAGCCAGTCTGTCCCCAGGCCTCAGACCTGTTAGAGATCTCTCTAGAGGGCTACAAGATTGTGATGTCCTCGGCCTCTATCCTAGTGATGATAGAGGTGGACCTGCACCATCTAACTTTTAATCAGTTATATGTGCATCGGTTCTGCAGTGGTTATGTTTGAAGAAGCTTACTTGCACTTTTCTGGAATTGGGATGTGTTTTACATCAGTCAGAATTTAATAGGAAGTTTGTTTTTGGGTAGGGGGCTAAGTATGTAAAAAAAAAAAAAAACTCAATGACTGTGTTCACTAAAAGTCTCAAGATCTTGCTTTTCCATCTCTTCTAATATTTTTTCACCATGCACCATTTTTTGACATCCATTGTCTCAAAACGTTACCTAAAAATATGATTGAAAATTGTAGTTGTTCCCCAGTCTGACTCTGGTGCATTGCTTAGCTCCGTTCTGCCCATCCACTGTCCCGCAGAGCCAGGCTGCTGTACCCTTGTCATGCGGAGCAGCGCCACGCTGAGGGACGCAGGAGATGGGGGAGGACGACACACCTCTCACTGCTTTATTCTTCTTACACCAAAGTCCAGGCCTTTGGCATCTAACTAGTCTAGGAAAAGAAAACCAGCAACACCAGAAAGCAAATAAGTTTCTACCCAGGCCATTTTTTTTTTAAAGGCAAATACTTTAACATATAATATCTGATTATGATAAGTATAATATATTATCTATATTTCTTTATTATGCTACCTTTTTTCACAAGGGATTTAAGAGAGAACTCACTTAACCCTATAAGAAGATAAAAAATGATTATTTTTATTGTAAGTTTGTCTTTTCAAAGGAGATATATATATATATATATATAATTATTTCTAAATGGACTTACTTAAATTGTGTAGAAATGGAATTATTCATCCTCAAATAGTGAGGGGAACGCCTATGAGTGTTGCTAATCTCCAGTTCAACATTTGATCCTTTCTTGTGATCATTTTCATTTATAGTTTGAAAATTACATTGCATGTATTTATTATGAAGTTTTTTTTGAAAAACTGTTATTATGTCAGTTTGCACTTTTTAATTGAGGAGGTTTTAAATTCCAGAAAATACTGTCTAAGTATGTGTAGGCCATGTAGATATCTCCCAGCCCATTGGAGACACAGGCATACTTTTCGTGAAGCTCTGATTGCAAAGTCTTTGCCATGAGTTCAAATTTACCAGCCCTTCTTCCGCCTCTGGCTGTTGGATTGTTCACACCTCCTGAATGTCGCCCTCCTCAACCAAATCCAACACCCAGCGCGCTTGGTGTTCTCATAAAACATCCATCCCACCGAACACGGGAAAGTTAGGGGTCGTGAGAGGGTCACATCCCTCCCTCTCTGTGCTCTGGCCTTTCCCCTCCAGCCAGGAAGTAGCAGTCCGGATATCACCTTGGGGCCTCACTCTCCCTTCTGAGCCAGATGGAGTATTCTCTTCTAAAGGTACTGAGTACTTTTCCCGAAGGAAGCCATGATGAGTACAATTTTTTTTCTATTCCCTTCCACACCAGTAAAGGCTATGTATGGTATTTAAATACACCATATGCGTTCAAATCATTCTACCGTGCACTTATATTTAAGTACATCCAGCTTAGGGACCGTACATGCAATTAAAATTTTAAATCAGTTTGCTCTCGTTCATCACTTTGAATCCACAGGTAACACCGTTAAATTTTCATCACCTGTGATGTTCTTGGTAAATGTAGCAGAATATAAGTTAAAAGCTTTAATGCAAAGTTGATATAGCCTCTCTGTGTTTTATATACAGATGTTCCTTGACTTACAATGGGGTTATGTCCCGATGAACCCATTGTTGAGTTGAATGCATTGAAGGAGAAATGCATTTAATAACACCCCACATACCAACATCACAGCTTAGCCTGGCCTACCTTAAGCATGCTCAGAACATTTGCATTCGTCTACAGGTGGGCAGAACCACCTGGCATCACAGTGCCCTGTAGAGTAATGGTCACTGACCCTCGTGATCGTGTGACTGACACTGGGAGCCACGACTCCCTGCTGCGGCCCAGCATCTTCTCTAGCCCCGAGAAAGGTCAAAATTCAGCACAGGGAAGATCAAAGATGGCGGAGTGGTGGTGACGGCCTGAATCTGCGCTCCCGGGAAGGAAGGCATCGATCCGGACCTGCCACAACGCTAGAAGACCGCTCCCACACAGGAACAGCGGTGTGAATCCACGGAGAATCAGCGTGGGACAAACAGAGCGAGTGAGGTCTGAGGTGAACGAAAATTGGGAACACGGGACAGACACTAGCCAGCGGAGCGCGGGTCGGATACACCCGCCCCCAGCCGGGGCGGGTGCAGCCTCTCGGGAAAGCGGCTTGTCCTCCTCATTGACCGCCGCTCCCAATTGAATAGAGCCCTGACCCAGGCCAGCGCAGAATCACTGAGGGATACGTGGCGCATTGCAGACAGGAGGCTTTTTTGAGAAATTACCTTAGAACCTGGGGGATCTCAGCTGAGACAGCGCTTGGCGAGGAGGGACGGATCTGCCCCAGGGCAGAAAAACACAAAAGACTCCCGGACAGCAAATAGCGTTGTACCCCGTGCTGCCTTTTTTGGCAGTTCTCCAGCCGGTTACCCCCGGTGCCTGTCCTTGCTGGCCAGCCCCTGGGCAGTGGCGGTCTCTGCCTGCCGGGGAGCCGGTCCCCTCCAGCCCCGGAGCTTGGCAGGCGCCATCTTGAAAGCGAGAGCGAAACGGCTCGGGAGCCAAAAAGTGCCCAGCGGCTCTTTCTGCCGGTGCTGCCTTTTTCGGCGGTTCTCCAGCCGGTCACCCCCGGTGCGTGTCCTTGCTGGCCAGCCCCTGGGCAGTGGCGGTCTCTGCCTGCCGGGGAGCCGGTCCCCTCCAGCCCCGGAGCTCGGCAGGCGCCATCTTGAAAGCGAAGGCAAAACCGCTCGGGAGCCAAAAAGTGCCCAGCGGCTCTTTCTGCCCGTGCTGCCTTTTCCGGCGGTTCTCCAGCCGGTGACCCCCTGGTGCGCGTCCTTGCTCGCCAGCCCCTGGGCAGTGGCGGTCTCCGCCTGCCGGGGAGCCGGCCCCCTCCGGCCCCGGAGCTCGGCAGGCACCATCTTGAAAGCGAAGGCAAAACCGCTCGGGAGCCAAAAAGTGCCCAGCGGCTCTTTCTGCCCGTGCTGCCTTTTTCGGCGGTTCTCCAGCCGGTGACCCCCTGGTGCGCGTTCTTGCTCGCCAGCCCCCGGGCAGTGGTGGTCTCTGCCTGCCGAGGAGCCGGTCTCCTCCAGCCCCGGAGCTCTGCAGGCGCCATCTTGAAAGCGAGGGCGAAACCGCTCAGGAGCCATAAAGTGCCGAGCGGCTCTCTCTGCCCGGCGCCCTCCGCTGGTCTCTGAACCAACGCCAGGAGTACGGGATATGCCGGGGCCGCGCTCGGGGTGAAGGGGCAGAGCTGCGCTAAGGCCAAAAAAAAAAAAAAAAACAACACGAACAAGAAGAATAGGCTCGCCGAACTGTATATTTTATTCTTGGTAAATTTCTTCTGGGTTTTGTTTGTTTGTGTTTGTGTTTGTTTTTGTTTTTTTGGGGTTTTTTCTTTTTTTTTCTTTCCTTTTCTTTTCTTTTTCTTTTTTTTTCCGGCGGCGGACAGCCTCGGCGGGCACCTTTGCCCTCTGGGCCTCTGGCTGCCGCGCCTTTTTGAGCGCGGAGGTTGGATCCCCACCACCCTCGGAGCTGTGCGGGCGCGCAGACGTCATCTTGAAATCCACTGCGAAACCGCCCGGGACCCAGCCGGGCGGGCGTGAAGGGGCGGAGCTGTGCTAAGGCGTAAAACAAACAAACAAACAAAAAAAACATTGAGTCGCTGAATTATATACTTCAGATTTGTGTATCTTTCTGCCTTGCGGTGTGGTGAAGTGCTATGTAGTTTGTTTTTGTTCATTTTTGTTGGCATTTTTGGTGTTTTTTGGTTTGGCTTTTTGCGTTTCTTTTCTTTTTTTTTTTTTTTCTTTTTTTTTTTTTTCTTTTTTTTTCTTTTTTTTTTTTTTTTTCTTTTTCTTTCTTTCTTTTTCTTCTTTTTTTTCTTTTCTCTTTCGTTTTCTCCTCTTTCTTTTCTTTCTTTCCTTTTCTTTTTTTTTTTTTTTTTTCCCTCTTCTCTTTCTCCTCTCTTCTCACCTTCTAACTGGGGACCCACGGTGAGCTTCGGAACGGGCCAGGTCCCTGGCTCTGGTACATACCGGATCCTGAGTAGTCACCCCCAGGGCCGGAGATCTGCGGGCACGCAATTTCCACTCTAGAGCCCACAGCCAAGTCACTGCGGAGCAATAGGGTACCAAGAGGCTCCCTGGACGGCCCTCTCCCCTGGTCCACGGACCTTATATAGGATCCCTGCCCAAGTGTAAACACTGAATACTTCTCCAGAAGCGAGAGTGTGGAACCTGACCCCTGCGAACATTGGGCCAAGACAGACTTTTGCCCGTGGGAGCTACAGCAACTCCCCCTCTTGCCAAAAGAAGCAACATACCTAGACTGTTTCACAGCCTAAGAATAGAGCACAAAGAGTCCTGTTAACCAGACTAAACCTATAAGTAAAGATCCAACGACAAATCTAGATGGGAAGGGCCCAGCGAAAAAACACGGAGAGCAAAAAGAATCAAATGGAAAGCTCATCCCCAAAGAGAAATACCAGCTCCCAACCATTTGACACAAACCAGACTCAAAACACCAACATGTCACAGGAAGAATTCCAATTATGGATTATAAACAAGCTGAATAATATACAAGAATCAATGGATAAACAACACAAGGAAAACACAAAAAAAATACAGGATTTGGAGGAAAAATTCACTAAAGAAATTGAAATATTGAAGAAAAACCAAACTGAACTCCTAGAAGTGAAGAATTCACTCAGAGAGCTACAAAACACTGTGGAAAGTCTCAAGAGCAGGGTAGATCAAACAGAGGAAAGAATCTCAGAAATTGAAGATAACTCCTTCCAACTAAATAAGTCAGTCACAGAGACAGATCGAAAAAGTAAGAGAAATGATCTGAGTCTTCAAGAAATGTGGGATTATGTGAAGAAACCTAACTTGAGAGTTATTGGCATTCCTGAGGGTGAAGAAGATAACAAGCAAGGGTTGGACAAGCTATTTGAAGACATAATCGAGGAAAATTTTCCAGGCCTTGCCAATACTCTAGACATACAGATTCAAGAAGCTCAAAGGACCCCTGGGAGATTCATAGCAAATAGGAAAACACCACGCCACATAGTCATCAGGCTGACCAAAATATCCACTAAAGAGTCACTTCTCCGAGCTGTAAGGAGAAAGAAACAAGTAACTTACAAAGGAAAACCCATCAGAATTACGCCAGATTTCTCAGCTGAAACCTTACAAGCAAGAAGAGGTTGGGGCCCCATTTTCACGCTTCTGAAACAGAATAATGCCCAGCCTAGAATCTTGTACCCAGCTAAGCTAAGTTTTCTATACGAAGGAGAAATCAAGACATTCTCAGATAAACAAAGGTTGAGGGAATTCACCAAGACAAGACCAGCCCTCCAAGAAGTACTCAAAAGAGAATTATACACGGATCAGCACAAGAAAGATCCACGAATGTAAAACTACTCAAGAGCTAAAGATCAAATTCCAGATACCACAATGGCCCAGGAGAGAAAACATCACAATGAAGTTCTACCCAACAAGCTGAACCAAAAACTGTCTCACTTATCAGTTTTCTCAATAAATGTGAATGGCTTGAACTCCCCGCTCAAGAGACATAGACTGGCCCAATGGATAAAAAAATACAATCCAAGTATCTGCTGTCTTCAAGAAACTCACCTAACCTGCAAAGATGCATTTAGACTGAAAATAAAAGGATGGAAATCGATATTTCAAGCAAATGGTAACCAAAAGAAAGCTGGTGTGGCAATCTTAATTTCCAATAACTTAGCCTTCAAACCAACAAAAATAATAAAAGACAAAGATGGCTACTACATACTGATTAAAGGCACAATTCATCAAGAAGCCATGACTATACTCAATATATATGCACCCAACCTAGGTGCACCTAGATTCATAAAGCAAACCCTACTAGATCTCAACCAAATGATAGATAACAATACTGTAATAGCTGGAGACTTTAACACCCCAGTGACAGTACAGGACAGATCCTCTAAACAGAAAATAAACAAAGACATAATGGACCTCAATAGAATGCTAGAACAAATGGGCATGGCTGACATCTATAGGACATTCTACCCAAAGTCCACAGAATATACATTCTTCTCATCAGCTCACGGGACATTCTCTAAGATTGACCATGTCCTAGGACATAAATCATGTCTTCAAAAATTCAAAAAAATAGAAATTATACCATGCATCTTCTCAGATCACAGCGGAATAAAAGTAACAATGATCACAAACAGAAACCCTCACCCTTACTCAAAGTCATGGAAGCTAAATAACCTTCTCCTGAATAATTATTCTATAAAAGAAGAAATCAAGATGGAAATCAAAAATTTCTTTGAATTAAATGACAATGGAGATACAACTTATCAAAATCTATGGGATGCAGCTAAAGCAGTCCTGAGAGGAAAATTCATATCCATAAATGCCTATATCAAAAAGACAGAAAACATGCAAATAGACAACCTAACGAATAGACTCAAAGAGCTGGAGAAAGAAGAACAGAACGATCCCAAACCCAGCAGAAGGCGAGAAATTACTAAGATCAAATCAGAACTAAATGAAAAGGACAACAAAGAAACTATAAGGGAAATTAATAAAACAAAAAGTTGGTTCTTTGAAAAGATAAACAAAATAGACACACCTCTGGCTAGACTAACCAAGAGCACAAAAGTAAAATCTCTAATAACCTCCATTAGGAACATGAAAGGAGAAATCACAACCGATGCTACAGAGATACAAGATATCATCTATGAATTCTACAAAAATCTTTATGCACACAAACTGGAGAATGTGGAGGAAATGGACAAATTTTTAGAAACACATAGTCTTCCCAGGCTCAACCAGGAAGAAATAGAGTACCTGAACAGACCAATATCAAGAACTGAAATCGAAACAGCAATAAAAAACCTTCCCAAAAAGAAAAGCCCTGGTCCAGATGGGTTCACACCTGAATTTTACCATACATACAAAGAAGAACTGGTGCCCATCCTACATAAACTATTCTCCAATATTGAGAAGGATGGAGTTCTCCCTAACACGTTCTACCAAGCCAATATAACATTAATACCAAAACCTGGAAAGGACACAACAAAAATAGAGAACTACAGACCAATTTCCCTCATGAATATAGATGCAAAAATTTTCAATAAAATACTAGCAAATCGAATCCAAGTACTTATCAAAAAAGTAATCCACCACGACCAAGTGGGCTTCATCCCCGAGATGCAGGGGTGGTTCAACATACGTAAATCTATAAATGTAATTCACCACATAAATAGAAGCAAAAACAAAAACCATATGATACTCTCATTAGATGCAGAAAAAGCATTTGACAAAATTCAACACCCTTTTATGATAAAAACGCTTAACAAAATAGGCATTGATGGAACCTACCTAAAAATGATACAAGCCATATATGACAAACCCACAGCCAACATCATACTGAATGGGGAAAAACTGAAAGCACTCCCACTTAGAACTGGAACCAGACAGGGCTGCCCATTGTCTCCATTACTTTTCAACATAGTATTGGAAGTCCTTGCGAGAGCTATCAGGCAAGAGAGCAGAATCAAGGGAGTCCAAATAGGGAAGGAAGAGATCAAACTCTCACTTTTTGCTGATGATATGATGTTATATCTGGAAAACCCCCAGGATTCAACCAAGAGACTCCTGGAATTGATTAATGAATACAGCAAAGTCTCAGGCTACAAAATTAATATACACAAATCAGAGGCATTTATATATGCCAATAACAGTCAATCGGAAAACCAAATTAAAGACTCAATACCCTTCAAAATAGCAACAAAGAAAATAAAATATCTAGGTATATATCTAACTAAAGAGGTAAAGGACCTCTATAAGGAAAACTATGAAACACTGAGAAAAGAAATAGCAGAACTTGCAAATAGATGGAAAAATATACCATGCTCGTGGATCGGAAGAATCAACATTGTTAAAATGTCTATACTACCCAAAGTGATCTACAGATTCAATGCAATCCCTATTAAATTACCAACATCATTCTTTACAGACATAGAGAAAATAATTATACACTTTGTATGGAACCAAAGAAGACCCCGTATAGCAAAAGCAATTTTAAGCAACAAAAACAAAATGGGAGGTATTAATTTGCCAGACCTCAAACTATACTACAAGGCCGTGGTTCTTAAAACAGCCTGGTATTGGCACAAGTGCAGGGACACAGACCAGTGGAACACAACAGAAAATCCAAATATAGAACCATCCTCATATAGTCACCTAATTTTCGACAAAGCGGGAAAGAATATACTCTGGGGACAAGAATCCCTATTCAACAAATGGTGCTGGGAGAATTGGTTAGCCACTTGTAGAAGACTGAAACAGTACCCACAGCTTTCACCTCTCACAAAAATCAAATCACGGTGGATAACAGACTTAAACCTTAGGCGTGATACAATCAGAATTCTAGAAGAAAATGTAGGAAAGACTCTTACAGACATTGGCCTAGGCAAAGAATTTATGAAGAAGACCCCCAAGGCAATCACAGCAGCAACAAAAATAAATGAATGGGACATGATTAAATTAAAAAGCTTCTGCACAGCCAAAGAAACAGTCATGAGAATAAACAGACCACCTACAGAATGGGAAAAAATTTTTGCATACTACACATCAGATAAAGGACTGATAACAAGAATCTATTTAGAACTCAGGAAAATCAGCAAAAAAAAATCAAGCAACCCTATCAAAAAGTGGGCAAAGGACATGAATAGAAATTTTTCAAAAGAAGATATAAAAATGGCTAACAAACATATGAAAAAGTGTTCAACATCTCTAATCATCAGGGAAATGCAAATCAAAACCACAATGAGATATCACTTAACCCCAGTGAGAATGGCCTTTATCAAAAAAACCCAAAACAACACATGTTGGCGTGGGTGTGGAGAGACAGGAACACTCATACACTGCTGGTGGGACTGCAAACTAGTGCAACCTCTGTGGAAAGCATTATGGAGGTATCTTAAACAGATTCAAGTAGACCTGCCATTTGACCCAGCAATCCCATTACTGGGCATATACCCAAAGGAAAAAAGGTCATTCTGTAACAAAGGCACGTGTACCCAAATGTTTATAGCAGCACAATTCACAATAGCAAAGATGTGGAAACAACCGAAATGCCCATCAATACATGATTGGATTAGTAAACTGTGGTATATGTATACCATGGAATACTACTCAGCTATAAGGAATGATGAAGATACAACATCTCTATGGTTCTCCTGGAGAGAGTTGGAACCCATTATATTAAGTGAAGTATCCCAAGAATGGAAAAACAAGCATCACATGTACTCACCAGAAAATTGGTTTCCTTGATCATCACCTAAATACAAATCTGGGAACGACACCAATTGGACATCAGACTGAGGTGGGGGGTGGGGGAGGGGATGGGGGTATGCCTACACAATGAGTGCATTGTGCACCGTTTGGGGAGTGGTAACACTTGAAGGTGCTGACTCGGGAAAGGGGGGGTGGGGAAAAAAATATGAAACTATTGTTTTTAACTTGCACTGTTCACTTAATAATTTATCATGAATATTTCCCATATTATTTCATATCATTGTACAAGAAATAATGTATACATTATGAGGACATACTGTATCTAACAAGATATACTGTTAGACTCTTTGATTCTGTAAAATAAAAAAAAAAAAAAAAAAAAAAAATTCAGCACAATTTCTTCCAATGTGTATGGCTTTCCTACCATTGTAAAGTTGAAAAATCATAAGTTGGAGATAGTCTGTATAAACTCCATAGATTCTCCTGGAATATAAAGTGTTTTGGTCAGGTTTTCTTCGTTCCCAGATACTTACAGGCTGTTTTACTTAATAGCTAGAAGGATGTGGCTATGCCATCGCCACTCTTGGTCATGGAGCGACACTACTTAATTTGGGGCATAAAATGCGGTTCCCCCTCCCCTGCTAGGAATGATTGCAATACAGCAAGTTAACACAAATTTCTTTAAGTGATAAAAAGAAAAGGGGGAGAAAGGACAGAAAATTTAGGCTTAATGTTCCATGTAAGCGCTTACTTAAGCTGCACAGGGATTCTGTTGGGAAGAGTCTCCTTACTGCGGGGTACCCCGTAGCTGCTGTAACACGACAGCTCGCTCTGCGCATTGCGAATACAGAGTGGGTCGGGTCCCTGCTTTCGCAGCCGCGTTGTGGCACTAGGTGTATCAAGCTGCCCATATAAACGGACAGGACAGCAGGTATGTTGTCCTTACAGTGAAATTAGCGTGTTCTTCAAAGTGCCATGGCTTTATTATTCATAATTTTCCTATGGGAAATTGAAGCTCAGTGTCTTTGGCAAAGATTTTATTCAAAGGGATGACTTTCCATTAAAAACAAGCTTGTGCCTTGTATTATAGCTCGTACCATTAAAACACAAGCTTGTAGAATAAAATAAAGCAAGGTGGTGTCCCTCAAAGGGAACTGATTTCATTTTCAATGCAAATAAATCATATTGACAAAAATTTGTCAAAGACACACTAATTTTTGCCAGTGTGATTGATCTGTCGTATATTCAATCCAGGTCTTTTGCTTGTATCCTCATACATATTTATCTGACCATGCCTCAGACATCATTTTCAGTTTTTTGACTTCTGTCTGAGACTTAGACCATTAGCTACTGATTTTTTTCTTTTTTGGTTTGTTATTACGTATTGATCTCACCAAGTAAACCATATGCCCTTTTTATTCCATTTAGTGTTGTCAGATGAAGTATTTTAAACAAAAGCAGTTAGTGGAAAATACCATATCCCCGTCTTTCAGATTGTTTAAGAAAATTACCTGAAGTTTTTTTTTGTTTGTTTTGTTTTTTAACTGTGCTGTCGTTGGTGATACTGATTATGAACTACGCAGTTCTTCACAAAATTAACTGCGATGTTTCGATTTACAGGATCTCCAAAGGTGGGTAAATGGTGCTGCTGAGCATGGCTTCGTCCTGGTATCTTTTGGAGCCGGCGTCAAGTACCTGTCGGAAGACATCGCTCACAAACTGGCGGGAGCCCTGGGGAGGCTGCCTCAACAGGTGATATGGAGGTAAGGTAATAATACAGGTGGCTCCTTTGCTGTTGATCTTCAGTATCCCCTTGTTTAGCCCGCAGGTCCCAGTAAAGAACAGCACGCGGAGTCCCTGGGAAAATTAGCAGGACGTCCCTGACTTTTCATTTTGTTCCTTAGTGTATTGAAATCTAGGAATTAATTCATAAGACTACAACGGATAAAGAGACCTGTGACTTACAGCATAAAAAGAAGATATGATTTCGAATGATGTATCCTTGTGTTGGATGCATTAGTATATTCTACCCTCAGTTTCTCTGCTTATTATCTATTGTCATTGTAGAAAGTTTAGTTATAATTGCATGCCTTTCTGCATACTCCTTCAAATCCGTTTTGGAATGAGGTAGACAATGATGGAGGAAGGAATAAACAGGTAAAATATTTCATGGACTCTCTTAGGCATCCACTTTGTCTCCTTCACAAATAACTTGCCAGTTAACACTGGTTAAGATCCACCCACGGATTGATCCCAGCTTCCTTTGGGAGGCACTAACACATGTCTGTCTCTGGAATTTCCAAACTGGTGTTTAAAAATCAGACCTGAACACTTTATTTAGCACGTATTTATACCACCACTGCTGGGCTCTGGGGATAGAGTTGTGAAAAATGTGGGTCCCACAGTTTCTACCACAATTGGAATAAAGTGTCTCTCAAGCCATTGCAAGTAGGCTCTGAGGAATATAGATTTTCCCTTTGTAATAACTGCACAGGAATTAGTCTGACCTACGAAATGGATACATATTTTATTCTAACTGCTCGGGACTTTTCCCTTCAGATTCTAGTCTCCTTGCGTTTCCTCTCTTAGACTTAACCCAGACAGCGCCTCTCCTGCTTTATTTAGGACAGTTTGTGCTCAGTTCGGACTCTTTTGTCATTCTTTCGGTTGTTAAGCATGTTTATGGTTTGTCTTTTAAAGGTGAGAGAGGGGACAGCCTGATTATGTTCTTTGTTCCACAGAACTCCCATCTCTGGGGCCAAGCTAATAAAGAGTACTTTCTTCTTTCTTTCAACATCTGTGTGCTCGCCCAGGCTCTGGGTGTCAAGGATCAGGGCCACTGGCTGCCTGGTGGTGGCCTCCCTGGCCCTTCATGTTCTAGCTCCTTGGTGATGGTAGGGAGAGACTTCAGACGTTCATTTGTTTGGTTGCTTTTTTGTCATCTCTGTGTATGTGTACAGGTGAAAGGAGCTGCTGGAAAACGAGATTTCTGTATAAGCAAATCATTTATTTATCCTTCAATCAATGAAAGTTTTTTTGATTAGAATTTAGGCTGAGTGTGGTGGCTCACACCTGTAATCCCAGCACTTCGAGAAGCCAAGGCAGAAGAATCGCTGAGGCCAGGAATTCAAGCCCAGCCTGGGAAAACAAACAAGACCCTGTCTCTACAAAAAATAAAAATTAGCCAGGCATGGTGGCCCCTGCCTCTAGTAACCACTCTGGAGGCTGAGCTGGAAGGATTGCTTGAGACCCGGGAGTCGGAGGTTGCAGGGCACTGTCACTGCGCCACTGGGTGACAAAGTGACACCCTGTCTCTAAAAAGGAAATACAGTCAAATTTTTATTGTTACTGAAACATGGCTTTATTCTTAAGAATATCAACAAAAGATGATGTAACATTTATTTTAAATCTGGTATTTTAACCAGAGAGCCCATACCATAAGATAGATTTGATTTTTGAAAGATTTTATTTTTCTGTTGTACATTTTAGATTTTCTGGACCCAAACCAAAGAATCTAGGAAACAACACTAAGCTCATAGAATGGTTACCACAAAATGACCTGCTTGGTAAGTCAGTGACATCTTGGCACTTACTTGGCTGTTAGATTTTAATTATGTAAATGTGATTTATTTTTTATTTATTTATTTATTTATTTTTTACTTAAGAACATCGTACAATAGTTTATGATGAAGTCAGTCAATCTGTTGGTTTTTTTTTTTCCCCCAGCATTTCTGATGCTTTTTTGTCATTCTATTTTTATTGAGTATCTCAACTTTTAAATTCCAGGCCAACATTTCAAATCTTTACTTATTGTAAAACTGTAATCATTTGGGATTATGTATTAAATTTTTTAGACCAGTCACGGACTTTAACTATCTGGAAAATATATTTAATAAACTATATAAATTAGTAGTGAATAAAGCTATTCTTGATTAAGCTAATCAGGTAAAATAAAATTAAAACAATGAAAATGCAGATTTGGGTTATAGCTTTATTACAGATTTGTCTGAGAACCAAGAGAAATTAGAAATTATTCATTTGTCTGAAAGCAAAGAGAAGCAGAAGGCCATGGGAACAATTGATTTATTTTAATTTTAATTGGGTCATCTGCCTCTTTCCTCCTCATTCACCAGGCATTTTTGAAGCATTATTTATTTTTATTTCTTGGGATTATGATCCTCAACTCAAAATAATTTTTATATGCATATCTTTTAAGTATATTTGAATTTAACTAATTTAACTCCATGTTCAATAAGCATAGATAGTAAAAAAAAGTAAAGATTCATTAAATTTCTAGGAAAATATAATGCCATATTATTCTTTAATATATTAAAGAAATTATAAAAAGGTTTTTGATTTTGGCAATATTTAGCACCATTAATTCCATAATACTAACACCTAATATTAGTTTTAATTTTAAATTACAGTCTTAAGAATAGGCTTTTAAAATGTATTTTCTAGAAGCTACAATGATCCTCCTAAAAACCAGTAAAGAATTTTATTTATCTATATAATTTCCTTTCATGTGGTGTAAATATTCTATAAATGATAAAACTGAGGGAAAAAGAACACAAGGCAGTTTACCTTTCTTGATACTTGTATTTTTTTTAATCTTTCATGTCTTTACTATTATGACTTCAGATTCCGTAGAAGGTAAAAAAGCAGCAGAAAATTTAAATAAGGTAACTTGACTGTCAGCTATTCAGTGCAACCGTGCGACACTTAACGTAGGAGCATCCAGATTTTTATTGCATATGCGTTTTGTTTGTTTGCTTGTCTTTTTACTGTGGGGTGCTAAGCTAGGTCCACGCTCAACACCCCCCAAGTCCCTGGCTCCTCTGAGTTCCTCACTGTCTCGGTGCGCCGACTTCTCCAAGATGAATGTCCCTTTAAACTCTGGGCATGACACTTGTGTCCTCTAATGGCTTATAATTATGATCAAAAGATTCCCCCCAGATGGGAAGTAGGAACCAAATCAGTGTCTTCCCCTCCCCTCCTCTCCCCTTATACCACTCTTCAGAGGGTTTGGGGGTTTGGTTCTGTTCAAGGAAAAGGGGGAGGCAGGGGGGTTCTGCCACTGCAAAGAAACTTCGAAATCCAGCTCTAGGGCAGGTCCTTTAGTTGGGCCTAAGAGTTGGAGACCCGTGGATAAAGGCCAGAGAGACACCGCCTGACCGACCCCACTAGACTCCGGGCCGGGAGAGCCTCGGGAGGCCCCCTGGGACCATGCTGCACACACATAGTTTTGTACCTGGAGTGTGTATATTTTAAAAGATTTGTATATCTGCAAGCTCTAATTCCTTCATGACCAATAATCCCTTTCCCATGTGCAGTATATTTTTTTATACTTCTTATGCAGGTCTGTGAATCCCTTTTATGAAATGTAGACTGTTTACTAGGAGAACAAAAATGGGTTTTAAACTACCTCATTAATTTTGACAAATTACCCCTTTGATTGCCATGGCAACTAGATGTTACATGATGTCCCGTCTCTCACAACTGATTTTTATGAATGTCTCTACTTGTTTGTATACCTAAAATGTAAAACTGGGCCATAAAATTGTGAAACATGGATTCTGATGGAATTTGAATGTTATAAACAGTGATTATTAACATTCCTCCTTGGAGAAGCACATTAACTCTTTATGGACTTCTGGAATCCAGCCCTACATTTTTACATATTTTTTTAATAAAGTATGTTTTGACTTTAATATAGATAAATGCTTGAGAAGTCAGGAAATAGATATCTCTTTCAGTGGAATATGGTTCCACTCTGGTATTGTTTGGCAACGCTTGCTTTCATTGGCTTCCTATTAATTATTACCCCTTTAAATACACGCTGCTTGTCAGGCGATTGTGTTCCAGAGAAAGTTGTAAAATACTACTTAAAGCTATACATTTCAGCTACCTAAAAATGGCTTTTAATTGATACATACAAGTCAGGTAGTTATGTATATACCCAGTAACTTAATTGTCATGGAACAAGAATCAGTGAGATGATGCCTTTAGAAATCTCTGCCATCTATGTTAATTGTATTATCGATTTTTAATCTGCACTATTTCTAGAAAAATCTCCCCTCTAGAGTAATGATGTTGTAAGTTGTTTTCTTTATCTTTCTCTAGGGCATTCAAATATTAAAGCCTTCCTGAGCCATGGTGGTTTGAACAGTATCTTTGAGACTGTGTATCATGGTGTACCGGTGGTGGGCATCCCACTCTTTGGAGACCATTATGATACGATGACCAGAGTCCAGGCGAAAGGCATGGGGATATTGCTCCAGTGGAAGACAGTCACTGAGGAAGAGCTCTATGACGCACTGGTGAAAGTCATCACTAATCCCAGGTAAGGTTTTAGTTACTGGTAAAGCAGATAAATATATATGTATATCACAGTATATCATCGGAAGGAATTTTGGACAATCCTTCTGCTTCAGAACTTATCTGTGGAGTGGATCCCTAGACCGCCTCCGAACACAAGAGTTATGTAACATTGGACTGGTTAGTAAGCAGTTCGGCTTAGCGCCTTCTCCTAGGTAGGCCCAACGGTCTGACGGATGAAAGTCCTTATCGATACTCAGGTAAGCAGAGAGAGGCTTCGTGAGCTTTCTGCTAAGTAGTGATCCAGGTCCAAGTGCACCTGTTGGATTCCATATGCGTTACATTTATTCAACAGTGCCAGAAGTCACAGTCCCCACAGAACGAACTCTTTAATCTGTTTATGTGCAGTGACGTCAAGGTGCCTGAGGACTAAGATTGTTTTTATCCTCCTCCTCCATGCTTGCTAAAATGGAAGGTTGGATTTTATTTTCTAAGACACCATGTTTCATTTTTCAGATGCCTTTTTTTTTTTTACCCCATAAGCATTTTCTTACAAAATGGAATCATAAAAAGTTTCTAGTTTCTTTTGCCATTTTAGAAATCACGATAAATTACAGAGCAAGGTGAGGCTGACCTCTTAACATTTGGGTGAGATTTTGACACTTTTTGAATATAATAAACTGGGTTTATTATGTAACTAGTTTTGTTGTGAGGCATTGAGGAGAGAAAAAAACAGGCCTGCTAATTGCATTCTGTCATCTGACGTCACTGTAGGAGACACCTGCGAGTCAGCGCCCGGGGCTGCTCTTTCCCTAACTCCTGATAACCTTTGTTCACTGGTGCTCAGATTTGTGTTTATATGTGTTAAAACTTAACGTGTAGGTCTGGAGGGAAATTATTTTTAAAAAAGTGTCAGCAAATGAGTCATTAATACCTTAGTTGGTTCTTCATTAGGTGCCGTGATCGGGTGGCTCCAGCTTCGTTTCCCAGCTGCTCTGTGAACCTCGCCTTTCCTTCCTCCCCAGCCCAAGTCGTTTCCCCGGCCTGCCCCGTGTTGTGTGTGTCTGTGTCCTGTTACTCGACTCCCCTGTGAGCCAGGCATGGCAGTCACATCCGATTCCTCCCTCTCCCTTCACATTTAGCCCCTGCCCGAACCTTCTACCCTAGTATTTTCCGCTGTCTAATTCCACTACCATTTTTTGGCAGTTTCTCTTGGGCCATTAGTGAGGTCTTTTGAATGGATTTTCCACCATCAGTATCTTCCTTTCTGGTTTGACAGCCAGTCTGTCTCATCTAAGGGCTCGAACTAAGCTACATATCTTACCACTCAAAAGACCCATGAGCAGAACTCGTCTTCTTCCAGTCTAAAGTCTAAACAGACACCCCCCTCACACTACACGCTCTTTCCAAAGGAATTTTTTCTGGGTGTACTCACTCTCCCACCTTGGTGGTTTAGTCCACACTCATCCCTTGGCCTGTCGAGTCTTCACACATTCAGACTTTTGTTCCTCTGAGGCACAACTCAAGAGCTGTATCTTCTGTGATAGTAACATATTTTATAATCTCTCCAGGTAGAAATTATTTTTTAGGTCTAAACAATACAAGCCCCAATCACGGATTTATGCAAAGGGGGCTTTGGTCATTTGTCAAAGATTGGCACACAAATATGCAGTTACATATTTTTAAACTGTTTACATTTTGTCACTTTTGTGATTATCTTTAACTGGTTTTTGAATTAACCATTTAAGAGAGTGATTTCTTTATACATATATATACATGCATACATACCTATAATATACACTGAATATATGTGTCTCCATACTTAAAAGTGGGTTGAGAAACACTACTGTCCAATACATATATCCATTCTCATGCCATTATTTAATGTTATTTTAAATTGAAACAAAATTAAATGTCATTGTTAAAAAAAAGTGGTGGAACAAAGTTCTGCATATTTTACTCCATCCTTCCATCTCAAATTCTAAAAGAATCTAAAAAATTTACTTCCCTTGCAGGTTGAGACTCCTTAATTGAAAACACATGGCAAGAAGGACCACGCGTGGTATAGAGTAGAAAGAGCACAGGGTTTGCTGTCAGAAAAACTTGAATTCAAATCTCAACTTTTTAATCAATTTACTTATTAGTCTCTCTGATTTTCATTTCCTTCAGCTTAAAATTCATTTTATTGGGTTAACATAAGATAGTATGTTTTAAGCTCTTAACACCAGGCCCGTACATGCTAGATACTTAATAAAGGATCGTTGTTTATTCTCCCCATTTTCAAGTTGAGAGATCCACAAATACAGAACTGTGCATAAACATGATCATTCTGTGTTTTGCCCTCACCTCACAGCTACCGTCAGAGAGCCCGGAAGCTTTCGGAAATTCACAAGGATCAGCCGGGTCACCCTGTCAATCGGACTGTCTACTGGATAGACTACATCCTCCGTCACGATGGAGCCCACCACCTGCGTGCCACGGTCCACCAGATCTCTTTCTGTCAGTATTTTTTACTGGACATTGCCTTTGTGCTTTTGCTTGGTGCTGCCTTGTTCTACTTCCTCTTGTCCCGGGTGACAAAATTTATCTACAGGAAAATCAAAAGCCTGTGGTCTAGAAATAAGCATAGCGCAGTTAATGGACATTACCACAATGGGATCCTCAATGGCAAGTACAAAAGAAATGGCCACATTAAACACGAAAAGAAGGTGAAATGAGCCAACAGCCCAGGTAATAGAAACAAATCTGTTCAGTCATTGAATTTATATCACTATTATTTAGTCTAACAGCTACTAAAAGCAAAACATCAGTAAACAATCCTAACACGCCCTTATCAGATCTTACTAATGAAATTCTGTGGAATTAAGATGGCTATAAAAGCACAAACCTAAAATGCAAAAATGCGTTTTATTCAAATACTGATACAGAGAGTTTCTGCACTGAACCTTTTAGAAGCCTTAATTATTTAAATCGACTAAGTGACCAGGTCAGACCTTAGTTTTAAATCTTGATGTGTGTGTATCCCAGATAAGGAATGGTTTCATTTTCTTAATAAGATTTGTGTGTGTATGTGTGCGTGTCTCCTAATTAAGAGAATTTTTAGTGGCTGCTTGTTATATTTGTTGAGGGTACAACACATGTTCAAGAATGAAATAGAAAGATAGGATCCAAATGTTTCTCTTCTAGCATTTAATATATGTGAACTCTGAACGCTACCGTGAAAGAACATTTTTCCCTCAAAACTGAATGCAGAGGAAGAAAATGAAAAGATAAATGGCACAGTTTTTTGTACTTTTTGTTTTAGTTGTTTTGTTTTTCTGATTTTGTTTTCCTTTTCTTACAGACTATGGACACTTCTGGGGGAAAATATGTAATTAAGTAATTGTATAAATTGGTTGTCACATTTTACTTTTGTTTTCCCACTAATTTTCCTATGGAAGAATTTTATAGTTTTTTTCTATTTCATTTTAATGAGTAACATGATGTTAATGTATAATTAAGACAAAGCAGCAAATCTGACTTTTGTTCAAAGTATTGAAGATTATTGCTTATGTGGCATTTTTAAACAGGGCCATTGTTTGAATGTTTGGTGGCTTTTCTCCAGTGTAACTTTGGAATGTTCAGGTGTTTCATTTCCAAAATTTTAACTTAAAATACCATGTTCCTCATCCCTTTTATTGTCCAGGCCACATAATCTATGTTACGTAGGTGCCAACTTTTAATTCTTTTAAATGGAATATTTGCAATTCTTATTGGTACCTGCTTTGTCTAGAGAGGTTTGAGATCTTAACAAATCAGACTACATGATATACAGAAGCAACAGAGAAATTGCGTACTGGTTTGTTTATGAAGATGAATTCCTAGTTTCCTCCTCAGCAGCCTTTTCCAGTCATCGTGGCTGACGTGGAACAGTGACAGTATTCATTTGAGAGCAGGGATGCACGTCACAGACATCAGATCAGGACCTCCCTTGGCCACTGAGTTTATTCCACGTCATTCTGTTTACCTAGCATTTGCACTACACAGGTTGCGTGGATGCTTTATTTATCTGTAGTCGGAAATCCCACATCTGACAGCTGAGAGTAGACAAATACAACATTTACCTAATGGCATTCACTAACTTGGAAAAGTTGTGAAAATTCTAGAATGCTGTAAATCCTTGTCATACACTATGACAATGTCATTACGCACCCACCAGGAGCCACTCTCCTATACATAGAAATAATGTCACAAGTAGTTTTCTATAATGCAGTGCAGCCAAATGTACTGCCCTGATACTTGAAGAAAGGGTATTATGCATAGAAGCCTATCATACCTTTTCACAATCTTATCACAATGTTGCCGTTAAAAGGGGAAAAAAAAAAAAAACACAGGCAATGAGTGGTGGGGTGGTAATGGGAGTGTATGAATGAGTTGATTTTACTTTCTTGGAATTTGATGACGTTGACAGTAGGCACTGACTGGATGATTAAGCATAAGTTAATCTCCACTGTGATACAAATTTAAATAATAAACATGATTTAAAATAGAGAAGTGTTGTAATAAAATTTTTGTTCAGATTATATTTCACATTATATAAACATGTTTCTAAGACAAGTCTCCCAACTTTTGTATGTGTATTATGAGTGTGAAAACATGTATTAAAATGTGAGACTTTTTATATTATTAAACCGAGGGATTTACCTTACAAGTACATCAAACTGGACCTTAAAATTCTGTCCCAGAAATTGTGTTTTTTTTTTTTTCTTTTCTAGTAAGCTTATTGTTAGCCAGTTTTGATAAACAGTGATTTTAAATTTTCCACACTTGGGCTAGATTCTCTAATAAAGTAAAGTTTTCAAGAAGGTATATTCATTTTTTTTTTTTTTTAGAAGGAGTTTCTGCAACCATTTAAGTATTTGAATCGCCATTTATCATGTCAAACACAAATGAGAATTAAGACATTTTTCTTCTAGAGTGACAATTTCTCGTATCCCTCCACATAGACATAGGGGCAGGATTTGGATGTCCAGAATTGGAAAGAGCTAATGTTTATGTTAAAGCAATCGTTTGTAATTGAAGGTGAAGAAAGCTAGAGACTTTTTTCAAAGCTCAGCTACTCACCAAATCCCAAAATGCTATTAAAATTGAATGACTTCAATTAAAAAATAAAAGGTTTAAAAATGAAAGACCCAAGATAAGTTGAAAAACAAATTGGGATAATTCAGTGAGCTATTTTATTGAAAGTATAATTCATTTTTGCTTACAAGTAATTTAACTAGTGTGTAAATATACTATAAAATCCCATTAGAAAATCCTTATTTGCAAGTGGTATATTCAAAATAGTTTGAAAGAGAAAACTTTTAAATCTTATGATGCAGTTTGACAATTATAGGAATTCTATTAATGAAACTTCTCCAAAATAACATTAAATAACTTCTTATCCTGCTTCTGAGATGGTAATGTTTTCAGCAGCTTCTAAAGACATATTTCAATGCAAAGGTACTGTTGATATTTTTGCTAGACAGCAAAAACATTTGTCAACAAATTTTAGAAGTGTTTTTGAAGTCCACACAATTAAAATAATCATGTTGTCATTTTTCTATAAATCCTGCAAATGTTGCAAGTTCCAAAAGGCACATGGTAGTTATATAATTCATACCCTTTTGGGTAATTCAGACATGAATTTAAGAGAGAATTCATATAGTAGTATACAAGATTTCTGGTATTCTGCCTAGTTTGTATAATAAAACCAGCAATTTTTTTTTCAATAGAATAATATATAATCCAAGTTCAGACTATGAGAAGTCAGGACATGTAAAATTATACTGTTAATTCAAATAAAATAATTACAGTGTCAATCTGCTCAAAGAAGTCCAGCACCAACATTAATCACAGGTATCACGATCTCTCATGTATTATAAAGCATTTTCATTTATTAACTATTAAAACCTGAAGTTCTCACTGAATTTTTATAGAATTAAAATATTTTATGCCAGTTCTTAGTGGGAATGATTTCAACTTTTCCCCATTCAGTAGGATGTTGGCCATCTCTCACCACTTCTATTCAACAGAGTGCTGGAAGTCCTAGCCAGAGCAATCAGGCAAGAGAAAGAAGTACCCAAATCAGGAAAAAGGAGGTCAAATTATCGTTGTTTGCTGACAATATGATCTTATATCTAGAAAACCCCAAAGACTCCACCAAAAGAGTCCTGGAACTGATCAATTTAGCAAAGTATCAGGTTACAAAAATCAAATGTACCCAAATCAGTAGCATTCCTACACACCAATAACAGTCAAGCTGAGAGTCATATCAAAGACTCAATACCTTACACAATAGCAACAAAGAAAATAAAATACCTAGGAATATACTTAACCAAGGAAGTGAACGACCTCTACAAAGTGAACTATGAAACACTGAGGAAAGAAATCGCAGATGACACAAACGAATGGAAAAACATACCATGCTCATCGATCAGTAGAATCAACATTGTTAAAATGTCCACACTACCCATAGTGATTTATAAATTTAATGCAATCCCCATCAAAATAACCAATGTCAGTTTTTGCAGATCTAGAAAAAATAATTCTGTGCTTCATATGGAACCAGAAAAGAACTCAAATAGCCAAAGCAACCTTAAGCAAAAGGAAAAAATCTGGAGGCATCAGTTTGCCAGCCTTTAAGCTCTACTACAAGGGTATGAGTAACCAAAACAGCATGGTACTGGCACAGAAATGGAGAGAGAGAGACCAGTGGAACAGAACAGAGAACCCAGATATAAAACCATCCATGTACAGCCAGCTGATCTTTGACAAAGCAGACAGCAATATATGTTGAATAAAAGCCCAAACGGTGCTGAGAGAATTGGACAGTCACATGCGTAAGAATGAAACAGGATCTTTATCTCTCACCACTCACAAAAATTAATTCAAGATGGATAAAGGACTTAAATGTAAGGCATGAAATCATAAGAATTCGAGAAGAAGATGTTGGAAAAACTCTTCTAGATACCAGCCTAGGCAAAGAATTTTGAAGACGACCCCAGTGGCAATCACAGCAACAACAAAAATAAATAAATGGGACTTCCTTAAATTAAAAAGCTTCTGAACAGCTAAGGAAACAACCAACAGAGCAAATATACAACCTACAGAATGAGAAAATATACTAGCAAGCTGCACCTCTGATAAAGGGCTGATAACCAGAATCTACAAAGAACGCAACCAGATCAGCAAGAAAAAAAATCAAACCACCCCACTAAAAAGTGGGCAAAAGACACGAATAGAAGATTTTCAAAGGAAGATAGACAAATGGCTGATAAACATATGAAAAATGCTCAACATCACTAATCCTCAGGGAAATACAAACACAATGAGCTATCACCTTACCCCAGTTAGAATGGTTTTTATTAAAAAGTCCAGAAACAATAGATGCTGGGATGGATACAGAGAGAAAGGAACACTTATACACTGTTGGTAGGACTGCAAATTAGTACAACCTCTATGGAAAACACTATGGAGATTCCTCAAAGAACTAAAAGTAGACCTACCATTTGATCAGCAACCCCACCACTGGGTATTTACCCAAAAGAAAAGAAGTTATGTTATCAAAAGACACCTGCACTCGAATGTTTACTGCAGCACAATTCACAATTGCAAAGATACAGAATCAACCCAAGTGCCCATCAATTAATCAGTGGATTAACAAAATGTAGTATATGTGTACTATGGAGTACTTACTCAGCCGTGAAGAAAGATGAATTAAGGCCTTTGGCAGCAATTTGGATGGAACTGGAGACCATTCTCCTAAGTGAGGTATCTAAAGAATGTGAAAACAAACACTACATGTACTCATCTGTTAAACTGGAACTAACCAATGAAGGCACATGTGCACAGAGGGAAGTAAAACTCGGTGGAAATCAAGGAGCGGGGAGGGGGGAGGAGAGGATGGGTGCAAACCTACCTAAGGGGTACAATAAACACCATGAGGGTGATAGGCACACTTATAACCCTGTCTCAAGTATAACAAAAGTGATCATGCAACCAAAAACATTTGTACCCCCATAAGATTTTGACATAATAAAAAAACGTTTTTAATGTTAATTTCTATCTACAATTATAATAGTTTTAGCTTTTTCAGTAACCCTTTTTGTGCAGTAAGTGATCATTCCCTATTACGAGCAGAATTGACTTGAGTTCCATGGAGTCAATATAGTATTAATATCTACACTTTTAAAAGGTAATTTCTACTAAACATGAGTCCTTATAGTCCTTGAAACTACTTAAATTGTAGGTATAAATAACTTTTTTTCTTACAGCTCATACGTAACAGTTTCTCATTTGGGATCTCAAAGAAAATGAAGGCAAGGAAGAAATTTACGTGGTACCTCTGAGTAAATTTCGTGAATCCAAGGGAATGGATACACCAATTACACTATATGTAAAAGCACAATTAATTTTGAGCTTGAACATGTCACCGTCCAGTTCCAGATTTCGTGCTACTGAGATAACACCGCCTGTTTTCCTTCCTTGCCTGTTCTCTGCCATCTCCTTGCGTCCAAGCTTTTGGTTTCCCCTCTTGGATTTTCTATTACCTTTGTTAGATATTTTCAAGTTTATGGTGCGTAGATTGTGCCTGTGTGTCTAATGACACTTTGGGGTTTTAACGGAATGTGTAAACACAATTGGAAGTTCAACTATTTCAAATCACAGAGGCCAAATTGAGAAAATACCCAGCTGTTTTAAAAACTCTTTTTACGTGTGCTTAGCTGAATGCCATTTAGGGTGTAAGGTCCATCAGAAGCAATGAGTGTACAGATGGCATTTCCTACGTGTGACCCTGTGGATGTGGCACTGCCTGAGCAATTTGGCCATAGCTCAGTCATCTCCAAACTGTCCAGCCACGTAGACCCCTTCTTACCCTCCACTTGGTCAGTTAAAATTCTTACGCAACCAGCTCGTAAAATAGACACTTCTCCTTTCTCTGGTGGAAGCCCGCCTCATACATCCATCATTCGTGTGCCCCCAGAATCTTTCTGCATCAGGAAACGTGCGCTGGTTCTGATTCTCTGACGCTCAACTCATTTGGTATCGCTCATACCCAAAGTGTTAACAGAAGATGCTGGAACTGCAGTCAGCTATCTGCTAGAACCAGAGAAGCCCAGGACAGATGGGGGGCAGGTATTCAAAAACTTACCTGGGACCTCAGATCGCGGCAGTACTGTCTTTCACGCAGCAACAAACAGAAAAGTGTGGGGGCAGCAAAGCCAAGGACCACCTGGGAAGGAAGCAGCAGTAAGAGGGTCAGATCAAAAACCAGCTCAGAAAGGCTCTCATGCTTTTCACAATGTATTTTTATTCAACCTGATAGAGTTCAGCGATGTTCCAGGGAGGCTTATCTGAACTGGATAGGTGTGTCCTCCAGCAATACTTGCTTACTTATTTATTTTCACCAGAGAGAAGGTGGGCAAGGGCAAATTCAAGCAAAGACTTTTAAGGGTCTTGAAAGCAGGACCCAGAGAAGTTCATGGGATTTGGCAAATGTGACACTTTGGCAATATGCAGGCATCTATGGGCATATGGAGTCTATTATGTCATAGATATTCTAGTGATGCTGCTTTCCAGATAATGGAGCTCCGTGAGAATGGAGCCGTACCACTGGAGGAGGAGGTAAAATCGGCTCTCAAGTCTGTGCCACAACAGAAGGCGAAGAACATCTCTCTGCTGGCTGTCATGTATTTTCTTAAATCAGAGGGAGATGACAGCAATTTAATTATTTTCCACTCTGTAATTCTAAAAGTCAATACATTTAGAATTTGTTGCATGGAATTTTATTTCATGGCTGTGTGTTCCATGAATCTATCGGCTTTCAGATGCCAGATCTAGTATGTCGGCTGTTCCTCTCATCACTGGTTCAGAAACTGCCTCTAAATATTTATGGTAAATGTTTTCAAATTACACAAGAGAGCTAAACTTAGTAGAAAAGCAGCAGATGAGGGAAATGATACAGTTTTTAAAGATATTTTAGATTCTTAAAGATTTCATGCAATTTATCTTGCTTTAATCTCTTATTTCTATTAAGTGAATAGTGGCCTGTAGTTTCCTGCTTACATCATTACTACTATTCAAGCTTTCAAATGTAATAGTATTAAGAGTGTTATCCTAAAGTCCTTTTAGCAGGTACAAAAGGAGACTAAATAACATGCCTTTCCATAGCCTCCAAATACGTAACTCATCTATTCATGCAATTAAACTGCTTGTCAATTTTATTGTTCCAATTATCATTGTGTGTAGCATGGGTTGCCATGTTTATTGTTACCTTTCAGATGGTCCTATAGTCTTTCCTTTTGGTTTCCAGTTATAAACTGAAAACTGTGAGTTGCTTGTTTTGGGCTGTCATACAGAACATCGTTCAGGGCCACTTGTCCCCTGGCCATTACTGATGTTCCAGCCCGGGATCCCCTTACCAGTCAGCCCAGATGCTCTTGCTAGTTCCAGGTCGGAGTACATCGTCGTGTTGCCAGCATCGTACCGCTCCAGTTGCTCTTGCTCCGATGCCTCTTTTCCTAGACGCCTGTTTCATGGCAAGTTAAATAGCCATTGGCGTGGTTGTCGGCACCATAGAAAAAGTTTTGGAGATCTATGGAAATAAAAAGCTTTGTATAATTCAACTCAAATTTCAATATCAACCAAAGCATCTACACCCTTCAGAACAGCATGCTGTCCTTGGGCTGACCTTTCTGTTCTTCGAACACACCTAGGTCGTTTTAGCTCCCACCTTGGCGGCTGCTGCACCTCTCTTCACCAACTCAGTTGTACCTTTCTTTCAACACCCGGTTTATCTCCTCTCTTTATTCTACTCTGAATTACCTGATCATTTACTTGAACAACGATCGTTTTGTAATCTGTATTCTCATGACGTTTTATGTTAAACCATAAACTCAGTGTTTCATTGTTTTCTATTTGCCTCAGTTGTTAATGTAAGCATTTTAATGGAATAGTCTCCTTTGCTCATACTGCAGTTTTCAATAGATTCATTGGATCTTCTTTCTCTCCTAAAACTGTTTTTTTTAAAAAAAAAAAAAAAAAAAAAAAAAAAACATCCATCTGGCTGATGGTCTTTTCATCTCAAGACCTTGACTGACTTTGCTTACATTCACTTCCTACCTTCTTTCTAAGATTTCTTAATTTTATATCAAAAGATGCCTAAGTCACTTTGCTATCAATTCCGAACATACTGACATCTCTTATGCTCCTAAGTTGGGTGTCGTCTGTAAAATGTATTAGTTTACACAAAATTATATGTTGTTTTTTTTCATCTACAGCACACCACCAAATAATATTCCTTTGTCAGGATTCTTGTCATGCTCTTGATCTCACTGCTCTAAGTACTGCCTTTATTAAAACACAAACAAACATTGTTTTCTGTGTTTCTAAAGTGCCAGGCACTGTATGTGTTACTGGGGATGCAAGGATGGAGAAGCCATCGTCCTCGACTTCCAGGGGACAAAGCCACCAAGCAAGCAGTTCCAGTAAGCAATGAGATACATACGTGTTGTGATACGGGTCTAGACAATGTGCCATCGAAACACAGAGAAGAAGGAGGGAAGTTTCTACCTGGAGATTGTTTTAGCAGAATCTTAAAGAATAAATAGAAGTTCACTAGGCAGAGAAGTACACGGAGGTAATTTTTGGAAGGCATGACCCTGGGGTCAAAGGCATTGAGTTAGGTAAGAGTGTGGCACATTAGGAAACTGCAAGCAGTTTGCCCTGATGGGAGTGTACCTGGCCAAGGAGAGGTGGCCACTGTACTAAGCAAAACACCTGCTTTCTAGCTGACGTCATTCTGCCTGTGGGTCTTCAGTTTATCATGGAGAAACATGATTAGCTTTGCATTAGCTACTCAGTAACTTTCCCCGAGATGCCTGTTACGTGCCTGAGTGCTCAACACCTGGTTACATGGTACAACTTTCAAAATGGTTGCTGTTGAGCTTCTTGTATTACAGTTCATTTGAGATAACGTAAAGGCTTTCATTCAAGCTACACTGCAGGTAGACAAAAGAATAATACCGCTCTTACGTTTGCTTGGTTCTTGGCTTAGGAAAGCTACAAAATATTGTAATATGCACAGCTTCCTAGCTAGTTTGAGGGAAAGAAAAGAGAATGTTTTTCCCTTAAAATATGAAAGTACATCCTGGTAATAAAAGGATTCAGCAAAAGCAAAAAATCATAAACAATTTTTTTTTTTTACTTATGGTAAAGAAAAATAAATACCTAGAAGTATCGACAGAGTGTTCAAGAACAACAGTGGCAGAGTAAGGATTATGATTATCGAGGTGGTCACGAATTAAAAGGAAGTGATGGGTTACGACATAATGTTGTCTTTGGTACAAAAAGGGAAATTACTATAGTGATGAGTTAATATATAGGAAATATAGTAACAATGTTATATATTTTTTAGTAAGTTAAAATCTAGCCATACACACAGTACCCAGTCAGTACTTGCTTCTTCCCATAATTTTTGGTTTTCCTTTAGCAGTTATTACTCTGTTGTTATTAATCTCCATTTCGCAAAAGCACACATTCCAAACACAAAACCCAGGCCCCAGAGATTCGAATCAAATGTGCTTCTAAAGATTCCCAGGTGTGTGGAAAGCAAGAGACAGGCAAACCACACCTCGGCATGGCTGAAGGACCGAGCACACTGAGGAAGCACTCACGGTGTGTGACTACTAATTTCTTGGTTATCTCTAGTCTCAGATTGAATATCTTTTCTCCGCCAACGGGCAAAGAACACAGGCCGCAAAGTAATAAAATTAGGGGAAGTTTCAGGTTTGTGTGTGGAGCCCCTGAAGATACAGAACCTTCTATAACTCCTTTTACTCAGATTTGATTAGCTACAAACCGGCCTGGCAGTAAGCAACACTCCTACTCTTTGGGGATAAAGGAAAATGAAACTGTTTTGTCTCTTTATCCTTGTTCATTTTGGAGAGCAAGTGAGAAAACCGGGCTGGGGAACCAAACAGCCGTGGGTTTTCTTCCACCAAAGGCTGATGATGGTGGTGTAACCTAACAGATTCCAAATTCCAAGCGCAGATACTGAATTTTTGAATTATTTTGGTTCCCTATTAAGCCCAGAGCTACATTTGCATGTTTTTGTTTTTTAATTTCAGAATATTATAGGGGTAACAAACGTTTTGGTTACATGAATTACTTTTGTACAGTTTGAGTCAAAGTTATAAGTGTGTCCTATATGGGGATTTAAAAACCAGGATTGGCTGCCAGATCTGGAAGTTTACGATTGTAGAGCCGGCTGAGCAACACAAGATGAGGCGGGTGAATTTAAATTGGTCCCACGGTTCCACAGTGAAAAGTAGCTGAGATGTCAACTCCAAGGGAACGTTTGTTACATCCTCTATTGTTCCTCCTTCTAGGAGTTTTGCTCAAGTTCTTTTGTCCAAGAGGGAATCAAAAGTTCCTTCTCCCTAAATCATGTCAACCATTTTCTTCTTCTGAAAAAAATAAAAATAAAAAAAGAGGCCGGGCGCGGTGGCTCACGCCTGTAATCCTAGCACTCTGAGAGGCCAAGGTGAGAGGATCGCTCAAGGTCAGGAGTTCGAGACCAGCCTGAGCAAGAGTGAGACCCCGTCTCTACTAAAAATAGAAAGAAATTATCTGGACAGCTAAAATATATATAGAAAAAATTAGCCAGGCATGGTGGCGCATGCCTGTAGTCCTAGCTACTCGGGAGGCTGAGGCAGGAGGATCGCTTGAGCCCAGGAGTTTGAGGTTCCTGTGAGCTAGGCTGACACCACGGCAGTCTAGCCCGGGCAACAGAGTGAGACTCTGTCAAAAAAAAAAAAAGAAAAAAAAAAAGATATGTAAATAATTATTAAATAAAAAACAAAAAGTATTGCTGACTTCTTTTATACTTGCTTTAGAGTAGGTAAGCAAATCATTCACAGACAATGTTCTATTATGGGTTACTATTTTACACTTAGGATTACAGCTACTTGGCCAAGATTTATTGAAAGTTATAGCTTAAGATAATTTTCTATTTATGGAGGTTAAACTTGTGGTCTTTAAAGTTCTTCCAAGACCAGGTGGGGAATCTGACAAATTAGTAGCAAATATCCTCGGTTTTGCCAAACTTTTTCCTTCCTTCCTTCTTCAGTCGTCACCAAACCTGCGGCTTTTTATCACCCAGAGTGTCCCCACTTCTCAAGTGCCCCACCCTAGGATCCCACTCTCTGTCCTCCGCCTCCTAATATCATCCCATTACCCATTCCCTCTGCATCCTGTTGGTATTGAGTTTCATAACCGCTCCTAATCTAGAAGGTTCCTCCTGGATATATTTTCTTTGCTAATCCATCCGGGCCTTTGATTTCTAACTGAACAATTCTATTGTCTAGACTCACAAAATTGCCTCTACTTTCCTGCTACACCCACATAGCAAAAGTACAATCCTGGATCAAGCCAACCACCTCCATTCTCCACTCTCCACTCTCCACTCCTGTGCCTAGAAGGATAAACAACACTGCAGAAATCAGACAGCCACATGGATTGGAGGTCCTGAAAAATCAACGTCTGCATCTTAGATGGATGCCTCATTTTATTCGTTCTGTTATTCTCCTTAGCGATCTCAAACCATCACCATTTTCCTCCTAGTATTTTTTTTTTAATTTGCCAATTTACCTTCATTGGTTTCAGCAAATGATCTTTTACTTACTGAAAAATATAATCCCCATAAGGAGGTGTTCCTTCATATTCCTGCCACTTCTAACCTATTTGTATCCACACTTATCTTTTTCTTTTCTGTGGTTTCAGAAAAAAAAAAAAAAAAACCCAAAAAACAGAACAAATAACAATACGATAACAAAAAATGCAATAGCAAACATTAACAAAATACCTAAATCTAATCTCATGATCAAACAAAATTATTCAAAGCCATGGAAGTTTGCTCATAAAACCTTATAAGGCAAATTATTCCATTATTTCTTGTGGGAATAAACACAATGAATGAAAAGTATATATTCAAATTATTTCATTTAATTAAACATGTAAATTGATTATCAAATTCTCCATCTTGGGGCTCATAATATTTATAATGACACGAACACTTTCAACTGCAAATAGTGCTATAATTCCCCACATCAGAGGCCAACCTATGCTTATTTTCTAATGAAAACTGCAGAGAAATTATATGCATAAATATGTATTGAAAATATATGTATACATTAATTATAAAATAACTGAAGTTGTCAATGCCTGTCGACGACATCTATTAGGAATTTTGAACTGGTAAAGTGACTTCTCTATTAACATATATTTGAGTTATTTCTACATACGTCTGAGACATTTTTGCATATGGAAACACATTATCACAAGATTGAGTAATTAGATGTTGTGAAGAATATTTATCCGAAATTATCATTTCCTGATGATGCTGGAAATGAGTAGTGTTTCTGGCAGAAGCCAGAGGTCAAATGTCTGTTGATGACTCTTGATGAGCCGGTCTTTGGTGACATCTAGTGGTGAAATGTAGATTTATTTATTCATTGTTTTCGAAGTTTCTAAGATGTCAATATTGTATATAATCTTGAGAGATGGTGATATAAATTAGAGATTGGGACAAAATGGAGAAATCTAGTACAGTTATTTTCTCCAGAAAAAAATACCTTAAAACTGGTTCAGATCAAACGGGAAGACAGAAAAGCAAAGCAGCAAATTTTACCAAAGATTTTTACATTTTATGACAAATGTGTGCAGAGAGTAAAATTTAAAACAATTTGTTGGGTAGCTTATATTGTAAATATATTTCCTTCTGCAATTACGTCTCGCTCCAGTTCTGAGTGCAAATACCATACTCACATGTTGTAGCTGAATTTCAGTAATGTGGACTTTTTTTTTTTTTTTTTTCTTTACAGAGGTAAGCAAGTTGAATGTGGACTAAGAAGAGAATATAAATGAAAACCAAGAGATAATCTGTGTATATATTTTCAATTTTCAGTACTACCTTTTATCCATAGTTTTGGAATTACTGAGTAAATATGCCTTTATAATTAGTGGCAGCGAATTTTGTTGATCTAAGTTCCCAATTTATATGTGTTTTAAGCAAAATAACTTAGCAAACAATGAAGTCTGAGTTTTACTAGGTTGTAAGGAACAAAATTATCTATACTTTTAACAAATCAACTCACTTATACCTTGAGTCAGCATGTTTCTTGCAGTGTAGAAACACTGCGTCAGAAACCGTCAGAATCTGTCATCAGACAGATACATGCTAACAGATATTGGGGAAAATTATTTAATATCATTAAGCCTCAAACTTATTTTTAAAATAAAAATATTCGATTAGATGAACTCCAAGCTCCCTTTGAATCCAAACCTTCTTTGATTTTTATATGACCATCTATATGCTTTATTTACTCTTTGGAATAAACTTCTACTAAGGAGTAGAAAAAAGTTACAATTATATTTCTAAAGGCTGTGTCCACATAGTGCAAGCGAAATTGGGATTTAGTTAATTATCCAGTTAATTTAATTACTCTAGGTGTTTGAAATCCAGACTCATTTTTCTTAGCCTCATTTACCTACATTAATGTGTCTATGTTGATCAAATTAAATGTTTAGCCTGCACTTTGCTACGCTGACTTAGCCCTGTGAACCGACAGAGAAATAACAGAGAACCTAATAATACAAACTACTATAGTTTTCCAAGGGAAATATGTTTTCTTTACACTAGGTTAGCTCCATTGCATTAATTACACCATAAATGAGCAATGAAATATTTGAATTATGTGGTCAAAATTTTATGACCAGTTCTCATTTTTATTCATTCAAAAAATATTCAGGGCCGCAATGCCAAGTTAATTGCATCAATTTTTTTGTTGTTGTATATTTTCCCCATTGTTTACTATTTCGAAAAATGCTTTCAGGAATATCTTTGTGTTTTCTATTTCTGCAATATTTACATTATTTTATTAAGAGAGTGCCCTAGAACTGACATTCAATTGATCAATGGATAAGAACATTTTACGATTCTTGCTAGGTATCGTTAAACTGCTTTCCAAAAAGACCTCAATAGTTTACACTATCACTAGTACCTGTTTTTCTACAACACATCATTGTTAGAAATTAAACTTGTTTTCTCTTGTTTTGCTTGTTTGCTAAGTGAAATTTGCATCTCATTTTGATTTGAATTTTTATTTCCTTGATAAAAGATACTTATATGTATTTCCTTGTCTATTAGTATTCAAATTTTTTCTTAAGTTTGTACATAACACTTTGATATTTTTGGCAAATATATCTCTCCTACTATATTATTTGCCTTTCAATGGTTTTGCATAATAATTTAATTCTTTCTCATCTATCTTTTCATTTGTGAGTTCTGCCCTTGTTTTCAGACTTACAAAGTCACCTCTGCACTCTCTAGAATGTTGATAAATATTTAGCTTTAATTTCTTAGTGTGCTGTTTCATTTTGAACATTTTTAAGCCATAAAAATTAATTTTCATGTTTGATGTGAAATATTTGCCTGAACTAATTTGCTCCCAAATTTTTAATAATTATTCCAGCACTATTTATTATATAATACTTTCTTCACTCCGATGTGGTGATACTTTGTCACATGAAAGTTTTATGTTTGACAAGAGCTTTCTTTTTCATCTTGCTCAGGTTTATACTGCCCCATGCTTTGACCCTCGCTGACCTTGATGAATATTAGTCGAATGAATGGCTATAACTTTTACTATGTTTTTGTCATCTGATAAACTGATACCCAGATATTCATATATCAAGTCTAGGTATCTTATCTTTTCCGTTTTCCATGCTCCTTTGCTCATTTCAATGTAGTTATGTTCACATCTCCCCTAAATATGTTCGATCTCAAATACATCACGAAGGGACTTCTGAAAACCCAGTTTTACTTTTTCAGTGTAGCACTATTTTCCAAGGAAACCTACGTGGTTGCGTGTTTTGTGAGTCTCTTCACATCTCATCAAGTAGCAACGAGCCACTGATTCAGAAACAACAACAACAACAACAACAACAACAAAGATTTCAATAAAATGGCCTGAGCAGATGGCAAATCTGGGAAAGAAAGTCTTCCTTTTTCTATTTAGTCTGGTGACTCTTTTTTTTTTTTTTTTCTGGACTGGAATGGGGTTGGTTTCAAAGATGCTCTCCCATGGGATTATTTTGTGTTGTTTATGGATGGATAGAAACAAGCCATTCAGGGGAACAATTCTGTAGTTGCCTTAAAACTCAAAAGAACAATTCAAGGACAACTGACCTTGGTCACCTAGTGTTATATCTTGAACATATATTTGGTATTCACAGTCCTAGTCTGAAGTACACATTCGAAAAGCAAAGCAGAAAAGACATATGAATATAAACTCAGTTATAAATACTACTCGTATCATTAAACCTAGTGTATTTGCAAACATTCCCAGGACATAAGCAGTGATTTATTTGTTTGGGGAGGTAGGCATGGAAATTCCTCCTCCTTCTCACTAAAACAATCTCATTTGAATTCTTCGTGTTCAGTAAATTCTAAGCACTGGAGAGTACATTTTCCTTCCTATAACTCAATGTGGTTTGCATTAGTCCTTAATAAATATATTATGATATGCTATTTAATATATACCTCCGCTTGCAGCTTCAGAAATCATTGCGTAGCTTCCTGCCAGCCACCTCCAAAATGAACAAATAGGCTATTGCTCACAAGGTGAGTAACTGTGTATCTTTTAAAATTGAATTATTATCCTCTTAAAAAATTAATCATCCTCACTTGTGCACCAACCCAGACAGAGGACTGACCTCTTATAAATGGTTTTGAAGGTTATTCAAAGTGCTAGTGACATTTTCAAATCGTTTTTCAAATGCATGCATTTTTGAGCCAACAGACTTCTGTTGCTGTCGAAAGAGAAATATCACAAAGGCATTTACACCAGGCAACAACAATGCTATCAATAGTTAGGTTGTGGGTAAAATTACGTGAAACAGTTTGACTTTTGAGTTTCTCAGGAAAGTATCAAATTATTTTTTTGCAAGGTAAAGATGCCGGTGATATTTTTTGTGGTACAATACTGACATCCAATGGAGAGACAAATTAAACCTCATTTACTTCCTTCGAAGAGACAAGTTATTTAGGCTGTTTCTAAGAAATCTTCCACACTGAAGAATTCATTCAATTTTAAGCCATGTAAATTCATATCTCTCTATATTGTTTCCTTCAAAAAGCATTGCAGTTTTCAACATAGCTGTATAAATATGTCAGAAGTTTTCAGTTGTAACATTTTGCTCTCCTTGAGTATTGGAAACTAGCTACAAGCAAATACTAATACTTGTTTCTTAGTTCATCAGGCTATAATCATTAAATAAATAGATATCATTTGCTTGTAATACAGAACCACCACACCTGTAATTCCAGCTACTCGGGAGGCTGAGGTAGGAGGATTCCTTGAGCCCAGGAGTTCAAATCCAGCCTGGGCAATGTAGAGAGAAAGACAGAAAAAAAAAAAAAAAAAAAAAAAAAGAGGACCTAAAAGATATGTTGTTCATAGCAAAAAAGAACCAGGTATTGTGGATTATTTCTCCCCATAATTTGGTAGGGTTGAGCTGAGTCAATGTTTGGTTGATTTTCTAATACTGCAAAATTAGATGTGTTTTAACAACTAAAAGAATACGAAAAAGCCATCGGTGCTGGTGTAGTAAACCACAGCCAACGGCAATGAACGTTTCTAAAACCCACTGATGTCAGGGACAATCAGAACCTCGGGCCTGTGGATTTCCTGTAAGTGGAAAGCAGTGTGGACGCTGCCCAACAAGACTGCTGGATTCTTATTCAAAACTCAGACAAATTTGATAATTTAGACCAAGATGTCAAGAGCCACAATGAAAACAAATTTGAAAACGGTGGGCGATGGGCATTGTTGTGTGTTTTCCTATCCAGCGTGCCTCCTCATTCTTTGGATAATGGCATCTCTCTCCTTCCTGGGGGGTTCCATGTAGTCTGGGTAAGGAAAATCCTTTCTCCCCGTGGGAGGGATTGGGTGTGACCCAAGCTAGCCAGTGTGAGGAATTCATCTCCTGCCCACGGTGACAAGTGCAGGTGTCAAAACACACACCCAGCAGGAGCTAAACCCACAGGACAGGAGCTTTAGACTCAGGAGCGCTGGATTCCTGGATTCAGCTATACCTGAAACCAGTATTGGGTTTATTAGTTGTGTGAGTTAATCCATTAAGTCATATATCTAAGTTAAATATAGGATTATTATTATCATTGTTGTTGTTATTGCTTATAATAGAAAGAAACCTAAACAATGTAGTAAACCATACACTGGTGCCTGGCATAAGAATTTTGCAATGAATCATGTATATAGACTTCTTTAAAACAATAGATTTATTCTCCTGGAACATCTATTTTACAAAGAGTTCTTGTTGAAACCAAAGTGAAACTCGTTCTCTATTATCCATGCAGAAAAAAGACAGTATTCATAAAAGCTGAAAAGCAGTAATAAAAAGTTAGAAAGCACGAAAAGGACAAGCACTAAATCCACGCAGAAAAGAAAATAGTACTAATAAAAAGTAAAAGAGCAGGAAAAAGCATTAAACTCTTGAGAAGGTGGAATCTATTGATAATTTTCTTATTCATCAATTATCTTACGTTTTTGTTTTCCTATGGGTTTGATGAAGTTAAATTTCATAACATAAATCTCAGTCATATTGGATGCCTAACGCCAGTCTCCCGCACAAAGCCAATCAGGAAAAAAAAAAAAACAAACCACAAAAACAAAAACAAACAAAAAATAAAACACTAACAAACAAAACCGAGAACAAAATATACATCTGAGACTTTAATACCCATACGGAATCTGTTTAAATTTTTGTTTTCCTTTACATAAACAACTAAACCAAAGAGTTTACTCATTTTTTCTTAGTTTTGCCTTTTGCTTTTCAAACAATGTTTTGGGTTTTGTGCAGTGGATTTTGTGTGGTGGTGATGGTAGTGCTTCTGGCTTGTATAGACTGTTAAATGATTGCCTTGCTTTTATCATAATTGCCTTGCTTTTATCGCTATTTTCTTATTAGGTGTAACTCTGAATGTAGTCAGTTCAACTGAATTTTTAAAAGATAACTCTTTCTTTCACCCCAATTATGAATTCATTAAGATTTCAATCTAAAATGTATGCTGTTCTCTTGCTTAGTACAACTACGGATCTCAAGCCAGTAGTCTAGGAACTGCAGGCTGTATTTACGTCTACACTGCTGTTCTAGGACCAACCACTGCTGCATTCGGTACCCTTTCCTGCCAAACATTTCCATCGAAATCCAAGAGTGCAGCCTTCCCTGAGGTTTTCTCAGTCTTTAAATCCATGGGCCAAGATTATTAAGGATGACACGGCACTGATTAACACCCACTGGTTACCAATGTATAAAGATTTACGTTGTAACACAGCACTACTGATGGAATCAAAGTCAGTAGGAAAGACTACTGATGTGTCAGATGATGCGTTCCAAAGGAAGAAAAATCAGGCTGTGCTCTGGCCTCTCTCCCTTCTCCCATTTTAATGCACTCCATACATATTTTATGTCTTTAGATGAATGTTCCCCTGCGACAGACAATTGGAGGGTAAGTATTCTCTTGTATGAAAATGAATTCGTTTTATCATGAGGATCTAACGGGGTCTTAATAGAAAATAGCTCCAACAATCTATTTCCTGGCAGAAAGAGGAGCTACAAATAAAATAGTCTAAAATGGAAGTTATCATATCAGACAGAACTTTTATTTATAACTGTAACCATGTGGCAGTTACTATAGGCAGGCTTATCTTGTGTTGTGCGTGGTTATTTGAGCATTTTTATATGATTTAAGCTGTAGTTTTGCATCATAGCTTGGATGCGAAGGCTTGCTTGCTCTATAAGAGCACATTCTCAATGGCTGCCTGATGATAATCTTATTCTTACCCCTGGGTGTCACCTAGGTCTCCTTGTAACACAGGCGAGCAGCCCCTGTAGCCCGGCATATGCCCTTTTCAGGATCATTATTATTTTTTCAGATGGAGTCTTGCTCTGTTGCCCGGGCTAGAGTGCAGTGGTATCATCATAGCTCACAGCAACCTCAAACGCCTGGGCTCGAGTGATCCTCCTGCCTCAGCCTCCCGAGTAGCTGGGACTACAGGGACACGTACCATGCCTGGCTAATTTTTCTGTTTTTAGTAGAGACGGGGTCTCACTCTTGCTCAGGCTGGTCTCAAACTCCTGACCTTAAGCGATCCTCCCACCTCGGCCTCCCAGAGTGCTAGGATGACAGGCGTGAGCCACCATGCCCAGTGGGATTCTTAATTTTGATAAGAGATGTCCGCCCGCTCCCAGCGCAACTGCCCCTAGAAACTGCCAGCACTTCACTCCTGCAGCAAAAGCAACCACACTCAAGGCCTTTCCCAAGAGCATCCCCCTGACCTCACTGGTTTTCAACAGCTTCCAAAGCTTGGCGGAGACAATAGCAGAGGACTGCGTGAAGATTATATCATCCATCCATTCGACTGGATCTGGATTTTTCAAACTTCTTTTTACATAGCAGAACCCTTTTATAAAATGGGATTTTTCCACATGACCCAGTAAATAACATGAATTAAAAGAGGAGTCGAACCTGGGGACTCCCATTTAACTGAGATGGGAGCCCCGATGTCACCAGTGGAACGCAAAGCTGTGCAATGAACAATCTGGAAACCACTGCTGCAATTGGGGTTGAAAACCCAGATGCCTTTAGGGGATCTCTCAGGTAAAGGTCAATGAGTTTGTGTGTATAGACACACACACAGACTCAGTATACACACACACACACACACACACACACACAGACTCTTTTTTTTTGTTTTTGAGACAGAGTCTCACTCTGTCACCCAGGCTAGAGTGCCGTGGCGTCAGCTCAGCTCACAGCAACCTCAAACTCCTGGGCTCAAGCGATCCTCCTGCCTCAGCCTCCTGAGTAGCTGGGACTACAGGCATGCGCCACCATGCCCGGCTAATTTTTTCTTTACAGATTTTTAGCTGTCCAAATCATTTCTTTCTATTTTTAGTAGAGACGGGGTCTCGCTCTTGCTCAGGCTGGTCTCAAACTCCTGACCTCGAGCGATCCTCCTGCCTCGGCCTCCCAGAGTGCTAGGATTACAGGCGTGAGCCACCGCGCCCGGCCTCATTTTTTATATATAACATGCATACCTCCCAAAGGCATTACATTCAAATGTGATTGGTTTGTTTGTTTGTAAAATATTGTGCTGATCAAACAAAGCACACATGCCCTTCTCATTTTATCCTTTGGGCCTCTAGTTTGCAACCTAAGTACTCTAAAATCTATCTTTAAATAGCCACATTACCAGCAAACTGAGTCCTGGAACTGTACCATATCAGTAACATATATAATTTACTTCGCCTAATTGTATTTGACGTATCATCATCAGCGTGACTTGTTTTATAGGAAAGAGCACCCTGGGTTTAGTATTAGGATCTCTAGAACAGTCATTTCTCAAAAGCCGGTAAATAGACCTTTGTATCAGAATCCTCTGGAACGCACATCCTTTGGCCCTAGCCCAGCCTTACTAAAACATAATTTCTGGGAGTGAAGCCCAGGATTCTATACTTAAAATTAGATGATTAACGTGGAGGAAACGTAAATGCGTGTTACTAAATGAAAGAAGCCAATCCGAAAAGGCTACATACTGTATGATTCCAACTTTATGACATTCTGGGGGAAAAAAAAACCATCCATGGAGACAATAAAAACATCAGTGGTTGCCAGGGGTCAGAGGGGAGGATGGCCAGGCAGACACAGTGGGTTTTAGAGCAGGGGCGCTACTCCGTATGATACTTTTATACAAGTCACATAACACGTTCGTTACAATCCAATGAATGTATAAGACCAAGAGTGAACCCTAATACAAATTATGAACTTTAGGTAAAATGTGTTAATTTGGGTTCATCAATTGTAACAAATGCACCAAATGTGGGATGCAGAAGTCAACAGTGGGAGGATCTTTGGGTTCGTGGGGGAACAGGGCTATATGGAAAATCTCTGTGCATTCTGCTCAATTTTACTGTGAACCTAACACTGCTCTAAAAATAAAGTTTATTAATTAAAAATAGATAATTATTATAAGCGATAAAGTTTGAATATCACTAGTCTAAGGGATTTAAAAAAAATTAATCTGTGTCCTATAGAATCAATAGAAACTGTTTTCTGAGCTTGGTCTTGGAAATAGTAATAGTTATGCTGTTACTGAACAACATTTTTAGTTTAGACTTTCCCAGAATGCTGGGAATCTTGTAACTGGTAGTATTTTCTTCTGTGTGTAGGTTGCTGATAAATTTAGAATCAAATTTATGGTTTTCATTTCACTTCAGGGCCTTGAATGAGCCTGCCAAACCCACTCCTGACTCCACTGTGCTTTTCATTTCTAAATTTCCTTCATTTATTTTTCTTCAATTATTTTAATTTTACCTTATCTTGATATATTTTTGGTTCTTCGTAAGATATTTTAAATGCTGTCACATTGGACAGTAACTAACTGTGTAACCTAAGCAAAATATTTAATCTTTGGGACACACCATTCCCATTTTTAAAGGACAATATTATCACCCAACAAATAAGTTTGTTGCATAATTAAATGAGATAATGCTTATGAAATACTTAGCAGAGTGCCGGGCAGGTAATAAGCTTTTAAAAACTGTTACATAGTAATGTTTACTTTGTAACTAGAATACTATAAGCCAGCAGAAGAGTTAAAAAAAAAATCCTCAATTATGTTTTAGGAATTGGTAGCTGTCTTTTTCACTTTATAACTCCTCTCTTCATTTGCTGAACTATTGTGGAATAAATTACATACATCATTACATTTCATCTCTACTTACTTCCAATGTGCCTCTTTACAAAAATAAGAGCACATACATCTAAAATAACACAACCACCTCTGAAAATAATAATTCTTTAATGTCATCCTCCATCATGCCTATATTTTTGCCAATTATCTCCAGAATGTCTTTTCTAATTTGTTTGTCTAATAAAGCATTTTAAGTGGGAAAACAATTACTGGGTTGCTTTCTATATAATCTGAACATTATTTAGCCATTTCTAAGCAATTAATTTTAGACACGTTGGCTAGCAGAGCAGGACAAATGGAAAGGGCAAGGAAAAGACCTGGCTGGAGCAAGCTGTCGCGTTGGAACTGTTCATGGCAACTGGTGTTTTTGCAGTTGGACTCTAATGTCACAAGATTGGGAGTCATGCTTTTAGAATTCATTTCAGCAAGTCATAAGGCAACGGACAATAACACGAACCTGGAAATTGGCAGTATAGAACAGAGAATGCATGATTATCTCTCTAGAAAGAAACTGGTCTGATGAATTATGCATACAATTATGCAACTGGCTGGTTTTGCCTTTCATTTCATGGAGTTCCAATGAAGTGGACATACTCAGTTTATAAACACATTCAAGTAGACAGGATACTTCCCAGGAGGCGGAAAATAGCAAAGCACAGAAGGCAAAGTTGTTACTTTTACAAAAGCTAGTTTACTAGTATTTTCTTTGGAACGACTGCATGACACTTAAACTAAATAATTAAGCTCCTGAAAGATCCGAGAATGCAAAAGAATAAAATTCTAGTGAGGTCGATGAAGTTCAATTTTGATCTTTTGTTAGAAAATGACACGAAAAGGGGTAAGAATCATTGGCACGACTTATGCTCTCGCAAGAAGCAATCGGTTTGAGTCTGAGAAGCTAGAATCAAGTCACATATTTTAAATATTCTTTCTCAGTGTCCTTATCTCAAATGGTAGATATTTTCATAGTCTAAACATTCCTTCTGAGTGATCTTATTTATTGTGTGCCAACGTTAGGTTTTCTTATCCAAGAAATACAATGAATTCAAGTAATTAATTCCAGAAATATAATTGAGCACCTACTATAGGTCAGCCATTTTATTTTAGGTACTAGGAATACGGTATCAAACAAGACACACAGCACATCTGTCCTCATGGTGTTGCATTCTAGTGGGAAGAGGAGGAAAAAAATAACCAAGATAAACAAGTGACGTATATAATACGCTACGGAGAAAAATAAAGTCAGGAAGGCAGAGAGGGAGTCCTGGTGAGGCGGGAGTGGAGGGAGGAGTCACAATTATAAATTGAGTAGATGGGAAAGAGTTTATTGTACCAGGTGCCCTTTTATGGGGCTGTATTGACCAGGGGAGAGGGAAGTTTGCAATGTTTTGCACAAAGGCTCGAATGGGCTAACGTTGGCTTTTGGGAAGCAGTTCGACGTCATTGTATTGACTTTGACGTTGACTGACTGGGATGAGAAACCAGTTGATGGCTGCCAAGTTCAGGCTTTCATTTCTCCTAAGTGAGAGACTAGAGACATCCTCCGTTCTTGTTTTTTTAGAGACAAGGAGGACTCGCCCTGTCACCCAGGCTGGAGTGCAGTGAGGCGATCAAAGCTCACTGCAGCCTCGAACTCCTGGCTCAAGAGCTCCTCTTGCCTCAGCCTCCCGAGTAGCTGGAATTACAGGCACGCGCCACCCCGGCACCTGGCCACAAATCCTTCATTCTTCCCTCCCCTTTCTCTCTCTCATGCAATGGACGCCGTGGTTTTGTTTATTATACTTTCAAGATATTTCCCAAACGGGTTACTACTTACCCATCCCTCAGATTGCTGACCTCATATATATTCTCTTCCCTACTTGCAAGAGATATTGAAACAATTTGCTAAAAGGCTTTTATGACTCTAATGTTACCTCCAATTAATCTGTTTATGTAGCAAAAAGAACACGGATTCTGGAATCAGATATTTCTCAGTTGGCACATTGGCTCTCGGACCTACTGCAGGACAAGAGAAAAGATAATGAAAGCTTTGTGAACTTACGCTTTCCTCACCTGTCAAAATGGGACACAATGTAATTACCTAATTTATAAGGTTGCTGATAGAGTTAAATGAAATAGCACTTAGGTAATTTACGGCATTAAATCATGCCCAATGAATGTGAGTTTCCTTCTTCCTCTTGTATTTCTAGAGTAATCTTTCTATTATATAATGGAAATTTGATTGTGTTATTCTGTTGTGGAAAAAAAAAATTCAAATATATTCTCCCTGACTGTAGACTAGAAAGCAAATTCTCTACTATGGCACAAAAGGCCTTCAATGATCTAGCTCTCTTCTTACTTATCTCCTCCTACACTTGGGCATAGCTGATGGTCTGGGTTCTAGTAACTCCACTGGTGCCTGAACTCCCAGGGCTCAATTTCTAAGACATGCAGTATCCTAAAACCAGGCTCTAAGGCTTACTTTACCAGCTGCTTCCCAAAATTCCATTTTCTTTTTTGTTGTGGTAGAAATTTACCAGCTGTAAGCAATATCTGCGTTGTCTTTTTCCATACACCCATTTAGACTGTATGTTCCAATCCTCCGCATCAAGATGGCGCCATGCTCCGAGTGCTGGGTAGCAGAACGCACAAACAAGGGACATATGCCAATCCCATGCCTGGCCCCAAAGTCTGACTTACTTCTACGTGCTCACGTTCTCTTTCCTTGCCCGCAGGCCAGATGCGGGCAGTACAATGAAGGAATCTGAGCCTCCAGGGGATGGTGGAGCCGTGAGATGACAGGAGTTCGAATCCCTCAATGATTACATGCATGAAGAGTGCTCCCACCCTCCAACTTACATGGAACTATAACGTCAATAAGAAATTTTTTTGTGTGATAATTCATTGAGATTTTTTTTATTGATTCTAATAACTGCTAGCCTGACCAGATTAACACAAAAAAATCAAGGGATAGGCATTGCTGATGTAACAAAACCTATAGAATGTGTCATTGGTTCCATGGTTACGCAGTGAGCTTTTATACCAAGAAACGGTTGTAACAGGCTGACGGTTGAAATCTTTCCTTTACTATGGCAAAATAGTTGGTAAAAAAGGTAGTAACTACAAAAATGTGATAATTAGAAAGGCAGGCAGACCACAAGCCTACAAATACTGCAACTATGAAGATAGGCTGGAAAACAGAACATTATTCGTAAGCAGAGGTTGCTATCGGATGAGTATTGCAAGAAAGAGAAGAGCTCCAGGAATAGTTGGTGTATCTGTTAGCAAAAGTGTAACAGGAGAGATTTGGGGGCCTTTCTAAGGTGGGAAAGCCAGCTAATTCTGAACTCCAAAGAGTAAGAGACACAAACGATGAGGTTATAAAAGGGCTTTGAGCACTAAAGACCCAGGAAGACCTTCGGTGGAAGTGAGTTACTCCGCTGCACAGAGAAATCAAATCAAGGGGACCTTCCCTCGAAGGCCTGTCATTGCAGCTGGCATCATGGTGTCCCAACAGCTTGGGGGAGGAGGTTTGAGGATGGGAAAGCAGAGATAACACCAGGTCAAGAAGCATATGACAGCGACCAGAAGCAAAAAGGTCAGAAGCCTACTTGTGTTGCCCAGGAAACTATGCTAAGGAAAAGAGTCCTTTGAACGTTCAAGCTAGGAGACACGCTGAAGACCACCACGCTTATTCCAGAAGGAGAGGAGCTGTGAAACCTGGACAGCCCCAAAGGATGGCATCCTCCTCCAGGGAGAATAATGGCAAATAAAAAGTTTCTCCCAGGAAGCAGAATCAGGGTCTAATTTGGGACGTCTAACCAAGCGCCAGGCAAACCATCTCCATTCACCACGTGGCCCAGGAGACTGTCAGAGTGAGAACAGCCAAGAGGCCACTTCCGTGCTTCAAATGGGCACATTTCCTATGTACTCCTGCTCCGTAGTGTGGATGTATTGTTGATGGGGAGAAGGAACATCCGCATTGACTTGTCTTCTCCGATTCCATGACTCCACCAGGAGCAGCATTTGTGCATGAGGACTGCACGTGGCCTGGAGGTTCAAGCTTTGAGGCAGAAGCAGAGGCCGGATGGGACTTTGGCTGTCTCCTTTGGGGAAGTGACAAAGGTATTCTACGTGTGGAGAGTAAAAGGGATATTCAAAATAGAAGCCTGTCAGCCGGGCGTGCGGTGGCTCATGCCTGTCATCCCAGCACTCTGGGAGGCCGAGGCGGGAGGATCGCTCGAGGTCAAGAGCTTGAGACCAGCCTGAGCAAGAGCGAGACCCCGTCTCTACTAAAAATAGAAAGAAATGATCTGGCCAACTAAAAATATATATGGAAAAAATTAGCTGGGCATGGTGGCGCATGCCTGTAGTCCCAGCTACTTGGGAGGCTGAGGTAGGAGGATCGCTTGAGCCCAGGAGTTTGAGGTTGCTGTGAGCGAGGCTGACGCCACGGGCACTCTAGCCTGGCCAACAGAGTGAGACTCTCTCAAAAAATAGTAATAATAATAATATTCATTAATATCCATTTTATCTGGCAAACAGCTAGACATCTCCTTCCAACCTTTTCACAGGTGGGGGGTATGACTAAGTTCCGTGCAGGTGACTGTGGCTGGAATGCCAATTCTGGGCTAGCAGATCTGACCCTCCAAGACCTCTTGCCCCTTTCTGCTGTGTGGATGTGCAAAGCAAGCTCGCCCTAGGAGGCAGCAGAGCCCACACAGGAAGGAGTCTAAAGTCTCTGAATCATCGCGTGGCAAAAAGCCACCTTTCAGCCAGGAACATTCGTTGTATTGATTAAGAGGTAAACTTTTGGATGTTTTTACATACATTTCTAAGTCTTTCTGTAATAGCACTTAGCATTTACCCTAAATAGTAAATGGGCCTTGTTCCTTTATATCTCTATCGTCTCTGTGTTATTCAGTCAGTTTGGAACATCCTTTTCTGACTTCCTTACCTGAAAACTCCTACGTAACCTCTAAAATTCATCTCAAATGTCAACTACTCTGAGCTTTTCTTAATTCCTAGCAGTTATTTTTTTTCTTTTCTCCAGGATAACTGGGAATTTCATGTATTTCCTATTATTGTCTTTATAGTATCCAATTACAATGATTAATTTGTGCATCAGTTTTCCCTTCTTGATAGTTAACTCACAGAAGGCAGGAATTTATTTTATGTTTCCCTATTTCTACCATGCAATTTATTTTATGTTTCTCTATTTTCTACCATGCCTCACACAAAGTAGACAATACATGGTTTCCAAATGCACAAAACCATTTGCATGGAGATATATGCTCATTGATCAAAGTTGCTGAAATGTTTTATGAGTACCAAATATATATTGAATAAATATCAAACAAAAAAAAATATCGTCTAAAAGCAAACCTCATTAAAACAGATTCAGCTTTGGAACCAACAGAACAAATGACCCGTCTGTGTCCATTTCAGGGTATTGAAATTCTAATAATGTCACGACCCCTGATGGAAGAGAATAAAGAACGCGATAATGGAGATTTTTCTTCCCCCACTCACCTCGGGTTAAGAAGGGATGTTAATTATTCCTACACTAATCTATTAATTATTCACAAGCCCGATGATCTGAATGCTCCATCTCCACCCATCAGACTCAGATTTCAGGGCTGCCCGGGCTCTTGCTTGGTGGCGGTTGTTAAAATGCAGCCAGTTTCGTCTTTTCCAGAGGTTTCTCTCCATCTTTTTCAAGGCCTTGTATGACCCAATAGAAATCTTTGTTTCATCAAATAAATTCCAAATGTGAGACAAAGCCGTTTTAGGAAAAGGTATAATTATATTTTCAACAAAAGAACACAACTTATGGACCAAACTCTATTTCCATTGGGTTCGTTTATGTGTGGCTCACTTACGTGATTTCTAAGAGTCTTCTATTTTTAAAATCTACCATAATAACGAACAAAACTGAGCATCAATGATATGAATCAGATGTCCTTGTAGTGACTGAATTCTCGAGAAGTTTTGCTTTAATTATAACATAGCATGTGGACATAGGGACAGGGACGTAGATTTAAAGTAAATAGTTCATTTTCTCTTGATTGAAAATACCTTAAAGAAAATGTTGTCATCCGACCAACTCTGTTTGTACATCAGAATCTATTTCTGGATAATATGATCAGGGTTGAGCACCAAAAGGCTACTAGGCTGTGCCACAACGCCATGAGTTTATCACTTAGGGCCTTCGTATGTTACTGTTCTCAGTTTTTTCTGTATATCTTTTTTTTTTTTTTTTTTTTTTATTAGACAGAGTCTCACTCTGTTGCCTGGGCTAGAGTGTCGTGGCGTCAGCCTCGCTCACAGCAACCTCAAATTCCTGGGCTCAAGCGATCCTCCTGCCTCAGCCTCCCGAGTAGCTGGGACTACAGGCATGCGCCACCACGCCTGGCTAATTTTTTCTATATGTATTTTAGCTGTCCAGCTAATTACTTTCTATGTTTTTAGTAGAGACAGGGGTTTCACTCTTGCTCAGGCCGGTCTCAAACTCCTGACCTCGAGCGATCCTCCTACCTCGGCCTCCCAGAGTGCTGGGATTACAGGCGTGAGCCACCATGCTCTGCCTTATATATTTTCTTAATACATGGGACGGAGCTCTTATTAAGTGCTGTATTTTAGGTTACTTTTAAGTGACAGCTCTCAATTGTATATATACTTGTGAAGGTCAGAAAGCTAATAAATGTCTGACAATACTTCAACCGGGTTGCGTCTATCCTTGGTACCTATGATCCACTTCGTACGAGATGTGACTACTGAATTTTACATGGTATTTTGAAAGGCCACCATTTTCTGCAAAAATAAACTCAAATCGGAGAGATTAGCTCAGCGAAGCCATACACTCACCACAGTAAAACCATAAAACACACACTCAGAATTACAGTTCCCCAGTGGATACGATGGCCTGTGGTCAGCAATTGAGTATGTAGAGAATTTCAACAGCGCTGGGGTACAAAAGAGTATAACACTTGGTACTAAAGCCATTCGATGCTAATAAATAGGAAGTCTTTACTTTGTTCCCCCACTCCTCTTTTTAAGGTTATAAACGATTGGAAAGAATGAACCAACCTAGGTTGTTCTGTGTTTGTTGCTATTTAAATATTGCTGCTCTGGGCAAGCTACACCCGAGCACACAAATGTATAGAAAGACAAAGATGGCAATGGTTGAGTCATGAGGTTGTTATTGTTATTTGAAACGTTAAAGTGGCTTTAAAAACAGACAGGGCAGAAATCACAGTAATACTTAGTATTCAGCATAAAGTACACTATTTCTGGCTCACAGGGGTTGATGCACCAACTCTCCTGGATTTGAATAACATCCTTTATACCAGGTAAAATAGGAAAGAGATCATTTTTCTACTTCTAAGAGGAAGAGCAAAGAATTGTTATAAAGGCTCTAACACAAGGTAGGAGTCCAGATGGGGAAAGGTTGGTATTCAATTTCATAGCCTGACTCTCACATTCTCTTTTATACCTTAATTACTTGTGGTGCTTAAGTTTTCCAACTATTTTGACTCGTGGTCTTTTCTGTCGCAGTGGTCCTAGGCTTCCCCTTCTCAAATCTTGCCTTGTCATTATGATATGGAAACTAGAAACCACAAACCTAACAATTATTAAACCCAACTCTTTATAACCAGCTGCCACTTCATCCCTATTCTCTTGGTCAATGATAATATCTCCTGCTCAGGAACCCAAGCCATGCCTGAATCATCCTTCCTCCTGCTTCATCTTCCTTTACCTCAGCCAGTCAATCCCAAAGCCTCGTGTATCTCCCAAATATCTCTCCAGTAAGTTTCCATCATCACATTCTCACCATCCATTATTTTATTCAGGGTCCTGTTATCTTTTTGCGAGAACTAGCCTCCTAACCGGGCTTGCTATATCTAGTCTCTCTCTCTCTTTTTACATTTTCCCCCATCCCAAAACTCATGTTTCTGAAACAAACTTGATCTTGTCACTATTCTGATTGGAAAACTCCATTCAGTCCTTATCACATGCAGAGTAGTATCAAAATTTCTTAACTTGGTTTATGAGATCCTTCATCAGAAAGATCCAGATTACCTTTCTTATACTTCCCTTTCTTAGTGCATTCAGGCTGCTATAAAATTACCACACTGTCGCTTACAAACAACAGAAATTTATTTATTCCTACAGCTCTGGATACTGGGAAGTCCAAGATTAAGGCTCTGGATAACTCGGTGTCTGGCGAGGGCCCGTTTCTTTGTTCCATGGAAGATAATCTTCTCACTCTAACCTCACATGGTGGGAAGGGACAAAGGAGTACTCTGGGGTCTCTTTTATGAGGACATTAATCTCATTCATGACCTCTCTATCCTCATGACCCAATCACCTTCCAAAGGCCCCACCCTCCAAATACCATCACACTGGGGATTAGATTTCAACATATGAAGTTTGGGCAGATACAACCTTCAGTCTATAGGATACACCCCCTTCCATCACCTTATATTCCAGCCACACTAGACCACCAGTATTCCCAGAAATTACCAAGTTTACTCATACACTCGATGATCTCCCTGGAATGAGAGACTGAAAAGGGAATATAGGCTCATCACTGAGGGCCTTGGGTTTTGGAATGAATCAAAACAGGCCTTGAATCTCTGCTTTGCAATTTGCTAGCAGGGAGACCCAGTCAAGTTACCCAAAAGTAAGCCCCAAGCCCCAGTCTGTCGTCTATAAAATGAGGGTAATATCACTCTTTTTTGGGGTTGACATGAAGATTATATACCCTTACCTACAAAGAGATTAACACAATGACCAGAAAATAGTAAATAGCACTTATTATTCTACTGCTGTAATGACTGATTACAGCTACTACTATTTCTCCTACTACTCTAGGTCCGCTTGCCTTTAGTTGCTGCATTTTTTGAAAATCTCAGTGACAGATGTTTTCCTGGAAGTATACTTGATCATTACAAACAATTGAAAATTTAGTTGAATTCTTTTAAAATGGTTGATCAAGATGTACAATACTATTCTGAACTAAGATGAGATTTGATTATAAAATAATATTCTAATATCCCAGGTTGGATGATTAGTTTTAGAAACCATTTCGACAGATGAGTTAAAATGTATTTAGAGAAACAACATTTTGATGTAGTTGAATGGTTAGGATGAACAGTAATTACTCAAATGCTTTTCAGAATGAAAGAGAATTATTAATAATTAAGCTGAGATAATAGGAGTAAATGAGGCCAGTCCCTGGAAAAATGCCACCCCCCCCCCACAAGTCAGTTCAATGGATTTTTTTTTAATTTAATTGTTTTATTTATTTATTTTTTTTAAGACAGAGTCTCGCTCTGTTGCCCAGGCTAGAGTGCCATGGCATCAGCCTAGCTCACAGCAACCTCAAACTCCTGGGCTCAAGCGATCCTCCTGCCTCAGCCTCCTGAGTAGCTGGGACTACAGGCATGCGCCACCATGCCTGGCTAATTTTTTCTATATATTTTTAGTTGTCCAGCTAATTTCTATTTTTTTTTTTTTTTTTTTTTTTTAGTAGAGACAGAGTCTCGCCCTTGCTCAGGCTGGTCTCCACCTCCTGACCTCGATCGATCCTCCTGCCTCGGCCTCCCAGAGGGCTGAGATTACAGGCGTGAGCCACCATGCCCGGCCAGTTCAATGGATTTTATTTTGAGTGAGATGCAAAGGCTTGGGCTGCAAAACATTAAATATAGAAGGGCCTCGTACTAAAATAAACAACAAATTCAGCCACTGTCCTTCACATAGGCTAAATTTACCTTTGCTAGATTTTATGATCTGTATGACACATGTCAACAAACCATTAAAACTATAACTATCCAATATTTATTCATTGCAAATTTAATTATGGTGAGGTAGAAGAGTAGTATGGATAATTTTTAAGATGTGATCAGGACAAAGTCACTCATATATTAAGTTCCCGCACACCCAGCTGCCACTAAGTTCTTTGGCTTTCTGAGACAATAGAGAAATTTCAGGATTATCTTGAATATTTGTGTGAAGACACATGTCAGAGTAAAGATGTTATTGAGTGTTCTTTGAGAGAAATGAAATGATAAATAGGAAAATGCTAAATAAGCATAGTGTTAAGATTGCTGTCACTACTGGGGAGAACTCAAAGAAAAATCATTTTTATTTCCTCTTTGACGTCTAGTTTCTAACGTCTTTCACAATTTTTTCCAAGAAAGGTGGCACAAAGATTGTTTTTCCTGTTTGCTCACCTGTCATTCACTACTCTTCACTTCAACGGGGGAAAAAATGCAAAGAAAGTAGTTTCTCTAATGGGATGCATTCCTTACAGTGTTCACCTGCTGAGAATCTCACAGGTATTTTAATAAGTTGAGGTTGTACATTTCCGATGTATTTCTTTATAATCACCAGCTGTACTGGATTCTCATTAGGTATAGAATACTAAGCACAGAGATTACAAAAGTTCATCGAGCTCCTTCTCAGAAGGTACTGGTCAGTAATTGTAGGTGCAATGAAGTATGACTATACCTGCCCAGCCATGGAGAACAGCTTCATGAAAGAAAAACCCTGCCCATGTTACCAGCATTGACAGAGTCTCCTGATCTTTGTATGTGTATTATTTTTTCTTATTTTTTTTTTCTGGTTTTCCAAGCCCTAAACCCTGGATCCTATGTCTAGACTACAATTCAGTACCTTTGCATCACGTTACTTTGCCTTGACATACTTAACTAGATTCTGATTTTACCCTATAGTTGCCACATAAACTGAATATTGTTTGAAAAATACAGGTTTTTGGTCTTGATATGTCTTATATGCTCTCTGGATTCAACTTAACAATCCATTGTAGATGGGGATCTAGCGTTTCTAGAAATGCCACATCTCAGAATCATAGAATTGCACAAAAATAAACTGTAGGAAATATTTGTAAGTATCCATGAAATTCAGATTAATAAGAGAAATTCATTCTAAAACACTTATTGAGTGCCTACAATGTGCCAAACATCATTGAAAATGTTGGAAACGAAGCAATCAAAAGAGGAGTAAAATTCCTTCTCACAATGTACTGAATATATGATATAATATGTCAAATAATGGTAAATGTTCTATAGAAAACTGAAGCAGAATAAGGAGGCTAAAATATGCTTGGGGTTACTATGCTTTGTAGAGAGAAACAAAAACCACTCTGGTAAGGTGTTATCTGTGCAGAGACATGGGGAAATAAAGGTGCTGAATGTAAGTGAGGAAAGAAAATTCCAGATAAAGAAAACACCAATGGCAAAGGCCCCAAGGCAGGAGTGTGGTTGGTATTTTCAAAGTATGGTAAGTGGAGTTAGAGCTCCATGAATGATAAGGAGAGTGTTAGGAATGAACTTAGAGATGTTGGCAGGAGCAGACTGTGGACGGCCTTCTAGGCCATGTTAAGGCTTTTGTACTTTATTGGGTGAGACACAAAGCCATTGAGCATTTACAGCAGAAAAGTGGCACTGTCTGATTCCTTCTCAGAGGATCATACCAGCTGTTGTGTGAAATATAAGTCACAGGAAGGACAAAGTTGAAAACCAGGACATTAGTCCTGAAGCTACCTGAATGCTTCAGGACTAATGTGAGAGATGGCAGGGCTTGTATTGGGTAGAAATGACACATGGCAAGAAGTATTTAAATTCTGCATGTCAAAGGTAGTGCTGACAAGATTGATAGAGAGGTGAGCTTTGGGCAATAAGAGTGAGGGTTAAGGTTAATGTTAAATATTAATAACTGATAAAATCAAGTTCTCATTCATTAGGATGGATACTCCTGGAGGGTGTGTGTGTGTGTGTGTGTGTGTGTGTGTGTTTGCATCTGTAAGAGATATCATGAGTTTGGCTTCAGATGTGTTTGAAGTTATAATGAGACATCCAAGTCAAAAGGTGAGTTGGAAATGTTGGTTTAGAGTGCAGAGCAGAGTTTAGTGCTAGAGTATAAACTGGGGAATCCTCATCAGCATCTAGATGGTCTTTAAATCCCTTGGTATGGATGAGATCACTTTGAAGTGAGTAAAGAGACAGAAGTTTAAGGGCCGAGCACAGGAACTTTTTAAGATCTAGAGGTTGAAAATACGGGATAAAATGAGAGTGAGACAGAGAAGAAGGAGCTAGTGAAGGAGCAGACGTAGATATAAAAGAAAGTCTTATCCTGGAGACAAAATGTAGAACATTTTTCAAGAAGGAGAGATAATCCATGTCAAAGTGCTACTCAGAGATCTAGTAACAGGCGTGCTAAGAAATGATGCTTGGATGTATCCAGTAGCCTGGACATTTAAGAGGTTTCGCCAACTGGGCACAGCCCTTTTCTACCACAAATTCTCTAATCTGGTTAAGTCTGCCCAGTTTAAGATCCACTTCATTTAGAAGGCTCCACAGCTCAGTGTAGAAACCAATTCTTTCCCACCACGGAACACCTAGCGTTGTGTATCCACAGGCACCGTGGTCTACAATACACAGTGAACCATGTGCTTGTCTTTCCATGCTGTAATACCCTGGGACATGTTATCTCAAATGCTTCTACTTCAATCACAAATTAAATTGCAAACCACTTATGGAAAGAACCATGTCTTAAGCATTTTTGTATCTCTCTCTCCAATATACTAATCCCTTATAGCACAATAGGTATTTAATTACAATTTGGTTGGTTTTTTTTTTTTTTTCTGATTTTTTTGTAGCAGTTGATTAAAATTTAGAGAACCCTGCCCGAATTGTTATACTCTGGTGATTTGAAAATGAGGAAGTTATGATTCTGATGTTTCTCAGGCTGATGGATGCCTTTTCACGTACCTTAGGAGAGGACTATTTAAAGTTCCTATGCCTTGTTCAGATTTAGTTGTTTTTGGTTCAATGATCTTAAATGCCAGGGAATTGCGGGCAAAAGCGTGAGAAGAAAACCTGTGATTGTGAGAGAGCATCTCAGCCCACCATGAAAGAATCCTTTCACATAAAACAAGCAAACTGTCTAAAAGAAGGAAATTAAACCGCACTTCTTGCAAACCCTGGGCTCAAAGGACAGAGACTCCGCAGGAAAGTTAATTTCAGGCGACCTGCAGGATAAGCTTTCTGCATGTGACAGCCACACGGCAGCTCAGGGTGCAGGGGCTGCCAGGTGGCAGGTAGGGACCGCTGCGGGGCTGGCAGAGGCCCCAAGGTGTGACTGGCAGGGGCTGTCTCGAGGCAGCTGGGAGCACCAGGAGGCACCGCCATGAACGTGTGGTTGGCAGGAAGACAGCCTTGCAGCTGGCAGGGGACACTGTGACACGGTGACCTGGCTGGAGCTGCTGGCTGTCAGCCGTCCCAGCCAGGCATCCACCCTGCCTAGAGCTCCCTGAGAAACCAAAGGTTGATACCACCAGATTCCAAAAATAGTCAGGCCACATGCACTGGCAAAACAAAATATTTCACGTCCGTGTCAAACGACCTTCTTCACCATGAATACTGGTTATTTTGTTGGTATTTTGGTGTTTTTTTTTTTTTTTTTAACCATGGAAACTACAACCAGTAAGTAGCAGCATAAGGACAATTTGCACCAACCGAGAGACCCCTGAATCCATCCCTGTAAATGCCTAATTAAATCTTAAGTCTCACCCAGCAATATGGCGGAGAAGCATCTGGTTCTTTTAATGTAGGTTTAGGACAGTAATGCTCAAAGGCAACTTTCACTTTTTATAGATACAAGGTTGTAATCTAATATATAAGAAAGGTCACATTTGCTGGCAATGCACGTTTGTGCTTGGCAATGGTTTTAATCGAAAGTCCACCCCAGTGAAAGAGCATTAGGGTAGCCAAGGTTAGCATTGGGTCGCTCTGGAACACACATACACACAACACACACACACACACACACACACACACACGCGCTCCTTCAGAATATACTCTGTTGATGTACAAAATGTTCTGTGAGGAAGGAAGATTAAAGTCAACAGTACTATATCAGAGGTGAGCAATGAGCTGAGCAAAAGCATAGAGAATCTTTTGTCTTTACTGTCCTTGCCACTGCGTCTAAAAGGAACTCATTTTCAACGTTTACTTATAGCAATATGTTAGGCGTTAGTAATCCTCATGTTGAGGGTTAAGGAAACCATAGGACAGTCCAAAGAGTTTAAGAAAATGGAAACTGTTACTCTGAAAAATGATGGTGACACTATTTTTTAAAGAATAATTTTCTTTTAATTAGTTAAAAGAATTTTATTTTAATTAATTAAAAGAATAATTTTCTTTAGTATTTCTGGAAATAATTGTTTCTATGGAGGCCATTTCCTGAGAAACAAAATGAAAGCAAATAAATTTAAATTTAAAAAAATATCCCAAGAGATATAACAAATTTACTGAAAAATTTAAAGCTGTAACAAATGGTCTGCTTTGTTTTCCGGGAAATTCGCACCAAAATGGTTTTTTCTGAACAAATTTCCCTAAATGTACTTTTTAGCTTCTTTTTTAATTCCTGTAAAAGATTAAAGATGCCTTAGGCTATACTATAAAACATATATAGACCTTCCCAAGTCAAATTACAAAATTTTTTTTTTATTTCAGAATATTATGGGGGTGCAAACATTTCGGTTACATATAATGCCTTTGCCTCACCCAAGCCAGGGCTGCAAGCGTGCCCTTCCCCCATACAGTGCGCTCCGCATCCATTAGTTGTGAGTTTACCCACCCCCACCACCCCCTCCCACCTGACCAGCACCCATTAAACATTACTACCATGTGGGCACCTTAGTGTTGATCAGTTAATACCAACTTGATGGTGAGTACATGTGGTGCTTGTTTTTCCAGCTGAAGATTGCTTTGGCTGCATGAGGTCTTTTCTGGTTCCATACAAAGCACAGAATTATTTTTTCTAGATCTGTGAAGCATGATGATGGTATTTTGATAGGCATTGCATTAATTCTGTAGATCACTTTAGATAATATGGACATTTTAACAATATTTAGTCCAACAATCCATGAGCATGGTAGGGTTTTCCATCTATTTACATCTTCTACAATTTCTTTTCTCAGTGTTTCATAGTTTTCCCTATATAGGTCTCTCACCTCCTTCATTAAATATAAGATTCTCTCAGTAGATGCAGAAAAAGGATTTGACAAAATACATCAGAATTTTATGATAAAAACTCTTAACAAAATAGGCATAGATGGGACATACCTTAAAATTATTAAAGCCATATATGATAAACCCACAGCCAATATCATATAGAATGGGGAAAAATTGAAAGCATTCCTGCTTAGAACTGGAACCAGACAAGGTTGCTCACTATCTCCACTTCTATTCAACATAGTACTGGAAGTCCTTGCCAGAGCAATCAGACAAGAGAGGGGAACTAAGTGTGTCCAAATGGGGCAGAAGAGATCAAACTCTCACTCTTTCCTGACGATAAGATATTATATCTAGAAAATCCCAAGGATTCAACCAAGAGACTCCCGGAATTTATAAATGAATTCTGTAAAGTTTCAGGATACAAAAATCAATGCACACAAATCAGTGGCATTCATATACACCAGTAACAGTCAAGCTGAAAATCAAATCAAAGATGCAACACCTTTCATAATAGCATCAAAGAAAATTAAATATTTAGGAATATATTTAACAAAGGTGGTGACAAATTGCAAATTTTTTACGATTGCACTGTGATTAAGAAGAAATCTGATGGATTCTCACTATGTCCCAGGCTCTGTATTGTGAGCTGGGGTAAGTATGAATCATGTAATTATGAATGTGATGAGTGTGGAGAAGAGGAAAGACTAGGACCAGGTGATATGGGGACACAGCAAGGGAATTTACCCTCATCTTACTCGATCATACATTCTCTCTGGAGTAGAGAATACATGATTTCAACTTTATTAAGAGACCAGCTACATTAGAGATAGGTTGCTTTCTTCACTAGTATTGTTGCTGAACCTTTATCATCAAGAATTACTTTTTCTCAAGTCACCAATGTTATAGGTAGAAAATATTGAGTTCTCTTTTATTTTTCCTTGCTATACAGAACTTACTCATAACTATGATTTGGTAATCACTCACTATTGGCTAACGATGTGGTAGGTGCTTTACAGGATTTTAATGTGATTTGTGAAGTATTAGTCTCATTTTGTAGATATAGGAGACTATGATAGGTACAGAATTAATGTTTCCAGTGTCACATACATAGAACGTGATGGATCCAAGATGTGTTCCCATGTCTGGTATTTCCAACATTGACAAGCTTTGTAGCTCAGCACAGTAGCATTTAGAACTAGTCACAGCAAGTGTCTCTATTAGCAGAGGGCTGCCATTTCCATCTTCCTATTTTTTTAAAATGTGTCTACTTCTCCTCCTTAATTATGCATCTAATCATGGTACTTAGGTGAAAACAATGGTTGAGTTGGTCACTGAATTAGAAGCATCAGAAATTATTTGTTAAATTAATTAAATGACGTGAAAAAAATTAACTCAAAACAAAAAAATAACATCATTGATGAGGAGAAAAGCTGTAGCACTTATTTGTATTGGAAGTTGTTAACTTTTCTAAAATTCTTTTGGGTTAACTAAGATACATTATCAGACTACTTTAATTGATGAAATTACAGATTTAGAAATTATATAAAGCCATGATAAAAACTTCTGATTTGTCACTTTCTTGATGAGGAATAATGGGAAGACAAGAAAGTTGTTTCATATATAGTGGAATAAGTTTATTTTATAAAGTAAATATGAAGATGGAGTGGAAAGTTGTGTCTACATGGAAAAAATGACAATTTTAGAGATGAAGAGACAGTTTTATGGGAATACCCTCTCCATACTGAAGTGGATTATTTTGTATATCTCTTTCTCTCTATGAAAACTTTTGGAGCCTGAGGAGGCTGCCAGGAGTATTGAAGCACCCAGACCAGTGTATCTAGCACGTAAAACTAATTAAAAACATACCAATAGTCCTATAAAAAAGACATTACCATATTTTAAAAGAAATTATCAATTACTATTAGAAAGCATGATCTTGCGGATTTTGCCTGTGTTTATTCAGTCACTGACTCATTCAATAATTCCTATTTTGTGACACCTACCATGTGCCACACAGTGATTCACTCCCTTGAAGGAGATCAATAAACACGATGAACAAAGGTCTCTGATCTTATTGTGGAACTCATATTCTAAAAGGGGGAGACAATATACAATAAAAATAATAAATAAGAAAATTATACAGACATTAAAATATTCAATATGTGTTACAGAAAAAGAAAAACGAAAGTGGACTAAGGAGTATTAGAAGTGGGGGGAGAGTGACAATTTAAGTAGACCTTGTTGAGAAGGTGACATTCAAGAAAAGAAACAGGCAGTGAGAGGGTCAGCCGTGCAGGTATCTGGGAAGACCATTCCAGGCAGGGGGAACAGACAATGCAAGGATCTTAAGGCAGGAGCATGTCTGAAACGTTTGAGATTAATCAGGACCATGAGCAAGACCTTAGGCTTTTATTTGGTAGCAGACATCTGAAAGTCTTGCACAGAGTGATGGCATGGGCTGGCCTATGTTTTTAAACAATCACTCTTTAGGAGTGCAGTAGTGGAAAAAGGAGACCAGTGAGACAACTTGGAGTTTCCAAGGCAAGAGAGCATGGTGGCTTGAACAAGGGCAGTTGTGGTGGATGAGCTGTGAAGTGATCAGGGTCCGAGCATATTTTCATTTACTAATAGATTGGTTGTGAGAATTAACAGCAAGAAAGATTACTTTAAGAGAACTGATTTTAAGCTTCTCTGTTTACATTGAATTTTGGTAAGCACGAAATGTTAAACCAGCAAGACCACTGCTGTGGTTTGGATATGACCTCTAAGAAGCATGGGTTGGAAACTTAATCCACAAGGCAAGAGCGTTGGGAGGCGGGGCCTAATGGAAGGTGTTTATGTGATCAGGGCTCCATCATCATGAATAGATGAAGGCTGGTTAATAAAAGGGCTTGAGGCTGCAAGTTTAATCTTTTGCTCTTTCTTGCCTTCTCTTTGCCCTTCCACCATGAGACGATGCAGTGAGAAGGCATTTGCCAGACGCCAGCCCCTCAAGTCTTGGACTTCCCAACTTCCAGAGCTGAGAGCCAATAAATTTCTGTTCAGTATAAATTTCCCAGTCTCAGGACTCTGTTATAATAGCATAAAATGGACTAGGACAACTGCCTTGCCTTGCTTGGCAAAGGATTTTTAGTGAAATGGAAATATTTTATATGGCTTAATCATCCCAAATAATTTATTTTTACGTTGATTTTTAAAAACATTTTTGTGTTTAAAACTAAAATGAGGTTAAATAGAGTAAGCCTAGGATTTAAATCCTGGTTGGTTGTATCATACATTAGTCTTAACTTTGGAGAACTTTTAAAAAACTAGCTGCCAGGTATTACTCCCAAACAATTGATGAGACTCTCTGAAGGTGGTGTCTGGGTACTGATATTTTTGGGTTGAAAAGTCCCCCAGGTGATTCTAATATGCAGCATGGTTAGAAAGCTTGAAATATTGCCTATCTGTGCTAAGTTGGGGGATGTAGTGCCCCCTAAAGAAGTTCATAACTTGATCTTGATATCCCAATAACATAATTTTAATTGGAATAATTTAAAGGCAAAAATCCAAGCACCAAAAATATTTTCTTTTTCTCTTAGCTCTCATGCCCAATAAGGGTAGCCATTTATAATAGCTTTTTAGCTGGAGCACCCTGAAATTAGCACTCGCTCTCCGGAGATGTACACATTAATTCTGAAAGTGATATTGATGCCAAGCCTAGTGTGAGGAAGGAAGCCATGTTAATCACATGGGTTTCAGGTCCATTAGAAACACCAGAGAGGCAGAGAAATTCCTTTTTGCCAAATGGAAAATGTCAAAAAATCAGCAGGGTAAAATAGGATTCGATTTTCATGCTCCTAAGGAGGAAAATAGAAGCAAATTAGAGACTAAAAATATGCCAGCCAATTCTCTTAAATAAGTTAATTTAGTACATGTCCATCACTAATTTGAAGATACCACCTTTGTAAAGTTACCATTTATTTAAAACAAAAATGTCCCCTTCTGCTTCTTTTTCTGAATCATGTCATCTTTCTACCTGCTGTTCTAGAATACGGGTCTAGGCTTGGTAAATCGTGAGTCTGTCCTTACCTGCGGGTTTAAGTCTTTGAATTCAGAGCCCGTCTGTTCTTTTCTGCTGTTAATTGTTTCTACATCCGTCTGCTCACTGGCAATGTTCAAAGATTTTGTTAAAAGAAAAACAGACACTAAAATCATTTTTGAAATACTTTTGAAACATGATGCATTTTCTTCACTACAGTATAGGAATATATGCTTTAAAAACATACTTATAAAAATAAGTTAAATCTGTAGTATAAACAGGGTGATTAGGCTTGATCATGCAAAATCATACTGAGAATTTTGAGTTTATAATTATGAATATAAGCAAACCTCTGGAATCAATGTTTTCTAGCAGAGGTGGTTATAAGAACATTGTTGTAAAAAGAACCATAACATATTACTATCTTTGAGGAAAAAAAGAATCAGGATGACTTCATAGACATCCATAATGTAAATATGTACTGACACACAATAACACACTGGCTTATCTGAAAACTTTAATCATAGAAGGATCTTACATGGCATTTAGTTCTGACACAGGTAGGTAGGATATTGGAGACTATAAACAATAATACGTGAGATGGAAGACATAACACTTTCAGCAATTGAGACTTCCGATCTGTTCTAGGCCACTCCTTTTACTGTATTCCTTGTGTCCCTGAGCACACAATAAACCGCTTTTTAAAAATTCTGCTTCCCTTTGCCTTGCTTTCTTATATATAAATAGAAAGAGAATAAAATTGCAATGTTTAACGTCAGAGCATGGTATCTAATAATACTCCATATAACATAGCAAAATAAGACATCACCAAGACACATAGTGATTAGTCTGGCCCATCAAAGTGAAGGAGAAAATCCTACAAGCTGCAAGGTGAAAGCAACAACCAACTTACAAAGGAAAACCCATCAGACAAACAACAGAATTCTCAGCCGAGGAAGCCAGAAAGGACTGGGATCTTATTTTTAGTATTTTAAACAGAATAACTGCTATCCAAGAATTTTGTATCCTGGAAAACTAAGTTTCATAAATGAAGGAGAAATAAAGTTGTTCCTAAAACAAGCAAATACTAACAGTTTGTCACCACTAGACCTGCCCTACAGGAAATGCTCAAAAGTACTCTATAAATGGAATAGAACAATCGATACCCAAACAGTGTTAAAAAACCCAAAAGTTGAAGCTCTTAGCTCTTATAAAATGGTGGCACACAGGAGAAACAAAAGAACAAGACCCTTCTAACCAGCAAGGACTCCCATAGAGTCAAGGTAAAGGTATGGAAGAAAATACTCCACAAATATGTAAACAAAAAGCAAACAGGAGTAGCTATTCTCATATGATATAAAATAGACTTTAAATCAACAATGGTTAAAACATACATAGACAGTCATTATAAATGATAGAGGGAGCAATTTAGCAATAATATATAACAATCCTAAATATCTATGCATCTAATACAGGAGCTCTCAGATTCATAAAATAGATTCTACTAGATCTAAGGAAAGAAATAAATAGCAGCATCATAATAACTGGAAACTTTAACACTCCACTGACAGAACTGGACAGATCATTGCAGAAAGTCAACAAAGAAACACAGGACTTAAACAAGACTCTAGAATGAATGGACCTAATAGGTATGTACAGAATATTCTACCCCAAAACTACAGAATATACATTCTTCTCATCAGCACATGAGATACCTTCCAAGATAGATCATATATTAGGCCACAAGTCTCAGAAAACTCATAAAAATTGAAACAATACCATGTATCTATTCAGATCACAGTGGAATAAAACTAGAAATCAATTTTGAGGGAGGAACTCTCAAATCTATACAAAGTCATGGAAGTCAAACAATCTGATGAATAATCCTTGGGTCAATGATGAAATTAAGATGGAGATCAAAAGATTTTTTTCAAACAGAATGACAAAGAGTGTACAAGCTTCGAAAATTTATGGGATACAGAAAAAGCAGTGCTAAGGTGGAAATTCATATCCTCGAATGCCTACATCAAAAAGACAGAATGAACACAAATTAACATCCTAATGTCACACCTCAAAGAATTATTAATAGAAAATGAAGAACAAACCAAACCCAAAGCTAGCAGAAGAAAAGAAATAACAAAGCCCAGATCAAAAGAAATGGGAACAATAACAACCAAAAAAAAAAAAAACCCCACAAAAAAAAATACAAAGGATTAATGAAACAAAAAAATTGGTTCTTTGAAAAGATAAAATTGATAGACCATTAGCTAGATCAAAAATAGAGAAAGGACTCAAATACACTCAACCAGAAATGAAAAGGAGATATTACAACTGATACCACAGAAATACAAAATATTTATGAATACTATGAAAACCTCAAGGAAATGGATAAATTTTTTAAAACACACAACATACCAAGCCTGAATCAGGAAGAAATAGAAATCCTGAACAGATGAATAATGAGTAGTGAGAGTGAAATAGTAATATCTCCCGCCAAAAAAAAAAAAAAAAAAATTTCTGGGCTAGACAGATTCACAGCCAAATTCTACCAGACCTACATATAAGAACTGGCACTCATTCTACTACTGAAACTTTTCCATAACATGGAGAATAAGGGAATCCTTCCCTAACTCACTCTACCAGCCAGTATCACCTTGATATCAAAGCCAGTAAAGGACAGAACAAAACAAGAAAATGATAGACTAATATCCCTCATGAACATAGATGCAAAAATTCTCGACAAAATATTAGCAAACTGAATCCAACAGCACATCAAAAAGATAATTCACCATGACCAAGTGGGTTTTATCTCAGGGATGCAAATATAGTTCAATATACACTATTAAATAAACATAATTTACCACATAAATAGAAGTAACAATCAATACCATATGATCATCTCAATAGACACAGAAAAGTATTTGATAGAATCCAGCACCCATTCATGACAAAAACTTTCAACAAACTAGGCATAGAAGGAACATAGTTCAAAATAATGAAAGCCATGGATGACAAACCCATAGCCAACATCATACTGAATGGGGAAATGTTGAAAGCATTTCCCCAAAGAATGGGAACAAGACAAGTGCGCCCACTGTCACTATTTTTATTCAACATAGTACTGGAAGTCCTAGCCAGAACAATCAGGTAAGAGAAAGAAATAAAGCGCATTCTAATGGGGAAAGAGGAAGTCAAACTATCCCTATTTCCAGAAGATATGATCTTGTAACTAGAAAACCCAAAAAATCCACCAAAAGACTCCCAGAGTTGATAAACAAATTCAGTAAAGTCTCAGGTTAACAAAATCAACGTACACAAATCAGTAGCATTTCTATATACTAAATAACAGTCACATGGAGAATCAAATAAAAACTCAACACCATTTACAATAGCAACAAAGAAAAAAAAAACCTAAGAATATGCTTAAGTAAGGAGGTAAGGAGGTGAAAGATCTCTGCAAGAAGAACTATAAAACACTGATGAAAGAAATCATAGATGACACAAATAAAAGGTAAAACATCCCAATGGCTCATGGATTGGAAGAATCAACATTATTTAACTGTCCATACTGCCCCAAGTGATTTATAGATTCAATGCAATTCCCATCAAAACACTTGTATCATTTTTCACAGATGATAAAATAATTCTAAACTTCATATGGAACCAAAAAAGAACCTGAATAGCCAAAGCAATATTAAGAAAAACAACACATAGAGAGGCACTACATTACCTGACTTCAGGTTGTACTACAAGGCTGTAGTAACCAAACAGCATGATACTGGTGTAAAGGTAGAGACATAGACCAATGGAACAGAATAGAGAACCCAGAAATAAAACCATATAGCTAGGACTAACTGATTTTTGACAAAGTAGACAAAAACATAGACTAGGGGAATTACACCCTACTCAATCAATGGTGCTGGGAAAATATGGATAGCCACATGCAGAAGAATAAGATCCCTGTGTCTTATCATAGACCAAAATTATCTAAAATTGGATTAAATACTTAAATGTAAGACCTGAAACCATAAAAATTCTAGAATAAAACATAGAAAAAAACACTTCTGGACATCAGCCTAGGCAAAGAATTTGTGACTATGACCCTAAAGGCAAATACTCGCAACAACAAAAATAAATAAATGGGACTTAATTAAATTAAAAGGCTTCTGCACAGTAGGGGAAGTAATCAGCAGAGTAAATAGACAATCTACAGAATAGGAGGAAGTATTTGCAAATTCTATGTCTGACAAAGGACTAATACCCAGAATTTACAAAGAACTCAAACAAATAAGAAAAAAACAAATAACCCCATTAAAAAGTGGGCAAAATACATGAGCACAGTTTTTTAAAAAGAAGATAGACAAATGGCCAACAAACACATGAAAACATGCTTAACATCACTAACCATCAGGGAAATGCAAATGAAAACCATTGCCCAAAGTGATTTACAGATTCAGTGCAACCCTAACCACCTTATCTCTATCATAATGGCCATTATTTAAAAAAATCAAAAAAACAATAGATGTTGGTGTGGATGTAATGAAAAAGAAATGCTTATACTTTGTTGGCGGGACTGCAAATTAGTGCAATTTTTATGGAAAATAGTATGTTGATTCCTCAAAGAACTAAAAGTAGAGTTACCACTCAATCCAGAAATATCACTATTGATATCTACCCAAGGGGAAAAACGTCATTAAAAAACAAACAAACAAACAAACAAAAAAACCCCACCAACTCCCAAATGTTTTTTGTAGCACGATTCACAATTGCAAAGATGTGGAATCAACATAAGTGCCCATCAACTCATGAATGGATAACGAAAATGTGATATATGATACATATGTGATATATTATATCGTATATATCATATATGTGAGGTACACACAGACACACACAGTGGCACTGTGGAGTACTACTCAGCCATAAAAATGAATGACGTTATGTCCTTCACAGCAACTTGGTTGGAACTGAAGAACATTATCCTAACTGAAATATCTGAGGAATGGAAAAACAAGCACCTCATGTTCTCACTAATAAGTGGGAGCTAAATGATGGGTGCACACTAAAAAGGAGGGCAATGGGAAGGGGGTGAGGGATAAAAACTTACCCATCTGGTACAATGCACACTATTCTGGTGATGGGCACACTAAATGCCCTGACTCCAGTATTATGTAATTCATCTATGCAACAAAAACACTTGTACCCCCCTTGATATTTTGAAATAAAAATTAAAAAAAAATAAATAGAGTTTGAATTAAAAAAAAATCATCCAGAGAGTTTGGCTTTTGGAATGTGGTGCATTATTATAGTTCATTTGCAAATATCGAGTGGCGCTGTTCAGTTAAAGAAGTATGAAGATGCTTTGAAATGCATTGCCAAAGTGTTTGTAGAATAAAATTCATCAATAAAAATGAAGAGTATTGTCAGAGTTCTTCATTTATTGCACAGAGGAGATTTAGCTTTGATGACGTATCTGATAGTCCATATAGAAAGAAGCAGTTTGTACGTAAATTCAAAATCTTTTTTTGTAATTTTAATTAAAATTCAAAGGATTCTAGGGAATTACACCATTAACCTTTCTCTGCTAGAATTCAAAGGATGGCTTTTTAGGTCACTGTGAATAATGAGTGTGCTAGTCTCATCCAAATGTCCATTTGTACAACTCCACAGCCAGGAGCAGGACTATTAACTCGTCAGCCGTTTGGCAGTCTTTGCCCAAAGGAAAGTGCCAGATGGGGGTTTCAGGGCAGGGCTGTCCTCAATCGACAATGACGAATGACAAATTTAGTGAAGTTTTTTCTCGATGTAGTTCATTGTTATCTGACTCATTCAAAAAAATTTTAAAGATGGTTAAAGGTCTGCCAAAGAGGGGAGAGAAGCAGATAAAAAGAAAAAGGTTGGGGAACACAACATTTATGCAAAAACGTTTTATCAGAGCTATCTGGAATAGGATTGATTGCATCTGTGTGTGCATTTTGTGATTTGAAAAATAGTTAAACTAGAGGACTCGTGCTTGTCAATGGGAAAATTATTGTGAAATTTTGTATTTGAAAGCAAAAAAAGACGACAAAAGAAATGGAAAGAACATGTGAGCGTTTGAGGAAAACTTCTTTATAGGCGGTTGAGATATTCCCAGATAGCGCAGGAGAAATAAACTGAAAAACAAAAACAAACAAACAAAAAAAAACAGAACCCAACCCCAAAACCAAAACAAAACAAAACAAAAAAAACTCAAGAAGAATAAAGATTGTGAAGAAGGTAAAGGCGAATCAATATCAGTAAAACCACGTTGGTGCCTGGAGGAGCTGGTGGAGATGGGAAAGGAGAGAAGTTTGAACCTCAAACAATTTACTGCAAACAATAAATTCATTTGCACTTGAATGGAACTGAGATATGTCAGAGGAAATGCAGTCTCTGTTTCTCTGCTCAGGAAAGGGGATTTTCGGTCATTAGCAGATTTGTGGAAATCTGCTGGCTCCTAAGAAGGCAAGCGGAGGCAGCGTGTGCCTGGGGAAGGAAGTGTTCAGCGAAGCTGTTTGTGGACAGGCTATTGAAGGATGGATGGGGCATTGTCTTCCCATATTAATTATTGTTTATGTGACAGAGTGTCTGATGAAATTATTGAATTATCTTCCTTTCGGTTTATATTGGGACAAATTCCACTGCTAGAATACACCAGCAAACAATCTCAAAGGAACTATGAGCCTACAGGTAGAAAACGGAAAGGCTTAAAGATATTGCTCATTTTATCTCCCTTGTAACAGAAGATTACAACTTCGCAAAAGAAAGAAAATAGGGAGTAAACCAACAGCTCCTGTGTGGAAGAACACGGCTTATTTTCCTAGACGTAATTTAACCATCGAGAATGTGTCCTTGATTTGGACTGAATTATTTGCAAAGAGTAGAGGACAGTGAGCCAGACACTTGCCAACATGATCAGTAGGATTTTAACCAAAAAGTGGAGAGGGGAGAGGGAGAGAGAAATTCTTTCATTCAATGAAAGACAAAAAGCCAGCATACATAGGTTATGAAAAATAAATTTTCTTTGGTACTTACTATATGCTATAACTGTTCTAAGCCTCTTTCATGCATTAGATTGCACAATCATCTTTACTAACTTATTGAATTTTTTTTTATCTTTTATACTTTTATTGAATAGGTTTTTTTTTTTTTTTTAAATCTTCACACATTGCTTCTCTGCACTTTGGCTAAGATCAAAGGTAAAATCTTTACAAATACACGAGGAAACTGGGGTCTGAAGAAATTTCTTCAGAAAATTCAGATAATTATGTCAGGAGACATAATTATCATCCAAAGGTGGTCATGCAATAAATAAAATGAAGGTGAATTTTACTTAAAGGTAAGACTTTCCAGCCAGATGGAGAAAATGGATGATGAACTTTAGGGGAAAAAAATGAAAAAACATCTGATCCCAAAAATACAAGTTCTTATAGTGATGAGACTTTCCATTTATGTGGATTCATGCAGAAGATGAATTTTTCTGGAAGCATACCATTCGAACATCTCCTATCCAAGTTCTAACCAGGACTGACCCTTCTTAGCTTCCAAGATCCAGACAAGACTGGGCATGTTCAGGGAGGTATGGCCATCGACTATCTGAACTGCTTATAACTAGTTGTGCTTGTTTGCTGGGGCTACCATAACAAAGCCACATAGGTTGGCTTAAACAGCAGAAATTTATTATCTCACAGTTCTGGAAGCCGGAAGTCCAAGATCAAGGTGCTTTCACCCATGGTCGGCTCCTTTCCAGGGCTGCATGGGAACATCTGTTCCATTTTGTCCCCTAACTTCTGGTAGTTTGCTGGCAATCTTTGGCATTCCTTGGCTTGGAGAGGCACCACCCAAATTTCTACCTTCGTCTTCACATGACAGTGTCCTGTGTTTGTGTCTGTGTTCAAACTTCTTCTTCCTAGAAGGACACTAATCATAACGGATAAGGGGCCCACTCTATTCCTGCATGACTTCATTTCGGTTAATTACACTACAATGACCCTATTTCCCAATTAAGGTCACATCTGAGGTACTAGACGATAGGACTTCAACACATGAATTTTTGTTGGGACATAATTTAACCAATAAAAATGGTTTCGAATAATATTTTTATTTCTCAGATGGCAAAACAAGTTATAATCGGGACGACGACTCTAAACTTGATTGTGACCAAACAGTGGTGATTGAATACATGGAGATGTTGACTGCAGGTGGTTATAACTAAAGAAGAGAATGCCAGGCACACAATGCTACAAGAGTAGTAGAAAGTTCAAGAAGGTAGATTGTAACTGGTAAGAGTAAAGATATATATGGAGTCTCATGTCCTGGGGCCGTAAGAGAAACAGTGGCTCAGCAGAGATTGATAGCTCAAAAACAAAAAATTCCCAATCATGAAGGATACCCACATTGCAAGGTAGATGATGGGTAGGGGAAGAAATAGTCACGTTGATCTTTCTAGAAAAAAGAGCATTCTGAAGAGCTCACGTTTACAATATAGAGCTTCCACTAACATTTAGGTTTTGTTGATTTCAGAGTGAAATTTGTCACGCACAAAACATGGAGATTAGATGACATGACCAAGAACTAATATTAAAAGTTCTATCAACTTGTATAAAATATGTGAGAACATCTATAACTCTGAATAAAATGTGGCTTCAGAAAAATGTCTGAGGTATCAAAAGGGTTTTTCAGGAACGTTAAGAGCAAGGAGAAGACACAGTATACAAGGAGAAGCCTGCTGCTTTGGGACAGATGGCATAATGTCAGCAGATAACAGGGAGAAATCAGAACTCCTTCACTGCTATTGGATTTTATCTACTTTGTTATAGAGGCAATTGGTCTTCAAGAGAGGTGAGATAATTATTTTTTTTCTTTTGAGACAGGGTCTTGGTCTGCCACCCAGGCTGGGGTACAGTGGCACGAACATAGCTCACTGCAACCTCAAACTCCTGGGCTCAAGCGATCCTTCCAGCTCAGACTGAGACTCCCAGGTAGCTGGGACTACAGGCATGTACCACCATGCAGGGCTATTTTTTAAAATTTTTGGTAGAGATGAGAATCTCACTATGTTGCCCAGGCTGATCTCGAACTTCTGCTCTCAAGCAATCCTCCCTCCTTGGCCTCCCAAAGTGCTGGGATTCCAAGAACGAGTCACTAATGCCTGGCTGAGGTGAGATAATTTACAGAGTGTACCTGTTGCTCTCAGTGATCCAGACAAAATGTATCACAGGTTTCCAGGGAACTTGGGGAAGAGACATCTGTATCTCTGCTTCTAACACATTTGGAGGACGTGTGGGAAATGGAAGGAGGGTTAGAAAATTGGGGGTAGGAAGTAACATATTGGTTTCCAACAAATAGAGGGCAGAATAGATTATCTGTACTACAGAGCAGGGAGCTTGAATGAATTCGAGAAAAAAGATCTACATGGAGGATTTTTGACAGTCTTTGGTCATGCATGTCTTATGGTGCTAGATACCCTGGGGTTCTTAGCAGAAATCATGACGGCAGAGCAAGAGGGAGAGGAGGGAGGTAGGAGGAAGAAGTACAGGGAGAGGCTGACCCCCTTGCATGGGGATTCCAATCAAAACATCGGTCCTTTTCTTTTTTCAGGTAGGATTATGGTTAGGCAGAAGGGGTCTATGAATTTTTTAAAAAATCATGGAAAAAACCTCACAGTACAATGAATTACTAAACCCTTGGTTTGTGAACACCTGGGGAGGATCGCAGTGAGCTTCATTGTCCACAGTTAGTTCAGGCAGGATTGGTAATGGGATTTTCCTTTCCTTTTTCTTTTGGTTCTTATCTTTTTATTCCTCTCCCTTTCCCTCCTCTCTCCCTTGTTCCCTCCTTCCCTTGTTTCTTTCTTCTTTACCATCTTTCCTTCTTTTTTCTCTTCCTTGCTTTTTAAGATTACCAAAGAGTTTTCTAGACATGTAGAAAATAATTTCCCTGCAAGACACTGACAGTCACTTTTGATAACCTTCTTGTGGATGAGGCAGAAGAATGGGAGATGAATGGAGGCATAATTGGGCAACATTGTAAGCGGTTGATTAACTGGATGTGCAGGTTAAAAATTTAATGAGTTGTTAACATAAAACATATTCTCAAGTCTCAGAGCTCCATTCCCTTTATAGTGATTCCCAACGTTTTCAATTAATAACTATTTCAATTATTAAAGCATGCTGATCAAATTTGTACGTCACACGGAGCTGTGAAGAATAACAGATTTATTTTTAGATTCTTTCTTTTAAAGAGTCTCAGCAGGCTGGAATGGGAACATAAACTGCTGTGTCAACCCAGCATGCACAAGGACCGCACCAGCTGAAGGTGGGGAGTAGGTCACCCAATGGGGAAGGAAAGGGAGGTCTTAGCCATGCTTTTGGAGGATGATCTAGGCCCATAAGCTACAAGACGACCCAGATGGGCACATGAAGGTCATTCTCATGGCCACACAGCGAAGCCAACCTCAGAAGCCATCCATGCCGAGAGAGGCTGTCAGGTACTGCACCAGCTGGAGGAGCAGATGAAAGCGAAGAGATGCCGCGCTACCCACTAGGATGCCAAGGTGCACCCAGCCATGAGTGACGCTTCCATTCTGTCCTTGCTGCTCCCAGCTGCTGGCCTACCTGAGCACGGGAAATTCAAAAATGGGATCAGGCGAAGTAAGAGGAAAAGAGTCTTGAGAATTTGAGAAAGATCAGAGAGGGAGTTGTAATCACCAACTGAAAAATTAATATGTTAATTGCATCAGATAGTCACTTACACGTGAGTATGTTTTGATCCATAAATGACTAGGACTGCATGTGGCAGTCACTGCCAACAGGACTAGAACCTCACAGAGAAATTTAATTTTGTTAAATATGAAAGAATCTCCCCTCTCTCTCACTTATCTGATCTGATACTGTTGCATTCTGCCCGTCCTTATTTAATAAGAAACATTTTGAACAGTGCCCGGAACTTTGTAAGTGCTCAATAAATGCCAATACATGACAGTTTTTATGAACAGAAATCCTTTTTTTTTTTTTTTTTAATAACATAGTACCTAGACCACACATGGAAAATTATAGTCAGTTTAAGATGAAACTTGATAAACTAGGGTCTACCCCAAAGAAACCGTTCAAGATAATGAGTATAGTTCTTGCCCCAAGAATAGGAATAGTAATATTGTCCCAGCTGGCTCAACTGTACAACTACTGTCTATAAAGTGAATGTGGGTGTAGGGAGCAGCGCTGTCACTCCCAGAAAAGACTGGCAATCTGTGGTTTATGGTGAATAAGGAAAGAACTAAGCAAAATACTTAAGCATCCCAGTTTGCTACGGGGAAGCCAGGAAGAGTGGGTTTCCCACTGTAGGTTGTTAAGAAGGGAGATTATTTTGGAATACTGCCTAAATGGACAAGGGAAAAGAAATGGAGGAGAAATAAACCCATGTAAAATTAGGGTCTAACTATGACAACGGGTTTCAGAATGGCATGTGATACTATGCAAATACGAGGTGAGAATTGAATTGTCACACATAGGAGGTCGTGTGTTGACTCTATATTATGATGCAGTGAGTTGGGTTGGGAAATTCAGAACAAAGATAAAATCTTATCCTCAAGTAATTTACAGTTTAGTAAATATAGATGTGTCAACAAATGCAGAAATAAATTGCCCTGGCATGAAAAAAAAAAAAAAAAAAAAAAGATGTCCTGCATTCAAGCACAAAAGAGAGGAGAATCAGGAAAGATTTTCAAGAAAAGGAGATGCTTGAATTGAGTTTACAAAGATGAATATATTTTTCTACAAATTAATTACAAAAGGGGCTCTCAGACAGGAGAAACTCATAATGTTCAGTACAAGAAGGGAATATTAATATGAAATAGACTGACAAACTCAAAATGCCAGAAATTCAGTACTGTTGGACTGTAAGGGAGATTACCATGAGAGACAGAAGTTATAACGATATACAGGTCCTAGATCATGGAGAGCCTTAACAGGATATTAGTATTTTCTGCCATTTTCTTATGGAGGGAGGAAACCAGTGAAAATTTTTAAGCCAAAAAGTGAAAAATCACACTGGAAAAAGTTTGAAGGTGAATTGGAAAGAGGAAAGAGCAAAGACATGTAGAGATTTTTTTGAGGCTGGATCAGTGATCTCAGGAAGAACTGATAGATTCCTGAAGGAAACCAGTGCTGGAGGTAATGGTGGAGGGGAAGTAGAATTAATAAATTTTGGTCCTTTTCTGGTTTGGGGATTGGAAGAAGGATGAATCTTGGTGAGATCTCAGGTTCCTGCAAGAACATTTATCAAGAACAGTAATACAAGAGTCATTTCAACACATGAAGATAGGTGAGTTCAGTTTTATACATGTTGACTTAAGGTGTCTGTGGTTAGCAAGTGACAATGTCCTGTGGCCAGTCGGCTATGTAAATCTGAAGCTCAGAAAATAGTGAATTCGTGATTTAAATTTCAAGCATATAAGTAGACAATGAATCATTGGGAAGGTACGGTTTAGGCACGTAATGAGAAGTTGTTAATTTGTAAAGAAGAAAAGGAACGTCTAATATTTTAGGTTATATCAACATTAAATAGGTTCCCAGAAGACAAAGAGCCAGGCCTGGTGATTGGAAAGAATGGCTGGAGAGTTCAAATGCAAACGTCTGTGACGTGTGTAGCAGAAGGAAGCCAACGAATAACAGTTTCTGGAAGAACAGAGCATACGATAGAGTCCATCGTAGCAAAGTCAAAACAAGTCGAGGACTTAAAAATTGTAGATTGGATGGATTGCTTGAATGAGTTGTAGGAGTAGAAATCACATGGCAGTGAGTGGAGAGAGAATGCAATAGACACAAAGAACATGGATTATTATTTTAAAGAATGCGACTGAGATTAGTTTTCAAAAAGAGAGAGACCAGGAGAAAGAAGTGATGATGAGGTCAGATACAGCTAAATGTGGGTGCGGGAACAGGAAACATTATACAGCCCCAACTATATCATTATAGCCTTAAGTGTATTTCTTCTCAGAAAAGTAGGAGCCCAGGGGCGGGGCAACAGGGCAGGTGGCTGAAGGAGAGAGTTGTCACCTGACACCACTTGAATGTACCTAAGGCGCCACATACTCAACCCGCAGAAAATCTGACTCAGGATCTCCCTGTCCTACCTTCTGTTCTACCAGCTTTGACTTCCATTTTTAGCTCTATATCCATAGATTTCAGTTTGAATCTAAGTCCCATAGATTCTGTGGAATCTCAAAGACAGCCTGAATCCTAGAACTCTCCCTTGTCAAATCTCTCTCTCATTCTCCAAATGCCAGTGTCTGTCTTGTCTATTTCACCATGTAAATATCACCGCAGTCTGTTCATTGGGCGCTGTCTCCATGGACGCCAGCGTAGCCAAAGCTGCGGTCACCTAGTGCCCATAAGATGAAGCAGCTACTAGCATGTAAACTGCTCCTAAACCGAGACACTCTCTGGGTAACCACTTTATTCCCACCGTCTGGAAGAGGGACTAGGGCTGGCACTTAGTAAGTAGTATGTACATAGTGATCAAGTGGGTGCAAGATTGGCTTCCCAACTGGTGTCTTGGCCTCGCATCTTACTCTATCCATGTTTTCTTTCCCTAAACCCTGGCACTCAAAGCGTGCTTTGTGAGCCTGCAGTCACCTCGTGCCCCGGGGAATTTGCTAGAAATGCAGACTCTCAGGCCCCACCTCCAGACTTACTGGATCAGAACCTTCATTTTAACAAGACCCCCAGGGGGTTTGGAAGCACTTTCGAATTTGAACAACACTGCTCTGAAGAGCATCCAGAGAGATCTTTCTTTCCAAATGCAAATATGATGTCACCCATCTTTTTTTTTTTTCTTTTCTCTTTTTTTTTTGAGACAGAGTCTTGCTCTGTCACCTGGGCTAGAGTGAGTGCCGTGGTGTCAGCCTAGCTCACAGCAACCTCAAACTCCTGGGCTTAAGCGATCCTCCTGCCTCAGCCTCCCGAGTAGCTGGGACTACAGGCATGCGCCACCATGCCCGGCTCATTTTTTCTATATATATTTTTAGTTGTCCAGCTAATTTCTTTCTATTTTTAGTAGAGACGGGGTCTCGCTCTTGCTCAGGCTGGTCTCGAACTCCTGACCTCAAGTGATCCTCCCGCCTCGGCCTCCCAGAGTGCTGGGATGACAGGCGTGAGCCACCGCGCCCGGCCCATCCTTTCCTTAAACATATTTCATTGGCTTCTGTTGCCTTTGGGATAGAGACGAACATAGTTATTTCAGTCTAGTCTTCCTCCTTCCAACCTCCCTGCCCTCCTTTCCCACCTACATCCCTGTCACTGTGAAGCAGCTAGCGGCCACTGCCACCTTCTCAGGTGCTTGAGCAAGCCTCACTCCGCTCCCCACAGGGCCTTTGCACCTGAAGTTTCCTCCACTTTGCTCTCTCTGGTTCTTAACCCACAACTGCTGCTACCCAGGTGGGTCTTACTTTTCCTTCAACTTTCATGTCGATTTTCATTTTTGTTCAGGAAAGCCTTTTCCGGTCCTCAGCTTGCACCAAATGCTTCCTCCATATAATCGCAAAACACCATGTTGCTTTTGTATATATTTATTATAGTTATAGTTTATTATTAATATCTTTTTTTGTGTATCAGTAGGATTTGATTAATGGCTGTTTCCACAATTAGGATGTGAGGTCTGTGAAGACAGAAAAAGTGTCTCGTTTTTCTCACCATAATCTCTCGATTGTCCGGCATGGTGTTTAGCATGACAGATGTTTATTTAAAGAAGAATGGAAGCCACAAAGAGTTAATTTATTTTGCACATCGAAGTCGCTAAGGAGTAGGGTAAGATTTGGAGGGAGAAGGAGGAAACCGAGAGACTACTATTTCTAAAGCTCTCAGTCAGTCTGTGCTGATGGGCAGGAAGGTGTCGTGTATAAAAGCTTCAAGAGAGGCCTGTTAGATGTATTAATGCTCTGACCAAGGGGAAAACCAAAAGCAAAATGCTAGTAGTAAGTGGCAGAGCGAAAGTAAAAAGAGATTTGTTGAAATAGAAAACAAGTAACTAGTGATTTCAATATTGTTAAAAATAGTAATCTCTGCTTTGTCTTTGGGTTTATTAGACCGTACAATAGGAGAGTCACTTTCCAATAAGTATTTTGCATTTTTTAACTATCCTGCAAGGAAGGTATTAGCACTAATTTCTTTATCAGGACATGAGGATAATGAAGTTCAAAGAAGGACAGTAACTTCTCTAAGTTACATGGCAAATGAGAGCTCAAGTTTGCTCAACTCCAAAGCAAAGTTATTTTTACTACTTTGTGCTCTGTGCCTATGAACTTTCCCAAATAACAAAATATTGGTTAATGTAATACTGTTTTACAATGAATGGATTTTTAAGTCTTTAGCACTGAGAAGAAAAACACTGTTTTCAAATAAATTTTAAAGGCCTATAAAAGCTTCTTTTCATTATAAATTTTAAACAGTGCAATGTGTGTTCTTTTGGAAAATGGAATTTCATATAGTGTGGGTAAAGCACATATCAACAGAGAACAGGTTAAATAACAAAAAGATCCACCAGTTTCTTCTTCAGCACTGACTAATATACAAAGGCTACAGAGTGAGATATTTTACTTGAAAAAAATGCAAAATTTGAAAAATTATGAGAGGTTCGTACACATTTGGAATTTTTTTTACATTAGGAAAAATAAAATATATGTGCAGAAAAGCAGCACATTTGTAAGCCAAAGTCTAATCTCCAAATAAATTACGCAGGGTAGAAATAATCATATAACAATATCTAACCAGAGGCATCTCTTTATTCTCATTTTACTAGTAACATTTGCTCAAATTCACAACGGTTGACGTTTGAATCTAAACTGCCAGTACCTTTCAGCATACATCACTTGTGGACGTCAACTTAAGTTCTTGATCACAGGAAGAGCAGAACAATAGAAGAGATTCTCAGGGTAAGGATGAGGTTAATAAAAAAAATAAGTCATCAATATGCAACCTAAGGGAAAAATAAGACTGCTGGGAACTGCCCTCGTCATAGAACCTATTTCTTTCTCATTAAAAAGAAAACGTCCTAAATTTTTTGAGATGAAAATTCTGACTGTAAATGCATTTTCTTCATTACTAAATAAGGTCTGGTAATTTTATAAAATTGGACTGAAAGGTCGTATGAGGTCTCAGAGAGTCAGATTTGCAATGATTATCACTGTCCTTAGTGGAACCCTGGTGCTACCAAACGTGATTTTCCTTTCCCTTCTCAGTGACACAGATGTTTCCCTGGAGGATAGAATTAATAGTGGAGAACTGTGAAGGAAGTGACACAAATAATCTGGGGGAACTAAAAAGACAAAAAAAGAATCACAGTGCCCGTTGCCGCTCAGGGCCATTTTTGCTCCCCATGTCTTAAATGACATCTACTCTATGATTTATGGGCGTCTCTATTTCACCTAGAGAGCCATCTGGATCAACACAGTTACACGGCTTTGCTGACAAATGCCACAAAGCTCACTATTCTCAGGGACCGTCTTGAATTTCTGCTTAGTCACAGGCAGACCACAAACGAACGTGATAAAAATCTCAGAATGATCTTTGCCACCAGGCTGCCCCTCTCGGCTTAACGTTGGTTTTTCCAGAGTATTATCTAGCGTTCGCTGGTGCACCAGGATCATGTCACTGTCACCAACATCCCCCTGGAGGACGTCTTAAAGGGCGAAGTGTCATCATCCACGTGCCGCACTGGGAGAGCAAAGGAGTTTTCTGGATGTTGCATATTTGGCAAATCCCAAAAATCAGAGAGAAAAAAAACAGATGGTTTCAAGACGGTTGAGAACAATGAAATTTTATTCCTTTTCAACATTTATAGAATCAAATGCTTTGTGGGGGAGGCGACATCCAGAAAGCCGCTGGAATTTTAGGTCCCTTGAAGAACCAGGAGCTTGTCACAGCATTGCCTTCAGCTGCACCCAGGGGAGAAAGGCGATTGAAGGAACCGTTTTTCCCAAGTGATATTTCGTGTTCCCAATTAGCAGACACAGGGAAGGGGAAGAAGTCACGTGATCGAAGAGGCCCACAGGATGGGGATTGGCTGAAATGACCGCCCCAGCTGGGAAGCTTCATGGACTTGTCAGCTTCCCCGTCTCTGGGCCCCTTCATGGTGGCATTTAAGAGACCCCCGTGCAAACTTCCTGGGCCAAATGTCCACCCTGCAGCACACGATTAAACTCTCTGACATACATAAAAAGTACCCTGCTGCTCATTTGCCTTTCACCTGGCCAGTATTTCAGCTCTGCAATGTGATCATTTTTGTTTTTCTTTTTATATAACAGCTCCCGTTATAAGAAAACGGCTTTGTAACTGGAGGACTAACCGGCCATAGTTGAACAAAATACCTGCTGCAAACTGTGCTTCTTCCCGGAACTCTTATCGGCATCTCAGCAGTTCCAAAGTTAGTAAATTTTTAACTATCCTGCAAGGAAGGTATCAGCACTAATTTCTTTATCAGGGCATGAGGATAATGAATTTCAAAGGAGGACAGTAACTTCTCTAAGTTACCTGGCAAAAAAAAGAGCTCAAGTTTGCTCAAACCCAAAGCAAAGTTATTTTTTACTACTTTGTGCTCTGTGCCCACGAACTTTCCCAAATAACAAAAAAAAAAAAAAAAAAAAAAAAAAAAAATTCCCAAATAACAAATAACAAAATATTGTTTGCATAGTAGTGTTTTGCAATTAGTGGATTTTAAGTCTTTAGCGCCGAGAGGAAAAACACTGTTTTCAAATAAATTTTAAAGGCCTGTAAAAGCTTCTCTTCATTATAAATTTTAAACAGTGCAATGTGTGTTCTTTTAGAAAATGAAATTCCGTATAGTGTGGGTAAAGCATCTATCAACAGAGAACAGTTTAAATAACAAAAAGATCCACCAGTTTCTTCTTCAGCACTGATATATAAAGGCTACAGTGTGAGATACTATTTTACTCGAAAAACATGCAAAATTTGAAAAATGATTGTAAGAGGCTCATACACACGTGGAATTATTTTTTTTTTACATTAGGAAAAACAAAATATATGTGCACAAAAGCAGCAAAGAAGCACGTTTGTTGCAAATTCTCACGCCCTCCAAATTACCTTCCTCTAAGCTCTAGGCTACATTGTAGCCCGAAAGGTGATATTGTTGAGCATTATTTCTTACGTGAGTTAAGGCGATGAAAGAGGTTGACGCGTCACTCACCGTTGTCACTGTCACTACGTGCTGGCAGTGCAGGTAGCCCTGGCGTGGGACTGAACTGGGACGCAGGCTGCGGTAGAGTGAGGAATCCCACGGACGCTGGCGTCTGTGTCTCCGGGTTCAAATCCTCCCCTTTTAATCTTTATCAGCTGCTTGACCTCGGGCAAGCCTTTCACCTCTCTAAAGCCTCAGGTTCTTCCATCTGTAACATTATAGCAGTATTTTTAAAATTAGGAACAGTCGTGGGGATGAACCCTTGTAAAGGCTTTCAGGTGACACCTTGTGGTCATCAGCGCTCACCAGCTGCTTCAGTTGTTTCTGACAGCTCCATTAGGACCACTAGGATGCTTTGGGTATAAAAATGATCTATTAAAACAACTCAGGTCCTTTGAATGGGCTTTCGCTTTATTAGTCAGGGGCTCATTCCGAACCATGACAAGCTGAAGTTGACATCAGCGCCCAGTAAGCAGGGTGACATCACACCGTGCTTTGCGAGGAGGTTTGGTTTTTACTGAGAAGGCAGGTGGGACCTCTGAAGAGCTCTGAGCAAGGACGTTTTATGACACCTGGGTGTGAGGGAGGAAATGACTTCAGGGTGGCGGCAGGAAGACTAGTTAGTCATCACCGTAGGGGACGAGTTAAGAGCCAGCTGCTCTGGTTTCTTTGGATTCTAAACTTATCAACTGTTGTATTTTCAACATGCAAATCGATTTCAGTCCCAGAGGGAAAAAAATCACAAAATTGACGCTTTGGTAAAATTCTGTAGTCATGATTGCTTGTTATATAAGTATCCATTTTTACCTCCATTTTTTTTTTCTGTTCTGAGCTTTTTTAAAAAGTATATAACTTTTTTTATTGAAGCTTAATTAAAAAAATATTTATAATCACATTAGAAATCTGAGTAAGTAAAAAGTGACTTTCATGCTGGGGTTTTGTTTGATCACAATTTTTTTTTTTTTTTTTTTTTTAACTAATGAACAAATGACAAATCTGCTATCACTTTTGCCAAGTCGTCTAAAACTGACATGGCAGAGGCCTCTCCTAACTGATCATATATATATATTTATTATCTTATTTTTGCTGTCACAATAATCTCTCAAGTTTGTGACTAAGTACTTTCATTTTAAAGCACAAACCCAGCTTTAAGAAATATTAAGAAATTTTCCTAAAAATATATCTCAATAATACTGAAAGCAAGTGGGACTCATTTCCAGTGGAGCAAGCATGCAGGTCTGAGGAAGTTTTATGATAAGAAAAATATATTTTCATTCTTAAGGAAATTTTGCCAAAATACTCACATAAAGGTGATAAGCTTCGGTTTTTATTTTATTTCCAGAATGTGTGTACCATTTTAAAGAAAATACAGGGATCTATATACATTGTCCTGGTCTCTGGGAATGGGTGGCTTTGATGATTTACAGAATGTTTGCGGATGGCCATGAATACATTCAAAAAAGCTATATATTACATATGCAATACATATACGATTGCAACAGATTTTGGATAAAATTTATTCAGATCGAATTTGAATGAGGGAACAAGTGCAGCCGTGGTTTCTGAGCCTCCGTTGAAACTTATGAGAAGTGTTTTTGTTTTCCTCTTGGAGAAAAGAAACTAGAATTGGAAAAAACTTATATATAACCTTTAAAAAATGAACAGAATCAATTGAGCTCTGTGAGCCTAGATTTTATCTAGGGCTTGTCTAGCTTAAAATTGAAATTGTGATTAAAAAAACAAACATTATAATAAACTCGTCCTTAGCTTACCTTTCGTTTCCGCTGAGGCTCCTGTTTGTTTAAGTGTGCTCACATCTCGGTGAGTTTCTAGGACAGAGAAACTTCAAAATATCTGGGAAATTACTATCAGCAGCACAAAGACAGCGTGACAGAGCCTTGGGGGTTGATCACAGGCTAAAAACTTCCCAGTTTTAGGACTTCGTAAGAAAAGTTTCTTGCCAAAATATAGACAATAAGTTGTTTTAAATAAAGTGAATTACATTCGAGGAGAGCTTTATTTTTCTTTAGCAATCAGCGAAACTACAAAAAATATTTGAGATATGACAGAAAAAATTGCAACCTTGGATTTAGACATTGGATTTATCTAAAACAGAGCTATGATTTGAAATAATATGTACACGAGACAGTGTAATGATATTGTTTTTATACATTTGGAAAATAATGACAATGTTTAAGAGAAATCAGTATTTTAAGTTAGTATGTCTGACATTGGATCTTGCAATGGTCACAAGTCAACGATGACGTGTAGCTTTACTACTCTTGCACAGAAGTGGAAATTCAAGGCTGCTGTTCTGAGCATGACCTTGATTTACCCAGTCCAGGAGTTCCATTCTTTCCTCCCTTCCTCCGTCCTTCCCTCCTTTCTTTCCTTCTTACCTATATTTTTACGCTATTGCCTAAAGAAAAAACATCTTAGTGGGATTTTTTTTCTTTATTGAATTTTTCATTATGAACGCTATACTAAGCAATTTTAACTTGATCCTATAGCTAATGGTATCATTAGATGTTATTGAAAAAGGGAGCATTCTGGCCATCAGCTGTCGGGTGGATTGGTGGGGTCAGAGGCTGGGACACAGGAGGCCACACATGAGAGATTGAGGCTTGGGTTAGGTGGGAGAAATGGAAATGGAAGAAAGAGATAGTTTTGAAAAGGAGGAATCAAAGAGCCTTTGTCACGTGGCTGATGGGGGGTGAGAGCTACAGCTGTTGCTAAGGATTCAGATGTCCCCATGTGAGCAATACATTCTAGGAATAAATACAATAGAAAAGAAAGAGTCAAATATTAAAGAAAGGAGTGGCAGTGGTTGTAATTTGAGAGAAAGAAAAAGAAGAAAATACATCAAAAGAAGAAACATGCACTATTGCTCTGCACGGGTCCACGTTACTATTTCTCTGAGCTGTTCACAGGACGAGAGGTCTCAGTGACGATTGGGGACGTTGCGGTATCCAGACTGGGGACGCACACTATCCTAGGCCATTTTGGTTTGTTTCAATCAGAATTTATAAGATCTGATAATATTAAGGAAGGGAAAAGGTTGGTTTGAGAAGGGTTAAGACCTGGTTGTATCATAGCCAATTCTGGTTATTTTTTTTTCAAGGCAAAATAAGAGATTTTTTTTTCCCTCTTCCTCTGAGAGTGGGTGTGTAGGTGTGTCTGTGTGTGACTCTTGATTATGCTTCAATTACATACATTGCAATTGTAACTAAACCACCGGATGCTTACTCGATGCTAGGAGCTATGCAAATTACTAATAAGCATTATCGCATTGATTCTTCACAGCAACCTTTAAACGTGGTAGCATTACTATGCCCATCCTGCAGATGAGCACACTGAGGCTCGGGGGATTAAAGAAATCTGCTCAGCTTCCCAAAGCTCATAAATGTCAGAGCCTGGATTCAAATCTAGACAGTCTGGCTCCAGAGTCTTCATTCTTAGCAAATATACTTGACTCTCCGAGCTTATGTTGGCTTTGAGAAACAGCATGTAACTTCTTGCAAAAATTTCAGACAACGGATTTATTTTATCTTCAATTTTTTTTCACATCATGTGGACAGTAGCATGTGACAATTTCTTTAATAGTTCCAGAGAGAATGTGTGTATAGCTTGGGTTTCTCAGGTAAAACGTGACACAATTTCCCCTCCTTTATCTAAGAGCATATAATCTGAAAGCATCAAAGCTGCCACGTAAGCATTTAAATAAGCAGTATTTCTCTTGAAATATGCACTCATGCCACGTAATATTCCTTGTTGGATGATTTAACAAAAAGAGTTTAGAGTTTTTCCACTATTTTTCCCCCCTCGCTTGATCCTTCCAACATGAATTGCTTTGACCGTTTTGTACATAGCAAATTTCTACTTATTTGACAAGAGTTGGGTCAGTCTAGATTCCCTAATAATTTCATGGAGTTAGTGGCTTTCTTTCTGAGATTACCTAGCGCTCTCTGTGAACCTCTGAAAACATGTGACTTTAAGCAGTCGTATCTTGGGCCAGGATCATACACTTGTATATTCCCTATAGGTCATCGTGGCTCATAGTAGGAATGTCTTGGAGTTGGGATGATGAATGAATGAAAAATGGAGATATTTCCATATACTATTGTGAGCTTTTCAAGCCCGAGTTTAAAAGCCTTTTGTTCTAAAGAGCACCGGTGACTTCTGGAAGTCCTGAGGCACCCACCGAGATTTGGGGAACAAAAAGATTTCATTTATGGGCCAAATGAAACTGTTAAAGTCATTTTGCTTGAAAGTCATGATGTTCGCTGCCTGACTACATTTTAAAAAATATGACTGTTGATGATGCTTTCTTCCATTTTTTTCTTTCTGATGCTGAATCTACTCTTGATTACCCTGAATATCATCTTGCTGTTCGGAGTGAGCGTCCAATTATGTTTAACGGCATCACTTTTCACGGTTAAAATTTCTAGCATGACCAATTTTTCTGTGTTCCTGGATGGCTTTATGAGCAATCTATGATTTTTCTAATTTGCCATTTGAAATAATGACATGCTCAATTTGCTTCTTATGTTTGTCTAAATATATATGTATCTGTGGATATTACTTGCCTTCATTCATTCTAGCAAAATTGTTTAATTCGCTTTAATTATAAACTTGCTGTGTTTTTGCTTCGACCAAGCACACTGTAAGATTCAACAGTTTGCTCTGCTGTGACGATTTTATTTCTCAGATGGCAGGTTATTGTGCCAGAATAATTAAATGACCTGGGTTAGTTGGCCAAGGGGGATAACGGATGTGAATGGAGGGTGTATTTGGCACACATAAGTGATATGATTGTCTTTTTTTTTTTTTTTTTTGCATCTTGGAGAAAATAAATTTTATATACTACCAGGCAGAAGAGATGAAAGGAACCATTTTTCATCCCCTTCTATTTCAAATAATGTGTTCGGTTTTATTCTTGCAAGTGAAATTGAGTGAAATCCATTTCTCTGAGAGAAGTTACGCTTTCATCTACATAGAAGTCAAAAGGAAACCAAGTCCTGCACCTTCTGATTGTGGATAGAAAGGGCCTTGCTTAGCAATGGAATTTGGGTCAAGCATTTGCATATGACATAACCACAAAATTGCCACCAAGCTGAATTCACCACCTCTGGGTGTCTTCAACCTGAGAGGCAAATACCCAACCAGGAGGCACCGTATCTGCATTTTAAGCCACTTCTGGTAGAAAGTTACCACGTGCACAGAATTTTGTCATTTCCCTGAGTACATGGGTATCATGGGAAGTTGCAGAAGTCCAGCTAAATGCCCAGCACTATCGTGGTCTGCGGAGGTTACAGCAGTGAATACAGTACACAAGGCCCTTGGGCAGCTTACACTCTAGAGTGGATCATGGGCAGCAAACAAATTTATACAGGTGCGATGACCACCATTAAGGAGACCTTCGGAGAGCTAATGAAGGCCAGTTAGAGTGATCTACTGAGGGTCACAACTGGGAGGGCCAAGCAAATGTCCAATGTCTGCCCTTGACATTATCAACATGAGTCTAAGCACTCAAGGTTCTAAGCTACCCACGGCGGTCAGTAAAAGGCACAAAGGTTTCAATACCTACACACAGCGAAGAGTTGGAAAGACTGAAGGTTAATTTCCTAGTTTCAATACTTAGAATAAACAGCACCTCCTAAGCCTCTATTTTGTACATGGTGCTCAATAAATGATGGCTGTTGACTTTAGGAACATTGTACGTGAACTTTACATAAATGCAACATTAAAGGAAAAATGTAGAATTTTCTAAACAGATTTTAGTCTAGCTCTTTCCTACTTGGATTTGGTTCAATATAGCTTCTAAATTTAGAATCCATGTTTGGAAAAATCTCTGATACTAATGCATAGAAAGCTGAGGACAGTCTGAAGACGAATATTGATCATGGTGGCCTTTCTCCCTCTCTCCCTCCCTCCCTCCTTCTGTTCTCTCTCTGTCTTGTCTCTCTCTCTCTCTCCCCCATTCCCCTCTCCTTTTCCAGCACTTGGAGGGCATTTTATTTGTATCTATTGAGGGAATTATCATCTGCAGTCTTCCTTGGGTGAAGGGGAAATAGGAAGAAAGCTCACTGAAGAAAAGGGGTTTTCAAGTTCAAAAGGAACCTAGTTTGTGCTTATCTATTCCGCAATCTGAGAAGATTTAACTCTGAGTGTGTCAAATAACAACTTTTCTAGTAGTCAGGGCATTTAGAGAGTCAAGGCATGAGCAGAAACAGTATCAAACCAAACCAAACCAAACCAACCCAAACCAAACCAAACCAATCCAAACAACAAAACCAGATAAACTGAAACTGGAGAAAACCAAACAAAGCCCTAGCACAGATTTTCTTTATGCTTTTGGTAATATGTACTAAATTACCAAGCACTGCTGAATGAACTGGTCTATTGGTAGAAGCAAAACTTTTAATCAGGAAGCTATATATTTACATTATTTTCACATAAGTGACTTATTACCCTGATTCAGTTTTCAGTGAACATGTTTATTTAAAGAATGAATATGTTAATTTTAAGCAAAAAGGGCTTAAAGTGCCACTAATATGAGCAATTCCTTTTAAAAAATTTCTGTACTTTTAAAAGAGACTATTGTTTTTCAAGAGATAGAATATATTATTTTAATTTTTCTCTGTTCTTTGTATTTTTCTTCTCTTTAATGTAATCATTAGATAAATATACATCATAGCACTTCACAGGTCTTTAAAAAAAAAAAACTTTCACCTGTAAATTCTTTCTCAATTTTCTGTGCCCAGTAGGAAGGGATTTGGGTACGTCACCAGGAGAAGAGGGATTATTAAATGACACTTTCGATTGTTAGAGTTCTGTGTGAGTTACAGACATTGAGTTTAGTGGGTTCAATTTTAATGTGTTTTATAAGAAAGTGTCACTTTATATGATGTGAAAAACACATTTCCTCAATTGGGACACAAAAAATGAAAGGACTCCTTTTAACCTTTCCATATATCTCCTTGGACAACAACAAAAGCCCTGTATTAACTTTTCACATCATGTAGGTTATCTTTTTCCACCATCTGCAATCTAGATTAATTACCATGTTTATAAATCACTGGCTGTCCTAACATTAAACATTCCTGTTGTTTTAATGTTTATATGTCATAACAACAAAGCATTGGAAATCTGCATTAAAAACTAATCTTTACTTAGGGTACATAAAGCATGTTATCATTTCCAAATAAAATATAGTTTTTTTAATCAACAGTATTCATCCAGAATTAATTATCCAAGCACATCTTGAGAAATCCTTAGGATCAGCATTGTATTTACCTCCAATCCCTGTTGATAATGGAGATAATATAGACATTGAAAGTTAATAACATCATCATACGGTGGAGGTAGGCAATATCCCAAAAGCATATATAACTATTTTTCATAAACACACACATATGTAAAGCAATTGCATTACACAAAGTTAGTAAAAGCAAAACAAAGAATTTAGGAAGGTGTTATATTCTACTAGCCAGTGTCTCGTTTTCACTGTCTGCAATTTTTTAATCTAAATGTATTTCCCCATGTAGGATTGGTCTTTTTGGAGTCAAGTTGAAGACTGGAGCTGTCTCTCATTTTTTTTTTTTTTTTTTTGCCACTTAGAGCTGTTTCCCCAAAAGATCGCAATCAGTTTGCTTTTCAAGACTATGTGATGTTTGAAAGAGAATGACAGGCAGAAAATTAAGACGAAAATTATTATAAAATGAAAATACACAACGTAGTTTGAAAATTGTCTTATCATATTTGGCCGATTAGTCTGAAACAAGCTCTAAATCCATTTCTTAGAAATGTCAAATCTATAGATGTATCAAAAGTGGTTCAATTTTAACCTAGCCATATGCTTGAGGTTTAGAAAAATAAATAGAAAACACCTGGAGACAAACATTCCAAAATGACCTTATTTACAGCTAATCAATATTGAACAACCACATGGCTTTTTACTTTTTCTGTTACGCTTGGCTCTAAATGTACAGATATAGAATGGCCACAGATCGAGTCTGAGTTGACAGATCAATAACAAACGTGTCTTTGTCACATTGATGCCTGTCTGCCTAGAGATAGGGAGTCTGATAAATTTCTGTACATTTACAGCATGTCTTCAAAAATCACTGAAACCGCCCACACCTGGATGTGGTAATAAAACTACCCCATTGCCACATAATCCAATGCTTTGATAAAATATTTTATTGTGTTGCATTTAATACCTTTGCATATCTATACATAGAATTTCTATGTGTTTATTTATACTATGTTCACTTATATGCCCACCGTTATAAATTGGGAAGCCCATTCGAAATAAAATTATTCTATTCTTATTTCATAAAACTTACCCTTTTTGAGTTCGATGCATCAGTGAAATCTTACCCTCGTCAAACTCTTCCAAGTCGGAGTCATCGTTTAAGAGGACGCGTTTTTCCTGTTTGTTTGTTCCCATCATTTGCATTTTTGACAGTCTTGATTCAATAACCTGTGACAGTCTGCTTGAATCCTAAGGTGATTTAAAAGCTCTGCCTATCAATTCTATTTATATCCTATAATAATGTTTAGGACTAAACTTGAAGGTAGATGGCTCATTAGCCTGAGCTCCCTAACTTAGAGTGTTGAACCCACAGCCCAGACAGCTGCCAAAAGCCCCTCCCACTTTCACTGCAGGTAGGATTTCAGTTTCACCTGCCCCCGACTGGATGCGGGGAGGGCGAAGGAGAGAACAAGTCTAGCAAGATGAAGACTCTCCTCTCGTCGGGGGAAGGGACGTGAAAGCCAATGTCTGTAAATATCCAACAACCTATTTGGCGAATGTTCCTTTAAAATTTCCCTTCATCTGAAGCTGTTCATAAAAAAAGGAGTCAAAAAGAAGAATTTTTTAAAAAGGGGAAACCACAATGTCATCTGGAGGTTACCTATCCTATAAGACACAGGTGTCATTCTTTAGAAAAAACAGTGAACAGCATTTTTCAGTCAGATTATTTTTTTCTTTCTAGCTCAAGCTATTGTTTGTTGTCTCCAGACTCTGTGATGTCTTTAACTCAAGCCAGAATAAAGTTATTCCAGAAAACATTTTCAAAATCTTTACTGTGATATGGAACCCTGGCAATAAAGGATTAAAACATGCACATTGGATATAGAGAAAGCTCCTTAGTCAACTGATGATCAACGGGGTCGGATAATTAGTAGATTGCTCCCATATGGCCATTTTCTTCTTAGCCTGTGGGTTCTGTTTGTCTTGCAAAGAGTGGAGCTTGTATGTGCTATTGCTCTCTTCTCTCCTTAGAGAGGTGGTTCTCAGTCCTGAATGCACATTCTACTCACCTGAGGCGTGTTTTAAAAATATTAGTGTCAGGGGCCCAGTCCCGATGAATTAAATAAGAAATTTTTGAAGGTAGAGCCCATATATATATATATCTCCACACCTCTCTAAGTAATTCTGAGATCCAGCTAGTATTAAAAGAAATGTAAAGAAAATACCGTCCTAAAAGTCTGTTTTCAGTTGTTGTTTATTAGGTAAGATTTTTGCTTGCAAGGACCATAAATTTATTCTTATGAGCTTAGACAAAAGATTTTGGGTGTGATAGAAGCTTGGCACCAAGCTTTTGGCCTTTTCCGGGAGTGTGAGCCAGATTCAGTGATCTGCATGATTTTAGAATGGTGAGCATGAGACTGAGAATAAAAGAGCCATCTGGTGACCAGAAGGGTTGACCATGGCAAGCACTGGCCAGTCACCAAACTGTTCCCGTCTCTCTGGGGCACACAGATAGATGTCGTGCAGTTGTGCCTGGCCGTAGGACGGAGTTCCTGCCAGTGCCTGGTGAGCACAGTGTTTCTGACACTTTCCAATCTCTTTTTTTTTTTTTTTTTTCAAGACAGAGTCTCACTCTGTTGCCCAGGCTAGAGTGCCGTGGCGTCAGTCTAGCTCACAGCAACCTCCAACTCCTGGGCTCAAGCGATCCTCCTGCCTCAGCCTCCCGAGTAGCTGGGACTACAGGCATGCGCCACCATGCCCGGCTAATTTTTTTTCTATATATTTTTAGTTGTCCAGATCATTTCTTTCTATTTTTAGTAGAGACGGGGTCTCGCTCTTGCTCAGGCTGGTCTTGAACTCCTGACCTTGAGCGATCCTCCCACCTCGGCCTCCCAGAGTGCCAGGATGACAGGCGTGAGCCATCTCGCCCGGCCTACTTTCCAATCTTAACATAAAAATCTTTTCTTTGCCTACTCACTTACTTCCATCGAGAATACTCTGGAAACTTAGAGGAGAGGAGAGTCATAAGGTGTAAGTCACCTAAGTCTGCAAATTTTCGCATGGAAGACACCTTCCAGGAGAGCCATCTTATCAAAAACACCCACAATAGGCTGTTTTGTGACCAGCATGTAAATATGTACTGTGGTAAGCCACTGAAATTCAGCAGATTCTTATTTTAAGGGTTCGCCCATCTGCAGTCATACACAGAAGAAAGTACCAGAAAATGAGTGCAATAGTCAGGTCTCAGGAAGAAAAGGATCTGGGCTTGCTGTGAGCTTCCCAGCAGCAGCAGTTGACTGACCTGGTACCTCGAGCCATACCTGTCACTGAGCTTTCATAGACACCAGCTTCCATGGTGCTTCATGTTCAGCTTCTGTTTACCGGAAACAAAAATCTGGATGGTCCATGGTTGATCAGCTGTCCAACTCTGGATTCATTAGTTAGCTGTGGTCCATGGAAGAGTCCACCTGGGAGAAGACACAGGACATCTCCTTAGGTGTATTTCAAATGCCACCACTCAGAGCTCTCCCTTGCCCACTCCATTTAATTTGCCGGTTATATTTCAATTATTCCTATTATTATTATTTCTACAGTGCTACTGTCTAAAGCCCCTCAAAGCCTCTATGAGATCAGTAGAACAAAAATAAATAAATGTATAAGTAATAAATAGATCAAGGATTCCACTTCTTTCCCCTTTTTAAATTAGCAGTGGCATTTATTTCTCCACGGGCCTTTGGCGTCATTCATATTCTTCCAACTCTTCAAAGGTTTCTAACAGTGGTTCCCTGATCTCATTTACACTTTTCCCTATATCCCGAGACATAATTATCCTCTCACCATGAGAATTTAATTCATTTACAGCAGCCCAGGTATTCTCTTACGATCTCTTCTTTCATATTAGGTTTTATTTCCTTCTTACCATGCTGAATATCATTTACCTTGACAGGGAAGACAGAAACACGATGACAGAGAAAATGTTCCCCATATTGTCCATCAACAATATATCATCGGCTGCTGAAAACCAGCCTTTGTATTTCATCATCTTTCTCGATTTGAACCTCACCAAAAGAGTGGACGTTGTTGTTCAGAGCAATTTTTAAAGCCTAAATTCATTAGGGGCTTTAGCTGCAATGACATTGGTCTTACTGACATGTGTCACCTTCTTGTTGATCTTTAAGTGCATTTCCCCCGCCATCTGTATATGAATTTTAAAGTGTAAGCTCAACAAAGCATACTGTATATAGTTTATCTGGCATTCTTTAGTTATTTTCTTCTGTCTTTCTCAATAAGATCATTTATGATGGAAAACATAAAAATTGTCTTTCTGAGAATCCCTAAGTCACCATCTATGACAGAATGTCATATCATGAAATCAATACCATCTCTTTCCTAAATCTTTGGATTTCTGCCTTCGAGGATACATGTCTTCATCTTCTCAGTTATGATAAACTAATATAACATAGTTTCTTTCTCCTTGTTTCATTTTTGCAAAGAGAAAGAATAGTGCTACCGGAGAAACGCCAGGCATCCTTCAAAGGAAGGGATTGATGATCACATTTCAGGATTTTATTCTTGGATTTTCTGCCTTGGAAATATAATTGTTAATGTATGCAGAGTCACTAGCCTCGCTGCAAAACTAGCTAAGGGCATAGCAAAATAAAGTGTAAAAACCAGAATGACAATTTCTAAATTCACACTCATAGACCTATGTCAACTAGGACATGTAGATACTTGCATTAAATGATGAGCTTATTCTCTTTCTGCAAATATACATAAAATGTCAAATTGCAACCTAAAATTGTGAAATTAGGCAAATAAAAATAAGTTGGATGATTTTAATCATTAGGATCATCAGTCCTTGAAAGCCTCATGCCTCAACCTTACCAAGATGGAAATATCTAAATATGGAGTGTTTTTCATGCTAGCATTTAGGTGCCGCTAAAATCTTTGGATATGTTTGAGGGATGTATTAGTTCTATAATCGTACTTTACTTCTGAGTTTTCATTTATAAATGATCAAAAAGGAACTATAAAGACTAAATTGGATTTTAAGAGCTCAATCACAGTTGCAAAGCATTTTTAATTCTGAAGTCAATGTTCTAAATTGATATAAACAGACTCCAACTTTGAGGAAACTTGAAGACAAAATTTTCAGAAGTCTCTTCCCTTATAATAAGCTCCATAACCTACCCAATTTTGAGAAACCCTACTATATTCCTATTCCAATATTTTTAGCACAAGGGCTGATGCAAAAAAAATTGCATTATATTTTCAGAACAAACAAAATCATTACACTATGGGTCTGAAATTGCTAGATATAGACCAATGTCCTAATCCTTCTATTCAAGTGAATCTCAAGGCCGAATCAGCCTAAATAATAAATTAGAAGTCTGCAATGTGCTTGTGCCACTCGACAATGACTCTCATCAGCATAAATTGATACCGTGGGCAGATTTCTTATTAATCACGCCTCACCAGGGCATTGGGTTAAACGTTTAAGTAACAGGCTGATAAGAGCCCTGCTGGCAATTTAATTCCTGCTTTCCAGGCTCTGGAAGACAGAGTCTCTCCTCTCCTTCCCCGAAGGAGGGGAAGTCCATCAAAATGTCATTATTCTACATGGGTAGCAGTGTCATTTCTCTTGGTTTCTGTACAGGTAAAGCTTCAGTTGGCACTTGGCGATGAAGTGTCACTCACTGATCCTCCCAGACTCACTCCTTTGCCCTCCTTGCAACAAAGCTCCTGTCTTTAACCACCTTGCTGTGTTCTTCCTTTGCCTGATCCATTATGCAAGGAGGTCAGCTGGTAACACTCCATAGGACTAATTAAAAAAGAACTCCCAGGCAAAGTGCACAGAGGCACTTTGGTAATTGCGGTGATATCCATGAATAATAATGACAATTAATGAGACCTGTAATAGCTTTGTAAATAGTCATTTGCCCACTCACAAGAGGTGAATAACAATGTACACTGAGTGAGGAGAATCAACTCTCCTGATTCATTGGAGCATTCCTCGCTTCTGCTTTCTGTAGCCCACTCTCTCTGGCATTCATAAATTCCTGGAAGGCACAGACTTGGAACCATGCAGTCAACGATAGCACGGTATTCCAATGCATGGAATACATAGCATCCTCTTTGCACGAACTACTTTATTTTAAAAAAGATTTAGTTAGGCTAAACTGAAGCACCTTTGGAATGGCAAGAAGTGTGGCCAGATCAAATGCCAAAGAAATGTAGACAGTTGTTGGAAATAGAATCTTCTAATTCTGTAGCTGGAAAAGACATTAGAGGGTATCTAATAAGCAAACTAAGGCCAAGTAAGGTAAAGACCTTTATACAAGGATTTGTTTGTGCCAGAGTTGGGACAAGAGGACAGAATCCCTGGCTCCGTGCCAGTGACTGCCACAGAACAGTCCTCTGAGGGCTTTGAAAATCACAGGTACATTGCAACAGTAGGTGACGTTGGATTAGGGATGTGGCTTGGACTGGGTTGCTAAGGGCCATTGGCAACGTCATGCTACCGTCTAGTGGTTAAACCAGCTGCAAATGGCATGTTGCTAAGAACAAACATGGCGTCATGAGGGTGAAGCCAGTAGCCAGAAGAGCATCGAAGCTGACAGAGAAGAGGATGATGAAAGCAGAAGACCTGAGGATCACACTCCAAATTCAGGCCGGAGAATCTTGCACCGACTTAGAAGCAAGAAGGTAAACAAGCAAATACACTTGATGTCTGGACAGTGCTTTGTTGCCTGCAAAGTGTCTCCTCTTGTCCTCATTGCCTTTGGAATTTCTTCACTATTATCCTACTTTCAAAAGGATAAAAACACAATTCCTCAACGTGGCCTCATCCTTCCTGACGTTCAGAGTTGCGAGCTTCCTTCTACATGGGATTTGGTGCACAAAGTTGATCTCACTCCTCTTCTGTTGGTTCATACCTATCAACCCTCAGATCTTAGAGCCAGTGGCATTTCCTCAGGAATATCTTCCCTGTTTTCAGCAAGGTCAAATTCATCCCTCCATTGTAGACTTTCAGAACATCGTGAATCTCTTTTATAGCCTCTATCACGGTTGCAGTTGAGTATTTGCTGTTCAGTTTATTGGATAAATCTGGATTTTTATCACTAGGTTTCCAGTCCCATGAAACCAGGACACTATCTGTTTTTACAAACCATTGCATTACTCTTTCACCTGCCACACTCCCTTCTGAATCTCGGGCACCTGGCTGTTCAGGTCACTTGTCACCAGGCTTGCAGGGTAGCAATTGAATGGGTAAATGTTTCCTAAGTTGGGAAGTAAATATGGCTGTTTACTATGTTTAAAATTCTGAAAATGTTAACAAGTTTACCGGCCAGTGGAAAATTGATTAGTTTTGTGAGAGATTTACACGTAAAATGATCCAGTTTTCCGCCAAGACTTTACATCATGGTGGGAAGAGATGAGCGCTAGAGTTCTCTTACACACTCTAATTTATGAAAACTTAAGGACGCCTTCAACAAATGGCACAGTGACACCAAGATGTCCACATGCAAAAATGAAGCTGGACTCCTTATCTTATACCACGTACAGAATTAACTCAAAATGGATCAGAGGCTTATGGATAAGAGCTAAAGCTATAAACTCTTAGAACATAGAAGAGTAAATCTTAAATCTTAGTGATGTTAGATCAGTCGATAGTTTCTTAGATATAACTTCAAAAGCATATGAAGCAAAAGAAAAAAATAGATAAATCAGACTTCATCAAAATTAAGCAATTTTAATCGCCACGTAATGGAAGGAAATCTTTGCAAATCACATGTAAGAGATTTGCATCCAGAATATATTGATTACCCTTATCATTCGACAATGAAAAGGCAAATTTCCCAATTAAAAATAGATGAGGGATTTGAATCAACATTTCCCCAGAGGACGTATACAATGGTTCATAAGCAAATGAAAACATGTTCAATATCATGATTCATTAGGGACATCAAAAGCAGGTACACAATGAGATATTCCCCTGTACTCACAGATGATCAAAATATAAAAGACAGACAATAACAGGTGTTGGTGAGGATGTGGAGAAATTGGACCCCTCAAACACTGCTGGTGGAATTGCAAAACGAGCCACCTAGGAAAACATTTTGGCAGGTCCTCAAAATGTTAAACACAGAGTTGCCATAAGTCCTGGTAATTCCAATCCTAGGCATATTCTCGAGAGAATTGAAAACATACGTCCACATTTGTACACTCGTGTTTATACAGATTTTACTTATAGTAGCCAAAAAGTGGAAACCACCCAAACACTCATCAACTGGTAAATAGATAAAATGTGATGTAGTAATATAATGGAATATTTTTCAGCCATAGAAAGGAATGAAGTATTGGTACTTGCTACAATATGGAAGATCCTTAAAGATATCGTATGCTAAGTGAAAGAAGCCAGACACAGAGGTTACATATTGAATGATGACTTTTACATAAGCCATTTGGAAGAGGCAAATCCATAAAGATGGAAAGTGGGTCAGTGGTTGCCAGGGGCAGGGGGAGGGAGGAATGGGCGGCGAATGCTATTGGGCACAGAATTTCTCACTGGGGTGATGGAAATGTTCTAAAATTAGAGTGGTGATGGTTGCATGTTCCTGTGAATATATTAAATGACATCAAATTCTGCACCTTAAAAAGGCAAAATTTTATGGAATGTGATGAATCTCAACAAACCTGTTCTTAAAAGACCAGAAAAACATATAAAAACTGTAAGAACTTATACCTGTATTAATTATTTTTATAACACACTAAGATTAGCTGGAACTGATATGAGGAATGCTATGCTTTAATACAGGCCAATTTTAAAACCTAAAATGTATGGAAAAAGTATTTTTTAGACGATTTTTGCTTAATAATTTACATTTACTCCTGCCAAAATGAGCCATTTAGAGCAAAGATTGCAAACAGGACTATGAATTACAATCCCATAAGATGCTAACAATGAAGCATTTTAATCATGAACTATTTCAAATATACATTCAGAAGAGTCTATGTCACTCAGATACGTGTTTATCTGGGGTGTTTATTACTCTGTGCTTGGTGTAAGAAGTTTTGTCATCAATGGATACTGACTTTCATTAAGTGCTTTGTTCTGCCTCTATTAATATAATCATATGTTTACTTTCCTTCGACCTGTTAACATAAATTTCATTAATTTTCCCTCTTTGGATAGATCTTTTTTCATGCTTACTCATAAGAAGCATCACCCTGTGTCTGCCTCTAGGTTATCTCAAATCTTTAGATTCTGTGGTTTTTGAAACTTGGGCAATGGTTCCCTGGCAAAAGCTGGTCCCATCACTAGAACATTCCTCTGGATTCACAGTCCTGCGGTATTTTAGGCTTTAGGAGAATTTACTTGCACATTAAGTGCAAGCACTCATTGGAGCTTTGATTGCTGGTTTGTTCTATTGCCTTCATCTATGATGCTCTCAAGATTCCCAGCCCTCTTATGTTGCATGTTCTGATTAAGTGTGCCTGAGAAATCTCATCAACACTGACCTTGTGATTAAAGGACACTTATATCTTCGCTCTCTGATATTCAGTGAGATGTAAGGTAGAACCTCTGTACAATATCAAGACCCTTGTTCCCAACATCTGCTCCATTTAACACTATTTCTATAAGCTGCTCTAATAGCACAGGATTTCATGATCGTATAAGCTGTGAAACATTGCATCTCAAGCCCCCATTCTGAAGATTTACAGTGAATATTTGCACGGTAAAAATCCGGAGAAGTCACGCCATAAACATCAGTGTTTTATGTGGGTTAAAGTTTTTCTTAAAGCCTACTAAAATCTGAAGAAAATAGTATTCTATGGAATGAGCCGTCTCATTTTAACAAGTGAGGAAACACAATCTTATAGAGGCTTATTGATTATAGATACAGTTAGGGCAGAGTTAGGAGGAAGAAAAGGTCGTGCTCGTAGTTCATTTCTCTTATTCCACACTGCACATGTCTTATCTCAGGGAAGTGAGCAGGGATACCAGAGAAATGGGTTACAGATGATATACCTATGCATATATTTGTAATTAGTAAGAGGATTCAGTAAGTTCCAGCATATGAAAATCTTTTCAAGGCCTTTCTGGGGTATCTGGACTGTCAGGGGAAAGGAGAAAACATTACGTTTTGGAAAGATGGCACAGAAACACCAGGCATTCGCCGAAAGCTATGGAGAAGACCAGGGTACTCCCTTTCCTCTTGCTTCTGATTTGGAACAACTGACCTATTATTAGCTACTTGCTAAGCAGGCATTTGATAGGACACAAATGACCTCTATCTTAATGGATTCTTCAACGGGGAATTAATGTACAAAGACATTTAAATTCTGTACAACACAAAACTGCTTTGTTCCTTTCATTCCTTTAAAACCCCTACTTATAAGCATTAAGGAATTGATTATCTTAATCCTACAAAGACAGAAAACTTAAAGCAAAAGAAAAAGTAACCTATTCCATCGTATTGTAGCAATCTTTACGACGTCGGTTAGTCTGCCGTGACAAATACGTTGACTGCTTTACCTTCCTATCTTGCTATTGCCCAAAAACACATTTTATTTATTTTTCACTTATATTATTTATACGTTCTCACTTAGTTAAAAAAAAAATCTGTATTCACTCCTTTTCTGTGTCATAGAAATCTTTTAACAAACGAATTCTTGGATGAAGCCCATCTAGAAAACTTTGGTGAAGAGGATGTAATGGATTTGCAGGTCAACTTTCTCTTAAACACTCACCCCTGAGTCATGGCAGCACCCTCCCAAAATCTTTAAGACTCAACACCAACACCTTGAAAAATTGCAGAAGCAGTCGAGAAACCCGAAGCTCTATCTCCTCCCTTTGGCCTTAAGCTCCATCCCCTAGGAGCTCTGTGTAAAATGGTAGAAGGTGCTATTTCCCGTCCATGACTGAGTCAGCCTTGGTTATAGCCAATTCTCTGCTCTTCCCTGGCCCCGGTCTGCTGTCCTGAGCCAATCCTTGGATACGCGTTATTTTCCCTGGAACCAGCAAACCCTGGCACTCAACCCTCTTCCAGCCCAGGTTGATTCTAAGCCCACGGATAGCTCTAGGACTCAGCACTACAATGTTTCCTGAAGTTCATTAACTTCAGGAAGCAATTATGTGTTTCTGATTTGGAAGATTTGAGGGTCATCTGAAAAAAAAAAAAATGTATCACAAGGAAAAGAATCAAGCTAGATGTTAAATATATCTGTTCTTAGACCAGGGAGGAGAAATATAGTTTATATCCTTTACAGTAGGTATAAATCCTTTAATGAGCACATTATTGCTCCTGGCCGTGTGTCCCTGAGGCTACATCCATATTTCTCAGAATGAGCCGCGTATTTATTTATTCCTTTCGTGTGAGCATCCAACCATCTTTGGGAAAACTTCACTTTAAATTTATGAAGATCTTTCTCACTCTCTAATTAGCTCGTCACCCTCTACTTCTCCGTCCTTTTACCAGGGAAATCCCTGGCTTAAACAATCCATGGACTATTTTCAGAAAAGTTAGAATTATTCTGGCTCGAACAACTGGCGCTGGGCGGACTTCAGCAGAACGGTGACAATGACCTTGATCATTTCAATCCCTCACCCCTTTAAAATCTCTACTTCCTCCCCACCGCAGGTTTTTGTCTTTTGTTAAATTTTGGAAAGTAGACATTCACAGAACTATAAGCACTAACAACACATAAGGCCTTCTCAGAGACAGTAGGTGACATTGGAGTCACCCTCTCACGGCGAGGAGACTCCCTCTCTCTCTCTATTACATTGTTATATGTATCTATATATTAGTCATCTATCTACATGCACATATATGTAGATATATACACATACATATGAATATGCAATTATTATTATTATTAATTTTTTTTTTGAGACAGAGTCTCACTCTGTTGCCTGGGCTAGAGTGCTGTGGCGTCAGCCTCGCTCACAGCAACCTCAGACTCCTGGGCTCAAGCGATCCTCCTGCCTCAGCCTCCCAAGTAGCTGGGACTACAGGCATGTGCCACCATGCCTGGCTAATTTTTTCTATATATTTTTAGTTGGCCAGCTAATTTCCTTCTATTTTTAGTAGAGATGGGGTCTCGCTCTTGCTCAGACTGGTTATCATTATTTTTAATCAAAGAGAAGGGAAAGAATTATAGGTTTCAGGACTTTTGCTACTAGCCAAAAGAGAAAAAGCCTGGAAGTAGAATTGACTCTAACAAGGCCCAAACACACCATCTGAAATTATATGTGATGTTATTACATTAGATACAGCATTATGTGTGTATATACATCCATAAGTGAGTGTGAAATGTATTGAGTAATTTTGGAGTCTTGTCAGTTTCCTAAAACTAGGAAATGAATGCAACGTAACATGAATCTCGTTATGCAATTCTGTTCTCCATTGTCTGTTCAGTGGAAACAATTACAGAATACACTTTGTTTTAATTTAATGACTTTGCTAGATACACTATTATAACAAAGAACCATTATAAAGTAATATTACATTTGTCATTCATTGTCCTTGCTGTTTACATTTTGTTATTCTGCTCAGCTTGAATATTGATGTGGAGGAATATATTTTGCTTCCTTGGTCTAATGCATTAATGTTAAGATGTTTAGGATATTAGCTACCAAGTAACTAATATACATACACATTTGTTACTTTGTATATGCACTACACTAAAATTTGCTAATTCTCTAGTAAGTTACTTCCAAATAAGTATACCAAAATAATAAAAAGTATGTACATTTTGGTAGTAAAGAGTGGGCTGTTCATTTAAATCCTTAACCCCTCATCAAATATCATAGACATTTGTGATATTTACTTAAATCTAGTCTTTTACCGCAAAAGAAAGACTTTAACTTGTGTTTTAAATTTTTTCAAACATTCAGTAACATTTTAAGTTTTCAAATGCAAAGTTTAGTATTCTAAGCCATACTTTCACTTTTTCATCAGATCAGCTAAATAGGGAACATATTGCTCCCACTAATTTACCCAACTCAGTGTTTAGACACAGTAATTGAATTATCCTCAATAAATTTAGAAGTGCCTATAATATATTTATGGTAATTGAAACAGTTAAAATGATGCATGCTTAGTTTATGAATATTCTGCAATATGTAATAAACTTTTATTTTTTAGCATTTTTCATCTGGAGGCCTAAGTTTTAGTCATTTTAGTATATTCCTTTAAATTATGCACCTGGAATTCAGTAAATACCAGCGCATTTTAATCTCCCCTTTGGATATGTGTTTTAGTCTTTAGATGCAACAAAGAAATCTTAAAAATATAATATCATCCCTGAGCATATAAGCATCTGGAAGGCAACTGAGTTTGTAAAAACTGCAGATTTTTATTGTTTAGACTTATTACAAATGTGTCAATCTAAAATGCACTGTTACTTATGTAAATCAATTGTAAATCTAAATCTTAAAAGTGCCCTTAGCTTAGAGAAAAACCACACCCAATAATGTATAGGTGATCATGAAAGAGGGCATTTTTTCCAAATACTGTGTATGACATTGTGTTCATGTTTCTTAATGTCTCTTCAAGGTAACTTATTTGCTTATGGTCATTTTTTTAAAAAATTGATTTTTTTCAAATAAGCAGATACAGCACATTAGATTAACATGCAAACACCCCATTGAAGGTCTCAGATCATTTCTATGCTGCCAGTAAGTAGTCTTGGATTTCTATAGTTTTCATAACCATAATGAGTTAAAATAGCAATTTCACCTTATTCCTAGGGTTCTTTACTTGGGGTTCACTTAATTAAAAGCATGATTGCTATATTGATAGCGAAAAATAAAGCTGACTTGAAAATTTTGATTAAAGGGATTTTAACATATAAAAAGTACATTTTGAGAAAACTTACAGGGAAGTTTCCATTCCAATAATTTGATGGTTCTTAAAAGCACATATCAACTCAAAATTTTCCTTCCTGTAGCTAACTTCCATGTGGCTCTTGGTACATACTATTATGTCACTAAATGCATGCTATATCTGGTTAAGTTTGATGGCTTAAAATTTTAAACACTGTGGTTTCAAAGTATAAAACATTTGACACTTACATAGCTAAGAATGCATGCAGTAGCCAATTTCTTAAGTTTAATTGTATAAAACCAGATTAGTTAATGTGCCAGCTGTAGCCTCTTTATTGTATATTTTAGCTTCTTTAGTGCTAGGAAAAGTGGCACTTAGCATAATATTACTAATATATTGTGTTAAAGTTTCCTTATTATTTGCTATCTCCAAATTTCTTATTCATTCCTAGAGCTCTCCAACAATTATTGTGATCAAAAATATTATGCCATTTGCTCAAACTAACTTTACTTATTTGTTTAAAAATGATTTTAAGATACTAAGAAGAAAGACAGATTTTTTTTTTTTTTGGCAGATTTTCACTTGTTTTGCTCATATTCAAAATTATTTTAAATTAAATTATTGGTTGCTAAATTATTACTTGATAAATCATGTATGGGAAATAAATCACCTATACTAAAATACATGTCATTTGCTAAGTAAATGCTATGTTTAAAGTTTTATCTTTTTTTTTTTTACTTGTTTTGCCATTAAATTCAATGATTTGGTTCTTGTTTCTTCCTTATCGGACTCTGAAATCAAGAACCATGTAGAACTCTCTAGGCTTTGGGAAATTGATGGTGATCAGTGTGACTGAGAGTGAGTACTGGGCCACCAATCAGTCCTCTCTGGTTTCCTCCTAACAAGGTAAATCAAAACAACAACTACAAAATAACCCCCTTCCAGAATTTAATAACTGAAAAAATAAAGCGTTTTATTTTATAACCCTATTCTGTTTCTTCTCTTGGGCTCTTTGAGAGGTGAGGAGCATCCTGTCTTCCTGGATGCTGCTTCTCGTCCAGGGTTCCTGAGCCTTAAGGATGCTCAGCTCGGCCTGCCCTGGCTGGGCATGTCCCAGGGCCTGATCTGACTGTTATTACGAAGGATTAGGCTGATTTCTGTGACTTTTCTTGGCTTAATCATGACACAGGCTTCCGAAAACCAGTACCTAAATGCAGTGTTTTAACATGCCGGACATGGTCACTGGTTTCCCACGGTGTTCGTGTTATTGAATCCAATACAGCTTGGCTTGTTTGGTTTCCCTGTGAATCTTTGACTTTCTGCTATTCTGGTGGGATAGATTCTGGAAGTTTCTGCCTTTAAAAAAAGTCATAAAGGAAGATCGGAAGCAATGCAGTCGGCACCCTTGTTGGAGCAGCGAAGAGGTCTGCAGTAAATCTGCAGAACTTATTGCTGTAGCTTGGAAGCTTTGAAACAGGCCAATTTGCTCTCCTTTCTGGAGGGTCTAATTCATTAGACTCCTGCCATAAAACTTTTATTGCAGAAGTGGAATCATAAAGTCAACCAGAAAGGAAGGATTTAGAGATAAGTGGTGTAAGTGTCATAATGTGAAGAATAAAATGCTACAGACAAAATAAAAGTATTTATTCACTGCTTTGGGAAGTGAAACAGCTTGGAAAAGACAGTAAGACTGTATTCCCAGGGATGATATATTTCTGTTTTGCAAACTTTACAATGGTTTGGCAAAGTGGCATGCTCGCTGTATTGGGCACATGATTACAGTATCTGTACCACTATAACACACACACACACACACACACACACACACAAATATATAGACATGCATATATGTGCGGATATACATTATCTGTGTGTATGCATTTTGTATGTATGCGTACATATATACAGACATTATGTATATTTAATACACAATTTAATACCTATAGAAGACAAATTAATACAGAAGATAATTTGGAAATGAGGAACTTGTTCCCTCTTTTATAAAAGTTTGGGGTGGCTATAAATCTCCTGCTTTCATGCTTCTTCCTTAGCCTATAGATTAAAACTAATCTATCTGAATGACAAGCGAATGAGTAAATAAATGAACTAATAGAAAATTCCCTACGCAAATGAACAACAAATGAACCAAACGTTAGTTGTCATTCCCCAGCGAGTGTTATATTCTCTCTCTCTTTCCGTCTTTTCTTTTACTGTTAAACATCATATTGTTCAGAATTGGCAAGGACTAAGCTGGGATTTTAGGTTTTCTTTATGAATTTTCTGGAAAATCCCAATTCAGTCTATTTTGTTCACTTAGAAACATGTGAAAGTTACTTTTCCTACAAGCATCGCATTCCAATGATCCTATTTACAAGAAAATATTTTTTCCTGTTAAAAAGAAATTTACCTTTCTATAACTTCTATTCTCTTTTGTGACAGGTTCTTGAGACCAAGGAGTTCTCAAAACTCATTCTTGCTCTTGCTAAGTCTTCATTGACCTCGTCTACACCCACGCTTCTGTTAAAAACATTCCCAGTTTGTCCACGTGCTCTTCCTGTGTCTTGGTTCTATGTTTCTTAACCATCCCAGTTTATTTTCTCAAATTCATCTTTTTAGTAATATTTATTGAGAGACTAATACGATGTCGCGGAGAGTTCCAGACACAGGAAAAACTGCAGGGAATGAAAGAGAGCCTTTCTCTGATAGAGCTTATAATCTATTTAGGAGATGCAGAGGAATGAACAGACATATAACTCAGTTATATGAACAGACATATTACTAAGGAGGCCAGTGTGGACTGAAGACAGTGAGTTGAGGAGGGAAGTGATAGGGAAGTCGGTTAAAGAATTGCTCAGGTTGATACAGAAACTATTCTATAGCAGCTCACGTTTGGAAGCCAGAAAAGCTATTTATTAGCTTCTTTTGCAAGAGGTGGTAGAGGCTTGAATTAGAATGCCAGGGTTGGAGACCACAGGAAGTTCTTGGAGTGTGAGCAGTTTTGAAGGTAAAGCTGATAGGCTTTGTTGATAGACGGAGGTTGTGATAAGAAAGAAAGGAATCATAGATGACTCTGAGGTTTTTAGAGAGTGGTTTGAATATGATACAGTATTTCTGTAATTAACATATCCAGCACAAGTACACCAGGCATTGTGCTAAATTATTTAAGTATATTCTCCCTTAATGCCTACAAAATCTCCATGAGTGATTATTTCATTGTCTCTAATTTACAGAAAAGGAAACTGTGGTTCCATAAATTGTGCAAGGCACACAGCTAGTGAGAGGTAGAACTAGGAAGAGAACTTGGATATCCAAAGCCCATTCTCATAACCTTATGATTGTACTGATACGTTTGACATTTAGGGAATAAGTATACAGTGAACAAAGATAAAGAAAAGGAAAAAGAATCAACTACGGAGTCAAACTTCGGATTTGAGAGGAGAAACAACAAGACTCTAGTGGCCATACCAGCAGCAGTATTTATTCTGAAGAAGTGAGAACCAATGAGTGATATGTTATACATATGCTACATGTTATTTTAACAATTTCAGTAAATATGGAGCTCTCTCTCTCTCTGCGTTTCCCACCCACCTTACTGGCTGACACAAAATATAATTTGTATGGTCAAAAACTAGTTGAAGATTCTCAGATACCACATAAATGCATATCATTTGCATCTATACACATATATTGAGTGTGTGTGTATATATACACATAATATAGAGCCACGGTTAAGCTGTGTTCCTATAGTTGAGAGAAAATCTTATTTGTAGGACCACTAGATTTCTTTCTGAAATCATCGACCAGCATTATTTTCGAGGTACCTCCAGCAAATAAATAATTAATATGTTTTCTAGCCACCAGAAACAGAGCTTTTAAGATACTATTCCACTATAAATTCTTTGTGTTGTCTGTGGTTAAAAATAAATCAGTCCTCGTGATAAAGGTGTCACATGATACCATATTAAAACAGTGAGATAGAACAAAAAAGATTACATAGGGTAAATGTCAGATGGTTTTGTTAAAAGGGAAGGAAATAAAGTCTCCTCTTGGACTAAAATCTATTTTTTTTTTTTTTAGATTATAGTAATAAAAAGGGTATAATTTTTTCTCACTGGCATTTTTCCTTGTTGCTTATTTAATTCTCATTGGGCCATTGTTAAATACAAGCGAAATGTGGTTTCAGATGAGTTTTGTAAAATAATTTTTAGAGACTATTCTTGGAAAAACACACATATTCCGATAAAGATTTACGATCCAATATTGTTTCTGCCTTTATCAGTGTGTGGTGATCAGTAATTACATTTGTGAGTTAGGCAACTAGAGTAAAGAAAAGGAGGAAAAAAAGAGAAGAAACTAGCTTGCTTAAAGGTTTTAGGAAGTTCTTTAAAATTTAAAAAGTATATGTCACTCAAGATGGCGAGGTGGGCATAGAGGATTCTAAGGTAGTTGTTATTTTATGACAATGAGGTTTTCTTTTCAGAAATAGTTATTAAGAATCTTTCTTTGCTCTATGACCCACCAGGCTGCTTTTACTGTGGCTGTTGTCTCGACATTGGCCCTTGTTCATACTGACTATTGGCTGGATGCCACTGAAAGTTCATTTGGCATATTGTTTGGGGGATTCATTTACTACTCTATTGAATTACTTTACCTACAGGTTGTGATGCCTCAGATTCATTGGAAAAAAAAATGTTTTAAATTCTAAGAAAACTGCCTACATTTAGCTTACGAAGTAAAATTTTCCATTTCTCTAACTGCATTGTAATCACTTTTATACATGTGTAGTTTAAATAAAATTCATGACTGTTAAAAAAGTGTATCATTCAAGACCAGGAGATATAATTTCTTTAAAATTTTAAAGAACTACATATGCTAAATCTTGAGTCAGTATTTCTGAAGTATTTACTGGGCAAAAATTGGGAAAAGCGACATATGCTTAGAATTTAATTTTTTTTCTGACTTATTATAATCTTCTCGAAGCTGAGAGTCCCTCTAAGTAGTGTATTGTAAGATAAAAATGAATTATAAAATAAAAATTTATTTTGTTGTCTTCATTATCAAACTTAATAAGAAAAATATACGCACGGATTGAAATAACCAAAGAGAAAAGACTAGTCAAGTTTGGGAAAATAACTGTAGACAGGTAACTGATCTACCTGTAGACAGATATCTGTAGACAGGTAATTATTACTGTATACATTAGTTAGAAAAAATTGAGAAAATGGAGAAAATGAGTACAGTTTTAAACATCTGGCGATTAATTGGAGAACCTTGAGTTACTTAAATTTTACTTGATATAAAAACTAGTTTCCCTTCATTTTATAAATATTACTTTTTTCCCAATTAAAAAAAGTTAATCTATATTTTAAAAAAGAAAGAATTAGAATATAAACTGAGAGAGACTAGTGAACAAATCAATCAAATGTTAGAGCTCCAAATGCACAATTACTGTGAGTTGAGTGTGCTTCATGAAATGCCAGGAAGCACATGCTCACCTAAGTCACAACAAGGTGAAGAATTTGAGTCTCACAGTTTACAGAGAAACAATAAAAGTAATTGTGATTTACATTAACTTATGTCCAAGAAAAATCTTACACTTTTTGAAAAGAATCAAGAGCCTCTTGGTATACTGAGAAAACAACATGAAAACAAACAAAATCTTAATGAAGTATAAATGCAACGTTGTATTCTGAAATAAAATATGAGAAAATATTCATTCTCTTCTAGAATACCCAAATTTGATTTGCTTGCTTAAAACAACCACCACTACCAACAACAAAAAAAAAAAAGCAAAAATCTTTAGTTTGTTATTGAATTATTGCAAGCATAATTTGTCAAATTACAGGAAAAAGTAGTATTATCTACAGCCTGTAAAAAAATTATTCTAGAGGAAGAATGGATTGATGGGTGCTGTTACCAAAGTCAGTTAGATTTACAGTTCCGTTGAAATTTTACCTTCAGGTGTCACTCAAAAGGTTTAACGAAGTCTTACTTTAGCATCATTGACAAATAAGATAAAAATCCAACTAGCATGATACTAACTACCAAAGAAAACAGAAAGAACATCACTTCTCTAGAAATTAATATTGGGTGGCATGGTTGAGAGATTGGGTTTAGTTTAGAGACTTAGTGTAAGTTTTAGATTATATTTATTTTTTTTTAAATAGGCATGAAAACCCTAATCTTCTACAATACTAGATGTATTGGCATATATGAAAAATCCATGCTATAAAAAGATTGGCATATACTACATAGAAGGTACAGCGCCTCCCTATATTTGCAAACACATCATGGTGTTTTCATTCTGTATTTTATCAATAAAGTCTTTTTTTCTACCTTGGTGAAAAATATATAAATGCTACATTATTGTCAAGGTGGAAATACCTAGATTAATAGGATGGTAAGATTCTGGACCCACTTAAAAATGGCTTTACACGTAGAGTGACATTATGCAGATACACGCTCTTCTTCCCTTTTCCCAAAACTCTGATAGATTTTGTTGGAACCACAACACCAAATTCAGCGAGAATGGCCTAGCCTGCCAGATAAAATGGCAATATCAGTGAAGATGGAAACTTTCAGACAGTCTCCTCTTATGAGAGGAAGACAGACAAAAACACAGGAGGTTATAATGTTACAACTTCTTTAGCAAGTTAAGGAAATTCATAAAGAGGAGTAACTATAGAAGAAAATGTATGTGGGCTCAACATAATAAAGGATAATTGTTCAAAAGAAGAGTATGGGATTATACAATTTCTTTTCATAATAAAAGCAAAATCGTCTTTAAATTTGCAAGGGGAAAATGTTAGCCCTGAATTCAGATATTGGATTACTACTAACCTTGTTCACAGATTCCTCAGTGTTCATATTTTCCTCAAAATTTTCATTGGTTGCTTGCATGTAATCTGGGTTACCGGTCATACATAGAGTTTTCCAAAACCTTATGGTTAACAGAGGAGCTAGGCCGTGTTATAATCTCCACACTGGAAACTGGATAATGCCACAAAACCCCAATGATTTCCCCAAAAGCTTACACAGGGATTGAGGCTACGCATTGTCAATACGTGCATATATAACAATTTTCATCTTATGAAAAAGATCGAAGGAAATTTATTCATACAGTTGTCTGTTGACAATCACAAGGGCATTAAGGGAATAAGAGTCGTGGGTTTTTTTTTTTTTTTTTCTTTCTATTTGATAGTAAAAGCAGGTTTCTTGAGAGCCGTGGTTCCTGTTCCTGGTGCTATCTCACTTTTTGCAGCTCCTGCCTCAACCAGGACGGCAGGGGCTGCCCCAGTCTGTGCAGCAGTTTGGACAGTTCCACGTTATGATCGCGGTAGTAATTAGAGAGGAACGTTCTAGACTGGAAAGCAAAAAGAGAAAGAATACTTGAAAGAAGTCTTTCGTTCATCAGATACGATTCTGTAATCTACATTCCTTAGGGAATTCCATTGCACTATGTGTACCTAGGAAGTGTTTTTTTTTTTTTTTGTACTTTTCCTGAAGTATCACTTATTTTTATCTTTTAAAGAGATTTGTCGAAAGTGTCGCCGTAAAAGAAAAAGAGGTCCAGGTATATCCCATGTGGCTTATCTACCATTCCAGCACATATTTACCGTGGGGTTTATGAAGTCTACACAGAAAGACGAAATGATGGCAGGAGTATAACACCTCATGGGGAACCGGATTTATAGAAGCCAGCGATAAACACGCACACACACATTTCCTTTAAAATTGGTCCATAGGATAAAAATTAAAAGCAAATGTAAACAATCATAACAACTGAAATTCATGATTGCAAAAAATAACTTACAACATGACATAAAAACGTTCTATATTTATTTAGGACCCAAACAGTTTTGTTTTTTTTTTTTTTTTTAATCATTAAGAGCTTTCTGCTTCCAAAATATTATGAGGTCCCTGAAGCTTGATCTCTTTGATACTTCTTATCCTTCTAGCCAAGCTGGAGAGATTGGCCCTTAGTAGACAAGTGCTTAAAAAATTATAACATACATCGATGGTTTCAGTCTACTGTTTATGTTTTACTTACACTGATTTTGGGAAAACAGAAAACTTATCACTGGGCTTTCTCACTGGATGTCACTGACCTCATATTGCACCCCGGTTGACATAGTTGTGTCTCCCTGGTAACATCAGAGGGGAAGCTTCCCTTGTGCACACAGGTAGCAGTGGCTCCTACGTTGTTCCCATCTGGCCAGAGTTCCCCCGTCTCGCTTAAGCCCTCCCAGCATTTTAACACAGACAGGTCTGTTTCTTCAACAAACTCCCTTAGCACCTTTGGTGTCTCCCGTGGAAACGGAATTAAGACAACGACATCTCCTCGCAGACCATTCACCGGGTATTTCATGATGTTTTTTTTTTTCCCCTTAAACCAGATTGTAAACACTTCAGATTGGGTATAAGATGTTTATAGTAGCGGTGGGAACATTACGTTGATTTCTTGGCAGCTTAAAGTGATTTCTGAAACCCTTTCGAAATCACTGAGTTCAAAGGTGTAGTTGAAGGACCTTCTAGCACTTCTATTTCCATAGTAACACGTGAGTCACTTGCGTCGTCCCTTTGCCCACCCTGCCGTGAAAGTAATGCTTATGATACCTGCTCGAGCAGGTGGCTGGCCGGTTTCCCGGCTTAGTCGGCCACCGAAGGCATTGCTCCTCACAGCCTCGCTTCTAGCGAGAGACTGTCCTGCCTTTGTGCCTGCCTTGGTCACCTCTTCAGACATCCTATTATAAATCAGCAACCACAGCTAATTTGTCCATCCTGCAAGAAATCTGGGCTCCTAAGTGTTTTATTCGTACAGCCTCTCCCTTGCTCAGCTCAATTCCATGCCTGCAAGGTGAGCCATTCGACATAGGGATGCAACGTAAGATAATAACACTTTAACATTTTATCCAAAATTCCTTGTTTAGTAAACACGTGTGTCACTTGTTTGTCTAACCAGGGAAAGTGTTCATCTCTGATTTTATGCAAGAGACAAAACTATGCTAATTAGGTTATAATAGGAGGTAAGTGGCATCCAGGGAGAAAGCCCAATTATCAATTTTGTTTGCCCAAAAATCTGTGTAAATACCAGAAAAACATTACATTAAAACCATGGGTATATTTTATAATTTTTAACTCTTTATCTAATAAGGGCCAATCTCTAGCTGGACTAGAAATGTAAGAAATATTAAAAAGTAAAACTTATTTAAGTGCTTTACATATTTGGAAAGGAGCTATTTTTCAGTTAAGTATTTATGTTTGAATTGCATTCAAATAGCAACTATATAGGAATATATATATATATATAAATCCTTTATCAATCTCTACCATCTTCTAAATATATAAACTATTAATTGCAAAGAAAGAGGAAGCAAATTTCTTGTGACTAGTTCTGAAACAGCTGTATGCACAGATTTTTGCCAAAATATTTCAAGGATTAAGAACGTATTACCTCTGGATCCATGGGGGGATATTTTCGGCCTTTGCTTTTTCCAAGGCATTTGGTCTTTCCTCCTTCCAGCAGTTGACACCAAAAACCCTTTTGGGGATCGAACCTACAACAGATGAGCATTCAATGATTATGCATTGTGTGCGGAATTTTCAGTGAGAGCCTCACCAACTGGACAAAGGAAATGTGCTTTGGTATGCCCATTGATTTGATTTCATTCAATTCATTTCTACAAGTATTTATTCACCTGATTGAGAGACGCTCATTGAGAGGAAGTAAACCATACGTGATGTGTTTTAAACAGTTTTACTCTAATGAAAAAATGTATATAGATCTTTAGTCCAATTTTATGTTGAAATTATTTTACCTATGGAGCCATAAAAGATCAAGGACCAATCATCAAAATTACAGCTCAGATATAAAGGACCTTTAGGATCTTTTATTTATTTATGAACTCGATTTCCCAGGAAAAATATGTTAATAGATTTCTTCGAAATCATTCAATGGTCTACATTAAAGGGGCGAAATGTAATATAGGTATACTTCTCTGAATATAAACATGAATTGAACCTTCCAATCTGGAAAACCACTGTATTTTTATAGTTAAAATGTTTACACTTTTCAAAAAGAAAAGGAATAATGTAAAAATAAAGTGGAAGATTAGACAATTTCTTATTTCTTTTGTTCAGGCAGATAATCCAACAGGTTGCCATACCCTTGAAGAAAATTCTAATGTTGTTTTGTTCCCATGGCTGTACTGAATTACAAATGAAAGGAAGTGTGTCCTAATTATTTTGTTTAAAATCAAATATATAAGAATTTTTGTTTAGGACTAACAAGATAGGAAAAAATGAAAAGAATGATCCAACTAAGAAGGGAAAGTTTCAATTTATGGCTATGGGGCTTGCTGCATGCATAAAACATCGAAAAGGTTTGCATTTTTGTCGCTCAGCAGATGTTTTCGAAGGATGAAGCATAATTGACTGGGATGTAAAGTTAATTAGCTGCAGAATATTTTGTTGCCCTGGGCCCATTCCTATCACACCAGAGCTCCTGCAATTCGCCTCTGCACCTATGTGAATTTGTTTAGGGGGAGAAGGAGGTTTTCTTCACAGTTCCCTGCCCAACCTATTATTAGAGACCTGATTCTTGTTGCAATCCAAGTTGCCCTGGTCCATGTTATCTATTAAAATTAAATACATCAGTAGTTAAATAGATAAAAGGAAGACAGAGTCGTTTCCAGCCTGGACTTTTTAATCTGTTCCTGGCCTATCTGAGTCCTTTCTCTGGTTTCCATTAATTTCCCAAGAGGACAAACAATTCCGAGTGCTTCATAAAATGAGAGGAGGAAGTCAACATAACGGTGCCCCAAAACATCATTTTCTGCCTCGGGATGAGAATATTTAATGGCATTAAGGTAAAATACAGCCCTGGTAACAAAGCCAAGATATTTATTTATACACACACTGAGAGATCTCTGTTCTCAGGTAATGCAGAGGTCTCAGGATGGGCTGTGGTCTCTCCCTGCTCTCCACAGCAGCTGTTGTGAGACAGAGCTTAATACGGTCTGAGAAAGGAGAGCCATCTAGAATAATAAAAGCCGTTTTTTTTTTTTGTTTTTTTTTTTTTTAAGATAGGGTTGTCATAACCCTGAATCCACATTATTTTGCCGTCCTAGTTTCATTTATTGCATTGGCAACTTTATATACCTAAGTCTAACAAAAGGCCTTTATCCTCTCTAAGTTATATCAATTTATTGTTTTATGATTTTGTTTTAGTATGCATGAAATTGTGATATTAAGATTCAAAGTCTTTCTCAATAGAACTGTTAGACAACTTTTAGGACATGAGTTGATTGCCATTCGAGTTTTTTATTCTACTGAACATCGCTATAGTTATTAATTTTTGTGATGTGTGAGACATATTAAAAACCATGTATTTTGGCCTTGGCTCTAATCTCTCCTTCAAAAGTATGATTTCACACGTTTATGGAACTATAAACAATTATTTTTAGTGAACAGGATGGAAACATTACCTAAACTATTCTGAGAGGCAGGGGAAGATACGCCAATATCAATAACTATTAATAAGAAGCATATTATAGGAAGCTTTGTCTACTTTATCGTTATTTGCATGTAGGTAAAAACTTCATTAGGGTTGTTTCAGTGGATGAGGAACAACCCAATCTTGTTACTGCTCTTCCTGTTCCTCAGTTTGACTCACTAATTGGCTAATTGCTGATTGTAATCTGCTATGAACTGGGAAATTATATAACCAGGCTTCTTAGAATTTTATCTAAAATTCAACAGGCTGTGTATCAGACCTTGTGAGGGAGTCTTTTGTGAATAAGGTGCATGACCTTTTAGGGTATGTTTTGGCTGCTTGGAGGTTTTGTTTTTGTTTGTTATTTTGTCTCTTTACATTTTTCCTCCATTTTTAATTATCCAAATGTATGATTTTATTTTCCCGAGATGACTGCAACAGGACCTCCTATCCTACATTCTCTTCTACTGATGATTTGACTTCCCCCCATCCCCCATCAAGAGGTGGAGTCTTATTTCTCTCTGCTTGGACTTGGGCAGGCTGTTGTGACTATTGTAACCAATAGAATGTAGCACAGCAATGCTGTGTGACTTGCAGGTCTGGGTCAGAGAAGGCAGTGGGTCTCTTGGACCACATGCTCCCTGGACTCATCACCTCTAACTGGAACACAGCCACTCCCCTGTGAGAAAGCCAAGCCACCCGGGAAGGGATGTCTTCAACCCACTGATCTCTGCCTTTGAGCCATCTCAGTCCAAGAGCCAGAGATGTGAGTGAAGAAGCTTCCAGATGATTTCAGTCCCCAGTTATCTGGGTCCTACCCAAATATTCAAGTCTTCCCAGCTGCAGCCCCAGTTACCATGAGCAAAAACAAGCCATCCCAGCTATGTCTTATCTAATTCCCAGCCCACAGATTCCATGAGCATAATCAAATCACTGTCACTATATGCTAGCAAGTTTTGGGATGGTAGCAACTTTTGAGGTGGCTTATGCAACAATGGATAACTGGAACAATATATAAGATTATATTTGGTTATAAATAATTTAATAAATACAGAACAAAACATGAATGTCCGCCTTTCCCAACTCCGCTCTAAATATTGCTCACTTTCACCGAGGGCGTGATGGCCATCAGCATTTCATTTCTAACCTGTAAATCATCTGGAGGAGGAGACTATACTGTGTTCACTTTTGTAACCTAAAATTCTAGGACATTTTCTGCACAGAGTAGGCATGTAAAATGTTCCCTTAATCAAAATGGTATTGGATAAAGTTCACAAAAAGAAGAATGTGTCATAATATGAGATACACGTTGTAAGATAAAGTATTCCTGGTATTCAAAAGAGAGACTGCATGAGTAATGAGGATATTTATCTGACTGCTTCGAGTAACAACATGATGTATAAATCCATAGCGGGTGTTAATGATGTTGTAGACACACCTATCAGTGATCATTTATGACGGTAAATAATGGGAGTGAATTGGAGCATGAGAACAGACTCACGTTAGTGCTTCGGAGTAATTATAATGAGGTGTAACTCCTAGAAACTTCTGGACTTCATCCATCACAGTAGCTGGGTCAGATCTCAGCTGCTGTCCATCAATAATTAGCAACTGTAAAGTCAAAAACAGCCACTTTATGAAGAAGAAAACAAAATTGAAGGGCCTGAGCTGCCTGCCTTGACCTGGTATGGCGTTAATAAATTAGGTCAGTGTGAATAGGAAGCAAATACACACTGCTCAGAATACGTGTAAATGTTTATTCCTCTCGTGTCCTTCCAAATACATAATAAAGTTTGCCATAGGTGTAATTTCTTATGAGTTGTTTAGTTATAGCCCTTAACTTACTTTATTGTACATCAGAAATAAACATAGACACTTTCTTGATTTATTACTTCAGTGGAAACCCAGTTTTCCATGTGTGGTGTAATCAGGTGATTACTCAACCTACCAAATTCCCATGAGCTAACGGTGGAGCCAACTGAGGGCTTAGAATGGGTGGGCAGCCCCCAAATCACCCATCTATTCTTTTTTTTTTTTTTTTTTTGAGACAGAGTCTCACTTTGTTGCCCAGGCTAGAGTGAGTGCCGTGGCGTCAGCCTAGCTCACAGCAACCTCAAACTCCTGGGCTCAAGCGATCCTCCTGCCTCAGCCTCCCGAGTAGCTGGGACTACAGGCATGCGCCACTATGCCCGGCTAATTTTTCTATATATATATTTTTAGTTGTCCATATAATTTCTTTCTATTTTTAGTAGAGACGGGGTCTCGCTCTTGCTCAGGCTGGTCTCGAACTCCTGACCTTGAGCGATCCACCCGCCTCGGCCTCCCAGAGTGCTAGGATTACAGGCGTGAGCCACCGCGCCCGGCCTACCCATCTATTCTTACAAACCAAGACCTGGGGAGGGGGAAATATTTGTTCCCGCCTTTCTGTTTCTTGGTTCCCTGCCCCAGAATATCAGAATCGTTTGAGGAATGCTGAAAAAAAGGTCCATGCTGAAGCTGAAGCCCATCTGCTGGGGCTTCAATTCTGCCCTGAGCTGGAATGTAGACTGTGAGGGTTATTACAAAGGATGCTTTTTTCCAAATTCTTATTTCTATCTCGTGTTTCGGGGGTGTTATAACACTTCCCATTTTGGCATTCTGGTGCATGACCTCCTTCTTTCCCTGTAAGGGTCCCAAAGAGCAGACCACAAGCAGGTGTTTGTGCGTGGTGACCCATAAGGTCTCGTATAACTGGCTGCTCTGCTAGTGGTTGGCAGTTGCTGCCTGTAAATCACATGATGTCTCTCGAGTGAGGACTCATCACTTCAAGACCGGCTGCTATTCTAACGAAGATCCCCAAAATGTGTTTCCGAGCCCTTTAACAAAACTTTCATAGTATTAATGAAATTAAAACTGTAAGAATGCACACTTCTTCATTACTTAGTGTCTCTGATTATAAATTGTCATTGGTGGCAATGCTAATTCGCACTTTCTGTTTGTCAGCACAACATAATTATGATGTAATGAACAGAAAAAATTAATTTCAGGACAATTACCTGAGAAGTGGCGAAGTGAGTTAGCCATCTTTCTATGTGGACCGCGTACCATCCAGGCACGAGGCATCTTCTCTGCAGAGTTCTTAAGTCAGATGGCGCCCAGTGTCCTGTCGTGATGACTTCATAGAAATTAAACCTCAGGGCAGCCGGATCTTCGTGTGATCGTTGGTGCTTTAACAAGAAAAGGCAATTGCAAAGTTAGTTTTGTTTTTTTTTTTTTTAATATCTGTGTAGGCATGCTTGTATGTGTGCCAGTATGCATGTGTGTGTTTGATGTGTATGTACACATGGGTGTGTGTGACTTCCTTTCACAAAATATGAAAAGTTAATTATTTGCTTTTAGAATAAAAATAGGGCGAAAACTGCGTATATTGAAATAGGCACTGGTGCATCGTTTATTTTAAAGTATTTTAAAGGACAAGCCTTCAATATATATCAAGTGGTGTGCAGATAAGCTTGTGGTTATCTTCATGTATAAAACGTCTAAAATGTTTCGGTGCAAAGCAGAGAGCACAAGCATTTTCTTCGAGGGTCTGATTAGAAAGGAAAAGATGTCAGGGAGCCGACGAATCAAGCCTGAGGAAGAGAGATTTCAATGGAAAGCATGGGCTTCCATGGTACTCGGCCTCTTGGTGCCAAATACTCCCTCCTGCAGATTCTGACATTTCCCCGACACCCTGCGTGGCAGATGTCACGGCCATAGAGAAAGCAGATGTCTAGTCTTCGTGCTTGTTTACGTGTCATATTCACGTTGATGTGACTCAAGGTACTTCCCTTTTACTCTCTTACGGGTTCTACCTAAACCTGCCAGTTCCCAAACACTGGTTCTCTCCTACTTTTCAGTTCCAAATCCTCAGGGTTCTTCCCACCAACCCAGCATGGGTCAAGCAGGACAGAGCCCAGCTCAGCGACGAATGAATTTAATAGTCAATACGATTTCACAAGCATTTCATTAAGCTTCTCTCTAGAACAAAGAACTGCGATAGATTCTGGTGATAAAAAGACAGAAGTAAGACAGGATCACTGTCTTCAAAGAAATCAAATCCAGTGTGGGACACAATGGACTAATAGATTGTAATAAAGGTGTGTATTTGCCTAGAAGTGACTTGCTGTGACAGCAAGACCAATAAGTGATTCATTCGGACTCAAAAGATGAAGGATCTTTTTTAAAAGCTGACGCTTTCAAGCTAAAAGGTAGGAGTAAGAAAGATTTTGATAACTGGGGAAGAAAACACCAAACGCATATGGAAACTAAGAGAACTGTACCACCTTAGGGAAGTCTGAGTGAAGGCGGATGATGTGTAATGAAGTTAAGTGTTGTGAGAAATCCGAACGTGAACTTGAAGAAAATCTAGTACACGGTGAGGACAGAAGCAGGCACCATGTGTGAGTCAGAAATAAAAATAACCAGAAAAGGAAAGATGATTAGGCAGTGGTGAATGGTTAAAAGAGTAATTAGTAAGTGGCCGAAACTTTTGAAGTCTTCTTATTATGGTAAATTTATTGACATCCTTATGTATGCATTATGCTTTCTAGATAGAGGTTCTATAATTCACTTAATTAGCAAAATGTGTAGAAATGATAAACTTGAATAAATAACGATAAACATACTATCTGTATACTTAATATAGTCATGCTAAAATTTCTATTTTAAGCAGTGATAACGTGAAATTTCACTTCATCTGTTCTATACCGAGTTACGCCAGTTGAGAACCAACTTTTCTTTATATTCCTGCAACTAAATAGATTAGCATAAAAATATGACCAGGAAGTCACAAAGGCACATATTTTATGGAAAAAATAGCACTCTAGTTCCTCTGTGAGGTCCATTATAAAAATGTGGCGCAGAAATTACAGTGGCAGGTGACATTGGCAGGAGTTTCTGAATTACACCTGCTGAGTTTTGGATTTATGGTATTTACGGAGCAGACAGAACTAGCTAAGTAATGGGCTACATTATTTTGAAATGTGGAGCAGTTTGGGGCCCTACTCTCAGCAATGCAGCCGTAAAAAGTATTATCAGAAAAAATAATTCCCTTTCAAACTTGTATGTATGTTCAATGAATTTCTTGGAGGAAGCAGGCACAAAGCAGCAACACCCACATCATAAAGATTCTCATTTATTTAAATGGTTTAATCTATGCGAAAGAAAATGATTCATTTAAATCCGCTCGAAGGAGTGCCTATGCTTTCTGCCAGAAAAATATGCATGTCCCTCAAGTATTTGAATTCAAAACTTTTAATGAAGGCTTAACATCTTAAGGCTTTGGGCACACTTTTAAAAAAATAATTTTATTTTGCTTTACAGTATGAGTTTTGTGAAGTGAGAACGATACATTCTTGTGTCTGGTGGGAAATACTGACTCATGGATTCTGATGGTAATTTATGGATCTTGCTTCCAATCTACTAGTTCCATTTGGATCCCTGACCAATTTGCAATCCAACTGCAATCCAATTTGCAAAGTTGTATTTTTCTGTCCACCAGTATTTGTTTTCAGTAGTACATATTTATTGAAGAAAGTTTGAAAAGTCAAGGAAAAAAAGGAAGAAAAATATAAAAATTACTTGTTATCTTACTATATCCTTTAAAAATTCCCTTTTATTTATTGTTCTTATTATTTACTTCAGCATATTACAGGGGCACAAATGTTTGGTTTACATATATTGCCTTTGCCCCAATCTATTCTTCATACTGTGGATAATATAATATTTTCCAGTAGAAAATCTGGTAGTCCCACACTGTCTACCATTTTTCGAAGGCTTTCAGTTTGCTCAAAAAATGGCAGCCACATGGTTCTAACCCCCGTGTATCTCCCAGCCTCAGTCTCCTGCAAGTTTCCACCTGGACTTTTCCAGACAGCCACATGGAATTCCTTTCGGCCTTTTAAAATGTGCTATGGTTCTTTATACCTAATATAATTTATATATGCTACTATCTCCTTTCCACGACTCTCCTTCTACGCTCATTCAATTAACATCTACTCTGCCTTCAGTTTTAAAAGTTTATTTCCCTAGAGAATGCTTTCAGAGCACCTTTACATACTTCCTCATAGCACATTCACAATGTCTAATTATATATCTTTATGATAATTTGATTAATTGCTTGAGCCCAGGAGTTGGAGGTTGCTGTGAGCTAGGCTGACGCCACGGCACTCTAGCCCAGGTGACGGAGTGAGACTCTGTCTCAAAAAAAAAAAAAAAAAAAACAAAAATTTATCTACACATTAGAATAAACACAATGTTTTAATTATTCTTTTATTGAGTAAAACCACAATTTAACGTTGCTGCAGAATATTTCATTTCAGGGTGACACAAATCTGTACTGTTGGGTATTTGCTTTTCCTTTTGTTATGACTTTTATAGATAGTGCCGCAATGTTCTCAAATATATGTCTACCTCTTGGAAGTTCTCCTTAGGATCAAGTCCAGAGGCAGAATCACAGCACCAAAGGATCTTTCTGTACCTCTTGGTAGATATCGCCAAACGAGCTTCCAGAAAATATCCCCCACGTGTCCTTCTATTGGAATGCTCGCCAGCCTTTGTCACCACCCTCTTGCCAGCATAGAAAAACATCACAATCTTTGTCAAGATATTCAAGAGGAGAGTTGCTTGAATTTGTATTTTGTTGACCCTTAAATGGGTCGATCATTTTTCACATCAATTATTGAACAATTGCACTTTGTGTGTGTGTGATTGTTTAGCTGTGCCTTTTGCTCATTTTTCTACTATGATACTTTAACTGTTTATTTATTTATTTATTTATTTATTACCAATTCAGAGGAACATTTTATAAAATAAGGGAACTAAGTAAGCCGTTTATTGTGTACTTGTTAAAGGTGCCCTAGATGCTGACTTACAATTTCGTTAATTTTTGACAGACCAATATTTCACATGTTTATGTGATGTAGGCAATCTACTAGTTCTTTGACTTTTTTTTCTATTATTTTATGCTTGAAAGTCTTTGCCCGACTTGATATGAGTTAAATATTCAGCTCTTTATTTCTGATAATTTTGGGTGTGGGAGGGGTTAGATACTTTTACATTTGACTCTTCCGTGTTGCTGGGCTCTAGTTTGGTGGTTCATCATTGCCTACATTCAAGCTACAACCCAATGCTTTTAGCAGTACTTTTTCCTGCTCGTACCTGGTACCAAGAGTATGCCCTGTCTGAGGGGTCAATGAGGATGGTGATGATCTTGGCTTTGGGAACGAGAGATGCGGCTCTCTTGGGAGCTTCTTCCGAATGGAAGTAATTAGCGCTCTTTTCAAACAGGAAGTCACTTGTAAGGTTGGCTGGGGTAGGGAAAAAGTCCATGTACCTGAAGGCAGAGAAAGACAACTCATTAATGTGAGATTTTTTTTTTTCTTGCCATACTCTGAACATGAAATAAGTTGAAAATGAATAAGTTTATATTCATTTATATCAATTTCTAGTTATTGTGCTATAATGGTCTAAATAGTGGATATTCTATACACTTTGAATACGAAAACAACCCCGAATTATTACTTTTCTAACGATCCATGTTGGACAGGGGAGGAAGTGAGATTAAATAGGTAGAGTGATAAAGAACAAAAAGAAAATACAGCGGGTTTGGACTGATGGTCTGTGCTATCAAAAGCCAAATCCAGAAACACTAAGTTTGCCCCCTGGCCAACAGCGAATTACACCATCTTCCTTAGCTGTGTTAAAATAGTAAATTTATGTTTACAGATTTGAAAGCAGAAATTCTTTAAGGTGAGATTAGAGTTCGCAAGACAGAAAGATGTATAAATCGGAATAGCGACAAAACACCAGACATTTCAGGGCATAGCCGTTCTCCTCCTCCTTCTGCGTGACGTGTGGAATGTGTAGCAGTGTGAACACATTATCGTCTATCTCGAGTAATTAAGCGGATATTTCCCGCGGTGCCCCGGTGGGTTCATTTCTCCATATGCTGCGGGGATGTTCCTCTGCGTGCGGATCGTGGAATCAATATGTTCTGAGGTTAATTCGGTGCAAGGCTTTAATTATGTGTGTAACCCTCCTTACAGCTCATCACTCCTCTAACCCTCAAATGTTCTAGAAATAAATAATGAGAGCAATTAAGAATTCATATAAGACTCTTATTTTCCTCTTTTGACACTTGTTATTATGTTTCCCAAATGTGGAGTGGGGAAGAGTCTCGTCTATATTCCTGCTTAACAATGTGTGTTCCCGTTGAGCTTGTGGATCAGAGAAAATGACTGTTCTGCTTTTAGTAATCTGCATGCAATTCCAAATCGTATTCAGCCTTTTTAAAGGGCGGTTGGGTAGTAATATTCTAGACGCAGAGTGGACCCATCTCTGCTCATGATGAGAAGCCTGTTCTGCTCACTGCGTCGCCCACGCCCAGCTGTAATCCTCGCTGCTTCTAAAACGAAGGAGAATCTCTCTGAGCACAGGTTTCTCTGTGACGATGACACACAAAGTTACCTGCTACAGGTGTGCGCATTGAAGGGAATTTTCCTCGGCTGAGATTTGCTTTATATACCCAGGAAGTGGCAATTAACTTCAGAACCATATTTTGTTGGAAAATTAGGATAGAGCTAGAAAAACATCACCTGCATCGAAGATCATTTCCAGGATCAGGTTTATTCTATTTTAGTTTAAGGGAAATATCGTGATTTAAATTTTTTCCATCATTTATCAAGTGCTAATTAATATTTATTTTATGCACGTGTGTTACTAGAATTGATGCGGTGTTGGAAATGCTCTGTTATTATTTGCATGACAAATATCAGCCTGTATTGTCCTACAACATATATAGTTTATGTGGTTAATGAAGACACTTGTCACGGAGTACCAAATGAAACAAGCTGCTGATTTATTTGTTTCCTCGAGCATCATTGTGAAGACAAATTATGTGTACAGTTAAAAAAAGACGCAGGCACAGTAAAACAATACTTTCAGAGACTTTTAAATATCCTTATGAATAATTCTGATGAAATATATCCCATAAGGTTCTTTATTCAATCATATTAATTTAGCAGAAAAATATTATCATTATTGCACTGTCCAAATCAAATTATAGGCAACACTGATTAAACATATCATCGTTATAAATTAATTTCTAATTCACTGTGGTAGAATTGAGCATAACAAATTTATTCTGTAATTATGCAGATGCCATGCATACATCTATAATTGCTCTGCGGTGATTGAGCACGTGTTAATAACGGAATTTATTTTTTGTTATTTTCCTTACCAGTCAATTCCTTTGTGATAGTTGTTGCCATTAAAGAATTGAACTTCTTCAAATGTTTTGGGGCTGGGGACATTGCTGATGATGGAAGGGTGCATGAGAAGAAATAAATAAAGTGCAGTTGTCCCTAGTACAGAAAAGACAAAAGGTTATATGGCAACAAAAGAAGAGACAAAATATTATTTGAGCATAATCTTTACTCCAACAGTAATATTCAAATAACCCACTCTTTCCAGTGTCAAAATGATTTCCTTAAAGTCGCTTAGGCACATTTACATTGTTGAAAAGCCACTTGTCATATAACTGCAGATTTTTAGCATTTATCTGGGACCTTGCTCCAGCTAGTTTAAGTCCCTGACAGCGGTGGGAGTTTTGCCAACTGAAGCAATAAAAAGAACAAAATATGACCTCAGACTTCTATGATTGGATTTTAAGCATTATTATAACCGTTTTTACATTAGAATAAGGTTTTCACAGCCTATAAAATATTATCGTCATCCACTTTCTTTGTTTTAACTTCTTATTTGTTTGTCTTGGGAGAGCCAGAACCGGCTAAAAGCTTTATCATTCCTCCAATGGCAGGTCAAATATTAAAATCTAAAGGTCTAACTTATTGTCTTTATAAATTCGAACAAGGAGAAAAAAAATAGATTTATAGTTACTAACCTGTAATTTTCTAGCTGAACTAAAAAGTAATACTATTCAATGACAAATGATAGAGGATATGTCTTTAAATTAAATTTTTAGCATGATTTTATAACACAGGGATGTTTTATTTCTTTAGCAGTCATTCCAGAGTTAGCCCTGCTGCAAGGGAGTTGGTGGAAAATTAATGTACATTTTAAACACCAACAACCAAAGTGATATATCCACAGATATGTGCTGCTTTTTTTTCTCTTCTCTGTACGTGTGTTAACTTAGTGTTGCAATATAATTTATATTCCTAGATGAAGAAAAGATTAAAACAACCAATATCTAATAGTCCGGAAATCTTGCCCACAACCTTTAAAATGATCTACTTACTCGTATTACAAATATCTTCATCTGGGCCAGGCTTGTTTATTGAGACTGTTTGTTTTGTGTTATGGTTCGTGCGCTCAACTGATGAAAATGCTTCTTGTCAAAGTAGTGAATTCAAAACACAGCAACTCAATAAAAACTTTAATTAATCAGGACATTCTCAAAGTGTATAAAACTGTCACCTACTGAAGAAAGTATAAAATATTCTAATTGAAAGTGTCATCTCATTGGTGAAATACTTTCACTGTTTTCCCACATTCTTACATAGTTGTCCTTCAGTGCAAACGAAAATACCAAGGCAAAAAAATGCCTGATGAACTTCAAGGGATTCAGAAAATAAGTTCCAATCATATTAATGTCTAATGATTAATTTTAAAGAGTAAACCACGCATGTAAAATATTCGAAAGGAATAATGACATTGGCTCTGAAAAAAAAAAATCAATTCCAGGCTGACGCCCTATGTTTGAATCAGTACAAAACCTGTTTTAGTACCTTTATTCAGAATTAGTTAGGTAAAGCCACAAAAAGTGGCTTTTTGTGACATATAAATTCCAAGTTTTCAATAATCTGACATGTATGTTTTACAGTTTTGAAATCTATAGTTCAGGAATTTAGTGCCTAAGTCTAATTAATGGGCACCGTTGGGTCCCCTTGGGGTCCATGGCGTCACGGTGACCATGGGGATGAATGATAGTTCAAGGAATGAACTAAATATCTAAATATTTCACAAAGCAAAACCTAATCCGATAATGCCACATAGCAATGTATTTCATAAAATCATTTTTACAAAGAGTCTAAATAGCACAATTGGCTATTCTTACCTGTTTTTTGTGGCCCAATGACCAGGAATTTTGGTAAGTGGTCACAAGTTTTGTCTCTGGACCAGATGTCCTTGTGTCGTTTGTCATCACATGGATTCTGCAAGAAGGAAGAACAAGGAATCTTACTGTGTAGTGAATGGCTGGCTCTGCTCCTTAACAATTGTTCAAAAAATGGCGCCAAATTTTTGTCTGATATCCTAGAGCTAGGAGTTAGACCTTGCTCTGGTTTCCTGATTTCCAAATCAGTCCCTTATTAAGTGATTAGCACCTTTCTTACCGCATGCCTGGAGCTCAGCAGCAAGTCATACTGCTGTAACCATCGTTGGATGTTTGGCTATGTTCTCCGAGCAGTGTCCCTGAGATGCCACTCTACTTGTGGGTTTATATTTCACGTCTGCATATCAGAGGCTTTAACTGGATTTAACCTGGTTTGACCACACTTTCCTATATATCTGTGCTCTGCTCTAATAGTTCCTATTGTTTTCTTCAGAGGCTGAAATGCCATCCTCAAACTTTAGACTTTGCCCGTTTTTCCTTTCCGTTTCATTCTGTGTGCTGTTCTCTCCTTAGCCAGCTACTCCCAGAGTTCTGCTACACCCTGCAAGCTGACAGCACCCACATCCATGTTTCTAGCCTCTACCTCCCACCTAAGCTCTCGACCTGTATTCTATGTTATGCATGTGTCATTTCTGTACAATGACAACGAGAAAACTTCTAACGCAACATACCCAATGTATCCGTTGATCCAGTTTTATCCCATCTAACCTTCACCCCCTATTCCATTCTCTGTTCCATTTATTCCATTTGACAGACTCAAATGTATTATCATGACACTTTTGAGAATTAAAAAGGCCTTTAAAATGAAAATGAGGTAATTTTTAAAATATTTATTAACTGCCAAATTGGTTTTCTTATATTACTGATCTATGCAATAATTATATTCAAAAACAAAATTCTTTTTGAAAAAAACATATACCTGGGCATTGAAACAATTCTATTTTTATATTTATTATTCCAATATTAAAAATGAAAAAAGATGAAAAATCATTTATGGTTCGTATTTATGTACTTTTATTAGTTCTTTAGACACTTTATTCTCTAATACGATGTCACCAAAGTTCCTCTAAAGAATGATTGTTTTCAATATGACTTTATTAAGTTTTACTTTTCCATAAAATTGTCTGCAATCATTCTCAAACTTGCATTTTGTGGTTAATAAATTTGAAAATGTTGGCACTTTCAAATAACTCTTCTGTGTAGGCCATTATATTTTTAACTGCTGAAATATTTTCTCTCCTGGGTTGAGATAAGCTTATTTTCAATTCTAACTTTTTTCCATATGAAATGTCTGAATATTAGAGACTAAATACTTTCACAGTTATTTTCCATTCAGAGTATCTGTCTTTGACAAATATTTTAAGGTAACACTTGTCAAATCAGTTGTCTTTAATTATGATTCTTTTGACCAATTTGCCAAATATAGGTGCCGCAAAATCATAAACTTCTTAATATCATTCCATCCTAACACAGAATATGTTTATCCAATTAAAAAAAATAGGATATCCATCAAGAAATGCTTACCACAGTTGAACTCCCAAAATTCAATTACAGAATGCCAAAATTAAACCCTCTGTTTCATTTGAACTCTCATTATGTAATTTGTTTAGTCTCTTCTGTTACTGCTTTGAGGATTTTTTTTTTAAGAAAAAGAGGGTGAAAGACACTAACAGAAGAGAAAAATTTTATTTAAATAAACTTTCCTCAAAATATTATTTTAACATATTTTTAAATATATTTGTGAAAAAATTATTTTTTTAAATTAGTCATGAGGAAGTAGAATAGCTACTACATAGTGACAACAGGGAAAAATCCCTTTGGCATTCAAAAAAAAAAAAAACCCATTAAGTTACTTGTTGGTACTTCCATATCCAGTTTTAACTGTAAATGGGAAAGGACAGCGACCACTGCTTGGTGAGTGCTGGATGGCAGTGCCAGAACATTCTACCACAGTGTTCGTTTTGCTTCACAAATTACCTTAATAACTTTTCTTATTTAAGCACAGCCTTTCTCTGCCATAATTCCTGGAGAAATACATAGGAGGAAACTATAGCTGCTGCTACTGCACTTGATCTTGAGGCTGTACCTGATCTACCAGGTCAGCCCCGCAGAGTAGAAGAAGTGCTGGCCACAGGTGAGGGAAACAGAACAGGAGAGAGGGTGGGAGAAAAATAAACATCGGTTTAAGCCTTAGGACCAAACACAGCAATTGCGTTACTGTTTCTCACAGCATCCCTCCTGCTACAAGTTTCTCCAGGAATTACATTCACAGAATCCTGGAGAAGCTGTGTCTAGATGGAATGAACGTAACACAAGAAACAAGCGAAGCTGAGTAGACGCAGAGTGGACTGAAGTGGAAGCTCTTTCCTCCACTGAAAACATCCTCTTTCCAAGTCAGTGCAATCCCTCGCCCAGCCCCAGCCGTGCCAGCTGCCAATGGTCCCCAGCTGGGGACAATGAGCATTGCCCCTGGCTGTCGGAGTCACCTGACTGGCACGTTACACTTCCAAATCCCCTCCTCTCTCTCAGGGGCGGCCCATCCCCAGTGGCTGGCTGATACAGGGTTGCAAAACACCTGCCTGCTTGCCTCAAGGTGAAACAATGTGTCCCTGTCGCTAACCCTCTCCCTGCCCGTCAGATCAAGGCTAGACTTTTCCAGAAACCACATCCAGCTCCATGTTTCCCGTGATAGGTTTTTTTCCTGAAAACATGTCTTCAATAAATCATTTGCAACAGAATCCCTCTCCCAGACTCTGTTTCTAGAAAACACGGTCGATGTCACCGATCATTCATACTCTATGAAATTAAAAGATGCCCTCGATCCAAATGCCTTTTCTATCCCAGATCCCGCTGGAACGAGAGCAAAGTGCAATATAAGTGCCCACCGTTGTATAAAGACAACTGTATAACCACCATTGTATAACCACCATTGTACAAAGACAACTGCGTTATATCGGAATTTGCCTGGGAAAGCAGATTAAGTTCTATATCTTGAATTTTTAGATGAATTCATCTACAGAAAAGGTGACAAAAAGGAGTTAATTATAAGCCAGTCAACTCGACATTCCTGATTTATTTTACATGACTGCCATTTCATTTTAGCTGGTGTCTCTATTTTCTGCAATCTTTTTCTTTAGTATTAAATCCCAAATCCTCCACAGCCTGGTTTTAGCTTAACTCTCTAACCATATTTATCACGGTGGTGCAGAAAGCTTAACTATCTATTCTGTATTCTTTTTCAGTTAGCAATGGAACAGCCTCTATTTTGCTCAGGATATGGATTCTCAGGTAGAAGCCACTTTTTACAGTCTCTCTTGAATCTAGCTTTCTCCATGTTAATAATTTCAGTCCGGTGGAGAGTGAGCCGAAATGATGGGTAGTGTACTCTTAGGGATAAAGCCACCCTCCCTAGATTTCCTGTTTCCAGCTTATCTCTAGCTGTCAAACTTCTGCAATGACAGCGTGTGTGTTGCACTCAGAAGCAAAAGCCACGTCTTGAAGAGCCTGCCTTCCTGAGGCTCTAGACGACCCCGTGGAGCAGAGCTATCTGTATCTCCTGGACTTCCTGCCCATTTCTGTACCGTGACACGATGGAGAAATACATTTCCATCTTACTTACTCAATGCACTTTTGAACATCCTTGTGACAGCCATGTTCCCAGCGCTCTAACTCCATCGTTTCTGATACTGACCTACGAGAAGGCAAAGAGCTTGCGCCGGAATGTGAGTCGATGCAGTAGTACTTGCTTTGGCGAGAAAGTCTTGTTAAAAGAGGAGAATGTGTGTTCAACTCAGCCACTTGTGTTCTCTATTGGAGTGCACACTTCTCTCCATTCCCATTTCTGTGTGCAAAACGGGTGGAATAAAATGTTCACAGGCATAGGAAGATTTCACATAAGAGCTGAAAAGAGCTGGCTTTGTCTCTAAGACACAGATCATGGATAAACCTGCCCTTTTTGGTAGATGATGACACTAGTCATATCCACTTGTATTTTCCCAGGAAACAGTACTGATAGAAGTAAACTACCAAATAAAATAATCTGTATGCTAAGATGTTACCGTACGTGACGTTCCAATTTTCTTTACTAACAATTCAACTTGGATCACTTCAATTTTTCCCGTAGGTATCTGACAGTCGGTGGCATTTTGGATTCTCCAGTCTGGGCAGATTGTCTTTCTTCGTAACTGCTTTCCTTCTACGTTGTGCTACTTTAGGACTTTCCAAATGCCCATTTCTGCTTTCCTCTCTTTTCCTACTTCCCCTTGGTCTGTTAATCACAACTTTATTAACAGAGTGTTGACTTTTCGTGTTTTATATTCTGGAAATGTTTGTTTAGACTCTTCCTACTTGACTTTTCGTATATTGTCTGAATGCTTGAATACTGGTGAACATAATAGCTTTTATTGACCACCTTATATATTCCAGGCACTTGCTTGACGTAGATTACTTCTAATCCCCAAAGCAACCTGGCAAGACAGATATTATTACCCCTCCTTTATAGCTGCGGAAGCTGAGATGCAAGGTGTTTTATTTACGTCTTGCGGAAGGTCACACAGCAAGTTAATTTCAGATTTGGAATCCAAATCCGAGACCGTTCCTGCAGTGAAGTTGTATATGTGTGTGTGTGTGTACATGCGTCTGTGTGTGTTTCTGTGTGTGTGCATGAAGCTTTTGGCAATGATTATGAAGTCTAAAGGATCTCCCAAAGAAAATCTGAGCATTTCATTGCACTTTCATGCTTTGTTCTATTGCTCTTGTTTTAATTTTAAAAGTCAGAAGATTACAAAGCAATTATATCCCTTTTCGTTCTCGAATCCGATTGTTCCCTGCACAACTGAAACTGCAATAAACAGTAATGTGCTGTGTTAAGCACCCGGCACTATAGACATATCTAAACTTTGAACAAGGAATTCAGTTAATGTTGCTTTAGGCGGCTTGAGATTACAGCATGAGCCTAGAGAAAAGGCGTGTGTCTGAATTCTCACACGGCTACAGGAGAGGCAGGTGGTTTCTGTACAAGGAATATATGGGACCAATTGACTTTTTTTTTTTTTTTTTTGAGACAGAGTCTCACTCTGTCGCCCGGGCTAGAGTGCCATGGCATCAGCTTCGCTCACAGCAACCTCCAACTCCTGGGCTCAAGCGATCCTCCTGCCTCGGTCTCCCAAGTAGCTGGGACTACAGGCATGTGCCACCATGCCCGGCTAATTTTTTTCTATAGACAGGGTCTCGCTCTTGCTCAGGCTGGTACCAATTGACTCTTAAGTATACACCAATGAGGCGGGCAGAGTTTCCTGAAGCAATGAGCAAGATTTGGAAAGGGCAGTGAATTCTGATGAAACTATGCTACTTAGAAGGGTAGGAGCACTGGGATTTTTTTTTCCCCTTCAAATAAGCAAAAATTGTAAATTTGCAATCAAGCTAAAAAAAAACATGGATTCTAAAAAAAAAAATCATACCACCTACCTTATTTTGAAGTCCATATTTTTATAGAATACGTGAAAATTACTTTTGTCCTTACGAGGTCTAGTTATTCCAAGCCTACACTGTCCTTTTGCTACTAAAGAAACTTGCTTTGCTCATCGCTCCCCGACACCCTTCCCTGACAAGGACAGCGAGAAGTTATCAGTTCGAGATTGTTCCCGTCCACGTCACCTGCTTCCTCTAGATAACTAGGACACACACAGGCTTTAACAGTTAAAACTTTAAAAGTGCCCAGTGCTCATGGTAGAAGGGGTATTTTGTAAATTGCAGACATTTCAGCGATCATTGGTTTCCTTTTTGTGTCCCCTCTGCTCGCCTTCCTCACTGTGTAAGGAAGAATGCCAGGCAGGACGTTTTTAAAGACTTATTTTTTTCCTCCTTATCGGGATGTGTTGTTTGAAAATTTCTTCTGCTTATTAAGTTTTGCCTTATGCATGTCTATGCAAATCCTTTCCAGTTCTGTATTGTACAGACTGGTGACTTTCAATTTTTTTTTTGTCTTTCAATGTCACTTAAGCCTCATACGATTCCTGTGTACTGATGAGGAATTTTAATAAGCCAGGATGCGCATTCTCAGTGCTTCCATCAGCAAATCCTTAGGGAAAAACTCTAAAAGCGACACCTTCCTTACCAACACTCTGACTCTGCTTCTGCTCCATTTAACCCTGCTGGTCCCTCGATTTCCCGGAAAATCTGAGTGCTCTGATCCATAACGAATCCTCTGTCTCCACAGAATGCTTGTAGCACTTTCTACACTGGTTACTCCTCCAATTTTTCAGGGTACCCTGAATTACAGAGGAGTCTAGATGCCAGTCTCTGAGGTCAGGACTGGGTGGGAAGGGGCCCGTGGTCCTGTGTGGGTCTGGGGTGATGTTTTAAGCACAAAGTGTCCCTAATTTTTTGTAAACATCCATATGACATTTCACTTCACTGGTGTCACCCATGAGCTCTCTAAAATGCAGAGGTTGGGCCAGATGTCCCTAACTTCTTATTCTGCTCTTACAATCTATAATTCTCTGCGTCAGCATGACTTCATTGCTGCAACAGACACATAACAGAACCTCCAGTGTGCACGCCACTGGGTCTTACGATTTGTTTATGTCACAGACATTCAAGTCTCATCCTTTCTAAACCGGGGCTGGATGCCTCATTGACAGCTGGAATCCACAAACATGCTAACCACGCTGGGATCCACTTTCCCACTACTTTCTCCCTGCAGACACTGGCGTAGAAAGAGAGAAACTGGAGCTCTCTGAGCATCCTCCTGATCACACAGGCAAGCAGGAATCCACACCACGCTTGGCATGTTTGTAGACAGTGTGATCTGCAGTGACTGAGTGAAGACTGAGACTGAACTAACCTGACAGTTTGAGAGCTTAAAAGCATCGATTAGTAAATGTGCAAGAATTTGAACTTCCAGCTGCCGCCATGTTGTGCTTTGGGTTCCCATCGTGAGAGTTACAAAGCAAAAGAAAGAAGCTCTATTATTTGACACTTGGTACTGATCATTCTACCAAAACAATAAGGGACATGAACCAGTAGGTGCCTGTGAGTGTAATTTTGAGAGTCTTACACACTAGGGACTCAACTAAAAAGGATACAGTCGAAAGATCACCCTGCATGTGTATCCTCAACACACTCCCATAGTAATCGTATTAATCAGCTTTGGAAGAATCAACTTCCAATGAGAGAGGAGCACAAAGGCGTTTAGGGCTGCACTTATTAGGCTACTCACTGGCAGATATTCATCTGGCACTTTTTAATTAGGTGACAAAGCAGCTTCACATATATGGTAGCTGGCGCTAATGAAAATTTACATGAGGAACCAAAGGAAATCAAATGGATGCTAAGATTATCATTTTGCACTTTTTCTTTCTATTTGTGGTAATGAAAAAGTGTGAACTGAAAATCTAAAGAAAAATAACAGTTAACTTACTTTTAAATTTAAACACACTAAATACGTCATGTTCCCAAATACAAAAAAGGTGCCTTAACATTTCATTTTGACAATTTGTAACAATGACAGAAAAACATATTTGTCTATTCTAATTCTCTAGGATTGTGATGAATGGGCTATAAAACATTTACCAATTAATGCTGGGTTTGCTTACTTTTTTAATACAACTAAATTCATATTGTGTAAAGGAAATGATGACAACACAGTTTTTTGGGTGCTGTTATAGATATAGATATGAAAATAACAGATAACACCAAGGAAGAGAACTCAGAAAGTATTATGCACTTTATCATAGCTTTGCAACTTGTAGTTTTTTAGACATCATTTATGATTGACAAAGTTCGCTAGATTTGCTGCAGTAAGTTAACTGTTCTCAAAATCTCATGTACCTGAATAATTCCCTCTTGAACTTAATTATTCTTCTGTGTTTCTATTCCTTGTTTTCCTTCTTAGATATATTAATATAATTCATGTGATAGCAAAGGAAGTCTTTCAGTAAAAGCATTTACTTTTGAGTGCCATTTAAAAACTTGTACAAAAAGCTATATTTGATAATATATGTAAAAGTCCTAAATTTACCATTGTTGTAAACAACAGCAATAATAAAAATCTGTGAAATCTAGGAAACTTTTTCTGATTTATTCTCTTTTATCAAGAACTTCCTAGGCATTTATAACTATGATACTGTTCAAAATTAAAATGTGTCAGCAATTGCAAATTATATATTAACATTTCTTGTGTCTTCCAAACAGTATATCATTTTCTAAAGAATATCTCATTTTGTATTTCTGATTTTCACTTGTACCCATAATTAACCAGACCAATATTTTACATTTAATAAATATTCAATCAATATTTAGAATCATGTTTATCAAATCATACTAGAGTTGGTATATTCACTCTTTAAGAAAACAGCATCACTGTTATCCAAATAATACCAATAAATATGATTCTTTATTTTAGAAAGTTCGAACAATGTCAAGAAATACAATTCACCATTAAGAAAATATCCTTTTTTTCTCTAAAGGAAAAAAAAGAGGAGTAGAACTTGGGACTGTTGACTGATTATTTCTATGTCAGCTTTCTGAAACCCCTGTTAATTTGGCTACTTTCTACTGCTACTGTACCATACATTATAGATATCTCATATACAAACGTGTGAGAAAAGAATTGATTTACCATCAATAATTTGTCCGTTTTATGAAAGTGTGTGAGCTCTTTCGAGTAACCACCATTATGGGGCACAATGCTTTGCCTTTATGAAATGAAACATCTATTTGGCGTGACGCTAACATTCATAATAATGAAGCTCCTATCTGTCTATCTGGATAGTTAACTTATATGCCAAATATGCAAATGGTGGAGCAATCTATTGGAAGGGTAAATAAGTAGAATGTGTAGCTTGATGTAAACACGAATGGTGAAGGGCTACTGAATACATCATCAGGGTATGGTATGACTTACTGTGGCAGTCAGTTTTAGAACACATTTTGAGACACGTGATAATAAACAAGAATAAGGAAGAATCCTCCACTAGCTTTGAGGAAAAAAAAATGTATTTTATTCTCTTTTGCATGCCCTAGAGCAAGTTGCCTTACTTTACATATAACAGATGGTCAATAAACATGTGTTGGATGAATTTATGACTGCATAGACACGGACTGGGATGTAACATTATCTATGGAATAAAGAGAAATAAATGGTCTTGAGGAGAGGGAGGGAGGAGGGTAAAAAGTCTGTTTCATGGCGATTTCTCATTAACGATGATGCTACTTTCCCTACCGACTGCTCAGCGGGGGACCATCTGATCTGCTCTCTGCAGCCAGCTTATTGATTGTGCCGGTCGATGTCATCTGATGCATAAAGAACCAAGAGAATGGGAGGCCGCATTTTCCTAGATAACTGCTAAGAGGCAGATAGTTTGCATTTGATACATCCAGGCTAAGTGGCCCCTCACGAAGCTGAATTATTAGTAAAAGCAATTCTAAAACTGACGATTCTCTCTTTTATCAGTACATCTAGGTCTCATCTTTGTGAAAGATTAGATTTAAAAAAAAGTGAAGATACATTAAGAGAAACTAAATCCATATGAGCAGAAGGTAAAAATTGCTTCTCCTTTCTTCTATACACTGTGTTGTGCATGTGCATATTAGGGTCTAGTTATAGGGTCTTAGATTACAGAGGCTCTTGTTTTTTCTTTCTCTAGGTATCCAACGTCTCACCATTTTACTGCTAGTTAGTGCTCATACTACATGCAAGCCAAAATGACTAGCTTGGAGAAGACACCAACGATAAAACAACACCCTCAGTGCAAAATTTCCAAACCAACCACACAAACAAAAACCCAGAAAAACAAGCAAAAAGTGCAAACAATCTATAAAACAAATAGAAGTATTGTTGAGGAAAAGAATGAAATTATTGGGTAAAAGAGTAGTTGGGGTTAAATACCAGTTTGAATATTCCCAGCGAAGTGCCTGACACAAATTAGACACTCACAAACTGCTCGTTTCTTCCCTTCCATCCCAGGAAAGAATGTTAAATGTTACCTGCCAGAGAGGGTCTTTCTGCTCAGGGAAGAGCTCAAAGTACTTGTGGGCCAGCTGCACCGGAGGCAAAGTTTGCAACTTCAGGTTGGTCCAGCTCTGCACAAAGTTGGCCAAGTTCACAAAGGTATATAACCCTAGGCGGTCATTCCCATAGTTTGATAAATGGGTCATGAAAATGCTGATCTGAAAGATAAATAAAAATAACCACAAAATATCATGTGCTAAAGCTCAAAAGTAGCCGTACCAGCTCCGGGTAGCACCTCACCTAGACTTGGAATTTCACGAGAAGTATAATTTATCTTTTCAGGTGGAAAGCCACACATTTTATTTCCATATCAAAATAACGTCTTTTTGTTTTACGGATGAAAAACTGTGGAACAGAGCAATTAAGTAACTTGTCCAAGTTCCACAGCTCGTCAGTCACATGGCAGTAATGCAAACCCAGGCAGTCACAGTCCCATTTCCGACGCACGATATACCTGAAACCTTCATCTAAACATTTTTATAAAGTTTGACATCCATCATTTTTTTCCCTTTCGCATTAAAATAGAAAAAGACAAAGAACATATTTCTATAGAAGACAGTGGAAAAAACTATGTTAGTATTATCTTGGCAACTTAAAGTTTTCTTTTAAATTGGAATGGCAAAAGACCAAATATTTTTGTCATTTTAAATGAAAACTTTTAAGAAAAAGAATTATGGTGTTTGAAAAAAATATTAATGATGGAATGCAAATTTATCTTGGAAGATAGTATCATTCCTGTCATATTTCTAATCCTTTTTTTTTCCACCTTGGGGTATATTCAAATCTTTTTATTCTAAAGGCCAAAAAAGAGAAAGTCTATTTAAAAAAAAAATATTCTTTATATAGCTTGTTCAGGTAGAAATTTAAACTAAATCCCTAAATGTTAGTTGATATAATGGTCTTACCCGAGATACATATGGAATCATTTGGACAAATTCAGGTGCATATGTGACCGGCTAAATATTACAGTGGCCAATCTCTCACTCAAGGTCTTTATTTCAAATAGGAAGTACTCTCTTGGCAGGACTTCATTACAGAGTTTTTAGAACACAACATGGTATTGGTAGTCGGTGACCATAAAATTGCAATTGTCAAGAGAACTTCTTAATAATCACCCCCAAATAACATGCCTTTGATCCCAATAAGTATACATTTATCTCACGTCACTACTGTAATTAAGAACTAAGATGGTGGTAAGTACTGTGTTTCAGGGTAATTATAGTTTCCCAGGACTGAAATGATTAAAAATCAGGCTGTCGGCAGAGCGCCTGAAGAATATAACAACGTCCTAGAAATCCCCCACCTGCCCTCTAGCGCTGTTATTTCAGGGTGGAATTCTAGGACACCTGAGAGTTTCAAAAGGCTGCCAAAATTATGAGTAAAAAAAAAATATTTCCTTAAGAGCATGGTAAAGATTATTTTTATATCCTGGGCAGATGCATAGTATCATTTTATTAAGGTATTAACGTGTGCTTTTAAAAGGTTTTTGCAGCTGACTCGTTCCAAGTCATTTTTCCAGAATTTCCTTAGGAGGAGAAGTCTTGTTTTGTGGGAAAAAAAGTATGAAGCTGAACGCAGGACAAATGAGAATCTGTGTCTGGAAGAAAGCAGAGTGCGGAGACGTGCGGTTCTCAGCCAGGCATGTCGCTGCATTTCAAGTTTCCTGGACTGAGAAAAACACAGGCACCCTGGCCCTGCTGGCTGCAGCCGATGCTGTAGGGGCGGGACGTGCACATGGCTTGTGGTCGGAAACAGATTAGTGCTGGGATATGGTCAATTGCACTTTAAGCAAAACAATTCCGCAAGCGCAGCTTCACTGCATATCTGCCTTGCTAAATAAATGCACCTACTGTGCGGACCAGAGCATTTTATTTTTAGTATTTCTGGACAAGTGGTTTCATTTAAAAACAAAACAAAACAAAACAAAACCTCTTTCGGAGAGGCAAATTAAGAATGGACATGGTTGAGGCAGAAATGAGGGGATTCAAAGAATCTGTGGTAGGAGAGAGGAGCAAGTCATTTTCGTCCTTACAACGTGTTGCTACTATTTCTTACACGCCAGTATACGTTCCTCTGTTTATCCCGGTCTTTTATTTATTTACTTGGATTGTTATTTTCTTGCTGTCTGCTAAGAATAGTCTTGCTCAGTACTTTAGTCCCCGATGTACCATCTGGGGAAAGTATGATTGCTACATGGGTGGAAATTGTTTGTATAGATGATTCTCTGATCCCTGAAATATGAGGCTCAGAGATACGCGTTGAATCAGACAAGCTGAACTTCATCTTTCATATGACAAAGGCAGGCAGGGAGATCTTGTTCAACAGATGACGAATAAGATATTCAGGAAGTGCTAATATCACTAGGCCAAACCGCAGCTGGCCTTCCCGAGCGGTCGCCGAGGGCTGGGTGTCCTTGCATGGCTTTATCTTGTCTACATACGTTCCTCCCTCAACCCTCAAGACTCTCAACTCTGTTACCATCAAACATAAAACCCGTCTAAATTCTCCCTTTTATCTGTTGCAAAAATATACAAGCAAGCTCGTAGGCACTCTCATAGTCTGATTATTCATTAGAAATAGAAAGTTTTGCATTAACCCAATTGCTAAACACAGTATGTGCACACAAAACATGGGAAGGTATTACATAAGGAATAAATCCATTTAGTGTTGCATGGATAGTCCAAGGGAAAAGGAGGTTTTAAATATAGTACTGTATAAATCTGGATAATAGGTAATTGTGTAAATATACTTGAATTTTACAGACAATCCTTAACTGTGTGAAGAATCACTGTCACAGTGACAGATGAAAAGGCAATAAATAAATGTAGGCAAGAGGCTGTTCCCCAAATATTTAAAATTACAAGTTATACAATCACTTATCTTTTATAACATTTTATTTTTGCCTTGCTTATGAAGCCACTAGTATCCAAAATAGAGGAAGTAGAGAAGAAAAAAAGGAAAGAACGAAATTAAAATTAACGGACTAATTTTATCCATAAAATGAAGCATCAATACTCTCTAGGTTAATTTTCATTGCCAAGGCCAGAAGAGTTTCCTTGCTTTTCCTACTTGTACGACAAATGCAATTTAATTGCAAATTGTATGGTCATTAATATCAATACAGTATCTTAAATTGGAATTTAAAAATCATGGTTTAGGGCATATTTTTAGTTAAAATAAATACACATTAAATATTTGAATAACTAGTTCTGTGCCTAATAGTGCCTTTAAAAATCAAATCCTTTCCAGAGTAGTCAGATATTCAGTTCATAGGGGAAAAAGCTACAATAATAAAAGCAGAAAGAAACAACGGTTTTGCAGAGCAAGAAAAGAGGTTCCCCATTTGGAGGCAGCTTGTATTGTGCTCTTGGCACAGGACAGCAGTTTTCGCCATAAACAATGGCAGTGAATTTCTATTTTTTGCCCTCTGTGGCTCTGACAGGGTGCTCCTTTTCAGGAGGAGTCTATTGTGTTTAAAAATATGTCCATTAGCTTGTTAAATTATTGATTATGCTTTTAGCTCTCATAAAACGTGAAGATAGATGGACCATGGGGGAAGGCGTCCCTGGTGGCCCGTCTGATGGCCTTTGGCATCGTCCTCATATTTTCCTTATAAAAGGTAATTTTGTATCTTTATTTTATTCTCAATACAGGCTGGTACCACCCAAGAGATATCAAGAGTCAGACTTCGCTTCACATTACAAATCGGAATGCAAATAGCACTTCTTGATTTAAACACACATGACATAATAATGTTGGTGATAATTTTAGGTGACCCTGTCTTGGGCAACTCTTTAGTCCCAGGCAGCGAATAACCTGGTAAATGCTGACGTCTGTGTTCTGTGTTCTTAGATATCAAAAGTAAGAAAATTTTGTCCAAACCTACCATAATTATATTATGATTTCACTCAATCTAAAGACTGGCATTACTTTGGAATCCACTATTTGTAGACCATTTTATTTTTCAGTAGACAAACGTATTTTGGAATGGCTGCTTCACGGTTGATCTTATCTTAACATAGTACGCTGCTGAATCATAATGTTAACTTCAGAAAATGGTTTTCTGTTCACTTTTGTTGTGTTGCTTGATTAGGGACAAAGAAACTACCTTGTTTTAGAGAAAAGAAAATGAGGATCAACAAGTTCCAACGACCTGGCTGGGCTGTGCCGGGAATCTCAGCAAATCTGACATTCCAAGTAGTCAACGACTTTGAATCAAAGTTTAGTGTTGAGTCAACACTTAAACATTTGTTGAAATGGTAGATCTTATGTTAAGTGCTCTTACCACAATATAAAAAAAGAAAAACTGGGCACGTGAATCCGGAATCAGCGTTCTTTCGTACACTGTGGTTCTGGCAGAACTTCAGAAACAAATTTGTCAAACTTTCTTCTACTTTCTGCTGCTTCTTCTATCATTTTAATTATCTGGTAAATTTTATTTGTAACAATCTTATATTGCAACTAACGTTTCTTTATAAACTTTTCCTAGAACTGATTCAATGTAAAATTTCAGTTATAGTTTTTTAATTTGGCAGGGGGAATAAGAAAAATAAAAGTTGATATTTCAATATTTATATTTATATGCACACGTACATTGTAGGTGATTAGTGGCTCTAGACATTTCATGATAATACTGACGAAAGAAATGATGATTTCATTCAGAAATATTTTACTTCTCTTGCAGCACTGAAAACAGACACTAAAGTTTTCCATCATGAAATACAAGTTCTACTAAGAAATGTGTCACAGAAATAGAAAATAACTATGGTCTTCTAATCTCAAAGAAACACATTTCATTGATTTAGACAGACTTTTCAAGACGTATTCCTCTGAGAACTACTCTTAGGAGAAGGAAAAGAAGAGAAAGAGAAAGAGGAGAGGAAAAGGAAGGAAAAAAGAAAAAAAAAGAAAAGGAGGAAAGAGAGAAACAAAGAGAGAAGGGAAGGAAGGAAGGAAGAGAAGCAAAGAAAACTCCAGATTCAAACATGTCTCACCATCGGTAGGTTAGAAGAACCTACAGATTCTTTTTTTCTGAAAAAAATGTAGCTGCGAAGAACTAGTTTGTGCCTTTAAATCTCCACTCAGTATAAACTCCAGTTATTGATCTTTCTGCTCAGGCTACTTCCCTGAGAAGAGGGACTCTTTTGCTCTATGTGACTTTCAATGTGGTTTCGTAGAAGATGTGTATCACCAAAAGCATTTATAATTTCTCACTATTCCTAGTTGATGTTTGAACATCTCATATCCTTGACTATTAAAAAGAAGGCTTTTTTTCCTTGGGTGTGTGAAAAAAAACTAAACCTTTGGTTTATAATTTGGAGCAGGTTTAATGAAGAAAATCATGGTAATGAAAGAGTTAAAAAATCAAGAGATAGTGATTAAAATATCCCAGAAATCTTTATTCCAGAAGTCTGAAAATATAGAAAAATAACTTTGGGTCGCTGTAGTAATTCATATGGTTTTGATTTGCACGCAATGGGACAGTACGTGAAATTCGGAATCAGAATGCCTGGATTTGAGGACTAGCTCTTCGATACTTTATCAAGTAACGTCTCTGAATCTCAGACTTCTCTTCCATTCAGTGAAAACAATAACTTAGTTTACAGGTTTGCTGTGATGCTTACATGAGTTGGGAAATGCCAAAACATTTTGTAAGATGAAATCATTGCATGAAAATTATCATTCTGCATATTCAACTAAAATAAGTTTAGAATAATTAACATATCAAATATAATTAAGTGATTTGATGTATATCTCAGAGATAATACCTTTTGTAGACAAAGTCGTTGTTTCTTCTGCTGAAATCATCTATATATATCACGGCTTATGACAATGTCATTTCTAGTTAAGCCAGAAAATGTTGGATACACGTACGCCAGACTGAAAATGACTACATTTGATTCCTAATACATGAAGCTATTTTGTAGCCTTCCAGTTATTTCTTTTCCTAAGCTTTAATTTATTCTGAATTGACAAATAATAATTGCACGTATTTATGGGGTAGAATGCCATGTTTTGATACATGCATACCTTGTGAATGATCAAATCAGTTTAATTAGCATATCCATCACCTCAGATATTTATAGTTGCATTGTAATGGGAACATTGGCGATCCTCCTTTAGCTATTTTGAAATACACAATAAATTATTATTAACTATAGTCACTGTGCTGTGCAATGAAACGCTAAAACTTAATCCTAATAAATGCAAGTTGTATCCATCAGAATCACCTCTGACGGCTGCAGTTAAAAATCGATACAGGAGGAGATTGTTAAATGGAATCCTTTGTTTCATTTTGAAAAGTGCAATGAGTAGATTTTGAAAGCAAGACACTGCTACGCAAGGGTAGCGCCTCACCCCTATGTCCCCACAGTAAAGAGCACCCTCAGCCCTCTCCCCCATGCCCTGGCCAGTCAGGGCACTCCGCACCTGGCGGGTCACGTATTTGTTTTGCTATTTGTTGTCCATTTCCTCACTCCCGTGTTAGACTGTAAGCTCCTTGAATACAAGGACTCTGCTTCCATTGTTCACTGTTGCATCCTCAGTCTTTAGTAAAACGTCTGGCTCATAATACATGTGCAACAAATATTTGTTGAATAAACCAACGAATCCTTGATAGATACACACTTTCTTGCCTATAGAAAATAGGGAGTAACTTATTTGCTTTCCAGTTATTCCCCCCCAAAGTCTAAAGACGTGACGGGAAAAACAAAAACACTCTACGCTGAAACCCAGAAAGCAGCTGGCATTTAACAGGACACAATGAATTGCTAAATGACATTTTTTATTTGTGTTTTCCATTTCCATGATCAGACTAAATGCAACCAAAGTTCCATTCTGCCTCTGATGGCTCACCAGTGTCCCAGTTTTTCAGGCATAATATTTGGTTAGTGCATTATTAACAAATCAGCACTGTTTTGATTCAAGACCAACTAGAGAGGGTAAACACTGATTTTCCTGAATAGGGAAGTTGGGCAGTGACTTCGTCAAAGCAGCAGTACATGGGGCAGCTGTTCTAACAGGGGACAGAAGGCTCCTGCTATATTTCAGCGAGCAGGAGGCTTCACTCTCATTTTTCTTGTGCATTAATAGAGGCTTAAGTCATTAAAAGACTACACATGCTCACAACCGTACAGTTATTGCATATATTTGCGTTTTGTTTTCCTTTGGTAGGCAAGTCGGAACTGGGATTTTAGATGTCACAGCAATTGCCTTTTCAAATATCCTGATTTTTCAACAAAGATCTCCCATTTTTAGAGGACGGGAGCCAATCAAACCTGCTTTCCCTCTGAGCTACTTAACACGACTCTCTTTTTAAGAGATCAAATCTCCTTGCCAACCCTGTTGCAAAGATGCCACGTAAAAGTCAGTGAAGTGCAAATTCATAACCCCGGGAATAATCATGGGCAGTTCAGCCACTGGGTGGAGAAAAAGGTCTATTACTAATCAATCAGTGTGAGCTTCACCAACAGCCTCAAATAGAGCCCAACTCTTTTCAGTGAAACAAACTGTCATTTTTAGTTATTTCAACGATCAAAAAAAAAAAAAATTGACGAATATTTATTAAATGGGTACTAAGTGCCTGGAAGTCTATCAGCAACTGGAGGTGTAATAGTGAATAACTTATGTTTGGTTTTTGTCCAAAGGAGCTTAGGATCACGTGGGGCTATAGAAAAGAAGAGAGCCCATTGTAATACAATGTGACATGGAAATTCCATGGGTCCATGACACCACACAGGAGCGAGGGACAGGGCACGGATCTAAGATTTGCAGAAGCCTTCCTGGTCTGAAGGATCACCAGGTGAGACCATGGGTTAGAGCGGCGTGGGGCTGAGGTTTTATATTAGACAGAACTGCACACACGGAAGGCAGTCCTTTACCAGAGCGCCTCCTAGATTAAAAAGTGTAGTCCATTCCCTGCTGTTGGGGCTCTTAGAATATTGGGACCTGGTAACGCAACAAACAGCAGCAGGAACACGAAAGGGTTACTGAAACTAGGTTTTGTGTTGACAGAGCACTAATTTTAATAATGACCAATTGTCTCGGAATACAAGGCTTAAGGCTTGTCATATTCATGCCCCTTCTGCTCCGGAAACAAAGTCATTTCTGTGCCCGAAAATTGTTCCTGTGCTTTAATTTGGTAACCTTATAGATATCTTGTGTTTTTATTTCAGCACGACTGACAAAAGAGTTAAATGTTTTCCTAGTACTATTTCTTCCATAAGAAGTCGAAGAGGCAACACGTGAATGGGTTTTTGCTTTCTCTTCTTTATTCCCATAGCACTTTGAACATGGCTTTACGCTATTATTTATTGTACTTTTTAAATGAATTATTTCTTCCGCTAGACTGTGAGCATATCTGTAGCAGGGATACATTTTATACATTTCTTTGTTTTGGACTCTACATGGTTCCTGGCACAAGTCAGGGCAAGAACCACGAACTCACGTGCACGCAGGGGCCGGCAATCATGTTAAAAATGAGCAGGTTACGTTTGTAAATGAGGAAACAAACAAACAAACAAACAAAAAAACGAGGTACACAATAATAGAAAGATCATATTCGTGTTTAAGAGAATAGAGAATGGTGATATCACTATTGAACTAGAGAGCATCTCTAATAGACGACCTTACTATTTTTCAAAAGATTTCAAGTAAATATTGTTAGTATGTTTACATGTTTTTAAAAATGGTGAACAATACACTTCACATATAGAGACAATTCCTGGATTCACCAAGGAACTCTTTAGACGGAGGCAGAAGACACTTTCTGGCGGCTGCTTGGTGTTCACCTGTGTGGAGATGTCAGCTGCCAAGTCATAGGGAAGAGAAATAAGTATTTGCGGCATAAACAATCAGGTTGTAAACCTGAAATGACAAGAAAACATTGTCCACCGTGGAGTATTGTCTAATTTGTGAAGTCCTGTAAACCTTTCATTTTTTTCTGTTCACAGTTTATGGTTTTGCTCATCACCATATAGTTTTCGGTAGAACTAACGATTACTGATAGGAAAACTCATTTCTCTTATTCTTAGATACCCTATGTTGCTTCATTCAATAAGAAAATAAGGAAGCCATAAGGAATGAGTGATGGAGAGAAACAATTTCAGCAGGTACATGATGCTAAGTTTTCCTGTCTCCTTACTTCTCATCCTGCTTGTTCGCAAATAATAAACTGAATTGTTGAGTATTTTTGTGTGAGTGCAAAGGTCTTAGCTTTATGAATTACTTGCAAACAAAGGAACTCACAGGAGAACTGACTGAGAAAACTGAGAAAGATAAGAAATAGTTATGCCTTTTAGTGAATACGTGGCATTATCTATCAGACAGGCTTACGTGGTTCCTTTTGAGGAGTGTATAATAGCAACTTATCTATTGTGAATTACATTTCCGTTTTCACACTGTGAAAACAACAACGCAGCAACAAAAGAGGCCAATGTAAAACCCAGTATTCCAAAATTAGCTCAAGTTTCAGTCTCAAAGAATCTGAATTCAGAATCAAGTTTTATATGAGAAATCAGGTGATTTATAAAGAAAGGTGTTTAAGAATACCTGGTCTAATGTGAGATAAATTGGAGAGCAGCAGCAAACTCTATTTTTTGTATGTTTGTTTATTTTAAAAATTAACATGCTTCAAAAATGAAACATGTTTTTTTTTATTGTCCAGAAGGAAATCAGATAAACAGAATTAGAAAACCTGTAGCAACTGAACTTGGATCGTATTAAGGATCAGGGAGGAGAAGATTTCCATGCTGAACTAGAGTTCAGGGATTAAGCGTCAGAGCCGTTTAGGAGGATGCCTGCTTGGTCCTACAGCCTTAAGGTTTAGTGCCCAGTTTTTGATTAGCCAGGATAAATATTCAGCTGCAGCTCTGCAGAAGAGGCGATGTGATTAAAACTTACAAGCACCGCCTGTCTGCTTGTTGGCACAAAAACAAACATGCATCCATGCGTGGATCCACTTAATTATTCTACGAAATCCCAAACTATCTAGCTTAAAATAATTTGGCATTTAAAATCCTTCCAATGGTAATACATCTGCTCGCCTGGAACACGTTCAATGTATTTATTAAAATAATGAGTTTGTTTTACCCGTGCAACTTAACTTGTTCACCCTTTGGACGACTGGTGAGCCGGAGAAGAGGACACTTGTGGATTTTCCACTTTCCCATCACCAGGGGATCTCTAGTTTTCCTTGACTGACTTTATGATGGTAAAAAGGAGGTAGATTCTTCTCATCTAATTGGGTGTCCTACTAAGCCTTCTGATTTTGAGGTTTAAATATTGATACCTCTCCCTGGTGCATTCCTTCTCGCGCTCATCTTAGACTGTAACAAAACTTTACTGCAAGTGATAGAAATCAAGGGAGAAACAATATACTTGAGAAATATGAAGAGTTTAGACTAAACTAAACCAAATAAGCCTGCTTATTTATTCAGTATGGTTCAAGCTTAAAAGCACTTATTTACCTAGTTACTGATGAAGAGGCAAATTGAAATTAAAAATGTCCAATCCCTAGCACTCACAAAGCAGCCCCTATACGCGAGTCTTTGCAATTGCCTTATAATGTTCATTTAAGTGACAAACTGATGAAGAAGCTAAAACTCAGAGGGATTGCGTAAGCCACTCACAATAGCACAGTCTCGGGCTTAACACAACAAAGTTTGTGATTCCAAAGTCCAGGCTCTTAAAAACATAGTTCTATGTATACTGTATCGCTTTTTAATTGCTCCTTGTTAATCCACAAATTAGTTGTTACATTCGATCCATATTTCCTCCTTTAACTTCTTTAATTTTGTTGGTCTTGTTATTGTTTCTCTGATCAGCTCAATGTGGACACTTGACCGTGGCCTAAGAAATACAGTCTCACTACTTCTTCTGTAGAGATCATGGGGGTCTGTGACAGCCACTGAATCTTACATCCTCTGCCCAGTCTGCTTTTTTTTTTTCCTCATCCCACATGTTTGAAACTTTGGGGATCTGAATCACCAATATATCCCTGTTTCAGCTTTACTGTCCCTTAGTGGTTTTGTTCTTGTTGTTAATGTTTTTTCCATCTCCAGCCTCTCATCCACACATCTCTGCTTAACTGTTGGTTCCACATACCTGTTATACATTTAGACATATTAGATATTATCACACTTTCTTAAAGGATTCCTTCGATGGTGTAAAACATGCACGTCTACATCTCCAAGCCGACTTTTTTATATCTTAAAAAAGCACACATGCTTGAGCAAAAGAAAAGCTACCCACTTGGCCACTAAATGGGATACTTCAATTCATAATCCTTTCTTTGGAAAAGGGGGGTAGGGTATTCTTTCAGACTTCCTTCCCAAAATAGTTTCGAATTCCTCATTTTAGTACATCTTATATTAAATGTATTTTGGTCCCATTTACTCTAGACAGATGATGAATATACAAATTACATAACTGGTTATTGCTTATCAAATATTAAGGGGAAGTCAAAGAGATGAGGAGTAGACTGAAGTTGACCTTGAAGACTATATTAAGTCGAGTAATATGAAGCCCATGATCATAAAGTCTATTCTCAACTTGAAGACTCTGGCAGGGATAATAAAACTTGTGTTCACATTGGGTAGTAAAGTGTCTGAAGTTAAGCCATACTGGTAACAAAGCACAAAACTTAAGAGAGGCATGGTAAAATTGATAATCCTCATGGAGGTTTACAAAGACTTTAAGAAAATGTCAAAGCAGACATCAATCATAAGCTTCTTTCAAAAATGATATGTACTGTTTCCAAATGGAACAGCTGTACCTTCTAGAAAGATAATGTTGGAGGGGGGAAAAAGCTCTGAACTCACTATTAGATGAACCTGTTGTGTAACTTGTGGCTTCATCATTTTCCAGCTGTTGACTAAGCCTCAATGACTCCGACTGGGGATGAGGAAACTACCATCACAAGGCCTCGCTGTGAGAAGGAAAGTACTGGGCTTACAGTGAATACGAAAACTGTGCTTTCGAATATAAAATGTATTCATATGACGGAACCGAGTTGGGCCTGAAGAAATGCTGGTGTCTGCCTTAAGCTCTTTTGTAAGCCCCAATACTTACGTGACCCCAAATTCTTTGCTACTTTATTCATGGAAGGGTCTTTTCATTGTTTTAATGCCTGTGTACACATTTTAAATAGTTCACGGAAAGCTCTGTTTTACAGAGTCTTTTTGTTAGGTGGGTGGTGAGGGATTCCGGGTCTCCCAGGGACAAACCTGGGTGCTCTTGCCTTCACGCGACTGCCGCACCTGGGAAGAAGGACAAGGGCGGCCCCATCTTGGTCCTGCCCCACCCTAGCCCTCACCTGAGAGACTGCCATGCCTCCTCAAGAGTCTTCGTCACTAACATTTTCACTAAATATACGGATGTTGACTACAACGCAGAAAATTTCCACCCCCCACAGAAATAACAGCTGTTATTCCAATCTTGTGCTAGGAGGTGGTTAGAGATTTCTGCAACTTCTTTCCCACTCTCTCCAAACTCTTTTATCCTCTCTCTCTTCTCCTACTTCTTCAGGGTAGAATAGACCAGGCTGGTCTGCCCAAGGTTAATCCTCTGTGTCCTTAGTGATACTCTCATTTGTCCTTAAGAAACTTTCCTATTAATTACCCACTTCCTCTGACTCTCCTAAAGACACCTACTCCTGCAGTTTTATTTTCCTCCTCTTCACTGTCACTTTGCCTACAGTCATCTACCCTCTTTATCCTGAAATAGGCGAAAATTCACTATGCCCAGGAGCCGTTATGCAAATATTCTCCTACCGCCCCCTGACCAAATTCTTCAAATTCCGTCATTTTTTCCCCAGGCACTGACTACTCATTAGTCCCTTTGTATTTGGCTTTGGTTTTGACCTCTATTCTGAAACTCACTCCTCTTTTGAAAGTCACTAATGACTTCCTAGTTGCCAAATCCTGAGACCTTCATCCTCCTTGACCTTCAACCCTACTTGACAATGCTGACTCTTGCCTTGTCCTTGCAGAGGACAAAGTGTTCATCGGTCACAGTGATAATAAACTCTCATTTCACACTGTGTTTTCCCCCTTTTTTGGTTCTTCTTCCCTTTACTTGAAGACATCTCTGAGTTCTGCACATAACAGTTTTCTTTTTTCTTTCTATGCAATATCCTCCCCTCATATTACTAAAGGTCTTGGCTTCTATTATTGTCTTACATTAGAGGACTCACAACTACCTTCAAGGCTGAAAATTTTAGTGCCCTATTTGCAATCTGAAATGTTGCTCTTTCCTGCATAAATGTCCTTCGAGCATTTCACCTTCTTCTCCGCTTGCTTTTCTCTCCACACCGACCCCTCCAGCATTTCACCAGTTCGGAATCTTTATGTCACTTCCACTCAAGCAGTATGAATTTTTACTAAAACACATACCGTGTATTTCTTATTCATTTGGCCTCTCCTGATCAACACGATAATAATAAAAAATGTGAAGGAATTTGAAACACCAGGATGATAACCAAAGCATCGGAACAGAAAACTGCAGAGAATATCTAGAATTACACCGGTTATTATTAGTAATGTTTATCGCTATTATTGTCATTAACAACCTAATCTAACACAATAATTTTAGTATGGACACATATTCACTTTATGTGCTCATGATATCAAGTGGCAGAAAGGTCCTACAAACATGCAGAAAACAGAAACGTGTGTTTGTGTACCTGAAACTTACTTTTGACAGTATTTATCCACCTGCTTGGTCACACAGATGCTAGAAATAGCTGAATGTTAAATGAATATTTTTGTCAGTACTTTCTGAGATATTTGACAAAAAGGGTGTTATGTAATTTGTAGAGAGGTTTTTTTTTTTAACAAGGAATAAGAGATTTAAAATATGAATATTAATACTATTTAATATACACAATTCCAAGTAGTTTGATAGATACGTTTATATTCCCTTCACTAATTGCTATAGGCCACACCTGGGCTATAGAAACTTTTCAGATTATCCAACAATTCTGAGACATTGTTATTCCTGCCTGTCCATACAATTCACAGTTCATTATGGACTGGAGCAGACCCCAAAAGGAATACTTTCCATCTTTGGTAATAGATTGTGGAGTTAAAAATTTTTAAATACTCTTAAAGCTATACTGCCAATAGCATCAAACCGGGCTGAAAAAGGAAAACAAATTAACAAACAAAACCAATCTGTAATGGTTTGTTTGAACTTGGTTTCTTTCTTCATCTACCCTGCCTAAAAACATAGTTGCAAGATGAAACTTCTTTCTTTCTTTTTTTTCTTCCTCCAACAAATCAGTCTGTGATACATGTATGATATCAACCTAATTAATATACCACCCTATAAAATGCCTACATTATGAATTCCCTGGACGACTTCATTGCTAATTGGTGTGAATAAAGCTTATTAAATGGCATATTCATCCTGGATAGAATTGTACAAATAATATTCAGCTTCTTAAAGTCATTGTGAAGCACACATAATTTGAACCTCTCTGTAACACGTTAATAGAGAGTTCTTATCAATTTATCAGCTACTTACAGGGAAGAACTAACCTTATTTTTTAATCAGAATGTCCTTATAAGTATAGACAAAGGTTTTATTTGATGCTGCTTTAGATGCTGGGTTTTTTATTTTAATTGAAGTTATAAAAACCTGCAAAAAACTAGTGAAACTGAGATAGAAAAAGATGTTATCTGCTTTCATGACTTTCTCTTTGTTTTCCTTTGTCAAGCTGATTTCATGTGGTTTTAAAAAATGATAATTCTTATGACTTAATGTGCTTGCAAATGATAATTGACATCCATTTTGGAGGCCTACTATGTGTAAACAAACCTTGGAATTAATTTTATTCACTATAGTACAGTCAGTGCATCAGAGACAATTATATTTTCAAATCAACCATTTTCCAATTAATTTTGAATGGCAAACAGCACAGGGGCAGTTCTGTTCTTTTTCATTTGCTTTCATTAAAGATTCATTTTGGGTAATCAGAGAATTTTGTATCAGCTGTTTTTTTACCTTTAAGGTATGCTTCTGACACTTTAATGAATTATCCTATAGCCTATGCTGGAAGGTGACTGATTTTTGGTCCTCAACGGCCCCCTTCTTTGACACATGTTCATTTATTACTGTTTCTTCCATCAGCTGACTCACTTGAGGCTAATTCTGATGAAGTGCTTTCAAACAAGGACCACTATTGGTTTACATTAACGAGGAAATGTTGGAAAGGCAGCTTTGGAACAGGAGAAATTAGAAAAAGAAAAATTATGAACCCTGGGATCAATTTTTCTATGAGTCATAACATAATTATAAAATATGAAGCTGAGAAGTATTATTCTCGGTAGACTCTGATACTTTGCTTCATTTAGGAGCTCCGTATGAAGAAGGAAAACAAGGAAGGAAGATTGAAAAGAAAGATAGACTTACAGTCATATTTAGGAAGAAAAATTGTGCAGAAGAGCTTGAGTTAGGACAAAGCAGATTTAATCATGTATCTGGAGTTGGGTGATAAAAGTCCCTTCGACTTTTATGTTTGCACTGTAATTTTTCTATCATGTTATCATCTCCAGCAGCATTTCTGGTTATGAAAGGAGATATCTGGGGGAGATTATTCTACAGATAAGCATTCTTTAGTAGCGTACCTTTCACTAAGAATGTAATCTTCAAACTTTCATACTGTAAACACTCTCTTGTGGTTAACCCGTTCTGTCCTTCTGGGTAAGTTAATTTCGCAGGCATAACACGAACACAAGATAGCTGAAATACTTCATTGTTAAGTTTTTTATATTCATTGTTGAAGCATAATACAATCATTTTCTTTATCTCCCTTATTTTAGGTCTTTTGGTTTTAAGTGTGAAAGATGTGTGTGTGTTTGTATGTGACCTTTTATAGACTAGAGACAAGCTTCTAATCAACTTGAACTTGAGATCTAGGACGCCAGCTCTTCTGAAGGGATCATGGTGCATTTATTTTTCATAATTGAGCCTGTTTGTCAAGACTAGGGTCTTTTACATATTTTATAAAAATTTGGCTTTTAATTAATAAAAGCAGTAACTCTTTATGTTTTTTTTAGTGATTTATGATTCTATTTTCTTTGAATCTATGTCTTAATTTAACAAAAAAAGATGTACTATTCATAAATCAGCTTCATCTAGTGAGAAAGAGTATTAGAATAAGGGAAAGGGGAATGAATTGTTCTCTAATATAACCCTAACTCGCTAAAAAACACTGGTAAATCATTTATCCCTGCTGACTCCCAAGTGTTTTGGAACTCTAGGAACTAACGTAGAGGCAGTGAGTACATATCCTTACTGTTTGCATTAGTTGTTTTGCTTTAAAGTTATATCTCGTGATTGTCATTGGATTCTTTGCAGATGAAAAAAAAAACATCTAATACACACACACACACACACACACACACACACAATCCTTTCCTATTACTTAAATATCATGCTCTCCACCCACATTCTAATCAAAATATTCACAGGATGGTGATTTGACCCAAGCTCTGTAAATTGAAGAATATTTATATATTTATTACTTTCAAAATTCATTTACCAAAAAATTACTCCCTTATATTCAGAGATATCCTTCAATAAAATGTAAACAATGACCAGGAAAATAAAAAATTTAGTGTTTCCTCTGAATCACTGTAATAATGATGAATAAATCATACTGAGGATGGGGGAGTTGTTAGTTGATTCACTGCATCTCTGCTGACTTTGTATCAGGGTTTAGAGGCTTAGAAAATCTCAACTACTAAGACTTATTAGAAAGCTAAATTACTATTTTAGATTAATTCAATGACCACTCAAGAATTTATAAATGAGGATATCATCAATTTCCTTGGGCAAATCTCTACTCATTAGTAAAGACAATGTCATGGATTGGTATGAAATTAAAAGTTTATTGATATAAATAGAAATATAAATGTCATTTAAATGCCAGAAAGTTGCTAGTATCTCATTTGAAATGTAGATTTTATTTTTAATTTCGACTTGTAGAGAGCTCTTCTTGGGTGGCATAAGGAATTATTCCAGAACAGATCATTCTTTGGCTATTGTGAGGGGCTGATATTTAGAGCTGTATTTATTAGCTTATCTTGTCTGTTAAACATTTATGAGCTGGTTCTTTATAGTCCAAAATGGCAAGGGAAAAAGAAAGATGAGCTGGGAAAAAAGATACTGTGAGATCTTTTGGGCACTGAAGAGATATAATCACAGGTGCAGATTCTATCTCAGGATGTCTTAAATATGTCAGAACTCGTTCTCGTAAGATCCACTCAAAAGCTCGATGGAGAAATGGGGGAAATTGAAGGTAACCAATGAGTCATAAACCACAGAATGTGAGCAGAAATGAAAAGCTCATCTCATTCATTCACGTCCTTAATTTCTCAGAGTTACCACTTCCGGAAACGGACATCTCTATTAGAATAAAGAAAAGGTCCTAAAACATCATCATATTTCAATATTATGGCAGTCATTTAAGAGAGTGAGTTGTGTGTGTGTGTGTGTGTGTGTGTGCGCGCGCGCGCGCTTATAGTGACTTGTTCTCCGTCCCAGAGAAAATGAGAAAAATTTCCTTGAAATTACTAACAAGAAATAGCAATGTCTGACGAATATTCTCAAATATGCAAAAGAGATGTGTGTTACTGAAATGTGTTCTTTACTCGGTAGATGGATCATTCAGTCCTGTGACTTTCACGCTGTCTAGATGCCGATATATCTCATTGTTACATAGCTCCTCAACTGAAGACTCACCTAGCTAAATAGCTAACGTATTGGCTATATAAAATTTATTTCAAAATCAACATATCGATAAATGTACCCTTGATCCCTCCTTCCCCAGACTGGTGCTTTCGAAATAGTACGTATCTTCGTAAATGTGCTTTCATTCATCTGCTTTTTCAGGGTAAAATAGGTGGCACATCATTGACTCCTCACTTCACATCGAATCCACCAGTAAGTCAAATGCATCCCATAGTCAACCACTCCTCATCATCTCTACTATTGCCGTGGACTCCAAGCATTAATCTCTGCTTTGCAATAGCTTCCTAATTGGTATCTTTGTTTCATACTTGCTGACTATAGACTAATCATCTGGCTCCCTTCAGCAGCCGGATTATTTGAAAACATAATCTGATTGTTTCAGATCCTTATTCAAACCTTAGCACGGCCCACATCACACATATAAATTCAAAGGCTCTATACAAATACACATAAAAATACAAAGAGTAAAATTCACAGTTGGTGGCCTACACGGCGTTGTATGATTTCGCCCTGATCCCTTGCTGATGTTACATCCAAGCCACTGCTTTTGCTAAATGTGACTCAGCCAACCAGGCCTCGAGGTTTATGAAACATGCCAAGCAAGTTCTGTCCCAGGGCCAGAGCCATCGACGCTCTCCCCCTTCCAACAGGTGCCACATTGATGACGGCCTCATTTGACTCAGCCGTCTGCCAAACACCACCTCCTCCCAGACACCAGCCTCACCAACCCAAACACACCCAGTCAGACACCCAAAGCCACTCTCTGTCCTTATTTTTATGTGTGTTTTGTGGGTTTGCTTATTTTCTCTCTCTCTCCACTGTACTATAATCTCATACAAGCTGGGATGTTGAGTTTTGCCTCCCCATTCCTCTATAGCTGGGGCCTAGAATACCACTTGGAAGACAATAGACACAACAGAAATGCGTGGAATGACTGAAGACTATTGCAGAGAAAGCTGAAAGATCAAATTTTTAATACCTCTTAAGTACTACTCAGACTCGGGGGGATGGAGAGGCATGGGCAATATATATAACCTGAACTTTTGTACCCCCATAATGAGCTGAAATAAAAAAAAAAGAAAGAAAGAAAAAGAAAAGTAGAGGAAAATTCAAGAAAATGTTGTGGGTATTGCCTGTTTTTTCCTTTGCAACCTCACAATGGTCTCTCCTAAAACAATAATAAATGAGAGTTTTACACCAACTTTCCACCGTCTCCTGACATATTTTTATGATCAAGTTTATAGTAATACGTAATAGTTATAGGCAGCATTTTAAAGATTGTATTAAAAATTATTTTTACATTCCCTGTTTTACCTTCATGATTGTAACTGTCTAGTGCTATCATTTACCTAGTTTGAGAAAAGGTATGAAGAGAGGTTAGAACAATATACAATATAAACTTTAAGTAGGAGAGAAGGGAAAAAATTCACAGGCATTAGATGTAGCGAGGTGTATTCTAATAAAATATTTTGGGAATAATAACCTGCTATCAGTGGAACATAAATTTAGTGGAAAGCTTCTAACAGCCAAAATAAAAAAGTGGAATGAATTAGTTAGTTGTGTAAATTCCCATGTGAGAATAAAAGAGGCCAGTAGCTCAGAAGTGTAGCTATTCCTAAGTTTTTTTTTTTTTTTTTTTTTTACAATTTCTCTTGCGATCCACATAGAGATGGTACTAACAACATGATAAGAGATGTGACCAACGAAGCCATGTCTTATAAAGCCCACGACAACACACACACACAATCCAGGTTACAAACAGGCACCGCAGGCAGGGTGGCGGTGAGGACAAGCTGACCTGGGGGCCCAGCTCTCTTCTTATCTGCGTTAGAGCATCTGGAGTCACAGACAGACTCCACAACCTTCAGATCTTTCACCCAGGTATAAATATTTGATAGACACCGGGTCAGGATGAATCTGCAATGATGCTTTCTGAAGTTCTTGCTGGGCGCCTTTTTCATGTTGGCAGATAAACCAAACTCAGGTGCCTGAACAGGTATGAAGGATAAAAGGGGGAGTGGTAGGATTAATCCTTAAATACCAGTTCAGAAGTTTAGCAAGAATGCCTGGCAGGCCACCTTATCTCAAAGATGACTGCTGCATGTTCCTTCAGAAGGGGTCACTAATTCTCTCGTAAAACTATTAATAGTTTGCACTCGCACTGAATCGCAGACAACATAGTGTCTCTGAATCCAATTTGGAGGAGGCAAACATTAACCTGTCTGCTTCACTGTTGAGGTCATGGTTATCAAAGCAATAAAATAACTCTTTATCCTATAAAATAATTTGTATGTATTGCTATTTTCCATAGCCAAAACGGGAAATGTGGGTGAAAATAGTTATGTATTATATCCAGACCATTTAAAAGTGATATATTTTTATGAATCAGGGTCCAAAATAAGGATGGATGCAATACATTCACACCTTACTTAGAGATTTTTGATGTTTTATCGAGAAAGCGTGACAACTGATTCTAATTTTCTCAATAATATTACAGTACGTGTTATTTATGAGCACTAACAAATTATTGTTAATATAAATCCACCATAAATAGTTGTTATACTCTATTGTTTATGGAATAACGACAAAGGAAAAACGTCTGTGTATGTTTAGTACAGATGCTTTCTTTTTCCTGAATATATCTGACCTGTGGTTGGTTGACTCCACGAATGTGGCACCCACAGATGAGAGGGCCAACTGTATACTTCTGCAAGGACATCAATGTGCTCAACTTTGAAAGTCAGTAGAGTCCAGTTACTGCTGCTAAAGTCACTATCCCTCAAAAATGAAGATTTCCCCAAGTGATGTTACTACTCTGACAGCAGTTTGCCTTAGACAGACAGTATCAGGTACTGATGAAAGAGGAGAGACTTTGAAAGTTGACTTCTTGAGTTCCAACTGTAGTTTTGCTATTCTCTGGCTACATAATACTGGATTGATTAGTTAACTTCCCTGGCGTGCCTTCTCATCCAGAAAAGAAGTATCAACTTTATATGGTTGCTTGGAGGCTCAAATGAGTTAATCCATAGTGAGCATTTGGAAGATTAAATATAGTAAACTATAAATACTATTTATAAATACTCAGAACAAAGAGACATTTATCGCATTAAAAATACTGGGTGTCGGCCGGGCGCGGTGGCTCACGCCTGTAATCCTAGCACTCTGGGAGGCCGAGGAGGGTGGATCGCTCGAGGTCAGGAGTTCGAGACCAGCCTGAGCAAGAGCGAGACCCCGTCTCTACTAAAAATAGAAAGACATTATATGGACAACTAAAAATCTATATAGAAAAAATTAGCCGGGCATGGTGGCGCATGCCTGTAGTCCCAGCTACTTGGGAGGCTGAGGCAGGAGGATCGCTTGAGCCCAGGAGTTGGAGGTTGCTGTGAGTGAGGCTGACGCCACGGCACTCTAGCCCGGGCAACAGAGCGAGACTCTGTCTCAAAAAAAAAAAAAAAAAATACTGGGTGTCAATACTTAGTGGGCATTAAAGATGGCTTGGCTACCATGGGAGTTTTGCAGATTTTACCCTCATATTCTGGATTTAGATATATGTTTCTTAGGAAATAATTGTGAGGTATCTCTTTTTCTCATTTAAGGCAGACATGAATATAACCAACTTGAAAAGGTAAAATTAAATATTAATTTCAGTCAAATTTGTACAATTATCAATACAGAATTGATCTCATTTACACATTAAAATTTTAAACTCTTGGCTAAAGATCACTTCTAACGTTCACAAAGATAGTTCTCCGGCAATATACCATAGTTAACAATCAGATCAATTTCTGCGTCATTGGTATCTTCGCTGGACTCCTCACCGCAACAGAAATGTTGCCAAGCTCATGGAGCTAAGGTGGAGTGGAGCACTGGTGATACAAGGTTGGGGAATGAAATTGGGGAAGGGAGACAGATGTGAACACGTTAGTGGTTTTGGAGAGGAATAAATGCTATGCAAAATAAGACAGGTAAATGATGGACAGTGACTGTAGAAAAGTCAGGCCACTCCTCTCTGGAAATGACTTTTGACCTGAGAACTTGAGACAGGAAAAGCAAAAGAAACCAGACTTGCACATGCCTGGAAGCAGCTCATTGCAAGCAAAGGGACACCATACAAAAGCCCCAAGGAACAAGCAACCTCTGCACGTTTGAAGGACCCTATGGACAAAAGGATGGTGTGGGTAGAGTGCAGTAAGTGAAGGTCAGGGTGGAACTTGATAAATGCAGAAAGGACAGCAGAGGGCCAGGCCACTTCCAGAGTTTGAATTTAATTCTGAGATTAAATGAGAAGCCATTGGAAGACTTGAAGAATGGCCGTGGCAGGCTCTGTCTTGCATTTAACAATATTATTTTGACTGCTTTAGGGATAATGAATTTTTCTGGGGGAAACATAATGCAAGCATTGCCTGGGAGAGTCGCTGCACAGATGGAGAGAAAAGCACTAACTGGCCTACGTTTCGGAAAGAGAGGTGACAGTACCACTGATGGATTTATTCGGTCAACAGATATGTAAGAGACCTACTATGGGCACAAACTTGGAAAAGGAATGCCTTCTGATATTACGGGGAGGTTGCCTACTTTCTAGAAAGTTATTACCAAAATCATAATAATTGAGCCAATAACTCATCACACTGTAAGATACTGTCACAGTGCTTGCTTATAGATGGGCTTCCTTTTCAAAATTAAAAAATGCAAAAGTCATTATAAACTATTTTATATATATATATATATATATATTGCATTCAGCAAAAGATAGGGTAAAAGCTGCTTCAAATTTGGGACAATATGATGTGTATAAGTTCCTGCTTTAGTTTTCTAAATAGCACATAATTCTTAAATTCTTTGTGTTTATGAGCGTAACATCTCAACCCATGTCAAAAGCTCCATCTATATAGATTTGATTGCTCCAGCAAGTTGTTTAAGTGAACTGCAGAATGGACTTCCGAAAAGAAATTGCAGGAGGATAGCAATTTTCAAGTCCCATCTTTTATTCACATTTGATTTAAATGTGTACCTGTGTGTGAAAGAGAGTTTAAGTGGGCATAATAACAGCTTCAAAAAAGAGCAAGATTCCGTTACTTACATTTTATACTTTGAATGGTATTATTGAATACCTTAAATTGTGTTAAAAGCGACAGCCATAAATCAAGGAAACACTTCATGCTTAGAATCTTATCTTTTACTTTGTTTAAAGTAGCAATTTTCATACAGTGCTGGAAGAGGCTGGCTGTCATCATGAACTTTCCGTTTACAAGAACACGACCTTTTCTTTACTTCTAAATCTCTTAGCTGCTTCTCTGGTTTGGTTAATGTTCTCACGGAGAGGTAATTGAACACTGACTGTTCTGTTAGGTGTGAAGTTCAATGGAGACAGGTCTATAGAATCAATGACTGTAGACATGAGGAGTATTCTTTCTCCTAACAATAGGTGATGAGACCCAGCCTGGAGCTTTCTATTTGGTTTGTGCGGTTGAGTTTGCTTATTTCTATTTAATCCAACTCAGTCATTTAAATTATCTGTTAATATATTATAACCGGTAAGGCTTCATTTTTCATATCGTTAATTTGTATGTACCAAACATGGAGTTTGCTATACTTCTATTTATTCTTCATTGGAGCAAAGCTCCCACAACAATCAGTGTTGACTATAAACAAAGATGGATTTAGTGTTTACCAAAAACTTCTCTATTAATACAAAAATTAAAAGACCTTAAAACCAGCAACACTAACAACCCAGACAGAAACGTTTGCCAAAAACAGCCGAGGTACTTTGGTAGATGAAAAAATCAAAGGAAAAAAATAGTCATGACCAGGCAAGCAAGCATTGCATTTGATAACTCAATTTGTTTCACTGGAATAAAAAATAATGACAGAAATTTTATTACTTAAAAATAGCTCAGAAAGCACAATACCCTGACACTGCCAAGAACATTTTCAGAAGCAAAGCGTATAATGAACTAAAAACCTTCATAATAGAGGATGTCTTTATCACGATTTATGTGTTTGGGCAGGGAGACACAACCAGACAACATCCACACTGTAAATAAACCCCCGAGCTCGTGGGCTTCTCACATACCTCAAAACACTTGCTTTTTATCACATCTTAGACTGTCTGTGTAAAACAGTAAAAGAACCAACATTTCCTCCATTTTACAGAGAAATTCTGAAGCGTATGGAAATGATACGTCTTATTTTTCTGTATTTAGTAAACTAGGAAAAACAAAATAAACAAAGATTTTTCTGAGCTTGGGTTATTAGATTCTGCCACAACATTCCTACTGTCTGTCTGATGTAATGAAAGAAGAAAGAATAACTTCTTTTTTCTACTTCCGTTTCCTTTTTTCCCACTTCCGTTTCCTTTTTTCCACCTTCCTTCCGTTCCCTGTCCCTGCCTCCACTTCCCCCCCTCCTCCTTTCCCTTCCTTCCTTATCTCTCCTCCTCTCCCCTTGTCCTCTCCCCTCTCCTTTCTGTTTTCTCCTTTTCCTTTCGTTTCCTTTTCCTTTGACAACGGTGGCAAAGAGCCTGCGGTAGACACATTCGGTCACGATGGCGTTAATTATTCCACCCGGGGAGCCCATGCTGTTTGCCCCAGGACACACAGAGTTTGAGTGAGGCAGAAACGCACTAAACATGCACACTGCACTGTGAGCTACGTCATGCACGTGGTTGCATGTGTGCATGTAGCGGTGACATCAGACTCAAGCCTGTGAGCAGGCCGGGGGGCAACAAAGAGAAAGCAGAGGGGAACTATTATGGACAGACAGTGAGGTTAAGGTGAGAGAAAAGTACTGTCTGCATAAGCAGCTCTTCCTACTACGGCCTTCTGTACTCTGGATGGCAACTATTAACGTTGAGTATGCACACAAATATTCCATATCATATCTGCATATAAGCCATTAATGGAAAAACTAAGACAGAAGTATTTGGCTTCCCCAAATATGAAAATAGCAACATGTTTTAGAAAAGAGTTCTTATTTTTATTTTCACTATCTTTGACTCTGAGGACTAACTAGAGGAAAATGAAGTAGGAATAAACAAAGTGAAATAAGAGAAATTGATCAAAAATGGTCTTTCTCATTTATGGCGATTTAAACAAGTTTTAAATAAATATTAAGGAAAAGAAATAAGACATATTCAATAAAAAAACAGGAACAAGACATATTGAAATATTTAGGTGTTAGAAAATTTGCAGAAGAGATAATAAAGTAAAGAATTTTGAATTCTATAGTACAGTGAAAACTCATAAACAAACAAAGCACACATCTCCAAATTTAATTTTGTGGACTAACCCATCCATCCTACTATCTACCAATCCATTGGTCATATAAGCACTGATATAGGGAGGTTTTCCTTACGTTTTTTTTCTTATTATCATGAATTCACTGATTATGCTTGTAAACTATCCCTAAATGTGAAGAGCATTATGCACTTAATATTTATATATTACAGGCCCCAAAACAGAGAGGAAGAAAAAGGTTTTATCTGTTGACTAACATCCACATAAACAGGAGGTGGTGTTTTTGCTCTTGAAAATTTATTTATGCTAAAGAGCTATTCTACCTTTCATTCCATGCTTTGGGAAAACTAAATTATCCAGTTATACTAGATGAAAAAGACTTCCCAATAAAATATTGCTGCTTTCATTTATTTTTCTATGGAAACAAAATTGAAAAAAAAAAAAAAACCCCAACAATGTAATCTTATGGATTTGTTCATGGTGTGGAAATATATGGAATGCAAATTGTATTCCATCAGGACCTGTAGCAACAATTGCATTAGAAAGATGTATGTCTACGCAATAATAGCAATCTCTCTCTTATTTCATGAGAAGACAGAGTTCAGGTTTAGGAGGCAAAATATTCTGTATTTTTGCTATGGCACACTTTGTATTCTGAACTACTAAGTTTTAAGTAAACCCTATCATGGAAACTGAACAAAATATGCACTACTAAAAAACTAGGAAAAACAATTTCCCCACATTCTCTGCAGCCTTCTACTAACTCTGATCCTGATTTTCAGTGTGAACAGAAAGAATAATATCCTACATTGTGAGGCCATGCATCTTAGCTGACTCCAGGTTTTACAAAATCCCTGCTGTGAGTGTGAATCACTGCAGAAGTGGTGATTCATGTCCTTTTGTAAAGGTTAGACCTGCAAATCTTTAAGGAAAGAAAAAAAAGCAGATAAAGGAATAAAAGAGGTGACTGTAGGTCTTTCACTGAGTGGAAATAGAATTTTCCACAATCTATATACTCTACAGGGGTCCATTCCGCTCACAGTTGGTGTCTCTTCTCCCAGGCTCTGAGCCCGGAGCTCCCAATAACACTAATTGCTTCAAAGTCCCTATCTAGAGACGAAGGAGATTTCACTATGGTAGAAAAGTTAGAAGTTAATTTCTATACAAATAAATACTTCTGAAGCCTGGAAGGGTGGGTGGGAGAGGAGGGTGAAGAGAGGTTGATTAATGGGTATAAATATACAATTTGATAGAAGAAATAAGATCTAGTGTTTGCTAGATCAGTAGGGTGACTATAGCTTACAATAGTCTATCATATATTTTAAAATAGCTAAAAGAGAATAATTCAAATGTTTCTAGCATAAAGAAAAGACACATACTTAAGGTGATGGATATGCCAATTGCACTGCTTTGATCTTTACAAATTATAGGAATGTAATAAATCAGCATATGAACACTGGAATATGAACATCTATTATGTATCCATAAAAAAAGGAAAGAAAAATGACTCCTGAAACACATGTAAGAAAATCTCCTATGAGTCTAAGTTAGAAATATTAAAATATTATTTTATAAAGAAGTGTATTTTAATGGAATATATAATTGCTTTGGTCTACATGAAATATTAGCTAATTGCTATAATTTTCTTAAAAGCACAACAGGAAATCAAAGTCAAGAATACTTGACTACCTTGATATCAATAGTCACCACTAATTCTTTATCATCTGCTACCGACTTGGGATATTGCTTGCATTTTGTTTTGTTGCATTGGGTATAAAATAGATTTCTGGGGTTTACCTTATATATCTGGTTCTATATTATTTCAGCATTAAGAAGAGCTCAAAGTTGGGTTCAGGTTATTTTGTGTTGATGTTTTCCTGTGCCTTACAGCTGTCTTTTCTCTAATCTGTCTGAAGAGCGAGCACTAATCCATAATGCAGTGCACCTGCTATTAGATTCCATGAGCTTGGAGATTGATATACACGAGGAAGGAAAGCTCATTAACCAGCCTGGGTATATGAAAGTTCAGCGCACAGGACATGCAGAAGTCTATCACTGCAGCTCCATTATACTCTACTGTCAATTTCAAGTACAACACTCTTTCAGGCCCATATTTTTTGTTGACTTGAATTTGCAAGTGGCCAATACAACATGCCAGCGTTAGTGAGTCTACGCACTGCTCTGAACTTTGGAACACGTAGGAGAATTTCTGGTTCCAGTACTGCCATTTTGGAACATTCTAGAGTTTGAGTCTCTTTAAACATATCTATTAAGAAAACGTAGAAAATTCTCTATTCATACCGCTCTTTGGGTAGCACCAAATTAAAATGAGTTAGGAAAAAAATTAAATCCAGTAGGACATATTCATTTCAAGCTTTTGTACTTACTGGTGACACCATTTGATAAGACTCCAGACTTTTTTTTTTTTTACTATTGTCAGTTGCTGCATATTTTATAGGGTGTTGTCTCAACTTGAATGATGGTAGGCTACCTGGAGTCAGCTGTTTCACATACATGATTAAATTATATTTCTTCCTGTCTGAACAAAGATTATATTGAAAATACAGGAAGGATTCGGCACCAGGGAAATACATGTTAGTGTTTGATAAGTGAGGAACAGCACAGGAAAACATCAAAATGCGATGAAGTCATGATAAGAATCTACAAAAAAGTAAGAGGGAGTTATCTGAATGTTAAATGGACAAATGCCTAGATACTCTTTTGAAATGCCATTCATGTAGCCCTCATATCACTTAATTTTCGATTGTTAGACTCATTTGGGCAAAGCAAGTTGGTATCCAAGGAAATCAAGAAATCCTATTTCTTGACATTTGCTGAATTAGATAGATCTAATACACAATAGTAACAGGAGTTCATATGTGAGTCAAGATGTAAAAATACATTCCAATTTGCATTTTCTCTTTCATGGTAGATTAGAAAATAATGACATATTTTGAAATGGGAAAAAATATGAAAACAGGATACATCTCTGAATGCCAGATAGAGTCAAAATTAAAATTTTAAAAACTGTTGAAAATGCACTAAAATAATTAGAGACTTTGGAAGCACAGAAAAGATACAGGTCTACTCTGGGGAGGGACAACCCCAAATAATGTGAACCCTTAAATGGAAAGGTGGACAAGGAGAGGGCCTGGGTCTCAGGTTGGCATATGCCTTCGAGACTGCAGAGCACAAGCTGTAGAAGTTATAAACGAGAAAAAAAAAATGTGGAACTTTGCAAGGTTATTTAATCCAGTCCCTGTCTTTTAGGCAGATGCATTCCCAAGGCGGTAAGAAAGATCTATATAGTTGTTGATTCTATTTTAAAGTACTCTAGAGGGGGAGATTCCAGGACATACCTTCATATACTTTTTCCAGCTTTTATTAGCCTCATAGGATGCTTACATACAAATGAACTCAGAATCTACCAATCAAAATTCAAAATTATTCTGCTAAACCTGCAAGTAATATTTCAGTCTACCAGCGATGGGAAGATTATGTCTCCTCTTCTACTTCCCTCCACGTATCTACCACTGGAAAGCTTTCCATTTCATCTCATCCTTTTATTCTTTTATATGTTGATAGCAAGTTATCCTTTTCTCCTTTCTTCTGATCTTACAATTATAGAGTAGATGCAAATTTATAATGCTGGTTGGTAATGTTTAAAATTTAACTTGCTTTATATTTTTTTATGTTTAACAATGAGAGAGATGTATCCAATGTCTAATTGCATGAGAACATAGAAATCACAGATTCTTAGTGCCAGGTGAGATAGTAGAAGGTACATTCCTACAAAATTTGTGTTTGGACAGCTTCAATGGCAAGGAACTTAATATATCATGACACAGCCCAAACATCTCTGAAAAATGAAATTTCTTGCTAAAGATCATAGAGCATCTAAGCTCCCATTTCCAAGGTTAGTGCCAAGTTAGTGCCCAAGAGATCTTGTTGGTTCTTTTTGATTTTTAATAACCATGCAGTTTAAGGGGAAGATTTTTAAATCACTCATACTCCGATAAAGCACATTTTGTCCTCACTTCCCTGCTTTCCAATCCAATTTACAAGTTTTCATTTTCATATAGTGTAGGTTTTACTTAATTTCTTCAGGAATTTAAAGTAGTATATATAAATTATCTAACATAATTCATTTTAAACATACCTGGAGCTTCACTGCAGACAATTTAACTATAGTTTTATTTAAAGCATACATCTCTTTTCTAAAGTATGAAAATTCCTTACATTAGACAAGGTTGACGTAGAATAGACCCACTATTTCATATTTTCTGTGTGCACTGGAACATAAACGAAGATATGCTTCCCTAAGACTTCAGAAATGAAATCATTATGGGAGAAAAATCAGAAAGCTGAAATAATCCCGACATTATCTAATGACAGTGTATTCCCATACTGTTATAACTTTTATGCGTACATTTATAACAGGAACTAAAATTACAAACTTTGAAAGATGAAAAGACACAATTTTTCAAAAGGGCCAAATTCTCTATCTTTGATTCCAAATAAAATTAGTGGCGATTTCAAAAATAGGACTCAGATCACCCAAGTGTACAAAGATAATACATAGCTACATATTTTCAGTGCAGCTTTACATTTTGATCATTTTTAAAGACTGAAGTAGGTGTGCCTACTGATATATTAAGCCAGAAGCAAACTCAGCGTATGGTCAAAATATGCACTGCTGATGAAATTAAGAATTTTAACTTTTGGCTGGAGGACCACATATTATTATGTCTTTACTACAATTCAAGAATGGAAACCAACATTGAGATGTTATATTACATTTAATTGTTATATTCAACACATACTTCTTAACAAATCTGTGTTTTTCTTGACTTATTCTCATAAGGGAATTGAATAATTTGGAGATATAGTCTAATTTCTCTCTGGTGGGGGTAGAATTTGCCAACTAATCTTGTGAAGGGGTTGTGAAGCAGTTTTAAGAGGAAAGTTTATAGCACTAAATGCCTACATTAAGAAAAAAGAAAGATCTCAAATAAACAACCTAACTTTATAACTCAAGCAAATAGAAAAAGAAGAACTAATCAAGCCTAAAGTCTGCAGAAGGAAAAAAAGAGTATAGCAGAAATAAATGAAATAGAGATTAGAACAATAATTGAAAAGATCAATTAAACTAAGTTGGCTTATGAAAAGATAAAGAAAATTAACAAGCCTGTAGTTAGACAAAGGCGGCAAAGAAAGAAATGAATGAGGAAACATTACAATCATTACCACAGAAGTACAAAGGATCATCAGAGACTACACTAACAATCATACACCAACAAATTGGTTAACCTAGAAAAAATGGAAAAATTCCTGGAAACAGACACCCTACTAAGACTGAACCATGAAGAAATAGAAAATCTGAACAGACCAATAATGAGTAAGGAGATTGAATCAGTAGGAAAATGTCTTGCAACAAAGAAAAGCTTCACTGGTGTATTTTAGCAAACAGTTAATGAAGAATTAACACTAATTCTTCTCAAACTCTTCCAAAAAATTGAAGAGGTGGGAGAACTTCCAAGCTCATTTTATGTAGCATTACCCTGATACCAAAGCTAGATAAAGGCTGCATAAAAAAAATTACAGGACAATATCTCTTAGGAACATGCAAAATCCTCAACAAAAAATACTAGCAAACTGAATTCAACGGCAAATGACAAGGATCATATACCATTATTAAGTGGGATTTATCCCTGGGATGCAAGAATGGTTCAACATATGCAAATCAATAAATGTGACACAATGCACTAACAGAATGAATAAATGATAATCTGCTCATCTCAATAGATGCAAAAATAGCATTTCACAAAATTCAACATCTCTTTATGACAAAAACTCAACAAATTAGGCATAATAGGAAGGTACCTCAACACAACAAAGTCCATATATGACAACCCCACAGCTAACATCATACTCAGTGGTATAAAGCTGAAATCTTTTCCCCTAAGATCAGGAGCAAGACAATGATGCCCACCCTCATCACTTCTATTCAATATGATACTAAAAGTTCTAGCCAGAGCAATTAGGCAAGAGAAAGAAAGAAAAGGCTTCCAAATTTAGAAGGGAACAAGTTCATTGTCCTTGTTTGCAGATGACATGATCTTTTCTATAGACAACTCTAACGATTCCATGAAAAAATTGATAGAACTAACAAACAAATACGGTAAAGTTGCAGGATCCAAAATCAACATACAAAAATCAGTAGTGTTTCTGTGTACTAACAACAATCTATCTGAAACAGAAATCAAGAAAACAATCCCATTTTCAATGGCATAAAAAATACCTAGGAATAAATTTAACCTAGGAGTTAAAAGACCTGTACACTGAAAAGTATAAAACATTGATGTGTGAACTTGGAGAAGACACAAATAAATGAAAAGATATTCTGTGTTTATGGGTTGGAATAATTAATATTGTTAAACTATCCATATTACCCAAAGTGATCTATAAATTCAATGCAATGCCTATCAAAATTTCAATGAAATTTTTCATGGAAATACAAAAACCCATCTTTTGTGGAACCACAAAAGATCCACAATAGTCCAAAGAATCTTGGGCAACAAGAACAAAGCTGGAGGTATCACACTACCTGACATCAAACTATACTACAAAGTTATATTAATTGAAATAGCATGGTACTAACATAAAAAGTGACATACAGACCAATGAAACGGAATAGATTTCCCAGAAATAAATCTGTACATTTTCAGTCAATTGATCTTTGACAAAGGTTGCAAGGACACAAAATGAGGAAAGGACAGCCTTTTCAATAAACATGTGTTGGGAAAGCTAGATATACATACAACAGAAAAACAAAATTGGACTTTTATTTCAAATCATATTAAAAAATCAAGTCAGAATGAATTAAAGGCCTAAATATAAGATCTGAAACTATAAAACCACTGGAAGGAAACATAGGTGAAAAACTTTTTGATATTGGTTTGGGCATTGAGTTTTTTGTATATAAACCTAAAAACACAGGCAACAAAAGCAAAAATTAGACAAATGGGATTTCATCCAGCTAAAAAGCTTCTGCATATAAAAGAAGACAATCAATAGAGTGAGGAGACAACCTATGGTATCGGAGAAAATATTTGCAAACCATATCTTTGCAAAGGGCTTAATATCCAAAATATATAAGGATTCAAGCAAATCAATAGTAATAAAACAAATTACCCAATTAAAAAATGGGCAGAGGACCTGAAAAGACATTTCTCAAAGCAAGACATACAAGTGAGCAACAGTATATGAAAAGATACTAACATCACTAATCAGCAGGAAAATGCAAAATTAAAATCACAATATTACCTCACACCTGTTTAAATGGCCATTATCAAAAAGACTAAAGATAACAGGTGTGGGTGGGAATGTAGATTACTATAGCCATTACGGAAAACACTATGGAGGTTTCTCAAAAAAATTAAAAATAGAACTACCATATGACCCACCAATCCCTCTACTGGGTACATAACTAAAGGAGTCCAAGAGATATTTATTTGCACTCCCACGCTCATTGTAGCATTTTCAAAACAGCCAAGATACGTAGCCTAAGCGCCCACTGCCGAATGAATGGGTCAATAAAATGTGGTATATACACTCAGTGGAATACTACTCAGCCTTTAAACAGAAGGAAATTGTTTCGTCTGTGACAACATGGATGAACCTGGAGGACACTATGCCAAGTGAAACAAGCCAGGCACAAATAGACAAATGCTTCATGACCTTACTTATATATGGAATCTAAAGAGGCTGAACTCATAGAGCGGGGAGTGGAATGGTAGTTACCAGGGGCTGCGGGACAAATTGGCCACAGGGCACAAAGTTTCAGTTGGATGTTTGAATATGCTTGGAGGTGTATTGCACAGCATGGTAACTACAGGCAACAATACAGTGTTGTAGACTTGAAAATTGCTAAGAGAGTACATCTTAAATATTCTTACCACAAAAATGATAAGGATGTAAGGTGATAAATGTTAATTAACTTAATTATTTCACAATGTATACATAGAGCAAAACATCAAGTTTATACCATAAATATAAGCAATTTTTATGTGTCAATTATACCTTAATAAAGCTGAGGGAAAGAAAAGAACTAACTTGAAGGAAATAACAATGGAAGACGTAACATCTCTTTTGCTGCTAGAAATGAACTTTCGTCAGCCTCATTGCAAAGTAAAACCACAACTTTCTAAACAGATCTATCACAAAATCAGCTCCCCCAAAATCAAATTTTATCAAGGAAAAGATTTGAAATGTAGATTTAAATATGCCTGCAGTAGAGATGTGCTATTAATAAAGAAAATAAAGATGATTTAGTTTTTTTTTTAAAGAAACACATTTGAAAAAAACTGATGTTCTTGGATGCAGAAATAGAATACATACTGGGTTTAGAAGGATTGTGAGGAAAAGTTCACCTCCTCTGATACTTTTATCCAATTCTTGGGGTCCACCAGGATACTCTTTGTAGAAAATAGTGTGTGTGAACAGCCCACAGGTCTGTCGAGGGAGGACCTGAAGAAAAGGGAAAAACGGCACGTTGACATGATTTCATTAATAACTTCACCACTGTCTCATGACTTCAGAGTCTGCAAATGCTCATTTCCTGTTGGAGTTCCTTGGTTGTTAGGGTTAAAATCTTACTGAAATCAAGAGCTGATGTGGGTGTAATTATATAAATATTAAGGAAGTTGCCAAATCAAAGCTATAGGACATATAGGTTAAAGAATTTTCACTGAGTTCTGTAAATCTAACCCAACACGTGAGTTATGTTAAAGGATTAGCAAAAATGAATAAATAAAGAAAGCCTTCTTAGGATGAATTTCCTTCAAGAATGGAGATTCTTCAAGGTTATTTTTCACGCTATTAGGGCATTTCTCTCTGGCCTTCTGCAATCCCATCTTGTGCTGTGCAGAGCTTTTGGGATTCAACACCATTGGTTGTCGTCACTAATTTTGTTTCTACTACACTCTGAATTTAAATTTTATCACAGTAGTAGTAAATTATCTAATGACTGATTCTGGTATATTCTGTGGTTATTTCTTTTGTAAATCTGAATGTTTAACAGGGAAAGCAATTTAGTAATTTTCTTCCAGAACCTTATTTTGAATAATAAGCTACTTATAACCTAATGGAAAAATGCATCTAATTGTCCAGAGTAGCTATAATTTTTTAAATTCTTTGCCTAATTATGATTATAGTTTATATCAAATTTGAGGTAAATGAATGCATGCAATATTGTTATTTCCTAATATGTCAAATGGTCATGCAACTTATTAAATAGAAATTTTGGTCTTTTCACTCTGATTTGAAATTACATAAGTAATGGTGTTTATACCACCTAGATTTCTATGGCCAGCAATACTACTATTTGCATTGTCAATGGCTTCATTGAAATCCGAGGCTTCTTTATGTTTTCTGGTACCAATTTACAGTAAAATAAAGTTTTATGATTAATGAACATTGAGTACCAGCTCTGGTTAGGCATTCATGCATTTTCATTTGAAATAGTGATTAGACAGACAGGTAGACAATTCTAACAGCAATATGAATAATGGATTGGTAAGGTATAAATATTTAAAGGAGAGAAAACAGTTTGTAAACTATTGCTCTCATCATGATTTAAGTCCCTGGAAGTAGAGTTGGACACTTAAAAATAAACTTACTGTATCTCAAAGTGTATAATTTTTTTATTTCAGTGAGTGATTATAAATTCCCATCTAAAATCCACTTGGGTTTATTCTTATTTATAGGAAATAATATGACATTCTTATATCAAGTAATTATTTTTTCAATTAATATATCTGAAAAGAAAAAAATAGAACTTCCTTTTTGGGGTAGGTAAGGAAAAGATAAAAAGAGCAGTATCCTTAGACACTCGAATATCTAAAAGCCAAAAGAAACTGAATGGATAAATTTAGCTCTTGGATGCTATTATTTCATTCTGTTTGTTGATAGTGTAGAAATTTAAGAGATGTTTCCTTGATCCATGGAACCTTACTCTGCCTGTAAAACTCTCAGTAACACCACCCAACCAAATATATACTGAGAAATTCCCCAGGAGAATTACAGAACCCCCAGGTAAAATTTCAATTCTGAAACTGCAATGGATAATCTATACAAAACTCATTCCCATTAGTTCCAGCTTGTCTTGGACTTGCCAAAGCCACCCCACAGCTTAGGGAAGAAGCCTATAGCCAGACAATGTGTTGGATGTGGCCAGGCACCACCATGGTAGGTTGGGAATTTCTGATAGGTGTGTAAAACAAGGATCTGATACATCCTTGGAGGTAATGGCACTCTGTCTTCAAACATCCCACAAACAGCCACATGCGCTCACCATGATGCCATTGTGAATGAAGCCCTTTCTGTACCGTGCCGGTTTCAAATGTGGATACTCTTCGGTGCTGGTGACCTGAATACCCCAGACCTTCTTCCAGGCTGCGTACAGCTGGATATGAACCGGGTAGACCCCTGAGTGGTGTGGGGCCACAGCATAGCCCATGTTGATAGGTATTCCGTGTTCCTGAAAGAAAGCAAGAGCAACACCATGATGGCGGGCGTGTGGCCAATTAATTCAAATTGTTTCCACAAACACCTATTTAGAATACATTGAATTCTATGTTAAGTAGGAGGGGGGGAAAAAAAACACTAGCAAGTGGAGTTTTTATCTTTCAGCAGCTCATAATCTTATAGGGCTCTGATGGTATAATCGATATAGTAATTACTTCGAGCATGTGGTGTGTGGGAGAGATTAATTCTGAATTTTGCATACAGAAAGTTTTGGGAGAAGATAGGAAGTGAACTTGGCCTTTCATCAGATAGAAATAGGGGAAATTAAAAAGGTGTCATTTCAGCAAGTGCCCAAAGACAGACGATGAAAGAGCATTGTGTGTGTGTGTGCGTGGTGTGGGAGGGGGTGAGAGTGTGTGTGTGTGTGTGTGTGTGGTGTTGAAGAAAACCAGAAAGGTAAGTATGAAGCATGAAGTGATGAGCTTTTACAGTTAAACTGAAGGAGGTAGAATTAATTCTATCTGAATACTTTAGATAAGGAAGCTCTCTCAGCACGGAGGGCCAAGATCTTTCCAGATTTTAAGAAGGATCTAGTGACAACATGTCAAGATGAACTAACTGTAAGTGGGGAGAAAGTTAATCAAGGCTGTGTATTAGAAAACTATTTATATAGTACAGATTAGGTAGAGATGGGTAACTAAATCAGATTATTGGTAGTCAAGTTAAGAGGAGATTAATGCCATACAAGATCCAGGGAGGTGTGGGATACGGAGGGTGGAGGAAAGACAAAGGTTAAGATTCCCCCTTGGTTTTGAACCTTAGCAACTCAATTTATTTTTATAAAACCTACACTTTCCTAAGAGATGCTTACCTTGGGTAAACCGTCAACTCTAAAGAGGAAAACAGGTATAAATTTAAAACAGGAATATAAAAAGGTTGTCAAAGGATGGTATTACGCTGCTAGGTACATGAAATAGATCGGCGGTGTTCTAATTTCTGCTTCTTTATATCTCTCCCTTTAAATGCTTATCTGCTTTATAAAGACTCCTTGCAGGATTGAATCTCATCAATTGAGGTTATAAATGACAACGCGCAGTCATATATGAAGCTGATTGAATCAATAAACAGAACACAAAAGTGTTGACTTGACAATTGCCATTTATATTTTCTATTACATGGTGTGCAGCGTACGTAGAAAAAGAATTCAGTCTGGTATCATAAGCAGGCAATAAATGGATCACATATCTGCAATGTCTAAGTCATACCCCACGTTCAGCTCAGACGACGGACCCTAAATATTTCACAAGCCTCCATCATTCTTCCTTTTATGTAATGACCCTCATTGTGTAGCCAAATTCACCTCCCTTTCACCAAGACTACTTGCATTCTCTAACATCTATTACAATAAATGGCTCTGTAGAAAGCCTGAATTATGAAATCAATGCTGCAAAATGAGCCGGAGTCTTTTGCCAGGCACCAGGGAGAACTCGATTCTCGGTGTGTGCGGGAGAAAAATACTTTTCCCAAAAGCTTATATTTTCAATACAAGGCAATGTTGGAGAATTCCAGTCATAAAAGTACTTGGAAAATACCAGAGAGGAGCAGACAACAGCTGTTAACCGTGACACATCACGAGGGTACGTCTACTGGGAAAGGCCCTAACTTCTCTCTGGTTTGTTCCATGCTGCCTAAGGAATGGTCTGGAAGTTCTCTGAGGACGAACAGTCACCCAGAAGCCAGGACATTGCCAGTAGGTGGGTGCTCTGGGTGTGAGTACAGGCGGACTTCCTCATGGGACAAATTCAGGGTCAAGGATGCTCGAACTCCTCTGTCTGGTAAACAGAATCTGTCTGACTCTGACTATTGCCTAGAGAGGTTTCACAGGAACAGGGAAAAAAAAAAAAATCTGTTATCCTCTATTTTCTCTCTCAAGGGATTCATACTGAGGTTTATAAGCCTTGTTCCATAATGTGAAAATAACAAAATCAACAGCATACAAATGTGAATCATCTTTACTAATCACTGTGTTAGTCCTTATTTTCAATCATTGCAGAATATTTTATTCCAAATTTGGGGCCTAAAATGCTAGATAAGTAAGTATCCTAGACACAAAGAGATGAAAAATAAAATCAATGAAAAAAAATTGAAAAATCAAACAACTATATCTCGCCAGGAAAAAAAAAAAGTTCACTTTTGACAGAGTAAAATGAATTGTAGAACTTTCATAAAAAACCAGAAGGTAAAAAGCAATTGATTTGGTGAGTAGGAAGGAAGGGGCAGTAAAAAGATTTTATTATATTTATTGATTTCTGGGGGCTTGATGTTCCACTGTTTTATAAGGTTCTCATATTACACTGGCAACTGGAGCTCAATCAAAATAGTAAATCACACTAGATAATTATGAGTTTATGCTTTTTCAACCTAAATGATAACACAAAGTGAAAAGTAATTCCCTAGTAACTCTTTTCCTGGTATCAAGGAGCTTACTGGACTAGAAACCTCCATTCTTTACTGTCCAGGGTTTAAAACTCACTTCACAGAGACTTGGTCAACTAAAACACGAACTAAACATCGTATTTACACAAGATCACAAAAATTACAAAATTTGCAAGGCTTTCCGATGTAAGTATAGGAAGCACTTGACATTCTATAAAAATCCACATAAATGACAGAAAACAAATAAATTCAAACATGGCTTTTATTATTTTGAGAACCATGTCTCTTAGAGGATCTAGAAATTCTACACTATTATAACATGCCACTGCAAATATTTACAGGGCAGTTTGACTGGATCTAATATCTCCAGTTACATTAAATCCCAGACGGTTGGGAAATGAGCTATTGTGGCAATTTATAAACTATATAAAAAAAGGGTCAACATTTTTCAAAAATTAGAATAAAATAAAATGCATTTAGCACTAAAGCTCTAATAGAAATTGAATGTCATTTAATTTTTCTTTGATTTTGATTTTCATTCCTACTAATCATATATCTCCTTACAATTTCTTAGTACCTGATATTTATGAAGTGTTTTTACATTCATGTCTAATGTGATCCTCATGAGAGTCCTGTGAGGACTGGATGTTGTTCATAAAATATGGAAACAGAGGCTCAGAGACAGCACGAGTTGGTCATGTTCACAAGTGCCAGAGCTAGACTTGCACCCAAGGCCTCTACATTCATAGCCTTTGCTTTTGCTTTTCCACTAAGTCGATTCTACTGTGATCCCTCCCCTCCCCAAAGTTAATAGCTGAAAGTACTTTACTTAAAACATGGGAATTTATATATATATATATTTCTGAACTGGAATTCCTATCCACTCTCTTTTATTTTTTTAATTTGGAGAGGTTATAAAGCAAAAATCTACATTTCTCAAAATCCTCTGCAGCTAACCTTTTTTTTTTTTTTTTTTATTCTGACATAGGGTCACTCTGTCGCTGGGGCTAGAGTGCAGTGGCATCATCATAGCTCACTGCAGCCTCAAACTCCTGGGCTCAAGTGATCCTCCTGCCTCAGCCTCCCGAGTAGCTGAGACTACAGGCACATGCCACCACACCTGGCTAATTTTTCTATTTTTTTGTAGAGATGGAGTCTTGCTTTTGCTCAGGCTGTGCGGCTATCATTGTTAATGCAAATGAGGTTCAGCCAATTAGAAGTACTCAAGACAAATTTTAGAGTGTGCTAGGGAGGCAGAGGCTAAATTCTGGCAGCTCCTAGCTCCTGTTGTTGGCTTGTAAGAACTTGAAAGAAAACAAGAGGCTCTTCCGCAGCGGTATTTGGTGTCCATGTGCGAGGCAGTGGCAAAGGTTTATTGTTTTGGTCAGAGCTTCCTGGCGGCCTCAGAAATGGTAGCTCCCCTAGGGAACCAGTTGAGTATGGCCCTGGGAGTCCCTGCACGAACACAGCCTAGAATCTGCTCCAAAGAATTGAGTTCATGACTTATATATCAAGCACTTTGCCAAGTACTGGGGTAGACCACGTATAAGACATGACCTCTGCCTCCGTGAAGTTTGAAATCTGGAGACAACTGTGGAAATCAATCAGATAGAGTCATCTTAATTCTTACTGAGTTTTGACCTAAGAGTGTTTAATTCTGAAAAATTATTATAATTTTTAACGTCTAGACATTTTTCTAATGGGAAAAAATGACGTTTCTGATATGCACATCTGTGCAAATCATCCTTTAACATTGTCTTAATAGATATTTAAGTTAAAATAAAAAATTATGATCTAGAGGCTCGCAATTTTAATTTTCCTTAGGATTTTATTAGCAATTGGGTAAATGCAATTCAATATAATAAATCATGACTAAGAAGCATTTGATAAGAGTAGAATATGGATAATTACTAGTGTTGTGGTGATAGCTCTAGTGATGTAGTTGAATGAACAATGAAGTTTCGTTGTTGAATTTTTTCTGCACCCAAAAATAATCAAATGGAACTTAGATTCAGAGATAAAGTACTGGTACTTCCAAGAATGATTTCTTTATGGTTTTTAGATAACAGTTAATAAGTATGAACTTTAGAATTAAAAGGATAATAATCTCATAAAAATACTGAAAGGAATAAACTACTCCAGATCAATGGCTGTTGTAAAAAAAAAAAAAAAAAAAAAGAGTATCTTGAATCAATTTGTTTTAGTTTTAATGAGCAGAATTTATATATATATGACTCTGTTAAGGATAAGCTAGAAAAAGATAGCATTATTAGATCCTATGTATTTCCCACGGAATTCATCTTAAAGATAAGATTGGATATTTAATAATAACTTAAAATCTTAAAAATAGGACAAATGAGTATATATTCATATATCTAAATATACATCGACATATACAAATAATTTTAAATGGTGTATTTCCACTCCAATCTCTGTTTGCATTTTTACCATCAGTCTTCTTTCAAAAATAATAACCTCATCTATAATTCACCAGGATGAACTCATCCAATGGTTCCTTGTTGCATTCAGGTTAAAGTCTAAACTACTTAACTTCACTCTCCAAGTATCAGTAGACATTTCCTCCGGGGCACATTCTCTGGTGATGCTCACCCATCCTAGACTGAGTTTGTTCAGCTAAGTTTGGGTCCTCACAGTCTTCCATGAATCTCTCTATATTAACACTTTCTCTCCTGCATTTGAACGTCCCTACCAACAGAGCCTGACCCCTTTGTGTGTACAGATTCTTTCTTTTTCACATAACTGTCACTGGATCTATCACACTACATGGAATATAGGGAGTCCATAACAAAATATGTATTATTCCAAACAGTATCCTACAACCTGGACTCTGGGGACAGACGGTGTGGATTTGCCACTTATTAATTATATAACCTTGAGAGATTCCCTTTTCTGTGCCTCTGATTTCTCGTCTATACAATGAGGTTAATAATATTAGGAGATTAAATAACGAAACGAATAAATGCGTTAATATTTACCATGCTTAAAATAGTGCCTATGAAGTCATAAGCTCTATTTAAGTGTTCAGAAAAGATACATAGATCATTCTGGACAAAGTTCTATCAACTTTGGCAAATGCAAACACAAGGACTGCAAGCTGTAGCCAAGGACAATGACTAAAGATCGAAGCAGAGGAGAGATTTAGAATAACAGCAAAATACATGCCAATTCCTAAGTCCCACAGAGACGGCGCAGAGGGTAAAATCAGAAATAATAGTGGCCCGTCCAGCACAGCTATCTCCTCTTTCCAGCCTGCTCTCTACCCAGAGGCCAGGAGGGACTCTAGGATATACTATAGTAGGGACTATTTCAATGGGTTCCCTTGCTTTCTGTTGAATTTGACAAATGGAGACTCTAGGTAAGAGATCAGAAGGCAGAAACAGTAAGTGGGCTATTTATTCTCTTAGCTCCCTCCATGCAAAGTCCTCTTGTGCTGTCAGACCCCTTTAACCAAAGCTTAAAACAATGGTCAAAGTGTCCCCCAGCACCCACAAAATACGCAATTCTCTCCATCTCGTTACTGGTGGCCTCTTTTGTCCATTGCCCCTTCAAGCTTGGGATTTCGTAACTCCCTTCCCTGCACTGAGGCTAGGTATTGCTCAGGTATTTCTCTATACCCTGTCTATTCCTTTGTAAATAGTATTTTGATTAAGTCCTCTGCAAATACCATCGTCATCTCTCATCTTGTGGCACCTGAGATGCTCCAAATAGTCATCACAAAATCTCTCTTAGATCCTGGGGACATAGATTCACTCTATGGTGAAACCCTGCAACGTAGGTAAGGTAAGGAAGGTGCAACGTAGGTTAGGTAAGGAAGGTGCAACGTAGGTAAGGTAAGGAAGGTGCAACGTAGGTTAGGTAAGGAAGGTGCAACGTAGGTTAGGTAAGGAAGGTGCAATGTAGGAAAGGTATGGGAAGGGGAGCAGATGCTCTGGAAAGAACAGTGCTCCAGTTGTTGATTCTGGTGACCACATCTTGGTGTCAGCATGCATTGCAGCTCTCCTTTGCATGTGAAGATAACCACATCCTAACATTGAGCAGAGGGATCCGTAGGCACCACACGGAGAGGCAGAAAGAACCACAGGTGAGCAAAAGCAGCACCCTGGTGCTGCATTTTTTGGACAGTCACTGGCAGATATTTTTCAGAAGACCTGCAATAGCATGGAGAGCCAGAGACTTAGAGAAGAGCAAGGCGGGTGCAGAGGGCTGGCTCACGGACACACAGGACTCATTCCTGGACTTCACGCCAATGGAAGTGGAAAATGGATGGAAGGGTCAACACGACAGGGGAAAGAGCCAGACAGATGCCATTTTCTCTGTCATTGGGTGGAACCTTGAAGAATGGCTGGAGGAGTCAACACGACAGGGGAAAGAGCCAGACAGATGCCATTTTCTCTGTCATTGGGTGGAACCTTGAAGAATGGCTGGAGGAGTCAACACGACACGGGAAAGAGCCAGACAGATGCCATTTTCTCTGTTGCTGTGAACTTGCATTTGTACTTTGGGAGATGGGGCTTACGAAACCATAATATGCTTGGGATGTTTTTATGTCCCCAGGGCTTAGCAGAAGGTCTAGCACATTTTTGGTATTTAACAAATATTTTAAAGGAGATAAATAAAAATGCTATTAAATAGATATAACATAGGTGTTTAATAAATTTATGTAGATGGAAAAACACATGAAATAATGACTGCGTAAATCAATGTGCTTAGAGCAAAGAGGGAATGCATGAAACAGTGCCCTGTTGAACTTGAAATGTTGATTTGTCCCCCTAAATGCACAACTTCTAGGGAGTGACACTGATGCTAAAGAGAATAGAGCTCATTATCTATTTTTCCTTTCAATAAGGATTTGGGACTATACTGTCAACTTTGAAAATGGTGCTAGAATCATTGATTTTTCCACTGTGTTATGGGGACCGAAATTGTCTTCTGTTTTCATAAGTGATAAAAGCAATGACTATGTGACCCTGGAAATTGGCTGGGTCAGTCTTGCCACTTTTCGGACTGAAGCTTAGTAAATGGTGACAAATCTCTGGAGGGCTCTGTGTTACAAATGGATTTCTTTCTTTTGAAAAAGAACTAGCACAGCAATGGCATTGCTTCTGCAGAGTTGAACTTTCCAAGCCTAAGCAGAGCTATTCTGGGCCATTGAGACACATTCCTTTAATATTCTTGACCCTGCTGAAGGTCTACTTTGCTACTTAAAGGGAACGAACAGAACTAAGCAAAGCCTTCACCCGCATTGTATAAAATGTGCCATTTCAGCTGAGTTGGCAATTGCACTACTAACTTTTTGTGTTCAGAAGTCTTACTTTATTGACAATCAAAATGTCCACCACATTTTGGCTTATTAATTCCCTTTACTCCACACATATTTATTATGCACCTATGATTTACCAGGAATCATTCCAGGTGTTGACGATATAGTAGTGAAGAAAACAAAAATAATCCCTGCGATCAGGGAAACTTACATTGTAGCGAGGTGCAACTGAGATTACACAAAACAAGTCAGTAAATCGGATAGTGTATTAGAAGGTGATAAGAACTATGGAGAAAAATAAAGCACAGGCGGAGAGAGAAATGAAGGGGCATGGGTTGCAATATTAAATGGATTATTCAGCAAGGGTCTCACCTACTTTCTCTAGAAGATAATATCTTGATTTAAACTCTAAAGTTGTGAGGGAATGGGCTATCCAGATAATTTGAGAATGATTATTTGGGGCCCATGTGCAGCCCGGGCATTGCTGAGGAAGAGCGAGGGTTCTATTGTTTCTGGAGCAGAGTTAGCAAAGGGTGAGGTTAGCAAGAGATGACGTCCAGGGACGGGGTTGCTGCAAACAGCGTTGTAAGTTTTCTAATGCGCAAGTCTGCGGGCACCGTTGGCATTGACCTTGCTTTCTCATCTCAGAAATTGCACAAGTCAGCGTCACTGAAAAGCAGGGATGGGCACAGATCCTTTAGGTGCTTATGCATAAAGATTATTATAATTATCATATGTTTTCTATACATACGTTCACGTTTCAAATTAAAAGCATGCCTACCGTTCTATTTTTATTTTGTTATTATCATGTGGAAGCAGCAGTTGTAATAGGAGCACGCGGGAGTTCTCTTCTGCTTGATATTTTTTCCAGGGAGGTGAGAAGCAAGATCATCAGCCGAGAGTGTGGCTGGGACAATTTGCACGAGGACAGAGGAAAAGGTGTGCAATTGCCATCAGCCTTGCAAAAGGATGCCCTCCCTGAGTGATTTCTTATTCTTTCCCCAACACCTGAGACTTCCAGACCAGTCCAACCTAATGAGCAGAACATTGTAATCGTCTCTCTTAGCTCTCGTCTCCGCAGGACTTCCTGAGGACTCAGCGTTGATCACCCACAGCCCACTCTCCAGTCAGAACACGCACAGACCCCACAACCTCAGACCCACACAGCCTGACCTGCCTTCCAGAACCCACCATGAAAGCCCTCGCCCTTAGCTGGTCTAGGAGATGAATTTGAGAAACGTGTTTCACTGCCCAGCGAATGAATAGCAAGACACCACTCTCTTCTCTGGCAAAACTCATCTCAGTCATTGGCTTTCCGTGGGGAGCAACTCAACCGAGGCCGGACCCCTTTGGGTTCAGTAAGAGAATTTGGGGCTGAGACTCAGATTGTGTTGCTCATGGCTTGGTGGTCGCAGAGTGGGGGGAGACTGAATGCCCCCCTGGCAGCCGCCCAGCTATATTTTGGGCTACATTGGTTTGGACCCCCTGCTGGCTAGGGGCTCACTGGCCACAGACGCATCCCTGATTGCCATGAAAGAACAGATCTCTGGATTCTGGCTTTGCCTCCGGACAGGTGAGTGTCATTTAAAGGGACCATACAGTGGGGAACACGCCTCTCAGTTTGAGGAATTCCAAACAAATTCCAACAAATTCCATTTGTTTTTGGTTGGAGAAGCCCTGATCATTTGTGAGAGTAGGAACTCTCCTAATCGTTTTGATTTGCCACTCCCCAGGATTATTTGTTGAAACTGCAGTTTTTTGGGGTTTTTTTGTTTAAAATCTTTTGAATTTTTGCTTATGTTCGTATGCGCCCATGGGAAACCAGAATTTGATCCCAGAATGCAGAGCTTTGGGATGCACTCTCCAAAACTGGTCTGAGTAGAGCTATGAACCTATGAAGAAAACGAAAATGATATTTTTTTGTAATGCTGTTTGACCCTAGTACTCTCTTGGGTATGGAGAAACTTGGCCCCTCACTGGGTCATTAAATTATAATACAGCCTTTGATTAGATTTGTTTTGTCATGGTACCAGAAAATGGGATAAAAGCCCCTATCTTTTATGTTCCTTTGTCAAAGCAAGCCAAATCAGATTAAATGTAAAATTTTAGTACAACGGACAGGGGCCTCTAAGAAGGTTGGGGAAAGAGAATCTAACCCTGAAAACCCCACCCTGCAGTGGGAAGGAAATTCTTTCCTGGAATAACTTCGGGTGGCTTTGCCCCAGCTCCAGTCCCCGCTGCAGCTCTGCCATGATCTTACCTACGACCCAGGCTCCAACTTCATGTGCGGTTGCACTGGGCCTCCACCCTCACCCCCAGCCTTCTTGAAATTCCTTTCTTAGTTCCCCTGCTCCTCCTGTGAATCTGGGACCCCTACCTTGCTCCCTTTGGCCCTTCCTAGCTCCTCTTTCTCAGAGGGCTTCTCTGAAAAGCCTGGGTGTGTGGCGCCTCCCTCCTCTCCCTGCCTGGGTACCCAATTAGGCCAAGGTCCTCCTTCATGCCCAGCGGGGCAATTTCCTTTGAGGCAGGTCCCCATAGGGGGCTTCAACGGAAATAGACAGCCCGCCAGACTAATGGGGGTTTATAGCCCATTCACCACTTCTGATTTATATAACCCTGCCTGCAGGGACAACCCACAGCAGAGAACTGATCTCTTTGAGTCTATTTTTACCGTACATCATCCCACCTGGGCGAATGTACAAAGCCTGCTCAACATTTTGTTGCCCTCTGAATGCTGCATTGTCTTACAAAAAGCCAGCGAGGAGGGTGCTCAGCTATGTGCAAAGACCTAAGTAACCAAGTGAGGACAGGACCTAGCGTGGCAGTCCCTCTTCGTGGCCCCAACTGGAATCCCAGTGACGGAGGTGAAGGTAAGATTCAACACTCTTAGGGCTGCATTTCAGATGGGCTCAGAGAAGGAGTCCCTAAGATCAAAAGTTCAGGAGATAAGACAGGAGGTAGATGAGAATCCATCAGCCTTTTCAGAATTGTAGAAGCATACAGAAAGTATGCAGATGCAGACCTGGAGAACACTGAAAACTTGAGCCTGATTCACATGACCTTTATTGGGCAAAGCATGCCTGATATTCAGCAAAAGTTACAAAAATTGGAAGATACCTTAACCTTGCTAATATCTCACCTGGCTGAAGTGGTTGATGAGGCTTTTATAAATCAAGAACAGACTAAAGAACAACGACGACAAAAACAATGCATGAAATAAAGCAGCAGGTTAAATTTTTGGCAGCGGCCCTCATGAGGACCTTCAAGCGTTCCAGCAAAAGAGGCTTTCATCCCCAAAGAGAGGGGAAAAGAACTGGCCAACCCTCCCCTCCCTAGGGAACAATCAATATGCTTATTGTAAAGGGGAAGGTCATTGCCAGGACTGCCCCAAGCTGAAGTGGGAGGGTGGCCTGGAGCCTGCCCTGCCCCTGGCTGGGGGCCGGCTGGGGAAGATAGAGACTGATGGGGTCCCAGGGCTCCCCAAAGCCTCAGGAGATTACAGCCCATAATTAACATCTCCCACCAGAAGCCTAAGATATGCATTTTTTGCTTGACATTGGTGCAACATACTCAGTTCTAAAGGTCAGGTTAGGTAGGTTCAGAAAGACTCACTGTTGATCATGAGGGTGTCCAGAGAACCCTCTCAAATATTTTCTCCAGCCATTAAATTGCGCTATCAGAAATTCTGTCCTCACACACAGCTTCCTTTCCATGCCAGAGTGCCCTCTTCTATTGCTGGGTTGAGATCTTCTAAGTTGCAGGCTCAGTGACCTTTCAGAGCAAGCAAGCACATATCGAAGTTCCTCCAGAACATGCCTGAGCCTCGCAAGTGGCTCTGCTCGCTCCTTTGGCCATTTTTCAAGCTCTGCTCCCTGATTCTGGATCAAGTCAGCCCTGAGCTCCCGGCTATGGGACAACCCGGACGGGCGCATGTGGACCCCACCGGTATCATGGTAGACCTGGGAGCGTCTCCCTGCTGACTCAGGCAGTACCCGTTAAAACTTCAAGCTAAGGAGGGTCTTCCGCCCCTAGTTTCAGCCTTTCTGGAGTATGAACTTCTTCAACCTTGTTGTTCTCATTACAACACCCTCATTCTGCCAGTTCAAAGACCTGGAACCCAGGAATACCGGTGTGTTCAAGATCTCAGAGCAATGAACCAAATAGTGGAGGATATTCACCCTGTGGTACCTAATCACTACACCCTCCTCACCACTTTATGTGGAAATTTTGCCTGGTCTTTCCGTGATACACTTAAAAGATGCTTTCTTTTACATTCCCCTTGCCCCTGAATCTCAAGAACTATTTGCTGTTGAGTGGGAAGAGTTAAAATCTAAAGCCAAATGCCAGTATTGTGGGACTACCCTTCCTCGGGGGTTTAAAAACTCCCTGGGAGTCTTTGGAGATATCCTGGCCAGAGATTTGATGGAAATAGTTTTGGACAAGGAAATGATTTTACAGTATGTAGATGGTATCCTGGTAGCCAGCGAGACTGAAGCTCGATCAAGGCAGCATGCGTAACTGTCGTAGATTTCCAGGCTGGCGAAGATCGTATCAATAAAGTTATCTCAGAGAAAAGCTCAGATCTCACTTCCCACTGTCAAATACTTGGGGTTTGAATCGTCTCAGGAAACCCAGAACCTCCCCCCAGACCAGGAAGAGGCCGTAAACCGAGTATCAGTCCCACCACCTGCAAGCAGTTGGGGGGACTGCCATTGGCCTTGCAAAATGACCTCTTCCCTAAATCAGTTTTGATCTCTCCCCAGCACCTCAGGTTTTCAGACCTGTCAAACCCAACGAGAAGAACATTGTAATTGCCTAACTAACTTTTCCCCAGGCCTTCCTGATGGCGCACCAACCATCACCGACAGCTGATTCTTGAATCAGAACAAGGGCAGACTCCATGATCGTAAACCCCATGCAGCCTGACCCATCTTCCACAACCTGCCATAGAAGACCTCGCCCCAATCCCAAAAGTGCCCTTTCGTCCCTGGCGATACTCATGGTCTCAGTAATTGGCTTTCTGTGCAGTGAGCAACCAAACCTCGGCCAGACTCCTTTTGGGTTCGGTAACCAAACAGTGGTCCAGAACAGTGGGATTATGAATACAATAAAGACTTGTAATGCAACGTCTGGGCAGATGGAAACAAGAATGGTATCATCCACCACATGATTACTTCATTTCTATAGGACTGGAAGCAGAAATATGCAGAGAGAAGATATTCAAAGTGATTTTACTTAATACAAATCACACTATTTTCATAATATATTCATTTGTAATTTTGCCTTAAGTAACTAATATACATCGATATCTTGATATATCTTCTCTTTATTCTCAAGTATTTATATGCAGTGCACATTCTTTTCTTTCTTTTTTAAAATCTTCTACCTCGTTGCCTATCTTCATGGAGTAAAGCACTCGCTGGTTAAGACGGACTAGCTAGGGATGGGTTTGTGTGAAACGGACAAGTTGAAGATGGGTAACTGCCCTTTTGGAAGCTGGATACAATGGGCCTTATTTTCTGATTTTGAACACATTTCCAAACTTTGTGGATCCTTCCACAATTATATACAGGAGCTGATGGGTTGAGATCATTAATGCAAAGCATCACTTTGCAGAAATAGGAGATTTATAGAAACTATTACTTTCTCTTAGCAATGGAATATTTTTCTAATATTATTTTTGAGTCAAGCTGAGATTTCCCTTAGGAGGCATTTTTCCTCCCTTAATGTCAGCTTAACACATTTATGAAAAAATGTTTTAAACATTTGGTATATGCATGAGCCATCCTCTGATTGTCACTTCCCTCCCCCGCCCCCAAATACAAGGTGTTATTACATTTTGTCCTTCTATGACATCCTGTGCCTTCTCTTAAAGTAATTCCTACGTGTGATTATTTGCAATTTTGTGAAACTTTTACTATTATGTGAAGCAGGTTGAATGTTATCAGACAAAAAACTAAGCTTATGTTAATAAATGGTACCGAAATATTCAAAAGAATTAAGTAAATATGTTTACTCAAGTTACTGGCTATAGAAACTATTAAATAATGATACTTTTCTATAGACATGTTCACTTGTTTCAAACTAAAATCATGCTGAATTATTACATTTCCATTATATCATTTCCATTATCATGTTGCATTGGTATCATACTTGGAAATATAAAGCATCAATACAATGTTCACCTTAAAAAAAGTTTACCTCAGCACCCCAATTCTCCTATATAACTGACCAGCTTTAACTCTCTCCACTGTGAACATGTTTGAAAACAATTTCTCATATTCACATATTGCTCAAGTTACTGCAAAAATGACCGCAGGGAACTAAAGTGTCAACTCTAAAAAAATCATGAAATGATAAAAATGTTCAGCCACTATAGATAAAGCATAAAGGACACTATCAAGCTGAGAGAATTTTTCAAACTCAAAAAAGCAAAAGAGGAAAAAAAAAAAGGAGAGAAAGAAAAAGATGTTCTAACTACTGGTTTTGAGGGATTATTCAATTTGAATGGGCTATAGTCAGTAAAACAGTTATATAATGGTGATATAAAATTAGAGTTAAATAATAATGCTAAAAAATTAAAAACTTTGGCTCTTGAATGTTTCACAGTCATTTAATAAAGTATAATCATTGACGCAATGAAATTAAAATTTGTCAGTGAAAGCTAATTATGCTATTATTGACCATTTCAAGGATCTACTCACAAAATTGTAATCTAATAATTAATTGATAAATAGGCACAAAATCTCTCTATCAATACTCTCTTGAAAGTGTTAGGCCATTATGTTTTAGGGTATTTTTCTACAGAAACACTTTTAAAGTGACTAACAATTCTAAATAATGGGGCAACTTGAATTTACACAAATGTCAAAATAATTTAAGAGAAAAAAATACAATGGGAAAGCATTCAAGCATGCTATTGAATAGGGAGTGAGTTCAACCTTTATACCAAAAAATAAAAACCAAACAAAACAAAAAAACAATGGATTCAAAAATAGAGGAGTCTTTGTTTCTTGAGTAATGGGAAATCTGTAGATAAATGATTGCCAGTGTTGGTTCATCAGTTCAAGATTGCCAAAAGTGAGGTCTCTGATTCTCTTGGCATTTCCATCATACTTGGATGGATACCTTAGCTCCAGCCACTTGGACCACATAGTAGGTAAGAAAAAGGAACAAAAGCAAAGGGCTGAAGGGCAACATCTGCCTCCTTCCTGGATCTTTCCTGGGGGCCCCATCCCATGATATATGCTTACATCTGATTGGCTAGAACTATGTTAAATGCCCACTACCTGAAATAAGAGGTGAGAAATTCAGTCCTTGAGCTAGATACTTTGGCTTCACAAGCAAATTTTGGCTTTATTTGGTAAGGAAGAATATAAACGTGGGCACTGAGGATGCATTTAGAAGTGATTACCAAGGACTAAAGACATCTGTGCCCTGAAAGGAGAATATTGAAATAAGGACTTCTTATGTCCTATTGCTAAGCGCCCACTTTCTCATCTTATCTATCAATGACCAATAAGAATACTGATCTAGGAGATTATAGGAGAGCAATAAATTGTAATACATTCATTAGGAACATGGGGAGGTGATATGAGAATTTGGAGAATTGGTATTTCAAATGATAGATCTCTAAGCAAAGGTGATCAGTAAAGTTGGATTTAGGGTACCTGAGTTTCTAACACGTAGGATAAAGAGTTTCTCCATATTCTGGCCCACATGAGCTACTTGATTCTCATCAGCTTCTCATTCCCAACTCAAAGCCTCCTCTGAAACCAAATCAATTTCTTTTTCATTTCTCCAACATTTTATGCTCCTTTTGGAGATTTGTTAAGGCAAGAATTATTATAAATGGTATTTTATGCCCCAGAAATATCACATTTCTGAGGCCATAGTTGGTCACTAATAATCACTGATGAATAGATGTGCATCAATTAGGGATTCATGAAATACTGTTTATCGTGATTCCATTTTGATATATCTTCTTCTGGATCATGTGAGTTAAGATTTGGTAAACCTTTGACAGCAACAAACTGCCTCTGTCCCACATTTTCTTTCTTTCTTTGATTTTTACAACCCTTTAACACATGTAAAACCCACGCTTAGCACACCAACCATGCAAAAACAGACTGCAGGCCAAATCCCACGGGCTCTAGTTTCCCAATCTATAGGACGTTGCAGAACTGATGCATATTTCATCGGAACAGAATGTTCTTGGAGGCATAGTCTGGTGCTCTTTCTCACACTGTCTCTCTTTCGGGGAGCTCTCTTCCTGCTTTCCGCCTCATGCCCCCCGCCCCACCCATTTTTCACAAGTGGTGTCCATCTCGATTGTCCTGCTTTTCATTTTTTCTTCCCCTTATAACTAACGAGCGTCTCTCTGTGGCTGTACCGTGTTCTGTATGTTTGTCTCAAAAACCTAAAATGCCACTTTGTTACATTTCCTGTGCGCCCCTCCAGCGCCCCCCTGCCTACCCTGCTCTATAAGTAACTCCAATTCAGCTTTGCACCTCTGGTGTCAACTAAAGTGCTTAGCAATAATGCACGTTCATTGACTGTCCAGGAAAGGAAGAACGGAAGGAAGAAAGGGAGAGAAGGAGGGAAGAAGGGAATGAGCAAACGAAGGACTGACGCAGGAAAGAAGGGTGTTGGTTTTTACACTGGAAGTGTTAATTTTTGGACACAATTGAAAAACAATTTCAAAGGTTCAAGTGTTCTCATGCACGTGGATCTAACTCTTTCTAATTTTTTCACTTATGTATTTAAAAATATCACTTTTGTCATGCATGCTTTTTTCTCTTGCAATATTTGGTAAGATATTAGACTCTTTCAATTACTAAGTATTTGTGATGCCCTTTGTGTACTCGTATGGAATTATGGGTACACAGAGGATTGCAAAGCCAACTGGAATGTCTTGTTTCTGCTTCTAACTTGGCCATTATGTCATCTTGAAAAAGTCACTTTAGGCATCATCCACCTCTTATTTCAAAAGGAATGATATATGCTTCTTAAAGAAATATGCTGAAAATAATGATAGCCATGGTGAGAACGACGATGATGACAAGCACACACCGAAATGCTGAGTTCCCAGTTACTCTGCTAAGCATCACACACATATAAACCTATGCACACGGCATCTAATCCTCGTAAAAACTTACGAGGCAGAAAACACTGTCATCTTTCTTCTACGTAATTGAAAATTAAAGCACAGGAATTTTAATTTGCCAAGGTTACCCATGTAGTAATTGGCAAAAGATGGAATTTAAACCAGGATGAATCTGAAGCCAAACACAGGGGCTCGACACGCACACTGAGCAATTAGGTAATGACAGGGGCATTGTGAACTGTCACACATTGTAAACTGTCACACAGGGAAGGATTCTTATGTATAAAAATAGCTAAGATTTTGTTGTCTTCCAAAGAACATGAATTTTTTCTTTTGTAATTTGCACGCAGTCTGTTGTTTTGTGTAATACAAATAAAACTTAATAGATAAAATATTAATTTGCTTAAAAGCAAGTACAGTAAATATCACCTACATTAACCAGTTATTAGCTTATCTCCTGGGGGGAAACCTCTGGTGCAATTTTCATGTATTAGCACTTGCAAACAAAATTGGAATGCCTCTAGTTAATCTTAAAAGATTATTTAAAAGCATAACACCGAGAGATCAAGGAAAGCACAAAGAATGATACCCAGGGCTTTATACTTCCCCAGAATAATAATAACAGGGTATCCAGAACAGACAGATGCAAACCTTAATAGATTTATATTAATGCATTTTGGGTGATATAACTAGTTCATTTCCTTCAATTATTGCTGTCCAATTTAAAGTGCATTTTGTTGGTGGAATTTATTCCTTTGATTTTAAACATGTTCGAAAATAAAATAGCTGCTTGACAAAGGAAAAAGATGCCGTAGTTAAAACAGGAATTTGGAGAATGGAGATCTGCTAATGCCCTCAGCTAGGGAAATCAGATAGATAAATATGTATTGTAGAGATTTTCTGTCTAAGGAAAATTCTTTCACGTACCTGCCAATACCAGACCAGTAAGTCAAGGGCTTACCATGATAAAACACATGACAAGAAAAGCTATTTTTCTCTAAATCCATTACTAAGCAGTATGAATATTAATAGCTAATGAAATACCAATTCTAATTTGCAGGCAAAAATTCATGCTATCCTTCATGTTGTAAGTTTGAAAATAGGAATTGATGAGAACCTTAGAGACTGCTTGAATATGCCAGCTTAGAACTTTATTAAACAATATTATCCCACTTGTAAAACGAGTAAAAATCTTATCTAATGTCAATGAGTAGATGAAAGGAGAGAAAGAAGAATATTTTCCTTGCTATTCAATGTACCAATCATGCCATTTATACCCCTCAATTTTCCCTACTAATCTTCTAAGTTTTATATAATAGCATCTCCTTCTCTCAATACAGAAAGATCTGTAAATTCCTCAACAATTACTCATTTTTGCTGAGGTCATTTATATGTTATATTAATTACCTAGGCTATGGCTGAAAAGCCCATTAAGAAAACCAGGCACACAATTTGGCTCCTTTCACTATGGGGAGATGTCCTCTGTTTCTCCCAGAGATCAGCAGCTCTTTGGAGTCCTGAGTGGTGCCACTGGAACCACATGGCAGCTTGTGAGTTTTTTGTGTGACCATGCACAAGTCGCATGAACAAGTTCTGGACCTCAGTTTTCTCATCTGCGAAATTGGAACCTTTCAAAATTACTTTAGAAACAGGCCTAAGAAGCTTGATCCATCTGACTTCCAAACTCAGAGCAACTTAGACTTCTGTTATTTTAGAGATATCTGGGACCTTGATGGTCTAGTTTGCTCATTTCATTTCCCTGAAGTGGGTGGGAATCTGGCCACCAGACCCAGAAAACATGACGATGGCTAGAAGAGAAAGCTGTCAAAATCGTACCAACTGGAAATAGGAGACTGGGAAACTAGGAAAAGTAGACATAGGAATTCAGAAATTTTAGGAACATGGTTTAAGAGCAAATAGTCCTCACAATCTCTGCAGACTCTGAGGCCAGAGCAAGAACCCAGGGGACTAAAATTATTCATATTAACAATGAAAACCTTTAGTCTTTTTGAAAATGTGATGAGATGCTCAGTATACAGATATTAACTTAAAAGCAATAAATTATATATTTTAGGAAGTTGTTCACGGAAATGGATAAAACAATAAATCACTCAAATGCTGAAGCTCTTCAGTGGCAAATGCGTAGCTTATTCATTGTAATAAAATATTCCATGTTGATTTAGTATTAATAAGAGTTGAATCTATAGGTGTTTAATCTTGGCTATCTTTAAAACATGAAGTATTGACATGAAAGTGCGAAGCACATTGACAATATTGTCTTAAATATGAAATATAATTATGGATGGATTGTATCTGTGAACAACACTTTTGGACAATATATGAGAAATGTACGCATATTTAACATAAAAAGCAAAACTAACAGATGATACAATGAAGAGATATTTCTACTGACTACATGGATATATAAGAATACTTTTAAACTGTAATAAAATACCATCTGCAAATACGTATTCTATATGCAGTAACAAAACCACTTAAGTGCTCATAGAAATGAGCTTCAAGTTTACTGGCTGGTGTTTTGTAATCTTCCACTGTGATTTTATTATTTTATTCCTTCCTGAGACCATTTTACTCATCATAGGTTTCCAATAAATTGAATCAACTATATTCAAGATCATGCATATATTCCATTTTCTTATCATTTAGCAAATTTTCACTGCTCTGTCTTGCAGGAAAATTCCATTAACATTTTTATCTCACTATTTACTCTGTTTTCACACTTAAAAATACCTTTTTCCTACCCTGCTTTAGGATTTTAAAATACTGATAGAAAAAAAAAAAAACAGGTATAACAAGATTCAATAAACAAATTATTTCCAAAACCACAGTGGGTTTTCATTTGAATGCTTCTATTTATTGACAAGTTCAAGCAACTGAATGGCAGCAAAGATCTACGGTTTACTAAAGGAAAAAGAATAAAAAAATATTTTTCTCCAGATTGGTCCCATACTAAGTAGAGTATCTTGCGACTACTGTATCTTGGTTGACTGTGTTTATTATTAGACTAGCATCCTCGTAGTACACACACTACATACACATTCATGGATTAAGCATATATACACCCATACCCACACACACTGCTTACATTTGTGCCCATGGAGTAACATGTATGTACACATAACCCCCATATATATATTTTTTCATACGACATATATGTGTGAGCATGGATTAAGTGATAGCAGTGTTTTAGATTTTAAAAGCCTCCTCTAACATTACGAAAGGGTAAAGAATCAGTTTTGCAATATTTCTCACATGATTTTTAAACAAATTATAGAAGAAAATGAACTCTACCTAGACGGAATTCAGAGGCATTCCACAAATGAAACCATTCTGATTGATTGGCGTTTTTGTGAACTACTTTTGAAATAATCAATAACACGGTATTTATACGTCTGAATATGTTTGAATCATTTTTCGGAAATGCTATGAGAACTGTCGTTATGAGACCGACAATCTCTCTACCAGCCAGGGTCACACCAAGGAATAATGAGGAATGTCGGTATAGAATTTTAAGAAAGGTTTAAACACTTGAGTTTTATCTGTACAAATTGCTCATTTGGTTTGAAAATTTCTCTCCATAATTGCTTCAATTGCAGCTAGATGAGTGTTTCAAGATGTTCCTTCCAAATCTGTGGGCTGCTGTTGTCCACCACTGACCAGAGAATGTCAAAGCCGGAATTGATCAGCGGCATTATCTGGCCCAGCGCTTTTGCCTGGCAGATGAGTTGATGTAAATTAATTATCTGAAAAGTTTGCAGTTTCAGAAAATGAAAAAGGGAGTCATTACCATTTTGAGGGAGAAAAGCAAGGCATAAAGACCTTAAATAAAGTTGCCAACTTTATCAGAACTTGTTACTAGCGGTTAGGACTAGGATTTAGCCTGCCAATATCTCATTTAGTGCCTTGCACCATCCTCTCCTATCTTGATACTGTTGATGGTCTCAAAGTGTCACCTGGATGTGAAAAGATAATAATTTAATAAGAAAGAGACATATTTCCTGGCTCTCTGGACAGCACACATATTGGCATGTCATGTTGACAGGGAAGGTGCTGTTCTGAATGTCATCGCTGGAGGAGTCTTGAGTTTTATTGAGCTGAACTCCCAGAAGGAAAAGGACAGTGTCATTTCCGTACGTGTGCTTAACGGAATTCATTTGAGTTGTGATATTTTGACCATGCAAAAGATAATAAGACCTTTTTTTTTCTTTTACAAAATATATTTATAAGCATAAGGCTAGCTTCTAGCTAGCCACACTGACTAAACAGATGTAATTGGTCTGAATGGACCCTAAATAGCTTTCAACATTTCGTTACAAAGCAATTACATCTGGGTCTTTCCCAGAGCTCTCAGCATGGCTTTTAAAAGGGAAATTATACAAACAGGTGAAATCAACCCTTATGAAATATAACCCACGTACCTACAAAGCAAGGCTTCATAGTGGAAGTGAAGTGGAGGAGGAGGTTTAAGCCAGGTGATCAACGAGTTTTATTTTCGGGTTAACTGCGCTGAAAGAATTTAGCATGCTTACGCAAGGTAAGTTTATCTTTGAAAAGGGAAATATTTATTTAATTTTATGATGCTATGAGGCAGTACAACATTGATTAGATATTCCTTAACGCTTAAGTAAAAACAACCTCTTGTAAATTCATGTTTTTGAAAACGTTGACTTATTAAAAAGCAAGATGTCACCGCGTATTTGTTTGTATTTAGAAAGGTCATAATCGATGAATTCACGCCTGATCAATGCTTCCTGCGTGCCAGCCATTGCTCTAAGCGCGTTAAATGTAGCCTCACGCCAATCCTACAAGGTAGCCGTTTACTATTATCTGCCTTTTTACAGATGGGGAAACCGAGACAGGGAATCTAAGCGATTTGTTTACGATCAAGCCATGGATGGAAGGGGAGGATTCGAACACAGGTATTTCAGTGCCTGAGTCCAGGATCTAACTACCCTTTCTGCTGTCTACACTGGCTGCTATGAGTCCTGTGTTCAGGTCTGACACGGGTTGGGGGGTTTAGAGAAGGAAAGGGCGACCACTGGCATCATGACTGGGCATGACTTTATAAAATAGCCTAGGGTTCCTTTGGCCCGGAGGCTCTGGTTCCAAAGGTACCTTTGCAGAAATGAAGCGATCGGCAATCACACGGTATTAACGAATCATAACTGTTTAGTTTACGACGGGGGATCCTAACTGGGGCGCAGGGTCTTCGGGGGAGTCATAAACCCTTTGCGATTACACACCCCACTGAGTGACGATGGGACAATGTGCACCTGACCATTTCTCTGGGGGAAAGTTTTCTGTCTTTGGTTAGATTCTTTAAGGAACAGGAGGCTTAAACTACTGTCCGCAGCAGGGCGGGGCAAACTTTGTCAGCAAAGGTCCAGATAGAAATATCCTGGGTTTTTCGGGCCATCTGGTCTGTTCTGCAGCTGCTCGACTCAGCTGCTGCCGAGTGACACCAGCTGCAGGCAATGCGTGAAGGGATGCGTGTGGCCACGTCCCAATAAAACTTTATTGATGGACTTTGCAATTTGAATTGCATAGGATTTTCATGTGTCACAAAATACTGTTGTTCCTTTGCTTTTCAATTATTAAAAAAAAAAAAAAGTTTAAACAAACTTTCTTAGCTCAGGGATCATAAAACAACAATCAGCAGCCCAGATTTGGTCCAGAGGTCCCAGGAAGCGAACCCCTCGTTTAGAGCAAACGATTATCGCCCAGCACCATGGGCGCCATCTGGGAATGGTTTGAAAATGCTGATTCTCAGGCCTCTCTGCAGATCCACTGAGTGGGACACTCAGGGAGGGGGGTGACAGTCTTCTAGGTGAAATGGGTACACACTGAAGTCTGAGAGCCCCTGGCCCAGAGTCGTTGTTCTAAACAGCCAGTTCATCCACCCATTCCTTCATGCTCGCAACAAATGATTTTTGAGAGCTTAATTATATTGCACCAGGAATGCAATGAACAAAGTACTATTTTTTATCTTTATAAATATAAGAATAATCTTTTTTTCTAAAATAGGAGATGGCAACTTTCTGAAAATGACTTACTTTTGGAAATATATTTTATATGTATTATGTATTATATGCATACACATAATTTCACATCATGACCTCATACATATATACACACATGCCTGAAACAAAATATCACAAAGCAATATGTACCCTTAATACATATGATGCATCCCAATATTCCATTCTATTCTTTTTTCTTTCTTGGTTTTTTTTTTGAGACAAGAGTCTTCCTCTGTTGCCCTGGCTGGAGTGTAGTGGTGTCATCATAACTCACAGCAACCTCAAAAACTCCTGAGCTCAAGCCATCCTCCTGCCTCAGCCTCCTGAGTAGCTGGGACTACAGGCGCACACCACCACGCCCGGATCATTTTTCTATTTTTAGTAGAGACGGGGGTCTCACTCTTGCTCAGGCTGGTCTCGAACTCCTGACCTCAAGCGATCCTCTCGCCTCGGCCTCCCAGAGTGCAAGAATTACAGGTGTGAGCCACCGTGCCCGGCCTGTTCTATTCTATTTCTATTGGAGCCAACCCAATAAACTGATTTTATAATCCACTACTAGATCACAACACGCAGTTGGAAAAATACCACTATGAAATATGCTCACCAGTGCAAATTCCTTGTTGAGAATCATCTGCTCCACCAGGGACGACTCGTTGTGGAAGAGGTGAGGCTGCATGTGGCTCCACATGTGCGGAAACCACCAGAACTCCTCCACGGACCGGAGCAAAAGGTCATCTCCCTCATCTTCCTCTTCAGTCCCTGTAAGGAATAAAGTCAAAAACGGCTTTAGTGAAGATTTTTGTAGCAGGTTACAGGTGATTTTTTTTTGTCAGGTTTATGTTATTCTTCATGTTCCTGATACATAGGTCCAATTCTGTGTTTTCTTAATCAGAAATAAAAGACCACAAATTACAGCAGAGGTGAGGGGCTGGGGGCTGGGATGGGGTGGGCCAGGCCATGCTTGGCCCCAGGTCAGACAACTGTATCATTTAGAACTTAGGGGTATGGTTTAGAATTGTTAACACGTGGTGCTAATAAAAGGCAGAACTACTTTTAGACGATTTATTTGTGGTTTTAAAATCATCAACAGACAACTTATCAAATTATTTTCTTTATTGCACACGAGGGGAAACCTGATCAGAGAGCATATATCTTTTTACTCTTAAAAGTTTTGCTTTATAGAAATCTAAAATTGAGCTTAAAACTTACTGATACAAATTGTTAATTTTTTTCTAATTACTGAAATAACACATGGTTTTTAAAGAAACATAGAAATCACAGCCATGTAATATAGAAAGCCAAAAAACCTAAAACAAAAGCAAAAACCACCTGCAAGGCCATCTTCCAGAGATAAACAGTAGCAACATGTTTGTATCTTTCTTTAAAATCTTTTTCTACTTATTTTTTTTTTAAAAAGTTGAGCTCTTATTGTGTAAATACTTTTGCATCCTCATGTTTTAACTTAACATTGTATACCTAAACATTTCCCATTTTAATACAAATATTTCATAACAGTTAAACAATGAATCATATAACTGTTTATAATATAAACCTGGCTTGAGAGTTTGAAACTAATATTCCTTTCTCTTCTTCTATTGGGAAAAAATTTTTAACAGTGCCCAATGCATAGGAAAAACCATCATGATGCCAAAAGTAAGAAAAAAAAAACAAGAAAAGAAAAAACCAATAACTTACTTCTAAGAGAATTCATTATGTTGCAGTTATCCAAGAATATTTTCCCTGTATGAAATCACACAGTTTTTATACCAATTTACAATAGTCAGTTCAATTTAAAAATGTTCTGCATCAATAATATAAGAATTAACTCCTATCTGGTCTCTAAATACTTAACTATATAAGTAGAATAAAACAACAAGCCCTGGATTATAGTGTGGGGTATATTTATTTGGTTTATTTTTCCATAATAGAGTATGCTTTAAAGGTGGTGCTTGATTTTATATTTTTTCCTGAAATTAAGGGAATAAATATTAAAGATCTTTTTAAGGGTTTTCTCAGAATGTTCCAGTTATGTGTCCTATACTAAAGCTTTCCTTGGTCATGAAAGTAGAGCCATGAAATGATCAAAGCATATATTGGCTGTCACCCAATATCTTGAGCACAGCCCCCAGTTTTGCCACTTACAATTAACTATGTGATCTTGGACGAGTTAACTTCTCTTGAGTATCAGTTTTATGGTTTAAAATGGGAATATAAACACTTATTCTCATAAGGTCTCAGTGAAGATGCAATGAGATTAATTTATTAGAGCACTTGATATTGTCACTTGTAAATAGTAAGTACTTTATGACTATTTAGGCTCTCTCTCTTCTTAAAAATAATATCTACTGGTTTATACTTGCTGCATTCGGAATTGATATGTTTTCACACATTCTTAGTAACTTTGCCTGCCTAGGTTATAAATTTCTTACAGTCAGGGACCGAATCCCTTCACCTTGTGCTACAACATGCTGTTTTCCCAGAGCAGTGAATAGATGAATAATTTAATTCCATCTTTATTAACGAAGTCAGTGAACTTCAGCAGTTCAATATGGCCACTGAAGCGTATGCCGACTTGCGTTTCTTTTTATGTACATTTTTTTGTTGCTGGGATACAGTCCATCACCATAGTCCTCAAAAGGTATAAGGACCACCAAGTTAAATTAGGGTTTGGGCACCATGAATGCTACTACACGGAGCAAAGAAATAGAAGTTTTGAAAGTGCTAAAGTTCTATGAATAAAATGAGTAGACAGAATTCTTAATTTTTGCTGAGGTTAGCTCAGATTGTTAGTATTATAGACTCATCGCTCACTGACTTTTGTTACTATATTAAGAATACCAAATATTGAGATCCAGATGAGGAAGAGTTAATCACTTTCTGAAATGAAGTATCTATGCTGCAGAAGTTTCTGAGGGCCCTAATTTAGCAAATGGAGACAGAGATTGGAAAGAGTTACTATATGTTACAGATGATGGACGAACATAGTTCTCCCACCCCCCTGGAATTATCCCGTTGTGCTTCGTATACGGAATGTTCTAGAAATGCCTCCACTCACTTTAAACTCTGCAGATCCTAACTGCAAGTGGCAGGAAACACGTAATGCACACTTGACCAGGAAGGAGGTCAATGACTCAATTTAAAGAAAAATTTGCAGACTATTGATATAAACAGATGCATGACTGATCATAAAATTTCAGTAATTTTTATGCCAGAGATTGTGTTAATTTATAAACACTCTCCATGAGGTCGAGAGTGACATTTAAAAATCTCTCTCTCTCTCTTTTTTTAACATCATGGATTAATTTCTGTCAGCCTTTCTCTTATTTTATGCTGGCCATAGAATTCAAAGCCACAGGAGGCAGACCCTCGACACTGGAAATAGCTTAATAAAAAATATGATACTGAGTCATGCTGAGGGGACAACAGCAGAATTACAAATGTTTCTAAATCCAACTAAATGAAAATATTAAATTTTTGGCACTGCAATAGAACATAATATACTGCATATATTTTTCTGTACCTCATATATGCTTAAATTATGTGTGGAAATAGAATTTGCAGTTCATAAGTCACCTTGTTAACACAAGTTTTAGACCATTAAAATATCTGTGTTCAAATTGATCCTTTCACTTCCAACCTGATCTAGACTCTAGAGAATTATTAATGAAAAACAAGTACATTTTGTGCCTATTGACAAATGATGTTCTTTTACTTTTTCTGATTTCCACTGAATAAAAGGCATTTTAATGCAGAAATAAAATATATGAAGAGTACATTCTTTTGGTAAACTTTTGGAGGTCTGTCTTTTGAGATAATAGCGTGCTTCTAAAAGTTCTGTAAGTCTACCAGAATAAGAATAATTTTAGCAAAACCTGGACTATGGGTTAATTTCCTTAAAGACATAGTTATAACATCAAAATAATGTACATAAAATTTCAGTGTCTGCATTATCTGTTTTGTATAAATTTCCATCTCATATTTGCTCAGATGTGTGAAATATTGCACTTCCTAAATAGTAAGATGTTACCTAATTTTCTTTGTATATGGAACCTGGCATTGTTCCATAGGGGTGGGTACAGAATAAACTAATTTTAAATATTATACTAAATAAAAAGAACTGTGCAATGATAAATTAGAAAATAGAGCCAGGTAAATTGTCTACTGTTTACTTTTTTGATAACATTTGATTGTTATACAAAAACACTTTTAAAATTAATATTAATAATAAACACTTACATAGCCCTGACAACATGCTAGGCATTGCTCCAGATGAAAGAGATTCTTATTGTTTTTTTTTTTTTTTTTTTTGAGACAGAGTCTCACTCTGTTGCCCGGGCTAGAGTGAGTGCCGTGGCGTCAGTCTAGCTCACAGCAACCTCAAACTCCTGGGCTTAAGCGATCCTCCTGCCTCAGCCTCCCGAGTAGCTGGGATTACAGGCATGCGCCACCATGCCCGGCTAATTTTTTATATATATATATTTTAGTTGTCTATATAATTTCTTTTCTATTTTTTAGTAGAGACGGGGTCTCACTCTTGCTCAGGCTGGTCTCGAACTCCTGACCTCGAGCCATCCACCCGCCTCGGCCTCCCAGAGTGCTAGGATTACAGGCGTGAGCCACCACGCCCGGCCAGAGATTCTTATTGTTACTCCCATTTTGTAGATGGAAAAACTGAGGCACAGAAAGTTTAAGTAATCTGTCTGTGTTCCCAGAGCTAGTAAAATATTAGTCTGCAATTGAACACAAGCAGTTTGTTTCCAGTTTCTCGTCTTTTAATTAATACTTTGTACAGAAAAGCAAAATAAATAAAAAGTAACCAAAGAAGGAAGAATGTACCACTTTTCTCAAAAAGTCGCGTTTGAAAGTAAATGACTATAGAAAATGCTATTTTTGGTAAAACAAACTCTCATGGAAAAGACCAATGTTAATTCAGTTTGCAAACATTATTGCTGAATTAATTATTGATTGGGTCGTATTCACTTACAAAGAGTGGCAATGACTGTCACCAGAAATCATGTCCCGTGAAAAATAAAACGTGTAGCTCCCCTTCCTTAGAAAGCATCTTGATAGTACACTGTCTCCATTTTTCAATTGAGCTTTCATTGTGCAATTCCAATCAAGCTGTAAGTATTTCCAGACTGAAATATTCCACTCTAAGCTGCATGCATTTATTTTTTGCTTTTTAATCAGCACTGCGTCCTTCCCCTTCCAATTGGGCGAATGACTTTTAGGGAAGGCTGAGAGATACGCCCTTCTGGGGTGAGACTGGTTTTAGCGCGGGAAGGGCAGAGAAGCTGAGCAGGAAAGAATACATGAGACATATAAATAAATAAGTGAAGCGGTCTAAGAAATGCAGAATCAATCACTATTACACTGGGCATACGTGATTAAATGTCTTCAAAACAATGAGCCTCATCAATCAGCATCCTCGTGCATTGGAAAATCAGATCATCCTGGGAGAACTGAGACAGCCACCGCGACAAGGCCACCTCCTCTCCGTTGCACGTCACAGCAAGTGAACTAGCATGGAAGTCATTTCCTTGATTTGCAATCTTTTTTTTTTTTTTCCATAATGTCAAATCTCCATACAGAAATGCGACTGAATAGGGGTGAGGCGTGTCTTTCTGATAGCGAGTGTCACTAATGTGTCACCCAGCTCTGCAAGAAACCTGGACAGCCCTGAGTGCATTAGTAAGTACTCAACATGATATGGTCACACCCTTGAAATGCGTTACAGATGCGCTTCAATGATCCTACACACAAAGTAAGTGTATCAATTAAAAAAAAGTTACAGATGTATGTGAAGGACTCTAAACTTCCAGAATTTACAGATATACCTATTTTGCTTGTTCTGTAACGTGTAGGATCCCCACAGCGTAATAGCACAGTGCCTCTGCCATTATCGTGTTAGGTTAGTTTCAACATAGAGCGTCAATAAGGTCTGCGTAAGAGATACAGTTCAAAATGTATCTCTTTTATTTTTTCTGTCTTCCTTCAATAACTCCTCCTGTGACATTGACGCGTGTGCTGCTCATTTCCTAGTGCATGTGTACCGTGCACGTGTTCAAAATTTTAAAGCAGAAATAGGAAGTGTTATAACCTCTACCAGCATTAACTTTGCCAATGCCTGGCGGGTTGAATAGGTCTGAGTATGAAAAGTAAATAAAAACGAAGGCAGTTATCCGGATATATTTCAGCCAAAAGAATGGCTTTACTTTACTGTATAGCTATTTAAGACAAAATTATATTATTTGTGTGTGAACTTCAAATAATCCCATAATTTTCCCCCCTGCATGTGTAGATACGCCTTTATAGTTTTCTGCTTTGTAACTTCATAGTCAGAGCGTCTTAGGCCTGAACTCATTTCTTGAGGGGACTTTTGAAGACGATTTTCAAATTGCAAGCTGGAATTGCTTTCCCTGTGTGGATATGATGACCCAAATCTCTTTCTGCAAAATGTCCTTTTAAAATATGCAATCATTTGCTTTGTCACGTTGTCTAAATACTAATTTTTCTTCTATTACTTTAAGCAGATTTACATGTTTCAACGTAGGAGGAAAAAAAAAGCATCAAGGAAAAGCCAATACGACATTGCTACTTCAATATTCTCATAAACCATGCTGAGCTTTTACATTAAAAAGCCTCTTTGAGGAAACAAGCTGTATTTATGATAATTAAAGACTACCTTTGCATAGGCTATTTTTAATGGGCCGGGAAACTGCATATGTGCATAGAGACTACTGTGAAATGTTTCCACTAAGATGCTACAAAGAAACTACAGTGCAAAGTTCTAAACAAAGCATTTAGCTCAGAGCATGAACACCCAAATAGGAGGACTGTAGCTATCCCCCTAACACAGGACCCAACACACAGCTTTGTACTATTTTTGTCATCATTGTGAGACAATCAATTTTATGAACATAGTTCTTGAGTAGTGACAGACATTAGAACACTAGTATTCAGAAAATGAAAGTCAAAATCTGGAGGGGAGGTTGGGTAAAGAGGGGAGAAAGAAACGTCAGAACAGAGTCAAGCACATTTTGAGAATTTGCTGGGAGGCTGAAACTGACCGGAAGTGCCACTGTGGCTGGATAGAGATGGACAGAAATACAAACCGGATTTTGATGCTTTGCATATAAATGGGGCCAAATTAGCAATAATATTTTTAGGGAACAACCCTGCCAGGGAAGGTAAAGTAACAAGGTGACCCTTAGGGTCTATAAAATTTCTTTCAGGTTATAACATCTCTCTCCCATCGCCAGATGATTTCCGAAAATAAATAATATGTACAAAAGCATCCAACACCTCAACTATTTGATCATTTTAAAATACTGTCAATTATTATCAGTAGTGGTATCATTATCATCATCGTCACTATGCTTTTTATCTACACTGTGCTGAAAAACAAGAGGCATAATCATACGCAGAACAACGGTTATGGTTCTTTTATCGAGTAGAGAAAGTCAATTTTCTTTCTCTTTTGCCCTTGATTTTAATAGTATTTGCCAAAGTAAACAAGCCCATTGATTTTGGATTTGGCCACTCATATAACGCACCCGAGTTTTTCCCATAATCAATCTGGACACTGTCTCTCTCCTACTTAGGGAACATTGAAAATCCTGTCTCCTATTTATGTGTAGCTGCCTGAGAACACAAAGCTCCCTCTTACCTGTGTGGTAAAACTTCCCTGAAAATCCAAGGTTGAAGGTAAAATTTGCAACCTGAGAGCGCAGTAAATTTTGAGTCTCTAGTAATGCCTGAAATAAATAAGAAATTAACATGATTTTAGAAAAATAAATATGAAGTTTGGGGATGCCTCTTTTGCAAATGTGCATCGTGGGTGAAACAAAATACTATGAGCTTTCTTGTTTTGGGAGGTTTTTGATGGGTATTGTCATGTAGTTTTCCTATTTCAAGTATTATAATTACTACTATTATTATTTTTATTGAAGGATACCAATGATGAACCAGGGAAGTCCTAAGCACATTATGGGCTGTTGAGCGGCAATTCTATAACTGCACAGCACTGACATCGTTTTTCATTTCTGCGTGAGACATTTCTTGCATTTCAGATTATTGTACTGCCTTTCCTTGGGGAAAATTTTTCAGAATTGCTGGATATAGACAAGTCTTGTATTTCTTGGTAAGGAATAGGAGGAGAACTTTTGTTTGAACTGCAATTTAGTATTTTATTTAACTGTGCTACCTTCCCATCATTTTTAAAGGCATAATTATTAAGTCAAAAGCTCGGGTTTTTATTTCACAAGCTAAAGAGCAATGTATATTTTATAGGGTATTGCTTGCAAATCTAGAGATATGAGGAAGGAAATAACACATAGGAATAGATACCCTTTATATTACAATTAATAATTTGATCTAAAAATCCTCTAAATTTGACAAACATTTCCCTAATTTCTAGTTTTGGAGCTATACTATGTTAATTTCTTATTTGTAGACAGGATAAGAACACACTGATAATGAGGAGTTAGAATTAGTCATGTAAATTTCCTGCCAATCCTTCCATGGTTATATTCCTATGTCAACATATGTATTAATAACATAATTCAGAACTCTTACGTCCTTGGGCTTTTTAGTTTGCTTATTGGTCTGCTTATTGATTCAGAATGTTTTTCTTTGTTTTCCAGTGGATTTTTTTCTTAAAAGGACTTACTTTGTTCTGACAAAAATGAGAAAGTCATTTCAAACTAGGATCTTAATAAGAATGAGTTTGGGTTACTCCTGTCCATTTGTTAAGGTGAATAAAGGCCAGACATTTAGACAAATTTTTTGCATTCGTCATGGTGGCTAAGCATTTGCTTCAAAGTCTTGTGAACCTATTTATTCCTTTAGAATTAAGGGGGTCTCCTGCAAATTAGTTTAATTTACAAAAAAAGTAAGAAAGAAATGACTGAATAACTAAAATGTTGATAAACTACGTAGTCAGTGGTTATCCAAGATCACAATTATATTGGGTGTGATCATGGCCAATCTTATTTAAATATTATCAATTAAACAGACAAAGAAAGAATAGACCCACTAGCTTAACTTAGTTCAATAAAATATTAAAATCAATTTTTAGAAAGATCAAATAGTAAAAAGAGGGTGGGGTTAAAATGTCTATTGAACTAGTGAGCTTATTGGTAAATGCTGTGTAACATAGCCTTAAAATAAGAATATGAAGCACATTTCTCTTTGTGAATTCCTTTTGCTGGCTCTTTTGCTTTATTCGATGCATAATTTCTGAGCCTCCTTATTTTGAAATATGTATATATATTTTGATTTCTCCCTTCCCCTGTTATCGAAGTCATTCTTTATCCAGCATTTATTTATCCATCACCTATTCTTAAATTCAAAAAAATATTTGCTGTAGATGAACACAGTGTTGAATTTAACAAGCATGGCCCTTGTCAGCTTGGACCTTACTGCCTAGAGAGGGAGAGAGATGTTCAATACACAGTCACACAAATACGTAATCACAGTGCGTGATAAGTGCTGCAGAAGAAGTCTAGATCATGCCATGATTGACATGAGTGGGGACTTTCGACTGGGGAAGTGGGGCCACGCATTTGGTGCTTTCTTAGGGACAAACTAATAAAGATGGAATAATCCATTTTTCCCCAACCAACTTGACACCACCGTGGGCAGTCCCTCATTATCTTTTCCTTGGGCTCCTAAAATGCCATAGCCTCCAAGAGTGTTCCCAGCTTCCATTTTTATCTGTCCCTACAGCTGCAGGTCTGACCCTCTGCAGTCATGCTAACAGCCCAAAGGTGGTACGTGCATGGCACCCTGGGGTCCAGGAGGCTCTTCAGTGCACGACTCAATTTTGTCAGTCTTCGTATATCTAAGCTCTTCCTTTCTGTGTGAAATAAGACAATGGTGAGTACTTATCGCATTGCATTATTGTGAGAATTACACTGGGTAAGGTATGCAAAGTGCAGAGCTGAGGTTCTGATGCAGAGTAAGAAGTGAATAAATACTGTCACTGAGCCCTGAGAGCATCATTCTCTCCCCATCAGTGAGGTATCCTTGCTGCCTCCACGTGCGTCGCTATTTTCCCCAAATCACCACGTTCTCCAGTTAAATCCAACTATCCCCCACTTCCCACCCTTCTGCATGACATTTCTCTGGCCTCCCTTTTGCCTAGAAAACGTCCCCAGCTCCAAATCCCATTTCTCAAACCTCACCCATTCTTTAAGTCTCTGCCCAGATGCCGTGTTTTGGTATAAAGCCTCCTCTGATACCTCAAGAGCTTTTTCTTCCCTCATCTCTCAAAGTAGGTTTCTAAATTATGTTAAGACTTGCATCACTTTCCACTTAATATTGACTCAACTCTTATTTCTCTCTGTGGTCTATAAGCATCTACAGGTCCATCAAACCTTACTCATTTTTATGTATCTCATGGTGCTAAATATGTCTTCATATATGTATTCAAGTATTAAAAGTATGATAAAGGTACATATTAATGCACAGCAATAAATTGGATCAGTTTAACTTATTTTTATTAGTGACATTTTTGCAATGGTAAAATGATAAACGTGGTTCGTGGGCCATACCACAAAATAATAGAAGAGCAACATGGACAGGAGCTTGCATTTCACCACACGTTTTATGACACAGATGTCTTATAAAGTTGTATTATAGATGTCCTGCTAAGACAAGCTCACAGAGACAAGGCAAATGGATTTTCTTCCCTGGAGTTAATTACCTGTATGAAGAATTTGACAGACCTTTCTCTTACTGAAAGAAATAGAGTTGTCTAGTCAAGGCCTCCCATGTAATTTTGACTAATGTGGGAGTAAGAATGACAAATTCTATAACTAAAAACAAAACAAATCTATCTACAAAAAGCAAATCTTAAGAGGTTTCAAGTCTCCCTACTTCAGTGTAAGTCAATGGTCTTTGGTTTTCAAAATTCAGAGAAAGGAAGTTTTCATATCTTTCAATAATGAAAGAACAGAGATGCAAATAATAAATGCATATATACAAAATCAACTCAATTTTTAAAAGTAAAAATTGGAAATAAGTTTAAAATAGAAAAGTGCTAAACCATAAAAATCAAGAAAGAAAAGTAGAAACCTAAAGAATTGAAATACAGCAAAAATCTAAAATACCAGAAAAATATCAGGAAAAGAATAATATGAATAAATGAATATAAAGTTAAGAATCAATTAAGCATAATGAAACTCAAAAAAACTCTCTTATTTTGGAGAGACTTGTTAATGAGCTAGAAATAAAATGTCTCACTTTGAGTTAAAAATCAAATATTAAAGCTTAAAAAAAGCATGTAGGTGTAAATACACTTTTTTGTGCTGAATATATTGTGAGGAAACTCTAACTTTTAAAAACATATGTAAAATAAAATATACTTAGATTTTGGACAATAAACATCAATTACTGTCTTTAATGGCATGCAAGTCATAAAAAACAATTTAAATGGCTTTGAATTTTTCCTTGCACTATTTATACACTAAGTAACTTGATTGGATATTACAGGGAATAAATATATAACTTATTTTTTAAAGGCAATGATTTGTTATTTTAATAAGCATTAATTGCATTAATTCAACGTTCTCATAATTCACTCCTCAGTATTTAAGAAAGCAAGTCCAACTTTGCTCCTATATAACTCAAGTAGCTCTTCAAAATCTCCAATGTGCCATTTAGTGAGTTGACTTCATCTACATAAAGTAGGTGTTCCTGGTCTATTACATTTTTTGTCCCAAAAAATATTTTATGTTTTCATGAGAGCTCAAGTAGGATGGAATAAAAGCAGACTTGTTCAAATATTCATATTTTGGAGAAAAGATGATGGAATGAGTGAGTAATCAAGTAAAATTACTATTTTAATGATTTTTTATTTAAGAAATGTATTAGATACAAGTTAATTGTGCAGGAAATATCATACTGACACAAACATCTAACCTTATTTAAGGAACCTAAAACAATGGAGAATGATATGCATATTATTATCGATCTTTTAACATAAATATTGTGATATTTATATTAAAATTAGCATTAGATATTAGCCATTTTTAAATGTATACTTTTATTCCATTTACTGAACTGTTGAAATAAAACTCCTAATTATTACTTTACTAACTATAGCTCCTCTAGTATGATAAAAAATTTACAAAGTATTAAAATTTGGGACAACAAAATTCTGTGTACTTGGATAAATGAAGTCTAGTAGCTGTGTTAAATAAGTTCTTAAGGAATCTCTTTCCTAAGAAACATTTCATCAACTACAAGGATATTTCATTAACTGATTATTTAGTTTGATATTGCAAATATCTATCCCCTTGGGCCATGGACAATGAATACAAAGTCTCTTAAAAAATCTTACATTCCACATTATTTTACATTAGTATCTAGAATTACCATTAGAAATTTGAGCTGTCTTTATTCTTCCTAATTGCTGCATATATCAAGCAAGACAGATATTTTTTACTACAATATCCTTGTTAATTACTAACATATCTCACATTTACATAATACACTTTTTGGGGCGATTTCTGTGGTAACATTTCATGGCTAATAGGAAGCAATTTGCTTTTCTTTATTAAGTGCATTAAAACTTCATGCCCCAGACATCATGGATGGTAAACATTTGATTCTGCTCAAATTGAATGCACCGGGCGTTTTGCTCTGCCATATTAGGTTTATTTATGTGCTGTGTTCTGCATTGTTAGCTGCTAATGAGACTTCAACTCTTATTGCTCTAAGGCCTGAACACTAACCTCATTTTAATGAGTTCATTATTTGCTGTCTTCTGAAAGGAAGACAACAAATTTTCCTTTTAATTAAAGGTCAAAACACCTCTGGCGAAGGAAAGAGAAGAGGTTATCCAGCCCTAGGAGGAACTGAGAGATAGCTCTTGCAGATTTCGAAGCTAAGCAGAGTTAGCGTGGACTGGGGTAGGCCCTGGTTTCTCAAGAATACAGACAGTCAATCAATCTCGAGTGACCAAGGTGCATCTAAATTTAAGACAAATGAGAACACTACCGCGTGATAGCTAACGTGCCTAAGACTTTGTAAAAGATGAAAGTCAGCCAAAGTAATTAAAGAGGCTTTACTTCTAACCAAAAGGGCCATGTGGATCAATACCTCTGCAGGAGCAAGATTTCTATTTTGCATGACGAATGGGTTATGGGGTGGAGAGAACAGATGCCGTATTAATTGAGCCAAGTAAAACCATTCTCAAATATTTTATCACGGAAGGCAAAACAGAGGCAAATCAATATTTTGGGGGAACTACTTTTAATAATTTAAAGGATAGGGGACCCAGCGTGAGTTGTAGGAAAATGTACTGTATATTCAGATGAAACTAGTTGCTAAACTGTGACATTTCTGGGAATATCAGTTATTACTTGCATTTGCCGGCAATGCATGCAACTAACTGCAGGAGAAAGGTGAAATTTCAATAATATATAATGCTATTTAAACAGATAATATGAACAACTAGCTACTTATGTAAACTTCAGTACAAATGAAATCAAGAGATTTGTGCATAATAATTAAACAGTGTGTTTATACTTACCGAATAATACAGTTAGATTAAAAATCAAAACATTTTCATTTTGCCCTGATGACATACACATTCTACATGTAGATTATTTGAATCGCATCCTACATTGCTTTCTAATTAAGAGTAAACTTTTTAATAATATATTTTCATTGAAATATATGCCTTCAATAACTTTATATTAATATGTGAAATCCAGTACGTGCTTTTTTATGTCACTAGCATTATTTTTGGCTTAAAGTATGTGATCAATAAGTCAATTTTTCATCAATAAATTGTTTACTTACAGAAAAATTGTAAAGATAGTACAGAAAGTTTTCACATCCCAATATCCATTGCATCTTACATTTAGTGTTGTAAATTTGTTACAATTAATGAACCAATATTGGTATATTATAATTAAGTAAAGTCCATATTTTATTCATTTTTTTCTATTTTTCCCTAACGTCCTTTTTCTATTCCAGGATCCTATCAGAATAGCACATTACATTTAGTTGTTTTATCATTTTAGGCCACTTTTGGTTATGAGATTAACAGGTGTTTTTAATTTTGTTTAGACCAGTTTTAAGTTTACAGAAAAATTAAGCAGAGAGTACAGAGTTCCAGGTGCTCCTCTTCCCCTCCCACTCTCCTCCTGTTACCATTTTCCATTATTAGGGTACATCTGTACAGTTGATGAATGACCATTGACACATTATTATTAACTAAAGTCCACAGTGTACACTAGGGTTCGCTCTGTGTTGTGCAGTTGACCCTTGAACAACACAGGTTTGAACCATACAGGTCCAGCTTAGGGGAGGATTGTTTCCCAACAAATACACTCAGCCCTCTGTGTCTGGGAGTTCCATATCTGCAACCAAACGCAGATCGAAAATAAAATATTCACATTGGATGGGGAGGGCAGACTTTTTGTATCCCCCGTTTTGCAGGTCTGACTATGGAACTTGGCCATGCGCGAATTCTGGAAGCAATTCCCTACAGGATTCTGGAAGCAATTCTCTGTAGACACCAAGGAATGATTGTACATTCCATGAGTCTGGACAAATGCAGAATGTCATGTATCCATTACTGTTGCATTATACAGAATGTGGACACTAGAATGTAGACTAGAATGTGTCTAGACTGTAAAATGTAGAATAATTTCACTGCCCTAAAACTCTGCTGTGCTCCTTAAGCATCCTTTCTCCAACAACTGCTGATCACTGATCTTTTCACTATCTCCATAGTTTTGCCCTTTCCAGGATATCATTTAGTTGGAATGATACAATATGTAGCCTTTTACAATCTTCTTCTCTCACTTAGCAACATTCATTTACGATTCCTCTGTGTCTTTTTGTGGCTTGGAGGCTTATTTCTTTTTATTGCTGGATAATATTCCATTGTATGGATGTACCATGGTTTGTTTTATATCCATTGACCTATTGAAGGACATCTTGGTTACTTCCAAGTTTTGGCAATTATAAATAAAGCTGCCATAAACGTTCACGTGCAGGTTTTTGTGAGAACATAAATTCCCAACTCATTTGGGTAAATAGCAAGGAGTGTCATTGCTGGATTGTATAAATGACTCCCAAATCTGTTGTTCCTCAGAATTCCTCCAGGAACTCTATATTTTATGTATAGGTGGCATCATCTACTTGCTGATGGTTAGCTGAACTGTGAATATTTTATCTGAGATCTGTATATTTTACTTAAAGAAAATAGCCATTTCAGTTCCAGAATTCAATATTCCAAAAGAAGGAATTAAAACTCATAAAATTAAGTAGTATTTAAGTAATTATATATGTGTATTTATTTATAATAATAGTTTCAGGCTATGCTATAGATAGTACGTGCTTGGAATTTCAAATAAAGAGATGACATTCATATTGCAAAGGAGCCATATTTTATTTGCAATTTTAGCTGAGGTGTTAAAATATGTTTTTGCTCATTATTCTTATTTATAAGCTAGGATTCTAGAGGTCAATTGAACATAAGAATTACATCTGGGTGGGTGTTAACTACTAAATTGGACCCAAGTGGAACAGTTTTGGATTCCTTTGTTTGGACAATAAGCTGAATTAATAGCACATTCCTTTATGATCTTTATTTGTGAGGAGTAAGGTAGACACCAAAGTTATCTGGGTGTTTCGTCACCCTCTAGTCTTAAAATTATTGTTTATGTTTTAAATAAGACGAGTTCTAGAGGTGGTGGTGGGTAAGTCGAGGACTAAGACTTAGAAAGTAACTGTCTCCAGTTGGGGTTTGGTACGATGCCTTCCAATGGACATATATTCTGTTGCCTTTATATCTATTTTTTGTTGGAGAATTTATATGTTCTTTAAATTCTGCTTTTGACAGAGAAATAAATTTAAAATATTTTTTAAAATTATATTTTAGCTTCGGTTTTAAAAACCAAGTGATGAGGCATCTGTCCATATAGGCATTGTATGAATTCTGGAAATCTGTGCTTTTGTAACCTCTATCTTTTGCTAAGCAGATCTCTAATTACTTAAAGTTGCATCCTCGTCCTTAAAGGATCAACTCCTTAAAGACATTGCTTTTCTAACTTTGGTTGGGCCACTTCAACTCAGGATGCAAAAGAAGATCGGTGATTCTGTTTCCATCTATAATTTGTAAGTGGTCAGATACATTCCTTGTCTTCTTTTCTAAGAACACTGTCCATTGCAGCCTCCTCCAATCCCACTCAGCACTCCTTACCCTGCTCCACATTTTCTTCATTTGCCACTGGACTTAACACCTTCTGATGCACCATGTAATTTACTTAGCTACCATATATGCTAAAGGTCTTTTTCTCAGCCACTTTAATAAAAGTAGGGAATCCTTCCTTCTTCGTGCCCTGATGGATTCCACGAGGCTAAAACAGTGCCTGGAACACAGAGTGCTGGGTAAGTATGTAGGGAACGGATGACCGCAGTGTGTGGAACTGACGGGAATCAACTACTAGGAGCTAGGTGCGCAAGTTCACGTCCCCAGGGGGGAAGACATTTCCAATGCAGCTCTCATTACTGCTAGTTTACTGAGACGAATAGGAAACATGCTCAGATATATACCATATCATACATACCATATCACATAGACCACTCCCTAGTTACGGAGCCATTGTACATAGCTGGGCATTTAAGCCTTCGGTGTTAGATGATCATAGGATACAACAAGAATAAGACCACAATTTGAAGAACACTTTGAGCTTGTGAAAAATTCATCCCTAGGGATTTAAAAAAAAGTTAATGGCTTTCATTTTTCCTGTTAATTAATCACCAAGCCAGAACTAACTAGGTGCTCGTGATTAACTAACCAGAAAATGACAGGCTGCATGGAGAAAACCATAAAAATCTCCATAGATTTCTAAAGCAGCAGAAGAAAAAAAAAAAAAAAATCCCTGAATATATTATCTGCTTTTCTTGGAATAGGTCACTTCCAGAAGTCTCTGAAATTTTGTCTGATTTGTAACTATTACAGATCACTGAAGTGGGACCAGAAGAATAAATTTAGAGACTGAAATGTGGGTCAAACTGGCTGCTCGAATTCACACAGCTCTTCCCCTAAAATCTGCAAGAAGCATTTAAGTTATCGTTGCTCAGTTTTACTAATTTCACCTATACTGGGCAGGAAGTTATGGAGTTATTACTTGTCCCTTTAATGATAGAATGAGACGAAGCCAGAACTATCTTATCATTGTCGTGGGAATTGTGAATGTGGAATTAGTAAGTGAAATATTCACAATGATATGTTGATACATATTTTAATTTGAATTAAGAGAGTAGATTCTTAGTGATCTATCCTACTGATTCATTTTCAATGAACTGCTACCTCTGCTATTTTCACTCAGAAGTAAAAGGTGAAAGGTGAAAGTATTTTGATATCTCTTTTATATAAAATAGCTATTATCTTTAAATGCTGACATTCTGGCGTTGAAGTACAAGGTTAATTTGAATAAGCATCTAAATTAGACACACATGGAGTCACTTTGTGTCACCCAATACACTCCATCCAGACCACAAATATGGTCAGAGACTGAATTATGTTAAACAGTCCTGATATTTCTCTGTGAATTTTATTTGAATTCTCCAAAATGATCTTACCAATTATTCATTTTAATTGGAATGCCTTTATTTTTATTTATTTCCAATATCGTGCATGTGATTTTGACAAATGTCTTTTAAAATCTCTCTATAACTTTTTACTATGCAAAATGGTTTCATTGGATTTTTGGTTTTTGGATGTACTAAAATCATAACTGAGTAAGGATTTAAAGCAGAAACTTGGATCGTTCACTGACTGGCAGAATGAGTTTTCTGAAACGTGGTGTCCCTGTCCTTAGAATGGGGACAACAAGGCCACCTTTGAAGAATGAATGTGAGATATCAATGAAATGGCTCATGAAAATCATCCGCCGTGTGCACGTTTTTTATTGAGAAAGAAACAGAAAACTAGAATGATCATAGGATTACTCGAATTCCCATGGGAAGCTCGTCTCAGAGATCAAGACCAGGGTTTCCTGATTTGCCATGTTGCTATTATGTTATACTGTTATTATTCATGTCTAATTCCAAATGTTTGTGTCCGAGGACAACTTTTCACGATCAGGACATAGTTAAATAATAGAAATGGGCAAGGGGAATTTTAAGGGCGAGGTGGTTCTCTCTGCTCTTTGTTTCCCATGTTCTAGCTCAGCCCTGGAGGTTCCTGGTTTGTTTTTTTTTTTTTTTTGAGACAGAGTCTCACTCTGTCACCCAGGCTAGAGTGCCGTGGCGTCAGCCTCGCTCACAGCAACCTCCAACTCCTGGGCTCAAGCGATCCTCCTGCCTCAGCCTCCCGAGTAGCTGGGACTACAGGCATGAGCCACCATGCCCGGCTAATTTTTCCTATATATATTTTTAGTTGGCAAGATAATTTCTTTCTATTTTTAGTAGAGACGGGGTCTCACTCTTGCTCAGGCTGGTCTCGAACTCCTGACCTCGAGCGATCCACTCGCCTCGGCCTCCCAGAGTGCTAGGATTACAGGCATAAGCCACCACGCCCGGCCGGTTCCTGCTTTCTGTCTCAAGCCCAGCCCCCTCCCTGTACCTGTCAGAAGGGTGATCAGCCTAGACTCAGATAAACACCACCTCTTTAATACGACACACTCCTTAGGTTATTGAAACAAGACCAATATTAAAAATGCAATTCTTATTCGGCATGCATCCCTCCTCTTGTTTAAATCGAGAACTCAAATTACTTGCCTGTGTGCTTCTCTTCATTCAGGCTAAATTAGAAAACGACTCTGGAGGGTTTCTCCTTCATGTGTTCAGAGGTGGCCTCACAGGCCAGAATGAAAAATAAGTAATAGTCCTGTTTGGAAGAAATGACTACTTGCTTTTACTCCGATGCATACTTAAAAATCGATGATGCCGCACGGTGTTCTACTGAACGGGCACTTCATGCAAACACGATGCAGCTACTTGAGCTGGCCATGCTGTATGTAGCTGGTTAAATGTTCATCCCGTGGATGGAGTCATGTACACCTTTTTCACCTCTCCCCATTCCCCCCTTAGCCAGGCTGATGTTGCGAGTTGTTTTGCAAATACGATTCATTTTCCAACTTCTGAGCTTTTGCTTCTCTGGGGTAATCTCCACTTCCACCATAGCTCTATCTGTTCCAAAACACTATTCTTCCTCCTAATCCACTTACAAACCCAAATCTTCCATGATGGTTTTCCTGATTCTTCATTGGAAAAGAATTTATTTTTTTTTTCATCTTATTTTCTTTGTTCCACTTCTACTATATTTAGTCATCAGAAGAGATCAAGGAGGTAGAACAAGGAAAAAAATGCAGATATGCTCCCCAAGTTCCTAAAGGAAAAATATATCTGTCAAGTAGGTGGTAATATTGTCAAAAATGTATAAAGCCAGCTCCGCAGAGTGTGAAACATGTCACTGTTTTAATTGTTCTGTGACAGGTTTTTTCAGTACAGTAGAAAGCAACCTACAATGTTGATGTCTAAGTAATCCGAATGTGTAAGCATAAATATTACATCCAAGTAAAGCTATGCCAAGGAATTCAGTCTTGTATAGTGGTTTTTGTGAAACTTTTCCCAACTTCCTACAAGCTAGCAATGCCATGAAGAGAAGGAACTGAGTTTTACTTATCTTCATATTTCTTTCTTTCTTTCTTTTTTTTTTTTTTGAGGCAGAGTCTCACTCTGTCACCCGGGCTAGAGTGCCGTGGCATCAGCCTCGCTCACAGCAACCTCAAACTCCTGAGCTCAAGCGATCCTCCTGCCTCAGCCTCCCGAGTAGCTGGGACTACAGGCATGTGCCACCATGCCCAGCTAATTTTTTCTATATATATTTTTAGCTGGCCAGATAATTTCTTTTCATATTTCTTATGTAAACATGCACGACGCCCTCTCTACAGGAGAGACCCAGAGGATAATGCATTGAAGTGAACACTCCATTAGTTTGCTTAATACACGCAGAGAGAAATAGGACTCTTTATAAAAGAGTTATGTAACTGATGTTCTTTTCCACTCACTCCAACCATCAAAGTCCTCGTACTAATAGACAAATAATTCCCCCTGGTTCTAGGAGTTTTAAACTTGCATCTTTTTGAAGAGGATTAAAGGATTTGTTGGAAGCGACACACTGTATTGGAAATTGTATGTAGTCCATGACACATAGACATATATGATATGCTGCGGTTGTCATCTCTGGTTTTCTTCCACTGGTGATAACTTTTACGTATGTGGCTAATGGAATCGTGCTGCTTTGGACTGGATTTCTGTACCTGCAGGAACTGCGGATTAATCATTTCCTCCAGTGGCTTTTATCCCTTGCCTGCTTTCCTCTCAGGTCCTCTAGTCTCAGAATTCTTGCAACTGTCCACAAACTTAGCGTTTGCTTTGCTAAATGCAAGAACGGATGCTTCACAGTGTAACTTTGTCTATCCCCAAAGTGAACATTCTCTCTCTACAGCCTCTTCTGGAGATCAGCTGTTCCTTGCATGCTGTGCGGATGATAGAGGCTTTTAAAAATCTGTTTTAATGGAAAGAGTAACGGCAGCTTAGAATCCGAGTTGAAAATGGATTCCCCAAAGTGCAGAGACGTGGAGGTCACGGCCCGTTCTGTGCAGCCCCATTACCTATTCCCTGGGCAGCCCACGCTCTGGAGTAGCACATACCTCACCTCCTTGATGGAAGCCTTGGGGAAACATTGTTTCTAAAAGCAAGTGGACCTTGGGCAAGAATTAAAAGCAGTCCCATCCCGTAAGTGCTAGAATTCAAGCTTTTAAGCCTCATTGCTCTCAGATACATCATCAAAGTGACATTGCTGATAGGGGGACTTTCGTGGTCTGACTACAGTTTTGCATTCAGAGAGCTTCCTTTTTTAACTGAACCCCAAACTTCATCAATCAATCATTTTGTGTTCTTGCCTCTATTTACCTAGGAAATTGGCTCATGGCATATTTTGTGTTGTGCTTTGGTTGAGGGACTCTTACTGGAAAAGAAATCTCTTTTGGGCCTCGGATTTAACTTCCACTTGCCCTTCTCAGAGAAGTCACTTCATCCACCAAGCTTCCCATCAGGCATAATTTGCTAAACCCTCCATTGTGCCGCCTAAGCTTTGGGTCAAGCTGGGAATATATCTTGTTTACTTCCTATCATAATCACGAAAGATTGAGGAAGTAAGCTTCATGAAGGCAGGCTCAATGTTTGTTTTGTTTACTGTTCTAGCACCCATGCTGAGCACAGTTTTTGGTTTGTACTAAGTATTATACTTTACGCCTATGTGTTAATGAATGGGTAGATTAATGTGTCTCTTTTTTATTTTTTGCTTCATGAAGATGTTTAATCACCTGCTGATTTTTGTAAATGTGCCTATAAAATTGTATAAGGATATATGTCCCACTCCTGAGGGCTCCACCCTCATGACCTAATCATCTGTCCCAAGACTTCATTTCCTAGTATCATCCCCTTGGGGTTTAGGATTTTAACATAGGCATTTTGGTGAGACACAAACGATTCAGACCATAGCATTGATTTTGTTCTTAGAGTGATCATTTTTATTTTTTCTGGCCAATCATTGATTTCCCTTTTGAATGGGAACAGCACCCTGATTTTCCTTCATTGCGTGGGGTCTTAGGGGGACTTTTATGGCCTGCCCTGCCTTAGCCCACGGGGCAGCATGCCCTCACACGAGGCTGACCAGACTCTCCCCCCGGAATTTAATTATTCAATGGAGTGACCCAGAGGTGGAATGTTTAGAGCTGGTGGCCCCAGCGTGATGCTCTAGAGGACAGAGCCATTGGTCACCCCCACCTGGACTGCCAGCGCTCGCCTGCTCCCTCCTCTGCCATCTGTTATTCTACCTCTAAGCAAGCTGTCAAATGCCTTCCAATAAATTGATTTAGCTTCCGATAACCACAGCCCAAAGATTGTGTGATTGCCAAAGAACAGTGGCTCCCTACATTAGGTCATTTTTACTGTATAACGATTATATGCTCCAGGATAATTATTACATACTGTGTCTATAATAATATTCTAAGCTCCTTCAGGGCTGGGACCAAGTAGTGTACTTTATTTATAATTACAGCATCCCTCAACCAAGTATAACCAGCTCTATGAACAAACACAAAATGACAACACCCCCCGCCCTCATATATGATTTCCCTGTATCTTTCTCAGGCTTTGGGCTCCCAGGGCAGTAGGACTCAACGGCCAGAACATGATCATCTTTCCGTTTAACTAACCTTTTTTACCTTTTGAGTTGTCACCCGGAAATGGCGGACTCTTCCTAGGATAACAACGCCAAGACTCACTCTCCATCAGCAACCTCTGACTTCTCGATAAAACCTCCTGCCCGTGTTGCTCTCAACACAACCCGCCCCGGTCCCTGCAGCCACCTTCCTGAACTGCTTATTAAAACCCTCAGTTTCTCCCAGGCGATGTCATCTATAATAAATTCCCATTCTTCCTTAACAATCCTCGTTGTCTCAGTAATTCGCTGTCTGGGAAATGGTCGGACCTAGGCCAGAACCCCCTGTGGGTTTGGTAACAAAGAGCCCTGGCCGGTATTAGTTGCTTAACACATAACTGTTAAAATAGTGCCTGCCTGGTTTTCAATGATGACTTTCAGCTTCCAACTCACTTTTCATAACATGAACTTAATCTGCTTTCGTATCCACTGCGTGCACTTTCTCAAAGCAGGTGCAACAGATGTGCAAGAATCTTCGGTGGAGATCTAGGAAAGGTACAGTGTTCCAAACAGCATAATCCGGTTTCCATCCTGGGGAGGGGTGAGGGGGTTTTGCAGACTGCTTTACACTCTATTCCCCAACCGCTAAGCTGTGGGTGCGCCGTGGACAGTGTTGCAACAGCAGGATTTCTGAGCTGCAGGTGATACAAAGCACGTCTATTTGTCATTCTGCGCGTAAAGCTGGCCCTGAGCATGGGTCGGTATAAATAGATCTTCATCTTCCTGCTCGTCTCGCTAACCACCCTTCTCAATCAACCCCACATCACAGTGTGATTTGAACATATAATAGAAAGTTATTCTACTATAACAGATGTATTGGTTCAGTGAGTCGTATGAGATATGTATGGTGTTTCTCAGTACTTAATATTTCATCCTTTTTGGGGCTAATTGAGCAAAAACGTCCCTTAGGGTTGTCCTTAAATTCTTGATAGCAGGAAAAGTGGAAAATAGCTTAGCCTTTTTCATCACGAAATTAAGCTGGTTACAGCTTAATTTTCAGGTGATCAAACTGGAACACAGTCGAATTCACAAGGCTGCCTGTTTTTCAGCTTTGCCATAATGGGGGAATTTTCCCTCTCATTTTAACAAGGACTCAATTCTTTCATTTTCAAGTGATTACATTGAATTTCATTGTTAAAATTGAATTGCTTAAAATTTTTAATTTATCATTAACTCTACACACAACATTTATTGGTTACCTATTATGTGTTTACCACTGTATTGCCTGCAAAGAATAACTCATCACTCCTTCCACTCATTGTTTACTAAATATCTGTACATTGCAATATCCCAGGGGAAGAGCGTATCTGAGGTGATTAAGAAACAGCAGCGAGGAGGCCCGGATGGCTGGGGTAGGCAGGTAAAGAGAGCGGGAGGTAGGTCTTTGTCTTTCTTTTGTTCACAGTCCAGTGGGAAAAGATAATACTGATATTTAAATTACAGAACAGGATTTTCTGTACTCCAAGTCATCTTAGGTAGGAATGGGACTTTTGAATAAGACCGGGATGTCCCAGAGGGACGAGGAGCGGAGTGAGACCTGAAGGTGGAGGACGGTTTAGGTAAACGAGAGTGTGCGGAAGTCCGGGAAGAGGTGAAAATCAGCATAGGGAAGACCCGGCGCGATGACGCAAGACACACTCAGAAAACAGCAAGGAAGTCCTACAGGACCGAGGACAAGATAATTAGAAAAGGAGTCAAAAATCATGATGGCTTTTGGGTAACAAACGAAAAGTTTCAGATTTCATCCTCAAAGTACTAGGGTGTCATTGAGTGTCTTTCATCGGGGGAATGAGAAGAGCGTTCAGACGGCATCTGGCGCAGAGGGACTGAAGCTACACCAGCCTGCAGGCGTTTGAATCCCACGGTTATAATCCCAGGAGATCATGAACTGGGAAAGCAAGAGTGAGAATCAATCCAGGGGCTATCCACAGAGTGCAACACACAGGTATTGGGCAGAGACTGGATAGACGAGGAAGTCAGAAAGAGGCTGTAATTTTGAACCCCTAAGTTTTTCTTTTGAACATGTGGAGGCAGAGGAATGTCACTCACAGGCAGAGGAAAATAAGCTTGTAGAGAAAGACGATGGTATTATCTTGAGACACTCTGAATCTGAAGGACTTGAGGACATTCAAGCTGAGACGCCCTGAAGTCTGCACATATAAATGGTGCCTAAGTAGGGAATTCTGGAGTCGCCATCTGTCTGGCGAAGTTGAAATCATGGCTTTGGATTAGGTGTATGGAGAGGATGTGTAGAATTAGTAAAGGGACAATGACAGCACCCTGGGGACATATAGCTATGGCAGGAAAGCGGGAAAGAGGCAGCAGAGGCAATTGCCAAGAGACAGCCTGAAAAATCAAGAGGTGAGAACAATGGTAATTTTAACAATACTGAGTATGATCAAGACTTACTATGGTGAGAGTTGGAAAATAGCTGGGTTTGATTGAATATTTCCTATATACAATTTACACTGGTGAAGGCATTTAGCCTCACAGCTTAATTCCTGTATGGGATGAAGGATTACAACCTTTCATTCTATATCTCAGGAAATGGAAGAACTGACCGTGAACTTAAACTTGTTGAGCCCGACACACTGTCAGCACTACACGTGGACTCAATTCAGTTGTCACCACCCCACTGAGGAGACTGTTATTATCAGCCCATTTTACTTACACGGTAAATTGAGGCACAGGTTACAGAACCGGTAAACGTGTGGGCTGTCGGGCAATGCTTCACGCTGACCTTGATTTGTGAAGCAGTGACAGAAACATGGGCTTTCCCTTTCCCAACACGGGTGTCGCTGGGCCATCAAAAGAACCATTTCAGTGGCGCGAGGATGGCAAGAACACAGATCATGCTCCACTGAAAAGCTCAGTGAGAAGCAAATGTCGACAGAACTTTCGAGAAGGAACAGTCACAAATTGATGAAACAGGAGCTAGTGATACATGTGGACTGAGAAAGAGAGCTTTTCTCTATGGTTGGTTTTTGTTTGTTTGTTCAAAAGGAAAGCAAGGTCAGTGGAAAATTCCAACAGAAAGAGAAAATGACGATAATGAGAAAAAGAAGGATTGACAGAACAAGAAGTTCTCGGAGGAGGCCTAGAGAAATGGGATATAAAGAATAGGTACCAATTTGCTGCACAAAAACACGCAAACAAAACAAAAGACCTCCTTGACTTACTTCTGCTCAGACGGTGGAGACCGCAGGAAGACCGTCTGGTGTATGTTCAGTGAATCCAAGAATTTCGTCTTGTGTCTCTGGAGACGGATGTGATCGTGGCAAAGACCATCTGGCGCGGCTCCTGTCTGGGTTGTTCTGCGCCTGTAATGACCTGAGCTGGCTCTTGTCCTGAGCTGACATTGGAATCCAAGCAGTTCAGGGAACGCTAGACTCAAATTCACCTTTAACTCGCTGCAGAATGAGTACCACATCTCTTTATAATCTTTTCAACTACATTAGAAACCTGTGGAATGACATAGAATTCAGTGGGTCTCTCTGAGGTTTCTGACCCAGAAGACAATTTCCAGAAGCAACCCAGAAGAGCAGACCACAAGAATAGCCTCAGAGATATGATAACCTTTGATAGATCTTTCTGGATGGACAAGATGGGACCAATCAAAACCCTGCCCTTTTAAGGAATTTTCCTAAATGTAGAAGTTCTATCACACACATATCAAATGTGATCAAGTTAAAGAGGAATAACAGCAACTATTCTATCATGAATATGCCATTCATCTTTTCAGTATTTTCATCCAGTTACCAATAACTTCTTTCAAAGCTCAAAGCCCTTTGTGATGAGATGCTTTTGTGGTCGTTTGATGAGTCAATTCATTGACTGTCTCAGTCTAGATCCACAATTGAACATCTTAGGAGACTCTTCTTTTATGTAGAGTCTTAATTATGTAGATCATAGATCAAGTCTAAATTATGTAGATCATAATTTATTCAAGAATTCATCTAGATTTCAACTACAATTTTAAGTGGTAATCTTGGCTAACCATTGTTGCATTTGCCTCTACGGAATTTACCTTTCTCTATTTGTTTAGAAATGGTAAGTGACAGTTACATTATAATTGTCTTTTAAAGACAAGGGGCACAGCTTTGTAGCGTTAACGAACAGCTTACATTATAATACTGGACCAATACGAATCTCCCACACATACATTAACACAGTAGATTTCCATTAATCATGCCTCAAGCAATCACATACACTGCTGTTCACACATATGGCTGTCAGATGATATACTGTGTTTTCTGAGGCTGATAGAATTCGCCTGTTAGCTCTTGTAGCAACTTCGGAGCTTCAGACGTTTTGAGATGAGGTCACAGTAATTTCCTTGATCTTTCCGGGCTTTACTAAATAATTTACTAGAGTAACCTTGCAGGAAGGATTCCTAGGGGGAAAAACTCCTCATAAAACTCACTGAATTAAGCACTTACTTGCCACTAAAACACTTATTCTGGATAAATGAGTCATTGATCTATAGGACAGTGTTTTTAACACGCTGTACTTTAAAATTTTAGGAATTATCTCATTGAGAACAATTAAGCAAGAGAGAAATTTCCACGAGGGGAAGACTGGTAGCTGCACTGTTATCTGCAAAATGATTTATTAAAGTGGTTGCATTGATATTAAACTAGTATTAACGTTTTAAGATGCAGTGCTATTGTATCTTCTTCCTTTCACCCTGCAAGGTGACAACTCACTCTTTTGGGACACACTATCCTAGGACACATTGTATTTTTTTTTCTTACCTAAAGTAATATAATTTGGTTATTTTTTATTTTATAGATTATATTCTTGAGGGTAAAAAGAGTTCTTTACTTTTGAAATGAATGTAATATATAAAGTCCCGGGTGCCTAATACTTACCAGCACATACATGTTAAGCAATAAATATGTGAGGAATACACACATATTGCTTTTGTCAGATGACTCCTTGTCACCTTTGTATCTTAAACGGTTGACTTAATAGAGGCCTGGAATCACAGACGATGTGAAAGATGATCACCATGTATACTCTCCCTTCTTTCAAATACAATCCAATTTTTTCCAAATTACTTCTCAAAAAGTGAAGCTGAGAGGCATTTTGATCACTTACCAACAAAAAAATAAATCATTTGCTCAAGAAAATTCTCAACCACCCTACGATCATTTGATTAAATATGACGTTTATCGCTAATTCAAAATTAAACATGGCACAAAATGATAGTCAATAAAAGCCTGTTCTAGATTTTTTGACATTGATGATGAGTTAATTTTCTTATGCAATTACAGTTGGAATTGGAATTGGCATTTTATTTTCCCACAATCCCTACGATACTGAACAATCGATACATGGAAAAGAAAAAGAAAACGATAGAAACATCCATCCTATTTATATTCAGTCCATCTTCAGAAGTTGAGTACCCTTGTCTCATGAATGGTTTCTATTCAACTCCGTGCTACGTGTCTACTGATATGCTAAACAATTACCTTAACCACACTTCATGGCTGTCAGACCCTCCTGGTACTTATCTACATTTCTATAGTCTGAGAAAGGTCTTATCACTTATCTTTTCAGATACTCCATTGAAGTCTATTTCTTAACCTTTCATTATCCTTCATGCATCATCAAACTTTCTACTTTTACAACAGAGATTCAGATTAACATTATAGCATCACTGTACTTTTGCTGCGATCTGCAATACTTACTGCTCTCAAATGATTGACAGCTTTATGAACTGACATTTCTTGTAAGCCCCAGTGCCTTCGACTTAGACACCCTCGTTTTTAAGTGAAGGATTCAATTTGTTAGAGAAATAGCAGTTCCAGGTAGGAATAAACAATAATACTCTATTTTTAAGGTCTGCTCATCTCAGAATAATAAACAACATACCGTTTACTTAAAAAACTAAAAATATTTTATCTCCCTGAAGAATTACAGGACTTACTTTATTTTATATTCCAACACATCTTCCTAAGACAAAAGAACTCAATTTCACATGAAACCCAACCATTAAGAACAGAAACAAGAACGTATTTAATGTATACTAGTTATACTGTCCTATATAAATAATGTAGATTCATGAAGCAGTGTTAATTTTTTATGTCTATAATTGAAAAAAAATACTGTTAATTTAACAAAAATTGTACTAATTTATAAAAGAATTTACAAACAAGACACATGAATGGAAGAATAAAAGAGAGAAAAAGAGTGTGTGTGTGTGTCTGTGTGTGTGTGTAGTGAAATGGACAAAGTGAGAGAGGGTTCAGTGACCACCTAGAACGGGTACTAGAGTCTCAGAGCTGATCCATAATTTCAGAAAACAAAATAAAACGACGATAAAAAAAAATACAAACCAATAAACAAGCAACAATTGATTCCAAGAATCAATGATATCATCCTAAAACAAATGATAATTTGTCAATTTTACAACCTAGACATTACGCCTATTAAAGCTAGGTATTTCTGAGACCATGTTTTACAACCAGCAAAACTTCTTGTTTTCACATTTATCACCGATATATGGGAGCTTTCACTTATAAATGGCTCGGTTATCTGATGGGAAATTGAACCAGCATCTTAAATTTTCACTACCTGATGTTATGGCTCAATGTCACTCTAAATCAGCTGTTTTACTACTTGATGGTTACAAAGTAAAACTATCATCCCAACACCACAGCTCAGGTGACCTCACTTGCTCTCTTTTCTTACTGGAATTTCTTCACTCAAATGAAGTAAAATAATCTGTTAATACTGGAGTATTTGTTTACCCATTGAATTTTCATACAAAGATTTGATTCAGATATCGTTTCAATTTCACAATGAATTTTGCTAACTAAATTTGCCTTGCTAAATTATCGAGCACTTCATTATAATACTGTATCTCTATCAAGTAACTGCATTTCCTACCCTACATTATTTTTGCTTTTTGTCTTTTTTTGTTGATATTTAAATGCACAAAAAACTTTTTTCCCCTAAAAGAAAATGACAATAAAACTTACCTGCTCCCTCCAAGTGTTTTTCCATTTTTCTTTCACTGGCAGACTTCTTTTAAAAATAATCTGCACTGACTCTTTTCCCTCCAACAATCTAGCTACTATTAGCACTCACAGAACTTCAACACGATTGTTATTAATAAAAATTAATCACAGAATATCTTTTTTTATCATTCCTCATTTTGTGTCTTCACATTTTAAAAATTCTGTCTCCATCTTTGTGTGATTTTGATTCCTTCAATTACTCCTATGATTTCCACTGCAGTGGCTTTCCTTATTTTTCAATGTAGACTATTTCCCAAGCCTCCTACTTGTTTGTTTCCCACCTATAAATGTTGCCCACCTTGTTAAGAGTTTTATTTTAACTATCACTATATCATGTATGGCCATTAAATGCACATCTGACCTGGACCTCCTTCCTGAGTCACTGTTCAAACTTGATATTGCTTAATGACTCTCTCAAATCCAACATCTTCTACAACCTCAAGTTTAATATTTTCAAGCTTTAATTTATTTCCATGTCCAAATCAGCACCCCTCCCAGTATTCTGGCTTCCTCTAGTGCTACAATGACTTGTCATGGTTTACTCAAGGCTTCCAAAGTCAAGGTTGTTCTTGACTCCCCCAGCATCTCCTTGGTGGCCTCTTTCTTCCACTTTTCTTCCCATGATCCACTTCTTGACGGTTTCACTTGCCTCTGACTCTTTTAGATTCATAGCGACACAATCCCAGGTTGTTGTCAATGAAAACGCAAAACTCTTTAATGGCTGAGCATTCTCTACCAGGCATTGCACAAATACTATTACCTGACATGTAAAATCCTTTATAATCTGCCTCCTAGGTTATTTTCCAAACCTGCCTTCCAGAGTTTCCTTTTATTCATCCCAGGTCCAGGACATAGTAAATGAAATTCACATGAATAAATTTTTCTACCTACATCCTTTCGTGGCCTTCTCCGTGGAGAATGATATTCTGCCTGTCCTTCATATCTACGTGTTAAAGCTGAACTTACAATTCAAGCCTTAGAGCAAATATTGTTTTCTCCTGTAAGCCTGAGTGATGCCACTCCTAGCTTGCTGACCCGTGAGTTTAAACTAATAGTTTACTTACCTGGACTGCACTTATAAGCAGCCTGCTTTGAGCGTATTATTAACAGCACTTAAATACATTCTGCCCCTGGTATATTATCGATGTATTATATTTCCAACTGGACTTAAGTATAGCTCATAGTATTTGTATCTGCCACCAACCTACCACGCTTAGGGTAAGGCTTTAAATGTTCATTGAATGAATGACTCAATTAACTGAAACTCATCATGATGGTTAATTTTTTGTGTCCACCTCTCTGGGCCATTACAGGTTTCCCAGACATTTGATCAAATGTCATTCTGGGAGGGTGTTTCAATTTGTATCAAATGTATCAAATGGATACGATCACCATTTGAATCAGTTGACTTAGGAAAGTAGATCGCCCTTCCCAAGGTGGGTGGGCCTCATCCGACCAACTGAAGACCCACACAGAGCAAAGGTTGAGTGACAGGGAATTCCTCCTGCCTGAGGCTGGAGCCGGGACATAGGGCATTTCCTGGTTTTGGACTCACACTGGAAAAATCAACCTGTCTCGGGTTTTGAGCTTGCCAGCTTATACCAACAGATCTCCTGGGTCTCCAGCTTGCCAACTGCAAATCTGGAAACTTCTCAGCCTCCATGATCACATGAGCCAATGCCTTATAATAAATCTCTCTCCTCTCTGCCTCTCTCTCCTTGTCTCTATCCTTCTCTCTCTCCCCCCTACCACCCCCCACGAGACAGAGTGTGCTGGTCTATTTTTCTGGAGAACCCTGACTCACATATGTTAGGCTTAAAGAATTCACCCTCCCCAAACTTCCATCCAAACCTCCTATGAAACCCACCCCTCTCCCCTTCCTAGGGGTGTATCAGGCATGTAGCCTTTGCCCGACCCCCAGGGAGATAAAGGAATGGAAAGCAAGAGGGGAACTTACTTTCCTTATTCCTCCCAGTTGTTTGAAAAGAATTTATTAAAGCGGCTGTTCTGGCCCTGTTGCTCACTCCCCCCGGAAAACCCTCTATAAAACCCAAGGCTCTCCCCACCCTTGGCGTGGACGCCTTTTCCGGCCTCCACCCATCTGCACCCAGATGCTCAAATAAACAGCATTGTCTACACACGAGGCTTCGTGTGTCTCTCTCTGGGCTCCGGACCTGACAGTATAGACTTTGGTACTGAAAGTGGCCCTAGAGGAAGAGAGTTTGGAGGATGAGTTCTGTGAATTGGGGTTCCTGGTATTGGCTCCCTAATCTGATTAGATTCGAAGATGCTAATTACCCTGTCCAGTAGTAAAGAGAGCCTTGATAGTCCATGGTATGATCCAGTCATGGAGATACGTAAAACATCACCATTGGAAACTGCTAATCAACCATTTATAAGCAGCAAAGAGTCAGGTGACTGTGTATATGCTACTTTTGAACATTCCTGACAAACTAACAAACACAATGAGATCAGTGGGTTGCTCCCAACGTACCTGGGCAATTAGTAAGGAAAAAGAGCATGAGCTAAAGGGTTTGCGTTCTCACGTCAAGCACCGCACTGATGACCTGAAAACTTCTGTGTCTGCCCCGAGGGACACCCTTATCTCATGCAGCTGCAGGACTGAGATCCCTGACGCCTCCAGTGGATTCCTGATAAGAAGGTGAGGTTTGGCCCCGTTTCCTCCCTGTCTCCGGCACTCGTTGCCTTTCTGCCTTCTGCCCTGGGGTGACACGGCACGAATGCCCTCACCAGACACTTGTGCCTTTGTGTCCCTGGACTTTTCACTACCGGGACCCAAATACATTTCTGTTCCTTATAAATTCCCTGGTCTGTGGTGTTCTGTTACAGCAACCTAAAACAAACTCAGACAGCTAGGGACCCCACAAGTCTGCCTTCTGGACCTCATTCTGTTGGACCAGAGTAATAAATAAGTTCAACGTGGGAGATACCCTTGATAGTCTAGAACATTCTCTGCTTCCTCTGAGCCTCCCGATTGCCTGCAGCCTTACAATTAGTTAGTAAAGTGTGATACTGGGTTAGAGCCTCCGTGAGTGAGATTCGTGTCGTTTGATTTGACAATTTGATCCTGTTTGTTAGGTCTGTTCCTGACCCAGGGAATGTCTGACTTAGATGAGACAAGGATATATTATTTCTGGATAATATATCCTTGTGAACATGAGGAAATAGGATGTCTGCTCCAATACAAACTTCAGACTGAGGAATATTATTAGGAGTTCCTGACAGAATTGAAGGAATTTAAGCCTATTAGTACATTTCCATCTCTGTCATTTGTTTTTCATAATTGCTATAATCAAAGAAAACTTGTTTCATAAAAATTTTGTTAGCTTGCTACCAAGTGAACAGCACACACTATATTTCTAGAATTCACAGGTCCTGTGGTATGTATATATTTAGACTTAAATGAATCGAGTTTAGTATACAAAGACATAACTTAAAGTGATGCCTGAATTTAATTTTATTTACTTTCAAAATTACAAGTCCTGGATAGAAATACAAATATATGTTCCTTCAAGGTATATATTTTCACAATGTGACTTTGCTGATAAGAATTGTGTAAACTCTATAAAAATCTCCGTAGATTGAACTATTTTCTTAAATAATATCTGTGGGGCTTGTTCCTTTCTATTATGTTGTCATTTAGGTTAGTAAACTAATACTTATATTGCCATTGGACTGGCATTATAGTTTTAAAAATTAATATTTATGATTTTCCATTCATGTTATTGAATGTTATTTAGAGTGCTTTCCTTCAAATATTCTTCAGTCTAGCTCTGGAATAATAAAACTGTACTTCCTTTCAACTCTTTGGGCTGCCAATTTTCCGTTTGATTGCAGCTAAGTTAACCTTAAGTTAATTTTCTATAGTATAACAAACATCTTGTCTCATTGGCTCTATTGAAACAAATTTGTTTGGGTCAATAAAGGGCTCTCAAAGAAAAAAGTGTCATAAAAAGGAAGAATAATTGTCTCTATAAAAGAATATGATGGAGAAAGTTCATTTTGTGGTACCATATATTGAACCATAGTTCTGCATGTTTGTTCACCAGAATGCCCATGTGTTTGTGTGTGTGCGTGGCCGGGGGGGGGGGGTGGGGGGGGGTTGGGGGGGTGTAAAATTTGGTTTTTACACAAATCACAATTTAAGGAAGGAAGTTGTAATACTGACTCTCACCATCTCTCTGGTCACTCTCCTGTTCCTTTATGCCAGCCACGTTAAATTCCAGATATCAGAGATTTTTCAGTTTTTGCTCACCATTTTCCATGTATTCCTATTTCCTTGACTCAGATTTTCACCCCAAATACCTAAATATCTTCTGTATTGCCAGACAGATAAGTATAGTTATAGCACCGTGGAGGGTGCTGTGTATACAGGAACTTACAGAAAACCCAGCTGCTGAAGGGTTTTACGTAGGTCTTTACGTAGGATGTGATTGATTTGTATTGCAAGAGATTCTTCTGGTAGTTTTACGGAAGATGAACTTAAAAAGAAGTAAAGTAGAATCAGGTAAAATAGTTGGAAGGCTGTTACAATTTGACAAAGCAGAGAGAATGAGAGCCTTAGGTAGCCATCACCATCCATTATATATTTGTATATATTTAAATCCATTAGTTCATAAGGATAACAAAGCAAAAAGCAAATAATTGTCCACGGTTGGAGAGTAACATTCATCCAACACTCTGTTTTGAAAACTAGTAAAGAGGACTAAGCATTTATTCACCTTTTCTTTATGAACGCTGCCACTGGGTAATAAAATAGTGAAGTTTCTCTTTATAGCGTATTCTAGCTAATGAATGAAGGAATTACAATATCACCATTTCACAACCCTGAATGAATGAACAGACCTAGGCATTGATCATTAACCGCTGCTAAAATCACACAAAAGGAGGCAGCCACACACCGTACGTCTCCTTATGGAAGAAGACAACTCCCTCTGCGAAGCAGCCTTGCTCAAATATTGAACCTGGATCTGATCTAATCTCCACATCCAACTCTCAACTTACAGAAAATACAGAGCATGTCAAAGGACAGATTATTAGATAATTTATTTAACAAAATATTTTTTTCTCTTTTATTATTGTTAACTAAACCTAAATCTTTTACAAGAGGTAATTATCTATTAAGTGCCTCAGCCTTTCAGAGGAATTTTCCTAGGCCATTGATGGAAGATTCCAGTAGGTTTAAACATATTTTCCATATTAAACATGGGTAGGATGCAAATCAGTGCCAGGTGATCTCTGCTGAGCTGTGCGCTGACAGGCTGGCTAATGAGATTCTGCGAGAAGGATCACCTCTGAATGAAAGTGTATTGCTGAGATATGAATGGAAAGAAGGAAAGATTAAATGTCTTGTTTTGCAGTTAATTTAATCACGGAGCTTTGAAATCTTTCTTTTTTTCATTCCAAGAATGTTACTGATCATTATAAACAGAATTTGGCGTGTTCCATTTATTTCTTCCTGACATATCACACTGCGTACTTGCAGGTGTCTGAGCGCCTATGTGTAGGTTTGAATTTTCTCAATATGCACTCAGGAAAGACTAGATCCCTCCAATATTTGTGAAGGTCACCCGAAAAATCAAAAAAACAACTGGTACTTTTATTCCTAGGAAGAAATCACTTCTTATGAAAGGGCTTCTTCAGTCAATGATTCAATCATCAAACATTTATCAAATGTTCACTCTATGTCAACTTTTAAGCTAAATGCTGCAGGTATAATGATTTACTTATGAAATTTATTTAACAAATAATTTTATAGTATAGTAGTTTCTGCCCTTATCTGAGGTTTCACTTTGCAGAGTTTAAGTTACCTTTCAATGCTGTCCAAAAATATTAAAGGAAAAATTTTAGAAATAAACGATTCCTAAGTTTTAAATTGCACGCTGTTCTGAGCAGCATGATGAAATCTTGAGCCATCCTCCTCTGTCTTGATGGGGTGTGAATCACCCCTTTGTTCAGCAGATCCACGCCGTGTAGGCGACCCACCCATCTGTCATCAACATCGTCTGCCTCTGACGGCCAAGCGTTGTCATCAACAGTGTCATGGCTCCACGATCCAGATAACCCAAAGCAAATGATCCTCCTTTTCATCAGAAGGTCAGATGGTAGCCTAATGCCAGGTCACAAAGCCTGTCACCCACCTCGCTTCATCTGATCACGTGGGCATTGTATCAGCTCGTGTCATCACAAGAAGAAGGGTGGGTACAGTACAATAAACAATATTTAGAGAGAGAGACCACATTCACATAACTTTCATTACAGTATATTGTTCTAATTGTTCTATTTTATTCTTAGTGATTGTTGTTAATCCCTTACTGTGCCTGATTTATAATTTAAACTTTATCATAAGTACATATGTATAGGAAAAAAAACAGTATATACAGGGTTTTGTACTATCTGAGGTTTCGGGCTTCCACTGGATCCGGAGGGACTATCCTACCCATAATATGCTGAGCCTCTTTAGAGCTGGGAGATCTGCTATTTGAACTCAGAGAACCTGGCTCCAGATTTTGCATCAGAAGTTCCCAAACTTTTTCATTCATTGCATTGTAGTGTCTTACTGATGTATTTCATGGTATAGCAAAAGAAATATCCTAGAGTTTCATTATTGTGTATTTAATTCTCTAAACTTCATAATAATAGTATATTAGTGTCTGACTTGTGTCTCTGTGTTTTTCCAAATATTTAAAAGATCTGGTGGTACTTTTGGGAATTCACAATGAGAAACAACAGAGGGATAATAAATAACTGGCAGGATGGCACCTAAAGGCCAAGAGGATGTATGTACAAGTGAGAGAGAAAGAGGAAGTATAAGCAAGATGAACTTCAGTAAATCTCTGCAAGCAGAGGGTACCATATTCATTGCTCATGTTACATTGAGGACAACACTTAATTTAAGCAACATCATTCATCACATTACATTAATGCTGTTAATTTTGGTACTGACCATTAGGTAACTTTGTTTCTATCTAAATTATGGATTGTTTGAATAAAAATTACACACGAGTCTATGTATGGTTTTATACTTAAATATATTTTTGTAATATTTTTAAATGATTTAAATTATCACTGTGGTTCATAATATTTTTTCTTTAAATATTCTTTGAAAGGGATCTATAAAATATTCAAAGCTTCAAAACACTGATGAGGGCATGACTAGTAATGCAATTAAATTGCATTAAAATAATAGTATTAGCTTACACTTTTTAAAAGAGGAGAGCAACCCTTCTAGGTTTTAAAATTAGTTGTAATCACGTAAGAGTGATGGTCATGCTGATAGAACTAACTTAGTTTCAAAAGACTGTTGATTTGCCTTGGAGGATTTTTCCAATTTAATTTAAGTTTCTCAACCAGGGAGCAGCTCAAATGATTTGTGGTTTCATAAAGCATTCTGAAAGGCCATTTCATTGTCCATAGCAAATAAACTCGGAATCAGATTCCCTCACCCCAGTGTGTTACAGAGAGTCACTTTCACAATAGGCCATCCAAATTTTATCAGAAATTATTGGATCACCATAAAACCAAACTCTTCGCTATATTTCTGGTCATGGTGAGAAAAAAAAATATTTACTTTAGACTATGATTTAAGCATAGTTCGTGGCATTTCAAGACCATGACTCCTTACATGAATACCGTTTCCTTCTTTCCGAAGACAAATTGATCTTTTAAGAAATTGAAATTATAGAAAAATAAATCCTTTTTCTATAAATAGGAAATAACTGAATGGTTACAGTGAGACATTTCAATTTAGAAAGCTACGCAGTGGTAAGTCCTAGTAATGACAGTAGCAATAACAAAATCCAGTGAGAAAAAGCAGCATCATTTTGGATGATTTTTCTAATTTTTTTTTTTTTTTTTTGAGACAGAGTCTCACTCTGTTGCCCAGGCTAGAGTGAGTGCCGTGGCATCAGCCTAGCTCACAGCAACCTCAAACTCCTGAGCTCAAGCGATCCTCCTGTCTCAGCCTCCCGAGTAGCTGGGACTACAGGCATGCACCACCATGCCCGGCTAATTTTTTCTATATATATATTTTTAGCTGTCCATATAATATCTTTCTATTTTTAGTAGAGATGGGGTCTCGCTCTTGCTCAGGCTGGTCTCGAACTCCTGAGCTCAAACGATCCACCCACCTCGGCCTCCCAGAGTGCTAGGATTACAGGCGTGAGCCACCGCGCCCGGCCGATTTTTCTAATTTTTTATGTTTTTTCTGTATCGATTACTCTCACATATTTTCTTATATATACAGGCACTCACACTCACACACACACACACACACACACAAACACTTTTATGGTAAAATTATCTTCAGAAATTAATATTTCAATTTAACTCGAATTCAGACTTCTTATAGATCAGGCAGTATTTATATCCCTAAGGTTTTTTTTTAACATAAATAAAAATAAACTCGTCTTAAATTTCCATATTACTATTAAAATATGTGTGTAGTTACAACTAGTTTAAATAGTTTTAACTTAATTCCCCTGGTTTACTATCTGTATTTGGTCTCCCCCCTAAAACACACACTTGCTTCTAAAGCATGTTTATTAAAAATAACTAGGAATGGAATATATCATAAAAATGACCACAGCAAGTTTAGGCTTAATGTCTAGACTCAGACATGGCAGGCTGTCATTCTTAAAGTCGCTATTATTAATAAGGATCAGGACAAATAACATTATCATGTCAATGGTTTGGGGAACAATGCACCATCGCATGCTGGTCATCTAAGCTCAAGAAAAATAGGAAGTCAGAAGCATTGAGACAAATCAACAAACACTCCCTTATGGGAAATGATATTCTGCCTACTAGGAAAAGCATCAGAATATTCAGTGTAGGTTAATATATATTGCCAAATGAGGAAGTTGTCAATGTATCCGTTCATATTTTATGCTAATATATTCCCAAATGGAAAGAGTATTAGAATATTGCATTGTAGTTACTTGCAACAAAGTGACTAATATAAGTAAGTAATTTTGCAGTAGTAATCCCAGAGGCTGATGCTGATTCTGCTTGTAAGAAAGATTGTTTTTCTCTGGAGTAAATGGTCCTTGGTTAGCAAATATACTAACGGAGGTACAAAGGTCAAACAATCTCAGGACATAGATTGGAAGGAAAGAGGAGACAGCTAAACAAAGAGTTGTTTAGATTTTTCTAGATAACAGATGACATCAAACTTGCATTTTGGGACGAACATTAAGCAACTGAAAAGAGGAAGGAGGAACCAAATTAGAGAGAGAGGAGGGGGAGAAAAAGAGGGGAGGAAGAGAGAGATGAGAAGGCAGAGGGGAAGGAGAGGGAAAGGAGAGAGAGGAAAGGAGAGAGAGGAGAGGGGAGGAGGAGAGAAAGAAGGAAGAGTTCCTGCAAAGCAGCAATCCATGAGGGACCAGCAGGAAATGACAGCCAGAAAGTCATTACTGGCAGACATCAGAAAATTTTAGTATGTTTCTGTAGTATTTCTCATATGTACAACTGGACCTTAGTTTATAGTACTTTGCATTTTGGTATTTTTGGAATTGGATCCAAATTTAAAAGTAAGAATGAAGAGATATGAGTTACTAATATCTTTTTAAAAGACATTCAGAAATGTACCTTTTGGAGCTATGTTTTACTAGCATGCCTTGTCTATATTCGAAAAGAAGTGAAGCAGTTTCCAGCTGCTATCCAACTGAAAGGCTACAGGCACACGCAAACATCTCTTACACGTTCTTTATTAGTTAAAATAGTTTTACGTTTCTTTTCTAAGGAATATTCCAATTTATAGATGAAAATTTTTTGTTGATAGGCTAAAATATATGCCTCAGTTTCTACTGAGAATTTGTGATTTTGAGGGGGAGGATGGGGATGAGTATATTCACACCTAATGGGTGCGGTGTGCACCATCTGGGGGACGGACACGCTTGAAGCTGACTCGGGTGGGGCAAAGGCAACATGTGTAACCTAAACATTTCTACCTCTGTAATACGCTGAAATAAAAAAATAATAAAAAAGTAAAAAAATAACGTGTTAGATGAATTTAGCAAAGAAACTATGACTTATGATTTCTATCTTAAGTTTCCATGGACTAGGGTCACATTTGCTAATTAGGACAGTGAATTACAAAATATGTGTTTGAGTAAAAGCATGCACAGAGAAAAAACAATCTGCAAACATAACGATCAGTGGAAAAATTCAAATTCAAAAGTCAATACTGAGAGGCTCTATGGAATATTTAGTAGGAGTTAAGGCTCTGGAGCCAGAATTCAAATAATAACTTTGCTTCTTTTTGGTCATATGATCTTGGACAAGTTATTCAACCTCATCACATCTGTGTTTCTCTTCTGCAAAATTAAGGTACTAGAAGCTACTACTTAGATTGTTTAGAGGATTGAACGAGTTAAAATTTATAGGACACTAAGAATAATACTTTGCACAGAGTAGGTACTAAACAAGTTCTTAATATTCTTGCTTTTTGACCTATTGCTTTGTTGTTAAAATTTTCATTTTAGTAGTCATTTCCAATCATCAGTATAACTTCCTGTCATTTCGTTTCTCTTTCTGGTAAATTAATTCAGCACAGTGAGTACACTAAAACCAGGGTTAAAGCGTAAAAATGTCTCACAAAAATTCTAAAATTTAAAACTTGCTCATTTTGGTTTCCAAAAACAGTTCAATGCAGGTTTCCAGTTTATATTTAACACAAACTTTAAATATTTCAATTGAGTACTATGAGAATAAACACATCAGTTCAACCATACTACTGGAGTGAGTGATTTTAGACACAGATACAGCTTGGTTATTTGTGGAGAGAAATTTTCCACATAGCTATGTTCACATATACACACATCAGAAAGGGCAATGTTCATATATGAGAGTCCTATTTATCTACCTGCGTGATGTCTTTTACAGGTACCTAGGTGATCTGATTACACCACTGTTACAAGGCTCATAAAAAAGAAGCAGAATACTAATGGTTAATGAAACTAGCGGGCAAATGTATATGTTTATTTGTATATACATAACATGTATGTCTAAGTTTTAAAATCATGAAAGACCACCAGGAAGTCAACATAGAAAATGCAAAATGGCCCTGACTCTATTTCATGTTCCATTAATGCACAGTTGCTAACATATGCAAATCCAGAGAGTACTTATGATGATGTTTCCAAATGAAACAAACGTAGAGCTCACAAAGGCCACGTTGTCTCCTTTCTAAGCACAGGAAAATGATACTTTTATCTTTTCATAGTTACATCCGCCCACCTGAGCCATTACTGTCAGGGATGAAGGTGACTTTTCTTACCTGCCTGAATAATGTTAATCATACTCAATCATGTTCCTAATCTCACTGTTTATTCTTTTATTTGGATTTGGGTGGCAAAGCAACTTCAATAATACCACTGCCAATGGAAATACAGTGTATTTGACAATTTCTGTGATGAGTTTATTGCTGCAACAAGGGCTTTCAAGCTAATCGTTATACGACTGCCTTTTCAGTCTGGGTGAGTTAAATATCCCAGTAAGATATTTTGTCTTCTATGTACTGCTTTCCAATATAAGAAAAAATTCTTTTTGCTTTCTGTTATATTTCTTTACTTTGTACTTAGTTTTTAAAACACAGTTTAAGTTTGCCCCCTCCACTCTTTTTCTTTCTCTGTCTCTCTCTTTTCCCTCTCTCTTTCCTTCCTTCCTTCCTCCCTCCCTCCCTCTTTCTTTCTTTCTCTCTCTCTCTCTCTTTCTTTCTTTCATCTTTCTTTGTTTCTTTTTCTTTCTTTTCTTTCCTTCTCATTTTAAGACATTTGAAATCAAGACGTACTTTTCTGTAGGAGAACACAATGCTTTGAACTGATTTCTCCTGCTTTGAGGAAAAGGCAACGGCATTTGAATATAGCATTTTCAGAACGCGTTTCAATTTCAAGGTCTTTTTCAATTTCCTTTCCTTTCAGTATTAATGGTACAAAAGTGAAATTGTACTCCACAGGAGCTCTGAACTTTTATTATTTTTTTAAAGTAGAGCAGTAAGAATGGCTCAGAATTAAATTATCTAACCTTAGCAGGTAGTCAAAATTAATTGTGCTTTTTTATTTAAAACATTAAATGGTTTTATAGAGTCAGAACATGAATAGCTGAAACTGTGGAAAGAGTTCTGAAATTGCACACACACACACACACACACACACACACACAAAATCTCAACATTAGACTTATCGAGGCCAAGAACCATATTCTTTCCATTACACAAAGCACTGAACAGAAGTGTAGTAGGACATTTCCTAGTTTGATGAATATCGTAAGAGAAAGACAGCGGCGTTAGCTGAGACAGCTCATTATAATTCAGGCCAATTAAATGGCCAGTTAATAATCACTATTTATGTCTTCATAGACAATGACAAAATGGAGAAAACCAATCCGAAAATATCGCCACTGATTCCAGTAGGGCTTTTAAGTTATTAACCATGAGATTTAAAGTCTCTAATAAGCGGTTGTTTCTCCACTTTGCTGAGACTTTGCCAGCTTGGTTGCTTTTACTAAAATACTTTCTAATACTTTCTCCTTCTCACGGAGACAGTTGCTACAGCTTGAGTAGCAAAATGAAGTTCATGGACTTTAATTGTATTCTTCCCCTGGTGTTTCAATTACTCTGTTCAGTAATTATCTAATACTGCAAACTAACCAATGTAAGCGCTTAAGTTAGTGCTAGATCCAATACTATTCCAGCCTGTCTTGAGCGCAAATGAATCCAAGGAATGTCTGATCTTTACATTAAAATCTAATTTGCATATAAAAGACATTAAAATAGTCGAGCAAAAAACTCTCACTTGGTCACAGGCCTCATTTTAATATATGCTTTTTTAAAAAGTGATAATAATTGGTTGATACCCAGGAAATAGACTTAAATAAAAGCACGCCTATAAAACACTTGTTTCTAACAAAAAATAGACTCGTTTACAATGAACACACTCATTAAGAAAATACATACATAAAAACTAAATGAAATTCATTCAGTAGACCAAAATTTTGGGGCAAAATAAAAGTAAGGATTTAACTTTCTTGTTCTCGTGACCCTTAACCGCTACACAACACTCCGAATTTCAGACATATTTCTGACAAAGGGTCAGTTGGTACATTCCACAGTGCTGTTAGGAGGCAGTCATGGTGGAATTCTTGTTCATCATGGGGTTATGAATAGGGGGGAAAACATGGGTTCAAAATGCCAAATTCCAGATGAATGTTGTGCCTTCTCTGTTTCTGAAACACTGTGTTGTTTTCAGTCTTTAATTTTCTTTCTTTGAGGATGACCAGGACTTACTAAGCTTTTAAGTTTTCTTCCTTGAACCAGTCCGAGGCACACCAGTGGTTGTTAGGATGGCTACTATCTTGGCGCATGAAACAGTTTTCCTCTATATGAAACTAACTGTCATGGTTTTATTACAGGAGACTTCAAATGCTTTATTAAATCTGTTTTTCTTCTTTGATTCATTTCTTTTTACTGATTACCACTAAGACTGCAAGTATTAAGCTTGATGATTTCTAAAGTCTACACTGTCAACCCAATAGTGCCAGAAAATCTAGATTTATTTTATTTTATTTTATTTTTTTTGAGACAGAGTCTCACTTTGTTGCCCAGGCTAGAGTTAGATTTAATTTTTCAAAAGCCTAACTATGGCTGTTCCATGTTAAATCATTAGACCTTAAACCATTAATATCATAAGACCTTAAATCAAGCTCCTTATCTGTCTAGCACCTTTTCCTCTGCCCAATTTGTTCTATTGGAGGACAGAATACCTCTATTTCAGAATAATATAGAAAAATGTCAGTACCTATGCAACATTGTTGCTCTAGAAAACTGGGGTAGAGCTTGAGGGAGGGAGGAAGGGTTTCTCCTTGTCTACTAGTGTGTTACTAAAGGTTATTCCACCAGGAGAGTAACATGAGGATGAAGAACATGAAACTATCAGAACTTTTCTGAACATCATTGAAAATTCTTTCCCAGAAAACCATATTTATTCAAAAATAAAGTCAAACAAAAATCAGATGCCAAAACTGTGAATTGAATGTTTAACTTTAAAAAACAATATTTTTTATGGACATACAAGTCACCTAAGAGGTAAACAGCCCTCAGTTCTAATTGAGTTTCTCCTATGCTTTGATTAATTGTTCTAAGGGAAATATTCAAATTACAGGAGTTTAAGAAAAAAGAGAGACAGAAAGCTTATTTAAAGAAATAATACCAGTAAACTTTTCAAATCTAAAGAAATATACAAATATCCAGGTGGATGAAGGCTAAGAGTCTCCAGTGAAATTCAATCTAAACAAGACTACACCAAGACCTATTATGTAAAATCAACGGTCGAAAACCAAAGACAGAAAAAAGATCCCGAAAACAGCAAGAGAAAAGAAGCATATTACATGTAAGAGAATTTTAATAAGGCTAGTAGTGGATTTATTTCAGCTTTTATTTGTCTGGAAAAGACTTCATCTCTCCATTTCTGAAGGACATGTTTGCTGGTTAAAGTATTCTTGGTTGACAGCCCACCCCCCCCCCCCCCCCACCCCGGCCCCCAACCCCCAACCCTACTCTTTAGCACTTTGAATATATCATCCCCTCTATTTTCTGGCCTGTCAGATTTCTGCTAAGAAATCCAGAAAATGTGGGGTGTATGTATGTATGTACACACACACACACACACACACACACATACCATGGAGTACTACTCAGCCATAAAAAGGAATGAAATAATGTCTTTTGCGGCACTTTGGATGGAACTGGAGACCATTATCCTAAGTAAGGCATCTCAGGAATGGAAAAAAAACAAACACCACATCTTTTCTCTTATGGGAGCTGAAGGGGAGCTAAAGGGAAGACATACATGGTCGGAAAGAACAGTGATGGACATCGGAAACTAAGAAGGGGGAGAGGGAGGGCACAAGGGATGAAAAATCTACCTATTGAGGACAATCACAACTATTCTGGTGACAGGTACACTGAAAACTCTGAGTTCAGCATGATGCAATTTATCCATGTAACAAAGAACACTTGCACCCCCTACATTTTTTGAAATAAAAAGAAAATAAAAGAGTATTTTCTTCAAAATAACAGTTAAATTATCATGTGCATATATTAATAAATAGTATGTCTTACTTAATGTACATTATATAATTCTATACACATACACATATGGATGCACACACTAATATATACCTATACACCCACACAACCTTTGTGGTTCTCTCTTCACGTGTGACGTCACTGAAGCCTTGGTTAAATTTCAATATTCTATTATCCTGTTTGAGGTTATGCCACTTAAGAGCACATCAGTGACCTTTGACTATTGTATGAGCAGTGCGGGGTAGCAATTTGTTTTTCTACTGAGAATAAGTAAATAGCTGGGTTTGAGCTGGTCAATTTCATTTAGCGTTATGAGGAATTTTTAAATTCATATTGTTCTTCGGCCTGAAATTAGGAACACACTGTCCTTTTAGGGTTTCAGGAGAGGAACTAACCTCTCAGAGAACCATTTGAAGCACATGGCCTCTTTTTTAAGTTTAGGGTTTTAAAATTTAAATAATACTAATATTTATATTAATTAAAAGGAATAGTACATACTAAAAAATAAGGGAGAAAATAAGAAAAGATTAGATAGCACACAACTGTGGTCACTTAATTCCTTTGTGACAGTCTCCAGACGAAGTATCTGGGTCACAGTCAAGAGGTGCTTCACTCAGTAGCTTATTAAAAACAGAGTTCACTGGCCCACGTGTACTTTGAAGATTTTTAAAAAGTGAATTTATTTTACTGGTTTCAATCATGTATTACCATGGTCATAAGGTCTTAGGGTGGGTGGGAAAAAAGCTTTGATTTTGAAGTCGTATCCAAGTTTCACCTTTGCAGGGTAAACAGCTCAATAACGGAAGATCGAAAATGATGACAAGGTCTTAACAATCTTCGGTTCCTTTGTAATTCTAAGTTGTCTCCTATTATTTTTGTACATCTGTTTGCTAAACTTATTTATGCACAAAATGAATTTAGTGATATATAGGATGAGAGAGGCACAAGTGAAAAATTATGTGAGAATGCTGAATGGAGATTTAAAAAAGAATTATGCTCAGAATTGCCTACCTAATCTAGTGTACCATAATTGGTTTTGTCTTTATTTAATAGCCATTGCATTATGAAACAGTTACACAGTCAATTGGTCATAACCTAGAAGTCCTACTAGTAACACTGCCATGTTACCCAAAATAATGTGCAAAAATAATAGAGATAAACAATTCAATCCTCCTGAAGCCAAGTCCAATACCTTGTACATTCCCTATAAAACTATTTTTTGCTAACACCTATATTTACAAGTGTATGAACATTTTATATAAGTAAATACTGTGCTTGTTTGAGATTATAGAAAGGTCTCAGGCTGCTTGTCCATCTTATATTTTAACCACAATTGTGTTTTAATTGTATTTGAAACACAATTTTCAAACCCAAGTTTGGCAGGGTGATCAGTCCAGAAATAGAGTTTGTGTTACATAAGTCTCACTGCTTCAAACTACAGCATATGTTAGAACAAGGGAGGCTGTTCTCAGGCGCTCTAGCTGGGGTGGGCAAAGCTTAAAAAGAGGCAAAAAGACTAAGTTCAATTACTTGTTGGGATATTTTGGCTGTATCCCATTCTGAAGCTTTTGCGGGGGGCGGGGGGGTGAGTGTATGTGCATGGAATGATTAAGGCTTAGTTCAAGATTTTGTTTTTTCCAATGACTATTTGATTTCAAACCTACTGCACCTTAAAATTTTAGTGATTAGGAATCTAAAATATTCAAAATTATATTTTATCAATACCACATAAAGAAACACAAATTGTGATGTTATTTATAAGTGTTCTTACCTTCACGTCTTTGACATTCATCCTTGTTCCTTCCTTTCCAACAAATATGTCATCAATGTCCACAAGGATGTACCTGTCCAAGGACAATGTCAGCCTCTTCCCTGACAAGAAGGAGATGGCATCTATGAAGATGAGCTTGTGCAACCAGAAGTTCAAGTTGTTCCCAAAAAGAACTCGCTGAATTCCATCATGAAGCCCCAGATCCTGAATCACTGTCGCCAAAAGTGTTTTGCTAGACAAAGATGAAAAGGATTTTTCTGTCTGTAATTCAGTTAAAAGTACAGGCTGGTAGGTCGAATGATTATATTGGAAAATAGTCCAGTCTTCCCCAGGCAGGGGGCCTTTCTCAACCTTGGGGGCTTTGGTGATATGCAGCAAACGCGACTGAGGGTTGACCAAACAGTCCTTTAGAGCTAGATTATTGAAAAGGTGCAATGGAAATCCTTTTAATTGTGTACTTGGTAAGCTGTTCTCATTGGCTTTATGAAAACCGATGATACTAACACTGTATTCCACACAGTATTTTTCCAAAAGCTCTCGATTCCATGAGTCCATGCTGACGTACTTCAGAATATTTTCATAAATAACTAAAGTGTACTTCCCTTTGCCATTATCTGTAAGAGGAGGCATGTCTCCCTTGCCGGGGGCGATGATCATGTTGTACCGAAATCGGCTGGACTCCAAAATAGCCACGATGTCTTGACCAAGTTGAGAGTATTGGCTCTCCACAAAGAGTAGGACAGTAGGATCAGTTTTGGATGTATCAATAGGTTTGACTGTTTTCAGCTCCATGGACCGATAGGGGAGAATTTTGACGTCAGCACACTCTGCTTCTGCAGTGGTTTCAATGAGGGTCATCTCCTGTTTGTAGCCAGAATAGAGAAAATAGGCAGAAATAACCATGCTCACCAAGCAAAAGGTAGCCAAGAGGACGATCAGTGTTCGAAAACTTCTCCGGAGCTTCACAATAAGATTCATTTTTTAAAATAATGCTTTGGAAGTTTTTTTTCCAATTTCTTTTTCTAAAGTGCCATAGTGAATAAAGTATGAGATGATGTAAACATAACTTCCCAAAAGTTCATGTAACCATTGCAAATCATGTAAAATGTTTGAAGGGATCACAAATAAATTAAAGCTGGAAGGCAATGGACCAGGAGGGCACAAGCGGAAGAGATTTTGAGTATGTCCAATACCAAGAATTGCTGCAGAATCCTCTAAGCATAATCTGAAAAAGAGGAGAAATCCAATAACTAAGACAAAAATAGAACTAGAACTATTTATGTGTATTTATATATATATATGCTGCTATCTAAAAATCAAAGATATGAAAGATAATTTTATTGTGCTAATATGCCAAAATGTTAGTAGCCTGATGTTGACAATCTAGATTGTACTGCTTAGAGTATGGTAGACTTTGTGAGGACCTCCAGAATACAGAATCCTATTTGATTTTACCCAAACATCCATATATACAGAAACACATATTGAGATCATTTCTCAACTAGTCACCTAGGGAAGAAAAGTCATAAAAAAGTATCCTTTAGTATAGAACATTAATTACCATAAAAACAACTTCGACAGAACTGGCAAACCGTATATATACATAGAATTAGACAAACTGCTTCATCACAATTAGACATCATTTTTCATTATTCTTAGGTGGTTTTTTCTTTGTAGAGATGTTTCTAATTTTTATTACTTTCTGTACAATTTTTTTTTTCATTCCCCTCAAAACTAGGTTAGAATACTTAAAAAAAAATTTCCATTTCCCAGTTTGCCAAACTAGTGTCCATAGGAAAACATCCAAAATAGTTCATGCTTGCAATTTGTGATATGTATACTTAAGATGTGTATTGTTAACTCATTACATCATGGAGAATTAAATTAGCATGTTTTGTAATGAGTAATACAAAATGAGTGATATTCTATCACTCTGTAGACATTTTATGAGTTTCTGTATTTTATATTTTCAATTTGAGGATCTGAATGATTAATGGTTATTTATAACAAAATTATTAGGTTAAACGATTGAACATTACAATAGTATACCACTGCTTTCATTTTGTATTTCTGTTTTAAAATAAACTTTTTCTCACTAATTTAAATGAAACAGTCTATGCTACATTGAAATAATATTTGTTTTTGTCTTAGATTTTGAACAAATATTTTAAAAACATTTTCAAAAGTTGAAAATCTGAAATTTTGAAATTTCTACCAAACATTTCAAATATTTTAATTCTTCAGTTCCAAATATATCAATGGACTTGAATTTTCCTCCATGAAACACATTGTACCAATTTGAAAAATCTCCCCCGTGATTTCATATTCATTTAAAAAGGAAATTAATTTCACATTAGAGACTTACTGATACTCTGTTTTCAAATAAAATCGTTTAAAATAACTATTTGCTTTCCAAAAGCCTTTCAAGTGTTTCAGAAGTCAGTTCCCTTTAAACAAATTGAAGTGCATTTTATTAAAAAGAAATGAAATACAGCAATAAAAAGGCATTGGTTTGGTATAAAATATATAAACCAATTATGCTATCCCTTCTAGTTTTGTGTATGTTTGAAAATGTTCATGAATAAATTTTTAAAATAAAAATCAAATTAAAAGATATGTGAAGGGGATGAAGGGGAAAAAAGAATACAAATGTATTTATTACCTCTGAAATATACACTTAAAAATGGTAAAGATCACAAATTATATATTTATATTTTACCTAAATAAAAAGCAAATTTAAAAAATTTAAAAAATGTATATTTCATATATATGTATATGTGTATATATATGTATAAAGCATTGCAATTGAAAGAGATTTGGAATTTCTCAAAGGATCTTTTCCAGTTTTATATTATATTCATTCCTAGACTTCTTCAAGCTCATGTAATTGATTTATAAATTAATTTAAGCAACCTTGGAATCAGACACATCCCACCCCTATCCCGTCCCGAAATGGCCCAACAAGAGCAGGAATCTAATAATCCACATACTTTGGAGGGGTTGTTTAGTGTTTTAATAGTAAAATTAAATTTAAATTTAATCAAGAGATTTGAATAGAAACTGAATGTATGACAAGTTAATATTTTGTCAAATCTTTATCTCTTCTGACATAAGAAATGGGATTTTTATTTCTGAACGTACAAAGGATGAGATGTCAGTTTTGCATATTAGAATAGTTCATCCTAATATGCAATAATAAAAAAGAAATAAAAAAGCATATGGGGATAGAATCTGCCAACCCAAAGAATAAATGAAATTGAAATGTGACATTTATTTAACATTAATATGTTCAGAGTTGGAAGAATGATAGGTACATATTACCACATGGTAGATATGTGTGTTTCCATGTGCTGTTTTAACTAAAAGAGTTATCCTGCTCATTCAATCCTCACATTTCTTCTTCCTCTACAAAAATCGGCCAGTGGAGATGAGGAAGCCTGGACCATAAAAGATGATGGACTGTCAATGTTTACTTACGTTCTACACCTGAGAGAGGAGTTGCTATGAGGCCATTGTTTGGAATGTCAAAGAGACGTGGTACATGATTTGTTTGAATTGTTTACCTAGCGTTGTGTCCCTTAAAAAGGGGTAAAAAAAAGGCAAGGGAGGGGATGGGAGTAGGGAGACCAACCAATGTGACAATCTTACATTGTCAACATAAGTAAAATAAAACAAGATTAATGTTCCAAAAGAAGCATATGGTAAATAACTCATATAAAATTAAGGGGATTCATTTCAGGATAATGGTGAAGGCACTAAAATGCACCAAAAGTGTATGATAACATGTACATGTGTTCTTAAGGACTCCAAGGCAACATGCTAACATTTTTATTTTACCTGAATCTCACACCCTCTGCAGAATGAATTTGAGACCAGTCAGCAACAAAAACATACAAGAGCTTTCTTTCCACCCCCCCACCGCCCCTTCCCCTTACATGGTAATGTTAGCCTTTCTTTATAGGATGAGCAAATAAATGGATTTCTGAGGGCATCGCATCTGTGAAAAATTAATATTTCCTTCACCACCACACAAAGAAAATTAAATAAGTGTTAGTCCCAATGCTTCTAAATCTGACTTTTACATGTCCTAATAAAGCCACTGTTAAAAATTTGGAAAGGGAGATCAACTCATTATTTTTCACGACAATCTGTCTCAAAATGTGGGCTGCATGACCTCTGCACAGACTTTAGGAAGAAAAAAGAGAGACCTTTGTACATGCTGCCTTCCTTGTTCTCACTACTTTTCTTATCTTTTCCTTCAATGCTTTCAAATGTGGGTCATCCCCTCAGTAGTAGTGGAATAAATATCGCCCAGAATCTATTACTGTCTTTTAAGATTAGATAACACGAAGACATTATTGTTTTGCATATCTGTTTTCAAACCGTTCATTTTCAAAATGTATCTAGAGATGCTCTAAAATATACTTTGTAAAGTGTATTTTCCACATGTTCTAAATTATTGTAATTTTTTAGCAGCAGAGGAGTTAGTAAACAGAGCAATTACAGGTGCTATCATAGTTATGGCTACTTTTTGGAAAGACAGAAATTCAGAAGAAAGCTAGCAATGACATCACATTGAATGTATGTGTGATTCCTTCTTTTTTGAATACTGTCTAATAAGCTATACAGGTCACCAAAGAGGCTCATTAAAGTTCAGCTGAAATTTAAAAATAACAATATTTCCAAGCATTTAATGAGTGGCTCCTACTTGCTAGTAATTATGCTACATTCTTTGCATTCATCATCCTGTTTACTCATTCTTAGACTATTTTTAAAATGGGGAAATTGCGATTTAGAGGGTTTAAGAAAGAAAGTAAGCTCACATGACCATTAATTTATAATGCTAGGGTTTTATGTTCCACCAACTGCATTGTTGAGAAAAGCCAAAGATTAGTCTGAGTGAAGCCAAACACTTAGCGGGAAGCATATTTACATTATTTCACCCCATATTAGCAAACTTAACTTCAATTTTAAAAGTTTGCATACTCAAAACCAGAAATATCTACCCAATATGGAGAAAACTGTACCGGTGACTCCAACCAACTTAAAGATGGTGTGTTAAGTTGGGAGGACTTAAGAATTTACAGTAATTTAATCAGCTTTGATTTTTCATGATACCTAGGAGAAAACATTTTAAGTACCTTATTTCTACATGTTTCATGAGTTTCTTGTTTTCTCTTAAGAAACTTAAAAAGAATTAGCTCATATTTCATATTAATGTAGCAGCATTAATACCTTTAATTAAAAATTAAAATGGTTAAAACAACCAAATTTAACCATTTTTTCATATACATAAGCTGCACCAGCACACCCCTGGGGTGAATTCCAAAATTGACAACCATCTTTTAAGAAAGTTGCAGTATTTTTCAAATTACAAGTCACCACCACATAAATGAACATGAACACGTGTGTGTGCGTGTTTGGTTCCCAATGTAACAGTGTTTCTTATTCCAGGTCATGGTCAAAAGTGTTTGAGTTGAAACACTACTCAAGAAGGCACAGCTAATTCAAATTATTTAAGCTGGTTCTAAGAGAATGATAAATATCACAGAGGTTTTAGCTAAAGATCAATTCAGTCTCTTATGATTCTGAGTGCTTTCTGAAAATATCCAATATTGATTCAATGAGGTTGAGACTAGGAATTGATTGATACCACATGGTTTGGTCCCTTGGAGTTCCTTTCGGCTTCAGCCACAAAATATTGTGGTATTATTTTCAGCAGCAACCATACCTACATAAATAACTCTTTTTCCCCCCAAATGAAGGTGCTAAGTAATGAGTAATTGTTATATTTAATCAAAATCAAAGTAGTATTCTTATTTTATGAGTTTCTGCAAAAATGATCCTTTCTTCCCCTGTAAATAACCATTTGATTATTACCTACCTTTTATTTACTTCATATTTTCTTGATTTCTGTGACAATATAAATTTATTTTAATCTCCAAAGTATGCATTCTTACCACTGCAAACTCCTAAAAGTGTCATTTCAAACATAATGATAACATTACTACCATGATATTATATTGTAACATAATATTATACTAGGCACATAGCTTTGAGCTATCAGCTATCTTCATACTTCAAAAGATTCTGAAGGCAACTCAGTAAATAGAAGAGTAAATGTCAGGCGATTTCTTTTATCACCATTTCCTGCAGATATATATAGTGCCTATTTACCATTTTCTTGTGTTTTGCTTGCTAAAGCAGAGGAATAACATGATTTTTTAAAGCAAAGAGCCCATTTTTTATTAAAATCAAACTGTAAATATCTATGTCTCCATCTCATTTATTAGAAAAACATGAGGTCTTCAAGAGTAGGAAACCACCATATGGACATTTGTTCTGCTTTGCCGTATAAGATTTAGATACAGTAATAGAAATGTGATCTGTGTCCAAGTTGACAAGTCTAGTGATCATTGCTTGGAACTCTGTGTTTATTTTTACAGCTAAGAGTTCATCATTGAATTTTATCCTTAATATTCCTAAAATAATAATTGTATCTTTAGAACGTATCGGCCAGAATTAAATAGAATTTAACAATGTTCGAATAACTGTATCAGTTCTATGGGTTCCTGAACTCCAGACAATTCCTTAGGAACTTGCAATGACATTGGGGATAAATCCCTGGGATAAATCCATGAATCTGTCTCATTTTGTAGAAATTTGGGGGTAATATTTACAATGGGACATTCAAAATTGAACTAGAACCAGACAGGCTACCTAAAATGTAGCTCAGGGGTGGGAGGGGGCGATGAGCCAAGAAGGCTGACTAAAGACACCACCTGTCAGGCTGTCCTGGCTGGAAGGTATAATATTGGACCGAGGAGAACAAAGAGCAGTTGCAGTTTGGGGGTGGACCACAGGGACAGACAGTGGAGGAGGAGGGGATGGGTCAATTCACACCTGACAGGTACAGTTCACACTATCTGGGTGATGGACACACATATAATTTAGACTCAAATTATACAAAAGCAATTCATGTAGCTAAAACTTCTGTACCCCTGTAATATTCTGAAATAAAAAAATAAAATAAAATTTAGTTCAGTCTTAGATTAGCTCCTATTTACTCCTCTATGTAAGAAGCAAAGGGCAATTCACCTGTTTCTCATGTTATCTTCGAAAACGTCTCAGTTCCTCTGTTTTAATCTGTTCTTCATTTATTCTCTTTATTTACTATTTCCCTTTCATCTCTGGAAAATTTCCTTTCTTTTATTTGACAGTGGGTGGTTTTAAAGTCACTGATGTAAAGCTTGTGGCAATGGATTTAATGGGAGGGGTGTGGGCAGTAACTGGCCAATCTATGTAACAATGTTTCCATTTTCTGTCTCTATTTTCTTCTCTTTCTATATAAACAATTTATATAGAAGCTACAAAAGGTGACCGAGGAAATATAATATCACGGTATTCTTCCCTGTTTGGATAAAAATCATATGAACAATTTTCTCTCAAAAGCAAGCTCTTTTTCTGTAAATTGTCTTATCTACAAAGGATGATTTGAAAAAATGTTTATGAAAACTCATACTGCTACCTTTTTAAAAAACAAAATTTATGTGTATTTTATAGTGGAAAGTATTATAAAATATTTGAAAACCCAGAAAAATCAAATCAAATCAACATTGCTTAACAAAAACCTCTGGCTAGTACTTTCTCTGTATGTAATTTTTTCTGTAGCTTAAAAATGTAACTTTGATCTTATCTTTTCACTTAAAACTATGACACTGTCTAGTTATAATAAAAGGGAAACACGATTAAGAGGCCTTATAGCCATCACTGTTGTTTCTTCTCTATCCTCCAACTTGTTACATTTTGATGATTTCAACACATTTCCAAGTCAGGCGGCCCCACTCCCTAACTCCCCAACCTTCTACTTTACAATGAGAAAAGGAAGGGAAGGTTGAACTGGCTCAGAATTATCCAGGGACCCCTCCCACTGAGGTTCCCCAAATCTAAGGAATTCTCCCTTGCGTCCTGATGCTGTGGAAAATGCATGTGTTTCTAAAGTCAACCTTTTCCTTTTGCCTTCGCGTATTTTCTAGAAATTCAACCTCTCCCTTCTGGGGACTTTGTTCAAAACTGGGTATAATGCTCTCTTAGTGACTGACCATAAACAGTAGCTACATATTAACATTTGTTTGGTAATTACAGTGTTTTTATATCTTCATGGCTTTAGTCTCCACCACTGTCCCCTCACTAATCTTAGTTTATCCGCCTGGGGCTGGCATCTCTGATCAGCTTGACTCCACGGATTGGCAACCAGGCGTCCATCCATTTGCCTGAGTTGATTCGCAACATGTGCTCACGACCCTTGTGCACACCGAGCATTGGGGATACAGAAGACTGCAGACCTGCGCATATACTAGTGTTTCCACGGTGGGTACGGGCAGCAGTGGCCTTGCTGAGACACATTCAGTGACTTCTGGGCAGTGGGATTAGCGGTGGGCAGGAAAGCCAGGACCTCCCAATGGGCAACTGAAGGCGAGACCTTGAAGGGCACTAAAACAACTGAGTAAAAGAGAAGGGAGGAGCCAATCCTATGTGGGCTGTAATTCTGAACCAGACCCCATTTGCACCCACAGGACGTGGGAGTCTGCAGAAATCTGGATTATGTTAATATCAGCATATTTCCCCCCAGAATTTATTTATTTATTTTTATTTTATGTTTTGTTTTGGTAAGCACACAAAATAAGATCTACCCTCTTCAGTGATTTTAAGTGTACAAGATAGCATGATTATTCCAGAATTTATTTGGTAAGGCCCGCTCATCATTTTATACATAAAGTGACAAATACAGTGTTCTTTCTACCTCGATCATTAATTTTCTACTTATGTCACTTTCTAGAACATGTTGTCTAATGAAGTTTTCCCTCAATCTTTTATCTTTTTTTTTTTTTTTTTTTTTGAGACAGAGTCTCACTCTGTCACCCGGGCTAGAGTGAGTGCCATGGCGTCAGCCTAGCTCACAGCAACCTCAAACTCCTGGGCTTAAGCGATCCTACTGCCTCAGCCTCCCGAGTAGCTGGGACTACAGGCATGCGCCACCATGCCCGGCTAATTTTTTGTATATATATATTTTAGTTGTCCATATAATTTCTTTCTATTTTTAGTAGAGACGGGGGTCTCACTCTTGCTCAGGCTGGTCTCGAACTCCTGACCTCGAGCGATCCACCCGCCTCGGCCTCCCAGAGTGCTAGGATTACAGGCGTGAGCCACCGCGCCCGGCCACAATCTTTTATCTTGTGTTTTAGGGAAAGGAATATGTTTTTCACTGGGCGCAGAACCTGGCTGCATAAAGTTATCTCTGCCAGCTGAGTGACCTATTCTACAGTGATGTTCTTTTTTAACAATTCAAGAAAATTATATTTACAGCTGTTTTGTTTTAAAAAGCCAAAGTAATGATCGGAGATAACGTAGCATAAATAAGTTATCTCTTCTAAAGTTGTAAAATACCCAAAACTGTAATGAAAAAACGATGTGACTAGAATTATGAAAAGGTAAAATTTTAAAACAACTTGTCCTCCATCCAGCAAACATTTTTTATCACACAGCCTATAAAAACAGGTTTATCAGTCATATTTTCCCTTTGTTTTTCTACGATGAGAAATAATAGCCTGTCTATTGATATAGCACATTGATTTGACAGGGAAACATAAGACATTTGCTTTTCAATAATGCATATTTCTTTATTTCTAAATATTCTTTTGGTCTCCTTTTTAACACTAGAGGGCAATATGTTCTAGCTTTTATTGCAAAAGTAGACCAACAGCACCTGTTCATCTGTTGACAGATTACCAAACAAAGAGAGTGCTAACTAGATGAGTCCTGAGAGTGAAGGTGACACGGCTCTTGGAGTGAACATCATGCTGTTGACACCAGGGAAAGATCAATGACTCTTAATGTTAAAATCCCAATTTTGCAACAGTTTCACACCAAATACGTTTTAATCAATTCTCTTCCTCTTATTTATAATGAAGAGCCAATTTATATTGTTTGTATGGTTCCCTGCTTCTCTAATTCTATTTCTACTTTTTAAATATGCACCTTCATATTTTTGTTTCTATTATGCACAAGAGATAGATAAATCAAACAACAGATCTTTTTAATATCTTGCTAATGTTTGTGAATTTTAAGAACTACATTTTTTTTCTGAAGCAAAAAGAGGTAAAACACCTATAATTCAAATATGTAAAAAAAGTTTTGCCACATCTTGCTTCCAAATGACCACTGATTTAGGATATATTTATTTTATTTCTTCACTAAATATAATAGCATGCATTGGTTTTTGCAAGAGATTTACCTTTCAGCTTCACATTTCTCTATTGTGCAAACACATTTGTGCAATGATTTCATTTACAAAAATGGCACAATTCTAAAAATTTGAATCTGCTTAAATAATGAACCTTTTAAAATATCTTAAGAGTAGAGAATTAACATACAATTAATGATAGCTTATATACAAAAGAGAAATATGTACACCATGATTTACGTTGTCTCTCAATTTACTCTGTTTCTTGGTTATGAGGATGAAATATAAAACCTAAGAACTATATTTGAAATAATTTAAAATTGTGCTTGCAATTTCCATTTAGAATGGCATTATGATTTATTTGCAAAAGAGGCTTTCTTGATACCACTTTCTACTGCTCACAGTTATATCTTACAGTTGTAACATTGTATGCATCCATTATAATTTATCATTTACCTGAGAATCTGTAAAAATACTTGTTCATGTGCAGCTGTTTTGCAGATGATTTGAAGGGTAATGGATAATTAGGAGGTTGTGCTTACAATGAAATACTCAAATTAATCATTCTGAGTAAAATGTACAAATATAACAATAGACGTTATCTCTGTTCATGCTTTGAGTTCTTCTCTGAAGTTGCTTTCCCTAAATTAGTCATTAAAAATTTGTTTAAAGAAAAGTATTTTTAGAGACTAAGAAATCTTTTTCAATAACTATCACAGAATTTGTCATAAAGGAGGACTGAATAACACCGTGATACAGATGCAAACTATAATTGGAATGCAAACATCAAGGTGATTAAAACATGCAATCCAAAAAAATTGTTCTTAATTAGATTTAGTCTCATCGTTCTACTCCAGTTATGGTTACGGCCACACCCACAAACACACAGATATCATAAAGTCCATTTTGAAAATTGGCCACAGACCAGATACGATACAGCTGTCACTGCTGATATTGAGACCTGGGGTGTACTTCAAGTGACACTTCTACTGATGCCCCTGGAACACGGACCTAGACGAAGACACCCCAACCTAAATGGAACTTTCTTTGGACCCATTCTTCACTTCAGTAGCTTCTGATTCAAAGTCTGATAAGAGCATATGGGATTAGACACCCTCAGTCGGCATGTCCGTGACGTGGCTGAGGACAGAATGACTTTACATGTGTATTGAGGTGGAAATTCATAAGATCATGAATTTCTTAAACATAAGAAGAGTGTTCAAGTTTCCGGACAGAAGTGAAGATAGAATAAACTGGCAAAACGTGAGTTAATCTACATGAACTTGAGCACAGAAAATGGTAATAGTAAAGCCTTGAGACATTGCAGATAAACCAAAGTCTAATTGCAATAAATAAGAACAATAGCATAAAAGTAAAGAAGGGAGTAAATGGCGTAAAAATGTCCTAAAAACCCTGTGTTTTCTGGGACGAAGGTCATGATATTAACAGACTGCAGGTATTGGGACGTTAAGTGTGCACAGTGGGATTTCTAGTGAAACCAGTAAGAGAAGGCAGGAGACCAGATCCTTCCCTTGTGCCTGCTGGCACTTTGATCTTGGACCTTTAGCCTCCAGAACTGTGAGACAATAAATGTCTATTGTTTAACCCACTCCGATTTTGGTGCTGTGTTCCCATAGCCCTAGGAAACTGATATAGTAGCTGTGGATTGCCAGATGAGTTGAATTTCAGACAATGCACCAACGTTCCCAACATTATGGCGGAGACAACTGTCTACCTAGAGTTCCTGCCCCCCCTTGTAAACCGCCAGCTCTTCCAACTCCTAGGACATGAACCTTGCTATAGGCTTGGGGTCTTTGGGACCCAAGTCCTCACACAGGGACCCCCACAACTTCTCTCATGGTGCCTTTGTCCCCAGCCATGTGACTCATCAAAAGACAGTTAGGACCCCATGGGCTTTCCTTAGCCCCCTACACAGTGGGTTTGTGACCCCATTTCCTATTCTCTCCATTTCTTGAAACATTTCACTGCGCTCACCAGAACACATGGTCAGTCATCAGAACAATTCTTTCCCTATTCAGTGAAATTCTTCTCTAAAAGTTTTCTGCATCTTCCTGGCCCTAAGACCGACCTTGTTCTCCCCTTAGGACCTCAGAGCTCTCTGCTGCTCTATTTTCTCTCCCAGTTCTCCACCGCTGGGTCAGGAGGTTGGTGAGATGTCCTTCTTGTTTCTTACTGTCACTTCTAGACTATTCTTCTTTCCCACTCCCTAAAATCCTCTAATTTTTCATCCTATCAGACCATAGCACCCACCTGTTCTCCTTACAGCAGTCATCAGCTCATGCCTGGTTAAAGCCCTTCAGTTCTAAAAATCTTGTCTTTTGGAAACCTTTCATTGTTTTAACAAACTCCTCGTGTAATAATTGGTGATAATAAAAATAACCATATCGATGATTCTTCCCACACTATACCTCAAGATTTTAGGTTCTCTCTTTAATGCTCCTGCTGTGTTTCTTCTTATCACTGCCACCAGGTCCCATGGTCACATGCTAGGTCTTTCCATTATAACTAATAACCATAAGTGATTGGTAATATTGATTTCTTACATTTGGCTTTCCAAACACAATCTCCTATCTCTTTAGCTCACTCTACCTCTTACCCAAAGTTCAACAATATTTCAAGCTCCTAGAATCTTTAAACCATTCATCTTTTCACTTTGCAGTCTCTCTCTCTCTCTCGTGGTGTCAAAACACTCCTTACTCAGCACAAATTACGTAATCAATCATTATATTTGTTATATATAATATACTCTAAAATCCTTTTACTCTCTTTTATTTCATACAGTTGTCTAAACAACACTGAATAAATTGCACATTCCACCAGATCCGTGCTTGCAACTCTGAGGACAGAAGAAGCATCACCAATCTGACCTAATTCTCGATCAATAGCCTCACATGGGCCCTTAATTCTTGCCAGTAATCTTTTTATGTTTTTTAATCCATTGACATTATCTTCTTCTAGATGAATGTTTCATATCTTTCCATCTTCAAACTTTTAACTTCCTTTTCATTCTTCTCGTCTGATGATCTTGTTTCCTATTTCACAGTTGAACACAGTGGCAAGCAGAAAAGAATTTCCATAAGCACCCACTACCATACTTACTCGCTTATATGCGTGTATGTTCGCTTTTGGGTACGTTATCTACTCTAGCTAAGGACAGCCCTCTACTTCTGCACTAATTTCCAATGCATTATCACCTACTCATTGGAGATATTGCTTCAATAATACTTTTCTCTGTCCCATGTAGCCATAAAGTTTTCATTTTCTACTAAAGTATTTATGCCAGCATGCAAACATTCTATTATTTCTGTCAAAATTCACTTACCCTATAATCTGTCATTCTACTTTCCCCTTTACAGCCAAACTGTTTTTAATGCTGTGTCTAATTTTCTCTGGAGCCTGCTCTAATCAGGCTCACCCTCACCACTTCATTTTTCTTACAAATGTCACCAGTGACCTTCATGGTGTAAAATCCAATTATCAATTCTTGCTCCTTATCTTACTTTATCCATAAGCAGCATTTTGTATCACTGATCATCCTTTCATCCGCACAAAAACTATCTTTCCTCAGCTTCCAGGAAATCACACATTTATGTTTTTTTATGACTTTCTAGTCACATTTTCTGATCTCTACTCTACCTTCCCTTCTGGGGGGATCTCATACAGGGTCGTGGTTTTAAATACTATCGATAAGCTTAGTGTTAAATGCGATGGATAAGATGACTCCAAAGTTCACATCCCCAGCTAAATCTTTTACCAGCTTCTATTTGTGTATTCAACCACTTTGGAAATCTAATGGCTGTTTCAAATTTAAACGAGATCAAATCTGATTGCCTGATATTTTCTTTGACACTAAACTGATTCCTTTCACTGTCTTCTTATATAAGTAACGGGTGCTACATTATTAGAAATACACACACACACACACACACACACACCCCTACTCACCCATTGTGGCTGGTTATTGTCACCTCTCTTTTTTTTTTCCCCACCAAACCCACTAGACATCTAAGCCATTGGCTCTATCTGTAAAATATATCTAGAATCTGAACATATATTAACACCCTCAGGGCTATCAACCTAGTCCCAGTTAGAATCATTTCTCCACTGAATTATTAAAATATATTCCCAATTGATCTCTGCTTCGGCCATTGGTCCACATGAGTTGTTTTTCAATATGTTGCCAAAGGTTTCATTTAACAATATATATCAGGTTATGTCTCTCCTCTGTTCAACTCCTCACCCCAAAATAAATAAATAATAATGACTGCTCCCCCCCCCACCCCACTCCCCACATCTTACTCAGAGTAGCAGCCAAATTCATAGAGTGATCTACACAGATCTACCTAATATCCAATACTTCTCTTTCATTGAATTCTCCGCATCCCCCTACCAGACCTCTGAATAGTCTCTGAACATGTTGTGTTCTTTACACACATACTTCTAGGCTTCTGCACTTGCTGCTGCTTCTGCCTAGATTAATTGCCCCCAGGTATAAACATGCCATAATCTTCATTTCTTTTAGTCTTTTACATAAATGTAATATCCTCAGTACAGCTACTTCTAGCCTCCCAGTGAAACGTTACAATTTCTCTCCCAACACTTCCTCCTTCCTTCTTGTTTTTTCATTTATTTATATAAAGGAGTAGTAGGAAATTGAATTGAAAAGGTAGGTGGGTACTAGAAGATAACAAAGGTCTGATTTAAAATTCTAGGGAGTTTAAATTGCCTTAAAAATTCGATGGCTATTGAAATAGTTTAATTGAAGACTGACATGGTAAACGTTGTCATTAGAAAGTTATTTTCTGAGGGGCAGAGAGGATGGATTGGAGCCATGAGGTAAATCAGTTAAGAACTAGTTACAATGGTCCAGAGGATTAAAAAGAGCAAGCAAAATTTATATGGAGACCAAAAGACCCACGACAGCCGATTTAATATTGAAGGAGAACAAAGTTGGGGGACTGAGACTAACAAACTCCAAGACTTACAAAGCTATAGTCATCAAGACCTTGTGGTATTGGTGAAAGAAAAGACAACTGGATCAACAGAACAGAACAGTGAGTTCAAAAATAAGCTTGCATGAAGCACTGAATTATTTTTCTAGATCCATAATTCTACACTTCATTTGGAATCAGAAAGAGCCTGAATAGACAAAAAGCAATCTTAAGCAAAAGAACAAATCTAGAAGCATCACATTACCAGACTTCAAACTATACCACAAGGCTACAGTCACCAAAACAGCATGGTATGGGCACAAAAATAGACACATAGACCAATGGAACAGAACAGAGAACACAGATGCCTAATAAGCATATGGAAGATGCTTCACTTTGTATGTCACTATGAGTAATTACAAATTAAAATAGCAATGAGATACCATGGCACACGTATTAGAAGGACTAAAATCCTAAACACTGACAGCACCAAATGTTGGAGAGGACATAGAGCAACAGAAAGTCTTATTCATTGTTGGTGGGAAAGCAAAATAATTCAGCTACTTTGGAAGACAGTGTGACAGTTTCTTACAAAGCTCAACATAGTCTTATTATATTATCCAGCAATGATCCTTGTTATTTACCCAATGAGTTAAAAACTTACATCCACACAAAAATTTATACACAGATGTTTTATATCAGCTTTATTCATGGTTGCCAAAGCTTGGAAGCTACCAAAATGTCCTTCAGTAGATGAATGGATAAACTTTGGTGCATCTGTACAATGAAATATTATTCAGTACTAAAAAGAAATGATCTATCAAGCCATAAAAATGTGTGGAGGAACACAAAATGCATATTACTAAGTGAAAGAAGCTAAACAGAAAAGGTTATGTACTATATGATTCTAATTATATGAAATCATGAAAAAAGTAAAATTATTGAGATAGTGAAAAAAATCAGTGGTCATCAGGGGTTTTGGGGGAGGAAGGGAAGGATGAATAGGTGGAGTACAGGGGTTTTTTAGGGCACTGAGACAATTGCATATGATACTATGACGACAGTTACAGGTCAACATTTGGCAAAACCCATAGAATATACAACACTAAGAGTGAACCCTAATACAAACTATGGAGTTTGGATGATAATGATGTGTCAATGTTGGTTCACTGATTGTAAGGGATGTTGGTGGTGGGGTAGGTTGTGCATGAGTGGGAGGGGATTTATGGGAATTCTTTGTACCTGCTGCTCAATTTTGCTAGGAACCTAGAACCACTCTAAAAATTATTAAAAAAAGAGCAAGCTGTTTCAGATATTTATGTATAACTTTCTAGCTCTTATAAATCTGTAGCCGTCTACACGTAATAGAGTAGGATACATTTAAGAAGCTCTGTTTGAGAGCCACAATAATTTATTTAAAATGAATTGTGTTCTTCACTAATATTTCCCAAACAACATTAAATAGTTCCAATTCATAAAACAAAATGGCACTTCTAAAATGTCCTTTACTCTTCAATTCCCCTGCACTCCAAAGCTACTCTGGAATAGTAATACTTATAATGCTTCCTTTCTGCCAAATGTTGCACTATTTTTTCCCTCCCTCCCTCTCCTCTCACTTCTTCTCTACAAGACCCTGTGGTATTGACCAACTAACCTCATATTCAGAATGCAAGATTATCCCTTCTTTTTAGGGGAAAATGGAAAGGGTAAATGCTTCACACTGTTTCTTGGAGAGACAAGGCTGTGAACACTCTCATGTGAATTATTTTTGTCCTGTCACAAAAGAAATAGAAGTGTCATGACTTGGTGATTGATTGGATGTCGAGAGGGAAAAAAATGAATCGTCCAAAGACTTCAGGCTTTCACAGTCATTCATTCAGTATTGATTGAAAGTTACTAAGTGCCAGATGCACGACCCACCTGACAAACACCATCTCCACTCTTTGAAACCAATGAAAGTCTATTCTGTAACACATTCAAATGAAAAGGCAATTACAGTGAGGCATGATAAGTTTAATAATATGGAAGATACAAAGTTACATAGAAGCAGAGAAGATGAGGGAAGAGAAAATGAGTAGACTGTAATATATTATTTTTGAAAAGTCTGTGAGATATTCAAAAAGAAATGTCCACTAGGATGTTGAATATATAGGAATGGAATTAAGTAGCCTGTGCTGGCATTGTTACATTAAAAGGTAAAAGGAGCCATGATATTGAGTGAAAGCGCTAAGAAACAGTGTGCATAGCAAGATGATAGAGGTATACCATTAAATATTTAGAAAACAAACAGCATAAACTGTGGCTCATGGAAGAAAGCCATGGAAGCTGCAAGTGAGGAATACTGACATTTCTGATCAAGTATTGAATGCTATTTGTGAGTTAAGAAACACAATTGAAAATTGACCTTGAATTTATCAATCATGAGAATACCGGTAGCCTTGGCAGAAATCAGTCCAGTGGTTTAGCTAAGTCAAGCAAAAGATTAAAATGAATTGAGGAGAAAGTGGTGATGAACAAACTGAGAATAGTTGCAAACAAAAAGAAAAAGGAAGTTTTTGAGAAAAACCGTTCTCACTGGAGTTAAGTGATATCTCACTGTGGTTTTGATTTGCATTTCCCTGATGATTAGAGATGCTGATCATTTTTTCATGTCTTTGTTGGCCATTAGTCTATTTTCTTTTACGTTTCTATTCATGTCTTTTGCCCACCTTTTAATGGGATTGTTCATTTTTTTCTTGCTGATTTGTTTAAGTTCTTTGTAGAATCTGGTTATTAGCCCTTTACTGGATGTATAGCATGGAAATATTTTCACCCACTCTGTAGGAACTGAAAGAGTTAATAGCAATACAACACTAACACTCGCCGTCATGAGGAATATATGCCTATCGGGCACTTGAGAACTCTAAGGATCAGTGCTATGAAATTTCAGAAAGATTCCCATGGACTGGTCATCAGGAGATGACTTAGGGATATAGATTGTTTTAATCATTGAAGAATGGGAGGATCTGGATTTTGAAGAAGAAAGAGGAAAGACAGATTTGAAACAGAAGAGAGAAGCAGGATCCAGGACAAGGCAGGGGAATGACATGACCAATTTTGTCCTTAGAATTACAATGGCGTATTCATTTTCTGTGCTTTTCTCTATACACTTAAGTTAAATCAATGTATAGCCAGCAGCAATAAAATGATTGCCATCAACTGATAATTGCTTTGCTTTAGGTCAATAATCATTCTTTAAAACCATTATTATATTTAGTATTGATTTTCATCCTTGTTAATTGGCTCAGTAGACAATCATGGAAGCAGTTATCCATGAAACATAAAATGCTCACTTGGCCCTGGTATTCTCATAGGCAAGGAAACTATAAGATGTAGAGATGAATCAATGAAGCCAGGATGTAGAAATTCACTTCTCGCCTTATGAATGAATGAATAAAAGAGAGAGAAAAAAAATTTTGCCTAATATTTAACATTGAAGTTTAATTTCAAGAAATTATTAAGGAATTTATTAAAATGTCAATTATAATATTAATGAAAATTTATATTAATTGGCTTTTTGTTATGTGAATTTAGTATGTTACTAATAGTATAATTATATTCACAAGTTACATTAACATATGGAGTCTCTTAGAAGCTATATTTTTAATATTTTAATCATTTTTTTTCTGAATTTAGGTAAGCTTTCACTTTATGAATATAAATGGAATTTGTCTGCATCAGAAGTAACAAAAGATTACTATCTCTTCAAATTAATTTCAACAATCACTTCTCTACCACGGACTTTCTTACCAAGAGACGTTTAAAGTAAATACATAAATAAAATACTGTTTGGGGGCAGTATAACTGGAGTCTATTTACTTTATAGAAAGTTTTAGCAAGGTTTTTTTTTTTTTTCATTACATTATCTCACTATTAGGAAATTATCTGTGGGACATTCTATACTATTGACTTTGATCTGCTGATAATGAAAACTGAACTCTTTCCAAATGGACACTTTTTATCCTGTGTACAAACAGCTATACATTCCAATTATCAAAAATATTATTCAAAGAACTCGAGGAATGAATAAAGAATTTAAAGTCCAGACAAATGAAGGTACAAGTCCAATGTTACACAGCTAATATGAACTCATTTTTTTTTTTATTAATTCTAAATCTCTTCCTCTATTGCTCCTGTTCTGTACTGGTACCCTAAATATCAAGAAGTAGAATTTTCATTGCCATGTACAAGACTAATAAAAAACTTTATGAAATAGAAAATACTGAAAATTTCTTTTGATTATTTCTTTTCTAGCTATAAATTGTACATATCTTATAGTTCCTATTTCCACCTTTTACTTATTTCTTTTGCTTCAGAGTATTCTAAATTTTATACAACATACAAAACAATTACTTTTCATCATTAAGAGACATGCTCCATTCAATTTCATTCGGTATGCCTGCTATTTTTAATCTGATTGCCTCATATTTTATGTTATTTTAGCTTTTAGATACTACCAAATAAACACCAGCTTGGCCATCAACTGGAAAGAACATGGATGGTAACATGTAAATATAGTCTACATAGAATTTCATTATCCCATACAAAACTAAACCAGGTTACACAATTGTCAAAGTTTGGAAACGTATGACAAAAACTCATGAGAAGAGATTTAGAGTGATTTCAAGCATTCTGCTACTTGTCAGAGGCAACATTTCTTGAGATGTTCCTATTTTAATACTTGATGACTGGAATCTAGAATTATTACAAAAGTTACTTATGAATGCTTTAAAAGGATACCAGGCCCTGTACCAAAATAATTCACTTAGCAATCCTATTTGGTAGAAAATACCGGGAGATTATGAAATGTGAAATATTGTGTTGATTTTCAAAATATGTTTGGGAAAAAAGAAAAGGAGGAATAAAAGTGGTCTTGTTTTTTATATTGAAAAACCATGAGATCAATTTAAAATATACCAACACATTTGTGGCAAAACACAGAATACAACTGGTATCACTTTATTCTCAGTCTAGGTCAACATTAGTGATTAGTAATTTTAAAAAGTTCATTGTATTGTCCAAAAAGCGTCTGTGGAAAAAAAAAATTACTGCCTTGACTAGGTATGAGACAAATGGTGGCTAGGAGGTTTCTTGTGTTTTCGTTGTGTCCCTACAAGGGATGTGGATAAAGACTTTGGAATGAAGACTTTGTTCACCAACTGCCTGCTCTACCAGCTGGTTAGATAACCATCTAGGAAACATCTGTATTTGTTTTTGTTCTATCTGGTTTCAGTTTCTCAATCTTTGCCTTCTTGTCTTCTAACTCTATGTTTCTTTTTACTCCAGCATGCCAGAAAATCAAGATAAACTATTTGGCACCTTTTTCTGACAGTTTTTTTTTTTTTCCTCTAGTGTATGGTCTGTTTTCCTCAAGCCGTTTGAATGTTAGTTAATTTTGATGACCATGATGAGTTAGATTAAAATGTTGATTGATGATATATGATCCTTTATGTTAGATCTAACGTTATGAATCTTCAAATGTATAATCAAAATATAGAAGAAGTTGTGCAAAAAGGTGGTTTAGATGATTATTTCCAAATGAGGATTAGGATACTGAATCATTCAGGGGTTACTTTAAATCAGTACAAAATGTTACACTGCAGGCCAAAGTCAGAGTACCAATATATGTAATTAAAACTTAATTCCATTAATTTAAAATCTCTCAAGGTTTCAACTTTGCACTGGAAATCCCGCATTTATTGTCACAGCTTTCTCAGCAGTTCTGTGGATGGTCATTACCTCATTCACAGATCATGAATCTGAGGCAGAGGAGGGTTGGTTAGCTTTACCGTTTCATCACGAATAAAGGCTAAAATAGATTCAGAATCTAGATTTAGTGGAATCCAACATTACCATCTGCCTTCTACTATGTCACGATACCATGTCATCGTCAAACCAATTCGCGTTTGTTTACACGACTGTAATTCATCAGTTCTTCTCTCACAGGGCTTATGCTCCACAGTTAAGCTAATCAATCTCTACATTCCTTAACATTCACAAGTTTATGGAAGCCAGAAATATTTTTATTATTCCTGCCTCAAATCTGTACATATTTTCTTTCTTGGACTGGCTCAAAAGAATAAGGGAATAATATGTTTAAATGAAAAAGATAGACTTTCACTTACTCAAGAAATTTTATCATTGCGTTTTTCCTTAAGAGATCGTGCACCTTGTAAATCTTTTTATGAAAAATGGCTTTTTGACTCTAGGGTAGATCCTGAGTAATACACACTATGTAATTTTACCCTGTTGGTATTTACATGAATTACGTTGACCAGTCTTCTAACCAACTGCTAGAGCTGGGTTTCAGGTGGGCAGAGTATTTACACTACAGCCTTTATCCATATCTCTTATAGTGACACAACGAAACACATCAAAAAACCTTGGTAGCCGCCATTTATCTCTTATTCAAGGCAGAAAATCCTTCCACAGAAGTCGTCTGGACAGGTAATAGTCCGCCCTGTGTTGGTTGCTTTAATTGAGTGGAAACTTACTGATTTTTAGAAAGTATTTTTTTTTTTCCTGACTTGGCACAGAAACCACTTCCCAGGATCTTTCGTATTTTAGTCTGTTGGTGCCACATAACATAAAACAAATTCCTTTTCCTTTTTAAATTAAAAAAAAAAAACCTCTTCAATATATAAAGATAACTATATTGCTTCTCTGTAGTCTTTTTCCTTTAAATATCACTGTTTTTTTTTCAACTGTTACTCATATGGTATGGTTCCCAGATGTCTCCTTGCATTTTATGTTAATCAAACTCTGGCTGACTGCTGATTACTGGTTAAGCGCTCTCTAAGCATTTCTGCCACCAAAAGGTTTTGGTTAAATGAGGGGCACAGACACACACACAGCAATTTCATGGCGACGGAGCTGGGTGTAGGTAGCGCAGGACACCTGGGCCGCCCTGGGGGCAGAAGAAGGTCAGAAAAGACTGTTCCTTAAAATGAGACACCAGGAACCTGAGACTGATGATCAGGCCACATCATGGCAGAGCTGTGCTACATGGCGTCACTGGGAACTATTTATCTCCCTGAAATTGACACTATGATTCTACTGATGCACTCTAAGTTTGTATGACCATAGTATTCGCTTTGCCAGACTTTTGTTTATTGCTGAATTTGAAGTACTTTTGTAATTGGTGGAATTATATATACAGTCATTTCTTGTTATACAGGAAGCACTGGTTCCAGGCCCCCATGGATATACCCAAACCCACAGATACTCAAGACCCTTATATGAAAAGGCTCGGTATTTGCATATAACCTGCTCACATCCTCCTGTGTACTTTAAATCATCTCTGGGTTCCTTATAGCTAACACAATGTAAACACCATGTAAATAGTTGTTATACTGTAATATTTAGGGAATGATGATAAGAAAGAAAATGTGCATGTTTAGTACAGACACAAACACTAATTTTTTAAAAATTATTTTCCATCTGCAGTTGGTTGAATCGATGAGTGGAACTCACAGAAACTGAGAATTACATTGATCCCTCTGAATTTCATTGTGTTAGGTCCATTCTTCCAGCAAACGCAGTAATCTCTTGGAATACTGGTTCTTACCCCGACCCATGTGTGCCCATGAGATGGGGACTAGCTCCACTTGGGCTTAAGTTTCAATATTAGCATTGAATTTCATGCTGCAGGAAGAACGTATCTCTCATCTTTGACAAAGCAGACAACACACCCTGGGGGAGAGAATCCCTATTCAGTAAACGGTGCTGGGAACATTGGGTAGCCACATGCAGAAGATTGAAACAGGATCCATATCTCTCACCACTCACTCAAAGTAATTAAAGATGGATAACAGACTTAAACCTAAGACATGAAATCGTAAGAATTCTAGAAGAAAATGTTGGAAAAACTTTTCTAGGTATCAGCCTAGGCAAAGAATTTATGAAGAAGACCCCAATGGCAATCACAACAATGAGAATAAATAAGTGGCAATTTATTAAATTAAAAAGCTTCTGCACAGCCAAGGAAACAATCAACAGAGTGAATTGGCAACCTTCTGAATGGGAGAAAATATTTACATGTTATTCATCTGATAAACGGTAAATAGTCAGAATCTACAAGGAACTCAACCAAATCAGCAAGAAAAAAAAAAAAATCAAACAACAGCATTAAAAAGTGAGCAAAAGAGATGAAGAGAAGCTTTTCAAAAGAAGATAGACCAATGGTCAAAAAACATTTGAAAAAATGCTCAACATCACTAATCATCAGGGAAATGTAAATGAAGACCACAATGAAATATCACCTAACCCCAGTGATAATGGCTTTTATCAAAAAGTCCCAAAATAATAGACGCTGGTGTGGATGTGGAGAGATAGGAACATTCATACACTGTTGGGACTGTAGACTAGTGCAACCTCTATGGGAAATAGTATGGAGATTCCTCAGAGAACTAAAAAGTAGACCTACCATTAGATCCAGCAATCCCACTACTGACTACTTACAGAAAGGAAAGAAAAAAATTTATCAAAGACTCTTGTACTAGAATATTATTGCAGCACAATTCACGATCACAAAGATGTGGAATCAACACAAGTACCCATGAATTCTTGAGTAGATTAATAAAATGTGGTATATGTACACTATGGAGTACTACTCAGCCTTTAAAAAAATGAATTAGTATCTTTTGTAACAATCTGGCTGAAAGTGGAGACCATTCTCCTAATGGAAAAACAAACACCACATTGCATTCACTATTACACTGGAACTAACTGAATAGCACTTGTGCACAATAGGAAGTAAAACTCAACAAAATCAAACAGGCAGGAGGGGCTGAGGAGGGGATGGGGGAAATCATACTGAATGGATACAATGTACAGCATCTGGGAGATGGGCACACTTAAATTTGTCTCAAGAGGTACAAAAGCAATCTCTGTAACCAAAACATTTGTATCCCCGTGATATTCTAATATGAAACAAGCGAAAATCCCCATAAAACATACAATAATTTGAGATAATTTACAGACATAATACTTTTTAAATACTTAGAAGAACTGCAAAGAATAGAAGTGAAGTTGAGAATTACATTTTCTAAAACTGATTAGTTTTTCTACTTTCCAGAGGAAGTCACACTAAACAGAGCGCCACTGTGCCATACCCTAAACTCTCCCAAACAACATCACAGAACTGAGGGCAATGATCAACAGGCAGTGTCAAAATTCTGCTTGTCAGATGCATATTACGAGAAATAGTTACTCTTTTGTCATATTTTTCTATAAGGTAAAATAATAAGGTTGCTCCAATTGACATGTGATTTTTAAACAGATTTTCTGAATGACAATTTATTAGAAAGGCATTTCCTGACCAGCCCTATACCTCTCAGTTACACCTTTAACCCGTCACCTGGACTTACACATCTTCAGAACACTCACAGACACTATCATTGGGTCTTTATTTGTTTACTGTCTGTTTTCTCCCACCAGAAGCCTCCTGAGAGCTGTTTTGTTCGCCATGGTACCTTGAGTGGTATCTGGCACGTATTAAAAATAATGGAAAATAATACTTATTATCATTAGCATTAGGAACAGTATTGAACAAAACTTTTAAAATGTTATTTCTCTATTGAAACTGAAAAATATGTCCAGACAGATGAATAGGTAAATAATTTAAACCATTGAGTTCAACCTCAATTGATCAATTTTAACATTATTTCTGTGGTTATTAAGAAAATGAACTATTCCAAAGTGGCTTCACAAACTGCGATATCAGAAACCGTAGTACTTCAAATGAATTCATAAGTATAATTTATAAACAAATGCCTGTGTTTTATTTTACTTATTGCAATATGGGAAATCTTAATTGGGTTGCCATTGCTATTAGTGAAAGATTGGTTGAGAAACCAACAAAATTTAAATTCGGATTCTAATCACTAACTTGCATTTTAGAGTAATGACTGGAATTAGGACTTTTATTGCATTTGCAGAAGCACATGCATCTCTGCATGTTTCCTTTCCTGGTATTAATCTTTAGTGATGCTATATTTATTTCTGAGGTTTAAATGATTTTTTACGTAGGCTTGAAAGACTACTCAGTACATCCAGAAGAAGAAGAACTCTTTTCAGATATCTGATGAAATATGACAAATTCTCTGGGTCAGCAGGCTACCATTGAATTTCTGATCCAGGAATGGAATCAAGTCAAAGTATCTACATGGGCAAAATAGCTTTTCCTTCTGTTTTTTTTCCCCCCACTAACATGGCAGTCAGCCTTTGGGATGAATATGAATGCTATCATGTTTAAACTACTAAATATGAAAGTAATTTATGGTGGTTTAAAATACTAATACAAGGATTGTTTACATTTATTCATTTTGTATTCTTACCACTGAGCTGCATTTGCTGAATGGAAAAGATCCTACTGGCAATGGACGGGGCGTATATGGAAAGGGAGCAAAGGACTCTACTCAAAGAAGTTAGTAAATTAAAGGGGAATTCATAGGTGAGAGAACAGCCCATATTTTAAGGTTGACGTCGCTACTTCTCTGACATAAATTTCCCACCCTGTCTTACTTTTCTTTTACTGCTTAATATTGTTCAACCCACTTTAACCCACTTTTTCTTGGTATTTTTCCTATTTACTCTGTGTTCAAACCTGGCCATTAGAGTCATAATTGCCGCCATGCTAAACATGAGAGATTTGCTCTCCAGCTACGCAGGAGGGCATTTAGGCTTAAGTAGCAAAAATAAATAGAGGGAGGGAAGGGAGGAAAGGAGGAAAGAAGGAAGATAGGGATGGAGGGAGGAAGGGAGGGAGGGATGGAGGGAGGAAGGGAGGGAGGGAGGGAGGAAAGAAGGAAGGAAAATAGAAAAGAAGTGAGGGAGAGAGAAAAGAATGGAGAAAAGGGGCATAGGAAAGGGAAGAAATAGAAAAGGAAGGGAAAGAAGGAAAACAAGTGAAAGAAAAAAGAAAGGAGCCAATGAAGAGAAATTAAGAAAGCATTTCTACATTTACTTTTTGCTTGAACATACGAAACTTGGCCCGGCTCACTTTCAACTTCCATGTGGTTATGGTTGAAGGTGCATTCCCTTAAAGACTTTTACTGAGGAGGCTAAATATGTTAAATAAATCTCAACATAGGCCGGGCGTGGTGGCTCACACCTGTAATCCTAGCACTCTGGGAGGCCGAGGTGGGCAGATTGTTTGAGCTCAGGAGTTCGAGACCAGCCTGAGCAAGAGCGAGACCCCGTCTCTACTAAAAATAGAAAGAAATTATATGGATAGCTAAAAATATATATAGAAAAAAAAATTAGCCGGGCATGGTGGCACATGCCTGTAGTCCCAGCTACTTGGGAGGCTGAGACAGGAGGATCCCTTGAGCTCAGGAGTTTGAGGTTGCTGTGAGCTAGGCTGACGCCACGGCACTCACTCTAGCCTGGGCAACAGAGTGAGACTCTGTCTCAAAAAAAAAAAAAAAAAAAAAAAAAAAAAAAATCTCAACATAAGTTCAATTTATTGTGGGATGTCCAAAATAGGGAAATTGTCCTCAACTGGGAGCAAATGAAGAAGTGTGTGCATGGGCAGGGCATGCGTGTGATTTTTAGCTTGCTAAAAAGCTTCTTTGAACTCTTCAAATACGTAAAATAATAGTTTCTAAAAGGAGCCAAAATTCAGTTTAGTAGAGAAATCCCAGTTCTACAACTTAATAGCATTATCGCTTTTGTTTTCTCAAATACCCAAAGGCCAATGCCAAATCATATTTTTGGGCATCCAAACATGGCTTCAACTCTTCATTTTTTTCCTCAGAACCTTCCTAAATTTCAACCAATTACTCAGGATTATTCATTTAGTGTTGTATTATTAATGAAGTGTATTGATCCTAAAAAATATATGTAAGGTAATCTATTTATGTAAATTAAAGAGTCACTTGAAAGCCATTATTTAGTTTGTCACATGTAGGTTACTTCATTATAACGTATTTCATGGTCTGAATTATCTGAACAGTCATGAATACAAACAAATAATAACAAGGCAAAGGAAACAAACATGTTACATTATATGGGCCAACTATTTACCTGTAGGAATTAAGACTAAGTTACCTTAACATTTCAAAATTCTCTTTGTCTTGAGATGTCAAAAGCCATTAATGGGTTTGGAATTCATTTCCAGACTATTTTGAGATTTGAGGAAATCTGTTCTCAATTTAGTATTATTTCCAAAAGAAATTTTAGACTTGTCAATTCTAGAATGTGACTTAGCATTCCTTAGAAAACTGAGATAAAGACAGCTTGGGACTAGGGCTGTCTCTATTAGAAATGACTGTATGTATGTATACAAGTTGTGTATTGCAAATGACACCTCTAACTTCTTAAGTTTGCTGCAAATAACTTTAAAAAGAGTGAATTTTAACACTGTATAGTAACATAGCTGAAATTTTCCTGAAGTGCTAAAGAAAAGGCTGGCTAAATGTTTTATCCTGGTGGCTGAAGGTGATAGCATTGTGTCTGACACCTGACTCGTTTTTCTCACTTCAGAAACTTAAAATAAATCAACAGACAACAAGTTTCTCTTTTTCCTAGTTATTTGGACTCCATAATGAATGGCAGTTTACCTTCTCTTTTGTTGTCTAGCTTTACGAAATATGTACTACCACGGTGTTTAGAATGTGTACTTTTACTGCAAATTTCAGTAGGCCAGTGACTTTAATAAAACCTTCACATGCCTTTGTTTTTGGCATGTATCCGGCTGTGGCATTTCTTACCTTTCTGCCCCTACCAAGATGATGGTTAGAGGGTACATATCGTCTTTATTTCTTTTTCTTCTCTTGAATATATAATGCATGTTATAGTAGTTTCTGCTAGGCTTATTTCCATTATTTCATTAATGCAACATTTAATAAAGAAAAAAAAAAAAAACCTTTGTTACTTTAACATTTTGCTCCACTTAGAAAATATATTTGTCTTTCAATATCCCACAGTTTTTACTGGAGAAAAGAGTAACAGTTTGGGTTAGACTTTAAACATAACGCATTATCAATGAATTTCAGCCCAGAAAGAATTAGCCTTCTGGGCGCAGGGCATCACAGCCTTGGCTTCCAGCCAGGGCTGATATTCTAGTTTTATTTTATGTTTCCCCAGCTGCTTTCTAAATCTGGGGAGGCAGCACCAGCCAGAATTTTCTAGTTTGAACACAGTATGCTAAATGCTTCTGTTCTCCCTTAGTAGCTGCTGCTAAATGATGCACAGAAAGTTTGATCTTTGCATGTTATTTTCAAAGGCCCCTTTTCTACTCAAACAGAAAGTGCCAGGGGTCGTACAAACATTAGACCTACTGAGGACAACTATTTATTTAGCATTTTTAAGAACTAATGTTAGTATAGAGATGGAATTAAGAAACTAAATTGATTTTAAATCCAATCACAGAATGTTTTATTGAGAGAAGAAAGAATAGGTATGACAGGTTTAATACTCTAATAAAATATGCAAGATTGTTCTTTCCCTGAGGTGAACATATACATAAATATGCATTTGTATCTTGATTATCAAATACAGAAATGCCAAATTATGATTTTTATACATAGCTATATATCAAATAGTCCCCATTGACATCTTTTTGGTATTTAGGGGTAAAATGTTTAAAAGGGAACATGTCTTAGTAACTCCATCTTGCAGAAAACAAAATGCAATTTATGTACATTTTGTAATTATTTATTAAAAGAAAAAGAATATTAAAATTCTCACAAGATGTTACTTTTATTTAAGAATAATGCCTGAGTTTCTGAATTGCATCTATATTCTCCCTTTAAGGTTGATATTCATGTTAATAAGTCATACACATTATAAATTTTTCAAAAGGTTTTTGATGCATCAGTCTTTGTGGCAACCAATTGCCATTCAGATAGAATTAAAAAGGACAATTCTTCTTGGTCTTCAAATTCCAAAAATCTTCCCAATTATCTTACTATGTCTAACAATATAAATTCTGTGTAATACTAAGGTATACATGCACAAAATTGCTTATTTTTAAAAATGTCGACAATCATAGCAAGTATAAATTCACATTTATATACTGAGATAAGTGTAAATGGAAAGTATATTTTGCTTATTAATCACTTATTTTTTACAAATTCCAGCTAAAGACTTAGGCTGTTCTAGCCAGTGGATTTATACTGTCTAGGTATACTTGCTTCTTAAAAAAATGACTCACATAGCAACTAGTTGGCATCTGGATATAGCTAATTGGCATACTTTTAATAGAAGAGATTAAAATTATTTTTGGCTATAAAAAAATCTTCTAAATCTTTTTGGAGAAAATTTATTGTCTCCTAGTTTTCTGGAAATTCAACCAATTACAGTAACTTTTATCTTAATCAATTTCCTCTTATGGCAAGAAACTCACAGGATTTTAATCATGAACTTGGTGAGAGTGGGTACCTAAAATCATTTTAAGAGTTACAGAAGCACACCCATACCTTGGTATGTAATTTATTTAAAACATCTGTGATCTTGAGTTAATGAAAAATATTCTGGTAAAAGGCATTGTGCATGCAAGCAATGGTGTGTTTAAAAGAGAAATGATAAAGTATAGACTGTTGAAACTTTTTCAGAGCTATATGAGAACTCACAGGATCACCCACCATAACAAACAAAACATCTCAGCACTTGAAAATGCTCAGATAATAACTCTGAGGAATATAGTATTTTGTCAGGATGAAGTACGAGGAAAAGAAAGTTTGTTTCCTTTATATTTAGCTTCCTCTAACAGAGATACTGAAAAGAATGAGTAAGACCATATTTAAATACCATTTCTTGCATTCCAACTTATTCTTTGCACGAGGAATTTGGAAGTATTTATAGGTATAACATAAAGCTGTTTCAGTCTTCCTGGGAATAAATATATATATATATATATATATATATATATATGGAATATGACATATATTGTTCTAAGAATTTATTTTTCTTTCCTAATAGGAGCTAGGAGGAGAACATCCATTTCTTTGTAAGCAATTTATGACTGTATCATACAATTTCCAACGTCTGTGACAGCTGTTTCTCTAAAGCAGACCATTAGAACAGAACATGCCTATAAATCCCAGGTCCCAAGGAGAGGAGTCCCCATCTTCGGTAATTTGAATGCCATGTTTTCAGTAGCACTTTTCGGGGAAATATTTATAACCCTACAGTTCGTTCTGGATATTGAATTTGTAACACCGGTGATTCTGGAAAGACTGAAATTGTCATCAAGTAAGATGCTTTCTATGCAAATGTTCTGGCAACTGTTTAAAATATATCAAGTTGCATCTCTTTTCTAGGCAGGACTCTATTTCCCATTTATCCTGCAAATATAACTTCTACAAAGCATAATGACAGTTAAGCAAACATGCTGAAAAAGGAGATTGCATCTGGTTTTAAAATATCATCTGCTTCCACATAAATCTTTCACAAATAAAACTTTGGTGTGTTCAACTTGTTTACATAGCTAAGCAACACAAATCCATTTATTGTACACGCCTCGGCTTCAGCAAATTAAGCAGCAACTTACCTAGAGAAGCATTTCAATTTTTTTTTTTTTTCTTTTCCTAACTTGAATGTATCCCGAGTTAGAAAATGAGATATATCCGGTATTCAGGTTCACTTGGCTCCAGGTTAATTAGAAGGAGCTGTCAGTGCCTGCAGTCTGCCTGAACAGTATTCCGAGAGCACTCTCTAGCTCCAGTCCTAGCATCTGAACTCTTCCAGCACAGTCTTTTTTATTTATACACACATTGTCCTTTGCAAAACAGGCAGCCAGCTGGGATGATTCAAACCTCTGTTCAGCACACCGGTAAAATGCAGCATCCTTCTTGGACAGGAGAATTACACCAGGGAGCAGACCGAGTGCAGCAAAAAGGCAATGAGAACTATTTAATCATCGGAATACCAGCTGCTCCTGCTCGGCTTTTGCTGCTGCTGCTGCTTCGCCGGTGTGGCTGTGGTCTTCCCTCCTTCCTCTCTCTCGTGTCTCCAGAACTAGAAAGGCAGCTTTGCTGGGTGATGATTGGCAGAAGCAGCCAATTCTTTCAGCTAATCATGCTCGAGACTTTCAAGGACCTGAAGCTGTTGTGATGTCATCTAGCCAGTGGGATGTCACACATGAATACATTCCAACAGAAAGCCAATTCTGCGACCCACTGCCTTCCTCTCACACCACGGTGATTGATTAGATGCTCCTCGAGGATTTGCATAATCTTTCATTGTACCGTTGGACTATTTCCTAGGAAATTTGAGAATAAAATCCCACTGTGCAGCCCTGATACTGTACCACAAGATTCTGTTGGGTAAAAGAAGGAAAATTCAAGACAGGGTTTTCTGCTGTAAATATCTGCCAGTCAAACACACAATTTACAAACTCGAAGAAAGCCAACAATGAGGAATAGGAAATCTGGACAAGTGTTAGTGAACTGCGTACTCCTGAAATTAATAATAATATTTTAGACCAGAATAAATATTATAAGTAAAGAACGAATATGTGTGTATGCGTGTTTATTTTTATGCATTGTTTTATTAATTGAGAAAAATTACTGGATTATAATAGAAAAGTTCTTTTCTATTCCCAGCTCTGACAAAAATTGTCTCCATGTTTTGGTTCTTTTTTAATTGGGAACATAGGATGATTACTTGCTTTTTGTTCTCTACTAACTCACGTAAACTCACGTAAACTTTATAAAGATACTATAAAGTACTTTGATATACTTTATGTAAAGTTCTTTAAACTTCTGCATTAGAATACATACAAAATAAAAGTAAAGCACTTTCAATTGCATTTCTTCACTCCAGACTATATGATTACAGGAGGCTTTTCTTGCTTTATTACATGATCTCTGCCATTTAATTTAGGGGAACAAAGATGTGCTGATGAGAATTTGGTCCAAGACCCCTAACAGGCTAGAGAACAGAGCTACAAACTTTTCTCAACTCCAAGTACTCCTCTGGTACATGGGTATCTTTGGTTATAAATAGATCTGCTTGAAATACTGGGATAGTTTCTGAGAAACCCTAGGTATGACTTCCAGGTGGGGGTGGGAGGGCGTCCCTCAAAACTCAGCAGTTATTGATGATTTGGTCTTTTAGATGAGTAATTTTAATGCACACAATATTACTATTGTTGTTATACTGCACAAGGTTTTGAGGGTCAGCAAGCTGTAGACTCATGCTAGATAGAGGATAGGAAAAAACATCTAGCAAATTAGAAAGAGTATTTGCCAGTTATTCATAAATAACAAATATAATCTAGTATATAATAGATCATGTGCCAGTTATTTTTTCAGGTTCACAGGCTAAACATATATTAAAGGAAAAAATTATATTTTACAATTCATCAAAAAAGAGTCCAGGAACTTCTTACTACCTTTTAAGAACATTTGGAATGCAAAAATGCATTTGATGGTCAAGTCAGAATTTTCTTAGTGATACACATCCAAATTCAAAATGGATAAATAAGTTATAATTAAACATTTCAACAATGTTGTAATATAATAATTATTGGTGGGATAACATCATGCCAAACACTAACTGCTGATAAATAAAATGAAATAGGATACACTTTAAAAGCTAATTGAAGATTTTCCACCGTATATAGTTGGGCTCACTAGTAATGACTTCTTCTTTATTCAAGTTTAGTGATTAGTCTTAAGTCTTACCTTTACAAAAATGATTTAATGAAAAGAAACATTGCTATAAAATACTCAAGGTCTTTATCCTATTGATGTCATTCCATTTCAGATCTTCATAAAGAATGACAATTTGTCAGAATGATTTTAGTTATTGGAAGTAAATTACAACACAGTGATAGGATTACAAAACCATCACATTAAAACATAGAGCAGGCCGGGCGCGGTGGCTCACGCCTGTAATCCTAGCACTCTGGGAGGCCGAGGTGGGCGGATCGTTTGAGCTCAGGAGTTCGAGACCAGCCTGAGCAAGAGCGAGACCCCATCTCTACCAAAAATAGAAAGAAATTATATGGACAGCTAAAAATATATAGAGAGAAAAAATTAAAATTAGCCGGGCGTGGTGGTGCATGCCTGTAGTCCCAACTACTCGGGAGGCTGAGACAGGAGGATCCCTTGAGCTCAGGAGTTTGAGGTTGCTGTGAGCTAGGCAGACGCCACGGCACTCACTCTAGCCTGGGCAACAAAGTGAGACTCTGTCTCAAAAAAAATAAAAAATAAAAAAAAATAAAACATAGAGCAAAATTAACATACTCATCACTGGAGATAACCACAGTTGATGTTAATTGATTACAAGTGAAAGTTGATCAATTTTGTCTCTAGTATTAGTCTATAAACAATGTTTTTAGTTGAAGAGACATAGTTTTATTCCCTAGAGTGAAATGAATAATAAAGTGAAACTACTTTAACAATGTAAAAGTGTTACATATAATATTAATAGAAGATGTTCTTACTAAACCTAAAATATTTTTAAATATTTGTTAAACCTAAACTATTAGAAAAGAAAATCCAGAGATAAGGAATTAAAATTCATTGTAAGGAAAAAAAAGTGCACTTTACTCTTTTTTTCTCATTATTCATTTAGAAATAAATTAAATATTGAAGATAGACAGTCCCATCATGTAAATAGGTATAAATGAATGGAAACGAACCAAAAAGTTCTTTTCCATTCCTAGGGAAAGCTGGACAAATTCACAACGTCTAAACTAAAACAATAAAAACAAAAAAATATCAAAAGTATTTTGAATATTTTTCTTATAATTTCCTTTGTGTATTGTAGTCTTCAATGACTAAGAAAACTTACCTGTGAAATTAACATCTTTTATCATTTTCTAACTTGTCATGTCATGTTGAGGAAATGAAGTAAATGACCTTGGGCACTTCCGGGACAGAATGTGATATGCAAGAGAGAAGACAGGGAAGAACTATTTGCTCAAAGTGGTTTTTTGTTTTTGTTTTTTTTTAAATCACTAAACCTTTGTTCCACATTTATAGACTTTGCACTTACGTCAAATGTAGCATCTATCCAGTTAGTTTTTAGTAACACACATTATGCAAAGCATTTGTCCAACCACTTATATTTGAATTCTATAGACCGGAAGGTGAATGCTCTTATTTTTATTTTGACACCTCATAAAGTGTAGTATAATTTTTCCTTTATCTATTAAGACATAGTTCAGACTTATACTAAGACCACAATGGATTTTTATAAAACTGAGTTGAACTTGTTGAACTAGTAAACTTTTGGAGCTCCACATATTTTCATTCAATTGTTCTGTTGCTTCAGCAGATGTTAAATTAGCATTTGCCCATTACAAAACTCTTTTTTTTTAACCTACATTTATCTTAAAAATTACCTTTTAAACTTTCAGTGGAGGAGTTTCCTTTGAAGTTCCAAAAATGTGTATGTGTAATATGTATTGTTTTAAATTTGCAAAAGTGAAAAATGTTGAAAACATTTTATATTATACACTTAAAATCTATAAAAAGTATTAAAACATTACATATTTTATACTTAATTCTTTATACTTTATAATACATACATCTCTTTATATGTATATTCAATAGAAGAAACAGAAAACAAAACTAAACACATGTTTATTGAAAAAGAAAGCCCATATTTTTTGTTTTTAATGTCAGTTCTTTTTTATAGTGAAAAATGAGAGTGTGGTTATAGCTACTAATAGAAATATTAGAAGAGCTCAGAAACAAATTCAGTAAATTTAACAATTTCAAAATTTCTAGTCATGATTATGTTTCCCATTAACCTTTTTTTTTTTGCTAATTGCTACTAATAGCAAGTTTTAAATGCTTGCACCTAAAATAAATAGAAATTTGCATAAACAATGCCAAAAAATATTTCCAAGTACCTCATAATTTCTATTTTTAAAAAACTCTTTACATGCATGTCCATATTATAAGTAGAAGATATTTACATCTAATACACATTTTTATTCTTTTCAAATTTAATCTCCCTTCTTTAATTCTACTGCACAAATAACACTTTTGAATGAATACAAATAATTAAATTTATAGTTCTCATAAATGTGAATGAATGCAACTAATATAATTTATAGTTTAAACTACTAGAGCTTATGAATACAGGATTCTAGTAGCACCATCGTACTATTTTTTCTCTGTTCCCTTTATTTGCAATGATTTTTTTAACGTGAGCAACTTTCCTGTTTCTCAACTATCACAAAATGCTCTTACTACCTCTTTTATAAAAGAAAAAGCATGAATAAAAGAAACTACTATGTTCAGTATATGCCTTCAGGGAGTGGGGTAAACCTCTAACTGGTGAGTAACTAACACAAAATGTTTTTTTTTTTTTTTTAAAGAAAAAAAGACCTCTGTTAGTAGTTATTCAGATAAGAACTCATGTGAGAAAGGAGGAACATAAACTCAGTTTTACCCCATTGGTGTCATAAACACATGGTAAGAAAATTAGTGTGAAATAGCATTACTTGCATAAAAAGCATCCCGGTCTCGGACTTAAATTTTATCTTATTCCACATCTGGATGTGTTGTTTGCAAGTTACTGAGGGAGGGGAAAGATGGGAAGAACAGGTTGGAAGAAAGAATCTTCTTGCCAGCATCGAATGCATTGTTTTAGCAAGAGAGAAACCAGCATGTTAACGCCTCAGACAAATCCTTTGAAGATGCAAAGTTTGAAAGGCCAAGTGAGGGAACAAACAGACCAAAGAGTCCAAGTCCAGTCTGGCTGACAACTGCCTAAAGCAATATGATTTTTAATAAATAGCAACTGTTGACCAAAGTACCATGGAATCACAAAAAATTTTGTTACGTGCTGGAAGGGCAGCACAAAAGTTAGACCTAGGGTGAGGTTAGAGAGGCCAGTTAGAAATTAAATTGATGATTATTCCATGGTCTGATCTTTGCTATGAGGATTTTTGGTGACTTTCTCTTTTGAGGCTATTCAAAGGTGATGGGAGTTCATAGAGTACATTAATGAGGCCCCAACGCCAGTGGGAGTTTCTTACCCAAGGAGAATCCTTATTGCAAAGCGCTCATATGATGTATCTACCATAGGGGATTTCCCTTTGCTTCTTTCTTTGTTTCTCTTTCTTTTCCTTATAATTTGCATTTGCCAAACTTTTATTATAGTTTAATGGCAATTTTCTTTTGGGTCAGTGCTTAAAAGTCAAGTCATTTTTATATTCTCTGATTTATAAAGTCCTAAATGCTCCAAGTGAGAAACCTACTTGCAGACCAGAATCCTAGCAACACAGTGATAAATTTGATAAAACCCTTTCTGCGGTATAGGGTGTTTTGTTTCATCTGTTAGCAAATTCTTTTTATCTTAGGCATCCCATTATCATTTGTTTTCTGTCTGCTCCGGTCCTTCAGGGAGAGGCGTCTCATTTGTGAGGTACTCCAGCTAATGCTCTGATCAGCATGGGAAATCTTAATTTTTCACCAAGCCTTAGTAAATCGGCTTCTGTCCTGTTAGCTCGAATGCCTCCCTGTAAATGATCACACTCTGGGTAATTCACTGGATGCTCTCACTCTTCTCCTATTTGGTTTCAGCACCGTGGGGTCTGTGTGCGTATTAGTGTTGGGGGGGCCATATTGAACTGGTGAGCTGTGAGCAGCGGTATCAGAACATGGGATGTTTTAAAGCTGTCTGCAGGGGCTGAAGGTCTCCTTATGCTTGAGAGCGATACAGGTAAGCCTGTGGGTTCTAATGGCTGGAGTCAGGCTGTGCTCCAAGACCCATAAGCCCAGGGCTGCCTCCTGTAACCAGGTAGCAGTTGAGCATACAACACTATATTGCTACCATTGCCTGGTTTATAGACACACACATAGCCCCAGCAATGAAGTCTTTAGTCTTTGAGGACAGAGGTCGTATCATTTTTTTAGAGTTATATCCTCAATTCTTGGAGCAGAGCCATGGGATAGAATAAGGCTCATAGCTAGAAAATGTGGCGAGGAGTATGTTAATATACAAATATATTTTCAATGCAACTCTTGCAGTTCTGTATTCCACAGATAGAAGTAACAATTCATTTCAAAGAGAGGATACAAAGATGCCTTCTAAGGTACTTTTCTCCATGGACAAGAAAACCCAGATTAGTTTTCCTTTATAGAATCCATGCCATTTAAATCTCCTTAATATTTGTGAATGAAAAGATTTTAGTAAGAAGTCTGCTTTTCTTATTTAAATAATTTAAATATTTTATACATAACTTTGGTTTGTATTTACAGAATCAGAAGAATGGCACTGTAATGTATAAATACTCCTTTATATAAAATGATTTTTCGGTCTTCTGTATTTTAATAAGCATCATTTTATTTTAGGACTTTGTTTTTTTTCCATTTGCTGTATAGGAATTATCATAAATGAAACGATTATAAAATAAATGAAAATAAATGCAGTACTCTGAAGACAAGGGATGTTTTACCAAAAGAAGACAAAAGCAATAATTGAATATAACATTACATAAATAAATAAATAAATAATGAAGGAAAATGAATTCTGATAGTGGAAACATACTAAATAATAAAAGAACGATAAATTTGTTTGCCAGCTCAGCTCTTTATACCTGCTGGAGGGTGGGGAAGAGGAAAGTACTTAAATTAGAAAGAAAGAAAAAGCACGTGATGATCAGAGAAGTATGTCAAAGAATCTACTCATCACTCTGCTAAAATCTTCAACATTTTAGGTTCCCATAGAGGGCAATATTGTATAAAAGATGATGAACCAGGAATCTGCCAATTCATCTCTGTTGATACGCTTTAAAGAAAACTGCTGTTACCATGAATTTGGTGCTGCCCTCCCCATCAAACTCTGACAAATATATAAAATGATGCACACAAAAACACAGAGTGCAGTCTCATCCAAGGCAAGGAAAATTAATTTGGTATGCTACGCACTGGTAAATGTCTTGTGTGAATGGCCTCCAGTTTCACCTGTTGTTAGACTTAATTGTTGAATCGCAACTAGATTGCCTTCTGTCATAAACTAATATATACACACACCTATATATACACACACATACACACACATTCGCAGCCATTAATCTAGTGGGAATATTAATAAAATAGTGCCTTCTTCAATGCCTGAAAAAGAAAGGTAAACTTCAGATAACAGATAAAATGACGTAAATTACAGACGAAATGAGAGCCTTGGTCTATAATTCAATTCCCACTCTAGGGATAAAACCATAATACAGGGTGGACCATAGAAAATGTACTTATCTAGAGATCTCAAAGTTATTTTTATCACTAAATCATCATTCACTCATTTGCCTTCCTTAGCTAAATGGATTTATTTTACCTTCCTCTCTTATAACTTGAAATATTATTGTTTTATTGTAAGTCCCTTCTTCTCATAGATGCTAAGTATATTACAACTAGAAACATTTGCTCTCAGATGACCTTTGTAATAACTGCTAATTTGCATTAATATATACTGAAGGTATAGGGGGGTCATTGTGCATTGTGTAATATAATTAAATCATCATATCATTTTAAATATCCAATTATCTACAGATTTCAATACACACGAGAATATGGAATACATGGAATTACAAGGCACACTAGAATGATCTATCTGCTCTGCTTCAGCTGCTATTCTACCTGCAGAGATGAGTTTCCTTAATTTCCATTGCCATGAGATTTCCTTGCCAAGATTATTATGATTATTATATCCTATAAAAAGTATTTTAAAACTAACGTAAATTAATAAAAATGAATAAAGTTACAAGTCATATTTTAGGTCTTTTAGTTACAAGGAATAGAAAATTAGACCTTTTAATTAGATATTGATTTATACATGAAGGTTAGATCAAAGTATAGTAGATTGTGTAGCTAAAATTAACTAATGGTAATCTTTAAAATGATATCTTTAAATAATAATCTTTAAAATAATAATGTTATCTCCAAATCATTTTTGAAAAAACTTCAGAGTTTACAAAAGATGTTCTCATAGATCGTCTTATTGGAATAGTCTCATAGATTATTTTGAGTCTCACAATGATCCTATCGTTAGTTAGTGCAGCATCATCTACACTGCACAGGTTGGAACAGGGAGACACAAGTAACGAATTTGGGGTTAGCCACTTCTTTCTATGTGGCAGGTTAATCATTGGGCAGCATCTACATCTTGGTATCTGCTCCACAAATATGTTCTACACAAAAGCTTATTTAAACCAAGATGGGCTCCACAGACCAAGATAGCAGGAAGGATTTAAATTAGGCTTTAGAAATACCAGGCAGCGGAGGGAATAATAGTCATTGAAATACACTAATAACGAAAATAGAATGAAGAAAATGTGATATTTTATTTTCTATTTACTTTACTTAAATTATACAATTTTTTTTTTCTGGTTTCTAAAAGAAAGGTGGCCCAGAGAACTTTTCAGACTCATTCTATGATATCACAATCTGGATCACTGGTTTTTGTGACCCACAACACACATACACACACCTAAAAAGAGAGTCTCATATAAAAATTCTTACTATAACTATGTTCAGTGCATTTGGTTTTCTATTTTGTTCCATGCCATGCCATTCCATTCCATTTCATTTTATACACACTTTGAGATGATGACCTAAATCTATTAATATAAAATGCACATTAATGAGCCATGAACTGCATTTTGAAAAATACAAATCTAGATTCATTAGGTAACCATACAGTACTGAATACAAAAAAGATCATTTCCATTGTATGATAATTATAACTTTTCCCTAATTTTTCCATTTAGCTATTTTATAATCTCAACAGAATGTTATTATTATTTTACAAAGCAACCACTGACAGTGCTATTCATTGGAGAACATAGAGTCAAAGAGACAGAGCAGGCTACCCAACAAACCTAGAAATAAATGGAGCTTTAGGTTATAAAATAATAACACTGGACTCTTCATGTGGATAGCACAAGAAAAAATAATATATTAATTTCTTTTAGTACTTCAATTATTTGCAGTTATAAATTTAAAACAAACACTTGGTAATCCAAAACTTCCAATTAAACAGTAGAAATGAGTTGTCATTAAATCATAGAAGGCAGCAGTCTGTACTTTTCCATGATTATTTGTGAAAAAAAATGTTATCATAGTGATTTCACTGCTACCTTAGTGCTATCTCACTGCTACCCTGGAAGGCTGGAAAGAATTTAGGAAAGAATCCTAAAATTCATATGGAACCAAAAAAGGACCCCAAATAGCCAGACAGAATTTCTGTCCAGACAGAAATAAAATTTTTGAAATTGTGGGAAGAGTGTGTCTATTTAATTATGGTACTTCTTACCAATATATATCTTTAGGACCATGACTCATTCGATTCTTTTCCCCCTATGTCATGTAGTATAATTGATACCTTATAAAATTGATGACTGATAAACATTTGTTGAACTGAATTGAAAATCTCTGGTACCTTGAAATTAATCTTTTGAAGCTCTGAGAAGAGAGAAATTCAATTTCACCCCACTACCAAGAGTTCCTGGAGTTCCACGGAGTTGATGAGTTATTGAAAACAATCTACCTGTATCAATTTTCTATTTCAATTTAATAGCAACAAATAACATTTATGCAATTAAAAAGGTGAATGAAAGAGCGAATTTATTTTATTTCTCAATACTTATACAAAGGTCTAGTCCTATTGTACATTTTCTTCCAATAAGTTTTTACATTTGCTTAGCATTTTTTCATTTAACCAACAGTTGAGCACATGCCAAACAACATGAGAGTCATTGCGGGTACAATATGAGTAAGATACGATAGCCCACTATTAAGAAATTCAGAATTGTAAGGGAAATACTCACTGAAATAACAAAATCTCTATATAATATATTGGATGCAATGATAGAGGTAGACATAATGTTCTCTGGGTCACCAAAAATGGGCACCTAGTAATAAACCCTAGTATCTATATAACATTAAATGTGTGCCATGCAGTGTTCTAAATTCTTTACATTTATACTCTCATTTATAGCAGATAGTCATTGTGTCAAGTGTAGATATGGAGATATGTGTGCAATAAATGAGAACCTCAGGACTCTTTTTTACAATACAAGGAGAGAATATTTTGTCTTTCTTGGCCAATCTTGGTGCACAGAGAAGTGGGTAAACCTATTTTGACGCTGTAAGAGAAGCAGCCGAAGACGAAAGCCTGCATGAAGCAGACCACAGCCAAGGAAAATTCCAGTGAATCCACAAGCTTGGAGCCACTGAATTAAACCAACTGTGAATTCTGCTCTATTTCTGGACTTTTAATTACTTGAACCAATAAATTTCCTTTTTGTCTACGTGAGATTGAGTGAGGTTTTTAGAAACTTGTTACTTAAGTAGAATAGACAATTGGTTTAGATACTGTGATCTTTTCATACTTTTTTCAAAGCGCTTCCAACCTTTACCCATTTCTCCTTTCTCTAATAAATTCCACCCCACCCACTAAGATTAAACTCAACTGTAATAACTTATATTAAGCCTTTCATGATCTCTCCAGTCAGAAGTAATTAATTACCCCCTTTGCTGCCACTGTCGTTGGTGACACTGATTTAACTGTGTCTTGCAGTTTAGTTCACTGTTTTTCATGAGAATTTCCTCACTGGCATTGTGATTAGAAAGACGAGGTTCAAATGTCAATTCCTGCAATTACTAGTTGGAAATTCATTAAACGTCTTTGACTTAGAGCTTCTTTATATCTGTAAAATAGCGTATTATTTGAAGCTTACTATGTAATAAATACCAGCTAAATGTGAAAAGATTTCATTTATCTCTGTATGGTCTTCAGTACTGAACATACACACGCACACACACACACACACACACACAATGTATATAAATATACACCATAATATACTATATTTATATATACTTATTTGTGCAATATATTTATATATATATCCTTTTATGAATCTGTAAAACAGTTCTTCAACATATAAGAAAATTACTATTGTCCTCTCAAGTAAAAGCTTCATGGACTTCTTTTTTTTTTTTTTTTTTTTCTGAGACAGAGTCTCCTCTGTTGCCAGGGCTAGAGTGCCGTGGTGTCAGCCTCGCTCACAGCAACCTTAGACTCCTGGGCTCAAGCCATCCTCCTGCCTCAGCCTCCCAAGTAGCTGGGACTACAGGCATGTGCCACCATGCCCGGCTCATTTTTTTTTTCTATATATATTTTTAGTTGGCCAGATAATTTCTTTGTATTTTTAGTAGAGACGGGGTCTCGCTCTTGCTCAGGCTGGTCTCAAACTCCTGACCTCAAGCGATCCTCCCGCCTCGGCCTCCCAGAGTGCTGGGATTACAGGCATGAGCTACCACGCCCGGCCTGCATGGACTTCTGTTCCTACCTAGTCTCTTTCTGATACACTGATCCATGTGGTCTATCCATATTCCATAATATTCGTAGCATGACAACGATGGTGTCTATTTCTCCATGGCTCTATACCCATTTCTCTCTTGCCATGTGTAAAAGACACTTAGCTTTCTTGAGTATTCGCAGAATTTTCTTTATAAATGGGCCAGAAGCTATTAATGAAAAAGCAATCTTAAAACTTTAAGTTAGTGGGGTCAAATGAAATATCACAGCGCTCAATGTTCTCAGGGCCCTACTAGATTGTCATTGTTTTGTTTTTTTTTTTAGTTTTGGGAAGTTCATGAATTATGGATGAACATTCTAAGCTATATTAAATCCAGCTTAAAATGCATTATCCATTTAATTTGCATACAGCATAACTTATTTTAAATGGGCAGTATTAAAACCTTTTAAAGAGGGCTGATGATGGAAATACGTGATGGCTTTCTCCTGCCTCTGGGCTCAGACTCAGACTGGAACTTTCAGCACCCGATCTCCTGAGTTTCAGGCCTTTGGACTCAGACTGAAACTATCCCACTGGCTTTCGTGGGTCCCCTACGGATAATGGGCCTGTCAGCCTCTATAACTACGTAAGCAAATTCCTCATAATAAATCTCTCTCTCTTTGTATCCTATTGGTTCTGTTTTTCGAAACAACACAAACTAATGCACACTGTATGCATATTATTTATGAAATTCTCTTCTGACCTCAATTTCTTCAAGTCAAAAGCTTTTGGTTTGGATTATCCAAGTACAGGAAGCTCTGGTATATATTTTGGATGCAAGCAAATGTGAACTGTGAATATTTTATAAATTCTGGCACCAGGATCTATACAGGTCGTATACACTGGAGTCCCAAATTGTGTTTGTTGTGTACAATGATGTTTGAAGTGCCAAACTATGTATTCGTAGGTGTCTCAAGCTGTTTCCACCTTGAACACATTGCCAAATGTCTGAAGTACACATAAGCATTTGAAATATGTTATTTGTTTTAGTTTCTTACATACCAGCATCTAAAGCTATGCAGACAGGACTTTAAATCTTCTTTGCCTTTTACTCAGAGGCATAGTTTTAACAGGCCTATATTTGGCACACCTATGTGTACAGGCCCAATAGCTTGGACTTTATTTCATTATTGGCTTTTAAACTTCTGCAATTTTCCATGGATTAGTAGCTTAGGAGGGTAGATTCTGATGTTAACATAATTAACTTTATGTGTTCAATCTCACTACAAAAACGATTTTTATCTCTTTTGTCCTTGCCTTTTTCCTTCCTTTCCCTTCTCATTGTATCACACAAGCTTTCTCAGTTAGTGTGTGTCCATGTATTAAAAAGGAATCTGGCAAAAATATGACCAGATATGCATAAATTAACAGAACCACTGCTCAAAACTCCATAAAGTATGATCAAATCTCCTATTTGAGTTCAGTTAATAGAACCTACATTAGGGACTGGGTCTTGTGCTACCAAAGGACACAAAGATGAACGCTGTCCAAGTTAGCCAAAATTCACTGGTAGAAACAAACAAGTATAACGGAGACCATATACCTGTTATACTATTACAAGTACTCTAGCGGAGTTATTAAATATTGCTTAAGATCATTTAGATGAAACCTATAAATACTGTTTGGAACAATGAATGAAGCATCTCATAGGTAAGTACAGGTCTCCAAGGATGGCTTGGAATTGAGCAGATGGTATATCAGCCAAAGCTCTTGGTCATAAGTCACAGAAATTGCCTCTAATGTAGGGTTTACAGTTTAGCAAGCATGTGTGGGATGGGCTTATATCAATTATTTATTCAATTTAATTTTTTATTTATCATTTAGTTATTATTTTTGGTCATCTGGCAAATATAGAAGAGAGATTAGATGTAAGACAGAGAAAACAATGACAAATGCCCACTGAGACACAAATTCTTAAGCCATAGGCACTGAATAACTTTAAAAATGGGACTATCAATAGTATTTTCTTAGAAATTCAAATTTTAGTGACTATATATATAACTTTTAAAAAAATCATAAGATAAAAACTTGTATATTTATATGGACATCGAGTTTTCTGCTCTCATATATATGCAAATATAAACTACACAGGGTTTTCTAAGAGCCAAGGCCTGCTAGTTTTTAAAAGAAATACTAAATTTCTAAGTTTAGTACGATTTTTCAGAAACTATGTGGTACACTAAAAAGATCTATGTGTGAAGTTCTGCAAACACTTACTACCTTACAAGAAGGAACTGACAACAAATCTGAAGAAGCTATTTTCACAGTTTCACAAACTGTGTGAGAGTAGTCCTTGGGGAAATACTAGATCTTTGTTGAATAAGTGTGATAACTTGAATTTCAATCAGATATCAATTTCCTGCCAAAGAATCGTTTCTATTATCTAATCTAGTTATTTCCCTGGCAAAACCTATTAGATTTAAAAGGTCAAAACTTTGGAAGCCTCTGCTTTTATTTAATAAGTATTTCAATGGGCTGCTATCCATTGGAGCTTATTTTAAAGGGTACATAGACATTCTGTTCCTATAGCTGTTAGAGTTATTTTCATAAGTGTAGGTTTATTTCTTCATAGAAGACATTTGAACTTCTGGAATATTGCATCGTTATGTTGACCACCCAACCTGTGCTGGACTGCTCTGAAAATGCCCGCTCCCCAGTAGGGCCTGGAGAAAAAACAATCGATCCCAAAACATCTTTATCAGGGAAATATGTTTTACAAAATTACTCTTTTGAGTATGATACAATTCGCCACTCAAGTCATTAGCGTTACATATTATCCACAAATGTATAGTACCCTGGACTTTACTATATCCCCAAATTTAGGATCGCTCTTCCTGGTGAGAGATATTTAGTCACAGGAAGGAAGTCTACAGGTAGAAAACAATAGGTATGTGAAATGAAATCGTGCAGAGGACACTCAAGCATGATGTCCTCATAGAAGACGTCATAAAGAATATGAATCAAGACAACACGACCATGGTGAGGCAGAGGGACGAGAAAAGGCCTCATCTGCAAACATAATTTATAAAGATGAGGAATCCTCATTTTATCAACAGTGAACATCACTGTGTCCCATTCCGGGACACAATGAACAACCTGATCAGCGCGTAGCGTACAGGTGAAGAAATAGTGAAATAAGTGTTGTGAAGTGAAGCTGGGAGGGGAGGAAGGTGACTAAAAAATTTGGAGCCCAAACTATTTTTCTATGATATGCTAAACATGAAGTTATGATATGTGCTTTGGAGAGACTGGCTTGATAAAATACCATTAAAGGAAGATTGTTCTACTACCCGGGCAGAAGTTGGATTAAACCAGGGCCGGCCAACCTTTCAGACAGCTTGGGGGAAGGCTACAGTTCACCTTTTTAATAAGAGATCTGGGAGACTAAGTAGTTAATAGAGCTGAAAATTTTAAAAATGTCATGAGAGCCAAATACCTCTAAATAATAATTAGTTTGCAATTTCTTCTAGAGACAGTTCATCTAATCAACCCTCCCACTGTTGGTTGTTCCATGGACTGTAGATGGAATCTTTAGGAAATTACTGGGAATGACCACAGGGGCAGACAGGACTCATTTAAGGGGCAGAATCAAGCAACATTTGGTAAAGAATTTGAGTTGTTGATTTTAGAGAGAAAAAAAAAAAGTAATTTTGTAAGCTTAGACAGTGAGAATGTGAAAGTGAGCCTCATGTTAATGTAGCTATTAATAGTATTAAGGGAATAGCTGTTTTGTAGATACAAATGATAAGTCTGTATTCACCAATATTTCAAAGTACTTATTTTGTGTATTTCTTAAATATACATTTTGTTACTGATTCACTGCTTCATTTTAAGTGTTTAGCTTGTTGTCTACTGACAATTGAAAATAAAGCGTCTGCGCAGAGTGGAAAATGTGTGGATTACAGGACAGCACGAGCCCCAGATTCAGTCCCAGCATCCAAATCAATCATCTGAGAGCTTAGCCAAGACGCCCTCACTCCCGGAGCCTAAATTTGCCCTTTGGTGAAATTGGGTAAAACATTTAGCGGTAACTTAACACCTGAGAATGAATAACAGGGCTTTTGAGTCTGCTAAGATTATAAGCTGCTTTTACTGTGTGAGTTCAGATTTGTTTCATCTTGCCATGAAAGCTCCCATTCCTCAGTATCCTTCCAATTTTTCTCTGTGAGCTTCTCTGTTAGAACTTCCCTGGGCATTCTGGTGATAATTCAGCTCCTACTTGCATCCACTCCTATCCTTCCCCCTCCTAACACATTATACACTTGTACAACACAGAATATAATACGAATGGTATGTCTGGAATTGTGCAAACTCAGTGGATCCACCCCACAGGCTGTCGTGGCTTGAAGATTAGCTAGAATGACAACTTGAGCTTAAACTACTTTTGCAGAGTATATTGCTAAACCAGCAACACAAAGGCTATCCATGATATCAAGGACATATGTGCCTAGAAATAACTCTTACTGACTTCTTCCTTCCTTCCAGGGACATAAATGAAAGTCATTTCATCTTGGCAGCATAAAAAGAGTAAGGAATGGACAAGTCAGAAGAGCTCAGAACCGGGGCCTGTCTATACACAGAGATGACCCTGAAGGCCTTCTCATAAAAGACACGTGGACCAATTTGGAAAAAACAATGGTAATAGATGCTGAGAAAGAGATAGCATCGAGTTTGCATACAACCCCTCCCAGATACATACTAAAATAAGCACAGAATATTAAAAGACAAAGATTTACAACAACCCATAAAACTAAGGGTAAGAATTTTCAACTGCTTTCAAATGTTAACACCCCTGACATTTGGGCTGGAGAGTTCTTTGTGGTAAGAGGACTTCCTGTGCATTACAGGATGCTTGATGGCATTTGTAGTCTGTACCCACTACACATCAGTAGTGACCGTCCCCAAACACACATACACACACACACACACACACAAGTTGTGTAACCAGTAGTGTCTTCAGACACTGCCAAATATCCCCTGGGGAAGAAATATCACTCCTGGTTGAGAAATCTTGCCCCACAAATATAAAAGCAAGCAGACAGATTGCTTATAACAAGCACAAACAAGCGAAGTAAAAATTGAGAAAGTATGAAAAAGGAAGAAAACATGGGGACAGAAATGTTTGAAATTTTAATAAGTATCGCAGTTTTAAATTTTTCTATTAAAGATAAAGCTAACTATAAATTTTACCTTTAAGAGAGGAAGATGACACCAAGGAAGTAATTGTACCTATTATGATAAAATTAATATCAGAAAAAATTAATTTGAGGAAATACTAGTTGGTGGGATGAATAGGCTAATTTTATATTGAAAAAGTTAAACCAACAAATCCTGGTACAAGAAGAAATATGGCTTAAAACCAAAACATTTTTATATATTAGAAGGCATTGACAAATATGGATGAAAAATGGGAATTTAGCACATGGCATTCTATATGTGGTACAGAAATATTACAACTTGATGCTAGAAACTGTAGAACAACAATGAAAGTTAAACTGATTTTTAAAACATTTTTTGACAAATAGAGATTACAAGACTTTTCACAGCACTGCAAATAGCACGTAGGAAAAATTTTACTTAAAAATCAGAGAACAAAGAAACCTGCAATAAATGTATGCTTTTACTCACACACATATGTGTATATTACAGTCACAAAGACCACAATCTCTGACCATATCAAGTAAACCTAAAACGGAATAACAAGGAGAAAAATAATGATACCAAAAAACACTAAATACAACCAAACACAGATCACACAAACAACAGACTCCAAGCATTTGGAAGTTTCAGCAAAATAAAAGGAGAGAAAATGCAATAACATTCAAGGAGAAAATACTGGCAGAATCAGAACATCAAATTGTGAATTTTAGTACTGGCCGTGATTCACAGAATCACAGAGACTCATTCTTCTACGGAGGTGAGTGGCCGGGGGGCCATGCCATTGGTGGTACTTTGAGGATGGTTACTTAGGAATCAGAGAGGCCCGAGAGGGAAACCTGAGTTCTAGCCAGCAGTAGGCAGCAGGAGAAGCCCAGAGAAGTCAGGTTTCCAAGCTGTATGTGTTGGACAGGCAATTTGGGTCTCAATACTGTATTCGACACTAACTGAATAGATGTTTTTAAACTAGTGTAGTGGAAAATCATGATGCTTCATAATCTGTTGCTTACAAAAAACTATAACATTCAACACTAAAACAAAATTTACCTTTAGAAAAAAAAAAAACCTGGCATATATTTCAGAAAAAAAATTGTTATTATTTTATGCTAAATTATATTGTTTTTGCAAGCAAGGATACAGTGGGTTTTAGTCATGCAGCTTAACTCCTGCAGTAGAAAACATCCTTTGCCTCTGAAGCTCACTGGCTTTCTTGTTATTGCTTCTCTTTAATGTATAATACACTGGTCTCCATTTTTAGCACTCTTGAGTTTGTTTTTTGTTTTCTGGAGAGCAGTTCTATTTCAATTCTCTCTACACAAATCAGCTCATGTCTTAATGAAGCCCAGAAGAATATTAAGCCCACAGCTGCTATATACAGATCAGTGGTCTGGTTAACTTTTAATAAGATTAAATGTAACTAGTTAATCCCAAAGAGCAGAAATTCAGTCCTTTGTTACCACCACAATTAAAAAATACACACACACACACACCCCCCTCCACTTTATCCTGATACAATTACCGTAATAGGAATTTCATCCAGTAGTTTTAGTTTTGAAATATTCTCTTTTTACCTTTGCTACAAGCAATGGCTTATCTTTGCTTTTCTCTTGGGGAGTTTTCTTCCACATGCTTCCTCATTATTTATTGGAAAGCTTTAGTTATTTATTGTCAATGCATAATTACAGTTGCTTTCCAATTTTATATTTCTTCCCCTTTCCCAAATTTTCTTTTGGGGAATTTAATTTAAAAGATGATAAATCATTATCTATTATTTCCCTGGCATTTAATACATTGTTTTGTTAGTATCGCTGAACAATGTTGTTAAGTCATAATGTGACCAAAATGACTGAAATAGGCATTAGGAATCCTTCATTTAAAAATAATTTCTAGTTTGTATTTATTGCAAATATTTGAGCCTATAGAATTATTTCAATATTTTCATTTTACATCATAAGAGAAAAGTGAGGATCAAAGAGGAAATGATATGTTTTTAAGCCAAATAGTTTGAGAACATGGATTTAAATATGTCATTTGACTTTTGATGTTAAGATTCTCTCATCCCACCTGTTGCCTTTTATCAGATACCACCAGGTGAAAGCAAGCCATTCATCACTGCCCTCGAGTCACACGTCTATACACGCACACGTGTACACACACACTTATTAATTTGCATATGTCACCTCTCCTCTTCTAGCTGGAAATTCCAATCAAAGCTCGAAAACGGGAGACGTTTGAACACTGGGTCCACTTTTCATCTGGACCCTCAACATAACTAAGTAATTTCTACGGTGAGATGGATGTGGTGTGTTAAATTTGTTCAACAATTCTAGTTTGAATAAAATTGCTTCAGAATATGTTAACCAAAATAATATTCCAGTAAAATAAACAGCAGAGAATGACAATAAAAATTTTATTATAATTGGAGATGATGACAAGAAGAACCGAAAAACCTGTACATATGATTCTCACTTTGTTCATACGTTCATATGTAGGAGTCAGAAGCAAGAACTAGAATAGGATGTTCTCGAATACTCTTACGTGTTCCTGATTGTTGTACCCCACAGTTGTTTTCTGGGGAGCTTGTGAACTTTCACCCCAGTGCCTCCTTTACTCAAAACATTTGCTAGGCATTTTGGATTCAGTTTGGTACTTGGACTCATGGTGACTTCTGACACTCATGGCGTGATGTTGACATAGTATTTAACCCTGCTGAGCTCCAGTTTCTTTATTAATACAGACTTTGAAGTATTTTCATAATAATTAAGTCAGATAAATTATGAGAAATCTCAGGTACATAGGCAGATTTTGGTGCTGCAAAACAAAATATTATTTTAAAGAATATTCTATGTAGTGCAGAACAATAATATACAAGGTGGTCATTCAGCTCTTTTCACTAGACTGGCCATGGTAGTAATTTCATCAATAGATGCTTTAAATGAAGAACATGCCATCACAGATAATATACGGAATATTCGCACATGGTAGCATTTGCCTTGAAGTATGATTTTGTCAGAGAAACACAAAATTCTGATTTGATCATCACCCAGAGAAAGAATTCCTCTTTCAAGGTGGTCACAGATTATTGAGCTCACGAGAAATAACGTGTCGTTTTATGAATTCACAGATACTTAGTGTGGGAAGCCAGTTTATCATTGAAATTCTGCTCAGCAAACTTCAAATCAGCATGGGGAGATGCTAGTTTTACAATCTGAAGACTAATGGAATCTAAGTATGAGAGTCTCCACCATCTCCCTTCCACAGAGCCACCAGACTCAACAGGGAAAAGTCTCTCAAAATAAAATCCAGTGTCCCGATACAAACATCTGAACCAAATCTCATTTTTCTCACTTTAATTATAATCAGCTGGGGAAGCATGTTCTTTTTTTCCTGCTTTGTTACTCTCACAAAAAAAAAAAAGTAATAAACGAAAATAGATACCAGTTTTAAAAGAGAGCTAAAAATATTTTTGGGGTTTCAGAATCTTATAATACAAAGGTCACGAGCAAAGCATATTTCCTAAGGAAATGAAATATTAAAATACAAGGGCACATAGCCACAAACAGGAGATAATGCACTTGAAAAATGCGTTAAGATCTACCCAGAAGTAGCCATCATTTAAAAAATACATTTTTTAAGTCAGTAAGTGGAAAAAGACTTTGACATTTCAAAATAGAAACTTTGGTTTACATATTTATTTAAGCATTTTTAATGATTCAGTTAGTGAGGAATGGAATAATTACTCAAAGAGGAGTTAAAAGCAAAATTATTATAGTGGCCTATTAAAAAAAAAAAACTTTGAAAGGAAATTCATAAAATTCACTATTATCAACTATTCTGTTGAAAATTATGAGTGAGCGTTTATATTTCAGAGGTGACGTTTAGCCCTGAGTTGCTGTCGGTTCAGTGTTTGAAGTTGCTGTTCGACTGCACTATAGAGCAGAGACAGCATGTGAGAAAAGTTAGAGCCATTAAGACTAAACAAGCAAGCCAGACACACCACCCATGTGTTTTACTGTCCACATGTGAAGAGTGTCCTAATATTTGCAGTGCAATATATTTTCTAAACAGTTTCATAGATCAGTGATAGTTTAGTATTTTCGTTTTGGCATGACAAAGCATGAATTGAACCTTTACGGCAGAGAACACGGGACCAGGGTGACACTTTCTTCTTGCATATTACCATGAAGAGTTCTACAGCAATTAGTGCCAAAAGCATCCCTGCCATGTAACATTAAAGTACCTGAGCAGAGAGATCTGTTTGTCTATAGTCAAATGAAATGCTATCAGGAATATCAGTATTGAAGCTAAGAACTCTGGAAGTGTGTTCTGTTGCAACCTGTTGAAGGAAAAGTCAGAAACAAATCTTTTATTTTTGAAAGCTTTTTCTCATCCGGGATAATGTGATTTTAATATATTTATCTGTGGTTTGCTCAGATGTTAAGATAAAATGAGAATCCGTCTATTATCGTTGGTCTAGAGAGGAAGTTTCTCTTGTACACTTAAACCCATAAGCTTATTAATCATTCTAAGGCTCTTGTCAAAAGTAGTGTGTGGTTTAGTGATGCAGTTAAGCCCGTGGCTACCTGGAATCTATTTTCAGTTCTCCACCTAGCTTGCGTTTAGTGACTTAGGAAGTCATTTAACTTCACTGGGGTCATTTCTTGTGTTTTTTCCTATTTACAGAGTATCCCAATGATAGGAGCTCATGTTACACCAGCTCAGCAATGACTGAATAGAATTCCCATTGATCCAAAGGGAATTCCTGGTGATGGTCAACAACGCTGGTTGATTTCCGATGTATTACCCACTGGCAACACATGGACTCATCACAGTTTTTAATAGACTGTAACTGCAAAATGGTTTCTGATCTTTTTTTTAACCTCTTATGTTTTTATTTCTTTCTAGATCAATTGATTTACATCATATGATTGCCATAACATTTGTTTAACTTAATGGTTGATGGAACTCATGCCAATACTCTGTAAAATGCTAAATGTGTGTGTGTGTGTGTGTGTGTGTGTGTGTGTGTATTCCTTTGTGGTATACATGACGGAGGCTTCATGACTAAGATGCTCAGAGATTTTAAGTGGTCAATGTAGAAATAAAAGTGGGATATTTGAGATATTACTTCCAAAACATATACATCAAAGATTTCCCAATGTAACAGCAAATATTTTTGGACTGGTAGCTCTCAGATTTATTTGATTCTGTTAACGTTCTCTGAAGAATATATGTGATCATTGTTCAATTGAATTCCCTCTAATACATGCCAGAAAGATTGCTCTTTGGAGCTCTGTGACTACATATTGAGTCCAAAGAATGTCAATTATATAAAATAATTAATAATCACCGAGGAAGAAAGAATCCTGCAAAATTTTTACTAGAGTATGGTAAATTTATTATTGTTCCAACATGCTCACTTCCCCTTCTAATATAAAGATTTCATGTTCCTACCCACTGCTGAGACTTTCGGTGCCTCTCATGGGAGAAGCACAGTACCTTGTCTCACTGACATGGAGCTTGGTCATGTGTTCTATTTCGACCAATGGAATACGAACACGTGTCATAGCATTTTCTGAAGAAAATCTTTAAGAATTATCGCATGGTTCTGCCATCAGCTGTCAGAAGAACAACATGTCCTAGATAGTTACTGCCCCTCTGCCTGGATTCTGGAATGAGAATTCCTTTCAGCAATGCCGACATCTCTCCACAACCATGAATATCTATCTCGAATGGGACGTAAGTGGCTATTGTTCTAAGCCACCGAGATTCTGAGTTGCCCGTTACCATAAATAGCAGAAAAATTACCCAAAAACTCATTGCGCGGATGAGGCATGAGAAATTTCATGTATCGGTAAAACTTTTGTTTAGGAAAAGAACTTCACACATCTTTTTTGATCATTATGTAAAAGACAAAGTTTCCTTGTCATAGTTTGGAATCTGGAAGAGAAACAAGGAGAGAGTTTAATTTTTCCATCATAAAAATGCAAAGAATTTTAAAATCACTCTTGCAACTGAGAATATCTTTATTTCTTCTTTTCTCCTGAAGGAAAGTGTCATTGAATATAGAATTTCCAGTTGATAGTTCTTTAAATTCAATATTTGAAAAATGTCGGACCAATTCTTTCTGGCCCTCACGTTTTCATTTGAGAAATCTGTCATTTTAATTGTTTTCTCCTATAGCAATGTGACATTTCTCGATGGCCGCTTTCAAGATTTTTTTTCTTTTTCTTTACGTTTTTGAAAGTTTCCTTATACTACATCCTTTCCTGGATTTGAGTGTTTCCTATTTGGAGTTTGCTCGTCTTCTTAAGACTAGAAGTTTATTTCTTTGTAGCCAAATTTGGGAAGTTTTCAGCCATTATTTCTTTAAACACTCTTTTAGACCCACTCTTCTTCTCCATACATTTTCGGACTTTAATTATAGGAAAGTCAGATCTTTTATTGTTATCCCACAGGTTTCTAAAGATCTGCTGATTTATTTCCTCAACCTGTTTTCTATCTGTTTAGATTGGCTAAATTCTATCCATCTGTCCTACGAGTTCAGTGACTGTATTCTCGGTCTTCTCAACTCTCTTACTGAACCTATCAAGGGAGGTTTTTTTTTTTTATTGTATCATATCATATTGTATCAGCAACATTCATACAGAATTATTCAAATACATATGTTAACCTAGTATTTTGACTTCTACTTTGGTAGAGCAATTTTCTTCGGATACTTTTTGGCTGTTAGTCAATAGCATAATATTCCTTTATAGCAGAAGGTTATTATAAGTATTTATAGTTAAGGAAACTGAGACACTCTTAATCAAAGACAATCAATCATGCACAGTTGATCAGATCTAATTAGACACAAGAATAGAGAGAAATGAATATTAATATAATAAATGTTAATATAAAAATAAATATTAATATCACCCTCTAACTTCCTATAGGGAGACAAAAATGTCCCCAAAGCAACATTCATTATTTATGTCCCTAAATGATACTTTTTTTCCTATAATTGATTTTATTCTTATAATATTTAAAAATATTGTATTCTCTCCCTGTGGAAGCATGCAAGTGAGTAAAAGAATGTAACAATGGACAGGTCTCAGGTCTTACTCCCTCTTCATCTATATCACATTTGCTTAAATGTTTGGGATTTTCACTCAAATATCTTCTACATTTATGTTAGGCAGGTTTCATTCATACCTTGATATTGTTCTTTCTCTGCTTTTGCGTGTCACCTGAGTCACATATTATTCTGGCAATAATACTTTCAGTTCTTTGTCAACAACTAAGGCACTAAAATTTCTAATGCTTCAATCTTTGTTTCCGATTGCTTTGCTGTTGTGATTTTCTGTGTTATCCATGCTGATTCCAAGCAACCGTGTTATGTTGTGCACCATTAAACACATCATCTGTGCAAAAGTGGACGCAGCTTCCAACATCAGAGTCTGTTCCATACAATGGAAAGCCCAACTGTCTGACCTTTCACAAACGAGGAGAAATGTGACATGCCGGTGACATGCCGGTGACACGCTGGACAGGAGGAACAGCGAGACCAGCAAGTCATTTAACCTACATTATCCTCACAGTGCCTTTTACAAATAATTATGCTGTTAGGTGCTTTTCGCTTCTACTATGTCATAGTTGTACTTTCAAATCATTAATTGAAATAGTTTTTAAGAGCAGGGAATGGGCTGATTTAGAATAAGTAATTTGAATCTGGAAAAGGCTTCTTTAAAAATATATCCAGGCTAACTTAGAAGTTATTTTCTTTTCCTTACACTGTGTCAACAGTATGTGGCAGAAGATATAGTACATACAGGTTCTTGAGGAGCAAGGACGGTTCTATGATTTTATGAAAAAATGTAAACTATATAAACAAAGTATTTTACAGACAAAATAATTTTCATTTCCAATATATCTTTTCTATGTATTTTAAGAAAAGAAATTATGAAGCCTAGTAGTTTCAAATTTATAAAATAATATATTCCATTTCCATATGAAGACTTTAATTTTTCTTAATTTTAAGAAGTATAAAAGTATAAAAGAAAAAAATTAATCACTATCCAGTAACAAGGTGAAGAAGTTTGCTTTGTTACTTACTGAAATCAAATAATGTAGAAATAACAACCAAAAAAAAAAAAGCTGCACTTGAAATGTTTAAAAATCACAATTTTGCAGACATAGATGTCTTTTTGTGGGCTTATAGTTTGGTGGAATGATATGGAGAATATTTTAAACAAAATATTTAAATAAAAGAAATCATGTGTCAGATGCTATGTGCTACGAAGAAAAAATAAAACAAAGGAAAGAGCAAACTGCTGTTTAAAGAGGGTAGCAAAGAAAGGATTCGTGAACTCAAATGTCATTTGAGTAAAGATCTGGAGAAGGTTAAGTGTCAAGCCATATAGTACCCAGGGCAGGAGAATTCCAGAAACAGGAAGAATGAGTCAGAAGCATACCTGGTGTAACCTGAAAAAAACAGGGAGATGAGTTTGCCCAAGTACCTTTTAACAGAATATTAAAGGCTGGGCGCGGTGGCTCACGCCTGTAATCCTAGCACTCTGGGAGGCCGAGGCGGGCGGATTGTTTGAGGTCAGGAGTTTGAGACCAGCCTGAGCAAGAGTGAGACCCCATCTCTACTAAAAATAGAAAGAGATTATATGGACAGCTAAAAATATATATATAGAAAAATTAGCCGGGCATGGTGGCGCATGCCTGTAGTCCCAGCTACTCGGGAGGCTGAGGCAGGAGGATCGCTTGAGCCCAGGCGTTTGAGGTTGCTGTGAGCGAGGCTGATGCCACGACACTCTAGCCCGGGCGACAGAGTGAGACTCTGCCTCAAAATAAATAAATAAATAAATAAAAACAGGTGATTAAGTCAGATGGGTGTTGCTTGACCGTGGTAGGTAAAGTGGTCATCTTGTATTCTCTTATAAACTACTCTAAAGTCTTTGAAATTTATTCTGAGTGAAATAGAGACCCTCTAAAGGGTTTTATGTTTTGTAACTTAAATTTAAACAGGATTATCTTACTCCAGTGTGGGAGAGCAGCTTAAAGTGTGGCCAGGGCAGAGACAGACTAGTTACAAAACATTTACAATAATCTATAGAAGAGATATTGGTGGTTTGGGCCCGGGAAATAGCAGTGGAGGTGGTAAATATTGGTAGAATTTGGACTATATTTTGAAGAACACATGAACGAGTTTGCTGGATGTTGAAAATGAGGTGGAAAGAAAAAGAGACAGTAAGAGCCACCCAACCTCTTAGCTTGAGCAAGTGAGAGGTTGTGATTGCTGTGAACGAAATGGCGAGATTATGGGAAGAAACAGTTTTGGTTTGGGAGGTGTGTGCAGAGGGGCAAATATTTAGCGACTGAAAATCCAGTTTTAAGAAATTTAAGTTTGAAATGTTTGTAAGAGATGAAAGCAGAAACACTGATTAGGCAGTTGAACATGAATCTAGAGTTCGGGAGAGAATTCTGGAGCGGGGGCATAAATGTAGACGTCATTAGGATAAAATGCTATTTAAAATAAGACTAGATGATGTCACCAAGGGATTGAAGAAAGACGGAAAAGGCAAGAAGCTAAAGACTGACTGCTGGAGCATTCCAGTGTTGGAGATGAGGGAGACCATTGAAAGAGAATGAAAAGGTGCAGGTAGGTGGGGAAGGGAAGAAGAAGAGCAGAGCAATGTGGGTTTGGAACCCAAGCAGACAAGGCTTCAGAATTGCTGATGGATCAAAGAGAAGGAGACTCAAAAACTGCCATTTGGATCTGGCAGAGTGGAAGTAGTTAATTACCTTCTCAGGGATTCGGATGACAAAAGTCATACTGAATGTGTCAAAGAAGACATACTGGAAAGAGAGGACTGAGAAGGTGAAGGACTCTGGCTACAGAGAGGAGTGTTATGAGACAAGGGATAGAGGGGCAAGTGGAATCGAACTAAAAATGACTCAAATTATTGTGCATCTCAGCATTTCTTTCTAGTAAATCAGAGTCCCCAAACCTCGATCGGAGTGCTGTATTTCAGAATTAAATTAGCATCTGTAAACCAGTATTTGATTCATTTGTATTTTTTTTTATTGACAAGGTCCTCAACTTTTAATAACAGGTATTTTTAAGTGTATATTATTTTTTGATACTTTTCAAACTAGGTCACAACTCAGACATAATTAGCTAGTAAATGAAAGCACAGAGCACGGGTATTTCGCGGAAGAAACTGTATCAAGATGTGCCCACGCCCATGACAATATTTCCCTGGATTGTCTAAAGACATGTTTTGCAGTCATTTTAAATCTCCTTTACAAGCAAGCTATTCTTAAAGTTTTACGCTAGATATAAAAATATAGTAAAGTAAAAATGATATAAAGAGTAGAAATAGGGAGATGAGTTTCTTTAAATTAAAGGGATGGTTTTGGTTACTTGAGATTCGTATGCATCAAACGTTACACTTTCATAGAGCTTTGTTCAGACACGTAAAGAAAACATGGTAAGCAAATGAAAACTGTGTTTATTTTCACTTCGTATGCATCCCTTGGTTTTGCCATGACAGTATTGTTGCAAATCAAAATAGAACATGAACAAAACCATGTATCTTCGTAGGTTTATATTTTGTCATCCAAAAGAGGAGGTGAGAACGTGCATGCCCATCAAAGATTATTCTAGAGAACCAAATTAAAAAAAAAGAAAGGTTTTAGAACAACTATGTCCTTTTAAATTGACAGATAAAATTGTATTTATTGTGTACAATTGTGATATTCTGAAGGACATATATGTGGATTGTGGAGTGCTTAAATTCGGCTAATTAACAAATGCATTCTTTTCATACAGTTATCATTTTTGTGGTGAGAACACTAACATCCACTCTTTCTGCATTTTTTGAGAAGCCTTCATGGCAGGGAAAGTCGCTTGCGGTTCCGTATTGAATTTTACTTTAAGTTTTAATACCGGCTAGCATAAAGTTTAGGTAAAATGTTATTATTTAAAGGTTTTTACACACTCACCCCCACACGTGCTATATTTTTAACATTGCTAGGCAGTGTGAAAACAGCTTCCTGCAGCTTTGCTTTGACAGCATAAATAGCTTCCAAATAATACATGATCTTTAGAAAAACGTTATCATTATGGATTTAACTAATACACTTGCATTTGAATGCGTGTCTACACGTGGCGCTAAGTTTTTTACAAAATACGTGGAGCAGTTGACATAGCGTTAGAATATTATTAGTTATGAATGAATCTGATCTTCCTAAGGATAGTCTGACTCCCTTATTTATGATATGGATAACTAATAAATTCAATACAATTGACTGTTGTCTTTCAATTCAATTCGACTGAGCGAAAATTCTGCTCAACAACTACAAGTGACACCTTATGAGCGACAAATAGGGTCTGCACTAAAATAAAAGTCTGAACGTACTTCTCAGTCTGAAGAGTTAAGGCTTCAGAAAGGAGATGACATTTGAGCTGCATCGTAATAGTTTAAAATAAAAGGACTGATTTCATATTCATGACCTATTTTTTTGTGTAAGAGGTAAGATAGAGTTTTATAGGAATTTGTCCATAAAGTCTAATTTCAAATTTTTGAAATATTCAAATTTATTGCGGTTCATCTTTGTTTTATTCAAATTTCAGAGTCATTCTACTCACTTTTCTATCTACACTGAATTCTCTTTCCCTGGATCTTATGATTTAGGCCACGACTCAAATGTAACTTTAAAGACGTCTTCCCTGATCATGCTGTATTACTGTCTCACAGAGACCCAGTTTCTTTCTGTATCATTAACCTGATCACTTCTTGAAATTTTGTCAGCTGTTTACTTTTTTTATTAGGATTTTAGCTCCATGAGAGCAGGGACCTAGCCTATCTTATTCATCACGATATTCTCAATTCCTAGGATTCTAGTGTGTATTACTCCAAAATTTTTCTGAATAAACGAATAGTGCTTCTTACCGTTAGGAGACAATTTTCTTTAGTTCTCTCACATTTCTGCATATTGTGCAGTGAGGCATTGGGGGACATTTTATTCTGGGTTTCTTTCTGAGGCTGCTTGTATAATGACATGCCTTTGAAGACAGATGTATTTCTTTCCAGAGCGAAGGGGGACAAATCTATACTGTCTGGCATAATAAAAAGAATTCCTATCCCCGGAGGATACAATATTTGCTTTCCATATGCTTGGGGTTCCTTTCCTGAAACACAACTCACGGTAGGTGCAGACATCCATCTGGGCCCATATGCCTTGTCCTTGTGGGATTTAGGGGTAAAGGAAATTGGCACAAATATGCTGATTTCTTGACAATTATATACTAGTTGGAAATGCAGGTGTGTATGAGGTAAAGGATGCTTGAATATACTTAGTCTTGAAGACTTACGGATCTTGTCCAAAATTATACCGTAAATAATTTAAGGTTTGGGGCTGGGACCACTGTATTCTATCTAATATAATTTAATGCTAAAGTACCTCAGTGCCTGTGGACAGATGTGTTGTTAATATTCCCTTTATATGTCTTTAGTATATTCGAAAGTTCCCCAATTATATTCACGTTTATATGATAATTGTTAATGACCAAGATGCATGCCATTATCTTCAGCCAAAACCATTCAATGGTTTATCATACCAAAAAAAAAAAACTTTCCAATTTCCTATGATAAAATGGTGCTAAAACAGAATCGCTTTTTAAGTTACTTGCCAGTAGTTCATTTCTATTTTAGTTGTATCAAAATATCGATCGAGATGTGTTTTTCACATGTTCCATGACTATGAAGCATTATTTGCTAATAAGTCTGAGTAAAATACTTCTTTCCAACAGTATATTTTGAAATATTTTATGGAGCTGCTACTTAAACTCCAGTTGTACATTTTTTACATCAAGAAAATAATTCAGCTAAAGTCTATTATAGCACAGTTATCTTATTTGTTACACTAGCTTAGTAGCTTCGAAAATTTCCTTGAATTATAGCCTCAAAATTTAACAAAGGTCTCCCACCCTAACCCTCCATGGCTGAAATCACCCTTAATAATTTTCTCTGACTTGATACATAAACAGCACTATATTGACTTTATAATCCATCTGGATATGGCTAATAAATTTGGGTTACTCAGCTTTAAAATTGTTTTGTGGACGTAAAACTCATTTAACTCATCAATTATGTGGTTGCTGCCACTGTCGTTTGGCTTTTTGGAATATAAATAACTTGCTACACTTAAACTACTGAGCTGTTGCTTTATAAATTTAATCAGCAGAGGGATTTCTGTAGACACATGCAATTGTAAAATAAGACAATTAGTATCCATATATTCCATAATATATTCACTCTTGAGTTTAAATATCTTCATAAGAAGATTCCACAAAATGTACAAATATTTACTGTGGTTTAAATTACTATGTGTGATGTATTGCAATGACTTTCCTCCCGAAGAATTGAAGCTTTTTGAACAAGAACCAATCCTCAATGTTAAAGGGTAAATAAGTTTCATAATAAAAGTTATTTTTAAAGAAATATTCATTCTTAATTTAAAAAATCATTATATAATATGTTGTTTTGTTACCTAAACATATTTAGAAAACATCAGACTTACTATGTGAACTTAACATTGAAATCTTAATAGCTTCCAATAGACAGTTCAGAAGGTAATATTTAGATAGTGAATTTTGAACAAAGAGAAATACTTGCTTGATATCGCTTTAATATTTTTACATTGTAATATGAAAGACACTTTTCATAATGTACACAATTACTCCAACTTTAAACCTTTAATGATATTCTCCATATCATATTAACCAAAAACTGGTATTGCTAAAGCAAACAAAAATTTTTCTTTGCCTTTATTCTTGACAACAAAAGCAAAATGCTATGCAAAATTTGTTTTGTTTAATACTATTTAAAACTATATACAATCTCTCTTATTATTGGATCTTAAAGTTCCTGAAACATGTTTTTATCATTTGAAATAGCACTCTTCTGGGAAAAAAATGCAGGGCACTTATACATACGTAATGGGTATATATATCTTAGTGCATAAAGATTGTCACCTGGGTTTATATACCCAGAAAGAGCTATCCTTCCTCTAAATATACATGATGAGTTAATTAATATTTGCTCATGCACTGGAAAATGCGAAAGGGATTCTGGATACTTATTATTTCACCTGCCCTATTCTTACTAGACGTACACAGAGACACACATTTGGAAACACACACTCACATATGCACACGCACACAGACACACTTCTGCCATCCCTAGCAATAAATACTCATCGAGTGTACACTATGTGCCTGACACACTTCATTTATGAACCGCTTTAATTGTTGACACAATAGTTACAGAGAGAGAAACACGCAGAGAAGCTAAGTGAGCTTGCCCGGTCACACCCCGGCAAAGGATGTGGTCGGATTTGAACCCAGTCTAGCTTCAGAACCCAGAGTTCTAACCAGAGCTCTCTTTGACAAAAGATTTAGAAAGTTCCACTTGTCAACCTGATATTAAAATGTACTTTTCCCTCTGTCAGTTCTTATTCAAATTTAGTATCTTTTGTATTTAAAGACCAGTGAATGTGAGCCATTTATTTAAATCGAGGAAATGTCTACATAATGCATTAAAATGATTGATAAAAATTGCTTTTCAGTATCAAAATTAAGGGGCATATTATTTCTTTAATTATTGCATGTTCCTCTTTTCCTTAGTAATAAATTTTCTGGGAATAAAACAGAAGTAGAAGAAAAGAAAATTTTCTTTATAATTTCATAGTATAGAAAACAACTCAATTTTTACAGCCAGTTCGATGACAGACTAGAAATGCACTCACTTCTTACATTCAGATTTGAATATATTCTTCTAGTTCATGTGAACCCTTTCAAAACGCAGCCCAGACTTTTGAAAATAAATCACTCATTTCACTGGAACATGTTTTAATTGTGTGAAATATGGGGCTACAATAATAGCACAGGCTGGTAGGAATAAGTGACTGGAAAATCTACTAAAAAGGTATAATTTGTAGAGTATAAAAATGATAGATTGACAGGAAGAATAAGTTTTAGTGACCTATTGAACTGCATGGTGACGATGGTTAATGATAACGTATGGTATGTATCAAAATTGCTTAAAAATGATTTTTAATATTCCTAGCACAAAAAAGATAATTAGATGAGGTGCTGAATATGTTAATTTACTTGATATAATCATTCCACAATTCATAAAATATATCAAAACACCATATCTCATGTACATATATATACCCCCTATAAATATATACAATTATAATTTTTCCATTAAAATTCTTTTCTATGAAGAATGTGGTCGGTATTTTGATAGGGATTGCATTGAATCTGTAGATTGCTTTGGGGAGTAGAGACATTTTAACCATATTGATTCATCCTATCCATAAACTTGGAATATCTTTCCATTTTTTGTGTCCTTTTCAATTTCTTTCATCAATGATTTATAGTTTTCACTGTAGAGATCTTTCACTGCGTTCATTAAATTTATTCTTAGGTAATTTATTTTATTTATGACTATTGTAAATGGGATTCCTTTCTTGTTTTCCTTTTCAGATTATTTGCTGTTGTTATAAAGAAATGTTACATTGATTTTACATCCTGCATGCAGCTTTATTGAATTTGTTTATCAGTTCTAATAGTTCATACCACCTGCAAAGAACAATAATTCGACCTTTTCCTTTCGGATTTGGATGCTCTTTATTTCTTTAACTTGTCTAAGTGCTCTGGTTAGGACTTCCAGTACTGTGCTGAATAAAAGGGTTGAAAGTGTGGGTCATTTTCGTGTTCTAGATGTTAGCGGAAAGGCTATCAGTTACTCTCTGTTCAGCATAATACTAGCTGCAAGGCTGTTGTACATAGTTTTCATTGTTTTGAGGTAAGTTCTTTCTATACCCACTTTTTTGAGAGTTTTTATCATGAAGCAACATTGAATTTTATGGATTTTTTTTGGCATCAATTGAAATGATTATGTGGAACCACAAAAGGCTCAGAATAGCCAACACCATCCTGAGCAGAAAGAACAAAACTGAAGGAATTACATGACCTGACATCAAATTATACTACAAAGCTACAGCAACCTAAACAGCACAGTACTGGCATAAAAATGGGCACATAGACCATAGTAGAGAACCAGACATAAATTTTTATCTTCAAAGCACTGGTCACCCAACATACTTTTATCATGGCCAACTTTCTACCCTATGAAATGTGGACATAGGATTTTACTATTGAACGAATAGACTATGGTGCAGAACCGGAACCCTCCACTTGCAATCATCAGCACACACCAAGGTAAATGTGCAAATACAAAAGGGAAAAGTACAATGAAAGGGTCTGAGGGCTACCACTGAGCCTTGAAAAGCAATGAGGACGAAGATATCGGAGGATAGATCACGTTCTATTTATCTCGAGATAAGTATTAGTGTCAGTCTTAATGTCTAATTCCACTGTAGCTTATTCATGGGAAATTATTCTCAGAAAAACACAGAGGCCTAGGAAGGGACAAAGGAAAAGAAGTTTGTGCATCGGTTAAAGGAAATTTGACCATTGAAAATTAGAAACAAACTTCTCTGAGATGGTAAAATGATGAAGCTGGACACGTCTGATAGGGCTTGGAAAGAGATAAAATGATGACAATTATCAAATTTTAAAAAAGAAAAGGGTTTCATTTTCATAAAATCTGTGAGAGTTTTGCAAGAGCTGGATGGTGTATTCTAGCAAGTCAGACCTGCTTACTGCTAAGGGAGGCGGCTTCTCGAACCTTCTCAGCGTTGAAGGGAAGACAACCATGGGGACAGCAGCAAATGTCACGTCAGAATGGCACGAGGGCAGAGAATTCTAAATGGAAAGACTCTTCAAGACCTCCAGCTATTGTAAGTCCACCGGCAAACATAAAAAATCAAGAATTCAGTTGCAGAGTGAAAATTAAAACTTTTGCCAGTCTCGTATAACCACAATTGAATTCGTTTCTTGCTGTTAATTATAACTATTAATATAAGTCTATTGCAAAAGGCCCTATTCCTTATTTTAGATAGTCCCAAGAGTGCCAGGAAAAGGAGCTATGTTGATGAAACTAATTACCTGGCAAAAATTATTTTTAAAAATCGTACTGAAAATAGTGCTTCATTAATATGGATCAATAATGCAATATGATTACTGAAAAGGCTAATGTAATCTCAGCCTTCATTAATTGAACCAGAGCATCCATTCACAGGAAATAATAGTTTGAATATACTCAAGTTTATTAAAAATTGGCTTAAAATATATGTAGCTCTAGGATTTATACTTTAGGTGACAATAAAAAAACAATGCTAGACTGTATTAAAAAAGAGAGTATCTGAAATCGTATAATAAGCAAAACAGTTTTCTGCTAGTGCTGATCTGTCTGGAGAAACTTTGCCTGGAATGATCTGTCCTCAGATCTTCTCTGAGGAAAATGGTCGTTTGTAATCATTCAGGTCTCAGCTCAAATATCACCTCCTGTAAATGAACGCTTTGATCATTCACTGTGTCTACTGCTTCTCCTTCCCAGGGCAACATATTACCATCATCTTGTTTATTTATCCTCACAATAATAAAACATTATGATTTTATATTTAAATATCTGCATATTTTTCATCCAGAGAATATGCTTTATGGAAGCAGAAAATTTCTCTGCACAGGTGATTCCCAGATTTCCAACCAAGTGCTGTACCTGGCAATGGGGTGGTGGGAAATTGCTCTAAAAAAATGTCCTTTGTCACTAGAAGCAGCATGGATGGTGTCTGGCAAGCAGAACAATAGTCCTTCATTACAGGATCTCATCTTCCTGCCTTTGGGGAATTGGTGAAGACTTCTGAGGTTGCCTAACTCATGGCCTCACAACCTTCCTTTTGAAACTCTGTTCTTCATCCTTCTCATTTTAATTCTTCGTTTTAAAGTAGTTCCTGGTTTTACGATTTCCTGACACCATCTTCCTTCCCTTATGGATCGGTTCTATTTCATTGTCCATTTGTGGCTCCATCGTGTTTTTTTTTTAATGCAGAGTGAGCATAACCACACAGCCATATACAACTGGAGGCGAATTTTCTGATGAATTTCTAATACCTTTCTGAGAAACCACCATTCCATTGACTGTCAGTGCTGGCGCTGACTTTTAACATCACTATCTTCGAGTGCCATCTAAAATATTCTTCAGAGTTTTTTTTATATTATTACCTAGAGCTCAGCATTAAGTTCATTTTGCAAGTGTTCATTTTACAAATACTTTTTATTAGAATTGTTCCCATGTAAATTATTTTGGTATATACCAAAACAGCCTCTCTCTCTCTACAGACGGATAGATAGATACCCAGCCTTAATCTAGATGTATTTAGACATACTTGATAGCTAATCTCTGAGATGTCACATTTAAAAATTATCAGGTTATAAGGACTAAGTAATTTCACTAAGAAATTACTTTTAATAAATCTGCCTGCTGACCTCCATTCCAACAGAATGCAGGAAATGTAAAAGTTTTTATACACTTTAGCTGCCTTACAACATCAGAATGATGTTAATTTATGTACTTCATAGACTGTCAAGAGTGAGTCATGTAATGCACTGCACATAGTACATACTTAACAGTACTAGTTTTTAGTTATTTCTTATCTGAAATCCACAACCAACTGAATTACTATTCAGTTAACTCATGAACATCCATGGCAAAATGTTTGAATGGCTGAGTAGATAGTGATAAACATTTCCCTTTTATTTTTCTTCTGAAATGACCCACATTTTTTGACATTAAAAAAATGTAGGTTTTTCTAAAACAGGTTGGTTTGTTCAACAGGACTTTATTATAGGCTTTGTGCTCCAAACTGAATTCATCCTCAATACTCTATAATTTTCTTGATTTCATATAGATTCTTTCTCGTATATATGGGATCAGATCATAGCTGTGATCTTTCAGACCTGCTACATCAGCTGTCACCAACATTTACTCAATGTCGTCCTAAGTTCCTGCAATATAGTCATGACACCTTCCCCAGGGGCCATGATGATTTTGTTCAATTGACTTTTCATTTTGCTTCCAAAGCACATGTTATTTATTTCTGTTTCATTACTTTTCATATTTTATTTTAATTATATATATGTCATCTTCTTGTTTTGACTGTGTTTCCCTTAAGGACTTTTTTCCATCTCTTCATCCTTTCATCATTCCTCTCTAACTTCTATTCCCGAACACGCGCACGCGCGCACACACACACACACACACACACACACTCACAGTCCAGGTCCACAATAGATTAAGGAGTTGGTAATTGTTTAGTGAATGTGGCCATATAGTATTAAGTACAATTTGTTAAAGAACCTTCAGCATGACAGTAACATCTCCTAAATACATCGCCTACAAAGACTAAAATAAAGCATTCTATTGCCATTTTCAGCCTTTTTTTTCCCTGCCATTTCCAAATTTCACGTTTAATCTCAAAATCATCAAGGATTTTTTATCTTCCTCATTTTGATTAAAAAATAGTGAACAAAAACAAGAATTTATTAAATGACTGCAAGAGAAGAATGGAGTTAAATATTGAACTGGGGAGAAATGAACCTGAATAAGACTGTATCACTGGGACCCACAATCCTGCTCTGAAAAAAATGTCAAATAAAATGAAGCAGTGAATGAAGGTGGCCAGAAAGTTAACTGAGTGTACTTGAGTTATGAAAAATGCTTGCTACACAGCTCCAATCACATTGTTTTTATTTGCATTCTTGAAATTCCATTCAGACAAGGTGGTCAAACTATAGAGCTATGTATTTGGGGGATAGCACAGCAGTCCAGAGAGAGAAATTAAGAGAGCAATTGGGTCAATAGAATACTTATTTATGAAAACTTACAAATTCCTTATAATATACCTCTATGATTTTGTGATTTATATACTTTAGTATATTACTGTATAGCTTATCATAATTTATGAGATTCCTTGACATCTATTGTTTGCATTTGCTACTTGTTTAGCTTTTGCATCAGTTCAGCAAGGAGCAGCAAGCTCCTAGGACCCTGCTGAGCCAAACCTAGACAATGGAAAGCTTTTTTTCTCCTTTAGTGTTATCGAATAACTTAGGTTATATTTATATAATATAAGCCTTTGTCTACCTTATTGAATAGGTATTTGTGAAGACATTTCTGGATGTAAGGATTTTGTCATTGGTAGCATGGAACTATAGAAGATCCCTTAAATCATAATGTGGAACTCTGCTAGAGACTAATCAGTGTAGAGACACTTTTTGTAAGAATTTTCCTTTTCAGAAATTTCACTTGAGAGAAGAACACTAAAATGATTTTTTTTAATGATATGCTGGTATTTTTAACAATATCATTCTGAATGCTCTCTGGTGGGCCACTATGAAGGGAGTGTTGTAAAGGTAACAGAGCTATTGAAACCAGACTCTATTTTAAACTCAGGTGAGAACCTGTCCCTTTCCCTCCCCAATAAGTGCCAACGGACACCATATTCCAAAATGAGGCAGTGGAACCCCAAGTAGGACTTACAAAGGAGTAGCTTACAAAGTAAGTTGGAACCATTAAGAAATATGTTGGAGACTGGAGTGGGACTTCTCTTCCCACTGTAACACAAGAACAAGGAGGTTTAACAAGATGTTGATTTGCAGGTCGCTAGAGGAATGGGGCATAGAAATCAGTTCCAGGTAGAGAAAGAGTGTGGCTGGTTAGCTGTTCTAATGACAAAATTAAAAGAACTAATCTGAATTTCAGAGCTTATCCGAACAAAGGATGTTCTCTCAGTAGATGAGAGCCATCTGAGCTGGTTTTAAGGGATTTTGCCTAAAAAGGACAGGAGGAAGTTTAAGGAGGGAATTCTAAAGGAGAAAGGCTGAGTGAATTCAGCATCACAAAACCTGAGGCTGATGGGAGAATTTTAAATGGCCAAGCAGGTGAGAATGCATCCCTCGGGTCATGAGAAGTATTCTAGAACATGCTCAGGAAAGAGGTGGCTTTAAAGACTTGCAAAGTACAGAGAAGCCAAATAATAACAATAACTGCCAAGAAACAAAATTCCTGCCCTTGACCTCTTTTCTCATTAATGCCCCCTCCCTACTTCCTTTAACCCTTGAGCAACCTAAGTCAGCCTAGTGAGGAATGGGAAAGAATACAAATCCAGGCAGGAAATGGGAAAGACATCATGCATTTGGCCATTTCCTGCTGCAAGCTTCCTCTCTGGAGGGCTTGTTCTATTGCAAGAGACATGATTTAGCCTTTAATGAGTTCTGGAATGAGAACCTTCTCACTGAACAAAAACGGAGAGCAAACAAAAGAGTAGAAGAGCCTGTCAAAATTGCTTCTGCAGCAGGAAATTTCCATTTTCAGAGAGTAGTTAAGATGAGTAGGAGAAGGAATGAAGGAAATACATTAGTTTTCCTATTGTATCCTGGGATTCCGATTGTGCCCTAGGAACCCCATTTGTTCAATAAATAAATATTTTTAAATTATAAAACCTTAACAAACATATCTTTGTATTGTTATTGGAATGGGAAATCTAAAAGGTCAAGCATGTAACATGAAACTTCTTAAATATTTTTTAGGAAAAAAAACACTGTGATTTTACAGAATCAAATTTGCTTAAGTTGAGGCTACTTCCCAGGAAAGATTTTAGGAATATTCACAATTAATTGAAACATCAACGAGCTATAAAATTGAGATTATTGCCATGTAAACGGAATTATCAGTAATTGGTTTTTGTGTCAATGTCTACCGATCCCCACGATTGACTATTTTATTTTTGCATTATCACTTACAAATCAATGCTTGAGGAGAAACTCAAACTTTACTGATTGAATGAATGAATGAAAATGTACATGAAATTTGAGACAAGCACCTGAATAAACTTGTCTGGTGGTAGCTACTTTATTCTTATTAAAGTAAAAAAATAACGTGACCTGTGCTTTCTGCGATCTGAGCTGACGAAAGCAATACAGATGAAAAAAGCTAAATTCAAATAGATTCATGAACATTATATTTGAATCTATTCAGAGTATTTACGGAAATAAATGGAAAACATGAAAGCTAAGAGGTGCCTCTTCCACCTTTAGCCCTTCTCTTGAACTCAGTATTGATAAACAAGTGAGATGATTAGACAAATGTAATCTCCAGGTGGAAAACTAGAGGAACATGACTTTCCGACATGGAAATTTAATGAGTGTTTTGGAAAATGGGAATATTGTTTTGAATTAAATCAGAGTGTCTGTGTCAAACACAAAGCATACAATGCTATACTGGTATTTATTTAATCTGTCATTAATGGGAATATTTTTATAAATGCTGATTATACCCTACTAACACTCCATTTTCTGAGCTTCTGGAAATTGTCTTAAGACAGGTTGACTAATTTTAAATGATTTGGTCTTCCAAATCCAGTAAGCATTTTCAAGTTAGGAACTATTGATTGCACCTGGACTAGCTGTCTACTGACTACCTGACAATTTTTTTTGGCTTCTGTAATTTTTAGGTAAAAGAATATCAAAGGCTGGAGTCTGTTTTTAAATTTTATAATATCATTTTCTGTTTGAAGTCAGTACATGAGTTGAAGCACAGCAGACAACAACCAAACAATGGGTGTGATGAAAACCATCAGATGGCAAGGAGAGTGGGCATAACAGAAAATAAATGTATGCATGAATACAAGCTCCGGGAGACACGTCAGTATTTTCACACAATGGATCGAGTATTGAATATACACTACAAGTCTCGGTCCTCACTCGCGCTCGCCTGTTATTAGGTGAGGATGGCAGGTGTGTGACAGGTTCAGCCTGATCACAAGGACTAAATTTAAATATAAAGGCATATTTCAGGTCTTCTGGAAGATGCATTGTGGCAGCTGAGAGCAGGTGAAGACGACAGTGTCTCCCGGCAATTAATTGCACATGTCAAGGAGCAGGTGGGAGGTTTGTTGTATTTGACAAAATAAGGGACTCCCTGTGCCCGTGAAGAACGAGGCCTCTGAGTCCCCCTGTCCTGTTGCCTGTGTTTGTTCCAAGCAGAGTGGCACTGGGATCAATGGAAGAATAGAAATTCAATAAGTATAAATTAATCCATGACATTGTACAATATTGTTGATGTTATTGCAATTTTAAAAATCAATGAAAGAACAATGGACAGGCTCTTTTTGATCTATAATGACAAAAGTGTATTTTTGTTCATTTTTTGGCATTTTGGGGTATTTTTTCAGCCGTGCATTTAACTCTGTGATGGTTGGAGGGAGAGATGGTGCCGTGCGGCCTGAACCCATCTGTGCTGCCTCTTCCATCTGGACTCATGCCTGTTCTCTGTTTGACCCCACGTTGTTAAAACTTCGGTCACCACTTACTCCTCGCTCTCTCGCATCCCCGGCATCTAGTCTCTTCATAATTTTGTCCGAGTTGCTTGTGAGATATTTATTCCTTCTCCATTTCTGATTCCTACTTTCTACTCATCTACATCTCTCCCAGAGCTATTTTCTAGGGTAGACCAATTCATAACACTTTGCTGCTTGAAAGAAAACCCTTGAATATCAGCACAAGAGGATCATATTTTGATATTTAAAAATGGGATGAAAGCATATGTTTTGACATGAGTATAATATATAAAACAAAAGGTATGTAACTAAAGAGAAACTACATGATCATCCAGTGTTTTATTTTAAATAAAAACAATACATTTTACACATTCTGGGAATACAGGCTTAAAGACAGTACTTCAACATAGTCACTGTTTACCTCTAGGCAATGAACATGTAGTATTTTGATAATGGAAGCCCACTCTCAAGCTCAATTCAAGACATGACACCATTTTTAAGGCAAAGCATACAGCATGTAAGACTCTCCGGAATCTTCCCCACCCTACTCAGCTTCACATGCCACAAATTCTCATTATCCCTTCCCCTGCCTACAGTCTGCTCTGGCCACATGACATGCTTTTCCCAGAGAAGTTTGTGCTCCTCCAGGAATTTTTACCTTTTGGACATACTGTTCTTTCTGCCTGAAATCTTCTTCCCTTTCTCGTCTGATTTATGAATTCTTACTTGGTCTTTAGGACTCTTCAAATTTTCTATGTGTGAAGGTGTCCCTAACTTCCCCAGGAGAACGGATTGCTCTTTCCTGGGTAAAGTATTAAAGCAACCTGAATATATGTAACCGCTATCAGTTATACGCAAGTTGGTTTTTAGTTTTCTTGGATCCTTGAGGAATTATGAGCTTTCATACACTATACCTTCCATCAGTTGTATTTTATTCCTTATTTTATTCACACTGTTTAGTGCAATATTGACTATTTGGTAAGTCCTCAACAAACATTTATTCAATGAATGTAAGAAAGAATGTTGAGTGAGAGAATAAGAGCTGAGAGCTTTAACTTCCAACTGTTAGGACATGATTGCATTTAGATTTTTGCATTATTAAGATCTTATTTGAATTTTAAATATCATTTTCATTCCTCTCTTTTAGTATAATTACTTTCCTAATTTCTTACTTCTTCCAATAATTCCCACATAAGATCCTAGTCAAATACACATCCCTGAATTGCCGAAAAATGTCTTCTCTCAAGCAGAGATTGTCACTGTTTCTATCTAGGAGGAATTCCCGAGGAGGAGGGAAAAAAAAGAAAAAAACAAAACAAAACCTGTATAATGCAAGTTTGGATCTTGACCACTCAATCTTTCCCCAGTCACTCTCTACAAACTTATGTCCTCAGAATTTATCTTTTTTACTGGGAGATAAACCTGAAAAAGTTGAGGATTCTGCCTAGGATTGGAGATGAATAAAAGCTTTAAACATAAATGTTTTCAAAAGACATTTGTGCTATCTCATAGTTTTCTGAAACTTCCATCCTTAATAATTATTTCTTGATAAAAAATGTTAAATGATGAGATAAAGAAGGAAGAGAATAGGAGGATGGGATGCTATTGGGGGACACACTTTTAATTTATTCATATTAGTTCCTATTCAGCCCAGAACAGTTTGTAACAGACAATACTCAGTAGATGGTTGTTACTTGAAATAATGAATTCAACAAATATTAGCTGAACATTTATTACCATCAAGCCCTTTTCTAGGCCTGAGGATTCCTAATTTAGTGATGTATGCTAGTTCATTTATTCCATAAATATTTTTAAAAAATATGGACTGTGCTGGTCACTGAACAACACTCTGGACACAGAACAATCCACCTGGGACTCCTGAATTCACAGAATGCTGCTGTTACGATAGAAGAACACTTAAATGCTATGAGGAGAAACTGACAAAGCATTTGATTCTAACTAAAGAAAAAATGAAATAATATTCAGAAATTTCTTGAGCATCTATTGATGGATATGCCATGTATTGTACACAGGTGCATCATTTATGCCACCTGCTGGTTTATTATAGTGCTATTTATTTCTGAAATGTGTCCTATGATTTTACAGATGCTAAAACAGGACAATTATCAGAGTACAATATGTAATTTTATTTGGATTCTGTTCTACACTCTCAGCCAATATTTGTTCCAGCTCACAATCTTTAATTAAGTTTATTGTGCCCTGGCTTGGGTGAGGCAAAGTCATTACTTGTAACCAAAATGTTTGTACCCGCATAATATCCTGAAATTTAAAAAAAAAAAACTTTACTATGAAGTGTGGTTTATACCACTATAACCTCTTTATCTGCCATTTATTTTTTTTGTTTTAACAGTTGTGACTTATAATCCTGATCCCCCCCCAAAAGAGTGAGAAATAGGATATTATTACTAGCATCTCAAAAGCCCCATTTATACTCTCTCCAAATTATTACCTTACAAATAATCACTACACTGACTTCTACTATATATGAATTCTACTTACTTTTAAACTATATATAACTGGGATCCTATAGTAAATTTCCTTTTTTGTCTTGGTTCTTTCACTCAATATTATAAATTTGATATTGAGCCTCGGTCTTCTATACAACGGCAATTTGTGGACTGCCTTTGCTACATGTTTCTTACTTTTACAAACAGAGCACTATTTATTCGTCCACTTTGCTGTCAGTGGTCCTTTGGGCTGTTTCCAGTGATTAGCTTCTAATATGTAAGGCTTCTATGCACTCTCATACACATAATATGAGAAGAGATATTTGTCAGTGACTTCCAGGCATTTCTTTTAAAAAGTCTCCTACACTGCCTTTGCTGTATCACTGCTTATTGACTTTTAGTATGAAGAGATACTGCAATACTGTTTTTATTCCAAGGATCAGGTTACAGAAAACAATAAACTGGCTAAAAGTAACACAGCACTGTTGTATAAAATCAAACAAGAAAACAAAGCTCTAAAATTCAGGATACCGCATTGTCCTTACTTTGGCTTGCTTGTGGGGATTTATTGAAGAAGCCTTTTAAACTTCATCAAAAAAGCCTCAGACCAGTTAATGATAGTGTGGAGAGAAAAGGTTTGCTATGTTTAAATTCCATTAGAGCATTGTGGCTTTTCGCTTCCTAAGTGGACCTTTTACCTTCTGAAGTAAATACTTTGAGGTCTAAGCTTGTTTGCTCTCAGCAAAAATATGGTTTCTATGACTAAGAAAACAATATTTTAAGACTGTAGTAATTTTTAACGCATGCACTTATAAAATATTTTCCTGCCATGAATATATAGCTGAAATGTATTTGAAAATTAAATTGTATGTTACAATGTATAAGTTTCCAATGAAATGGAATAGAGCTAAGCTGAGCATTTAATCAGTTGCAATTTTTTTCTTGTTTTCACTTATTGGACGAACCATTAAATAATAAGAAAACAAATAACTCATAATAACAACACAATAAAAAGAAAAAAAGTCATTTTAAAATATGTCATCTTAAACCTAACGACATAATTCTTTCCCAAATTTTGCTGCTGTATTTTCATATAAAATGGATTAAATTCTAGAGCCCCACACAAGACAAAGTGTATTTGACCTTCACAGGGTTATTGATAAATACATACTAGATAAATTTGTGATATCACATAAAATCATAAAAAAATTTTTTATTTATGACAATCGTATTTGTCATATATATATTCGAAAATTGCACAGTCAATACTTTTCTTAAGGGTTACGTCATTCTGATTCACTAATTTGACTCGGAAGCTTCTGGTTAGACACGGACCATTGATTGATCACTAACATTTATGTCCTCTCCTTATGAAAACTCACTGAAACAGGAATTCAAAATGCATAAAAGCCCAGAAGGTCAAAGACAACAAGCGAGGAAATAGCACCGAGAGAGGAATGGATTGTCACTTAGCTGATGGATGGCAAAGTACCCGCAGGGGGCGTGGCTGACACAGAAAAGAGTTGTTTCCTGAGGACTTAAATTATTGAAGAAGGAACAGGTAAAATGCGGAGCTGAAAACGGGAGACTGTGGAAGACTCTGTATTTGGACTTCTCACACCCCTGTTGCTATCTTAAACCTGATACACTAAAGTTTTATTTCCTAGAAGATGTCAGGACTTGAAGCACAGAAGAGGATGGGGCTATGAAAAATGCCACAATCTGGTGTTTTTAGCCACACAACGGGAAATTAAAGGATACCACTAAGAAAGAGTCATTGCAGCTCATCTTGCAGTAAAGACCTTCAATCAACAAATCCTTTGCAGAAAGCTCCCAATCAACTTCAAGTGTCTCACTTTTAAATGTAAAGGGACAGTCGGAGCTTACCAGACTTTTGAGGAAAGCCACCACTATGAGAACAGAATGACCAAAGTGAACAGACAGTGAGAAACAGAAAAGGAAGCCATGGACACAGTAGAAGATAAAGCTGAAATGAAACAAGACTAATGGCCACACAAAGATAGGAGAAGACATTGCATACTTTAAGTGCTCTGCTCAAAGAAGCAACAAAGAAAAACGAAGGGCTTGGATGACATAAAAACATTTAATTACTTGAAGCTCTGACTCGGGTAGGGCAAAGGCAATATGTGTAACCTAAACATTTGTACTTCCGTAATATGCTGAAATAAAAAATAAAAAAAATAAAAAAAATTACAAATAATTAAAACAAAGCAAAACAAACAAACAAAAAAGCCCCAAAACATTTAATTAATGAGTTGGATAGTCAAGTTGGTAACCTTTGGCCTCCTGACCTCAGGTTAGAGAAAGCATCTTGCACAAGCAGAACGCACAAGGCACATAGAAGAAAGATAGAGTTTTGGTTTAATCCAGCCATTTTTTTGTGTTAGGAGAACTGGCACCTAACATTTTTCAATGCACATCAAAATTTAACTGACAGTAATGGTACTTACAGTAATCCTTGAACATTTGAATAACAAAGATCAGATTTTCTACTATTTTACTTATTTATTAGACTCTTACCTCTATATGCATTAGTAAAATAAGATTAAAATTTTATTTTTCTTAAAAAAGAACAAAACTGGAAATAGTCCACAGCTGGCACTAGTTAAGTAGAAAGGGCTGATGTCTCCAATATCATCTTGGCCTTACCCTAATGGTCTTAAGATGTTGGCTTAAGCTCTTGTCCTGAGAAAGCTGTGGTCAAGGTAGGCAGGAGTCCTTCAGAGATTTTACAGAAACAACCCTTCGTCTGGAAGTAGGGAGTTGCTGCCATTACCTTGTGTAAGATGAGCATTTTTTTTCTGGTCACCCACTCCCTTCCTCTTCCTAAATTGATTTTTATACCCTAGGTTGTTAGATTGGTTTTTATAGGAAAATTTGTAGTTTGCTTTTTTTAAAAAAATTAATTCTGTAGTTTGCTTTTTATCTCATCTTTCAGAATTCATTTCTCATATTTAATCTTTAAGTTTTATAAAATTATATATAACATTTAGATAAAACATAATTAGGTACTCATGTGATGTCTTCTAGTAATTTTTTTTTTTTTGTTAAATTGCTGGTGAAATGAAATGAGAAGTGTATTTTATATATTATTATATTAGTGCCACCATGTCACCTTTTCAAATTTTTGAGTCTTGAACTTATTTCCTCCAGGGCCTAGAAAAATGTTTTAATGTTCAAGAACTAGATTGGTCTTTCACTATTGAATTTTGTTGTTGAGAAAACTTTGACTGACATGATTTTTGTGTACTCATAAGTAAAATTTTCTTGATTACTTTTAAGTGGTTGGTTTTTCTGTCTGGATGCTTCTAGATTATTTTATTTTTGAAAACAAAAAAAGCAAACTCGTTGAACAATTTTAAAGGTGTTGATTTACTTTTTACCTATTTCAAGAAATCTCAGTGAGTTGTTGGCATTTATAAGTTTTAGCACTTTTTAAGATCACTGTTTTTTTTTTTTTTTATTCTGTTCTAGTTTGATTGTTGCTTCTGCTCCTCTAGTTCTGGTTATCTCTAAAACTTGGGTCACCATTTCAAGATTTCTAGCTTCCTCTCATCTATAATTTTTATGTCCTTGTTTCTATCCACTACATTCTATGTGTGGTTCAATGTTTTCCTTCAGTTTTCTCATTATATTTCTGCAGTATTAGTTCAGTTCTTTATGATTTATTGATTTTAATATTGCATTGGAAACATTAATTTCCTTATGATGTTTTTTCTCCCACAAAATCTTTTCATGTACTTTAGTCACTTTCCTTTTCACTTCAGTTTGTTAATTTATGTTATTTTAATCACAATCTTGTTGGACACATTCTCAGAATGCTAAAAGATACACCTGTAAAAATAAAATTTTGTGATTAAGATTAAAATTACACCTCTCTTACTGTGTTGAACTCCAGTACCCTTCTTCTTCTATTTGCATACTCTTTTCATATGCAAATTTACGGGCCAGTAGTCAACAGTGTGGTTTGGTGCCAAACACAGATGTTAGTAGCAAAGCTAATCAGGCCCCCTTTATTCCCTACCACTGCCCAGGAATTTATATATGAATGTAAGAAATATTTTCAAATTGGCTAGCGAGGACGAGAGACATTCTATTAGGAGAGATAAGTGAGTTAATTTAAAATTAGGAGAGAAGAATAATTATCTATGAAATCCTGTTTATAATGTCCCTAGAGTACTGTCTTGAATCCAGTACCGTTATTGTCTTACAATTTCTTTCAGGAATGGGACCATTAATGGCAATTAGGTTTCTGTAAATTTTCTTCTTATGTATTGTTCCACGTAAATTTTGACAATGAGAACTTCCATCTCCTGTTAGCTGAGTCAGTTTCCTGATGATTTCTGGTTTTGGTATTATGCTTAGAAAGGACGCTTGCAACCCAAAATCTGAGAATACTTACTGACATTTGCTGATACTACTATAGTTTCAGATTTTTCATCTTTACCCTATATTTTTGGCCGCATGTGTTGGTACAGCTTAACCAATTTTTCTAACTATTTAAATAACTCACAATTGTCACAATCCTTATGAATATAATGGTGCATTGTCCTCATAATTTTGTATGCATTTATATTGATGTCATTACTAATACTAAGTGATTACCTTGAAAAGTGGTCAAACTCAAGATGTGTTTGAGGAAAGGGCATTGCACGTTAATTTTTGCCTGAGATATTTTACTTACAAGATACAATTCTAAGGTTACAGTCCTTAAAATAAACTCTTTCTACTAGATTAGATATAACTTTTAGTTGTACTGCCATTCATACAATATCTCTAATCAGAACGCCCTCTTAGGTTTATACAAATGTGCTCTAAACATGCAGTTTTAACCTCCACTGATTTCAAGGACTCTGTCATTATCCCATTTTCCAGGGAGAGGTGATTTCTAATTACTGCACATCTTAATGTTTAATTTCATATGATAAACTCGAAACTAACAGATGAATGGCCCTATTTATTTCTAAGGACAAAATAATTTGAATAGAATGGCAGGAAAAAAAGCACTTAAGAAATGATAAAGGTGAATTTCGCAAAACAAAATATATATTTAAATTAGCTTTACCGACAGTTTCCTTGCCTGCTAAAAAATAAAACCAAAGCCTCTTTTGCCCTCTCAAAACCCATGAAAAATAAAATAGACTAAAATGAAAATGACAACCATTTTGCTGTTGGTTTACATACAGTGTCTTTAAAAAGTCACTGAAAATGAGCAGATTTATTACTCAAAATATAAAATAATCGGTTGAATGTGCACTGTGGATATATCACAGTGGTTTATTTTACTTTTTCATAGTAGTGAGACACTTAAAAAATATTCAAATGAACATTCAGAGTCAAACTGAAGCACTGCTTTTACTATACCTCTTCTCATAGTAAATTATTCCTTCAAATTTCTCTGTTCTAAAATTTTTTAAAATAAAGATCAGATCTGCTGATGCTTAATGAATTTTAAATATACAGCTGGGGGTGTATCTGTGACGCTTTATCAACAAGCCAGAGAAAGGTTAACAAAACACCTCTCTGTGTTGTGTACATCTACGAAGTAGAGGTGTCCTATTGCTGTAGGAGCTAGGTCAAGACACAAGCTCTTTAAAGAAACGTACGTTATATTCAAAAATGGCTTGATATTCCCTTGCTGTTCACTCTTTTGAGTGTAGAAGAGTGGTTTTTGCTAACTGCCTTTTGCAGCTCATGGAAAGCTGAAAAATCAATAGCTGCAGGTTGATGAAACCTAAATCCATTTGATTCCTTTCCACCATTGCCATTATGCAGACAGTCAAGTGTGATGCATTTAGTCCATGCAGGACTTATTACTCTCAGGCACAGCTTCTCATCAGGGAAAAATTAGACCAGATGAGAAGTAATCAAGAAATTCTGGAGAGGTTTCAAAGATCTTCCTTCTAACTACTACTTCTTCTTCTTTTTTTTCTTTCTTTTTTTATTTCTGTCTTTGGCTCTCTGTCTTTTGCAAAAAAGAAAATTTAACATCTCTCCCATGAAGCTCTAGAAAGTTCTGTAGCATTGCTTTATATCACTATTTTCTTCCATATTTTTACTTAATAATGGTCCCAACAACAAAGAATACTAGCTGAATAAATGTCGATTTAAGGAATGTTTCCCCTTGCTAGAGCTATCAGAGCCACCACTTTGGCAGAACTGAACAAAGAAAAAAATGCTTAAACTGATTTGATTGTTTCATTTTTACTGAATTCGTTATTTAATGGAAAGATAATGTAAAGTGATTGTATAATCCAAAAGTTAAGAAGATGGACTTTGGCCATGGACTGTCTTGGTTCAAACCACATTTCCATTAGTTACTAGCTGTTTAACTAATCTTAGACATATTAATTTTCCTCTCGGATCATCAATTTTATCCTCTGTATAAGGAAATCATAGTAGCATGAACCTCAAAATTCTGATGAGAAGATAAAATGTGTAGTCAATATAAAACATCTAGCACAGAAAACATTCAATATGGATTAGTTGCTAATATTAATCCTTACATAGAAATTATTATATTTGAGTATGCAGCAACTTTTTTCTATTTTAGCAATGCTTTATAACATATACATTGAAGGTTATAGATATTTAACTGACAAAATCTCTTCTACCACATGTAGATGTTATAATACATGATCCAATGATCATCTGGCCCAACCTTCTGTTTTAGTGTCTAAAACTCTAAAACGTCGGAGAGTCTAAGTAACTCCCCTGAAATCAAACATTAATTCTTGGAGAAGAGCCAGGATTAGAACACGGATGCTCTGATTTTTCAGAAATATCTTTTTAAGTTGATTGTCACATCTGTGAGTCTACCTAGACTTGCTTTTCAGACAGAGTAGATCAGTTAGGTTCTACATAGCATATACTAGAATTTAAAGTGAGAACTTGGCCACAGGGTTACATATAAAGATTATTCTTACTAGATATGGCACAAGTGGCTGACCACTTGGTATGAGTTAACATTTGGCAAAAAGCATTGTGTTCTTGAGCAGTGGTCTAAGAGCCATTGTGGTGGGAAAAGCCAACTGGGAGGCACTGAAACTGCCTCACCCCAATGAGGTCAGGTAGTAAAATAAAGCAGCGTTTAGGATGCTGGAGAGGTAGCCTCCGCCTCCAACATTTCCATTAATATGTTCAATTCAAATGTGCTGGTTTTAAAGAAACCAGATGGATTGTAACAAAAGCCAGCGGATTACCGTAATTTTAGCCAAATGTTAGCCCCAATCACATTTGCAGTGCTGAATGAGTTATCTTTACCTAAATATATCAAGACAGACTTGAAAACTTCGTGTGCTTCCATGAATATGACAAATGCTTTTATTTTCACTCTCCATCAGTTGAGAGTACCCAAAACTACCTTTTGTGAAAAGAACACACTAAATTATCTTATGCCAAGACTCAGCTAACTTTCCTTTTCCAGGCAAGTGCAGTACACCTTGATTACCTTGAAATTGTGCTGAACATCGTACTGACTTTACGTTGATTACATCAGGAAAATTGGATCTAGTGAGCAGGAAATGGTATATATTTAGTATGCCATGCTAAGGCATATTCACAGACGTTCCATATTAACGAAAGGTGTGGTTTTTTTTTTTTTTTTGGTTGCTTAGCTAGGGTGATTGGTACATAATAGAGGCAGGGTGTAGTATGTTCGGAATTTAGGGGATTCACTAATACTCCCACACTTGGTAATGGTGGTGACCAGCAATTGTAGTGACCATAGACTAACAAGGGCACGACTATAAAGAGCTCAAAACTTTATGGAATTAAAGGATTAACCCCACCATGAAAACAGTCGAGACCAGCTAAATTCCTGACCCAGGCTGAGAAAAATACAGACTGTATGGGTGAAAGAGGAAAATAATAACTATGACAACGTTGGAGATTATAGTTTGTTTCAGTGGCCATTGTGTATAGCCTGTCGTTCTAACACAAGAAGAGGTCAGCCACCAATTTGAAAGTTCAATGACAGAAACGACTAGAAGGGTGCAAGTGGTGGACAGGATCCGATGCCTCAGTCATCCCTCCATACACCTTGGCCTCACTTATAGCTCTAGTTGAGGTTTTGTGGATAGTTCTGCATGGGCTTTGGGATACTCAGTGCCAACAGCATATGTTATCTTTTTTTAAGGCTTCTCCGGAGAATATTTATTTAAATTTCGAGACCCAGAATAGCTCATATAATTTTTCCGTATACCTAGTCTTTCGTAATCAATTTTATATACCTATGTTCGTGAGAGTTAGGCAAGTTTGTAAGGTTCGCTCCCTGTTTCTTGATCACTAGTCTACCTTTTAAACCAACTTTCTTCTCTTGATAACTAGTTCCACCCGAACCGCTACTATCTTTAGTTTTAAAATTCCCCTGTCTCTGAACTTTAAAAAATGTATATAATGCATCATAAATGAATTAGAAAGAAAACAGAGAAAGGCTCATTGCTTACAAATGTAGTTCAGGCACTACTGGGAATTAGATAAGGGAATTCAGATGGTTTTATGTTTGAATAATATATTTGTAATGATATTAAATTTAGCAGGATTAGACACATAAGAGAATTGTTAAACTCATACGCAAATTGGCTTTAGTTACCTCTCCTGGTGTATTGTTACTGGAAATACTCTTATTATATTGTGAGTCTCTGTGGCATGTATTCATTAGATTCCTTTATTACATTTTGGAAAGCCAGAAATGCAATTTATATCAATTTGCTTTCCATACTTCTTAGGGAATTTGATTGAATATGAAAAAGTACTTCTGAGTTCCTGTATTGTACACTGGTAATTGGGATCCATACCTGTACAGCTCACTTATTCAAATGTCTAACACTTTTATATAATTCACTATAAAATACCCAAGGCTGCGGATTCCTGCCAGCTTCACAGAGTCTAGAAATAATATTTCTGAATATACATTAACACGCACACACACGCACACACCTCTTGATTTTCCTCTGCATACTTTTTGAATTTGCAGGAGAGTTAAAGAGAATCAAAAAGGAGTGGAAAGAAAACCTTCTCATGTGATTCTGTAATAAGTCATTTACTTAACAGAGATTATCCTGTAGTAGATGTCAGTCCATAAAGACTCCTTGTAGTGGGTACCCTTTTCTTTCCTTTCTTTCTTTTTTTAAACAGGTGAAAATATCTATTGAGGCTTGGAGAGGCTGGCCACTTTACCCTAGGTCCACAGTGGTGGAATAAGAATTCAAATCTTTCTCTTTGTTTTAAATATTTTCATGACTACTTATTCTCTCTTTTGGATAGAATATATTTGGTTTTTGCTTCAACAAATGACTTATATAAGGTCTAGGTATACAGTGATTTCTTTGCAATTTGATATCTTACATAGTAAGTTTTTATTGCCTAAAATATGCCATTCCCTCTTTTCACTCCTCAATCAAGACATTTATCATGTTATGTTAATATAAGTTTGGCTTATCTGTAAGTTTTTCTGGACTGTATGTTCTTTGAGAGAATGGACGTCGTAAGTTGGATAGTTATGGTGTACCCAAAAAACTCATATTACTAAAACTTAGTAGTAAATGCACACGATTATACTTGTATTCTCTACATTATGAGCTATAAATTTGTTTCTTCAATATTGCTATTTGCATAAGATATTTAATTTACAAATATTACTATCTACTTACCTAATTCAGTTACTTAACTTAGATAAAATATTTTAAAATGTAATTTGACTTTGAATACAGAAATGGCCAATAATTTGCGAGAGATGCAATAGCCTCAGGGTTTTAACATGATTTTACCCGCCCTCTGCCAAGTCCCACCGCCCTTTAAGTTCGACATGATTTCCCCTCAAAATTGTTCCTCTTTATTATTAACACTTCTCACAAATTGCACCACTTAACTTTCAATGAGTCTTCAAATCCAACTGACAGTCCTTGGGAGGACTACTTTCATGTGTCAGCTTGGCTAGGCCATGGTACCCCGACATTTGCTCAAACACTATTTCCACATGTTTATGTGAAGGTCTTTTTTGGATAGGATTAATGTTCATAGCAGTAGAATTTTAGGAAAGCAGACAGACCTCCATAATGTGGGTGGGCTGCATCTAATCAGTTGAAGGCCATAGGAAAAAGACTGACTTCCCAGAAGCCTAGAGAGTTCTTTCAGCAGTCTGCCTGCAGACTCGGACTGCATCATCAGCTTCCCTTAGGTCCTAGCCTGCCAGTCAACACTGCGGATTTTGGGCTAGTCTACACTGCGGATTTTGGACTTGTCAGTCTCCATACTTGGGTGAGCCAATTTCTTAGAGAGAAAGAGAGAGATGAGAGAGGAGGTGGATATAGAGACATAAAGATAGAGAGACAGATCGACAGACAGATAGATAATTAGGTAGCTAGATATCCTCTCGGTTTTATTTCTCCGGAGAACCCTGACTAATACATTTCCTGGACACCTTTTCACTATATCCTGCCATTCTGTACTCAATAAATTGGTTTATTTTTTTTCCCACGTCAAATCCTATCTCACTTGGCAACTGGATTAAAAAAGACATGTTTTATGTACTTAAAATTTATCAATCAATAAATTTCAACCCGAAAACAGTTTGACGAAGTAGAAACTATCGTTGTTTATATTTCACAAACGTGGAAACTGAAGCAGAGAAAGGTTAGTAATTTGGCAAAGATGGCGTAGTTGACAGGCAAATGTCTGAGTCGGAGCTCTCAGTCACTCCGCTGTGTCATCGTTTTCTCTCATCCTAGTTCCCTGCTGATCCAACCAGACTAACACAGCAATGCTTTTCACAGTCTCTCATTTCTGCCAGAATTTCTCAATTGATTCAAAAAATCATAACGTTTACTAAAAATAATTTTTACTAAAATATATAAACAAAATGCTAACAAAGTCTATTTTTTTTTTTTCGTATCATTGGTGGGGACTGTTCATTTCCTTTCCTACAGTTCTGTATCTGGTGATAAAATATGAACTCAACTTCTTAAAACACAATCTCCTAGCTGAAGAGTGTTTAGATTCATTCTAATATTTCTTTTCAAAGAACCTTATTTAGTATGACACTCTTCAATATGATTTCACGTCTATTTCAAATACCATGATATTTAAAAATATTGAACCCTCTCCTGATAATAGTGAAGATATGAAAATGCAGCACAGTTTTGAGATGCATAATAACTTACATATACACAAAGGTGTTAAGCATATTCCGTTTGTAGGACTGTTTGACAACTGTTATTTCTTTAACTGATCCCGAGAATCTTGCAAGATCCTAAAGTATCTCCAACAACTAGTGTTGATTTCTAGACTTACCTTCTCAGTATGGTTTCATTGATAAAACCTTTTTATATGAGTGTTAATCCTCTTTTTCAATTATTCTAAGTAAACAGAGTGTTATTAGCTAACATTGCTGAATTATAACAATAGTATAGATACTAAAAATACATTTAGCTTATTTTTCTTTCCATTTTTTATTCATACATATTTGTAACATGGGAAAAATCTTGTCTACAAATCTAGCTGAAGTCATTAACTAGTTTTAACTCCACCTTTAAACTGTATTTTATTTCTATTATAATGCCAAGCTAACTATGTTTTATAAAGTGATGACTTTTACTTTTCCAACTTTGACTATTCTTAGATAACAAATTGCAAATGCCCTAACATCTGTGAAAAACCCATATTTTCATGCCAGTCATAATTATAACGAAATATCAAAAAATCTATTATACTAGGATCATTGTTTTAAAATCTCACACACATAAATATATCTAGATAGGTACATTTAAATCTTTATATTGGCATTCTTAAATCTAGATATTTCTAGATTTAAGAATAAAAATGAAAATAATAATGCATAATTTCCAAGTAAACCCCTTTTAGGTATGAATAGATGCATGCAAGAACTTTCTAGAAATCAGAAATGCCCATGATAACCTGAGAGCAAGTTTAAATGGAATAACATTTTCCAAATGGAAAATTTCCTTTAGTGAGCAGGTTAAAACTTACATATCCATTAGCAAAGTTCATCAGGGAATACTGGCATCTTCACTGCTGGCAAGCTTCACGCCTAAGGGAATAACATAATTTTATTCTCAATGAAGCTGCATCTCTCAGATCTTATTAGTCCTTTATAGCTAATGTATATCTTTAAAATGAAAACTCTAAAAGTCAAATATCAAAGACCTACATGATGTTAATTCTTATTTCAAAGAAAATGACCTCCACATTTTATATAATGTCGAATATATGTGCATTTCTAAGTTAAATACTGAATGGAGTTTTTGGTGTGAATACTTAACAGTCAGTTTAAATAGTTATTGTTCCTTTGGGAAGGTGACATTAACTATGGATAATCTGCCTGGAGCAAAATATAAACAAATACCGTTTTTATTACCTGCTATGAAGAATGATCAGTGGATACTTGTGGTACCAGGCTTTTGATTGCGTGGGGAGAACATGCAAAGAAACTCTTAATAATACGATTGTAGCTAAAAGGTCAAAGTGTGGGTTCTAGAACTTGACTGCCTAGGTGTTCATTTTTACTCTCATTTAACTGGTGTATGAACTTGGAAAAATTACTTAAACTCTATGCACCTCACTTTTTTCTTCTATTAGAAGAAAACTACACTTACACACTTATTTTTATATAAATGTATAATAATAGTACTTGCTTCATAGGAGCAATGCCCAGCACGTAGTAGATGCTCTGTAAATGTTAGTTATTTATGTTCTAAGTAAGAAATGAGATATGGGAAGTTAATGTTCAAACACTGATATCTGTAATCTTTTTTCTCACTTTTTCAGTCATTACTTTTATTGGTCTGATATTTGTATCAAAAAACCTTCTAAAATTCTGAATGACATTTAAGAAATAGAGCATTGAAGTTCGTTTTTCCTGAGAATCTTATAATATTCCTTGAAATAAACGTCCCAGGTTTAATATAACTTAACTCATTTTGGGGGGTAGTGCTAATTTTTTCATGTTGTACTACTTGAATAATGTAGAAGGCTGCAGTTGGAAGGAAACTTAGAGATCATCATTTCAGAGAAGGATCCAGACCCAGATGCATGTTACAACCTTCTGAAAATCACCCAGCAAAGAAGTAAAGGGTGTGGGACCAGGATGCAGGTCTCTTGAGATTCAAAAATCTGTGCTTTTCTTATTGTGCTACTCTGTTCTTCTCAACTTTGAAATTGCAGTGCAATAATTTTCACACACACATATTCTCTCTTCTTTACATATGTATTCCCGAGAAATGAGAAATGCTATTAGGATTTGAAAATTAATTTGTCAGGCTAATTTAAATGCAGAGAGCATTTTCCCAGCTTTCTGATTCTAAATAATCCTTATACTATTGAACAAATGATTAGACATTTTTCACATCTCAGGAGTAAGACCAATATTGCTAAATCTTTAATCATGCCCACAAGCAATACATCAAAGGAATCAACTAGGGTAATGATGATGACTTCAATTAACTATTTTGTAATCCAATAATGCATTTCATTAGACTATTCTAAGAACTTTCCAGGCATTATTACCGTAATCTTCAGTGTTCCTATTTGGTATTTATTTCAGGTCCTAAACATAATAGATAGAAAGGCACAGTCCCTAGCGCAAGATAATTTTCATTTCTTAGTAGAATGCACTACAGAATAATATTAACATGTGTTGACAAAAGGAAATATTTGCACCAAAATTGTACTACTGTGAATGAGCGACAGGTCTGTGTTGGTTAGCTATAAGAGAGGAAAAAAGAGAGAAAAACAAATGATGAATTGTGTTTTTTGGCTGTCAGAAAGCCAGACCACAGCTCTTGGTAACCAAAGCTGATACAACCTCTAAGTTAAGGTGAAATATTTACTTATTTCACAAAATGCATGTGAGAAAGATAACAAATGGTAAATATGTCTTTAAAAATCTATAGAGTTGAGATATTTACTAACAACAGGATCTGGAACTTTGTGATATTCTCAGCACCTAAATTAATTCTCCTAAACCTAAACTCCACCTTATTCAACTTAGCATCTCTTTCTATAGAATAATTTCTTCTTCAAGATCTGTATCTTTGCAAGTCTAACTATATGTTAAATTTTTTTAACTTTATTTTTTTAATTAAATGACTGTCAGTTTAATTAATTGACAGAGTATCTGTCAATTCCCAGTAGGCTGAGTGAACAAATGGACCAAAGTATATACTATTTAGTACTCCCTTTGATTTAGGTCTATTTTTTGAATACTTTTGGTTTCATTTATTTAACAATGTTTTATTTGATTCATAAAGTATATTTTTCTGGATTTATAATTCTAGACTTCTTATATTTTAATCTCAGTATTTCAAATATCTCATAAACCCAAGTTAATTTTTTAACTCGATATTTTTAAAGTAAGAAGTCTGCTGAGCACAATGCACACAGATGCAAAGATATGGAATCCACTTAAGTGCCTATCAAGTGATGATGAGTGAATAAAGATGTGGTACACACACACACACACACACACCATGGAGTACACTATTCAATGATAAGAAGGAAATGATGTCTTTGGCAGCAACTTGGATGGAATTGTCGGCCACTATCCTAAATGAAGTAACTCGGGAACAGAAAAATAAATGCCACATGTTCTCACAAGTGGGAGCTAGACTATAGCTACACAGGGCACACAGAGCGGTAAAATAGACATTGGAGACTCTCAAGGGGGGAGTGGCGGGTGAGAAGGAGGGATAAAAAATTACCCATGGGGTACAGTGTACACTATTTGGGTGACGGGTACACTAAAAACCCAGAATTCGCCGCCATACAATATATACATGTAGTGGAAGCCAACTTGTACCCCCTAAATGTATTATTAATAAAACAAAAAAAGAGTAAAAGAAGTCTACTGAAAGTTTAATTATTTTTCTTTTTAAGGGTTCTTTTTTCTGTTTTTAAGATATTCTTTTATAAATATCCATCAACAGATGAATGAATAAAGAAAATGTGAAATATTTATGTGTATGTGTGTGTGTGTGTGTATGTATATATATATATATGTAAAATGGAGTATTATTCAGCCTTAAAAAAAGAAAACCTTGCCTTCTGGGACAATATAGATGAAACTGGAGAACATTATCCTAAATAAAGCAAGCCAAACACAAAAAGATAAATATTGCATAATCTCATTTATTTGTGGAAACTAAAATAGTCAAACTCTTAAAAGTAGAGAGTAAGATGGTGGCGCCAGGGCATGCGGTGAGAAGGAAATGGAAAGTTGTTGATCAAAGAATACACCTTTCAGTTATGCAGATGATAAGACATGGAGATCTAATGTACAGTGACAGAAACCATTGCTAATAATACTACCTTGTACACTTGAACTTTGCTAAGAGGGTAGATCTTAAGTCTTCTCACCATACACACAAAAAAGAAAGAAAATGGCAACCATATGGGTGATGGACATGTTAATTAGTGTGATTGTGATGAGTATTTCACAATGTATGTGCATATTAAAATATCAAGCTGTACACCTTAAGCATATATAATATTGATTTGTCAATTATGCCTCAATAAAACTAAAGAAGTATTCTCTTAGATATTTGTGTGTTAGCTGATTTTTTTTTTCCTTTTTAGAGATGATACATACAAGTTATTTTTTAAATAAAAAGTAAGTAGCATTCTTCTCGTGAAGGATTTTTCACAAAGATAAAAGAGAGACTAAGCAGTCTTTTCTGAATTCTGGTTGCTTTCTTGAAGACAGATTTATGATGATGTGCTGAAAGTTTTCTTTTTGAATGCCTCAAAAGGAATTCGTATGAAAAGATAGCTGAGAACCTTCTGGAAGAGAGAATGCCAAAATCTGAAATAGAGGAGTGGTGTTAGCAATGTCCTTGGCTGTTACTGTACTCACCAAGTATATCAGGACTTAAAAAAATATCAGATGTTTACTGCAGGTTTTATTTTTCAGAGGACATAAAAGGCATAATTCCATCATTTAAACAAAATAGAAATTTAATACACTTTTTCCCCCTAGGCTTCGAGATATGAAAAACTACCTCCTTATCTTCCGCTCATGCTCTTCTGTCTTCCTTCTTATATTGGCCTCCAGGGAGGACTGTTTTCCATCCGCTTAGGTCCTAGGGATTATTATTATGCTTCTTTTTTTAAAGGGGATAAGATAACCCGTCTCGGCAAAAATAAATAACTGTCTGTGTCTTCTGCAAAACACTTGAAGATACTGAATTTATGACGCCTGGGAGAAGACTCAAGCTGAACAAATTTATGTTGTTTGGAGCCAGTCATTTCCTCTGAGAATTTATGAGAACCCACCACTTCTGAATTCCAAAGAAAGTGAAAAATGATGTTCAATTCAAATTTCATGCTTTAAAATTTTTATTTGGTGAAAAATCCACTCTATTTTATTTGTGACAAACATATCAATGCATTTTTAAGTAAGGAAACCCTTAAAATGATGTCATGGATATGCTAATTACCCTAAACCACTAGACATTATATGTATTGAAACATCACTGTGTACCCAGTGAATAAGTATAATGGTTATTTGTCAGTTTTAAAAATTAAAATGTTATTTCTTCATTAAAGAGGGAGGTCCAATGATTGAGAAATGTAAGAGAGTGGAAAAGAAGCTATTTGCTATAAAGTTATTATAAAATTACAAGAAAAACTGCTGTCAACCCATAAATTTCAATATTTCAAATTAGATTTGTGTCATGATTTTATTATCACTAATGGTAATAATCAGAGCTAACATTCATTGCATGCTTACTAGTAATATGTGCATTTATCTAAATGTTTTCCACCAATGATCCAATTTATTATATTTTCCTATATCTCATCTGTTTCTTATGTGGCATATAAAAAACTGAAAATATTTTCATTGTATAGATGATACAACTGAGGATTTGCAAATCCAAGTACCTCGCCAATGTGTAGAGAGACTCAAGCCTTGAACACAGCTGCCCTATCTCCAAAACTTGCATTACGAGCACAGCAGATACTTCCTGTAAACGGTACTGAGGCCAATATAGATATACACACATTGTGAAAATGAATATCCCTTTTTAGACATTTTTCCTGACTCCTGATTTGCATTTTTCAGGTATCATTCATGAACCACGACTGACCTAAGAATAAAGAAATACCTCTGCTTTCTGTTGACAGCTAATGGTCTCTTGACATTTTCAATCGGAATTGGAGGAAAGTGTAATTTCCCAAGCTGCTTGTGGGAGTTTAAACATGTAGTCTTGGGAGAAAAAGAGAAAGTACTTCCACTGGTTATATAAAAGCTCAAACAGTGATATTTATTATTGATATGTTCTGGGCCCCACTGTATATAACTATGCTTTCGCAATAGCAAAGAAATGCAAAGACCTACAGTCAAATATGTATAGGCTAATTTTTTCTATAAAAAATATTTGAAGAGTATTTTATCCTTTGCCTCTTATTGCAATATAGCCCTATACAATTTTGTTGACTAGCATATTCATGACTCTGTCTTGCAAAATATTTTCTTGGATGATTGAAATCAACATACCCTCATACTAAATCCAAATATTATTTCTGACATAAATGACTAAAAGAAGACCATTCATAATTTTTGAAACATTCTATTTTGATTGCTTTCATGTATTTTCACAGGAAGATGAAAGAGGTTGTATCAAGGGCTACTAATCATATGCTATTCAACTTGCAAAACTTACTGGCATATCTTGACTAAAACAAAACTGAAAATAAACTAAGGAAAATAAACACAAGAAAATATCTAGCCTGTGACATGCATCACCAGATGTCTCTTTATTCAATGTTGTAAATTCCAAGTACATGTTGTTTACAACATATTATAGAAAATGCAAAAGAACTCAGAAAAAATTTCTGTTCGTTTCATATTTGCAGAGAAATGTCCAATCATGGAGGATTGTGTCAGTGTTCCACTTGCAGATTCAAGAATACAAAATGAAGTGCACCTCAAGATCATGTTCCAATCTATTATCGTGAAGCCCAGGTGCTGTCCATGCCCATGGAATCAGCTAACAGTCGGTGGACATGAAACCCTGGTAACCATGATACTCAAGTTCAACAGCTGATCTGTCCTTTGAATGGAAAGAGAAGGATGTCTCAAGACACTGCAGCCTGTCTACCATTGCTCGTAAATTGTCTTAGAAATTTTGCCACCAAAACTAAGTAAAAGACTTGTTTGTTTTCAGGATATAAGTTGCTGGATTACAATGAAAAATAGACTTCTGTAAACGGCACTGTATATAAACAAATGTTGACACTGACCAAGAGGGTCTAAATGTTTCCCTCGGCTTGACTGAACTGTAGAAAGATTCCTTTCTGATCGCAGTCCCCTGACCTCCCTTTTCTTAGAGCATTTACTTTAAAAAACTTGCAACTGTAAATTCTCCCTCTGCTGCTTTGAAATGTGAATTCTCACAACCCAATAATGTCTTTCTCAAGGACCTGGGAGCCATCTCTTTGGAATCTAATCATTCAGAAAGATGGGGCCCCTAACTCCCAGTTTCTGTGAGAGGGCAGGAGCCTAACTTTGGTAAGTACCAATTAGCAGACACAGATGGCCTAATCACATTGACCATCTGCCATCCCTAACATCCCCCAGTACTTTTCCATGAGCTCACTCCATCCTTTAAAAATCTTCCCACCTTTTGTTTCCGCAGAGTTGAGTTCAATCTCTCTCTCCTATTGTAACAATCCTGCTTCCTATTGCCATAGTCTCCAATAAAGTCTTCCTTGCCTGTTTTACTTTGGACGGGGCAATTTTTCTTTGAAAGTTATGTAATGTTCTCAAGAATAACTCAATATTTAATTCATTATTCTCAAATGTCCTTCTTGTAATTTCCTCTCCCAGAATTAAAATATTTACACTGTCCCATGTCCCCGGCATGTGACCTGGGCTTTCTCATGGATAAGAACAAGCATCCAAGCCAGAAATCCAGCTGGAAGCTTTTACAGCTTAGCCTCAGAAGTTTCCATTCTTTGCTTCATGTAAGCAAGTGGCGTGTGACCCACGACTGAAACCGTCAGTTAATTTCACTGCTATTAGTAATATATTACATATGCAATAAAAAATAACCAATTCTCACAAAACTTATTTATTAAAAGTTGTTCGAGATTTATCTTTATCTTATCTTGATCTTTAAATTTAAAAAAAAAAGCAATTAAAACTATCTAGGAAGCTCTGCATGGGAGCCTGACACTGGCTGTAGACGGTAGACCCACTAGAAATTTAGACGCACTGGGATATGCGATAATGTCACACTATTGTTCTAATGGGGACGTAGCCAGGCAAAATCACCCAGCGTAGGCTGAGCAGTTGGCAATGACCATTAACTTATATTTATACTAAGATTATGGCAAACACCCATACATTCACATTCCCGCAAGATAGATTTATGTTAGGAAGTACTACCTGATATTCTGATTATGAGGCCCAGGCTAACACTATCATGGAAAAGGATCTGTTCCCAAGTCACTTCAGACAGCAGCCAATGATGCCCTTATTGGACTTTTGTGTGTGGGGGATTCTTGGAAAGCAGATGACCGGTATAAATGGCTCTTTCTACTCTCTTAAAGGCATTTGGCCTCTTTCATTTCCCACCAGAAACTACGTTTCTAGAACACTTCTATGACTTTCTTTCCTTTACTTGCTATGTTCTAAGAAGTAACTATTTTGAATTTAAAATATCATTACTACAGTATATTCATATAGAATTTCATGACTACGTAGGAGCATAATAAGGCCTCATTTATATTATTAAATTTATCGTGGCCTTTTTATTTTCCTTTGGCCAAAGACAGATCTTTATAGAAAGTATGCAGTCATGCACGATATAACAATGTTTTGGTCAACAAAAAAACGACATAGATGATGGTGGTCTCATTATAATGGAGCTGCACTATAAAGTTGTAACATTTTTTAATTTTTATAATGTGTTTTTATTGTATCTTTTAAAAATATGTTTAGATACGCAAATGCTATTGTGTTTCATTGCCTACAGTATTCAGTACGTAACATGCTATACCATGTAGCCCTATATGTGTAGTAGGTGAGACCATCTAGGTTTGGGTGATAATATTCTATGGTGTTTGCACAGCAATGAAATTACCTCATGAAGCATTTTTCCAAACATATCCCTGTCATTAAATGACACATGAATATAATTATTATATTTTATTTAAGAGCCTACAGAGGCCAGGCGCAGTGGTTCACGCCTGTAATCCTAGCACTTTGGGAGGCCGAGGTGGGAGGATTGCTCAAGGTCAGGAGTTCGAGACCAGCCTGAGCAAGAGTCACACCCCGTCTCTACTAAAAATAGAAAGAAATGATTTGGACAGCTAAAAAAAAAATATATATATATACATATATATATATATAAAAAATTAGCTGGGCATGGTGGTGCATGCCTGTAGTCCCAGCTACTCGGGAGGCTGAGGCAGGAGGATCGCTTGAGCCCAGGAGTTTGAGGTTGCTGTGAGCTAGGCTGATGCCACGGCACTCACTCTAGCCCCAGCAACAGAGTGAGACTCTGTCTCAAAACAAAACAAAAAAAAAGCCTACGAAAGAGAATAAAGGTGAACTGTGTTTATCACGTTCTTGTTTTTTTCTCTATGCACTTTCATCTGAAAAGACATCATGTTAGTGATTTAAATATATACTTTATATATTTTTAAGAGCAGCTAAGTAGATGCTCAAACTTAATTCTTTTAAATGTGTCATAAACAACCCTGCATTATGCTGATAGAATCTATTTGACGCTACTTTTTAATTTAAAAGAAATCCAAGTACTTCTAATGTGTATGGTGGCCAATTTGCAATTATGATCTCCACGATGAGATTCTTCCAGGAAATGAGAGGTGCATTATAATTTAAATGGAGTTGTAGATCTGGTTGATTTTAATTTGTGACCTAGAGGTCAATAGTTATTGGGTGTAATAACCCTCCGGTAATGGGGAAATTCAAGGCACATTTGTATAATGAGAAATCATAACTAGTTATGGTTCAAGATGATGATTTTTCTCTTTGCCATTCTGATCTGCTGCAATTCTGCCTTCGTTTTATGGACTGCATCTCTCTAGCATTTAAGATATGTTCTTACTAGACAAAGTTATAAAGTTAGTCTTTGATTTATAATAAAGTTTATGACTTCCACTATGTTCAATGTAGTGCTACTTTTATATGCTTTCTATTTCAAAATGTATGTTTTTATTGTGTTTCAGATTACTGTTGTATTAGTGTTTGCTTAATACAGTTACCCTTCAGGATTGTCTTTTAAAGTTTCCCAGATTTATTTATTTATATTTATTTATTTCACTAAATTAAAATCACATTTTCAAGATAAAAGAAATTTAGGCCAGTGCTGTCCTTGTATAAAACTCTTATTACGAATCAAAAGTAAAATTTATCACAAGATTAGACAGTAGCATTTTCAAGTTAAATGAGAATTACAGAGTAAAATAACATAAAATCTGATCTTCATTCATCCCTCTCTGAATCAGAATTTAACCTTGAACTTAAAATAATGCAAATCAAAATATAGTCAAAACCCTCCAAAATGCATGAAAAGGATTTTAATGTATAGAAGAAGTGCTTTCCTCATGAATAAAAATCAGAAGAATAAGGATAATACATTTCTAAGCAATTAGGCAGTTACCTGACAGAAACTCATTAGGTGATTATCATGCATTCTTTTAGTTAATCTTCATAACTACCAGATGAGAGCAGCACGATCATTACACCCATTTAAAAATGTTACATCTAAGTCTTAAAAAGTTAAGGAGCTAGGTCAGAGTCACCTTGCTATTAAGTGGATTTAGGTTTCTGTGGCTTCAAACCTCGTGCTCTCCTTCCCAGTGTTTTCTTTAACCATCTGCTACAGACCTACCTGCTCCATCAGAATTTCTGGCTGCGGCTGCGAAGAATCTGCATCTTAACATCTGCACTGGAATCCGCACTTCTTCCGTATAGCCTGCAGAAAATAAGCAGTAGCAGTGAATAATTAATGACGACTCTAATTCACTTCAAATAATATACCAGTGAACAGGTTGTCGACAGCCCAACAGGAGAGTGTGATAAAAATGCTTATTGAAGCAGAGAACTGCCTGTTTTTAATGATGCATTCGGAGGTGAAGCCTTTTGACGGTGTTTTCCTTGAACTTCTGCCTCTTCTTATGAGGGAGTCCTCTGTGTCCTTCAAATCCGTGTTGGAGCACGGACGCTGTGCTCGGCTCCCTGTGGACGATCTGGGTGGAAGGGGATGTTGGAAGGAGCAATGGCCGATATTGTGGAAATCGACTCTTTCTCTTCAAAGTGCTCACCCATCTCTTCCTCATAAACCTGTGTGTTTATATTTGCTTCCTTGATCACTTCCTCCCCTCCCCCACTGTAAACCCCTCGAAGTTTTACCTAAAAGATCTCCAAGGACACTCTTACAAAGATCTACACAAATCAGTGGGGGGTTGTTTTGTTTTGTTTTTCATGTGGGCGAGGTAGGATGCATTTACAGCATAGTAACACGTCTATGTTAATTCACTTTTACTACCATTTATTGAGTGTTTATCTGTACAGTAAGCACTGTGCCAGGTACTAGAAAATTAGGAATAGACACTGTCTCTGCCTTTAGGACCCAATCTCCTGGGTGCTTTTTAGTTGCCTTTCTGAATATTCAAGAAGTGTGGGCAGTAGTCATAGGAGCTCGGAGGGGACACGGATATTCCCACAGAGCAAAGCTAAACCTTAAGGTTGTACAAGCTAAGCCAAAAAAAAAAAAAAAAAACGAAACAAAATCATGTGGAAATGTAGCACCAGGTAGTGTGAGGGGAAGCTCTTTTGCTTTACCTGGTTACATTTTTAAAATGTACTCATTTGTATTTTTACGGCAATTTTCATGATGCACATTTTTACTATAAGCCAAAAGTAGGTGTAGAAAAGTATCCAGAGAGTCACAGAAGTTTCTTTTCCTCTTCCTTGTTTTTAAGTGCATGTGTTAAGAAGAAAAACCGAGGGGGAATTTGGAATATCCAATCTGATTAATAGGCACTATGCCAAAATAGTACTTTGTGCAAACAACTGAAAAAGAACCAATACATGCAAACGATGGGGATGGCCGAAAGCAAAGGAAGGTAGAAATTTTATTATAATCATGACATTGTTATTGGAGAAGCAACAGCCACGGCTGATTATGCCTTTGTACAGTAAGTAGATGCGGTAGTTTAATTTGGAGTAAAAGCACAAAGTCAGCCTGGGGTTAGCAGAGTGGGTTTTAGGCTCCCTCCCAAGCTCTGATGCTAAGAATAAATGGGGTGTGCTGACTAAGTGGGAGAGACAGCAATGACAATGTGCTTAATAGACAGCAAAAAAATATGTTTTTGAGATCATCTTCCCATGGAGAAAACAATCATTATGGGGGAGTGTCAATCTCAGTTGCAGTTCAGCATTGTGATGCAAAACTATGAAAAAGTGGAAATTTGTTTTCCAGATCTCCAGCCTTCTCCGTTCAATTCTATATGGCTCTTTGTGCTATACACTTGAATGGAAAATAACATTTTGTCACAGCCAATTTGATACAGCCAATGACAGGTACCTGTTTCATGCAAAGGACAACTCAAGATGGAACAAAGCAAGCACACGCCCAGGAGAGACCCGCTGTCCCCCAGCGATGCTCACCCATCTCTCAGCTTCTTCCATCCCCTTTCCAGGAAGAGAGACCAGGGGGTGAGAACGGTTTTCACTTTTTTGACAATTATTCCAACCCTGCACATATAAATATTTATAAAAGTACTCGGGTATAAGTGTAAGTGACTATTTTTATTATTTTAGTCAAAGAAGAACTTTCATGTTAGTACTTTCACAAAAGCTAGACACCCAAAAAGAAATGAATAACAACATTTAACTACAGCAAACTTTTTTTTTTTTAAAAAAGATGAACTACACAAAAGTATATGCTGTATAGATCAGAGGGCTTATATCATTTAGACAACAAAAGTGCTTACGCCAATACCAAAAGCAGGAATGCAGAAAATTCAATAGAAAATAGGAAACAAACATTTTTTAAAAGACAGAGATAAATGAAGACTTACAGGCAATAAAAATAAAATGTTCTGAGTCACAAAAATTTTTAAATAGAAGATTTTGAACATGAGATTGTGAGTTCTAGAAAAATCTCCAATATTCAAGATGTATTCTTAATTTGAAAAATCAAGTTTCAGGAAAGTCTGAGTAGTTCTCAGTTGAGCAGGTCCCAGCTATGGAAGCTCACACGGTGCGGGTTTGCATGTTGCAAATGCAAATACATCCATCATCTATCTTCTGCCTGTCTTTGCAATGGTCTGGATGCATGCATATTCAATAGTGCACTCAGCGTATTTCTGGGAAGGTGAGTGGGATCGTAGGGTGGTTAAGGAGAATCTCCCTGCACATTTCCTTAGCCGGGGTTGGGACACACGTCTAACTCAGAACCAGTTCCTGCATGGATCCAGTTCGGTCATGAAAGATAGGGCCAGCTGGTTTGGGCTTGAACCAGTTCATGAAAACTGATGGTTGTGGGCATCAATTTCTAACTCCACGTTCAGTGGTATCATGTTAATAGCTCAGAATACTCCGTGTGGGAGAATTTATACAAAACAAATAAGCAAACACATAAGAGACCTACCAATCAGAGTTTTTATCCATCTCACTGTCTCTGTCTCTGTCTCTGTCTCTCAATCTGTAGAGATGATTGTCATACATTCACTGACTGCCACTGGATGGGGCCATTGTCACTGACCTGCACACAGCAGGGTTTACCACTCAGCGGTGAGTTAGATGTGATGTGACTGTCAGTAAACTCAGGATTCTGAAAATTTTTAAGTGGTGAGTGAATATTAAGTAGTGATGGTGTCTGATGTTGGAGCATAGAGGTCAAGAATGGTGATCGTGTCCATGTATTTTGGACTAGGCTAGCACGTTTGAATTATTATACTTTTCTCAAATTCTAGATAATCTATTTTAAACGTTACACTGATTAGCTAGGGGATGCAGGTGAACTAAAACAAAGGTGCAATGTCTAGAAGCGTGGCACATAAATAGTTGCAAGGAAATGGGAACCCTCAGACTGAAACATGCAAGTATCATGGAGAATATTGTATCAGTCTTAGAAGGTCCATCACTTGGAAGAGTGCTTGGACTTTTTTAAAAGAATGGGGCTAGAATGTGCACACACACATTCATGGAAACCAAACTCTTCTATTGATACATAGGTGTGATGAACAGCTTCATTATGAACTTGACTACTTCTAGCTCATTAAAAATATGCTTTTTGTTTTTGTAACTCTCTCTCTATATATAATTTAATAGCCATCATGTCTTATTACATTTTTGAAGATATAAACCACCTTTAAATTAAATCAGATAAAATAAGGCATAATTTAACCTCATACATCTCTTTCTTTGTAATCCTATTCTCATCAACTCCTGTGATTATTCACAATAATTCAATGTATGAAAAAATAATCCTTAGGCTATTATGAAAACACATTAGTCTCTACTCTTTCTTATGCAACTTATGTCCATGTTAACTATGAATATTTTGAATATTAGTACTAAGAAACACTGCAGATTAGAAGCAGCAAGTGTGTTTTTATGCATTGCTCCTGTTAGCACAGTGAGGGAAATAAAAAAATGGTTTATTATAATCATTACCACGCACAGGAAACCAATACCACATTCAGGACCAGAAGTCATTTTTTTCTCCAGCTTCTCATTAACTTTTCCTCTGCCTTATCATAGCGGTAATAGCCAGTGCTCTCTCCTCCTCCCTTATTTTGTTTTAGAGGGTTGTCATGTCACTCTTGTGACAAAGTGACGTAAATGAAAAGTTCAACCCACAAACATATTGTCATGATCCTTAGCAAAATAACAACATCATAGCTTCTGCGTATTACTCACATTGTGTGGGACAAATTGCTTACATTTTGACTAGGCAAATGTACAGTTCCAATAATTTGTTTTGGTCCTAAGCAAAAAGGCTGAATCTATTAAATATATGATTTATGGAGGGGTAGTCCAAGCAGCCCAATTTAATTAGGGGAATTTGGAATTTAAATAAGATTTTACTTGCTAATACCTTTCTCTGTTAGTATATGTACAGAAGAAAACAACAAAATATGTTTCTTCTCCTTTTACTTTGAAACCAACTAACAGTATTCAAGTATTTATTGATCACCAACTCAGAGCCAAACACTGGGCAGGGAACTGCAGAACAAATGCACTATAAGGCGTGCTATTTGTTCACAGTGAGTGTGAAAAAACTCTTCTGCATTTTGGGATTCTTTTTTTCAGTTTTTGAGGAATAGGAAAATTTAGATAGTTAAATAAAAAACTCATTTATACATTAATTCAACATATAAATAAAAATATTTGGAGTCAAAAGCAGAGGATCCAGAATCAAGTTAGGTTCTACAAAAGTGTGTGAGAAAATCACCTCATCACAAAATCCACAGCTAACACAAAATCCACAGCTAACACAAAATCCACAGCTACGCTTGCAGAATGGAGAACATATCTGTCTTTCCTTTCTTATGACATTTGAATATCAAAATAAGACATATACAATGGCTAGTTTTAAAATATATATGTGATATGTAAATAAAAAGTCCTGCTATTAAGGTATTTTCCATACACATATCGATTATCTATCATGTTCTAGATACACTGTAGTATGTGGATTTTGGTTCAAGTAATAATTTTTGAAGGTTTCCCAAGTAGTAAGGCCCTGTCCTCACTCATTGTCCTGTTACTTAACCCTCTGCACAACCATTGAGACACATATCCCTAATTATAGATGAGAAAACTGGAGATCAGAAATATGAAATTATTTGTCAAAAGCTAATAATCATTAACACAAAATTAAAATTATGTCAGCAGATTATCAATTCAGTGCTCTTTGGCATATATGTGCATATATACATACATGCAAAAATAAGACACAATTTTTACTTAACAGAGCTTCAGTTCTACTTAAAGGAAAACAACAACAACAACAACAACAACAGGAGAAAGCTGATTAAAAATTTAAAACAAGGATCCAAGACATTTTGCTGTATTTTTCTGAAATAGGAATAAGAGGTAGAAGTTCTAAGGAAGAAGGTATTACTGTTTGCTGAAGAGGTCGGAAAAAACTGAGAAGCTGTGTGTGATTCAAAAGTTTAACAGTATTGTTAATGGCAACATGGGGTCCAAGAAAGGACAATTGAAGCAGTGGTAATGGCAGGAGCAAGAATTCTTAAGGACTGAGAGGAGAAAATTATTAATAGACAGGTTAGTATAAAATCTAATTATTCTTTCATGTGCTTTGTCAAGTACAACAGAAAGGAAACTGCCAAAGTGCACTTAAAAGCTACTTTCCAAGTAGAAAACTCTAGCTTACAATGAAGTTCCCAAATTTATAACTTTATAAAATTGGAATGAAAGACAAAGACCTAATACACGCTCCCCTTACTCTCCTTACAGTCGTTCACTTTTCCTATTTGCTTTGACTTGTAATACACAAACACAGTTTTAAATATTTCAAAAGACATTTTCTTAATAAACTCAGAACTGTAATTAGAAGAAATATTTGTTGTTATCACTGCAATATTTTCTATTTTCCAAGCAGCTATTTTGCACAATTATTCCATCCAAGGATCTCACAAATACAGTACTGCCATTCAATAATTCTATGGTTTTGCAGACGGGCATGATGTATGTAACAGCTAAATACATATTTTGTATTTCATACATTATTGCAAAGCAATAACAGGAAACAACAGAGAACACAGTCATGGGGGAGGGGATTAAATAATTAAGTCAATTTCAGAATATTTACTTGTCCTCTTTACTTAGGACTAGTGATCTTAATTTATCTCCCTTTTTCCTCGAGAATTTATAGGTTTGGAAATCAGAAATGTATAACTTTCAATGAATTAGTATTTACATAGATCATTAACAGTTACACTTAAGCCTAGCTTACTCATCTGAACAATGTGTCCAATATATTTGCCTTGTACCTCACAGATTATACTCAGCCACTGCTAATTAATGCTTATTATATGCTTTGAGATCATAGGCGAAAGATGTTATACAGATAGTTAAAAATCTTAATATGAAAATTTTGGTTCCCTGTATTCTTATCTAAACTAAACAAACAACAAAACACAGGCACGTTTATCAGGAAAGTGTTGTCAATCCAAATGGCCTACATTTCTGGTCAATAAATCAAAGCACTTTGATTTCAAAATATATATTTGTACTTAGCATAACACATATGATAAAAATATATATAATGCAAATTATATATATTTAAGATATAGTGAGTGGACAGAGAATGTACACATGAGAATATCTATATGTTTTCATTCCATTTTTTTTTTTACCTTTATATTCACTTGTTAAAAATTAGAGGTGCCATTCACAGGTAACTGCTAAAAAGAGGCTTATTCCAAGTTCCAAAAAATGTAATTCTGTATAGAGTTCATTATGAATCTAAAAATAACATTAAAACTATTTTAAGCATAAATGGATGAAGATGTGAAAGTCTTAAAGAAATCTGGCTGTTAAAATGATTTTGTGTTTCATATAATGCAGTTATATATAACTGTTAAAAAAATTTTTTTTAATAAAATTTATCTTGATTTTTTTGAGGTTTCTCTGACTACTCATAGGATACTATTTAAAATAATACTACTAATTCTGGAACTGGGCAATATAAGAACGTATGTATAAAATTGATCATATTTGAAGCAGAGTAAAGATGAAGTCGATACTTTGAAATTTAATTCCTAAATAGAGTGGCATGATCAATTCCAGAAAAAGAACCAAATAGTAGATGGTAGAGGGAGCTAAAACACCCTTAAGTAAATGAGTATTTAGGACATATTCATTATTATATGTGGACCCAACAGGATGTCAATCTTGGCATGGAAATGAAATATTAGAACTTTTATCATATTAAGTTTTTTTTCATCCTGGTATTTATTTTCATTATTATTTAGAAATATGTATGCCATATATTAACATAATGAAAGTATATAGGTTATAAATAAATAATTAAACATATATCAGGATACAAGTTAATTTCCTACTAGTAAAGTTACAAAGGTAGAAGATCCCTACTCTAGGAAATCTGCCTTCCACACCAATCAGGGCACAGCAAATTATAGAGAACTCCAAAAATATTTGCATTGGATAGGAATTAAACTGAATTTAATCAATAAAATGATAAATGCATCATCTATCTCTATAGAGAAAAAAGAAATGTACATTTCATTAATTTTAATTTTTAAAATTAAATCATAAATACCTTAAGATAGATATTTAAAAGCACATCCCGATAGCCAGGAAAAGTTCTTGATTAAAAATATAACACATATCTCTGATGAATTTTTTTCTTTCTTTTTTAAATTAGAAATTAGGCCAGTTTTATCTTTAGAAATGACTTATTTGTGACAATGCTTAGCCCTATGATAGAAAAAAATGCAGGATATTTTTTAAGTTTCCTTCCTTTTTTTAAAAAACTTTTCTTCTATTTAAAAATATGAATAAAATACTGCTAATCAGTATTTATCTGTTTTTCTCAGTCCTCTTGATTTATTTGTTTTGAAGATCCATTTTCCTATGTCTGTGTGTATGTCTTTTTGAGGTAAAGCTGTAGAGTTCTTCTTTCCCAGTGTTAGAACCTTGGAAGAATTAATTTACATGTATTACCTTTGAGGTCTGAAAAGAGTCATGGACAGGCTTGCTAAGGTTAAATTAGACTTTTCCTGACGTGTCACCTGATCAGATTCATTATATTTAGCTTGGTAGCACTTCTACGAATGTTTTTACTTGCTAGTTTTTTAATCTATTTTGGGACTTTGTATGTATTGCACAAATATTTCCAACAAATGCATTAGATTGAATGTTAGGGGTAGATGCCCTGTTTAATCATCAGGAAAGTGGCTTCTGTAATCACAGCGGATTCTGCTGACGTAATCATAGGTGTTGTCCTTATTATTACCTTAACATATTTAAAGGATAACCTGTCTGAACATAAATAGAAAATTTTAGATATATTTTATTTCAAATATATAGTTCCTTTTGGGTAAATGGAAGACTATTCAAATTAAATTTAGCTTCTTTGAAATAGAAAAATAATGAGAAAATTATTATAGAGGTAAGGCATGACTTTATGCTTTAGGGTACACTTTTATTGAAACATGTGCATATATTCACGGGCCTGACCATGACTTTAGGGTAGGAGCCAGTCTGCCAGTGGACATTGAAAAGTGAAGTCCTAGAAATGTCACTAGTGTTGCAATTCCTCTTCTCCTCTAAGGAAAATCAACAATAACAACAAAAATGTTTCCTGAAATACCTAACAAACACCATGTCTAGATGATTTACATTATCTAAAAATCATGACAATATTTCAGTATAAAAACACATTATGATCATAATCATTAATACATTTTGTACATTATCCTATTTTTCCCTGAAGCCGTAAGTACCAAAATACAAATTCACTAATTGTTTGAAGAGGTATAAAACTGTGTAACATTCATTAGAGAGTTTAATGCCAGGGTTAGATTATTGTTCGGAGTTCACAGTTTAGATTAATTCCACAAGGAAAACTAGAGTTGCTTTCCACACTGTGTGTTCACAGGGTGATAGCAATCTCTTACACTTCTAAGATGTCCCCAAAGAAACTGTACCAAAGATTAGTCTGTGATACAGCCTGTGAATAGTTAGATCTTGGCTGCTAGAGTTGGCATTTCCTACTCTCATTATTAATGGAAAAGAGTCTTATGTTTGCTTCGTAGGTTCTACCCTGTCAAGCTTCTTCAGCACAATTAGTAACACCACTTTGGACAACAATGATCTTACTTATAGGTCTCAACTTGGTTCTTTTCAAAAACCTATTAATGCATATTCTTCCAGGACATCCAAATCTTACTCTCCTTTTCTGAGTTCAGCAAAGTTCCTAGGTTTTTTTTAATGAGGTTGTCTTGTACCAGTGCTTTTTAACACTTAGAACTGAGAGTTAGGACTGTATCACTCTGCTCATTAATTCATTTAATTAAGAATTCTGTAAGTGCCTACTTTGTACATTATACTGCACAAGTCCAAGGGAACCATGGAAGACCCTAGTAATAGATAACCTCACTGGCGACCATTTTTAGAATCTAGTTAAGAGAGAAGACATGCAACAATAAACAATTTTGTAATCGAAGGCAGTATGCCAAGCATCTGATCATAAAGGTAGTCAATATATGTGAAATATTCAAGTATTTCAATAGATAGCTGAAGCAGCTATGGAGAACATTCTATAAAAGGTTTCAACATGTAGCCAATTTATTTTGCAATTTTAGATATTCAATAAATGGTTTTTAATCAGAATTAAATCCTTGCCTCCGATGCTTTAATTGTGCGGGCATTGCAGGGTAGCCTATTCTCTTCTATTATCTTTCTGGAACACAGGGCAAATTACACATGCCTGGCAACTGAATATGCTGAAAACAGCTTTGCTAATCAGATGTGGCCACGGTCCAGACACAGTCACTTGACATTTAGCCTGCAGGTTTATAACACTAAGCTTTCCCAGGTGAGTGACGTGCAGGATGTAATTGGTCACTGAATTTTCTGAGCTCATAGTGTCATTAAATGTGGCTAGATGAGGAGAATAACACAGAAATAAATGTATTTTTGCAAGTTCCATTTTAAGTGGTATTAGATGACTATATAAATAAAAACGTCGTCTTTGCAGTCAACTTAGTCTTTGCATTCCTATACTTAAATTTGCAAATTAAGGCTGTTTGAAACCCTATAGTATCCTTCTTTCCATCAGAAATGTGCCTGGAGGCTGCCAAAGGATTGGAACATCCAATATATCTAATAAATAATAGATGTTCCTATTGACTGTGGTTAATGTGGACCTACTTCTCCTTTAGGATATGGACAAACATTCAATTATTAATTTTTAAATGACATTCAAGAAATAAACAAGCTGTTCAGTTTAATCAGTGAATCTTATAGGATTTATTGTTAAAAGATTATATTATTTTCCAGTATGCTTTTCTGCATTCATCTTAAATAGCTTGGGATAGCTTTCTACTTATAAATTTGAGATCTTCCAAAGGCTACTATCCATCTCAAAGACTAGAGCTTCCATATCCCTTGAAATGATACTATTTTGTAAATTTAGGGTGTTACATATTGCAAGCATTTGGGTGTTGCATGTATATTTTATATTGGGCATCTTTGTATTCTGTATTGTCTGAAAATCGAATTTCTTATTTCTCTAGTGATTTTAATATTAATAAAAAAGTTTATAATTTACTCCTATTTGTGACTCCACACGCGTTTAATTTGTGAGGTACCATATATTTAGGATGCCTTATGTTTATAAGAAAGAATTGATTCATATCATGTTTAAACTTATTATGTTTAAAAGGAACTGAAAAAAATATTTATTTTGTAATTACTATACATTTTAAAAATGCTGTTAAAAGTCTTATGGCAATCACAATTTACACCATGCAGCTTCTAGGCTTAAGACCCTTTGCTAAGCTTCCCATTTCACATGGAATGAATTCCCTGTAATTGTCAATACCCTTTCTATGTTTCCTGTATTTCTGGGTTTATTGATTACTAGTTTTTTGAGCCTCACTGCAGCAAAACAGTAATGATCCCTGTCCTTCAAACTAACCTACTTTCTAGCCTGTGCTATGGTTTATAGTATCCCCTGCTCCGTTGTCCACGTGGCAAAACGTAAGTTACTCTTCTATTTCCTAATAGTGAGTATTTTCCCCTTACTCTGTTCAGTCATTATTCTAAGTATTCTATGTTTGTTAAGTCATTTAATCCTCAGGGAAATTGATCAAATAGTTATTATTCCCACCTTCATTTTTATGGATGAGAAAACTGAGGCACAGTGATAATAATATAATAAATAATAGCTGATTGTTGCCCAGCTAAGTGGTGGCAGAACTGATATTGTCCCCAAACAATAGCTGTCAGAATCTGCACTCTTAACTATTACACTATCTCTAAATGCCAGCTCCAGCTTGATAATGATCTTCTTACAAAGTATTCTAAATCCTCATAGACAAAAATCACTTTTCCTTTCACTGCATTGTTTATACTCTTTAGGTTTCTATATTGGCTCTTATAATAATTGAAGTTATATGGAAATAATTTGTGTATGTGACATAAACCATTAAAATGTTATTCATCTTTTTCATAATCATATATTAAAGCAACACTGAAAATATGAAAGTCCTACTTAGGACCTTTCCCATCTGTTGTTTACCCACAGATACTCTTAGCTAATTTTTTTTCCCCAAAGAAAAACAGCTAAGCTTGATATTCTGGTGATAGTTCCTTAGGAGAATGTTCTCCAGTTCCATCCAAATTGTTTTAAAAGGTAATAATTCATTTTTGTAATGGCTGAGTAGTACTCCATAGTATACAGATACCACATTTTCTTAGCCCACTCATGAATTGATGGGCACTTGGGTTGATTCCACATCTTTGTGGTTGCGAATTATGCTGCAATAAACATTCTAGTGAAAGTGTCTCTTTGATAAAATGTCTTTTTTTCCTGTGGGTAAATACCCAGTAGTGGGATTGCTGGATCCAATGGTAGGTCTACTTTTAGTTCTTTGAGGACTTAATTCCAAATATTACTGTGTTGAAAGTGCTTAGCTCAGTGCCTGACCAATAGCTCAATAAATGCTTAACAATATTATATATATTTTTAGTTGTAGCATCATTTTACTTAATGTATTTCCATGAATTTAACATTCAATGTTGTTAAGTTAATTTCAACATGCATTTAACATATACGAAGTATATCTTTAAATCCATTCCATTACACTATATATTTCATAAGTTATAACAGTGGTACAAAAGACAATTTGATTAATACTTAATATTGTATCTTCATTTTAATTAAAATTGTTTAACAAAATAAGATTATTATAGCACTTTTGATAAACAAGGATTCATTTTCTGTTGTCAAATATCTCAGGATCGAAATTCTCTAATCCAGGGAAGAATCATATTACCAACATACCTACCTAATTAACCATGGTATTGCCTCACAAAATATGATAAATAGATGAAAATATTGATATATTGTATAACTTTATGTGACAATAAATAAAATCTTAATGTGCTTTATGAATAATTCTACACATATACTAATTTTTTAAATGTCTTTGACTCTTAAAAATACCTTCCTATAATCCTTTGGAAATATTGTTAGACTATTGTTAAAAAATGGAAGTTGCATGTGGTTAAACAGTTAATCAAAACAGAACAACATAATCTTTAGCAATAAAATTAACCCCTTTTAAACAGTTTTTGCATTTATCTCTGGAAAGATAAACTAGATCTTCCTATTCTCTATTTTTTTCTAATTTTTTCCCCTTGTATTTGCATTATGAGTTTATACACTATGTATTGTCTGTATTTCAGCTTTCCATTATAACAATAAATCTTGAAAATATTCCATATCAGTACATACAGATATAATTCATTATGTACATTTAACAACTCATTTATTAACATTTTGGATGTTAACAAATTTTGGTTATTTCAAACTAAGCTACACTGTAATACATCTTGGAAAACTTCCGAGTACATTTACATAAGGTAAAGTCTTTGCAATAGAATTGCTATGTTAACAGTTACATGCATTTCACATTTTGGTAGATAGCACCAGATTGCTCTCCAGAAAGTCTGTCTGAATTTACACCCCTCACTAATTGTATTTGAGCATTCCCATTTCCCCACATTTCATTACAATATGAATATTTCCCTTTAAATTATAGTTTACAAAATGAGAGCACTAGTACTGTGCTTGGAGACCCAAGGGCTCATACGTCTCATTCTGTACACTTGTGGACCACGTGTGCTACAGTAAAAGATACTCTCACAAAAGCTTCTTTTTCTCTTCTATGCAATAAGCTATCACTCCGCTATCTCCTGTTATTCATTGAGACGATGAGGGAACCGTAAGAAATAAGGCTTATGAGTTTTACAAAGCTTTGGTTAAAGCTTGGATTGCCACAAAGCTCATTCACTTTGCAGTTGCTTGAACATATTCTGGCTTCATTGAGTGGGTTACCTACATAAACTTCGCTTGAATTCTATTTGTCCTCCCTCCTGTTTTCCCAGAACTGCTTCTAGCAAGAATATTTGGAAAATACCTAGAAGCCTGAAGCTTTCCCAAGACTGCTTTATACTTGAATGCAAGTCAGTGATTGATATGAGACGCCACCAGTCACACAAACCCTGCAAAATAAAGATTAGTTCCTCCATCAAAATAAGTTTAACTTTCACCACGGGAGTGCTCAGGCAAGGTACAATAACTTCACATTTTCCTCAGATTTTATTATGAGTAACCGAGTTATGCAACTATGGGAACGCCGGTACGCTGACCCACCCGTGCCCCAGTTCATTTTCTATAATGTAAAAATGTCATAAGCAGCAAAACACAAAACAAGATATATTTTTGAATTGTATGTTGCAACTATAAACTAGACTGTTCATATATAGAAATGAAAACTTTTGAGTGGTTGGGACTGAAATGGCATGAGCACGGGTTTTCAAAAATATCTTTCAAATTATATGACATATTTTCCATTAAGTTAAAAATGTGAGTAATGAGTCCTAAATTAGGTATCAGTATCCTTCAGGCTAGTAGTTTTTCTAAGCATAAAATTCTATTGATCCTGTGTCTGGCTTATTGTACTGAGACAAGAGTGCAATCCATTATTAGGGAAGGCAAAGCCATTAGATTCCTCATGCATTCAATTAAGCTATTACTTTATCTATCTTAATTGATACTGCTAATAGTATCATATATAATTGGTCTATATAGGCAGAAAACGTAGTTGTTAATGAGTGTCAGCTAATTCGAAGGGTGGCATTTAAGCACTATCAGTAGAACTGTATATAGGTTTAAAATCAATATGTGACCCATCTCCTCAGTCTTACAGCAGGTGGTAGGAAACAGTAATTTAAACTGGGTGATGATAATTTAAAATGAATTCCAGTATATTCCAGTTTGTTTTCAGGTCCATAAGATTTTTTGTTGTTTTTTTGTTTGTTTTTGTTTCTCTTTTGAGGGATTATACAGAGATATGAATTTTGAGATCAGAATTGATGAGCAAATAGTTCGGAAACAGAAATCACTGTTTTTCACAAACCTTTGTGCTTGTGTCATAAGAATTATGCTCTAAGAAAGTCACAGCTCATAACAAATGAACATAAATCAAAACAAACAAAAATATTAGTACCCTCCAACCTATTTGAACTTAAAAAAAAAATACAGTGTCTAGTTAGAAACTGGGTACAAAGGCGCAAAGACTAGAGATTATATTAAAATTTATGGCTTCTAAAAATGTTGTTTTTGTTTAAGGCAAGTTGCCCCAAGAGTGCAAATTAAGCAATTTTCCTAGATATTTAACTCTTTTAATCAATGAAATGGTATTTAAACCAGTGTTATAAAATAGAATAGTTTCTTTCAAAGAAATAAGTTACGCAATGCCAAAATATCTCAATGGCATGCAACGCCAAGTGCGGTTTTGAAGCCCACTTGTTCTGATACCCAGAGCGAAGAATGTTCTGGATCTGGAGACGAGAGCTCCCCAGAGCTCTGCAGCAGGTGGCTGTACAGCCTGGTGGGTTGTGGGGGAGTCCTGGGGAGGTAACAGAGAGCCATAGGACAGTTCTGTTTGAGAAGTGTGCTCTCCTACACCCCGAAATTGCCTGCTAAGATGTTTATTAAATCCTGTTTCATTAAGTCAGAGCACTGTTGCAGCTGAAAAGAAATTGAGCTGTAAAGAAATTCAGGTCTTAAAAAAAAAAAAAAGATCATTTGACTTGTCCAAGGCCTTATCCAGCAGCTATTCCCTAAAATATAATTAGATTCAGGATTCCTTAGAATGTATTTTAATTTTTTGGTGGGGTGCTTAGATCACTGAACCATGAACTTCATTTAGAAAAATTTGCATAATATTGTGCTTTTTCAATCAAATTATGCAACACAACGACATGTTCTCAATCTGGAGAGAGGATATTTACAGTTACTTTGCAAAAGCAGTTTTAAAAAATATTTCATTTGGGACACTAAGATGCCCTGGCTTCAGACCTTCATAAATTTTATCAAGTATTTCTACTAGTTCTTCCAAACAGAAACTATGAACAGCTTACAGCATTTTTACCGACTTTCATGATCCGAGCTGTTATTTTACTACTAGACTGGAAAATGAGTGAAGAACAAATTGGAAAAAAAAAGAGGGCACCTCTATTTTCCAGCTCAGTAAGATCCTTAAATGTTACATAAATTCTAAAGGGTGCATCATGTAATATTTGAAGAGTGCTTTGGACTTGAACACTAAATAAGTCTGTTTCTTCTTACAGAAAAAAACAAAAAAAGCTTTGCGAAACTAGAAGACATTTCAAACTGTATTGCAAAGCCACAAATATGTAATTATCCTACAGCTATTCTTTGTTTTGTTCAGAACAGATTGGTAATTGAATAATGGGTAGTCATTATGAGAAAAACTCAGTTTTTCCTTTGGGTAATCACCTCTAGTTCTATGTCTTATTTCTGTTTTGTTGAACACAGTTTGACTGGAATTGAGTTGTTTGTCCTTTGAGGAGGGGATGAAAGGTCTATGCCAGGTACAAGATAGAGTAGGAGCTGAGGTCTTTATTTTTCCTTTTATTGTAGGTCTATCACAGACAGTTCGGAACATTCAAATCTCCAATGTATATTCTGATCAATTGTTGAAGTGTCCATCAAAACTATACTTACAGTTAGCTTAGGCTGGACAAAGCGGGAGATTTGGGGATGGTAATATTCTTCTTAGTATAGACTCCAGATTAAAATATACCAAGAAAAGTACCCCTTTACATAGATTAGTAAGCACACCACTACAGAAAGAAAACTATGATATCTTAACATCTTGCATTAGAATCTTCCATTATTCTTTTAAATGTTTACTCAGTCCTTCAATATAAACCTTTTCTCTGTGACGTTTGGCAGGGATGTTCTCAATATTTGAGTTGAAATATTTTCACATCATCTGCAGTCATTTCTTATACACACCCAACTTTCTCAGTTCAGTCTACATTGAGACTGAGACTCCAAGAAGAAATGATACATAACAACTAAATTTAAAGAATGCTCCAAAAAGAAATGACACATAAAAACTCCAAAAGAAAAGATATACAAAAACTAAATTAAAAAATAAAAATTGAAAGGAACAATTTATTTATACTTTTAGTCTACAGATTTATCAATAAAAGTTTATTTGGAAAACTTAGGTGACTTCGGGTTTGCCAATGATGTCTTGATACAATACCAAAAAACATAACTCATGAAAGGAAAAAACAATTGATAAATTGGACTTCATTAAAATTAAAGATTTCTCTGAAAAACATGGTATTAAGAATAAGATAAGTTATAAATTGGGAGAAAACATTTGCAAAACATATATCCAATAAAGGATTGGTATCTAAACTATACAAAGAACTCTTAAAACTCAAAAGGAAGAGAACAAACAACACAACTTCAAAAAATGAGAAGATCTGAACAGACAGCTTACCAAAGAAGATGTACAGATATTCGAGATCATATGTCATTAAGATATAATAAATTAAAACAGCAATTAGGTACCACTACACACCTGTTGAAATGACCAAAATCCAAAACACTGACAACACTAAGGTCTTATGAAAATGTGGAGTAAGAGGAACTCTCATTCATTGCTAATGAGAACACAGAATGGTACAACCTTTCTGGAAAACAGTTCACCAGTTCTTTACAAAATGATACATGTGCTTATCATTTAATCCAGCAATCGTTCTTGGTATTTACCTAAATGAGTTGAAGACTTACGTCCACACAAAAACCTGCCCACAAATGTTTATAGAAGCTTTATTCATAATTATTAAAAACTGAAAAAAAACCAAGATGATCTTTAATGGGTTAATGAATAAATAAATTGGTATATCCATACAATGGATTATTATTCAGTGACAAAAAGATAAAAAATAAATGAGGTATAGAGCCATGAATATGAAAGAACCTTAAATGCATATTGTTAAATGAGAGAAGCCAACCTGAAAAGGCTACCTACTATATAGACTTCCAACTATCTGACATCTGGAAAAGGCAACACCATGAGGCAGTAAAAAGATCAGGGGTTGCCACAGGTTTTGCTGGAAAAAAATGAGAGATTGATCAGAGGTGGAGCCCAGAGGATTTTTAGGTCGGTGACATTATTCTCTATGATACTGTAATAGTAGATATATGTCACTGTACATGTGTCAAAAATCTATGGAATGTACAACAGAAAGAGTGAAACAAGGTGCAAACTATGGATTTTAGTTAATAAATTAATATTACTTTATCAATTATAACAAAGGTACCACACTAATTTAAGAAATTAATAGAGGAAACAGGGAGTGAGGAGGTATAACAGGGCTCATGGGAACTCGTTGAACTGTCTACTCGATTTTTATGTAAACTGAAAACTTCCACCAAAAATACGGGGTATTTGAGTCTCAATTGCATTACTTATTAGCTATGTAATCAAGGGCGTTATAATCAACTCCCATAAATCTTGTGGTTTTGGTTCATAACCTTGAAAATGAGAATAACAACATTTATACATTAAGTTTCTGTGAAAATTAAATGGAAATGCATTTAAAAGATGTGACTCTGTGTCTAGTACCTACTAAGCGCCCAAAAAGCGATAGCTAGGTTAGCCTTATAATCCAACGCAGGCAGACATAGCTGCAACCCTGATTTGTGTTTGCTTATTGCTCAGAATTCAGGTCTTTGTATTTTTGTTTGTTTGTTTTGCAAACCCCAGCAATACATTGCCTTTGATTTGTTTATCTTATTTTGTTTGGCAAACTCAACAATGTTTTAAACATTAGGAACAATGTTTTCCACTTCTTTTTTTATCTCGATAAAGTTAACTCTTATTTTTCTGCATGTCTAAATTCTATCTCTATGTTTATCTAGTTCGGCTCAATACCTTGAAAAACTATGCCCCGGGTCCAGGACAGAATGCAGGACTGCATACTCATGAACATTCACACAAATATGTCTTGCAAAACTCTTATCTATTTCTTCCAGGAGTTTCCAGAAGCCCTACTCAGGGGAGACCCTTGGCTATCGTTTATGTGATAATCAAAAGACTTTTTCCCACTCCCATGAATGTTTTCCTTCCAAAACACTCCCTCAGGGCCATGGATCATTCTCAGCGGATCTTTCCCCATCTTTCTGCTCTTGCTGACCACTATTTGTGACAGGGAGATGCAGGCATCCCTCTTTCTTCCCTGGAGCTGGGAGACAGAAAAGCTCCCCTCTTCTGGTCCACCTTTTCCCTCAACTTACAAGACTAACCTCCCATGTCTTTTTACTAAAGATAATAAACTAATTCTCAAGTAGGAAGGACAGTTTAATATTCAGGTATATTGCAATTTCACCTGCATTTCTTCCGGGATTAACCCTGTTTTAAATAACTAGAGTTTCCTAGTGAAGAATCCCCTGTGGACATTTCTTCCTTCCATTCCTGACCTGACCCTCTTGCCCCACTGATAGTTTTCTTCCATTCTGTTAGACCACCAGTCTCACTACCTTCCTTAGAGAAAAGTTGAACCTCTTCTATAGGAAAATACTTTGTTTTTTAAGCCCTTGTTTCTGCTTTCTCCCTGACAAAGTTGTATTCTTTTTCATGCGGAATCCATTAAAAGTCATCACTGTTGCCTTGTTTCACTTAGAGAGATTGGTGTTGAGATAACGATGGGGAGAGCGGTTGGTATTCTTCAGTTCCATGGGCAATGAGGAATGTGCCTCATTTTGATATTTCTCAATATTTCCACCGTTGAGTACTGAGGTCCTGCAATTTTCTTTATAAGTTATTAAGGCCATATTCAGTTTTTTCCTGGTGAAAAATCTGATAAATTAAGAAAAATGAGTTTTCCCTGTTGATAAGACTATTCACTTCCCGAAGAAAAACAGATTTATTTTACTGAGAGGTGCTCCACTCCTTTCTGCTCTTTCTGAGGTTGACACGAAGGGAAACGAGCTTCATGGATTGCCATGGTGACACGCTTTGTTAGAGGAGATGATGACAATCTCTATTAATTTCTTCTGATTCTTTCTTTGATAGGAAACTAGAAGAGGTTATTAAATTCTCAAGTGATACTTCTGACCAGATAACAATATTCCCTACCTAAGGCCACCTGACCAGAGGTTATTATTCATCCTCCAGCTCCTTACTCTGCCCCTTCCTCCACCTGATAGAAATCTCTTCTTGCTAAACCCGAGGCTTCTTTCCTCCTCTGGCATTGGATATTCCAGCAATGGAACCCCAACTGGCATGGGCAAAACTTTTTCCTCATTTTTCGTAGCCTTGAAAGCAGGCGTTGGAAAACTCCATGAATTCACCCATTTTGCCTTCCAAGTAGGTTTTTCACTGCTTCTAAAGCCTCATCACGGATATTTTTTAACAGAACAAATAAAATCCGCATTGATTTTAAAAAGAAAATGTTCTCATTATGAAAAAACTTTATTTGCTAATCTATTAAGAGCCTGCTTTTTTGCATACCACCTTGAATTATGTCTATATTTTTTAAGGTGACTGTTTGCATTCTGTGTATACTTTCCAAGTCTTTTCATCTTTCCCAGATGATCAGAAGTGGCACGTGTATGAACCTCATATATAATTATGATTCTAGGCAGAGAAAAAATATGAGAACAATGATGGTAGGTGCATGAAACAATTCCTGTATTTTTTTATTCCCTATATTTTCCATATTTTAGAATATATGAATTGTGTTGTTTTCATTAATCAGTCTGCTCATTATGGCCCAGAGCAGACTGATTCCTCCCAGTCATGGGTTTATATGTTTACTCTATTAATGATATTCTTTAATAAATAAGACATGGTATTTTTTCTTTATAATTAGTGTTTTTGTGTTATGATTAAGGAATCCATTTAATTCAAAGTCTACAATGTTATCTTCTAGAAGCTTTTTAATTTTAACCTTTATATTTACATCTGAATCCACTAAGGATTGATTTTTATGTATGGTGGAAGATAACGGCCAGGTTTTTCTGTTTTGTTTTGTTTTGTTCTCCTAAAAATACCTAAGCGACCCAGACCTTCCTTCCCCTATTTCTCCACAGAGCCACTTTGGCCAAGCGACATAAATCAAGTGTGTAAAAGTTTGGGTCAGTTTCTGGACTCCTTGTTGCTGCCTTCGGTAGGCAAGAGACCCCATTTGGTGTACCTGTCTGAGACTATTCCTCTTGCCTTGCAAGTTTCAATGCCTCGGAACGCTGAGGCCTTCAGCAAGGTTTTCTGTTTCCTGTTGTTTTCCAGCTTTTCTAGGTATTATCGATGATCAGGTAGTTCTGAAATAAACTAGTCTGCTACACACAGAAAAAGAACTGAACATTTACTTTTGCTTTTAATTAAGAATGGCTGATTTATACTATTAAACATTGTTCCTAAATGTATTGATGGATTGTATGTTTTCTCTTTTAGTCCATTATACAGACTAAATGGGCAAAACCAATCATCTCTGTTTGCACAAGCCTGTCACACTTTTTAGCACTATAAATCCAGCCTCTGAAAAAAACCCCTTAGGCCCTGGCAACTTGAGACAGTTGCTGAACATATTAATATGTCCCTATATAGATTCACAGATATTCTAATGTCATACGTTCCGTTTATTTTTGGGATAACCCCTGCTTGGCCATAACATACTAAACCTTTAACACCTAATTACATTCTATTATTAAATAACTTTTTTTCAAAAAATGTTTTATATTAGCTGATTATTGGATACACATAACAGATTAACCTAAATGACAGATTTTTAAAAAAATCTCAATCTCAAGATTTCTTAATTTTTCTCAATTTTAACTCATATTTCCTAGAATATTTTGTTTCATTTTTGCCATGAAGTTTACCTTTATCTTTTACTCTCTAAAACATTTTAATATTTTTAATTTCATGATATTAAACATTTATGTGAAATATTTAGATAATCCATCTGCTTTTTTCATATGAACTTTTCATCTTTAATTTTAGAAAGTAATTTGTATACAGCATTGATTATTTTTACAATTCAATTTATTTTATCTCTATGCAAATCTTCCTCAATGTCCCATATCTTCCAGGTTTTTTTTTTAGCATTTTTCATCTCTTTATTAATTTCTGATGCCTTGTAGGAGAGTTTGTCTACCTATTACTCCATGTTATCTACTGGTGTATTTATTCTGTTATGCAAAGCAATTAAAATCTGTATTTTGATTACCGTACTTTTCATACCTAAGTTTCCTTAATTAGTGCATGTTTACATGTGCTTGCTCATGTGTAGGTTTTCAAAATCCTTCCTTATATCCTGAGGATATTTATTATGCTCATGTCAAATCTTATTTCCATGAGATCTTTTATCCTGGTTCTTATGAAAGAAGCCCTTCAAGTATTTTTCTTTTCATTTGTTTTTTAGTGTTTGCACTCTTCTGAAATATCATAATTTTCCATCTGAGTCATATTCTCCTAGGGTAAAAGCTACTTTTGATGGAAATCTGTCATGAGTGAGATGAAAATTCTGGGCTCTGACCTTTGTTCCTTCTACTGAGTTTAATGGAAGATGGGAAAATTTTAGTTTGGGAAGCCCTTGTCCCTGCAATCTGGACTTTAAAACCTGTTTGCAAAAACCTAATACACTTGTCTCTTTAATCAAGCGCTGCTTTTTCCAGAAGTTTTCCTCCATCTTATTTGTGTCCAGCTGTCAGTGAGAGTCTATAGAAAGTAAAGGGAAAATACTGCAAGCTGGCTTTCAACATAGTAATACATCTCTGCTACCTGCTCCCACCCTAACTGGGGTCTGGTGTTACCCAGATGTGACCCTGTCCAGCCCTCTGCTGCTCCTGTGTGACACTCCACTGGCTCACAGTGGCCCCGAGGAAGGCAAAGTTTTGCTCAGGGCCATGGGGCGAAGACAGAAGGACACAGGTTGAAATTTTAAGTTATCTAAGGGATGGGCCTAGTCATCCTCTGCTACTGGCTCCTGCTCCCTCCTCCAAGTGCATGACAGCCGTCTTCAGTCCCTTGGAACGTTTCCCAGAGTTTATACTTTTACACTTTGCATTTGTAGGTCTTGACCCTTCTGTCAGAAGCCTGAGACCCCCAACTTTGAGTCCCGGGGAAAGAGTAAGCGTTATAATTTGGAATCCTACTCCACAAAAGAAAAAAACAGCCTGTTGTAATATATATTTCATTTACTGTTATGAATACGTGTGTACCCAATATAACCATCGTAGCATAATGAGTATTTCTTATTTAATGGAACCAGTATACTAACTCCAGCTGGGAAAAAATCAAAAAGAAATATATGATCTCTGTGTGTGTGTGTGTCTGTGTGCACATATACACAATTTTAATTTATTTATATGACTTATTTATATATAAATTTATTATATAATAATTTAATTCATATACATAAATTAATTTTAATTCTTTTTTCTTTTAATGTTCAAAAGTAGAAGCAATAAAAATTAGGTATTAAGATAGAACAAAATATTTGCTGCTTGTGTTATGTTCCTGAGGGTTCTCTAGCTCTTCTATATATAGCCTTGGCTATTTGTGTCCTGTTTTGTCATGTTGAAGCTAAAGTCAGTGTTATTCCATATTATTTGCAATAGAAATAGCCTTTGAAGCTGTCTTTTTCTGTTAACTCTGAGACTATGTATGTCAACAGACGGAGATGTATGGAGTCCTTAGCTTTTGGCAAGAAAAGACTATGTTAAAATGTGATTATTATCAGAATCCCTTAGTGTATTTCCTTAATCTCATTAGTTTTTTTACTACTTTCTGTAGTTTTATACTTCATCTTTGTAAATGAGCTCATACAAAAACCTAATTTTCAGATATTTTATTCCTGTAAGATTTTCACAAACATACTTATTTTGTATAAGGAAGGATAGGGTTTTTGCTGGACAACACCCTGGAATTTTATATCAAATCTTCATTGTTACTAATAGTCACTCCCCACACACATGTGAGATTCTTTTAGCAACAAGAAACCAAGATCTTCTGTTGTTTTAATCCGTTACCCACTGTGCATGATATGTTCAAATAGAACCAAATTTTACCACAAGTCTATCCTATTTTCTTACCAGTTGATAGGAAAGCATTAATATGTGATTAATCTTTGCACTAATTTTAGTGATTCATTTTTGTTACTGAGTTAGTCTATACTGTTTATTCATAGCTGATTGATTTATTTCATAATTACAAATTACTTCAATAGGTTCACTTCATTTTTTGAAATTCTTTAATATTAACAGATTTAATATTCATTAGGAAAATACCTGTATGTGCTTTTGCCAATGTGTTATTGTAACAGAAACACCACACTTCAGTTTTCTCACAGACAACACTTGCCACTTTTTTTTAGTTTAAAAAATCATGGCTGTTTACTATAAATGATATGTTTAAACTCGTGTGTGACTTTGTTCTCTGAGCTATTATTTTCTTTGTGTGGCAAAGGCTGTAATAAGACCTTAAAGGAATAACTTCTGAGTAATATACTGATTTTTTTTTTGCTAATGGTAGAGTTAGTAACAATTTTTACCATGTTGCAGAATTTATTATAGATTTACTAAGCTACATTTGTCTCATGTTTTGAAAACACTCATCTTCAATGACATGAATCTCAAAACATAAAAAAGCACGTGAAATTTCAAGGTTAAAATAATCTTACAGATTTTATCTAGCTTCATCACATAAACTGTATGAAAACCTTCCCAACAATGTGATTCCTGTCTTTTGCTAGAAAACATATGAAGATAATAAAGTCTTTAAATTCCAGGGCAAGCCATTCCACTTATGGCAGGTGGACACTATTAGATGGTAGATCCTAAATATAACATATTTTCCATTTCTCCCAGTTCTATTCTCTGTGTTCTTACTATAGAAATCTAACTGCCCTCTAAAATTGTAATTATCTATCTATTTCTTTTATAGAGATAGTCTTCCCTTACAAATTTTCCAAGTTAAATCTTCCTAAATGATAGAGAAATCATCACGGCTCCCAAATAGGTTCTACTTTTCTTAATTTAGTGAAAATTTAGTGAGCTAAATTAAATCTCCCTAGCAGAAAATGAGCATATCATTTCTTTCACTGTTGATACATTTTATCAAATGCAGTCTAAGATCATATGTGTTCTTTGGGCAACTATGTCATATTTTATCTTCTCTTTATTAACTCATTTTTGATTATGCTATTAGGAAGCTTCGTTTAAAACACTGAATTCCATTCCAAATGGAGAGTGCATTCGTGTTTTGCATTTTTAAGGGGCTGGGAAAGCTGAGTACAATGGTGCAAGGCTGTACTTATGTTGTTAAATGTGTGCGTGTATTTAAGAAAAATATTTAGTTCAAGATGCTAGACTGTCAAGAGTTGAATTTTTTAGATTTCACTTCAGTAAGCTGTACAGCATTCAAAAAGTATATAATAGAAATTACAGGGGAAACACATAAAACAACATTTAGAGTAGTGTGTATACCTGTGGGATGGAAAGAGGACACAGTTTAGAAGCAGATGGAGAGATTTTAATGCTATTGGTAATGTTCCCATTCGTAAAGTGGGTAATGGCTCTATTAACTGTTCATTATTTCTTTGAAAACTAGCATAAATATTATATATATTCTTTAATATGTATCTGATGGTGTTGAAGTATAATTTTTTAAAAAGCTAAAATTATGACTTTAATGCAAACACAATGAAAATGTGTCAAAGATTTTATGCAACTTGCTATAAAAGGAAAGATTCAGAAAAATTTCAGACCAATTCAAAGAGCATTTGGGAAACTGTGTATTGATAGGAAATTTAAAAAAGAAATGTCATTATAAGATTGCGGGTGAGATGAGTAACTAGTTAATGTCCTACAGGAAAACGAAGTGGATCTTTTCCCCATATGATATTGCCAAGATATGCCACTCAGATGTTTTCATTGTTCTCAAGTTTTTGGGTAGTAGTTTAAAAATATAAAAGGAACCAGATTAAAATTAAGAAGCTGAAATAACAAAATGGTTTATATTCATACAAAAAAAGATTTTGCTTCACTCAAAATTATCCCTTAATTTCCCTTAATAATCCACATCTGGTTAGAGATTAAGCAGGCTATTTTCTTATAGTATATTTCCTTAAGTTGTCTCTCTTATATGTATTTAACATGGAAATGAAAATAGGGCTATTAATTAAAAATTAATTAAAACTATCCTTAGAATGTTTCTCGTATGACCTTAATCCCTCCGACAGCTGTTGATCGCGTTTATATTATGTCTGTGCATCTCAGGTGGTTCCCAAACTCATTCCACAGGGTCAGTATCACCTTGACACCAAAGCCAGGAAAGAACATAACAAAAAAAGAAAACTATAGACCAATATCCCTTATAAATATAGATGCAAAAATTCTAAATAAAATTCTAGCAAATCAAATTCAGCAGCACATCAAAAAACAAATAATCCTCAATGACCAAGTGGGCTTCATCCCAGGGATGCAAAGATGGTTCAACATATATAAACCCATAAATGTGATTCACCACATAAACAGAGGCAAAATCACAGATCGTATGATCACCTCAATAGATGCAGAAAAAGCATTCGCCAAAATCCAGCACCCTTTTGTGATAAAGAACTCTTAACAAATAGGCTTAGATGGAACATATGTCAAAAACTGAAAACCATATATGAGAAACCCAATGCCCACATCGTAGTGCATGGGGAAAAGTTGCAAGCATTCCCACTCAGAACTGGAACAAGACAAGGATGCCCACTGTCACCACTTCTATTCTTCTGTCTTTTGCTCTTTTTGATGCCCCTGACATACTATGTTCAGTAACCTCAATTAGGTTTTTCCAGTTTCAGATATCATTCCCTATTTATATACATATGTGTGTGTGTGTGTGTGTGTGTGTGTATAAAATATGTAATCTTCTCTAAACCAAGCAATATGATGGAATCGTAGAGAAAGAAATATAATTGGATGTCACTGAGCATATGACATTCACTGTTTCAAATTTCAAGTTGAGGGCATTTATTTTCTTAAACTTTATCAACTGATTCACCTCATTGTCTCTTTTTCACATTCTTGTACTTCTTCCTTCCCCCAAATACTTCTTTCACTTGAATTTCCTGATTTTCTATTTTTTGTTATTAAAAGATAAATTTTACTTAAACCATTAATATCTTCATTTAATAAAATAAATGACTCTCTAGTATACTATCTTCATGTTAAGCCGGTTGCATGGCTGTTGTCCTGGAATCTTTTTTTCATTGTGTATCTCAGCTACTTTTTAGTTCCAGTATCCTACAGTCTCTTTGACTTTGGTTTGATAGCCATATTTCAACACTTGAGGAATCTACCAGATATCTGCATGCTGGCAAATATTTTTATTTTTATACCAATTGATAGGACATAGCAATTTAGGTGGAAAATCATTTTCCAGAGAACTTTGCAGACATTGCTTGTTCTAAATTCATAAATAAAAACCCCAATAAAAATCATATAAGCTTTTGTTTCTTAGCGTGGTTTTCCCCAAAGCAGCCTTTGAGGCAAGGGTTTGATTCCAAATAGTTGATATGGGGGATGAACGTAGCAAAAATACTCGAAGGGTAGGAAAGAAGTGGCCAGGGAAAGGGAAGGAAGCCAATAAAGATTTTAGTACCAAAGATTTTAATTACCACAGTGGTTATCTGAAGCCTAATCTCACAGAGGATTTCTAGGAGTTAGTGTAAACAATGTGCCTCAAAGTAATTCCACCCAAGGAGTGAGGGAATAGGGGTATTTACTACCCAATTTTTGCCACACATTGAACGTGGCACTGAATTCCCTGCCATGGGTGTGAGGAGCTGAGAAAGTTCTCAGGCAAACTCAGATTCTGACACTTGGACATGGGACCTGAGTGATTTATTGCTGTGGTAACGGTGAGGACACAGCACGTGAGCTCCAACTGTATTAATATATGCTACATTGTTTATTTATCCATAGCTTGTCACCTTGTATCTGTTTTCCCACTCTGGAAGATTTTATTATATTATCTTCATGCTTTGGATTCCAAAATTTCAAAAGAATGTGCCAATATCTATGGGAGTCACTTATTTTGTCTAATATTTGGCAGTCTAAAGTCTATGTATGGCTCTGTGAAAAGTTATTCTATTATTATTTTATTTCCTTCATTGCACGATCATTTTTTCCTCTTTCAGAAACCCCTATTAGATAGATGCTGGTATATTTCCAAGGCTTTATTTTTTTCTCACACATATTGATTTTTTTCCTAGACAATTGTGGTTTTATTTTCCTTGACCTCTTTCTTGCTTGCTACTTCTTTTTCACAGCAAGCTGATAGGTTTTATGTAGTCTTTTTTTTATCTTTTTATAGAAAGCATATATTCCGAGGACATTTTAGAAGCATTTTCTGATTTTCTTGCTCCCATCTATGGCCTTATTCTCAAATTAGCAGAAGTATTATTGAATAGAACTTTTGTTATTTTAACACCTATTTCTAGAAAAATCTCTTTCTAATTCAGGATCTAGAAGAGCTATTTTCTATCTCTCAGCACCACTCTCATTTTTGGTTTAGATTTCAAGTCATGAAACATGTCAGAAATGTTTTATTGTATATTTTTCTCTGTTTTGATGTTAGGTATTTCTCCTCTCTTTTAAATTATTTGAAATTGTAGTTGAAATCTAGGGAAGGATGTGGAGTAGTTCACCAATTTTAACACAAGTTAACTCATTTTAAGTTAATCCATATAAAAAATATAAACTTTTATAAATAGGGCCAGCTGTGATGGCTCACACCTATAATCCCAGAATTTTGGGGAGGCCGAGGTAGGAGAATTGCTTGAGGCCAGGAGTTTGAGACCAGCCTGAGCAACATAACAACACCCTGTCTCTACAGAAAATAATATTTAAAAAGTTAGCTGGGCATGGTGCACCATGCCTACAGTCCTAGCTTTTGTGGGGGCTGAGACAGGGAAGTCGCTTCAGCCCAGAAGACTGAGGATGCAGTGAGCTACAATGGCACCACTACACTCCACCCTGGGAGACAGAGAGAGACCCTGTCTCAGAAATAAATAAATAAAAATTAAAAAGTAGTCAATTTTCTATTAGATTTCCAACCTAAGTGTCTCTTAGACGTTATTAACATTTAGACTTAGTTTCAAAATACTGTTTTTTTTCTTATTATACAAGTGTTATATGTTTATCTCAAAAATATTTCAAAATGCACAAATATATGAAGAAGGAACAAAATAATATCTATTTCTTAAGAGGATGCTACATTTATACATTTTTGAATCACTAATTTCTTCACAGTTATTTCTTCACAAGCCTGCATTCAGAGTCGAAAATCTCTTCAAAACATGTCTTTTCCTTCCTACTGTTCTTTTAATTTTGCACATTATAAGCCTAAATCTCCAATCCACGGGTTTACACAGAGGGTGGGGAAAACTGCAATTCTCACCCCTGTAGGAGTAGTGCTTTTCTCTGCAAGCCAGTTCTAGCTCCAAGACCCAGGGGATGTTGAAGAAGCTGTGTGTGTCCCCTGGCAGAGTGTGATCTACCCCAAGTCTATGCTACACCACAGCTCAGCGTATCATGTGTGTGTGTGTGTGTGTGTGTGTGTGTAATAGTGTGATGTTGTGCCAGCAGACGATAGCTCAGTAACTTGACACCTCAAGGCAGGTGGAATTTATCATTTGTAACAGGGAACTAGAAACGGTTTTGATGGAAGATGAGGTTTTTCACTCCCTGTAGTGAAGGTGGAATCCCGTGGAGGTGAGAGAGGAAATAGCAGAGCAAATGGAGTCGGGGCCATTTTTGTGCAGTCTTGTTATGTTGCATGATCTTCCAAAGATGTTATTACAGCATCAGGAAAACTTTAACTTGCCCTAAACATTGCATTATGCTGAGAAATCATAGTGTACTAACACACTAATATCTGAAAAAAGAATTGAAACAAGATACTCCAAATGTCTGTAAATTAAGAACTTGGCGATATTTTAGGATACCACGTTTGGGATGAAGAATTTTCCTAAAATTAATTCTAGTGACTGAATATTAGACATTGTATGAGAGAACATAATAGTTAATAAAGAAAATTATGTGATAAGATTTGCAGATTTTGAGAGATAAAAAATATATATGCTTCAACGATTAATAAAAATAAAAGAAACAAAGGGAAAACAGAGACGTAAAACTATTAACCAACTTTCTGTATGTTCTTTCAACAGGTAATGGGGACGTGGAGAATAAATAGATGGATTTTTTTTCCCTAAAATATTCTTATTTGTGTTTTAAGTTAGTTCAAGCTACCAAATAAATAAATAAGTAAAACAAAGAGAGAAATGATTAGCTTCATTAATGAGGAAAACTAAAGCAATTAGTGTTTTTCTAAAATCATTTCCTCACAAACTGCACTCATTTGTGTTAGTGTGGTACACACATCTGGGAAGTGTACAAACATCTGGGAAGGGCTGTAATTGTTCTGGGTAATGGATTCTTCAGAGCTAACATCTGGTGCTCTGCAAACCCAGAATATCTGATGCTTCTATCTGGATGAAGGCTTAGTGCAGTCCTGTATGCCTTTCCTCACCCCTATACCATGGCTATTGGTTTGAAACATTTTGTTAGATCATAAAGAATTTTCTATGTGATCTAACACTTAGAATTTCCCATGTGATCTAACAAAACATGTTCCTTAAACCTTCTTTCTATTTCTGGTATCATTAATGGCCTTTCACTCTCTCTTTGAATTTTCCAAACATCTATACAATTCTTAGACAAAGAATTGTTTAAAATTATAGATTTATAATTTGACAGGATCAATATATTTAAAAAAACATTGTGAAATATGGCTCTATTGTCAGAAAGGTTGATTACTAAGTGTAGCAAGAGCTTCTGATTTTTGCATGGATGAAATCACAGACAAAAACAGAGTTTTTGAGTCTTCAGAGGAGATTACTGAAGGAAGCAAGAAATCTTTTTAAAAATCATAGATGAGATAACAACATTCTGAAATTCCTGCGTGTTCACTACAATGACTTTAGAAAACATGGTGTGATAAGGACACACTTTGGTCATTCTTTTGCTGATAGTCAAACGAGCACTGTCTTCCAGAGCAATGTGACTGCTGTCCTACTGCTACAGCTCCCCAAGTCTGAGTGTCACTGCTCCTAGACTAAGCCCAAGGATGTGAACAGCCTCACTGGAAAAGCTCCAATACTATTGTTCCCTTTAAAATTGCCTTGACTATGACTTAAGGACTTTCTTTTTCAGTGGATAGTGTTTGAAGCAATATACCTGAAACATGAATGATCCAAAAGTTTCGCAGTAATGGCATCTAGAAAATTTAAAGAATAGGACAGAATTGTTAACTGGAACTTTACATATGAAAAAATAACTATGAAGAAATTATTGATTCAAAAATGTATAAATGTAGCATCCTCTTAATCAAGAAACAGAAATAAAGTCCTTTATCTTTGTAAATTAACAAAAGCAACTTTCTACTTTTTAAGCTTTATTTCTGTTAGGGAAGTGCAGTGCTGTAACACTGTTATTTATTTTCTTCCTTCAGGTAATACACTATTTCAAATCTTCCTTCAAAGATGTCTATGAGTGTGCCTTTTACTAAAGCCACAGCTGCCGAAGCCACACATTTCTCAAAATTTTCCCTTCAAAATTATTGTTATATTCTTTCACTCTTTCATTTAGGCATTTAAATGAGATGGGTCCTTTATAAATACTCATCAGCAGGTCTGAGGCCTTCTCTAGTAGTAGCCTTCATGGGAGGAAACAGAATGAGAATAGTGTACCCATTCTAAATTCTAAAAGGAATGCTCATATTTTTTGGAGAGAATAAAAAAGTCATCTTCTCTTCCTCCTTAGTTTTAATTCATTGTCTCTCCTGGCTCACAATGGGGGCACAATTAGGTGAGGTGTCATGAGGAAGAGGCCAGGGAGACAACAGGGAAACGCAGTCTCATTAATAGAAATTGCATTTCCTGCTTGTTAATTATCTGGTTGCTGTGCTACCTGACTTGAGAAAAGTCACTTCTGAAAATGTTGGGATTTCTTTGTAACAGATTATTAACATAAAGTTTAAATTTTAATTGGATTTTTGGTAAGTGACCTTTATTATTCCTGGCAGGGACACGACATACGATAATTAAATAATCCCGCTGGAGTCAAAGAGATTCCAAATGTCAAGACGCCGTTGAACATGAGACAGACTCCGCTTCCAGTTTTCAGAATCAAAACAGCAAAACAAACCAGGCAGAGCAAACTCATTGAGACAACGAGAACGAGTCTCCCGCCCTCCAAACACCACCCACCGTATCTGGAGGAGACCTACAGAAATAAAACACTGAGCCTTCCGTGCTAACTGTGGTCATGAAGAAGAGGACCTATTGCTCTGCCTCTGCACTGAACTCTGCTCAGATATTCTTGGGGATGAGGAAAGGCACTGAACCAAATATAGGTCATATAAAAAATATCTTAGGTCACAATTCAGCATGGCAAGCAGTTTCGATATAATCCCTGACATTGGAATTTACTGTACAAACACAATTGGACTATTGCAACTACCCTAAACTTGCAATGAGGAGGCATTTGGATATTCAGCAATGCCCCTGGCCACCCGGAGCCCCAGTGCTCAACACGGAAGATGCTGAAGTGGTCTACTTGCCCCTAAACACAACGTCTCTAATACAGCTTCTAGGTAAGGGGGGCAAGAAGGACCTTCAAGGCTCGTCGCACTCTATGGAAAGGATTGTCAACGCGGTGGCAGAGAACACTGACAAAGAGAACATCACGAAGGTCTAGAAGGATTACACCACTGAAGACGCTGTTGTTGTTATAGAAAAGGCTGTGAAAACCGTCACTCCCGAAACAATAAATTTTGTCCTAGAATGGACGAAAACCATGTCCACACGTTGTGCATCTTCCCAGGATTTATGACAACTAAACAAGAAAATTATGAAAGAGACTGTGGACAGAGCAACTAAGGTGAGCGGGTGAAGGTTTTCAAGATATGGATATTGGTGAAATTCAAGAGCTAACAGACACCACACTGGAGGAATTAACAGACTTTGACAAGATGGAGATGAGTGATTCCAAATCAGGGCCAGATGATGAGAAAGAAGAGATAGAAGAATCAGGACCCCAAAACAAACTGACATTAGACAATCGGGTAGAAGCGTTCTGGTTATTTAAGACTGTTTTTGACCCACTTTTATGGCATGGGCTCATCTATGATCTAGGCATTGAAAGTAAACAAATGGTGGAAGAAAGATTAGTACTATATAGAAACATTTTCAGAGAAATGAAAAAGCAAAAGAGTCAGACAAAAATTACTGTGTATTTCCATCGAGTTACAACGAGCGTACCTGCTTCTCCTGCCTCCTTCTCTTCCTCCTCCTTTCCCTCCTCTGCCTCCACCACCCCCAGACAGCAAGAACAACCCCTCCTCTTCCTCGACCTACTCAACATGACCATGGGAATGAAAACCTTTACGGTGACCCACCTCCACTTTAAATAGTAAATGTCTTTTATTTTCCTTATAATTTCCTTAGTAACATTTTCTTTCCTCTAGCTTACTTTATTGAAACACAGTATATATTATACATAACATACAAAATACATGTTAATCGATTGTTTATGTTGTCAGTAAGGCTTCTAGTCAACGGGAGGCTATCAGTAGTTAAGGTCTTGGGAAGTCAAAAGTTATATGTGGACTTCTGACCACACGTGGAGTTGGTGGCCTTAACTCTTGTGTTGTTCAAGTGTCAACCGTATGTACTTGTCTGCTAGGTCTACCATCCCTAACATACAATGCTGACCATGATTTGGTTGCTCTTCCTCTCAAATGTCCTGAGAAGACAGTCGGAAACTGCAGGGATGGTACCAGCTCAAAACAGCTATGGGTGTTTTCTATTCTCCATCATCCCTTTGCGGGGGAGAATGCCACCGGGCTGGTGGTATGGACAAGCAGGAGAGGTGAAGCTGACCGCTCTCAGGTAGTTGCTCCAACAGAAGGACCAGACTTAGTTATTTAAATGAACCGAGGGTTCTAACACTTTATGAGTCCACTGAGTGACTACATGGGGAAGTACTCCATCTTTGCCCCTCTATTAATGCAGGTCTTATTTGGGGAGCCCCAGAAAGTGTGAATAAGACGTTGTTTCCAAGGGAACCATGTGTACCCTTGGTATTCTACTTTTTGTGCAAAAATCAAGCATTAACTTGCCTCTCTACTGAGAATACAGTGACTTGAGTCTTGGGCAGGTTGTAAGTGACTTTCAGGTGTTGAAAGAAATATCACCTTAGTCTTAGAAGTCATTCGGGTCAAGATCAACTCATTGGCTAGAGTTGATACGAAGAGCAGATGTGGCCTTGACTTCCCTCTTTGCAGACCAAGGTGGGACCTGTGCGATCCTGCTATACCTGGATTAATGCCTCAGGACAAGTGGAAATGTCAGTAAAGGAGCTTGGCTTTATGGGGTGGATATTGATGGCTCAGCAAATTTGCTCAGCCAGGTCCCGGAGGGCACATCTGAAGTCAATACTGCAGACTGGCCTCATACTTCTACCTGCAGTCCTGCTGGCAACAACTTTATTCAGTGCTGTAAAGGGAAATTGATGAGGTTTGTTTTCAGCTCCTGTTGGATGGATGAATCAGTGGCGGAGAGAGTGATGTTCTCACAGCAAAATTCATGTGAAGCCAAGCAGGTACGGAAACACAGGGTGGGTAATGGTACAAGACAGTCCCCATGGATTGTGTTCTAAGCAAAGACTCTGTCTTTCTGGACTGTCTTTTCAAAGATGCATAGCAGACATTTTAGTAGCACAGTGGATCATGAATCCCTCTAGACAGACAGACAGGCTGGATTTGTTTCATGACCAAGACGATGAAGAGGGTATCTTCCTCTGGGCATAGATTGTGGAGACCCCATATCATAGACCTAACATCTGTGTAGTCCTTAGAATCCCCCTTGACATGTCATCTGTTCCTTCTTGGAAGCCCCTGCTGATCAAGTTGTTCCTTCTATTGTAGACAAAGCATCTCCCAGTGCCATCTGCCCCTCTCTCTCCTTATCCCTACCTAACACTGGTAGCCTCTAAGGTATTTTCTATCTCTGTGAATTTGCCTTTCTACATATTTTACTCCCAGCCCATCTACAAGATTTGGGTTTCCTAAGCTCGAAGTTACAGAGCTGTGGTGTAAACTCATTGTGTGTACAGCAGCCACCAAGGCCATGGACATCACCCTCGTGGAACTTACGATCAAGTAAGAACCAGTGCAGAGATGCAGCTCAGGCTGCCTGCTGTTTTGTGAGTGAAAGTCACTGTTATACCAAGGAATTTCGTATTTTCTTCTAGCAGGCATTAAACGGTGGCAGCATTGTGAGCTTGCAAGTAGGGTAAAACCTCAGAAGGATCACAAGTCTTGCCTTGCTGTCCGCTCTTACTCCTCTGTCATGCAGAGGAAATAGGACTAGAACCCTCTTTCTCTTGATTAAGACCAAAATCTGGAATTTTACTGAAACTGTGTTTTCCTATAAGAAGAGTTCACCTCACTTGGGTTGATTTTAAACTTGGGAAGCTTATTTTTCTATTTCAAATTTACACTGACAGAGTGATCAGCAGCAACAGGGCTGTAGGGGAAAAGAGCATGTTTCAGTAAAAGTAGTTTTGGTTCTTTGAATTATAGGGATTTACTTTGTTATAAGATTTATATACAACCCAAAGCAATGCACATTACAAAATATTTCCCAGGTGATTAATCTGCAGTCTTTTGAAAAAGTAATGTAAACGTGAAAGTTTTGGATAACATCTTTGAAATATTGTGGTATTGGAATTTTATGCCAGAATTCTTAGCTAATTCGAGATATAAAAATTCCCATAAAAGCTACAATGGAAATGTTAATTCTTATAATTTGCAATATTATACATATTTAATAAATTAAATGTTGATTTTATGAAATAAAATTATTACATGTTATAGTCCTGTAAACAAAATAAATTTTTAGAAACATAGTAATTTCCACATAGAAGCATAGATATTTCTACAAACATATTCTTGATGTATATTTATCACAATTCATATAACCTTGTTTCTTTAGAAAGTGTAGTTTATTTCTGAGGATAATTAACTGAGGACAACTTTAATAAAACTAACTCAATATGATACATCTTATTTATTTTGATGGGAATCTATTCTTAGTTAAGTCTAAACTATAAAACAAATTTTAAAAAGCTACAAAAGAGCTGTAACACATATAAATACAAAACATATATAATATATATGGATATATACACAATATATATATATATAAGTTAGCCAATTTGAATTAATTTGGCAATCAATGCTTCAAGAGGTCCTTAGATTCCTAGAATTAGTTTCAATATGAAGAAAACAAATTGCTTAAGATTATTCTATGCTGTCTAAGGAAACTGTCACGATTTCTGAGTTAGTGCATCCTGTTATATGGAAAAGACATATATTTAATTCTTTTTTTTTTTTTTTTTTAGCTGTTGTGTTTTGGCTAAGCTATACAACTATGAAACATGAAGAATCCTCCATGTAATATATTTTTTTAATTTTTTGTTTTGGCCTGCTTATCTTTCTGAATATTTCATGTGCAAGTAAATCTGTGACATTTTGCTATTGACCACAATTCCTTTTTTCCCCACCTTAAAAATTCTCCATCTCATTTTGAATTATGCCCACTGCTGATGGTTTAATTATGTCCCCCAAAGCATAGGTTGAAGCACTAACTTCTAGTACCTAGGAATGTGACCTAACTTGAAAATGAGTTTTTTCAAATGTAATTAGTTAGGAGGTCATACTGCATTAGACTAAACCTTAAATCCAATATGGGTGGTGTCCTTGTAAGAAGTCAGACACACACACACACACGCACATTCAGGGGAGAAGACCAGGTAAATACAGAGGTAGAAATTAGTGTGATGATGCCTATTTTGGGTTTTGATTCTCAATATAGAATGACAGGTGACAGATCAGTACCTAGAACCCTGCTGCAGCTATGGAAAGAGTAAGAGCCTTGAGGCTGCCCCCACGTTATTCCCCAGTCTAAGGGTCTCCAAAGTTTTCAGTAAAGAACTAAATAGTAATTAAACTTTGCAGCTCTATAGTGTTTGCACAACTTCTTGATTCTGCTATTGTAGCACAAAAGCAGCCATAGACAACACATGAACAAAGAGCAAACTTTTTAGAGCATTAAGAAACCCAACTTCAAATTTTAACCAAAAAGAAAAAAATATCCTCAATTAAGAAAATGTAGTATTTCGGTAACATACCAAAAAAAAAATTCCTTAAAATCATCCTTGGTAATGAGAACCAATTGTAAATTAAGGGATTTCTTTGGTTCTTATATTTTCTTCGGCAAGGTAGTCATTTTAAGAATATTTTACATAATCAGTGCAAAAATACCCACAGGCTAGTGACTAAGCACAGAATTCCTGCCAAGTGCTTTCCACAGCTTGACAAGTTAGAGCCCTGTATTACTAAACTTTCAGTTCTCCAAATTTAGTGAAAAATTTTATGATTCAAATACCTTCCTTCTGCAAGGAAATTAAATTAAAGACACAACTATTATAAGAGTGATGTTCAGAAATGCTAATAGCATCGAATATGTAATTCTTAGGGGAGAATTTCAAAGATAGCAAGTGATTACAGTGGCATTAGTGGTTAGGAAATGAAAATTTCATATAAGCTAAGCAGCAGGATATAAGGAAATTGCGGTGAATTATAAAAATCTTTGGCATATTGTTACAATGTGTTATTTGGTTGATGTGAATGTTTTATTTCCAACATGGCAATTAAAAAGATACAAACACTGAGTTAATGTAATTTCAAACATCCTAAAAGTATTTTCTAAAGTCACCTTTTTTTAAAATTTAGTGTTCTCTATGGAAGAGCATATTAGATAATTTTAATAATTATTGTTTTAATTTTCTGATTGTCAGTTTTTAAGCAGTGGATATTTATTATGATTTTCAAGGTAGTGACATGTTTTTGTTGAATAAATGCTTATAATGTAAGGTTCCATTAATTCATGTCCATATCCATACCTTCATACATAAGACAAAACACACAGGATATTAAACCATAAATGGTATATGTTAAATACTTGTCTTATCATTAAGATATTGTTTCTTTCATTCAGCTTTAACTAAAAGAGAAGCATTCGAGTTTACCTTTCCTTTCTAGATGTTTCTCTTCTTTCACAGTTTTGGCTCAGTTTTGTCTACTGATTCATTTTAGTCATGAAATGTTCTCTTATTTAACTATTTCTTTATATTTTCCGAATATGTTTATCTTCTTTATTTCTGTTGGTTACACATTATTTGAATGCAACACTCACACATGTCCTAGTTCAAACATACACTTGAGAAATTCTACAATTACAATGCATGACTCTACTTCAAGCAAACACAGTTCTGTATTTGGTCCCCTAAATCTTAGCAATGCTGTAACATTGAGAATTCACTCCATTCTATCATAAATACCTGGTAAAACCATTCTACTTTGCTGGGGGAATAAAAGTGCTTTTACTCTGCATTTTGCATTGTAGTAGAGTTAGCAGTTGAGGGACCACCCTGGATTTTTCAGGGAAGAGAACAAATGAATTCAATATCCATTTGTTTCCTGCCGAACCAGATGTCTTGACTACATGCTTATTCTCTGTGTGGCATAGCAAGTATCTCCGTTGGTTGCAGCATGAATTTGTTATGTTCAAAAGTTATATTAACTTGCACTTAAAGTGACAGCATTATTTGGAGTCTAAATTACTTAGTACTCATTCCTTCCTTTGTCATAGTTGTATGTTCTTATCCAAAACTCTCTGTCTTTAAAAGTGAAAGCAGTACAAGCCTCAGGAAGAAATGTTTCTGGATGTTATAGTCCTCGTTAGAAAATAGAGGGGTTGAAGAACACATGGCTTCAGGAAAGAAAACTTCTTGATTTTCTTTTCAAAACGCGATTTCAAAAGGTATCATTCTCAAGAAATGCACGTACTATGGAACAAAGGGGAACAAGTCACATCTTGAAATTTGTAGAAATCATAGTTGGGGCCATTAGAAGCATATTTTTTTTTCACACATATTTTGACAGTTTTTTTAAACATAAGTCTAAGCAAAATAAACAAACACCATTCCATCATTAAAAAGTCTGATTACTAAGCCTAAAAGCATTTGTATTCTTTTCCAGGGCTTTAAGACTAGAGGGAAAAGTTGTACACAATAAAATGTTTACTTAAAGAATTATTGTCATTTCATGTAGATTGAGTAAACGTTAGGTTTAAATAGAGTTACAGAACTACCCAGAATTCTTAGCACATTTTTGACAGGATAATGCAAACAGATCAATTGGCTTTGTTGTTGGAGACTGCATAGTATTTCTTATGTAAGAGTTTCTACAAGTCTCACTACTATTAATAATATTGCCAGGAGCTTAGTGCAGAAAAGCCTGGCAATGGGCAATACAGGAACACATGCAGAAGTCAGGGTGTGGTCAGTCTATACGATCGAGTTACTTTATACACACACACCACACACACGGAGGAACTCACTAACCCATTGCCTAATTTGTGGTTTCTATTACGTTCTATTATGGGCATGATAGTCCACAGCACTTAAATTAAGTACAGACGTTTTATCACTGCAACTGAGGAGTAAGAAAATGGAAGCAATAACAATGAAATGTAGTTCAATTATAAAAATTCAATAGAGTCTAAAATATACGTGGCCCAAAAAAAAAAAAAAAAAATCACTGAGAATAACTTAAAAATGATCGCTGAATGTTACACACATTATTTGACAAGCTGCAATAGACACTGTAATAACATAAATTTTAATTTCGGCAAGAAATTAGACACTGTATTCCATATTATACAATGTAATACTTATCTTTTAGTTACTATAAACCAAGTTATGATAATAATTCTTTGAATAAACAAAGCCAGAGATGTCAGACTTAGATTAAGCATGTCTGAGCTTTTCTAGACAAGTTGAGATTGTAAATTCATTTAGCAGAGTGCATCATATTTAATAAAAGTTTTTAAAATGTAGAAGAAAATGAGAGTTCTGGAAGATTCCAGACATGGCCACAGCTTTTTCTCTACCTACATCCCCCTTGCCTTGCAAACCACCCTTGGCCTCTGAATCTAGGCTTGGCCTTGTGTGTTTACCATGTCAGCAAGTAAGATGGAAGCAGAGGCTTGGGCTGCATCTGCAGAGGAACTTGTCCTCTCTTGCAGCTCCTGGGGCTTCTGCCACTGCTGCTACGAGAAGCCCAGGTTGGCCTGGCAGTGACGAGAAACACATGGCCTTGCCACCTCACCCAGCTGCGGGCAGTCTGCAAACCACACATGTGAGAGAGGCTACTCTGCAACACCCAACCACCAGCACATTGGAAATCTCACAGACAGCTGCAGCCGGCGTTCCTATCCCCCTGATAAAGATGAAGCTACCCCTCTCCCTTATCTTTGCAGGATGAACTGATGCAGGGGTCCCAGGAATCGGTTGTTTAAAAAAAGTAATTTATTACAGCGGCTGTTCTGGCCCAGGTCCTCACTCTCCCCGGAGAAACCCTCTATAAAACTCAAGGCTTTCCCCTCCCTCAGGGTAGACACTTTTTCTCCTCCACCCATCTGCACCCAGATGCTCAAAATAAACAGCATTTTGCTACACATGAGGCTTTGTGTGTCTCTCTCTCAGCTCCAGACCTAACAGTAATTACCTCCCAGATAAATACCTTGCATACCAAACCTTTACTCATTGTTTTATTTTAAGAAAATCTGTCCCCAGATGATAATGGCAGTGGTCATCATGATGAAATATTGGAATCAGTCAGAAAGCAACAAGTCCCACACTAATGGTGGAAAATGGGCTGTTGATAATACATTCTAAACTGAAGCATCACAATTATTTTTGATGCACATTTTTTGGTAATGAAATGAGGTACAGGTCCAAAGAAAAAAAATGATTTATGCAGTGCCTCTAGCACATAAAACATATTAGAGTGATAAAGAAAGAGATTGAAGTTGGTTACATTTTATTTACTGATCTGGAATGACCAATTCAAGGCACACTTTGCAAGCTGGTGTGAAATTTGAAGAGGTTCACATTCACATCTTTAGCAGCTAAGAGGCAGATTGTGCTAAAAACAAAACCCATGTTTTGATCTTAAGACTTGCAGAATCACCAAAGGTACTGAACTCACAGAACCAGCATGTCTTCACTGAAAAAATTAAGCCCTGATAGAGAAGACTGGGAGCCAGAGACCAGGGAAGGGACCTTGTACAGATCAACTTGAGAACTTTGAACTTCAGATTCTTTTGAGCCCTCTAAACTGGTGGACATGACCCCTTATCTTTTGCTGTGCGAGAGAAAAGTTACACTGCTTGGAGATCACCTTGGGTTGGCCTTATCTAAGATGAACAGTACATGAATCGTGCTCTTCCTCCTGCTTTTTCCTATTGCCTTCATTGCCTCTAAATCAATAACTAATCTAAGTTCTAGCATACACCAAGTGTCAAGTAGGGCTTATATATTGTTAAGAAATGGAACATCCACCTAAGAGCTGCAGAAACTGGCCAACATGTAACAGCAGAAACATGGAGAACACATAAGGGAGTGAACCTTGATGGTATTACGCATAGGAAGAGGAGGGACAATATGAAGCTGGTTAGCAAGATAGTTTATTGATATGGGAGTGATTTCTAATGAGTCAGGATAAAGATCCTGGTAAAGATACCTGCGTCCAGTCCTGCCTCACTGCTGAAATAGTTCTGTGCTAGTTTTCCATAGCCGTAATAATGCTGTGTAACAAAACCACCAAAAACCCAGTGGCTTAGGAGAGCAATCATTTATCCACCAGCTTGTGGGTCATACGGATGGTTTTTCCTGCATCAGCTGGGCTCAGTTTATGCAAACTGGGTTTTCTTAGGAATCAGCTGTTAGCAGACAGTGGTCTGCACGTAGTAGGTCTGGGATCACCTCGCTGCTTGGCTGATTCACGTAGTCTCTCATCCTTTAGGAGGTTAATGTACACTTACTTGGATGGCGAGGCACAGGGTCAAGAGAAGGAATAAAAGCGTGAAAGGCTTCTTAAGCTATAGGTGAGACACAGGCGCGGTCTCATTTCCTCTGCATTCTGCTGGTCAGTGGGTCACGGACTCAGCTGAGATTCATGAGTAAAGTAATAAGCTCTTGCCCCTTATCAGGAGGAGCTGCAAAGTCACATTGCAAAGAAGTGGGTACGGGGAGGAGAAAATCATTGAGCCATTTTCCAAGGAATCGATCTCCCCTGAAGCTTACGATATAATCATCACTGCTTTGACAGAGAGTTGGAAAAGGAGGCAGATAACTCAGAGAAGGGAGTGTGATAAAATGGATTTACGATGTGAATCTTAGGAGCCTATCTGTGGACATATTCCCTTATAGGGTCCGAGGGACGTTCCTTTATGGAAGCTGTAGGGAATGCACCAGTGGGAGGGTTGGGGTTGGCAGCGGCCCTCAGAAGCTCTTAGCTTTAAGTATGAAAAGTTGCCAGAAATTGGTCTCCAAAGTGACAGTGTGGATTATATTATTTCAGAATGAGAGAGACAGTGGCATTTAACCGTCCGAGGCGAAGTGGCTATAATTACCATGATGGCAGCAGGGCAGTAATGGCAACTAGGAGATGTGACCTGCAGGAATTTCTGGCAGTGGAAACACGTCAATGCATTTCTTGGGTGAGAAAGCAGGCAGCCGAGAAGGCTATAATTTCACTTACTGACCTTCCAAGTATCAAGAGACAGGGAGTAAACAGTTAATAGCACTTTTTATAAAATTATTCTCACCAAGTTTCCTTATTTGGCCTATTTCTCAGACCCAGATTCCGTCATCTATTAGTTCTAGTCCCTTCAAGAAGGATTCTGCATGACACCACAAGTATAGGAGAGAATATTCCCCCAATCTTCTCTAAAAGGTCCTAAATACGTTTACCATTATAACTATACGGTAGGCACAAGAAAATTTCATGGTTTTCACTCAACAACTATTAACGTAGCTGAGATTTGTGCCATAAAAGTCTTTTGTTAGAGGGAATGAACACTAAGTCTAGGTGGTGAACGGAGCCTTGGTCTAAGTTCGTTTCATGGTGGGCCTTGTAGGCTAGCAGACCTACTCTGTGGTCACTTATTTAGTTCCTTGTCTGTGTGAAATAGATGCAAATACTTGGTATCTTGCTGAAGTCTTTCCAGTCAGTTCCCTGGCCTGGAGAGTAAGAGAATTTATAACAGAAATTAGATTAACCCTAGAAAACTTCAAGGGGAAAGGAGTAGTAAGTAGTTCCCAATATATCTTCATTCAATTTTTTGTATAATTCCTGAAACTGCATAAATTTCAGTAAGCATAGTAGCAATCCATAATAAAATAGAAATTATTCAGTTGTGACTTAGTCATAGGTCTAAAGGGCACAATAAGCCCATGAGAAGAATCCAACATCAGCTACACTTCTTGCACCAATACCTCTCCCGCAGCTAAGATTGTTCTCACATGTTTAGATGGTGGAGGACAGAACTATGGAGAACTAGCTCAAAGATGGGCCAGTGAAATATACACGTGAGCTGAAAATGGGCTGCTACCACATAAGGGGTAGCATGAAAAAATAATGTTGAGAGAAAATATCCCAGTGGGCAGAATTCCAAGCAGCGTACCTGGCCACTAACTTTTCAAGAAGGGAGAAATAGTCCAGGATACTGATACAAATCAATTTCAAGGCAATGAATGATTAATATATTGACTAGTTTGGTACCTGGAAGGAATATAAGGTTGAAATCTTGGGAACAAATAGATATGGAGAAGAAACTTGTGGATAAATCTACAGAGGTGGACACAAAATGCTCAGATTTGGGTACAAAGATTTAGTACAAAGCTCTTCACCAGAGAGAATACAGACTTGCTGCTATATCAGCATAACATTCAGTATAATATTGCTTCCTACCAGGGAAAATGCCTTTAAGGCAACGAAGGTGTGACAGTGTGCAGATTGCCATGGAATTACCTAGTTATGTCACATACTGTGTCATTCAGAAGCTGCCAACACCATAAAACATTAGAATGCTCTCTAAAGGTTTTGCTGGAGCATTCAGCTAAGGGATGACTGTCTGTGAAGTTTAAAACAGTCCTTCAAAGTGTGGTATATATATGTTTATCCAAACATCGTAACGTATCATTAAGTTTCTATTTGCTAAAATACGTACATCAGAAGGAAGGTGCGGAATTAGGATGGGGCCCTTTCATTGGGACCCACCTGAGGAACTTGTGTTCTTTGTCTTTGCAACTTTAAACTCCAAGGGAATCGGGTCCTGGTTCTTAGGTTAGGGGAGGTCACCTTTCCCAGAGGACACAGCGTTCCTCTGAACCTAGAGTTACAATGGCCACCTTGTCATTTGGACTCCTCATAACAGTAAACCAGTAAATCAGTAACATCAGTAATCCAACAAGTATGGCACCCGTTGGTGGATTAATATGCAGTTAATAAATAAGTGGGGTAATGTAACAAATACTGTCTGAGAAAAGCAAGGTAATCAGTGGCTTAGATTCCTCAGGGGTGAAGGTCTCTGTTACCTCACTGGAAAAATAACATGACTAAGACGGATAAGAATCTTGAATGGGTGGTAGACGAAGAAGAGGATAAAAATAAATTCTGTCCTTAGGCCCAGGAGAAGCAGATGGGTGTATAGATTCTTTTATTAACTCTAATATTATAAGGGTTTTTTTGCCCCCAAAATTGTGGTTGTGAAGGATCTGAGATTCTACTCTATTGGCAGACTAACAAATGAGCCTGCTGGCTTCCTACAGCTGGAAGAAGACACGAGACTTGTGTGTTAGAGACCAAGGGCGTTATTACTCACAGCACAGCAAGCAGTTATGTCAATCTGCATTTATTTTTACTGACAATCTTTTTTTTTTTACTAAAAAAATCAGTTGTTAATGGCCTATGCCTGTTTGTTAAAACTTTTTCTCTTTGAAAGGTACTGATTTCCCTTTATTGATTATAGGTTCACTAATATATTAAAATATTAGCTTTCATGCAACATATTACATATATTTTTTTATAAATTTTTCAATTCTATGTACTGTCATTTGCCTTTCTGTTGCCGTCAAAATATTTTAAATATGTAGAAATGTTAACATATCTACCAAAATTTTTTGTATGTTTGTTTCCTTTGCTGTTATACTGTACGAAGAAATCCATAAACCAAGGTCAGATATTCATCTCTATTTTCTTAGCTTTTTTCTTGCAGGAAATTCTAACTGCTCCGTTCATTCCGATTTCTGGTAGCTCCTTCAATCTGTTTTCCAAAGTGAGATCAGAGTGATCTTTTCAAAAGGCATCATGGATTACGCTTAAAACTCCCAGAGGCTTTTTTATCAGAGGGTAGAGACATGACCCTATGTGATATCTAGTCTCCACTTAAGATCAAAGTATAATCTCTAACTCAGTGGTTCTCGCCTCTGAGCAATTTTCCTTTTCAGAGGATAATTGACAATATCTGGAGATATTTACAGTTGTTATGACTGGGGGAAATATTGCTGACATCAAGTGAGTAAAGGCCAGAGATGCTACTCAGCATGCTACAATGCACAGGGTAGCTCCCCACAACAAAGAATCACCTGTCCCAAGATACCAATAGTGCCAACACCGAGATGTCATTGCCCTAACTTTGTGTTCTTACCCACTTTCTGCAATCCAGAAATTTGTCTTTTTGCAGTCCCTGTTACACCGTTATGCTTCCTAACAAATCAAGACTATTGCACAGGCTATTCTTGTCATTTTATTTATTGACTCTCAGACATCATTTGGATATTAGCCCAGACATCCTCATACATGTGTCAGTTCATTTAGGCAAAAAAAGTCTACATGGCTCCTTTATAAACTTTATAATATTTAGTTTCCTTTTGACACTCCCTAGTCTAGAAGGCAGCTACCATGCAGGGTTTGTTCACTATTGGGTGACTGGCACCCAACTCAGAGCCTGGTATAGTATAGAAGATCCATAAATTGGTTTAAAGTAAATAAATGAATGAATTGGCATTCAACTGGATTCAGTAGCTTTCTTCAAGATAATGCCTTAAAAATTAAAAATAATTTTACATCTGTTATTGATATATTCATTGTATTCTAATTCTTAAATCTATTTTAATTTTTTTCTAAAATGTATTATTTCAAAATTGTTATTATAGATTTATGCATATTATGTCCTTATTGTTTATTTCTGTGTCATAGAAAATGTTATTGTGATAATTTTGAGTTCAATTTCTTGTTTATTTTCTTTACAATGTATTTCGTTCTTGACTACTGGCTTAATTGGTTTTCAATGGGTCTGTAATTTCTGGCCATCAACATGAATGAAGATAACATTAAACTAAATGTTGATTTGGTACTTACACTGAACGATTGCTACTTTAGCTTCTTAATAGATATAATTAGCCAACATCGTTTTATTATCCCAAAATGTGCAACATATGATTTTTCTATTAAAATTCAGCAAAGTCACATGGTAGAAAGTATTTGATTAAGTCAATGGCAGGTACACTATTGACAGTTTTCAGTAGCAACACTGCATCAGGATCACATTTCTCTTTTACACTGGTTGTGAATATGTAGCTATCAAAAGAATTCATCAATATTTTACCCAAACTGTCTCATCCTGGGAACCAATTGTTGATTTCCTCTAGGTAACTTCTAGCGAACTTTACCATATATTTGACAGAGAGTTAGATTCTGTTTATTTTTCGAGTTCCTGATTCACTAGTTTCACTGCCTTGGGGATGGTCGATGATATTAATTTCTATTTCAACATCAACTGTATTTTTCCCTCTCTTCTCTTTTTTGCCAACTTTATTGATTCTCCTTGCTGGTGATTGAAGGTTTTATTTATTCCCTTGCTATTATATAAAGTTTGATGATAAAAGAAGACAATTTCATAGACTGCTATTCCCTAGACGTTTTACTCCCTTTATTGTGAATTCTGTTGAGACCAAAACTTTTACTTGGTGGGTTATGCATTACTTTGTACATTTTGTTTATTCATTTTAGTTATGAGTCTGGCAGAATCAGAATTCAAAACCCAATAGTTTCATACTCATATCCAGTTGTTACTCAATTGTCCAATACATTTGGTAGCATCAAATTATTTATCATATCAAATATACTCCCTTAATTTTTTTTTTTTTGATGTGCAATAACAAGTACACACAAGCAATTTCTTCTGGAAATTCTCAGTAGAAGTGATGTAATTAGCCAAATTTATTGTTCGTAAAACATCAGCAATGGCATTTTTAATGTTGCATGCCTGGGCAAAGGTTATTTTGCTTACTTGAGGCAATGAGTGATATCACTGTGTCAACTGTTTCCCTAACTGAAGGTTTGCTCATTTTAATCCTGGCTACGTATAGCAAAGGTCCAAGTTCATCATCTTGGGTAACTGCTCAGCATTACAAATACTGTTGAATCTCCTTCCCCTAGCAGTTTCCCCACTCTTTTGCTTTTAATGGTCTTTCTGAGATCATAGTCAAGCTCTTTTTTTCCTCAACTCATTAGAAAAATCTATGTCTTACGGAACAGTATGTTCACGTAGTATTGGTATAAAACCAGAACATCTATTAACACCAGCAAAGGTTACTCTGAAATTCTGGTAAAATGACAATTCAAAGCAATCCTACTAACCGTGTGCTTCCCCAACTCCAGACCAACTCCTAATGTCTCTATGATTAAATAAATTTTTATGGTCTGGGATTCAGGCTAATGTTGTGTAGGATCCAGTAGAAAAAGAATAGCTACATGGTGTTTTCCCCTTAGATAAAATGACAGCTGGGATATCACAGGTGCAATGTCTCAGAAAACGCATTTACAGAGATTCTGGAAAATCATTGCCTTGAGTGCATCTAGGAAGGGTGGATAGGAAGGGTGGCATTCTCCTTGGCCCTTGAGGGATTGGAAAACAGTAAATCAGTAGGCTGAAGTCCCTCTTACCTGAAAGCTAGGAAAGCTCTAAAGTTTGTAGCTGACATTAGAAGGAAAAAAGCTTCCTCTTAGTGCCTGGGCAAAGGAACTAATAACTTTTAAGCTGGTTCAGTTCGGTCCCACAGAGACAAAGATCTAATTCCTACTCCTCTTGAGATAAACTTAAATCGGTAACTGAAGCCAAGCTCCAAGGAATAGCTAAAATATACTCTGACAATGCACCTAATACGTTTTATCAGACAAAGAGAAAAGGAAAAAAAAAAACAAACAAAAAAGTGGGCAGGTGGGAGGGTAGGGTAATCACTGATATTTAATGACCCATGTACCTTTAATTCAACAATATACATTCTAGATTTATTTTAATCATACCTTCTCTTATTTGATGCTACTTTTCCTCCACCACTCTTTATTTTGGCCAGTGTCACCCATATTACTATTCGTCGTCTTTTTTCCTACTAGTTAATTTGGTGGTTCTGCTGTACAAATCTACTCTTTCACTGCTTTCCTCCTCCCAGAAATAAGAAGAAACTATTACACTAACGTGACGTCTGCATTACTCACCCACTCTGGTGAGACCTGTACAAGGTTGTACTTCCCTCCTTCCTCCCATCTGGCTCTGGGGGATTTGGTTGAATTTCTATTATTCTGTTTTTCCTTATTCTGTGTCTGTTTTATTTCAAGAATTCTCTTCAGTGTAAATATTACAATCCGAAGCACTTTATCAGTTCTGTCTAATTTAGATTTAAGCATGGATGATGGATACATTTATAGAAACACAGATGCAAAGATAGATGTAGATTAATTGACAGATGACAGAAAGGTTGATTACTAACCAGAATCCTTCCTTCTTCATCTTCCCTGTTTCAGGCTCTAGTCTGGGTTCATGCATTGTTTTGTTTATGTCTTTTTACCAAATATTTTCTTAAGATACAGGGTATGAGTGATATAATATCTGGATCCTTGAATTTTGCAAATACCTATCACCTTGACTAATGAATGACATATTTCTTAGTTGCATATAAGGTTACTGAGTTTCAGAATTATTTTTTATCATTTTGTAAATACTATGCCACTGTCTTCTAGTTTCTAGTCTTGCAGATAAGACAACCTAATATCATTATTTCTGCTTTCACAAATCATTTATTTTCTTTAATTGGAAGCTTATTAGATTTTCTGTTGATCCATGAAATTGAATTGTTTTTACCAAAATCTTCTAATGGGTGCATCTGTGTGTGTGCATGTGTTTCAGTCTTGCATTGAACTTGAGAGGGAAAACTGCAAAATTTCATCCCCCAAAAAGTTTTATAGTTTCTGATATTTTTCTCTCTCCTGAATTTGATCATTTTAAAAGAAGCTTCATAACTCTTTAAAAAAATTTTTTTCACATTAATGGTCATTATTTGTACTCTAATTTGCTCTTACCTCTTTGTTGGTGACTTTAACTTTTCAGGTCATAAAGTTCATGATATCATCAGCATTTCCCAAAAGTAAAGTCATTTTGACATTTGCAGTGTGCTTCAATTGTGGGTCATTTTTATCAGTAAAAGCAGACATCTTACCCCATTTAGAAAAATACAAAATATCTGTACTACATTGTCTATGGATAAGCAAAATTGCATTTTTAATATTAAAGGTTCTTCAAAATTTCTAATGTTCCCTTAGCTCAAGATATTTTATATGCTCATCCCTATGGAAAATTCATTAGAAGAAGGAAGATCATCAAAGCATGCTATCAGGATGGTACTTATAGGTAATAGGTATTTGACATTTATGAGAAATAAAAACATATGAATCAATAAGATTATAGGATTTGCATTACTTTGTATGCATTCCATCCTATATTTCTTCAAAGAAAAGAGGTACTGATAAATTTCCCTGTTCAATAAGAAATCATATATAAGGTAACATTTTCTCACAAAAACTCAATTTAGAAGTTTTCTACATTATCCATTAGTGTCATTAATTTAAATATTGCATTAACTCCGAAAACTGGCAGTAGCTTTTCCAAACCTGTTATAGCTCATTGAGCGGTAAATGGGGCAAGAAGGGCTCTTAATTAAATTCATATGTGGTGGCTTTTTGCTAAATTAGCAACAAATGGGGAGATTCAAGGTTTTCTCTTCATTTCTTAAAATATTCAACTATTTTATTTATCTTATGAAAGTATTAATAATTATAATAATTAAAGTCTGTGTTATGGAGCTCATTTGAACATGAAATCCATAAAAAGAGATCTACTATAAATCAGAAAAAGTACAAATTCTGCGTAGTAGTTTTACCCATGCACTCTTTATGTGACTACATCCCCAATCTTTTTTCTTTCTTTAGGTAACGATTATGAAGTAATTTTGCCTACACAGATTTATATTAAAATGAATGAGAAAAGATTAAAGTTTCACAACTACCGAAATATATTTTCTTTTTGAATTATTTCACAGAAAAACATTGTAGTTTAATATTTTATATGATTAACAAATTAAAAAAGAAAGAAGTAAAATATCTTATGACATGAAAAATGAAATGCTCATTTTCTTTAGAATCTGAATATGGCTCTCAATTAGTTTTCTGAGTATATTTAAATTACTTCCCAAGTAACTACTTTGTGTTCAACTCTGCAATTTAGTGATGTATGACAACAATTCAGAAGAATTTCATATTATTTGTAGAATAAAATATTTATGATAAGTGTTATCTTTATTTCTCCATAAATGTTCAATAATATGAAGTCCATCAGGGGAGACAGTATTTCATTCCTTTCTCTATACCCAGGGCTTACTAATGTAATAAGTGTTTTCTGAATTAATGCACAAGAACTACTGCAATTCATCTCTCCTTTGTGAGAAATATACAACTTGGGGTTGGAGATAGAGCAGTCAAAAAATATATGGGCTCCTTATGCCATCCTTAAAGAGACACACAACTAACCAAATTTCATAGAGACACCCACATAACACACATAATGTATCACTGGAAGATTAATGCTACAATAAAAATTAAAGTAAAATGAAGGGATAGACAATGAGAAGAGTTTCCATAATAAATAAGTTTCATCCCTCTTGCTTCTACCTGTGGGCAGCCTGCCTTCAACAGCACAGGACACCGAGGACTCGCGTATTGCCTTCTCTGATCCAAACAAACGAAAACGGGGGCTCAGGGTGCTCTGTGTGGGGCAGCATCCCCAGGCTGGGGAAGGATTCCACAGAACCAGGGAGGAATTTCTCATGAACATGGGCAGCGTGTGCCCTCTTCGACTGTTACTCTTCTTAGAGGGAAGGAGAGCCTCTCCAGTTTAATCAGATCCACTTAATGTAGTTCCCCAGAAAGAACGAGAATCTGCTCAGAGAGGCAAGATGAAGCAGTCTGCTCGACATCCAGATGCCTGATCACAATGAATCAACACTACTCATCTCGTGACTTTATCACGAGGGGGGGAAAAAAAAAAACTCTTCCCCGTTATATCCATATGCAACTCAGAAGCTTCTTGGCTGTCTAAAATTATTCTTTAACATTTTGGTTTCTTCAGTAGCAATCTGGCAGGGTTAGCAACCTCTGCTAACTAAGTCATTTATCAAAAAGAGCAATTCATCTTCGTTGGTTTGTGCATTATTTTGGTCTGTTCGCCACTGCTGTTTCTCTGCTTTCCACATGTACGCCTTCGTGCATTTCGCTGTGTGTTGGTGCATCCTGAGAGTATTTCTTTTGCCTTCATTTAAAATGAAAAACACCAGCTGTTCGGATGTCTTGTTTTACATCTGTCTCCTCTGCCTGCTCTGCTTTCGAAATGCGCCATTCTATCAACATCATCACTATTCTTTCCAATTACTCTGGGTCACAATTTTAGCATCACTTTGACTGCTATCACTGCTTCCTCTCCTATCAATCAGCTTGTTTATCTGCTTTCCTCAGTTAATGACTCTCAGATTCATCTCTTCTATCTGTTTGGCCTACCACGCAAGATCTTACCATGTCTCTTTCTTTTGCATTTATCAAACAGGTAATTGTATGTTGTTTGCAGATTAATACTCTCCAAACATTGCTTTCAGCACTCTATTCCCTTGGTCAAAACCTTTCGCTATTTCAGCATTGCCTAACACACTGAATCCAAATGGCTCTATTTGGCACCTAAAGCTTCCTATTACCTGAAACTCTCTCACTGTCCCTCTCCCCCAGCCCTCAATACTCACATCTGCTTGTATATCCAAATATACAGTCCTTTCTAGACTACAGTACGTCTTATGCAAGAGAGATGTGTCAGCTCATTGTATGCATAATTAAGTGCCATACAGTTTTATTTTCACAAAGATATACAGTCGACTCTCATTATTTGCAGTTGTGTTCTATGAAGTTGCTAGGAACACTGAATTACTGAATACTGAACTATTGCTCCTAGGGGAAATTATATGTCTATGCATCTTTCTATATCTATGTCTGTGTCTATACACACACACATGCACACATACATATCACATATAGATTATAATCCTAAATGCTAAAAACAGCTCGACCTGGTCGATTCTATTTTATTTATTTTATAAAAGAAAAACTTAAGATCAGAAGTGGTGAGGGACTTGTCTGAGACCACCTCACTATAGGTACCAGAGGGTGGACTTGAAACCCCCCCAACTGGCCCCAGAGCTGGAGATTCTTGCACTGCTCTGCCCTGTCCCCTCCCAACTCTGCTCTCTGGTGAAAATATAAATAAAATTGATAAACTTTTAGCCAAAGTGACCATGGGGGAAAAAAAGTAAGACCCAAATTACCAATATCAAAAATAAAATACAAGACATTGCTAATGATCTCAGAGACTATATAAAAGCAAAGTAAGGAGATAGCACCAAGAACTCTATGACCATAAATTCAACAACTTGGCTGAAATGAATCAATTCTTTGGAAGTCATAAACTATCAATCAAGAAAAAATTATGTCATCTAGATAGTCCTATATCTCTAAATAAATTGATACATAAAAGCCTCCCAAATTTCAGGTGCAACTGGCTATAATAGCAAATTTTACTAAGCATATAAAGATGATATAATACCAATTTATACATTCCTTTTCAAGAAATAGAAGAGAGATCGTATTCAGGCTTGTTTATGAGGCCTGCATTACTTTAATAGCAAAAACATAGCATGACAACAAAAGTGGAGCCCAACATCATTTATAAATATAAAAGTAAAATCCTAAACAAAATATTAGCAATTTGAATCCAACAATATATTAAAAGGGTAAGATTATCACCACCAAATGTAGTTTATCCAAGGAAGGCACGTCTGATTCAGTATTTGAAATGTATTTCACCACACCCACAGGTTAACTAAGAGATGCATATCAGTTAACACAGAAGTAGCATTCAGCAAAATTCAAGATTCTTTACTGATAAAAATCTCTCACAAAATTAGAAAGTAAATCCTGGAACCTAACAAAAGGCATCTATAAGAAAACAATAATGATAGCATAATATTAATGCACAGTGAGAGATAGGATGCTTTCTCCCAAAGAGGAGGAACGAGGCTTATATCATCACCTCAATTTAACATTTTGCTTAAAGTTCCAGCAATTTTGACAAAGCAAGAAGAAATAAAATGCCCACAGAGAGAGATAAATAAAACTCTCTCTCTTCACTGAAGACATTATCTATATAACAAATTCCAAAAATCTATAAATGTTAAGAAACTGTATGTTTTCATAGCCTCAAAATATTTTTCTTTTCATATTTATCAATAACTGTGGTGGTTTTAACACAGGCTCTCATATATTTGACACTTTTCTCTCTGGGAGATGTAGCATAACTGTCCTCCATTGAACGTGGACTGGACTTAGTGACTTTCTTTTAATGATTTTAATATGGATTATTAAAAATAATTTTTTTTAATTAAAGAAGCCTGGAGGAAACAATGAACACAAAATCAAGGTAAACATCACTAATATAGTGACGTTGGTATTACTACTCTCTGATATGATATAATGGGAAGAACATACCTAGCTCTTCTGTGGTCATGAAAACAATGAAAGACTGAGAAAGTGTCACAGATTAGTATGGACTAGAGAAGATATGGTGACGAAATGCAATCTGGCATTGTGGATTGCATCTTTCTTAGTCTGTTTCATGTTTCCATAACGGAACACCACAGACATGGTCATTTATAATTAACAGAAATTTCTTTCTCATGGTTCTGGAGGCTGGGAAGCCCAAGATTGGAAGGTAACAGGGCAAGAAAGAGCAAGAGAGCAAGAGATTGAATTTGTAATGTAAAGCCACTTATAATAGATTATTAATATTAGTAATTAATATTACTACATTCATGAAAGTGAGGCATCATGAGCTAAACACCCCTCAGTAGCCCCCACATCCCAACACTGTTGCATTGGGGGTTAAGTTTCCAACACAGGCTTTTAGGGGGACACCCTCAAACCATTAAAACATCCGAGAACACAAGGAGGACAAGAATGGACAATCTGGGATAATACAAAGTCTATGGTTTAGTTACTGGTATTGAAGAAATATTGACTTATTAGTTCATATAAAATATTACATAAAATGGTTATGAAAAATAACATTTGGAAAAATTGAATGAAGGGTATAAACAGTTTTGTATTTTATTTCTAACTGGTCTGTAAATATAAAACTATTTCAAATGTAAGTCTTTAGAAACCATGGACAAGGAAAATAAGCACTATGTATCTTTATCAATAATCGTAGATAAGTTCATGAACTCTCAGTTCATGACACAGTTCAAGCTTTTAATGCACGGGTGTTCTGATATTCAGGTACCTCTAATGAATAAGTAAAGTAACTTTATGATTTTAATGCCCAGAAATTAAGGTAGGATTACAATGTGCCTTTTTAGAAGACAACAGATATTTAGTTAAATAGCAAGAATAATTAAATTATAGTAGTAAAATCAAAAGATTTTTAACGAGTCCTACAAAGTTTTGAGTTTTTAAAATTCTTCCTCTTATAAAAAAATTATGTTAATACAACTAATCAATATTCACATTATAATTGTAATAGTGGAATAAATTTTAAATTACTTAAATTTCTTAATCATAACAAAAATCTTTCAGACTCTCCTTGCCCTAAGAAATGATAATCTCTTGATTAATGTTCTAATTTTTTATTTTTTTCTTCTTTGTACAGGCTCTCCTTTAGAGGCACTACAAGGTAGTGATTCAGATTACAAATTGCTTCAGCCAAACAGACTATTTTAGATCCAAATTTCATCATACATAGGTTACATAAACTTGGGTATGTCACTAACCATCTTTTGATCATATTTTTCTCATTTCTGAATGGAGATGATGACGATGATGATGATGATATTTATCCTACAGAGTTGGAAGATTGAACAATAATGCCTGTAAATTGCTTTAAAAAGTGTGAGTGGTGTATAGTGTTGCCTAAATGTTATCATTAAGTTATATTCTCAAATGAAATGGACTAAATTGTGTCTCCCCAAATTCACGTGTTGAAGGCTCAACCGTATTAGGAGATAGGGCCTAAAGGAAGGAGGTATTGAGGTTATGTGTGGTTATAAATATGGGACACTAGTGGATCACATGGGATTAGTGTCCTTATAAGAAAAGACAACAGATCTCTCTCTCTCTCCCCACCCCCCTTGGACTTCCTGATTCTCTGAGACACAAAAATACTGAAATCTGAAGTTAGGGCAATAATAACCCTACAATGATGGCCTCTAAGTGTTCCAGTGAAAGGAAAAGTTGCACATCTCTCACTTTTAACCAAAGACTAGAGTGCGAAATATATAGTAGGGAAGAGAGTGTGGGATGGCCACACCTACCCAGCCAGTCAACATATTCAACAGATCCTCCCCATTTTTATTTTCAATATAGTGTCACTGTTGACAGAAATCCTTTTTTTTAAATATTCAACATGTCATATTTTGGAAAATATTTTCAAATATTGAGTGGTTTTGGCTTGGACTGTACCTTAGGATATGCCTGTGGAAATTGGAAACAATTGAAGATCAATGAGCAATTTACATCTAAAGTTTCATTAATAACGTGTTAACTGTATTCTGCATACTTAAATATCTTCTATTTTTTTCTGTATAATTCTTCAAGCCAAAGTAATAAAGCATTTGTTTCTCAATGTTTCTTTATTATGAGATTATAGAAAAAATAGCAGTATTTTTGTATACTCAGTATGAAATCAGAGTTGTATTTCATTATTTTTCAACGTATGCCTAAAATGAACATAATATCCCTCGCATAAGCAATTTCCTTCATCATAAATTCTGAACTTCGGTCTTGGAATTTGATTTATGTTTTCCTCATAAATATGTCTGGTATTATTCACATAGAATGTAAATCAAACTTAATTTATTGAACATATTTGTGTGTTGAATCACTCTAGTATTTGCATCATTTAGGTGATGCTGAAGAAATAAAGATTAGATAAGACATAGGCATTCATTAATTTTATCAATGACCATTGAGAACTTTATATGCATTTTGCTGTTTTTGGTGATAGGAACACAGAAGTAAACAAAGTAAAGTTCCTACTCTTGAACCCTGTCTTCAATAATGAAACACTGATGAGTTTTATGTGCACAAGCCTTGTTAGGTTTTTTCCTATGTGATACAGAGACATGATTTATAGCATAGATAGGAAATATTAATTTTCAGTTAACTAAACGTAACATGAAAATAGTATTTACAAAAAGAAAAATTGAGGGAAAAATCTCAATTTTCCATCAATTAACCATCAGTACAATCTATGTATTCATCCCATAATACAATCTGTGCCTGGCTCATTGGAAATGACTAATGGGATGATTTTAACTTCTCCTCCAAAACTCATGTTGAAATTTGACTGTTATTGTAACAGTGTTGCAAGGTGGGACCTTTGGCTGGTGATTAGGTCATGACAGCTATGCCCTCATGAATGGACGAATGTCATTACTGCAGGAAGTATATTAATTATTTTGTGAGTGGATGGGTTTGGCACAATTTCCTCTCTCTGTCTCGCATGCTTGCCTGCCCTTCCACCCTCCTGCCTTGGGACGATGCATCACAAAGGCCTTGCCAGGTGCTGGTGGGCTGCTCTCGAAATAAATTTCTGTTCTTTATAAATTACTGAGTTTGTGGCATTCTGTTGGTTGTAGCAGTAAGAAATGAATTAAACAACTCACTAGAACTGTAACAAAAAAAATTTAGGAAATAAAATCCAACAGTGTTAGTTAATATGCTTATTGGTGATGTCTAGTAGAGGATCGTTAAGGTTTGTTTTTCCTCTAATCTTCCGAATCATCATCATCATCATCATTTAGTTACATATTTAACTAGCATGTAAAATAGCAGAGAGCACTACATCAGTATAAATTCCTGTGTAAAATGTAAAACACTCCTTAAATTTGTAATTTGCTGAAGAAATATTTTTGTTCTTTTTGATTTATATACATATATATATATGCCTTTTCTATTACATTGCAAATCTTCATTCTTCTGCATGTTCTTTCTACATTTCTCAGGTGAGTGGTCTTCACTGTGGATCAGTGAGTCTGTGTTGAAAGGGAATTATGTCTGAATGCATAATCAACAGCCATGAAGGAAAAAGAAGATCAAAAAGAGGCAGGACGACAGGATGAGAAATCTCAGGGATTTCTGAAGCTTAAGTTCTCTGTTAACTTTTCCATTTAATTTTCTATAAGCGACTCCTTTTTAAGCAGCAGGCTTTTCTACGTTACACCTTTCCTAAAAAAGCAGAAATGAGAATGTGCTTGAAGGTATCAGCTAAAAGTTGTCATCAAATGGCATTAGCCATGACTGGGAAGTGAGAAACGGTGAGAAAAAGTGGCGACTGTTTTGGGGGTCTGACTAACCAGCTATCAAGACAGCAGAATACTTTGTTGCTATGGTAGCAAAATGGACATTCTGCGATTAACTCAGCAGGTGCAGAAACCAGTCAATGCCCTCGAGCAGCTGCTTCGTACACGTCACTGGGGATGGATGTTGACTTCAGCAACACACCTGAGAGACAGACTGGTCCAAGGAATGAATAGTCAGCCTCGTATTTACTACTCAGTTGCTTCTTTTCTTCCTTTGCCTCCTTAAGTAATACGCAAACTGCTCATGGCAGGCAGCATTTCGGGCCGCACTGTGCGATTCTGTGTTAGTCAGCTGTGGCTGTACCAGGTACTTGACTTACTTTTGAAACGGCTGTAGTGCTATTATGAAAAAAAGGAAAAGGTTCTGACATTGTGTTCTTGCTTGAATTTCATTTTCTAGCCAAGAAAGTTAAGTTGTGGTTCATTACCAAGTTCAATTTATCTGGAGGATATCATAAAATCGTACAATGATTTAATGAATGAATGAGAACTAAAATGGAGATAAAATTAGTCTATTTTACCTGAAACTTTTAAATTTTTCTCTTTTTTCTTTTCTTTTTCCTTTTACGACTAATCTTCTCTAATTACTCATTTCTTTCTTTATCAATCCCTGCTCTCCCAGACATTTCAGGTCCCTTGTTTTCTCACAGTGCTGAAGGTGACCATGTGACCGGGTCGTGGGAGTGGGTTAAGGGCTGGCCAGGGAGGTGACAGGGTCAGCCATGGTTGCCGATGCCATATTCCCCCTCCTGGAAGCATTGTTGAAAGTGCTGACTTGAATTTTTTAATGTTTAAAAAGGAAGGTTGGTGTTTACATTGAGAAAATTCTAACAGAATCGGAAAGGATAGGAAATATATAATGACAGTGTAATAAGGCAAGTTTTCATGAAAAAGTAAGTTTTCTAAAAAGTATAACATCCAAATTAAGCACATCTGTGCCAAATATATGCAATTTAATTATATATCTTTAATCTGGTTCACCAGTTTTTAGATATGGAACATAAAAATACAAAAATAAATACCATTAAGGCCATTTGAATAATTACATTATATTTTAGAAGAAAATATATCCTTTTCACGTTATTTCCTTGGTAACCACATAAACCAAATATTAAAGGCTAAATATAACATTTTCTTGTAAGGGGCATAAATGCAATTATTTTCCTAAAATTACTATTGATTATATAAAATCATTTTATAAAAGGTCATTTCAAAATGGTCACGCTCATTATTCAAGGGCCTATTATTTTGATTTGAATTGAAATGAACATTTCTTATTATGGCATATATAGAATAGTAAATGATGTACTATTAAAATCTCAACATTTTTGCATTCAAGGAAAATTGTGAAAATTAACATGAGTGAGTTTGAAAATAATTTTTAAAACATAATAATGAAGTGGAATCTTTCTTCCCAAAGTTTTCAAGTAATTTTCAACCATAAGTGTTTCCTTTGCAAATAAAAGTAGTCAAAAAAGTTACAAAGCCTTTAGCTGTGTCTTTGAGAAAGAGTGTTTACTTAGCTAGAAGATTCTTCTACTTCCCTCTTTTCTTGTTTTTCCTGCGTATGATTAGGAGTGGTTGGTATGTACTTACATAAGTATTGCTCTCGTGGAGCAAAAGTAACTTGAAATACTAAAGAAGATGGCAGACAAATGGAAAGACCCTGGCACCTGTGAGGGACAATACTGAGACACAGCAGCAGCCCTGGGCTACCTGCTTAAAACCTTTTATTTCGGGTCCATCTCCCTAAAAGTCAACATTATTCATCGCTGATACGCTACAAACACTTCAATTCCAACAGCAGCGCCAGGTTCATATGTTCCCATTTGTGTTCCAAGAGACAAATGTTCAGGAAACCTCCCCATTTGTGACGTGCCCACCACTGTCTCCTACTCCTTCCCTTACCAAATGGGTCTTGTCAGGGTTTCATGCAGGTAACACAGGTACAAAGACATGAAAATTCCAGTGACGGGGAGCGAAAGCTGTCGGAGTTGGAAAAAGTCTGACATTTACTGACTTGAACTTGAAATTAAAAATTAATGTATTAATGAGTAGGAAGTTTAACATGCAGACAAATAATCACACTAAGACTAATTTTGACCATCGTTGGTCTTAGCTACTTCCCAAGAGAAAAACAAATGAAAAGGAGAGAAATATATTATTGGTAATACTGATGGAGCTTGGGCATTCTTTGCCCTTAATGTGGCATAGTATCTTTAAGGTGATAAAACTAACTAAAATGGCCTACGTTTCCAATGATGGAAAACTAAACTGTGTATCAGAAAGATACTTCCTTAAGAGAAGATATGCTATTTTTTCTTGGCATGTGAAATATAATTTGATGATTTACAAGTAACCACTTTTAAGGAGCTCAGAAATGCATACCAGTTTGCAAGAATGAGCATACACTGTTAGAATTATTTCTGCAGTACCAGATGTGAAGTCACAATGAAGTTTTTCTTGTGTACAATCTTAAAATGAATGTATTGTTTTTATCATTTTAATCTACATTTGCAGTACTCTTTTCCTGTCTTTAGAAATCCAAATATAGAATAATCATATGTACTTATTAATAAAGGGATTTAGAAGTTGAGTCTTTTGGTGCCACCTTCTGGCATAAATTATTCTATAAAGTATTTCAAATTGTAACAAAGGTTCTAATGGTTAAATAAGTTAAATTAGATCGTTTTATGCGCATGTACACAAATTTCTACTTTAAGGCAATTTACTTGCACTGAAGTCAATATAGAAAAGGAAAATGTGAAACTAACTTGAACTACACATAGACAATATTCAAACTCCAGTATGATTTTCAGTATATACTAACTGGAAAGAAAGAAAAAAAGAAACTAGTAGGAAAAGGTAGTGACATTTTTTGTGATTCTTCTATTAATTTTATTAATTGTATATTGCCAGTAAACTTTCAAAATATTTTTTCATGAGCAACTAAATACAGGACTTGATAATTTTAATCGTTCTTTGAACTAATTGTATTTGATCCACAACTTCAGCTTTTACAAACTACTCCTTGACACTCTCCTCAGGTTATTTCTGTTTCATTAGTATGTTATTTATTGTGAAGTTTAATATTGTGCTATCATTACTTACCACACATTGCAGTGATAAAAATAGAAAAATGATTTCTAGAGGGAAAGGTAAGATAAGAAGTTTTATCTAATCACGGTGACCTAGTTTTCCAGAAAATCATTAACATCTAACGCTATTATAGGTAGAATTTGAAAGAACCATCAGTTGGTCTCAATAAATGTACCATGATCTTTTCATTATGCAAATTTTACAGTGAATTTAATCATTTGGGAAACAAAATGGAAACTTTTGAGCGCAAGAGATGTTTTAGCTTACTATTTTTATTAACACATTATTATTACCAATAATAGTATTGGTACATCTTTTCAAATATACCAGCTTTATAAGTTTGAAAATACATTAAGAAAGTCTTTTAGTTTTTCTTTTTAAAATTTGGACCACTAGCCACTTCCACTTTTCTACACAGGCCTTTTTTATAAAAAAAAAATAACAACAACAATAATTACCAGTTATTTTTCCCTATAGAGCACAATAATGTTCTATATATTTAGTTTTTGTCAAAGGATCACAAAGTCTCTCTTGTTAGAATACACTCCAGGATTCTGCAGATAATATAAAATTACCACAATTTCCCCTCCCCCTTTATTTTTAATGTGGGAAAGGATGGAAAAAAGAGACACAATCTTACATAAAAATTTTTCTGGAAGATAAACACTGAGTTTTGAATACTAAACGGAGTTTACTGAAATATCTGTTAATCTGGCCTTCAAGGTCTAATTCCTCTGAGATGATAAATCAGGGTTGACTACCTCTCTCTTCTTTCCTTCCTCCATCCCTCCCTTTCCCCCTTTCTTTTTCCTTCCTTCCTTTTTCTATCCTTTCCTTTCTTTTGGTTTAAGGTTTGGACATATTTATGCGTATGTAAATTAAATTTCCTATTTTTTGAGGGGGAAGCGTAAGAGATTTAGTCAAATAATCTTAGGACAAAAGTCAACCCCAGTCCCCTCTTCTCTGTGTGTGTACACATAAATATATATACACACATAAAATATATATATGTATGATATATAAACTCAACTATATCCACACACACATGCCCTTGACCTTATGATATTTCCAAACTGATCCAATAATTTCAGTACATTAATCTTTATTAAGTGTTTTGTCAATAGTGTGCTTTTAAGCTTTATATAATTAGATATAATTATTATAAGAGGAGAAAAAATGCTTAAATTTACTGTTTCTTGTATGAATATGCAGTACAGTACAGTAGTTCATGGATGGGACTTTGGAATCAGACAAGCAGGGTTTCGGCTGAAGGTCTGGAAGAGCAATATTTTCCTCGAGTGTGACTTGATTTTGTACTCTTGGCTTTCTGATATGTCTGAATTGTCCCATGTAACCAGGACACCTCCCACCCTGTGACTTAGAGCCAGGTATTGCCCTGCTCAGGGTGCAATGTAACAGCTTTCCTGCTTACATTCCTCTATAATATAATGTTCACTCATGACCCTGGACACTCTCCTTGCATCTAACTAAATTCAAGTACCTTTACATCGGGTTTGGCCTCCAAGTTATCTAAATGGGCTTCCTGCAAGGAGAAGCAGTCACACTACAGGAGGTATTTTTATTTTTACCTTTTTGATGCCTGGCCAAAAACAAAGATTTTGTTTTTTAATCAAAATAATTTCTATGTTGTACTTACTGAATTTTTTTAATTACTTGGGAAAACTGAACTTTGAAAGGTTTTAGGTTTTTCTATCCATGTAACTTTCTGTTTGCCCTGAAGTTTTTTGATTGTCACTCTGGTTAAATGAGTGACTATTACTTAACAATGACCTGTAATTCTATTTTAATCAGATGTTTGATCCTGTAAATGTCTTTACCAGGTTTCCCCAGGTCAAAAATCCCATATTTATGGCCGGGCGCGGTGGCTCACGCCTGTAATCCCAGCACGCTGGAAGCCCGAGGAGGGAGGATCGCTTGAGGTCAGGAGTTCGAGAACAGCCTGAGCAAGAGTGAGACCCCGTCTCTACTAAAAATAGAAAGAAATTAGCTGGACAACTTAAAATATATATAGAAAAAATTAGCCGGGCATGGTGGCACATGCCTGTAGTCCCAGCTACTCGGGAGGCTGAGGCAGGAGGATCGCTTGAGCCCAGGAGTTTGAGGTTGCTGTGAGCTAGGCTGATGCCACGGCACTCACTCTAGCCCGGGCAACAGAGCGAGACTCTGTCTCAAAAAAAAAAAAAAGAAATAATAATAATAATTCCCATATTTAGTCTTTTTAGCCTAAAATTGCCTTTAGGCATATGTTACTGATATAAATGTTCTAACAATTATAGAAATTTATAAAAATGTAATGTTACCTGTCATACCATTGATTATGCAGGCTCTCCCCCTGCCTGAGGGATATGGCTTTCTGGGAATAAGCCAGCAATGAGGGATGAAGATGTCTATCACTCTTACCAAATATTTGTTGGTGATGATATGTGTGTTTGAAATTTTTTAATACAGCCATGCCTCATTTTATTGTGCTTTGATTTCTTTCTCTTTGCAGACAATGTGTGTTTTACACATTGAAGGTTTGTGGCACTCTGTCCACTGTGCCATTTTCCCAACAGCATGTGCTCACTTTGTGTTTCTATGTCAGATGTCAGTAACACTCACAATATTTCAAACTTTTCCATTAGTATTATATCTGTTAGGTTATCTGGGGTCAGTGATCTTTGAAGTTACTACTGTAATTATTTGGGGACACCATAAACCATGCCCATAGAAGAAGGTAAACGTAAAACCATAAATGTTGTATGTTCTGACTTCTCCACTGACCATTCGCCCATCTCCCTTCCTCTCCTTGGACCTCTCTATTCCCCGAAACATGATGATATTTAAGTTTGGCCAATTAATAATGACCTCTGAGTATTCAAGTGAAAAGAGCAGTTGCATGTCCTTCACTTGAAATCCAAGCTAGAAACGATTAAGTTTATGGAGGAAGGCACATAGAGAGCCTAGACAGACTGAGAGCTGGGCCTCTTGTGCCAAGCAGTTAGCCAAGCTGTGAATGCCAAGGAACACTTCTTAAAGGAAATGAAAAGTGCTACTCCAGTGAACACACGAATGACAAGAATGTGAAACAGCCTTCTTGCTGATATAGAGAAAGTTTTGGTGGCCTGGAGAGAAGATTAAACCAGCCACAACATGTTTCCTAAAGCCAAAACATAATCCAGACCAAGACCCCATCTCTTTTGAATTCTATAAAGGCTGAGAGTGGTAAGAAAGCTGCAGAAGGAAAGTTTGAACCCAGCAGAGGTTGGTACATGAGACTTAAGTACAGAAACCAGCCCTGTAATATAAAAGCACAAGATGGAGCAGCAAGTGCTGATGGAGAAGCTGCAACAAGCTACCCAGAGATCTAGCCAAGAAGATGAAAATGGCTACACTAAACAACAGATTGTCTGTGTAGATGAAACGGCTATTTATATTAAAAGAAAATGCTCTCTAGGACTTTCATAGCTAGAGAGGGAAAGTCAAAGTCTGGCCTTTAAAACTTCAAAAGACTGGCTGACTCTCTTTTTAGGGACTCATATAACTGGTGACTTGTTGAAGTTGAAGCTAATGTTTCTTTATCATTCCAAAAATGCTACACCCCTTAGGAATTATGAAAAATCTAGTCTGCTTGTGCTCTATAAATGGAACAGTGAAGCATGGATGACAGCACATCTGTTTATAGCCTGCTTTCCTGAATATCTTAAGCCTACTGTTAAAACCTATTGCTGAGGAAAAAAGATTTCTGTTGAAATATTGCTGCTCATTGACAAGGCACCTGGCCACCCAAGCACTCTGATGGAGATGCACAAGGAGAGGAACGTTTTCATGCCTGTAATACAACATCCATTCTGTAGCCCATAGATCAAAGAGGTAAATATGAACACGTGTAAAACATATGGAAATGTTTGCTAAAGAAGGTAGTAGGCAAAATAATGACCCCTCAAAGATGTTCATCTGTGAATATGTTACCTTACAGAACAAAGGGTAATTAAGGTTATAAAAGTTATTAAATTTGCTAATCGGCTGATTTTAAAACAAAGAGATTACCTTGGACTACGGAGTGCGCGAAAGGCAATCAGAAGTTCCTTTCAAAAACGGGAGAGAGAGGCCGAACAGAATTAGAGGGAGATAGGAAATATATAATAGCACAGTCAGAAAGAGATGCCACATAGCTGTCTTTGAAGATGGAGGAAGGGATCCAGCATCTAAGAAATGAGGGCAGCTTTTATCATAGAAAGTGGAGAAGACAAGCAATAGACTCTCCCCTCCATGCCCAAGAATGGAATTCCTCCCTGCTAATCAGCCTGCATATTTAGCCCAATGAAACCTACATGAGCTACAAAAGTGTAAGGTGATAAAATTATGTCACTTTAAGTCCTAAGTTTGTGGCAATTTGATACAGCAGCAATAAAAAACTAACATAGACAGTCACCATACTGACCACATCACTGAATACTTCTGTCTGAACAGTTTTAATTGAAGTTGTTTATCTTTGTTTGCCAGTGAGACTTCGGAAAATTTATATAATATTCTACTCGCTCTGGATATTTTTAGTTCTTTTTATTTTTCTAGTTCTTCAGGTAAATCTTTCCTTTTTTGTGATATCACATTCCCTCTAAGGACTGACCAGGAGCACCAAAGGCAGAGAAGGATCAATGTCTCAACTCAAGAGTCGGGCAGAGTTAATTCAACTTTCTTCCACCTTTGGTTCTAGTCAAACCCTCAGTGAATTAAATGAGGGTCCATCCATTTGTCTGAGTCCACTAATTCAAACGCAGTGCTAATCTCTTCTGTAAATTCTCTCACAGACACACTACAAATAATGTTTAATAAACTATCTGGACATCCTGTGGTCCAGTCAAATTGACATAAAATTAACCATCAGGTTTACCAACTTATATGCACTGCCTAATACTGTAGATTCTTTCCAGTCCTTACCTTACAATGTCTCTTATTAGCAGTAAACTTAATTGATGACTGCTTTCTTCGTTTAATATTCTCTTATGTTCTATGACAACGCAATTTCTATTTTCGTCCTACTTTTTCTAGCCACTATTTCTCAGACTTTTGCAGGCTTGTTCTTTTTCACAGTGCATTATATTTTGAGGAGATTCATGTTTCGGTCCAAAGTAAACAAAAAAACAAAATCAAAATATGTAATAAATAAAATTTAAAATTCAGACCAAAAATAAAACAACATAATAAAACAATGACAACAATAATAGACGCTTATCGAGCATGCATTATTTTGCAGGCGTCTTGCTAAGTGATCTGACATAGATTCTTTTATTTGAACTTCACAACAACTTCATGAAATGAATGCTCTCATCACCTAAATTTGGAGACAATGGAAGGACAGAGTGTGACGAGATCAATGATGAAGCAGCCCTTCTTTTTTTCTTTCAACATCCTTTCCCTGTGATCTCAACCAGCCCCATAGTTTTAAATGGCAGCTCCAGGTCATGACTTTGAAACTCACGTCTCTCGCTCAGGCTTCTCTATGAAAGTCCAACACACACATCCAGTTCTCTCTTTTACACGCACACTCAGATGCTTTCTGGACGTCCCTCACTGAAGATTTCCAAATCTAAGGTCTTGATTACTCCTGAACTCCCAGTCCCTTTCTCAAGTTTTCCAAATCTAAGTAGATGGTCTAAATAGATGGTACAATTACTCAAGTCCAAAATACTGGTGTTATCCAGTATTCTTACCTACCACATCAACAATATCCAATGGGAAAAAAAAATGAAGTAATGAGATAACAATTCCGTTGTATCAAAATAATATTGCATAACAAGTTTTCCTTTTTATCATAACATTTGAGCAATTTTTGTTAGTTTTTCTTTTTTAAATAATTTTCCAGACAAAAATCTATTGCTTACAAACTGAAAGTATATAATATATATATGAGATTTCAATTTATTAGCAATAATATTCCTATGCCAGTTTATTAGCAATAGGGACCAAGTATTCAGCAATTTCATCATTATGAGAGTTTGTTTCAGTTGGAGAAAATTAACTTTGCCAGTATTGCTCAAAAAACTTAACATAAAATCAAAGGTAATTAATTCTCACTCTCTGTTATTATCTTTCTAGATAATAATCTCTCAAACTTATCCTGTGATTGGTATAGATAGGAAAATAGCTTCGGTCAAACATTTTTAAAACATTTGCAATATGAGGCCATAAATCATATGGCCCACGACCATTACAATGTAAAGGACTCACACCTAATTCCTTACACAATTTAGTTTTTTGAATGATGCACTTTTAATATTTTGATGCATGTATTCAAAGATGTTACAATTCAAATACAATTTCTAGCCAAAAGAAATATTACAATAGTATATCTTTTTTTACAAGTATAATGCAATACAATATTGCAATGGTGTATCTGTTTTTACAAATATATTTATTCACATATGTCATTAATCATGCTGTGGTAACTGCGAAAAAACTTGGATTCCTCTAAAAATTACAATAAAATGGAACTTTAATTATAAGCCGAACATATTTTGGGGCTGTATTTTGTATTTTATTAGGCTTACTCTTGGCTAAATCTTTGTTGTGGCGTTTCAAATCTCAGACTGCATGAATCAGAGAGCTGGAAAATCAATAATTCTGTTTTGGTGTTAGCATAAACACATGACAGCTTTATCAAGATAGGTCATGCCTTGCTAAAAAATAAAAATCAAAATTCCCAGAGCCATTCATCTTTTTGGGATCTTGTTATTCAATCAAATAGAAGAGCTACTCTTATTTCATTAAAAATAACTTGCTTTTACTATTTGTGTTGTAAGAAGGAAAAACTGCCAAAAGTGAAATCAATGCTGTAACACATCCTACCCAAATCTGGTAATTTGAATTCTTCGGAATGCACAGCCAATATTCATAATATCAGGTCAGCCAAGAAATAATTCAAGCATAGAGGTAAGATTACACATTTTGACTTGGCTAAATGGCATCTATTCAAACATATGTTTGACTTTGCAATTTTTGTCTGTAATGTACAAAAACATTTTTTTCCTTTTCTTTTGACTAGAAAGTTGATATAAATAAAATCCTTTTTGTGACAGTAAACCACGCTGCACTAGCCTTAGGTTCTAATGAAACATTTAAGCTTTAAAATGATATTTAGAAAATAAAAGGCGATAGCATTTAATACCTTGTTAACTTGGGAAAACAACAGCAGCAACAAAAACACGAGACAAAATAAGAGATAAGTTTGCTTTTCCACTAAAGCTATTACAATCCAAAATACAAAGATCAATTACCATGAGCTTAAATCACAGAAGAAAAATGAAAGAATAAGAGAAAGAGACAGCTCCCTGTTGTCCTCCTTTAAAGGTTATTTTTGTTTTGACATAATATCTTCTTTCATGTCACCCTGATTCAATTGACTTTATGCAATCCAAATATCATTGGAGACTCTCCTTTTTTTATAAATATTTGCAAAATAGTTTTCTTTTGAGAATAAGTGATCATTTGACAGCTGTAAATCAATTAGTAAATTTTTATTAAAATGAATTCTCTTTTAGAAATTTTAATTTAAATTTGTTAACCAACAATTGAAAAACATATAGTTAGTGTAAACAGATTATTAGCTGTCTTCTTTGAGAAGCTCTTACAGTTCCTCCTAAAGGAAAACTCAACCATATGTAAGCCCTGTCAGCAAAATGCCATGTAATTGCAGCTAAAATACCGTTTTGCAAAACTTTGTCAAAGGTCAAGCTTTGTGGTTACTCAGGAAATATGCACCATCAATACTAGTCAACATTTTAATATAGGATTGTTACTCTTTGTATTATAAATAGAATAACTTAAAATAAATGTAGGCTGCTCTGATCCATGCATTTTATAAAATTATATATTGCATGCATATGAAGAGAATTAAAAAATGGAAATAAAGTCATGATTTCTGCATTCAGTTCTCATCCAGCCCTCACACTTGCTTTGCCTCTTTGACCAAATTTCTTAGCCTTTTGAGCCACATTTTACTAATTTCTAAAATATATGTGTGTGTGTGCCCATGTGCATGCATGTGTGTTTAAACTTTAAGAGATCTCCCAGCTTCAATTTTATGTTCTGAGAGGAGTCTGACATTTGACACATTAATAAAAGACAAAACTAAAAGACGAATAATTTCATCAAGCCAAAGAAATAGTAGCATTTGTGCTTTAAAAGTTTTACAACACTAAATATATGTAAACTAATTCAAATGAGACTTCTACTGGGAAAGCATTGCCTAGCTTTAATATCTAAATTGTCAGTTCTAATGCATGTTATTAGTGTATCTGGGGGACTTCCAACATGGCCTGCCAAGTACAGTTTTTAATTATAACAAGCACTGACTTTATAACTTTTAAAAATAGTTCTATCAGTTATGTGTTTAAATAAATATTTATTTTCTCTGAGGATTCTATTTTGTATGTTACTTATACACCGATTTTAATTTGTTTCTGTTTTTATGTAATGGAAAGTTTTTGTTTCAATATTTTTATGTCATTAAGTTTAATATTTTGGTCGCTGCCCGTAGGTGGTTGTGGCCACTGTGCCTGGAGAGAGGCGGCGGCGGCGGCCAGTAATGCCTGGGAAACTCCTCTGGGGGGACATTATGGAGCTGGAAGCACCCTTGGAGGAGTCCGAGAGCCAGAGGAAGGAGAGGCAAAAGGGTTGTTATGAAGATTTAAACAAGATAAGCTGAAAACACATTATGCAATACTGGAGTGATAGAAGGAAGTCAAGGCACCATTATGACTCAGATGAGAAATCAGAAGCAAGAGAAAATGGTGTTGTGGATAACCTGGATGCTCCCAAGCCCAAAAAAGCTAAAATGAAAGAGAAGCTAAATGGAGACACTGAGGAAGGATTTAATAGACTTTCAGATGAATTCTCTAAATCTCATAAGTCAAGAAGAAAAGATCTACCAAATGGAGATATTGATGAATATGAAAAAAAATCAAAGCGAGTATCGTCCTTGGATAGTTCTACTCATAAATCAAGTGATAATAAACTGGAGGAGACCCTAACACGTGAACAGAAAGAGGGAGCCTTCTCCAATTTTCCTATTTCTGAAGAAACTATAAAGCTTCTGAAAGGTCGAGGGGTAACATATCTCTTTCCCATTCAAGTTAAGACCTTTGGTCCTGTATATGAAGGAAAAGATTTAATAGCTCAAGCACGGACAGGAACAGGAAAGACATTCTCTTTTGCCATCCCCTTGATTGAAAGACTCCAAAGAAATCAAGAAACAATTAAAAAAAGCCGCTCACCAAAGGTACTTGTTTTGGCTCCAACAAGGGAATTGGCAAACCAAGTAGCCAAAGACTTCAAAGATATAACAAGGAAACTCAGCGTGGCGTGTTTTTATGGTGGAACGTCATATCAAAGCCAAATTAATCATATTCGAAATGGTATTGACATCTTGGTTGGGACCCCTGGTCGTATCAAAGATCATCTGCAGAGTGGCCGATTGGATCTTTCTAAACTGCGCCATGTTGTGCTTGATGAAGTGGATCAGATGTTAGATTTGGGTTTTGCTGAACAAGTTGAAGATATTATTCACGAATCCTACAAAACTGATTCTGAAGACAATCCTCAGACTTTACTTTTTTCTGCAACTTGCCCACAGTGGGTATACAAAGTTGCAAAAAAATACATGAAATCCAGATATGAACAGGTTGACCTTGTTGGAAAAATGACTCAAAAGGCTGCAACTACTGTGGAACATTTGGCAATCCAGTGTCATTGGTCTCAGAGGCCAGCAGTTATTGTAGATGTCCTTCAAGTCTACAGTGGGTCTGAAGGGAGGGCTATTATTTTCTGCGAGACCAAGAAGAATGTAACTGAAATGGCCATGAATCCACACATAAAACAGAATGCTCAGTGTTTACATGGAGACATTGCACAATCACAAAGAGAAATTACACTGAAAGGCTTCAGAGAAGGTAGTTTTAAAGTTTTGGTGGCAACCAATGTGGCTGCTCGTGGTTTGGACATTCCTAAGGTTGACCTGGTGATCCAAAGTTCTCCTCCTCAGGATGTTGAGTCCTATATCCATCGCTCTGGACGCACAGGTAGAGCTGGCCGCACAGGGATTTGTATATGTTTTTATCAACCAAGAGAAAGAGGTCAACTAAGATATGTGGAACAAAAAGCAGGAATTACTTTTAAACGTGTAGGTGTTCCTTCCACAATGGATTTAGTTAAATCTAAAAGCATGGATGCCATCAGGTCTCTGGCTTCTGTTTCTTATGCTGCTGTTGATTTTTTCCGACCATCAGCTCAGAGACTGATAGAAGAGAAAGGGGCAGTGGATGCATTGGCTGCAGCATTAGCCCACATTTCTGGTGCATCGAACTTTGAACCACGATCTTTAATCACCTCTGATAAGGGGTTTGTGACCATGACTCTGGAAAGCCTAGAAGAAATACAGGATGTCAGCTGTGCGTGGAAAGAACTTAACAGAAAGCTGAGTAGTAATGCTGTGTCCCAGATTACCAGAATGTGCCTCCTAAAAGGAAATATGGGTGTTTGCTTTGATGTTCCCACAGCCGAGTCAGAAAGGTTACAGGCAGAGTGGCATGATTCAGACTGGATACTCTCAGTGCCGTCCAAACTGCCTGAAATTGAAGAATATTATGATGGAAACACATCTTCTAATTCCAGACAGAGGAGTGGCTGGTCAAGTGGACGGTCGGGCCGGTCAGGCCGGTCAGGTGGTCGATCTGGTGGCCGGTCAGGTAGACAGAGTCGACAGGGAAGTCGCTCAGGAAGTCGACAAGATGGTAGAAGACGAAGTGGGAATAGAAATCGATCAAGAAGCGGGGGCCACAAACGGAGTTTTGATTGAGTATTGGATAGTTAATCTACCAGTGTGAGCTTGCCTATTTCTGCCTAATCATGTACATTATCCACCAAAAATTAGGTCATCATAGTTGAGGTATGTGTATGCTATTTGCAAAGAAGTTGGTCGTATTTTTTTAAAAAGTATTTCACAAGAATGGTTGTAAACAAATCTACTTATCCAGTTATACCTTTGAATAAAAAAAACCTCCTTTTATTGTCTCTTTTTAAAAAAAAAAAAAAAAAAAGTTTAATATTTTTCTTCACTCATTATCAGCAGCAAAACATGGGTGTCTGTTTCATGCCCTGAAGCTACATTTTGAAAACGTACCCTTTCAAAAATAAGCATGTCCTTTTAAATTTTGTTTCATGACAATTATATTGGGTCTTGTCATTTATTTTACGATGTCTGTTTTGGTTCCCTCTTTTTATATATTATATTCTTTTTCTGAACTATATAAACTATTTAGGCTCCCATTAACTTTACAATGAGACGTGGCGATACATAACTTTCTTTAAATTTTAGTATAATTTACTTACCTTAACATTTTCAGCCACCAATGAGCCCTTTGAAATGTACCTGAATGTAGCAACCATGTCAAAATTCCATAAAAATTTCTAAAATTTTCTTCTCAATGTCTGAACGTATCTGGTCCTAGACTGGTAATTAGTAGCTTGGCAACCAGTGCTGGTGTGCAGATTGCACTTTGAGTAGCGATGCTGCAGTGAGCTCCTTGGTGTCTTGGACACACAGCCCTCCACCAAGAAAAGACCAAGAAAGTGGGGTTATGGGCTTGCATTTAAAAATTTTCTGGTATTTTAATGTTTTTCATCACCTAGAAGCAGCTGACTTGCAAAACTGTAAAATGGTTTATTGAAGAATCAGTTTAGATGCTGGTAGGTGAAAACAAACAAAAAACCTCAAAAAACAATACTTAGCTAGCACAGGGAGCTGTTCAATAGCATATAATGCTATGTACCTTTAATAAGGTTATCATATAACTTACTGTGCAAGCCAGGATGCTTTTGAGAAGGAGACAGGAAACTGTTCAAAATAGTAAGACAAGGGCTGTGAACTGGTACTGATTGGGGATAACTGTGAAGTATAGTCACCCCAGCCTTAAATTTAGGGATATTTGGTATGATTTCCCCCAAAGAAAGCAAGCAAAGGCCTGGAATGTATGGGGGTGATTAGGAATGTCCTTCATCACTATTATACCTAATAACCCACTTATAAATTTTTATATTTCATTTCTGATATCCTGGGATCATTATAGTTTGGTGTCCTCGTATCCAAGGAGATACGCGTTCACAAGGGACCAGCCATGGTTATGGTGCGTGGAAAGCTAAGAAAGTTCACCTCTCCTCTGAGGTTTCTACGATACTGAACCAAGGCAGAGAGGTGTTAATGTCCTGTCCAAGGTGACTGATGCTGATTAGGAAGGGAAAGTCGAGTTGCTCCTTCATAACAGCATCAGGAACAGCTATCACAAAGTGAGAAGATTCTCTGAAGCACCTCGTATTTTTCTCAGGCTCAATAATAATAATAGTCAATTCATGTTTGGCTCAGAATTTTTCTTATTAAAACAGTAAATCTGGCCAGTGTTTTGGATGTCAATTATATCTCAGCACAATTTTTTTTTTTATGAAAAGAAACAGTTAACCTATAAGGGCAGGAACATAAAGAAATTGTACCCATGCAAATGAAGATTTGTGTCAAGTTAACTGTCTGCATAAAAAATGTCCAAGCAGCTTATGCACTTTTAGAGGCTCAGGGAAAAATAGAGCAAATGGTACAAGAAAGATTTTTTCCTGGCCTCACTACCAGCTATACAAAAGCAACCGTGCAAAGGCACCCCAGTTCCCTTGCTCTCCTAGTTTACCTGAGCCTTTTATCTCAACAAAGCATCTGGGTCAACGTTAAGGAGAAAAAGAGGCAAAAAGACTTGTGACAGTTATTCTCTAATTGTCCCTCCAGGTCCATGTTCCCACCTACTCTATCCTGCTGCCAGGACTGAGCTACTGACCTGTCAAAGGCCCTTTAATCTCCAACTTCAAGGAGGTTTGTCCAACGGGAGGCACGAGAAGAGGATGAAGGACAGTTGGAGAGAGAAGACGGGGTATTTATTCATACTATCCTCGCTCACTTCAATCTCTGTTTGGCGGTATGTTGGCAGTAGTTGATAGTCCCAATTTTTTTAAATAATTGTATCAACCAGATTTCATGACCACTCTCTCTCCATCCCCTATCAGCCCAGAGAAAGCTATCACTAGTCCTGTGGGAGTTCACCAGCCCTTGTCAGTTTTCCTTAACCTGGTCTTCACTTTTGTAGACAGCGTTTCATTAAACTCTTGTCATGCAGGCACCGTTTAGGGCACCGTCTGTGTCATGTGTGAATTCTGATCTATGTTCTAATGGACACTGTACCCTGTTAGGAGTGCTCAAGGCCTTTTTATGAAAAATATTATCTATACTAATTATAATTTCTACTGTATATAGAATAATTGCTGCCGGTCAAGGTAAAAGAAGGTGGAATTTAATAAAGAAATAAAAAATAGGAATCATGACATAAGATAAAAGGAAAATGATTTACCACTTTATACTTACATGTAGATTAAAATTCACGCCTCTATTTAACTTATTTACTATAATGACAAGGCCAGCACTGAGAAGGACAATATCACTCTTTGGATGTGCCCAGCCATGATGAGCAGCAGAGTGAGTGCAGGAGCGACATTCTAGAACTGCCCTAAGAATTCACTAACATGAATTCCTTTTTACCCAAGTCTACTAGGGAAAGGGGCAGATTGACACCCTGGTAAGTTTTAAAAATAATATTTTGACCACAGGGTATAATATAAAGTTTTATAAATCAGGAATTGTACATGATTATCAGTAAAAGCAAAGGCATTTCACACACTTATAATACATATGTTGAAAGTATTTTGAGTAAACTGGACTCCCTAAGATAAAAGAAACAATTTTATTATAGCCACTGTCTTTTCAAACACTCCCCCTGGATAAAATCCCGTACAAGGTGGTTGTCCTTTCACTTCCTGGCTCTTCTTATTTGCTGTTTCAGCCCCTCAAATATGACAGGGGCAGGAGTGCACTGAAGACACAGGGAAAGTTTCCAGAAAATTGAGCTGATGTCACTGGGCCATGCAGCCATCTATGTGTGGAGATTCTAAATTTCTTGCTGTTTCCCTTGGGTGGTACTTATGTGGGTTTTCTAGAGAATTCCACTGCTATGCGTTTCTCTTTAGTAGTTTGGAAAAATTTCCCTTCTGATTGGCCGTTTTGCCTACAGTCCCTCGAAGGTACTGCTGTGCGTACCCTCACCCCTTCAGGCATGTCTGTCGAACAGAGATGTGAATCGGACTCTTATGTGCAAGGTGCACAGGAGAATCACAGGCATCCTTGCCCGTCAGTTCCTGGGTGTGCCAGACACCCCTGCGGTGGCAGCTCTCATCACCACTGCTCACCCTGGCCTTGCACAGATGGAGTCAGTGTTCTCTGAACTCCCGCGATCCTACGGCTCCATACAGAAGAAAGCACTGCCTCCCATCCCCCCGGAGTGTCAGTTGAGAAGAGAGAGAAAACGCAAGGCACACAAGCAGCTCACTTTATCACTGAAACTTTTCTTGGCCCCACAAGTAAATCACATATATATGAATATGTGTGTACATACGTGTGAATATACATCTATAAATTTACATATATACATTTGTACATATCTACAAGCATATGAATCTGTTTAACCTTCTTAGTGGTTTCTTTAATTTTTCTGCAAAAGCCCTCCTCAATACCTGGGTAGCTGAACCTGCGGAGGTGATCCCTTCTCCAGCTTTAGGATGTAGGACTACTTGAAACCAATTATCTATTGTTTGCTTTCAGCATAGGAGCCCCAGCCCAAATTGAGAAAATTAGAGTCTCCATTTAACTTCTTGGATATATTAAAAATATTTTAAATCAAAACATGGTTGAACATTTTAAAGGATGAACAATCATTTTGCATTGCACATATGTTTTAAATTTTTGAGTGATATTAATTTGTGTTCTGTATTTATTTTTTCCATTTTAATTTTCACACCTCCCTCCTCAATTCTCTTTTAAGATTTAGGATTCTCTCAGGACTCAAGCATTTAGAACTTTCATTGCTCATTTCCCCCTGGTTACATGCAGGGAGGTATGTAACCAAAAACAATTTAAAAATTTTTAAAAGTACAACATTTTTAAAGGACTTTGATTTTCATTAAGTTAGGCAATTTTGATACAGTCTTAGTCACAAACAAAATAGTAGATATTCAAGGATTGTAATAGGGATCTTTGAAGTATGAAGACTTCCTTTGAAGTCTAGAAAATATTTTCCCTGAATAAAGGCTAAAGAAAGGGCAAATAATAGAGAAGTCTATTCCAGAGAAGGGCCTGTATCCTGTGATTTGAAAAGTAGAGAAGTCCTGTGCTCTCCTTTCAACAGGCACTCATCAAAACCTAAGAAAAACAGTGGCATTTATGAACCAAGTCACTCTGGGCTATAGAGAGCTGCTTAGAGAGTTTTTATCCCAAATCAATGACAAATGTGCTGGATGATTCTCAACTAGGAGCATGAGATGACTGCAGAGAGCTGCTGGACCTAACGGTCTTGAGACAGTAGTGAAGAACATGCTCACATGTACAAACTGGAAACAAATAAACAGATCTAACGATGCATCTCAACAGCTTGATTGATGTGTACACAGACAAATGATACCAGCGCTGCAAATGCTGGCTAGTGTAATGCCCTCCCAGAATTTTCTCTCAACTCTAGAACTCTTTGCACTTTTCTCCGGAAAATAGAAAAAAGTAGTATATGAACTAAGGTTCCCTTTCTCCTACCTTGATGGAAAGGTAATACGAAATAAAAACTAACTGGAGTTACAGAAAAATAAAGATAAGTGATAATGCACAGTAGAGTTAAGACTGAAAATTGGAGTGCCTGTGTGTGTTTAAGAGAAGATGCATTAAATAAATTCAATTATCTGGAAAATAATAACGTGTGTTCGACATGTCAATTGGTTGTATAATCAGGACAAGTGGCAAATAAATTGAAAGTTGGTATGGAATAATGAAATTGGAAAGTTAACATTTCACAAATAATTTAAAGCTAATATGTAATACTCAAACCCTCTCTCTTTGTTCCTTCGTAGCACAGAGCATTTTCTAAAACCTGCAGAGGGCAGGGTGATGCTTTCCATTATGACTTTGAGTTAAAGTTCACCACATGCAATGCCTTAGATGTAATAAATTACTCAATTCTGGAAACATTATTTATGATCACCAGATGCGTTATTTTCCTAAAAAAATCAATTTTCCATAATTTTTGGAATAATTAAATGACAAGCACAATATTGTGAAAACACATACCAAAAAAAAAAATAGCTAAGCTCAGAATTATTTAAGTCTAATTATTTTCAGGTTTGTTCCTTATGGGAGAAAAAATGAATGATAGAAATGTTAAATGATAGCTTATTAAACAATCCTTTCTAAAACACTGTGGTTAATTTGCCTCTGCATGTAATCTGTACACTGTGCATATTGACTCCTAAGACCGATGAATCAGCCCCTCAGTCCTCTCTAATTGCAAAACTGTCAGGATCCTTACCTTGGCAAGCAGTGCCCCGTTACGATGGCTTTTCAAAAAATCAGTGCTGATGAGAAGACTTGTGCCAGAGACTGTAAGCAATTAATTTTTACATTGATCTCTGGAATTCATCCAAACTTTTCAAAACTGAAAAGAGCTTTGCCAAACTGTCACTCACGGATATATTTCCAATTAGGCTGTCTAATGGCTTCCCTGTGAAGAGCTGAGATGAACTAAATCTAATACTAAGTTATTTGATTCCTATTTTAATGTACAATGTGTAACATTAATAATGATTTCCATCCGTGAAATATATTTATTAAAAATAAACAAATGAACAAGGCTAGTGCTTAGTAAAGCACATTATGGACCAGAAAAATCATCTTCATTTTAGCAACAAATCAAAATGAAACATGGCCATGTGTAAAAATCTTGAGATTATCTTTTCTTGAAGCCTTAATTTATCTCATAACCCACATCTACTTTGTCAGACAATCTTAATGGCTCTAATTTATTGTGACGATAATTTGTGTAGGCCGGGCGCAGTGGCTCAAGCCTGTAATCCTAGCACTCTGGGAGGCCAACGCAGGAGGACTGCTTGAGCTCAGGAGTTCAAGACCAGCCTGAGCAAGAGCGAGACCCCATCTCTACTAAAAATAGAAAAAATTACCTGGGTATGATGGTGCAGACCTGTAGTCCCAGCTACTCAGGAAGATCACTTGAGCCCAGGAGTTTGACATTGAGTTTGAGGTTGCTGTGAGCTATCATGACGCCACTGCATTCTACCCTGGGTGCCAGAGCAAGACCCTGTCTCCAAAAATAAAAAATAAAAATAATGTGTGTAAATTTCAAAAGGTTTCTTATTCTTATATTTCTTATTTTGTATATTTTAGCCTAATCTTATGAATAAAATGTCTTCTCAAGTCTTTTTAAAAAAAAATAGAGCCTCTGAGGAACACACAGGTGCCCCATGGGTGGAGAAGCAACATGGTGCCTGCCAATGGACTTGGGTCTGCTTGGCAGGAGGTACCCAAGGGAGCTGGGAGCCCAGTGCCCTGTCCACAAGAGGCTCACCGCTCACTGGTGGCAGCAGTCTCTGGGCTGGTGTTGGCAGGTCATTCCAGCAGCTCAGGAGGCCACCAGCAGTCGGAGATGCAAGGAGGAGAATTTCAACCGCTCCACCCACCCTTCTGGCTGCTCTCCAAGCCTTTCAGGACTTAATCCCTGCTGATGCCTTTCTCCTTCCAGTTCTGCTCTGCAGTCTCTTACCTTGGAGTCTCCTGTTGGTGCAGGCACTCTTCCTTCCGACCTTCATCGGATCTATGTTTGTCTGTCTGTCTGTTTTCTCTTTCATCTAAAATTTCTCCTTCTTGCAGAGACACTTGGGCTGGTGGTGTTTCTCGTCCGCCATCTTGCCTCCTCCCCGAAAATGGCAAATTTTTAGCAAGGAAAAAATCACAGGAAAATGATACAAAATATAAAAAATGTTCAGAATTAATCAATACTTTTAAAAAGGAAAGAGGAATGAAATATTTTTAAGCACTAAAAAGAAACGACCTGTGAAACCAGGAAGAAACATGGAGGAAACCTAAATGCATATTATTAAGTAAAAAGCCAATCTGAAAAGTGTACACACTCTATGATTCGAGCTATATGACTTTCTAGAAATGTATGCAGACGGTAAGAAGATAGTGGTTGCCAGGGGGTGGGGGAGAGAAGGATGAAAAGGTGGAGCACAGAGCACTTGTAGGGCAGTGAGCTACTCTGTGCAATACTGCAATGGTGGATATAAGTCATTATATATCTGCCTAAACCCATAGAACGCACAGTACAAAGAGAGTGAATGAACATTAATGTAAACTATGTGTCTTGAGTGATAATGATGTGTTAAAGTAGGTTCATCAAATGTAACAACTCCCGCCAACGCATATGAATAGCCTCTCCCATTAATATCCACCACCAGACTGGTACATTCATGGGAGAGGCTATTCATATGCGTTGGCAGGAGGTGCATGAAATATCTCTGTACCTTCTCTTCAGTTTTCCTGTGAACCTAAAACTGCTTTAAAAAAAATAAAGTCTGTTAAAATACGACGACTCTCAGAAATGTCTCTAGAATTACATGGCCATTTACCATGAGTAATTATGCCATATCCAGATCTTTGCTGAATCTTCTTGGTCTTTGTGACTGACAACATACGAAGATAGAATATTAGCACCTCTGGACAATATTATAAAAATCTCACCAGATAAAAGGTGATAAGCTGGTCTTTTACTGTGTTATTAAATTCAAAAACACCATTGAAGAGATCTGTAAGACAGTATACAGAATCCTCAGACATCACAATCAAATCCAGGGATTATGAAAATGTGCAGTAAAAAGCCTACCAGATCCACTAAAGTCCAGTAATCTATGGACAATCAGAGTCAAAAACATTCTAAGAAAAGGTTTTCATTTTCCTTCATCCCTAACAAACCTAGCAAACACTTCTTATAATGATGTTGAGGGGTCAAGAGATTCTCTGTGTAGGTAAGAGAAAAACAACAGCACAACAGCGAGGAAGAATAAAATTTGAAGTTGTGAGAGGAAACTTCGAGAGGAAGTAGGTCCTTGTGGTGATGGGTAATTCTACGAGCTAAATTCATGTCTATCAGAGTAAGAATTCTAATGTGGATAAATTGCAAAATATATGACTTCATTCCATATAAATGAGGTGATGATAACCACATGAATTAAAACATAATCAGTAAAAAGACACTGCCCTGAAAACCTTGATTGTATGTGAGGAGTAGTGAATAAAGGCAACAGATTTCATTATAATTTCTTCATCGTAAGTCAGATTTGTAACCATGAGCATATACATGAAATTTAAAATTTAAAATAGAAAATCAGAACAATATTGAAAAACTAATGTCTCAGAGAACATACTGCCAAAGATAGAAGAGATTTCCCGATTGTTAAGGAAACAGCAAGATTGAAAAGAATGATCTTGAGTTCACCATGCTTTACCTCAAGTAGTATAAATGCTCTAAAAGAAAATCAAATATCATTTTTTAAAAGATAATCTTTCATTGTAGGGTAAAAATTACATATTAATATTTTTGTGCAGGTTTATATATGTGTGTAGATATATGTTAATATATAGAGAGAGAATATAGATTGTGTATAAGTACTCACTGATAGATATTTTAACTCTTATATGTGTAAATTTATATATTATTGTAATAGTATTTACTGAACTTTTAAAATGAGCTTAGACTTTAGTTATCTGCTAAATTCCTTGAGGATAACTCAAGTACGTAGCCTACTACAATTGTGCTTTTATTAATACCTTTTCTTATACTTTTAGGTTTTACTTTATAGAATTTATTCCGCACTATTTACTTTGTAATTGTTGAGAAAAGTTATTCCAAACTTGCAAATAAAGTGGGAGAGAAAGGGCAACATATTCTTTAGATGTCAAACTCAGACGTTGTATAACAACCCTGCACAAGGGCTATTTATTTCTCTATTAGAATATGCCTATTTTTAAAGCTTCTGTTTACTCTCATATCGGCTACCAGGAATCAGAAGTCCCTGGTTAACTTGTAGGTTGTAAAGAAAAAAAAATTTATTGTGCCATAGAAAGTAACTGGTTTTATAGCTACTCTCATCTTTTTTTTTTTTGACAATTTTTATGCACCTTGTACCATTTTACTGGTTCCTTGTTAACGACCTTAATAAACTTTGGTTTTGGCCACATGTTCATTCAATATTTGTATGACAGTCATGTTTTTAACTTTTTAAAAAGTATACCTTGACATAATTACTAAAATTATTGTAATCTAAGCTTTCTTCTAGATGTATATGTGTCTGATTTATCTTTACCACTATTTTTATTTATCTTTAAACTGCTACTTTGGTGTAAATGACTCTGTTTTGTTTAATTATAGAATTTAGTAACCTTGTATTTATCACCATGACAAGCTTGGATAGTCTTAAACTGTCACCTTGTTTTGTGCTTTTATTTATTTTTTCATTTCATCCTTGTCTTTGTCATTTTTGCTTATTTGCTTTCAAAATTTCCTATACTTCAAAAGATATTATTCCTAATTCTACTATGATTACTTCAATTTATGCAACAGTGTTACTATATATATTTCCTCATAATCAGGGACTCAAGAGTATTTTTAAGATTCCACCTCTATAAAAGGAATGATCTTATGTATAGAATGGAACCATTTTATAAGTGAGAATATATTTATTTTTCTCTCACGTTTAAAAGTGAATTTTGGCTTCTTGTCGAAGTTGTTTATACACAAAATTTCAGAGGAAACTCTTTAGAAATTATTTCACTAATACCTTACATATTGCAATAGTTTGACTCATACCAAATTGTATGTATACTTATGTGTTTGCCTTTATTTTTGTTTTATTTTATGAAGTAGTAATAAATGTTTTTATGAAGGCTATTTTATGATTATAACAGAATTATGAAAGCAAATTTGTGAAACACTGAGAAGTTATGTAACATGAATAAACACTATGATCCCACCATCCAAAGTAACCAGTTTAATAATTTTGACTCATTTTCTCCCCATGCATTTTTCTAGAAACACATCTGCAAGCAAATTACACATCATATAGTTTTGTATATTTTTTATAATATTATTTCATGAATAAAGAAATGACATTTTTTAAAAACACAACTTAAATGTGTATATCATTTTATGCTATAGAAATCTAACAACTGATTTAAACATATTTATTTTTTGTATGCATTATTACGTTGAATATATATTGCTCTTTTTAACCTTTTGATCTGATTTTGATCGTTGTCATAGTTTAAACACTTAGGAGTGAAATTGTTCAACTCGTAAATTGCATCTTTGCCAGGAATCTTCTGGACTTTATCCTCACTGACTTTGCTTTGCTTGAAAGTATCACATTTATCAGAATAGAAAATAATTCTGCTCAAGTTGTTTTCTAAGACTTACAGTCTCTAAATGAATTAATAAAGAGATATGAGTATTTAAGAATGAATGCAATGGGAAACAAGCATATTAGTAATAGCATTATTGATGGCATCTTGGTTTTCACAGGTTATGTGTTTTTGAAGTAAGAGAAAGACAGACAGGAAGGGCAGAACTTACAGGTCCAGATGTTCTCACTTTCACATCGTAAGACAAAAATAAGCTACTGCTTTCCTATTTCTTAATCATGATACATTAGTCTTATACTAAGTGAAAATTTCTCCAAATTTGTGCATTGTGTGTGCCGAGAGTTTTTTGACATTTTTATTTATTTTCTTTTATGGTATGTTAAGTGACAGTACAGTGAGCAAAACTGGCCAGATGCTATTCCAATCCCAAATAAATGTCTTAATTTTTTTCTCTGATATTTAAATAGGAATAAAGCATTTGCAAATAATTATTCAAATTGCTCACTTCACAATCTCATGATGTTCTCTGCTCTATTCCCTAAATTTGCAATATCACCTCCCTGCCTAAAGACTTCCCTAAACAATATTAATTTATTTGTTTATAATCGAAAAATGAAATTGTTTATCATTTAAAACAAGGAACTGTCGCTTCAGAGCTTCACACTGCTCTGACTATACCCACAGTATATCAGACAGTAATGCCAACAACTTAGGTAAGGTGATATGAAAAATGATTCATTTAAATAACAAAGGTAAGTAGAAACACATTGAAATTAAGCCAAACGATAGACTCCAGAAAGCTAAAGAATGGAGTACTGTGGATTGAATTAATAAGTTTTCATCATATAATATTTTCTGCATACTACATTTTTATCAGGGATAACTTTATTCTTACAGAGAGAATTGACGTACATATCTCTTTCTGTACACTTTTAACTGTGCATTTATTGGAGTCTAGAGGACAATGTCTGCAGAAATCTATTTATCTTTCTTATCTTTGTGGTGTAACTCTTTTTAAAATTCTATTTCAGATTACTGGGCTTCCCGGCCAGGGAAGGCCACGAGCTGGTGTGTAAACACGGCGCTCTCCAAGTATCCTGACCCTGACATTTGCGGCTGGGCTTGTTCCCAGTGGATCTTGCTAAGGTCTTTATTGATCACCGTGAGTCCACACAACCAGGTCACCCAGATGTGATCGAAAAGTTTTCTGAAATTCAAAAGTGAAAGATAACTATTGCTCCATCTCCCTATGCTACTAAAGTACATTATACATTTTAAAACACAAAGTAATTTAAAAAGTACATGAAGCTAGGGACAGGGCAAAACAAATATTTATCTTTATCTTGGTGAGTTTTGAAAATCTCAAGGTGCCTCCAAGGGAATTTCCGCAAGAAACGCCATTTTTCAAATATTGGCATCCAGGACACTTGGTAGCTACATGACACATTGTCATCATCTGTCATTCCCAGAATGATCAGTGACACACTTGACAACAGAGACCCAGGCATACTCTAGATATTACGTAGTAAATATAACTCCCAGTCAATATGCTGCCTCATTATTTTAAACTGAGGATTAAGAAGACTATCAGAAAAAATTTCCTTGATTTTGAAGAAGACAGACATGCATTGGTATCCTGATTCTGGCTTTTTGTTAACTGTATGTCATATACATATAGCTTAACATTCCTGAGAACCAAAAACATATGCTTCACAATGTTACTTAAAATTATGTAAAAATAAAAAATAATAAAGGTTTTGTTATTCCAGTTATGATATGTGAATTTTAGAGAGTAAAAAAAATAGAGACAATCATTTAGGTAAGAGCTGTTAGTTTGCAGTAGTATACACTTCACATAGGAATTTTATACTCATTTAAAATTGATGTTTATTGACAAAATATGCACTGAATATTTTTGAAAATTGTTTCTATCTATATCTGCAGAGAAAAATGTGACATTTACAAGTTAAATGACTTTTCTAAGACTAATGAGTAAGTGGCAAATTTAAGAATTTAGTGCAGCCATTTCTTATTCTTAGTTCAGTACATTTTTGCCATGAGGAAAAGTTATTGCTTAGGAATTGATACAAGTAACTTTTGGAGTTTTATGGAGAAGTGTGAATACAGTGAGTTACTTCATAGCAATAAAACACATTAGAGTTTATTGGGACTATGGGAGCATGCCTAGACTAAGTGCTTTACGTGTACCATTTTACATAATTTTTGTGAAATGTCTGTGATTTTCATACTGAAAATGTCATTCATTGAAATATATTCAAATGAGTGGTGATATGATTAAGCAGCTGTTTTTTGATTTCTGTTCCAAAAGTAAAATTATACGGGAAGGACAAATTTCGTTCTTTCCCACCCTCTTCCTTAAAATCCCAAATTCTTCATATCTTAGAATTGGTATGATAGTATTAATAGAAAAATACATATTTTTTAATTTCATAAAATTGTGTCCATATATTTATTTTCTAGGCAAATATTTGACATTTTTATTTATCTCAATATATTTCAGAATAGTGATATAGTTAATTGATAGAGCTTAAATTTATAAAAGATAGTTATTTTTAAATTGAAATACAGTTGTGTTAGGCTTTCCACATGGGTGTTGAATCTCTGATTCATTTTGTCATTTTTGATGGAAAAATACTTCATTACGTAATTGCAAGTTCTCTTATAATTTTATTTATACATTTGAGTTGTTTTATTCTATTTATTCTATCTTCAAATCACAATAATCGTTAAATTATAATTCTACTTATGCTACTCTATAGTGATTTTTCATGTGAAATATTGAATAGTTTAATAATGATTTCATTCTTAGTTTGCAACACTAAGGAGAAGTAAAGAACAATTTTTGAATATTAGTATAATTTATTTGTTATGTCTCAGATGTAGTACCTGAACAAAATTTGCTCCATATATCCGTTCCTAGAACATGCTGTTCTAGAGGCTATCATATATGCACTTTTGCATAGGATTTTTTAAATGATTATGTATCACACACATTCGTTTCTGAATAATTGTGTCTGTGGGCAAGATAGACCCAGTTGAAGCAGGTGTTGGCAGTCTCAGCCAACTGTTCTTTAAAGGGCTGCAAACAGCTATTTAGAATCATAACATCATCTTAATATTCCCAGGTACTTTAATGAGTTTTCACTTTAATTAAATGTGCAACTTGCAGAGATCACTGGGTGCCAGATTGCTGTGTCTGGCAACAAGCTTTCTTTATTCAGAGTCAAATTTTATATCATCCAAACACACCCATTTTTAGTAGTTTCATTATAGATGAAATTGGATTTTATTTCAATTGAATAACTTACAAACTGTTAAATACTTATTTACACAACTAAAATCTTCAGGAGAACAAATGTAAACAAAGCAGAAGAAATAAAAAAATACCAACCAGACAGGAAAACAGATGGAAGAAATGAAGAGTCATCAAAGTTCGGCATTAAAATTTCATGTTGGAATGATAGAATACTTATGGGAGTGACACCACAGTGTGGTCGCATGATACATCCATCTCTGGGTGGTGATTAATTAACACCAGATACATTTTTGCTGTTACTTTAACAAGGTTAAATGCTATGTTGTGCATTGTATAGTAACTTTCTTTAGAAGTCATTTTCAAAGCATCTTTTTAAAGTAGCTAATCACACATTTTTAATGAGAAAAATACCCAAGATATATTCTGTAAGCTTTAAATATTAGGTTATTTTGTACATTTTATTCGTTTCAAATTGTTCTGAGCTGGCCTTTGTTAAAAATAACTTATCAGTTGTTTCCTACATACCTCATCCAATATCGTGTTAAAGATAGCCGAGTAGGAACACATTCATCACCAGGAACTAAGGAGGGACTTTCAAGTGCTATGTAATAGATACTGTGTTTCCATTTTTCTGCCCCAATGCCAAGTCCGTTCTTAGCTTGTCTCCTAATCAAGATGATATAGGTGAAAGCAGGATAAAATACTTCCCATTGCCTCAGTGTGCTCAGAAAAAAAAAAAAAAAAATCATAAAAGAATTTAAGTCTTGAAGGCACAGTGTTTATGTCAGAGCAGGAGACTGGAAGGCAGGGCTGAGACCTGCAGGCTTGAACACTGGGTGCAGGTATCAAAGTAAACAACTGTAAACAAAAGGAGCTGATCACTTCAACCTGCTTGTCACCTATCTCTGTCACCTTACCTGACCTTTGGCTAATTACAGTGTCATTTACATGGCAGTTTTAAAATTCCCCTGCCCTTCAAATCACTATGACAGCTCTGAAAAAAACTATATAAAGTATGAAAATGTGTGGGAGCCAATTCTAGGAATCACTACCCCAATTCTTAGTAAAAGCCAACCTCTTGCCCTTGAATATTCCTTCCCCTCAATTAGTAAAATACAAAAGATCTACAACCACTGCCTCCCAGTGCAGCTCCTCTCTTCCAAGCCTTTCCTGAGAGTGTATGTTTGCTTTCAACAAAAGCTGCCACTTGCTTGGCTTAGGTGCATGTGAGGTAGATAGCCAGGACCTCCTGCCCTTGCAGGGACACCGGTGCCCTGCTTTGGTGCTGCCTCGAGATGCTGCCCCCCCTGGGAAGCTGGATGAGGGCGGGCACTCCGTTTTGGTGTTGCACCACCCTTAATCCTATCCCGAGCAACTGCTGCACCTGGGGAAGGAGGGCATGCTTTGCCAATCTGGGAGTTCCGCACCCTAGGCACAATAGGATTTGGAAGTGACCTACAGTAACCTAAGGCTGATTACTATGCCATTAGCTTAAATCTACATTGTGGTTCACCCCCACCAGGTAGGGCTTTTAGAGAAGGAGATTGCACACACAGATACAACCTGGAGAACACCTGTGAACCATGTGGTAACATCCCACACCTCCTGAAAGCCCTTCCCCGGAATAGGCCAATGAAAGGAAACAACTCAAGAATTCCCAGAGAGTCAGTCAGTAAGTCGCTGAGTCATTGTGTGTCCCTCCACTTGCAGAGACAGACCTGCTTCATCCTATAATAAACAGGTACTCCTGTGAAACTGCTTCCTCTTTGTGGTCACTCCTCGAACCAGTCCTATTTGTGATTTTTTTTTTTCCCCCCCAAGCAAGGAGCCAAACAACTAGAACAGCCCTGGACCTGACACTTTGATGTGTCTGGTCATTCTTCTGCCAAGAGCACACCAAGAACCGAGAAGCAGACTGCCACCCTGACAGCGTGTCCTGAAGTTCTTTTCCTGATGGTCACTAAGACTTGGAACAATCTCTGCTCAGAGGCTGGCAACATTTCCGTCAGAACGCAGAGCTGCTTAGCAATCAGTAGAGAGAGCTGTGCCAGGGTTACAATGTCATGGAGTTCAGAGCTTGTGCAGAACGTATAGGAGAGAAAAAAATGTTTTCAGAAGGCAACTGAAAAATACTGTATTTAAAGGGAAATTTGATCTACCTCATAAACAGATACTGAGCTGTTTTTTTTTGCTTTTTTTTTTTTTAACAAATAGAAATAAGAATTCCAATTTAAGAATATCATATCCAAGCACCAGGGTTCAAACAAAATAGTAATACTCAGGTGAGGATCCGCGAAAAGCAATCCAGCTTGAGAAGAGCAGATCAAAATAGATCCTTACAGAATAGAATTTGATTATGTAAGAGCTTTATTACATGTAATTATAGTTTACTGTATATAATTTGTTTAGTTGTGTGTGGTAGTAGGGACAGATTGTTTTAATCTGTTTTGTTTTGCTATAAGGGAATGCCTGAGACTGGGTTATTTATAAAGAAAATAAGTTTATGTAGCTCAGGATTCTGATGTCCGGAAAAGTTCAAGAGTGGGCATTTGGTGAGGGCTTCAGGCTGCTTCCACGCCGGGCAGGAGGGGAGACACTTATGCAGAGACCACCCAGCGAGAGAGGGAGCAAAGGGTGGGGGAGGTGCCAGGCTCTTTTGAACAACCAGCTCTAGTGGGGACTCAGAGTGAGACTCACTCACCAGCACCGCCCCCCCCCCCCCCCCCGTGCTCACTTAATCTGTTCACAACGGATGCACCCCATGACCCACACACCTTAGACCCTACCGCCAACATTGGGGATCAAATTTCAACCTGAGATACGGAGGGGACACACGTCCAAACTATAGCAGAGACATTCTAAAATAATCCTTTCTGTGGCCTTTATAAGATCTTTTTGACTTCTTAGTGTGATACAATTATCACATCCGTCCATTTGTCTTTGGTGTTAATTCTCATCGAACTCTGAGGAGGTGGGGTCTTTTCACATCATAATCCTTGAAACGTATATATGAACAAAATGACTGTGTATGTGTCTTACGAAGATTCATTCTCAAGGAATGGGAAGACACGAGCTGATCTACAAGGAGGGATGTCATGGTCCGCCATCCCCATGGCCTTTCTGAGAGAGGGAGGGGACGGTCTTTTAGAATCTGACCACAGGAGCCAAGAAGATGGGCTAGACTGAGCAAAGATTCACACGACAAGGAAAGGAATTAATGAAGGAAGGAGGAAGGTCAGGGGAGAAGGAACTTGCATCATTTCATCTGCGCTTTTGTGGCTGAATCTTGTACTTTGAATACGTGCAAAATTGCCTATCCAAAGGTTCACGTTCTTTTCAGTACTGAATACTTTACTCACTTTTTAGGTAAGGCTCTAGCTAACAATCCCTGGTAGTACTATATTTTAAAGAATTCACAGTACAAACTAGTGCTTCTTATTTTCCTCCTTCTCTTCCTTCTCAAAATATTAAATCAGGTAATCAGAATCTGTGAACAAATAGATTCATATTCAGATTTTATTCTCACTAAATGTATATAAGCAAAAGGGTTCTAAACACTGGGAATAAAAACAGCTTCCCTTTATTTAGCATCTTCCAAGTTTAAAACACTATTCTGGGTGATTTATGTTTGTTATTTAATTTAGTGTTTAAAATTTCTCCAAGAGCATGTATTATTTTCCAATTTTACTAAGTAGGAGAGCTCAGAGCTATCCAAGTTTACACAGCTGGAAAGCAGTAGAGGTGGAAATTGGATTGAGGTTGCTCTAACTCCAAAGCTCCTTGTGTTACGCGCCCCCCCCCCCAACACACACACACACACACACACACACACACCCCGGATTTGAATACTGTGTCTGCCCCAGTGAAGATTAGGGCATTATTTTTAAGATGAAATACATATTTCTTAAGTAGTATACATCATAGAATATGACATTAGATTTTTACAGCACAAACCAAATTACCATCACAATCCCTGAACCTGTGTTTGTTGAATTCTCGAATTTCTTCCATATGAGCAAAGAGAAAGGCCAGGTTTTTTTTTTTTTTTTTTTTTATGTCCTGATATTAAGTAATCGTTCTGAAATTTTTGCTGCTCCTGGAAGCTGCTTTTCTGAAGCCCTTTTTTCTCAGCTCCTGGGATACCATAATCTCCTGTATTTTCCCTACCTCCGGGGACCTTTCTTCTCCTTAGTCTTTGCTGCTTAATCTTATTATTGTCAAGGCTCTGTCCTTGTCCTGATACGTCCACCACTAAAGTAACCATTTCCTAGTCAACCACATCTATTTTGGTGGCTTCATCTGATGAGCCGAATGTTTTTAGCAGCTGTAACATGACACAACTGCTTCTGTATCTGTTCAACATTACTTCATGCAACGTTTATTTATGCAGTAAATTTGTATCAAGGTGCTGTTGTGTGGCAGGCCCAGGTTTGGGCTCTGGGAACACCGTGGTCAACAAAAAGCATATCAAGTACCTGCTGCCAAGATCAGTATCTCCAACTCCTTAGGCCTCAAATCAGACCCTCGGTGACTTCCTCTGAAAACGTTTTCTCTAATATTCTCTACCTGAGTGACTAACTCGCTGTTCATTTATATTCCGCAGTTAGAATCTTGGGGTCAGCGTGTCTGTTTATTTACAGTCTCGTTCTATCATATCATCCTCTCTTTACATTAATTTGCTACCTACATACAATCTTACATGCAATCCTTATATGCAGTCTACAAACCGAATGGTGCCATTTCTCACTTCCGTATATTTGTTCATTCAGTCTTTCTCAGTTCAAATACTGTTTACAGAGCTTTCTCTGGATCCATCTTGATGAGTTGAGAAAGCTCTTACGTGCTTCCTTTATATGCAGTGCATCTCTAAAATCACTTTTGCCCTGAACTTTAATTGATTTCCTTAATTATTTTACAACCTGAACCATGAATGTGTTAAATACATTTGAACCTCATTTGCATTCCCAGACACTCTCTGTCACACTGTCTGGACCGTGAAAGGCATCTGACGCGTATTTAATTGAGGGGTATAAGGGATGCTGGGTACGTGACCTCTGTGGTCTGGAGTTAGCTGAAGGTTTTATGCAGGCGTAGAATAGACCTGGGATTAAAGTACATACATTTTTTTGAGTTCCTGTTGAAGAGAGAAACTTTTGGTCACAGCAACATCATTGCTGTGACCAAAAAGGGGCAGACGCGTGTAAAAGTACATGGTAAAGAGACTAACCTGTTTAGAGATAATGCCAGTAGATGGATGGTCGAAATGGGCACTAAGATTGACAAGTGAAATCTAATGTACTGTTTTCATAGTGATGAGATTTAAAATATTTAATATTATACTACTTTACCAGAACATGGCCTCCTGTTAGTAACAGTTAGACAGTTAGACAAAAGAGACAATACTGAACAATTGGATGTTAGAGACAGAACAGATACTAGGGGCAAGTAATAACTAAAGGCAAACTTGTATGGATACAATATTTGGTAGACTTGCTCAAATTATTTTGGATTTTGGGTTTTTAAAACATTTAGTTTATTTAACCACTTGAAAGTTTGTATGCGTAGCTTGGAGCGTCTCTCCATGTTTGTCTTCTATTTAAATAAGCTGTACATGTGTAGATATTTTTCTTAAACGATCTTTACATTTTATTGCTCATTAGTTGATTGCCAATGCAATTGCGTTTTCCCATTCATCATCGTGAGTGACAGGATGGCAAGTGGAGGGATTTTAATACCAATAGAAATGATAAATTATGTATCTTGATGACTGAGAAAGCCCAATCAACAGTGTCAGAAGGTTTATATGCATTCTATTGACATTCATTAGCACTCTCTGATATCCTCATATAATTAAGCACATATACATATATATGCATAATTATATGCATGCATATATACATAACATACACATTTAAAACTTAATTATTGGCCAAGGAATTAAAATTATGGTCACTTTGACTTTATATTTTATATTTCTTGAAAAGTAAATAGGTTTTATGGTACTTTTTCTTGAATACATGATTTTAGATATTATATAAGAGCTTAGTGATATTTCTGTCTTCTATTTGAAGCAACTTATCTGTCAAGTGAGAGGAGCCACTGATAATAGCTATAAACCTTGTCATGTCAATAGTCACATTAAATGAAACTGATCTATGTGCTCCAATTTATTATATAAATTGTTTTAACGTGCAAAGAATATTTTGATCTGAGAAATACGCATTTTCATCCAACATTTACAAAGCTGAGCAAAGGTGCAGTGATATGTTATTCTAAATAAAACAAAAAGAAATTAAAAATACTGAAAAATTGGATGTTAGAGACAGAACATATTCTCAGGGCAAATAATAACTAAAGGTAAACTTGTATGGATACCATATTTAGTAGATTTGCTCAAATTATTTTGGATTTTTAAAAATTGACTTGGATTTATTTTTTAAAAAGATATTTATTCTTTTTAAAATTTCATATAATAAAATTATCATCTTTTGTTGATTTTATTGTATTTATATTTTACACATAAAGTTTATATTTTTCAAGTAGTCATATATATCAAAATATAGTTCATTGTCTTTGCCTTTGGTCCAACTTTATATCTCCCCTCTTTGAGATTATGTAAAGATTTACCATTTTAGTTTTAGTGCCTTCGTGGCCATATGGTTTATATTTAATGATTAAACCCTACTGACTTATTTCTGTTTATAACAGATGGACAAGTGGAATTTAATTGTTTTCCACAAGCTGTAAGGCAGTGGTACCTATATGATATATTGAAAATCAGTCCTTCCAAGATTTATGTATGTGTGTGTTTATGTATGTGTGTGTCTGTGTCTGCATATAGTATGTATTACAAAATATTTATTATAACATAATAAATTTACATGAGTATTTATTAACACTGCATACTACTGTCTATTTCATTAAATTTCAATAATTTCTATTCATTCCTTCATCACATTTCTGTGCTATTATAGCATATGTAACCAATTATCTTTATCACAATCAATCATTTGTTTGCTCTGAATTACTTCACAGTATGACATGATTGTTGCCAAAATTTCTTCCCATCCTGACAGCACTGGTCATCATATGTGTGTTCTGAGATGCAGGATGGAAGAAATAAGAAAAGGAAGCTGCAGCTTCCCTTTTTAAGGATATATGCTGAGAGTCCTGCTGTATCTTGAGTTGCCAATATTGTTCACTGTTTGACCACATGGCCTTGTCTACTACGTGGGAGGCTGGGAAGTGCAGTCCTGTGCATGGTTGCCATTATCGACATTGCATGCAGATAAAAACTGAAATACTGTGACTTAAGTAGACAAATATACACTCATATCATTTGCTAGTATTCTCTGCCTCCTTCTGCCACTTCAAAAAATTAGGCAGAAAAATAACAATTCTTTTCCTTCGTATTTTTTTCTTTTTAGAGATGCTATAGTGCAGTATTACTCCATTTGTGTGTTTGGGGGAAATAAAAGTATTCTTACCTGCCTTTTACGTTCTTTTTTGAAAGTTTCTTTAATATAAGTTAAAGAATTAGTTTCCTGCTATTTAGAAATATCTAACAGTTGCCATTATACTTGTCTAGTGAAATAATTAGTTTTAATGACTTTCATAAAAATTAACAATCAGACTTCAGCTGCCTGTTAAGCTTGATTTATAATTAGAATAGTTGTGGTTTTGCTTGCAAATATATAACAGAGAGAGAAAAATATATCATAATTATTTCATCTTATTATAAAAAATAGTAATATAAATGATCACTAAAAAGTGGGTAATGTGGTATTTGTGTGTTGGGGAGGAAGACACGAAGATGACAAATATATTTTTGGTTATGCTGAATTTGAGGTGTTGATAATACATTTATTTAGAAATGTCCTATTGACTTAGAACAAATATTTGAAGTAGAGAATTGAGGCTCAAAATAAATGAGATTTCTGAAAAAGCAGATAGCTGCTCTCGATGATTCTAAATCTCTTGATCTCTGTGAATTATATCTTGGGATAGTAAAAGTACTTATAGTTGACTCTGAAAATCTTTTGAGAGATGGGTGAGAAGTTATTAAACTGGAAGTACCATAAGTTAACAGGAAGTAAAATGAGGTTGTGACTCCAAAAAGGTGAAAAACATTTTACAAAACAATCTCTCCCAGGAAAGATGGTCAAGCACACTGTTAAAAGGATAGATCTTACATCTTAAAAAACATTGGGAGTAGGATCCTGAATCTTAAGAAAAAAAAAAAATAAGTGATTATCAATAAGAACAATAATAATAAACAGCCATAAGAATAATGGATTGTTTTTTGACAGAATCACAAGAGATGTGAAACACTAGCATGACAAGTATTAGGGACATTTGAGGAAGCAAATAAATAGAGAAACACACTGGCTCTGAGACACAATTATCAGGTGAAACAGCAGCTAGCTGGACCACTTTGGGTGTGGGCTGAATGGCAGTAGTAACAACATGTTTCTGTGTGCTTGTGCACACTACTTCTTGGGTATAGAGTCCCAGTTTTACATGACCCAAGTTTCTATTCACTCTTTGGAAGAACTCAAGCATCAGCTCCTCTGTAAGGGATCATCTAGTTCCCTTGCTAGAAAAATATCTATACCAATCTCACAGGACCACACACACGCCTCTTTCGGACCATTTTCCACATTTGCTTGTGATGTCCACTTGACCATATCCATGTTGGCAGCCCCAGAGATCTAAGAATCTAGAGGACAGGGATTTTGTCTTTCCATTTTTACCAGTAGAGTGGAAAAGTACTTTTCTGCTATGCTGATGAGAAAGAACGAGCAATATTTTAGATAAAATTTCAAAAGATTTTTCAAAGTACTGAATGCTAACAATTTATAAAAGCACAAGAACTGAGTAGAAGATTTGAGGACGTCTAAATCAGAACAAATAGTGTTAGAATTAATACATTACAGCTACTTCAAAGTCAGGATTAAATCAAATAATAAATCTAAGTCCTAGGGAAGAGTCTGTGGGACATAAATTCCAATAATTATTATTAATATTTTTTATTAACATTAAATGGTGACTAACAGTGTTCATGGACTGAAATTCATTTTAGGATAAGCACCAATTTAATTTAATAATTTTAAAGTTATTTTAAGTTTCTAGATATAATGTCCATTAATTAAAAGCATCTTTGGAATCTTTCGAAAGTACAAAAATGTCAAATCTCTTTTGTTTCTCTAAAATTTAGTTGTTGTATTCCATGAATATTGAAGAAAAACATTTGGATTTATAAATTCAGTGATTGTATTGTTCAGACTGTTGTTTTTCTCCAACATCAGCATTCTCTGTTAATGTGGATTCCAGTTAAAACCAAGTAGCAGATTAGCCGTCTTTCCAAAGTTTCTTGCTCTTGTATCGAGAGAATAGGGTGAGTGAAAACAGAAAAATCAAGTTGTAGATTCTAGGAAGGTTACACGGTGAACTGGAGGTGATAAAAATGTTGCATCCCTTGTTTAAGGACTCGTAGTTGAGAATTATGATACAAAACTGAAGTATAAATGTGGTCATATATTGTTTTTATATTTGTTTTCACATTATATTAATTGGGAATTCTTTATAATTGATGAAATACGTTGTATATTTTCCAAGATAAACAATTTGTAATGATGGTTAATAGTTACAGGAAAATCAATCAGACGGCCCCTTACTGATGTCTTTGTCTTGCTACTTTAGGCGGCTGTTGCTGTGCGTTCCAAAACTTGGTCATCACATTTTTAGGTTGATTTGATTTACAGAATTTTCTGTAGTTATGTAATTATTTTACTCTTACTAACCATTATAAGATGTATCTTGTCCTCACCTGTGTTCTTAATTTATTCTGGAAATTAGCTGCGTGGTTCTCTCTTCTTTATTCCCGTTCGATAATTTTGCAAATACATTAATTTTTGCCAGCATTTTATTAATGTAAGTCCACTCTGCTTTTTTCTTCTGATTTTCATGAATTTGATGGCTTTTCTACAAAATTTTCTACATCTAACTATTCTTCATTCTAACATTCTAACTATACGTCATTTGGAGGAAAACTCAAAGTATGAAAGATTGATTCATAAATTTGCATGTTGCTTCCATTTATCTTGAAAATGATATTTCATAATCTTGACTTGATTTCATAAGTGTCTTTGCTTATGATACTTTAATTTTATGTAGTATATATTGTATTTATATAATTAATACTGCATATAGTATAGATGCCTTATACAATACATATATAAAATATAATAAATGTGGAATATGTACATTCTATATACTTCAAATATTTACATATGATATACATGATAGAGTGTCTCTGGTTTCCATTTTTATAAATAACAAATAATACTAGGTGCTATAATTATTTCCATTACACCACTTTATCTGCACCTTTCTATAAATTTCTTCTCAAACATAGTCTAATTTTAAGGTAATTCTTATGTTTTCTGTTTTGAAACTTCATAGCAAGAATAACTGCAAATCACTGATACACTAGACTTCATCTCCTCTAGCTTATTTAATATTTAGAGTTATTTATAAACTTAATTTAATAATCAACTGATTACTCATATTTGATTTTCTCCATGATCAAAAAAATATATGTCATACACATTCTCACTATGTGTACACGCATTCATAGAAGATTTTATATTCACTTGATGTACGAAGTATTGTCATATTATATTATATCAAAAGAGAAATAACTTTTCTGTTCCAACTCTTCTCATTCACCAACAACTCAAGGAGATCTTCTGTATCAACAAACATTGCTTTATATTCCTGTTTTGGTACTGATCCCAAAATAGTCACTTACTAGTTTACACTGAAAATGTAATTATCAAAGGGACTATATTATTAATGTAATCTATGGGAAGAGACAAATCATAATCAAAATTTACTTTATTAACTCATCCTAAAAATGACTTTCAAATGAACCAAGTAAAATTTTATATGATTTGTGAATTTTTCCTCGAAAGTTAAATTCACTTAAAGCAGGCGGGCGATATATTGCAGAAATTAAAACTACAAACCTAAAGTCAGAAAGGCTGGATTTTTAATCTGGCTCCATCATTCTTCAGCACGAAGGATGCTACGTTGCTTGCCCAAGGCCTGCAATCTTTTGGCCCGACTGCCACTCAAATTTGTTTGAACCCCGGGACACTTTCGTCAACATGCGGTGAGCCAGCTGGGATTTGGGTTTGTCTTGCTGGGCACAGTGTTCCCCTCTGTTCCAGAGCTGGTGTAAATGCTCCCTCTATGTGCTCCAGAAAAATTCTGCCCAGTGCTATGCTGCACCGTGATAAGGCAGCAATGAGCTCCAATACTTCCACACTCACTTTACTCTCCTGTGGTTGAGGTGGGGTGGTGTAGGCAACGTAAGACTGTCTTTCCTTCCAGGTTCAATGCCTCTTCCCTTGTTGTTATGTTAAAACTTGGTACATGTGCTCAATTTTTTCACTCTTATAAAGGCGCTTTCCTGCATGGATCGTTGTCCAATCTGGTGTTCTTGTGGAGAGAGGCTTGGTGGAGGGTTCTGCTTGGCTATCTTTGTCATTCGTGCTCTTAACTGAAGCACGTCTGTCTTTGAATGGCTGATGATTGCACAGAAACTGCCAGGAAATGATAATATCCGCTGCATTGTATTCACACAAGGCAAAGTTCTGCCCCATAATTAAGTGTCATCACACACACAACTGCCTACCCCATTTATTATACCTGAGCGTATGTTCTGATAGGTAGGGACAGTGTCATTTTAAACCTGTCTACCTAGAGTGCTAAATGGAAAGTACAATATTCAGGGATATAAGATAAGAGATATCGGGCAGAAATATTGTTTTCAGTTAGTTTGCAAATTAAGATTTAAATAGAATATAATACACAAGTCATTCATAAGCTTAAGGCATATTAGTTAAGGGCACAAACATCTTTGAATAATTAGAAATGATTTCATAAGGAAGATGTTTAGAAATTCTCTCCATATGATGTTTTGATTGATAAATATTAGTACTGTTTCCTGTCCATGCACATAAATTGATATAGGAAGGTATATCATAGAGGTATAGATACAAAATCTTATATATTTAAACTTACAGTATGCATACTTTAATAACATATAAATGTGCAATGTGCACTTAATACATCACTGTGACTATCAATCTTTCACACTTTAATTTTACTCCTTGGTACTCAGTTTCCTGTAGTTCTGGTGAAGCCTTCAAGGTAAAGTTTATATTAGTGTGTAGCTTCATGCTTTTCAAATTTTAGCGTGTGTTGGATTTCCTAGGGGTATAAGACAGTGTATCCAAAATCATTTTCAGAAATATTGGTTCAGTGGGTCTACAGCAAGGAACAGGATTCTGTAATTTTAATAGGTAACTTTTGAGAAATGCTGACTTAGTTCTCAGATTCCTTCAATTGCAAATGAGCTTAGATGAAACTCATTTTCCCCGATTTGAATTGAAGCAACAAATCAAACCTATTATTTTGTGGGAATAGAAAAAAATCATAATAATAAATAATTTTCTTGTTCTTTACTTAAGGCAGAATATCATTATGCATTATCCCGGTCTGTATTTTTATAGTGAATTCCTTGGGGAAGATAATGTATCTAATTTTAAACTCAGTTACTGCTGATTTCTCAGGTAATAGTGAAACAGGATTTCAGACAGAGAGAATACAGACTAAAATTTGGTCATTTAATTTTACACTCAAAGTTAAACTTTACATATTTAATTTTCCAATGTTTTTTTCTCCAGTCTTGGTCAAATGCCTCAAAGGATAGTCTTGCCCTTTTTTCTTTTTAAAGTTCACTGGTAAAGCTAAAAAAATGGCTTTGACAATTTCTCTTGATACCTGCCATTCTCTTAATTCTACCCCATTGCTCCTCATTATGCCTTCTTGTATCATGGTAAAGCATCCCTCTTCTTTCTCTAATGTTTACACATGTCCGGTGTAGATGCATTATTCTAAATTGAAATGAGCACCGTGGCAGCAGTAAACATGAGAGTATTGTAACAATGTGGCAAATGTAGCCTAACTAAGCACATAGGAGGATTTACAAACTGCTGCAGCAAAGATTAAAAGTCACTCAGACAAGAACATCAGAAAGTCTTTGCCTGACCTTTAGTTAATGGGTGATCATGTTTCAGCACAAGCGCTTTGCAGCAGTAGTGAATACCTAGCAAATCACTGTTATTTATCTCTCATGTTATTGTAAAGAGTACAATCATAGCTATTTGCATTAATTCATATTTATGAAACTAGTCTAACAACACATATTGCATTACAAATAAAAGAAAAATGTTCACTCCTTTCTGTATAACTCTTACCCTATTCTATCTTATTTAAAGATTTATAGATAAGCTAATGTACCTAGAAAACTCTCCCACATCCAGTTGGTTTTTTTCCTTAAACATGTCAAAATGTGTGACTTGATCTTGATATAGGAATACATATAACTTTTTAATTTTACACCACCTATTTTTGCCCAAAACACAAACCATAATTTAATCTTGTATATGTATTTTTCCATTCAAATATTTGATGAAGTAGAGATTACATGATCAATATGCTTTGTGGAAAACAAACTTCTTTCCCAGTATGATAAAGGATATTTCAAGTAACTAGTCAGAGTTGCTTGGGCCCTTCTTGGAAACTCAATTTATTCCCTGTCCCAGAATCTGCTAACTATTTTAGAAAACAAAAGAAAACTAAGCTAAAATTCAATTTCCTACACATAAAAAAACAGAAAGTATAGGTAATATTTTTGCAGAGATGGAATAATGCCTCTTAGATCCATGTTTATTCATGTTTTCCTTCTTTCTTAGTTACAGAATTCCACTTATAACCAGCCAAGCAATGTCAAGCCACAATAATTTCTCACCCTCCCTTGCAATTTGATTTGATGGAAGAGGTGATAACTGCAGTCGTTAGGGGAGATTCTAGAAAGGCTCTTTAAAGAGAGGACACAGATTTTAAGACTGAAACTCTCAGAAATATTTGCCTTTGGTCCTCTTCTTTTATCACCAATTTTTAAACAATAATATTTTTCTGCCATTTCTTCCTAAAGTCTCGCATCTCTGGCCCTGCCTCCTCATTCTCCCTGTTCTTCATCTAGGCTGCCCTGTCATGGCTGCACAGCTAAATGCTGGCCATCTCAGTCACTCTCTCATTTCCAGCCATCTCGCACTTGGCTCTCAAATTCACCTGCTTTCAGAACTTCTTTCTCCTCTCAGAATAATTTATTACCTTTTCATTGTCATGTACCTCTAAACAGACACCTAAAACTAGCAATTAAGAGCCTCTTCAATTTAATTGCATGATAATTCTCCATTTGTTCCCTCTGTTTTCCAATATAAACAAGTTGTTCCTGTGAGAACAGTCTATGCGAGGTCATGTGTCATCTGTCTTTGCCCATGGAAATGTGCCTTATGTCATTCTACATTGAGATCCGGATATTGTACATTGATTATTTCCCTGTTCAAGGCCCTATTGTTCCATACATCTTCTCCTGAGCACCCTAATATACCATGAATTTTCTTCCTCTTAAAGTTTATATATCATATCATGTTATATATCATATTAGATCTTATCACATATAACATAATATACCTGTTGATGGACATGTTCATTTTATATCAATCATATATGACTTCATGTTGTTAGAGAATTTGATTTGTTCCTTATCTCCCCAAGTAGCTCAAAGACAAGAAATATATCTTATAACTATTTCATGTGCCTCATGGCTCATATTCACAATGCCCAACATATTTTGCTTACTCTGATCACTGAGAAAGTTTATTTCATATATCTAAATATCTTTTCACCAGAGTTTTTATACCTTGTTTAAACCAGAAACTCAGAACTTTCCTCTTCACCCTAATATTTTACTATTAGTTAATATTATCACAGTATACTCCAATTAATTTTAGAATTGCTCTTGGCATTTGTGAACCTAAGCTAACTATTGTCCTAAAGAGTCCCTCCCATGTTAACTGGGGAGCGTGCAGATACACACATACATGAACACACACACACACACATGCTCACACACACATACACATGGTAAATTAAAATTCATCATAACTGAAAAATAAATATTTGAGCAAAACTCTTTAATTCCATTATTATTTTTAATCATTTAAAAAAGACATACTTGAAATAAGCCAGACTAATCAGGTTACTTTCATGGGTTTTTCTAATTGCAAGTAGTAAGGAAAAGTCCTCATTCATTTCTCAGTCAGAAGTTCTGAAAATAATCCCCAAATAGTAGATGTTACTTTCTACCATACCATGAAAAAGTGGGACAGAAAGAAAAGTGGCAGAAATTACTCAATCCTTGTTCTAAAACTGGAATTACCTGGGATAATTTTGATTCTTGAAAATTTTATTTTAATTGGTTTAGTTACTATAGTGCATTAATAATAAAGTCCTTTTTATATTCAGCCAAATTGAATTTCTACCAAACACAACTTAGAGGGTTCAAATTAATTTAACATCATCATCACTTCATCATTAACTTCACATTTAAGTGTTCTGAAGTTTAAATATTATGTCATATTCTATGTGAAGTACTTATAAACCATTCCTTCCAGTGATGGAACAATAGTGGGCAAGTGGGAGTGTTTTGATCAGTGTAAAAAAAGAGGTTGCATTAGAGAGGACTTATTATCAAAAATAAAGTCATTTTCAATGTTGGCCTGCTCTATTTAAAAGAAATCACTTGTGCTGGCAATCTTAATAGAACCACTGGCTATAAACAAGTCCTTGAAAAAAAATCTTTTTTTGGATCCTTTTCTAGGAAACTGCTACAGTTATTGCTGATTCTGCATATACATAATTAGGCTTCTAACTAGTGTATTTGTGTTGCTTATCCTTCAATAAAAGTCATATTTCAGGTGGATGTTAATTTGGAGAACACCTAACAGTACAGTGAGCCCCCAACATAACAGGCTTAGGTAGGTGAGGGGAGTCCCCTTGGAGAATTAGTACATAATATTCAGAATCATATTTCTGTATTTAAACAGTAGATTGAATGTAAATAATAACATGGTAACTATAAATATATAGAAATGGAATTCTAATGACTTCAATTACATCATTGAATGTGTATAGCACTCTTCAACCTGGTAGGGTTCAATTTTTGAAAGTGTTCATCATTTGTGTTTATTCCCCTTTAACAAAAAATACATTAATATGAGATATATCAAAACTTTGCCTTTTTCTATTTCCTCTACTATAATATTTATTTACTTTTGATTATACATGTATTTCTTAACTTATGTATTCATTTTATTTTTACTTACATGATTACTTATAAGAAGTTCAGTAAAAGCAAATGTCTATTGCTATTATTTATCTACATGATTATTATTGGAGAGGCGAGTTGGAAATGATCTGCTAACAAGTCAAATATGTCCTGCTCCTCCTCCCCTAAGAACCGCTAGCTGCACAGCAGGGATGATAGAAAGGATTTTAATATTTTTTATATTATATTTTCTTTCAATATACACACATATATTTAAGTATATTTACTTTACACTTAACTCTTTCCAAAATGGCTTGGGTATTTGTTATTATTTCTGCCTCCTTTATTTCTATTTTCTATAAGTCGCTTCTACAAAAGCTTTTAACAAAGAAAAAAATGGCCACCAGCACCTGTCTTGTTTTGAGAGGCAAGATCTTATCACTGACAGCTAATCAATAAAAACAAATGAAAAGTAATCACGTCAGACTGGAGAAGGTTTTTATTCCTCGCCTGCAGCAAGGGTTCACCAATATGCTAAAATCAATCAATCTTTCCCTCAGACTGAAGCTAAATCCTAATCGTTAAATCTTTAAAAGGCCCATATGCAAAGCCCCCTGCTGCTCGTGCTCGGCGACCAAACAGAACGCGCTGTCACCGCCCTCGCTCTTCCCCTCGGGCTCTCATAACCAAGACAGATCACCTCGCAGGATAACAACTGACCCCGGGAACACACGGGACAAGGCAGCCGAGCAACTTTTCTCGCTAAGCAGATTATAAGCAACCTCCTTGCACCCGCTGTGCTGAAAGTCACTGCGAGCATTCTGAGAGGCGGGCAGGGAACGGACTCAATGCAAAGCTGGACGGTGGGGCAGGGAACGGACTCAATGCAAAGCTGGACGGTGGGGCAGGGAACAGACTCAATGCAAAGCTGGACGGTGGGGCAGGGAACGGACTCAATGCAAAGCTGGACGGTGGGGCAGGGAACGGACTCAATGCAAAGCTGGACGGTGGGGCAGGGAACGGATTCAATGCAAAGCTGGACGGTGGGGCAGGGAACGGACTCAATGCAAAGCTGGACGGTGGGGCAGGGAACGGACTCAATGCAAAGCTGGACGGTGGGGCAGGGAACGGACTCAATGCAAAGCTGGACGGTGGGGCAGGGAACGGACTCAATGCAAAGCTGGACGGTGGGGCAGGGAACGGACTCAATGCAAAGCTGGACGGTGGGGCAGGGAACGGACTCAATGCAAAGCTGGACGGTGGGGCAGGGAACGGACTCAATGCAAAGCTGGACGGTGATCAGATACGCTGCAAGTAGCTGCCCAAGGCCTGGAAGGGGCTCACACATGCATCATCATCTGTCACCGCTAGGGCAGAAAGCAGAATGCTTGGAAACTGTTTCCATCCTCAAACGAGAGAAAGTAAAGGTCATAAAAGCTTCAAAATAATATTTGGACATTTCCTTATATATGCAACTTCATACATGTGATTGTTTAAATAAAATGGTAAGAAACCATTATTCTCTGCATGTGCTTTAACATTAATCATTAGCAGGGCCTGAACCTTGCTTTTTACTGGACTTTCTCATGGAATTTTCCTAATCATTCAACACAATCTATTAGAATATGAATGAACGTGAAAAAAAGTAATAGTATGTAGTATAAAATAGGACATTTGGCAAAATCAATAAGATATACATTCTCATAATACCTTCACAACACTTTTATTTGGTTTATTCACTAATTCCTTCTTAGATATAATGATAAATAATAATCAGATTTTAATGACTAAAGTAAAAAGATTTAGGTTAGCTTATATTATCTCTCATGGGAAAGGTGAAATAAATCACTTAACATTTGGGGCATTTATTTATTTTTTAATACAGAATATTGAGGAGGAAGAAAAGTTTTTGTTATGAGGACTAAACTCTGATCTTTTTCTTCTGCCCAAATTCCTTCCTAAAGGGGCTTGGTGAATCATGCCTACCAATGCTAAAATCTCACTGAACAGGTTTTGTTAACCCAATATAATGTGGTTTACTTCCCACATTGATGCTGGTATAGCATCACATGAAAAATAGAAGACCCTTATCTTAACTCCTTTCTGCTGACCTCTGGTCTTTCAGACAAAGCCTAACTCTTAGCCAGTTGTCAACAAAAGAATCCCTAAACCCACCAATGAGTGACAAGCCCCCTGCTTTGGGATGTCCCACATTTTTGGGCCAAACCAATGTAGCCTCCCATGTATTGATTTATGACTTTACCTGTAACCCCCGTCTCCCTGAAATGTATGAAATCAAACTGTGACCCAGCCACAGCCAGTCCACTTGCTCAAGGCTTCTTAGGTGAGGCTCCAGGTCATGGTCCTCAAATTGGGGTCAGAATAAACCTCTTTATTTTACAGAATTTGGCTTCTTTTCTGTTGACAGTTACGTGGATTGCTTTTTTAATGCTTGAGTCAAAGTTATAAGTGTGCCCATCATCTGAATAGGGTTCACTGTACCCATTAGGTATATTTTTACCCCTCCCCTCTCCCCACTCTGGTTGATTTCCAATGAGTTTTACTTTCCTCTGTGCACTTGTGTGCCCATCAGTTAGCTCCAATTTAATAGAGATACATGTGGTGTGTGTTTTTCCATTCACTTCACTTAGGATAATGGTTTCCAGGTCCATCCAAATTGTTGTAGAAGACATTAATTCATTTTTTTTTTATAACTGAGTAACACTCCATGGTATACACATATACCACATTTTATTAATCCACTCATGAATTAATGGACACTTGGGTTGATTCCACATCTTTGCAATTGTGAATTGTGCTGCAATGAAAGTTTGAATGCAGGTGTCTTTTGGATAAAATAACTTATTCTCCTTTGGGTAGATAACGAGTAGTGGGACTTCTGGATGGAATGGTGGGTGTACTTTCAGTTCTTTCGGGAATTTCCAAACCATTTTTCGTAGAGGTTGTACTAATTTACAGTGTATCAACAGTGTATAAGCAATCCTTTCTCTCTGCATCCACGCCAGCATCTATTGTTTTTGGACTTTTTAATAAAAGCCATTCTGACTGGGGTTTTAATTTCCATTTCCCTGATGATTAGTTACACTGAGCATTTTTTTCTTATGTTTGTTGGCCATTTGTCTATCTTCTTTTGAAAAGCGTCTGTTCATGTCTTTTGTCCACTTTTTAATGGGGTTGTTTTTTTCTTTTTCCTTGCTGATTTGCTTGAGTTCTTTGTAGACTCTGGTTATGAGCCCTTTGTCACGTGTGTAGCTTGTGAATATTTTCTCCCATTCTATAGGTTGTCTATTCTGTTGATTATTTCCTTAGCTGCACGGAAGCTTTTTAATTTCATCAAATCCCATTTATTTATTTTTATTGTTGCTGTAATTGCCATTGGGATCCCAGTCCTAAATTCTTTGCCTCGGCTGGTATCTAGAAGATTTTTTTTTCCTACATTTTCTTCTAGAATTCAAATGTTTTCATGCCTTATATTTAAGTCTTTTGTCCATCTAGAATTAATTTTTGTGAGTGGTGAGAGGTGGGGCTCCTGTTTCATTCTTTTTGAGACAGGGCTCACTATGTCGCCCGGGCTGACCTTGAGAGTTCAAGTGACCCTCTTGCCTCGACCTCCTGAGTAGCTGGAACTACGGGTGCATGCCACTGTGTCTAGCTGTATCGGGTATTTTAATCGACAGTTCCAGTAAAAATTCATTCTCTATAGAATGGTTAAAAAATTAATTTTCTAAAATTTTATTTATTTACTATAGTATGTTAACGGGTTAAATTATTAAACTTCTATTTTACCTCATTCTAGCATTTTTTCCTCTATCACTGAAAAAATTATTCAAAATCTGATTTCCATTTTGGAAAACAAAAAAGAGAAAACCATCTTATTTCAGAGAGAAACGATTGTACCAGGCAAATGAGCACCTGCCTAGGTGATCCCGACATCACATCACATGAAGAGCCTTTGTGGAAAGAGAGTCAGGGACATTTATTTTTCTTCCAGCACTTCCACATGGTCGACGTTACCTTGAAAAGTCATTTTCCTGAATTTAGCTATCCTAATTCTATGATGCCCTTTATAGTTTAGTCATATTAATAGAACGAATTCAGAGAATTTTAGAGTATTGGACCTACATAGCCCTGGAGAGACTGTCTGATTGTATCCTTTATTATGCACCTGAGGAACCTGAGGTCCAGAAAAGGTAAGTGCCTTGGAAAGAGTCACATGACTTCATTTTTACTAGTTACTTATAATCAAACAGACTTAAATTTACCATCTAGATGCTGTTAGCTCAATCTTTTTCTTTGCTTCTTTTTATTTCTTTCTTTCCTTTCAATCACCTATTGTCTATGTATGTGTATGTACTGATGCATCTGCATATACCTAGTCTGTGTGTAAAGAGAAAGTGCTCAACATATAATCTATATGCTGACTCTCATTCCAAAGTTTTGACAATTAAAGTAAAAAGTGATGATAATTTCGCAAAAATAAATTAACATATACAAACTGCTGATGAGCTTCAGTAATCTACAAAAAGAGATTATTTAAAATAGCTTTAAGTGACTTCTGAAAGACTGTAGTTTTTACATAATTTTATCCCTTTCCACACAATTGTCTATCTGCACTGTATATTTTATGATTTCTTTGACATTCTTAAGTAGTAGTGATTCTGTGACAATTTCACTAACTTAGATACGGGTTTTTTCCACAATATTCCTTGTAAATGATATCCTCATTATAGCTACTCTGTCAGATCTAAATAAATCTATAAAATAATACATTATTTCCTTCAGTAACTTTTGCATTCTAAAATTGAAATATCAGCAAGCTGTGACTCACTTTCAAACCAAAGAACATATTAAAATGCTCACCCTCATTTAATTTTGAGAGTTATATTAGCAGGGGAACAACCACTTAGCTTCCTATATCTGCAGACTTTTTTCTCAAATGTGGGTCCACTGATCCCTTGCACTCTCATATGGTGTGTGTGTGTCTATGCCTGTGTATGTGGGTGTGTTTATTTTAAATACAAATTCTTAGGCTCCCCACAAAAGTGCTCAATTACAATTCCTAAGATGGGGCTGAGATCTATTTTATAGGCTACCCTGGTGATTCCTGTCCTGTACTTTTGAGTATGAGGATCACTGATGACGAAGATACCTGCCATTTAATCTAATCCAAATTTAACTGAACAATCGAATGATAATTTCCCTCCGTCTCTATTCTACAGCGTACCCAGTTTCCCAAGTCATTATTAGGAGCCATCAACACTATTCCCTCTCCTACTCTTCCCACATTCTAGCAATCATGAGTTCTGATTTTTCCTCTTCAATGTCTGTTTCTCTTCTTCCATTCATTCCCTTATTCCTGTTTTAATTCATGACTTTTCTAGGATTTCTTCTCTTCTGGACTTTGCATAAATTCATTCTCTATTTTCACGCTGATGTTTCTTAAAAGCATAATGACATTATCATAATTTGTTGCTTGAAATTCATCTGCCTGTGTTGGCACCATGGGCCTTGAGGATAAGATCATATATTTTTAAGCTCTAAAATTTTGCACACTGAATAAAATGTAATAGCTGCTTGATAATCCTTTTTCTTTCTTTGTTTTTTTAGTGATTAGCATTATTGTAATCCCATCAGTACAAATAGTCCAGTTAAATCTGGGGAAATCTAGAAATCATAGACAAAGGTTCTGGTTATCACAGGACAAGCATTGCCAGTAATGGCAAGAATTTTGCGGTGGCAGGAACATTTGCTCTGTGGATACTTTACTCCAAAAAGTCCAAGAGGGAGAAACATATTGAAAGATATGGGCCTCTGCCAAATGTGAGAAGGACAACACAAATTATGGTAGAACAAATGGTTCTATCCTGCTATCCAGATATTTATGTGGGTAATTTTGTATCCTTTCCATTTTCAGTAATTTGCTTTTTTTTGTTCGTTTATTCAATAAATAATGATTTTTATTATTTCTCAGGCACTCTTCTAAGCGTGGAAATTCATCAAGGAAAACATATACCAATACATAAACATCTCTACACCCTTGGAGCTTTCATTTTAGTGGAAGGAGAGATTCATTTGAGTAAAGAGTAGGGGATTTAGAGGGGAGGATCCACTGAGATACAGGTGGGGGAGGTGGAGAAGGCCATCTAACTCGAGGGAGTAGGAAGGACTGAGTAGCAGTGAGCTTGCTGTGAGCAACCAGCAGAGAAACTAGCGAGCTTGGAGTTCCAGGGAAGCTAAAATACCCTGCATAGTTTTTTTATTTTTTGGATTAAAACCTCAGAAGACTTGGCCTCAAGCTCATTGAACGGGAAGTTTGCAAAGTTAGATGCTTTTTCCTTCAGCCCCCTCCCCTTCTCCTTGGATGTAACTGGAAAAGTCTTAAATAATCAACCAATATTATTTTAAAAGAAGAGCACCAGAAGGACCCCTACACGGAAATGCAAACTTTGTATGTTTATACAAGGATTTCTGAGGATTATAATGCAGGAATTTATCGTAAGAGCAGGGAGTATTTTGTTGTTAGAATGCTCGAGAGTGAGTGAGAGTGAGTGTGTGTGTGTGTGTGTGTTCCAAATCTCTGTGGACCAAATCCTCTTTTATTACTTTACTTTCTTTCTTTCAAGAACTATTTCTTTTTCATTAATTATTATTGAGACTTCCATTAATAAAGTAGGATATTTTCTGTCACTTTTTACTCCTCTCACATACAAATACTAAAACACCATGTCTTATTAAATTTTAATGTAATTCTAAATATAATTCTTAATTTTATGAACAGTTAAGCACATAGTCAAGCTTCACTACTGCGTATTAAGTAATTTTGGTAACCACACTATAGATAGCACACTACTCACTGCTTTCTAAATTGCATTTTCTGCTGAGCACAAAGGCTGAAACTCCAAGGCACTCTAACACACATATCTACGTTTCACAAAAGACTGTCCTTTTGTACAATTGGAGGTTTCCACACTATAATGCAAAATCCTTAGTCAAAATATGTCAGCCACTGCCTAAGTGTCTAAAGTTTGGGCAAACTGAGATGCTTTTGTGAACATGTATCAAGATATATTGGCTTATCCTATTTTTGCCCTTTTAGGTATTATAGAGTAAGAAATGGAACTTTTGACAAAAGTGGTGGATGAATGATCATACTCTGAGAACACTCCTTCAGGAAGGTAGACTTCAAAGAGCAGCTGAGTGTTCTACAGAAGGCGGCCAGGGTACTAGAGGCAAGCTAAGGACCACCGTGGAGGCCCAAGGGTGCAGGAAAGAGTAGAAAGAGAAGTACATTTTATTAAAAATTATTCTTATTTTTGTAGAACATGTATGAGAACAATTCCTCCTTGCATGCCTTTTCCCATTTCTAAAGTTTTTTATATCTGTAAGAAACGGTTACTTTAAAAAGTAAAGTAATTTTATATGGGATTTTTAAGGGCAGAATGTTGGTGTGGAGAGTCAGGTAGAGACAACAACGGTCTCAAGTCTATCATCTTGCATTTACCGAAGTGGCTCTCGGGATGAGGACACACATGATAGACGTAAGGGAATCCACTGGAACTCTCTGAAGACAAAGATTAACCTCTACCTCCAGCGAAGCAGAAACGGAAATGCTGAGGAGACAGGATTTTAGATGAATATTTTACCATGCTACATAAGAGTAATACCGCAGACAACATCCTTACAATTTGTCTTTCTTTCCCTTGTTTACTCTGAGCTCTGTGACCTGCACTTTAAAATAAAATATTTGCCCCTTTTGAAGATTTATGCTTAACATAAAATTTAGTTTTGTTATGCGGTATGACATTGATTTAAAAAGCCTGGCATTTCAACTTTTTCCCTTTTAGCATTTCCTTTTACAGTATATTTTTTAAAATGACTATGCTAGATCTACATAGCACCGTTTTCTTCATACCTGGTCTTTGTACAGGATTGCAAATTAAAGTACACTTTAAAATTGATTCTAATTCCCAGTTGCCACAGTTAAAAAAATAAAGTTCTTGTAGTTACTATAGCACCGACATTGTAAAATGTCACTTTAGGCATCAGGTCCTATATTTTAATACTTGTTTTTCATTTAATAGCCAGCTGTGACAACAACTTTAACACCAATGCCAACAACAGATAACTGTGCATTACCTTACTGACATTGCCACAAGTTTGTATTCGTGTGTATATATATTTGGCTTATGACTGCATGTATTTGTGGAGGTCATTTTGTACAAATTTTATTTGGAAAGATTCTGCCTTAGCATGAGTAGGCAGTTTCAAATTTCCACACCTCATAAATCATTCATACGCTCACATCGTATCCGTTTCTGTTTTGTGTATTTAGCACCGTGATGTGGTGATGAGCGTTATTGAAAGGACACAGGTTCTTTGTCAGAAAGGAGACAAGTTCTAGAATGAAAGGTTGTGATCATAACTTTGGAGCTTCTTCAAAAGTAGGTATGAATGCAGATGACTTCATTGTCGGGAAGCTTATTATCCTGAGCAATAAGTTCCATTTGTGACTGGACGTAACATCACAAAAGGGGGATTATCGTAATAGCATGTTATTAACTCTTATTCCTAATCAATCTGTTATTGGCACTCTTCTGTGCTAGTGACAGACAAGTTAATCCACAGTAATGAAAATGGACTAAATAACATATACTAATTTTTTAATACTACGTATGTTGAATTCCTTTCGAAAGACATTTTCCTTTTTAGAAGCACAATAGCCCCTAGAATGTTGAACAATACCTCAATGAAGGACTATGATTTAGTGTAAGAGCAAAATTATTATCTATGTTTAGCAATGACGTGTCATCAAAAATCTCTTTGAAGCATGCTAAGAAACATTATTTCCATTTAAAAGAAAAATAAGCCTTTTTTCCTTTAAACAATGTACACCACACTGGTTTTATGTCACAAAGAATAGGTATTAGATAAAGTGACGCATCTGCTGTGTCTACACTACTTATTGTAATAAATACATTGAATGACAACTACATTTTGTGGTATCCTAGCAAAAGAACAGTAATAATTCAGAATGGTTCAATCAAAAATTCCATGCAGTTAGTAACTTATCATAACCAATTTTCCTTTTTCTCTTTTTCCTGAATATCGATGGAAGGTGAATTAAATTTTACACAAAACAGTACACTGTGATACCTGTTCCCTATGCAGTTATTTTTCTAAAGTAACTTCTAAATATAACAATACAGGCTGGGTTTTAAAATATGTCAGAAACCATGGTAAATGCTGACATAACCATTTTATTCCAATTGGATATTCTTTATTTTATTATTTTTAGAAGCATAATGTTATTTTTAATTTAAAAAATTATGAGTTAAGAAAAAGTTCTTACATCACTTTTCATCTTATTCTCAACTTATCTTAATTGGGCTCGTTCCTTACAGTGCTTTTCACATTCTCTTATCAACGTAATCAGTGGTCAACACATTGACACATCAGGATTTGGGGAGATGAGTTGCTTTTAGCTAATTATTCTTTTAGGGCCATTCCTCAAAGGCAACAGCTGCATCCTTATTGGAACGCTATATTCTCTTAACTTTTGTAAATCTAATTTCTAATACTCTCCTAATCAGCTGTTCCATTTCTGAATATTTTTGTCTTCTTAACTGCTCATATTCTAAAATTTGTAATGGCATAGGGCTTACATCTCCATAACTCTCTCCATCCTCTCTCTCTTCTCTTTCTCTCCTCCCCCCTTTCCAAAAGTGATTTTTTTTTTCCCATTTTAATGGCTTTAAAAGCCATAATAAGGTGATGACTGGTCATTTTATATCTCCAGCTCTGACCTCCATGTCTGAGGACTATAATCCAAGATCTAAGTGCTTAATTGATAGATTCAGTTGGATATCTAATACACATTTCAAATTTAACATGATCAAAGCTGACTTCTAGACTGAGTCTAGAAGCATCCTCATCCTCCTACTTTGTATTACTATGTTGCGCCACTTCCCCAACTAAGTGAAAAACATAAATTTCCCTATCTTTCTTCCCTCACGCCCTCTAACAAACATCCAATAAATTAGCATTGTTTTCTTCACATCTATAACATAGTCCAAGTTCATCTCCTTCTTTCTGTTGCAATTACTGCCAACTTAGTCCAAAATTATCATCTTCTCTTTTGTGGACTACATCAGCACCTTCCCAACTGATTTCCCTGTATTTATATTTTTCTTTTTATCATTAACTATCCTTACAGTATTTAGAATAATCTTCTGAAAGCATAGATGAGAACATGATTATTGCTCTCCAGTGACTCTGCATTCTGTGTAGAATAATAGCCATACTTCTTACCCTGTTTTACAGCTTCCTACATAACTTGGCATCCATTACCCTCTCCAATATATATAATGTGTCACTTGTTCTTGATGGTTCTCTTAAGGGCAGAAGTTTTGCTCTCCATTTGTCTAAAACATCAATATTGTTACCAGTTTTGAATTTCTATCATTCTGCCTAAAATGCTTTCATCTGGTCTTCTTGAGACTCATTTCTTCTTAATACTCATATCTCCACCTAAATGCTAGCTCTTTATCAACCTATCCTCTGTCCACCCTACAGAAAGGGGGAAATTCTCCAATACATTACAGCACTCTTTGTAAATTATCTATGCAATACTTTCACTTGTCTCATTCTCACATTTTCTTTAGTATTTACATTTTATTCTTTATTGTCTATCTCTCCTAATTATAACATAGACTCTGAGGTCAGGGTCCTTTCTTTCATTTTTTTTTTTTATCTCTATTTCTTATTGCTTAGAATAGTGCCTAATGATAGTAGGCAATCAATATCTGTATAATGTATGGATATATTCTACTCTTTCAATAAAATACTAAGCAATGATGTATCTTATCTAACTGAACATTTCAAAACAAATCATACTTTTTTATTTTCATCTAATTAAATCCAGAGGTGTCTAGTTAACTTACAACTTGGAATTTGTTATTGTTTGAACTGTTTCTATGTGAAAGAATTACAACACCATCATATCCACCACAGAATGGTATCTTTCCTAGCTATTCCCTGTTATCTTACTTTTCATAAAGCCCGATTCAGCTTAACAGGGTCAACTGGATAACCTTGCATGTTCTCTTACTTCCTTATCCAGATGCTTTATGGTGCTATCCTCTGGCTCTAAGAAGATAGCTGGTCTTTAAAAAAAAAAAAAATTAATAATGTTCTTTAGAAAGTATATGTCTATAAACAGATAACCCCATGTCATGCCCTCCATGTATCAGAAAAGCATTACCAACATACCTGATGTGATCTATATCCCTCGCTCAAAAGTTCTTATTTTCTGGTCATGAACTATTAGAAGCAATTAAATAATTAGCTCAAATATAATTTCATGCTACAAAAATTATATGATGATATGTGATGGCCTGTAATATTCCACAAACTTTATACACATACACACACACATGCACAAATTGAAGCTAGAAGATTATAAGGACAAGTAAATAAAATAAAAACAAGGTTGATAATTTATACAAGGAAAAATGCTATAAATTAGAAGCAATTGATAGATTATGATAAAAATTTATCTCTGAATTTTTTACTTGTCATTACAAAAAGAAATGATTGACAAAAGAAAATAAATATCATTTTGAAGTAAGAAAAACATATATATATTTTTGCTTTGAGACAGAAGATTAAATTCTTCCAAGTGTCAACAACATACACTGGGGAAAAGCAGCCTATTCAATAAATTTTGCTGGGAAAAGTGGACAGCCACATGCCCAAGAATGGAATGGAATCCCTCTCTCTCACCACTCACAAAAATTAATTCAAGATGGATAAAAGACTTAAATCTGAGGCATGAAACCATAAGAATTCATGACTAAGACCTCAGTGGCAATCATGGCAACAGTAAAAATTAGTAAGTGGGATTTGATTAAACTAAAAAGCTTCTGCACAGCTAAGGAAATAATCAACAGAACACATAGACAACCTACAGAATGGGAGAAAATATTCACAAGCTATATATGTGATAAAGGGCTAATGTCCAGAATTTACAAAGAACTAAGCAAATCAGCAAGAAAAAAATAAACAATCTTATTAAAAAGTGGGCAAAAGACATGAATAGAAGCTTCTCAAAAGAAGAAAGACAAATGGCCAATAAACGTGAAAAAATGCTCAACATTACTAATAATCAGGGAACTGCAAATTAAAACCACAATGGGATATAACCTTACCCCAGTTAGAATGGCTTTTATAAAAATTCCAAAAAGAATCGATTCTGGCATGGATGCAGAGAGAAAGGAACACTTATACACTTTTCATGGGACTAAATATTAGTACAATCCCTAAGGAAAACAGTATGGAGATTCCTCAAAGAACTAAAAGTAGACCTACCATTCAATCCAGCAATCCCACTACTGGGTATCTACTCAAAGGAAAAAAAATTTTCATCAAAAAGACACCTTCAATTGAATGTACACTGCAGCACAATTCACAATTGCAAAGGTGTGGAATCAACACAAGTGCCCATAAGTTCATGAAAGGACTAATAAAATGTGGTATATGTATACCATGGGGTACTACTCAGCCACAAAAAAAATATGAATTAATACCTTTTGCAACAATCTGGATGGCCTGGAGACCATTCTCCTAAGTATCTCAAGAATGGAAAAACAAAATCATGTACTCGCTATTAAATTGGAACTAACCAATGAGCACACATGTACACAGAAGGAAGTAAAACTCAGTGGAAATCAACTGCGGGGGCGGGGGGGGTGGTAAGGGGAGAGGAGGGAATGGGTAAAAACCTAACTAATGGGTACAATGAACATTATTTGGGTGATGGGCACACCTATCTGTAGCCAAGACTCAAGCATTACAAAAGTGATCCATGTAACCTAAAACATTTGTACCCTCTTAATATTTTGAAATAAAAAATAAGGGGATATTGAATGATAAAATGGACAATATGTTAGATGCCATTTCTAAAAATATATATAGGTTTAACTATTTATCTTTCTTTTTACTTTACCAATTAAGATGACATATTGCCAACGTGTAACAGTAAAATTCATCCTTTGAAGGAACAAAATATACAGTCTGAGATAGTAAATCTCTGATACCTCATAATGATGACTGGAAGTTAAAAGAATAAGAGATTGTTATTTTTAAAGTAATATTTGTTCCTCCTTTATTTTTATTCCACTTTAGCATGCAGTAAGAAGTGAAGAACAAAGTTAAAATTTGCATTATCTGTAATAAGCCCAAATACTATCATGGTTTAGTCTACATCTCTGTGCTTCATTATTCAGTGGAGCACATGGTAATATGAATAAAAGAAGTCCCTCTTTTATGAAAATGAGTAATTTTAAGGGAACAGAATTTTCATTTCTTATATCAAGATTATTAGTTTGTATCATGCTAGGAGATATATTTCTTTGTATACTCACAGACTCAAAAACATCTATCTATTGATTTCTTGGAGACAAAATACCTAAAACTCAAATCCCATCCCAGTTCACTAGTGTGATCATAAAACATATTATATATTACAATATGCTAATTTTTGAAATAGGGTTATTAACAAGATACAAAGAATCACTTTTCCATTCTTCAGATTAAATTAAAAAATGTGTATCTTAAATTACTTCAGTGAAACATATATTTAACACAATTATATCAATTTAATTGTAGAAGTGTAATGCATAAAATTTGTTTTTAAAACAAATTTTAAATATTTCCTAAATCACATTTGTTCTTTTAAAATCTGTAAATAAATTTCTTCATCAGTAAAGACTTTGGGGGTCCAAGACAAAATATAAGCAGTATTATATTTAACATTTAACTAAAAAGTAATGTGAATAAAGAGAGCAAATGCAACATGAGAACACAAAAATGTTCCAGTATATATCATGAATAGCTCCATTTCCTCTCTAAATGTCAGAAACTAACTGTATATTTTACATGTAACAAACACTGGAGGGCGCTTGCTAACATACTTCTGAAGGGACATTTTCTTAGTATGACCTTTCTTTCTAACAATAACTTACATTTTAATTAAAGTAGACCATTTTCATTACATGCCAAATACCTTGGTGCCATATATTATTGTCCTCCTTTGTCAGAAATGATTGCGAAAGGTCATGGACTTAAATAATTATTGAGATTATCAGAATTGGTAATTTACTAGAAAATGGCACATACATGGCAGTTTTTCTTTCAGGAAAATGAAACTTACTTGTGTTTGAATAGATTTGAAACAAAGAATGTAAGAAAAATATGACTCAGATGGTTATAAAAACCACACAATCTGAAAGTTTGTATAGAATTCAGAGTTTGTGATATCTCTCCATATTTTCAGGTTTACAGTTCAGTTTTAGAAAAGATGTCAGTAAATTTTGAAGAATTAAGTCACAAAGAATCATATTTCATTAAAAAGGAGTTGAAAAAGGTGAAAAAACATGTTTAATAATTATTTTCATCATAAAATAATTCACAATTATAAAAATAAGAATGAAATTAAATTTTAAAATTACCAAAAAAAAAAAAAACCAAGGGCAAAAGATCTGAATAGACATTTCTCACAAGAACACATACAAATGGCTAACAGTTAGGTGAAAAACTGCTCAACATCATTAGTCATCAGAGAAATGGTATCAAAACTACAATGAGATATCATCTCACCCAACTGAAAATGTCTTTTATCAAAAAGGCAAGCGAAATGCTGATGAGAATGTGGAGAAAGGGAAACCCTCGTATACTGTTGGTTTTAGACAGTCTTCCTTTGTTACCCTGGCTAGAGTGCAGTGGCATCATCACAGCTCACAGCAACCTCAAACTCCTGGGCTCAAGCGATCATCCTGCCTTGGCCTCCCAAGTAGCTGAGACTCCAGGCACCTGCCACCAAACCCAGCTAATTTTTTCTATTTTTAGTAGAGATGGGGGTCTTGCTCTTGTTAAAGTTGATTTCAAACTCCTGACCTCAAGCAATCCTTCCATCTTGGTCTCCTAGAGTGCTACGATTACCAGAGTGACACACTGTGCGGGCCTTTTGCCGATTTTTTTTTAATTGGAATATTTGATTTTTTCCTATCAAGTTCTTAGAGCTCCTTATATATTCTAGTCATTACTCCCTTGTCAGATGGGCAGTTTGCAAATATTTTCTCCCATTCTGTGGGGTGTGTCTTCACTTTGTTGATTGTTTCCTTTGCTGTGCAGAAGGTTTTTAGCTTGATGTGATCCCATTTGCCCAATTTTGCTTTGGCTGCCTGTGCTTTGGGGGTATTACTCAAGAAGTCCCTTCCCAGACCAATGTCCTGAAGTGTTTCTCCAATGTCTTCTTTTAGTAGTTTCATAGTTTCAGGTTTTAAGTCTTTAATTCATTTTGATTTGGTTTTTGTATGTCACAAGAGACAGGAGTCTAGTTTAATTCTTCTGCGCATACTTAATCCAGTTTTCCCAGCACCATTTACTGAAGAGACTGTCCCTTCCCGAATGTATGTTCCCAGCACCTTTGTCAAAGGTAAGTTCACTATAGATGTCTGGATTTATTTCTGGGTTCTCTAGTCTGTTCCATTGGTCTATGTGCTTGTGCTTGTTTTTATGCCAGTACCATGCTGTCCCCAAATACAGGCTGTGGTCCTTTGTGTTCTGCTTATTTTACTTTCACCATTTTGCTGATTTCGTGACATTCAGTCAATGTCATGACTTTACAATCTCTTTCTATATCACTGACTTTCAGATTTATACAATATATCCAGGTCAGCTATGTGTCCTAAAGTTTAGACGTATAAATACAACCTCCTACGGATAGTTCCACTTTGTCTTACCATTCAGGGAAAGTTATTTTAACTATGCACAAAAAGTAAGTGTGCAAAGGCTTTACCTGAGATGAAGATAAAACAGGGAATCCTGCAATTTGATCCTTAATCTTCAATTTAACCCAAATTACTTCAAAAGCAACTTTCAGACACTCTTACATATGTTAATGCTGTAGCTGTTTATGCTTAAATGGATATTTTACTTGAAACCCAAGAAAAAAAATGAAGAAACCTAAATTTTCAATTTTATTACATACTATATAAATGTTTTATACCCAAGTTTGATGCTTAAAATTCTTACATGACAAGATAATGACCTTGCTTTTCCCACAATATTTTTTTTTTAAGGAAAGACCCACTAAGCCCTTTACTGTAGTTTATTATGTTGACATTGCCAGTTCAGTCAAGCCTCCCTAAGAGCCAAAGTAGATGAAAACTTCAAAGTTTTATATTTATATCTTGATTGACTGTTTGGATTTATCATGTTGTGACAAATTTATTACCAGAGCTTTGCCCACTCTGAAGATTCTGATAGTGTTTTATTGTGAAATATAAAATATGTCTACAGGATCATACAAACACCCTGAGATTGAGACCAGCCTTTGCTAGACATCAGAAAGGCTACATTGTATCACATTGTTGGTAGAGACTTTCTATTTTATATCCTTCATTTTTAGTTTTATTTGGTGTCTTACCTATCCCTGATATCTTTTAAGATGCTGCCCTATCTGTGTTCTTTCCTAATATTTTCATAATGTGTCCCTGAATAAATTTTGGTATGACTTTTAAATTCTATTATGATTATTTTAGTTCCATACACACAATGAATTTCAGCAGTATAACCATATCTTAGTGGACTTGCAGTTTCAATCTTTAGAGAAACTATACACATTAGGAAGTAGAAAAGTTGTCAGGAACAAACCATTAGAGATATCAGGAAAAGTGACTTTAGTATTTAAAATATTTATATTTAGCTGCTGAGGTCATGAGCCTCAAGGAAGACTTTAACATGCATTTTTTTCCCATTTATAATTTATTAAATTTGATTTATCTTTATCCATTTAGAGAATTCCTGCTGCTAGCTTTGTGATGGTATTTTGCATATATTTTGCTACAGGTAACATTCATTTTTTGTTACATATTTTATTCATGATTAATATGCAAATATTTCCCAAAGCATACACCATTATATATTTAACAAAATGTAACATATGTTATTTTTAAAAATTAAAATAAGATGCATATTTAAAAGAAGTATAGTGCTATCTTCAGACAGGGCTTTAATATATATCAATATTTAAGATTTGTCAATTCTATTATTATTATTCTGTTAACCACACAAGCTATAATCCTGACCTTAGTATCCTTCTAGTCTTGGTATATCATGTGGCAAATGATTTCAAATTGCTCACATAAGCCCTGCTTTGGATCATATAGAGAAGTCTCAGAAGATGCTTTTCCATTCTGTGCTAAAATTGGATACCATTTTCAACTCATATCATCAGTATTTCCCTGAATGTATATTATTGTTTCTTTTAATATTTCAAGAAAAATAATTAATGTTAATGAAAGAGTCTGAAACTTATGTCAAGTTGTATTTAATAATCTTTTAAAAAATTATATAACTTTCTATTCCTTTCAATTTATCACAATCAGTATGTATTTTGAGCTCAAACATTCTACACTATAATAAATATATTTGGTTCCCAGTGAAGATGAAATTTCGAGACTGACATTATATTGACTATTCTTTTTTCCTCCTTTTCTTTCAATATGAAGTCTCTGATATGATTTGGTAAGTCTTATATATTTTGTTATAATTAAAATTAACTTATTCATATAGTTGAGGATTAATTTCTCATATTTTATACCAGTATTATGAATATTTTAGTCATAAATAAATTTCATTATAAGATTTTCTTAACTTTATGATGATCATCAATACTAATAGTATTTACTTCCTTAATTATAAATGTTTGTGTCGCTCTGAAATTCCTATGTTGAAGCCCTAACCTCCCCAGTGTGATTGCATTTGGAGGTGATTAGTGCCCTTAGAAAAAGAGCCCAGAGAGGTTGGAAGTTCTCTCTCTCTCTAGTTTACAGCAAGGCAGCTGTCTGCAGGTCAGGAAGAGGGCCCTGAATGGAATTTGCTGGCACCTTGCTCTTAGACTAGTCATTCTGCAGAACTGTAGGAAGTAAATATCTGGTTTTTTTAAGCCACGATGGCTGTGGTATTTTGTCACGGCCTGATCTGACTAAGACATAAATCAATACTCAAAATGTTAAACAACATCTTAAGGCCAATGGTACAGTAAGGAAGGGGAACAGAACTGGCTGCTAAAGCCACCTGAAGCCGCAGTCTACAATATACGGCAGCTCTTTAGAGCAGCGGTCCCCAACCTTTCTGGTACCAGGCACTGGTTTCAGAGAAGATAATTTTTCCACGGATGGAGGGGAATGGTTTCGGGATGATTCAAGTGCATTACATTTACTGTGCAGTCAAACCTCTCTGCTGATGATAATCTGTATTTGCAGCCGCTCCCCAGCGCTGGCATCACCACCTCAGATCATCAGGCATTAGATTCTCATAAGGAGCCACAACCTGGATCCCTGGCGTGTGCAGTTCACGGTAGGGTTCGCGCGCTCCCCTGAGAATCTGATGCTGCCGCTGATCTGACGGGAGGCGGAGCTCAGGCAGTGACACGAGTGATGGAGAGAGGCTGGAAATGCAGACCAAGCTTCGCTCCTTCACCCTTGCTCCCCTCCTACCGTGTGGCCCAGTTCCTAACAGGCCCCAGCGGACCCCCAGCTTTAGGGTACAGCAAGGTGGAACTGACATGCACTACTCAATATTTTCATTTCCAACCATCTTTTCAAAACAGACCGAAAAGAACATGCTTGTGCTTATTTTCCAAATTCTTCTTCATCTTGCAGTTCACTAAATCTAAGGTTAATTCATCAGTAGAAATTAAGACAGCATTCATAATATTTTTAAATTTTAGAAAAAAGATGTTATAGGAGACACACGCATTCTAAACATGTAAAAGAAGAGACTTGTTTACATTACAATTCAGCCATACTTTCCTTAACAAGGTGACTTGGCATTGTTAAGTATTGATGCTGTCATTAAAATGCCAGCGAAGTCGTGTTCTGTCTTGCTAATTAGGAAGTCTTTTAATGTAACTGAAGTCCATTGCCACTAATTACTACCCTAATAGAATACCTCTACATTCATACTGATTGCTTGAAATACCCTTTGCTTTTAGTGAGAAGAATTATTCCCTGATAGGAATGCTGCCATTGCTCATTTGTTTCTCAAAAAGAAGAATAAAACAAAAAGGAGAAGGAGGAGAAGAAGGAATACAAGGAATAAGACGAGGGGGGTGGGGAGGAGAGAAAGGAAGGAGAGAAAGGAGAGAAATGGTGGTTTGGATATTGTCTATGTCTTAGAGCAATAGAATAATTCACTGGAAGCTGTGGTAACTATATTGCAAACTTTCATTAAATCTTTGAAGCACGTGTTTCTTTTTGAGCATGCTTGTGCTTCAGATATCCATTTTTCCTGGAACAATCTGCAATCTTTTTGACTCTACATATTTTTATTACCATAATATTTCCTTCGCTACAAAATGAAAAGGCACAAATAAAACGAGAAAATAAAGGAAAGCAAAAGGAAGTAAAAGGCAAGAGAAACATTAGTTGAGTATGTATACTCTTCTAGATTCCAGCCCCAAATCCATCAACAGCTTTCACATGGTTCATTACCACAAGGCTATGTACTGTGGTTTGAATGTGAGCCCCCAAAGCAGGCGATGGACACTTAATCTCCAAGGTGACAGTGCTGGGAGGTGCTTAGGTACAGAGGGGTCCACCCTTGTGGATAGACTAATGTCAATTACATAAGGGCTTGAGGCTTCCATTCCATCTCTTGTTCTCTCTATAGAACGCCTTTTTCCATGCTACGACGTAGCAAGAAGGCCCTTTCCAGATACGGCCTCCCAATCTTAGACTTCCCAGCCTTCAGAACTGTAAGCTAATACATTTCTGTTCATTATAAATTATTACGTGTGAGTTATTCTCTTACAGCAGCATGAAATGAACTAAGATACTATGGTTCCAACATCTATAAAATGAAATACTTGGACTAAGTAAAGCATAGATGATTTCTAGTTGAGAATTATATTATTTTCTTTGATGGTCATTTTTTAAGAACTTTAATATGAAAGGACAAACTAATATGCCAGCAAAGTGAAGTGAAAATGTGCCAGTTATTTTATGTGGCTATTTCAGTTACTTTTAATATTAACACTATTGTTAATAATATTGTCAATGCTGCCCATTGATTAGAAAGCAAAATTCAATAGCTTTTTTTTTTTCCTTTTGGCAATTAGCCCTAAGGTAAGGAGAATGCCCTTATTTTTGAAAAGTCTCAGTTATTCAACGATTTTTTATAAGGCATTGAGGAAAAATTCAGAAATAGAGAAGGCAGAACATAATCAATGAAAAGTAAAATGACAAGATTTTAACTACCAAGGTTTTTCAGCCCTTCAACTTGTTTTGCGAGTGCAGACTGCTGAAACAAGCACACAGGTGATATCCCTAATACGAAGCTACTTTGGGATTGGAATCCAGGTATCTCCAAGTATCATTCCCTTTCCGTTATAAAAACAGTTTTCAAGTTATGTTAAATGTTCCACTAACATCTGATTCGCATTCCATTTTAATAGGTAGTATAACTAATTTTATAACTAAAATATAAACGTAACACCAGTTTATCAAATGTAAGTCTGTCAAATGTAAACAAGTAAGATTATTTTTATACAAAACTTGGAATAAAGTTCTTCAGAAGCAGCAGCAGATATATATTTTGGTATATGCATATATATATACACACACACATATACACACATATATATACATATATATGTATACATATATCTGTACCTGAGTGCCACTGTGTGTGCTTATAGACTTGCCCTGGAGATTTTTTACTTTTAATTCCATTTTATAAACCTAATGAAAAGAGATTTGCATGGAAATGAAAAGTATTCTGAGAAGAAGAGAGATGGCTATAAAATTATCCATTTTTAGGTTTTATCTAGCAACAATTTGGGGCCGTCTACACACATAGGCTACAATGAAGATTATTGCTTGAAGGCTACAAAATTGTACAGCATGTTACTGTTTTGAAGATTGGAGGCATTTATAACACAATGGCAAGTATTTGTGTAGCTAAATATAGAAAAAGTACAGTAAAAATACAGTATTATAATCTTATAAGACCACAGTCATATATGTGGTTCATCATAGACCAAAACATCATTATGTGGTGCCTGGCTGTGTATTCAACAAGCACTTTAATTGTGAATTATCTAAATACACCAATTAAAAAACAGAGGTGGTCAGAGTGCTTACAAAAGTGAAACTAACTATATATTGTCTATGAGAAATACATGTTAAATATTAATATAAAGACACATATATTTTAAAGGTAAAGGAATAATAGAGACATGGATATATCCTGCCAAAATTCATCAAAAGACAACTGGACCCAATCAAAATCCCAGCAAGTTGTGCTTTTCATATTGACAAACTTATTCTAAAGTAGTCATGGAGAGACAAAAGACCCAGAATAGCCAACACGATATTAAAGGAGAAGAACAAAGTCAGAATACTGACATTGCCCAACTTCAAAGCTTATTATAAAACTACAATGATCAAGATATTATGAATACTGGCAAATAAAAGACACATAGATCAATGGAACAGCAGATTGATGTAATCCATCAAAGCAACAAGCTAAAGAAGAAAAATCATATGATCATGTTAATAGTTGCAGAAAAGGCTTTTGGCAAAATCCACCATTGATGCATGATAAAAATGCTCAGCAAACAAAGTCTAGAGGAGAACACCCTCACCTTGATAAAGAATACTTACACAGGCCGGGCGCGGTGGCTCATGCCTGTAATCCTAGCTCTCTGGGAGGCCGAGGTGGGCGGATCGTTTGAGCTCAGGAGTTCGAGACCAGCCTGAGCAAGAGCGAGACCCCATCTCTACTAAAAATAGAAAGAAATTATATGGACAGCTAAAAATATATACAGAAAAAATTAGCCGGGCATGGTGGTGCATGCCTGTAGTCCCAGCTACTAGGGAGGCTGAGACAGGAGGATCGCTTGAGCCCAGGAGTTTGAGGTTGCTGTGAGCTAGGCTGACGCCACGGCACTCACTCTAGCCTGGGCAACAGAGTGAGACTCTGTCTCAAAAAAAAAAAAAAAAAGAATACTTACACAAAAACTACAGCTAACATCATACTTAATGGTAAGGTAAAAAGGTAAAAATTTTCCCCTTTAAGATCAGGAACAAAAAAATAATATTCTTTCCCACCACTCTTATTCAACCTCACATTGGAAGTCCTAATTAAAGCAATAACACAAGAAAAGGAAAAATAGGCATACAAACTGGGAAGGAAAAAATAAAACCGTCTCTGTTTTACAGAAGAAATGATTTTGTATGTAGAAAACCCAATGAATTAACAAAAATATCTTATAATAAGCAATTATAGCAAAATTACAGGACACAAGGCTAATGTATGTGAGTCAATTGATTTCCCATAAAAATTGGAATTTGAAATTAAAGATATACCCACATTTACATTAGCATTAAGAATATGAAATATTTAGGTATAAATGCAGCCAAATATGCCAAGATTAATATGAGAAAAAAATACAAAACTCTGTTGAAAGTAATTTTTAAAATCTCAGGTAATGAGAGACGTTTTATGTTAATTGACAGGAAAACTCAATATTGTCGTTTGCCCTTCCCAATTTGAGCTGTACATTCAATACCATCACAATTAAAATTGCAGCAAGTTACGTTGTGGAAATTTTCAAACTGATTCTAAAGTTTATATGAAAAGCCAATAATAAGGAAGAAAACATCTGGAGGACTGACACTGCTGAAGTACAGGACATACTGTAAAGTTACATAATCAAGACAGAGCGACACTGGCAAAAGCATAGACAAATAGATCAATGAAACAGAATAGAGAGCCCAGAAATAGACCCAGAGTATGGGCAGAGTAGTGAGACTTGAAATGGGTAAGAATATATTCAATATATTTAGTTATCTAGTGACATGTGAATATTTTGAGAAAATCACATTAATAGATACTATGAAAAGGTAGAATTAGAAAGACTATCTAGGATATGCTAAACTATTCTATAGGTGAGCTACTGAAATCAAAATTAGACTTGTTAGAACAGGCGTGGAGGCAAATAATGGATCCATATGACAATATGTTAACATTGTATTAATTTGACTTAAAATTATTTTAAATATAATGTATCTTCTATCAGGACCTGTGCACATATGGGAAACTATAGAGGGGAAATAATTAGAGTTTGGTCTGGTTCACCGGCAAGATTAAGAAACACAAGTATTGATTTAAGAAGAAAAATGAGTTTTATTAGGGATTTTGATGAATAGATTTAGACACATGTGAAATCTCAAAACATCCAAGTAGAAATATACGGTGTAGGAAGATATTTTTATGATCAATTTTCAAGGAAATGTTGATGACAGAAAACTGAGAATAATTATCCTAGAGGTGATGTAAAAAAACCTACGAGAAGTTTTCAAGAAAGAATTCAAAAAGGAATTGTGAGCTAAGGTTTAAGGTTTTAGGAATACTTACTGGCATGGCCACAAAAGGAGAACTTTGAATTAAAGAAAGAAACATTAGGACCAGAAACAAGGCGGATGGAGGAATCGCAAGGCAGTCAAGATGGCAACGCGGAGCACTTTGTCTTTACACGGAAGGCAGGAAATAGCATCAGCTTAAGGTGAATGTCTAGAATAAATATGCAAAATTTATTTTCTACTCTATGTCTTCAACTGGCTCTCTTTTTAAAATTAAACTCTGCTTTTTCAGTGTGCTTAGTTTTCATTTAGAGGAGTGTTTCTTACCAAAGTGCTTTCTGCATTTTGAGTAAGTTACCACGTAAGGCTGATGCTACTGGTTCAGACCATACTTTAAATATCAAGGCTCTAGAGCCGCCATCCCCAACTCCGTGAGTTCGTGGCCTGTTAGGGACCCGGCCGCAGAGCTCCACTGCCCCTCTAGCCCACGTCTTCTGTGAAACCAGTCCCTGGTGCCAAAAAAGGTTGGGGATCGCTGCTCTAGAGGATCAGATGTCACCACTTTAAATCTCTCCTTTGTGACATCCAATTATAAAATTATTCTTACTCCTTTCCTTCTTGTAGTCAATATTTTTATTTTATTAAATGCTGGTGAAAATATAGGATTTCCTCACGATTCTGAGATATCAAGTTTATTTTGGAACATGTAAGAGAATGCTTTAATTTTTTCTTCTATTATTTCATGTCACTTAGCATCCAGAATGCTATTTAGGCACAGCAAAATAGAGTCCCATATATATTAAAATACGATTTTTTTTTAAAGTATAAGCATGCATGGGTGGATTTGTGCTTTTAACTGATCCAAATGACAGATCCAGGGACTCAGAGAGGTTTCATTTTTTCTACAGATGAATTTTCTCTAACTGCTTTACCTAATAATAAGAAGGCATCACCTGCCACCTTTGCTTCCTAATGAGTTCTTGAATACCATTTGGGGGCAGCTGTTTTTCCACCTGAAGGATCAAATTGCTGTCATTCTGAACTAAATTACTTCCTATCCTCATGAACCTAGAAAGACAAAAAACCTTTTATTTTTGCCTGTTTTTTTTTTTATTCATTGCAGAATATTTTTCTATTATTTCATGATAGAGTTGAACATTAAATAGAAGTTTTTAGGTTTAGCACATATTTCTCATTTGTAATAAGGATATCTTACGTACACAATTATGATGGTTGTTAACTTTTTGATTGACTTCCTGAGATTATATTCCAGAAACAATTGTGGTCTTTAGAGAACTAGTTGAGTTTAGAAAGTTAGGCATATAATGAGAGCTCTATTTATATTAAAGTTATGTTGGCTTATGACACCAAATCTAATCATATGCAATTGATATATTTTTTCAGAAAAGTCTATTATAGCATGTATTTCTGAAACAAAGATAGCACTGAATAAACACTCTTAAGCAGTTTTCTTAGTGGGAACAAGATGAAAGAACACGGAAATGGATCCTATGTAGAGTAGCAAATTTTCTGAGACCAGTTCCATAAATAACTTATATATAATAGTAGCTGAAATTCCACCACTATAAGGTGTTTTGGACACCAAAGCTCACTGGTTTGCATGTCCAATATTTATGGAGAAGACCAACCACAATTTTCCGTGGATCAAATTAAATTTACATGGATGGTCTTTTCACTTAAAATCCAAATAAGACTGACAGGCGCGGGTTCAAACCCCAAACAGAAATTGACGTAGCGTAAAAAATTGGATCAATTTCCTCCGTTTCACAAATGAAGCAGCAAAGTTTTATTAATATTCTCTCAATTGTCCACATTCCTTGCCAAATGACCATAAAAAAGGCAGTTTGTGGAAAAGTAATATTAACTGCAGCCATTTACATCAAAATTTTAACTATGGCACCCAGGTACTCCTCAATCATCAAGTCACACTTATCAATGAGTCAGATTCACTTTCTGGTGAATTTTACTTGTGTTTCATTCTGGAACTTGCTTAAGATGCTTAGCATCTAAATTTGTGGCTCATGCCCTATGCTTGACAACTTATGTTTTAAACAATTGCTTAAGATTTATAAATATGTAGAATAGGAGTGTACATTTAAGGAAATGATTTAGTAAAAGACACTTTCTTGCTTACTCATAAGCACATAAAACCAAAGGAGAAAAAGTGGGAAAAGACTACTCAGATAGAAGAAATTAGCAATTTCAATAGGATAGTGGCAGAAAACTTTCATCCAAAATCATAGTTTATTTTTTCTCACTTTCTAACTAAAAAATGTTAAAAGATATGCTGGCAATAAGAACCTTTCCCTTTATTAAGTTGAAGAAATTCTCAAATAGGTGAGTCCGTAATTCTGGAATAGGTACCTAATAAGTCATAACTGCCAGGAAAAATTCATTGAAAACAATCAAATATTGCTATCCTTGAAAGCTGTTCAAAAATCTTAATTTGTGCATACATTAATATTCAGTGATACATTTTGTCATTGTACATACATAGAAATTCAGAAGAGGGTGATGGGAACATGAGGTTTGGAATAATCTCCTCTGTATTGTTTACATTGCTATGCATGTTACTCTAGGTTAAAGGGATAAATTTATTCTGATGTCCACAATCAAGAAAGTCATCCTTTGCAGTAATCTTGGGGATGGAAAAACTACCTAATATTGACATGCTATGTCTAATAATTAACAGTGTATGTAACATATTTGCATTTCTTACTGTTGCTCTGCTTTAATAGAGAAATTTGCATGGATATTTTTTGGCATTTGTTCCAGTGCACATAAGAATATTTTCTTCAGCTGACACACCCTGAATAAACCCAAAAAAGTCCATGTTAACGCCATGATTCTAGTAAACTCTGTAATGATTCCTCATGGGATATGTTAAGATAATGCTAAAATAGGTTATTGTAAGTCAAAATGTCTCTGGGCAAAAATAAATTGCTTCCAGAGCCATTAAGGCTGCTGAGTAAGGTTTTTAACCCACCAAAAATGATTCTTCATTTTACACAGCATTTCTTCATTCCTTTTAATTCTTGTTGCAACTTACATTTTTTTCCTATACTCACAGTTATATTAGATCTTATTTATTATTTTAAAATAATTGAATTATATCACTTCCATTGATTTGGAGCACTTAAGAAAAAGGTTTCTGTAAGGTATAAAAATATTGAAATATTGACATAATGAAATATAAATCATTACATGGAAAAGACATAAACAATGAGTAGGAAATAGACCTAAGGCAAACAACTGGGCAGAGTAGTATTACAAAGATGAATAGTCACAGTAATTCCTATACTTTATTGATCTCCTGGTATCTGCTATTAATAGAATATATTTTGTTTGTTGTCTTCAAACATGTACTCTATTTATATAGTCCTATGGCACCATTTTTGTTTCATTGATCACCATTTGTCATCTGCACCATTTTAACAATTTGCTAAACGTTCTTCGACAACTCTTAAGATTTGTACTCCCATCTACAAAAACACAGCCTGTTTCATAGGTGAGCCTGCTTCTTTAATTCAGAGCTAACAATTTAACTTTATTGAAGAGGAAGCAAAGACCAGCAGTGCAGTGGCAGGCTGATTTCAGCGGGCCATAAACAGGAAGTGTCACCAGCGGTGATCTGGCAGACACCGAAAGCAACAAGTGAGCAAAGTCCCATTGCGTCTTAGAAAAGATGTATCATATCAAGATATTTGGGAATGCTAAAATAATTGATCATTTTTGTTACATTATTTAATTCTTTTAACAAATTAGGGTTCACATATTTGTCCAATGCTCTTTTGGTAAATTGGGGCGTCTACATGCAATTGGAAATACTGACATAGTATCTGCCCCCAATTTATAGTCTACAAATAATGAGTGAGCCTTAGCTCCAACCTAGGCAATGACAAAGACTTTACTTTCAGTCTCTCCTCGAAATTTATAAGGAGAAATAAAGATGAGCATGAAATAACTATGGGGCAAAGGAGTAATTGCTGTTATATCAATGCTGATAATGAAGTCGAGAGCAGAAGAAGGAAATATTACTTTCCTTGAGGAAGAGGGAGTTGGGTGGGGTTAGGATAATTCCTGAAATGAGGCACTTGTGTTAGGCTTCCACTAATGTTAGAATTAGCTAAAAATCTTATGTGCAAAAGTAGTACAACAATACAGTTTCATAATACATTTATGAAATAGAAACCTTTAGAAATGTTAATGATATTTATCTTTTATGAAATATATGGCTTACATAATACCAATGTGATTACTAATTAGTTTGGAACATTTTTGAAGTCCTATTATATGCTAACTACCATACATATACGGAACAATGGAAATAATGATGAATTTAGCAAATACAATATTAACCTTTAAGAAGTCTAGTAAAAACCATTAAAGTAATTGCATGGTATGTGTGATTAAAAATGTGGAAGTAGGATGTGCTGGGAAAACATGTATGAAGGATATTTAGCCTGGACTAGGCATAAGGGAAGCCTTCCTGTAAAAATAGCATCTAAGCAGAACTGTAAAACATGAACAGCTGTTGATGTTGGGTTAGAACTCTGAGAACAAAGTTTTCCAGACAGAAGGGACAGTAAATTTGCAGTAACACAGTCTAAAGAGAAAACTTTATGCTGAAAAAAATCAAGAGTCCATAACTATTGGAAGGGTAATAAAAAAGGAAGAGTGAAGGTGCAGTGAGAGACTAGGTCTTGAATTATATTCAAGCTATTATGACTACATATAGCAATTTTGACTTTTGTCCTAAAGAAACTAGTTGTTTAAAAGTTTTTAAATGGAAAAAAGACACAATGACATTTGCATTAAAATTGTGTTCTCTTCATTGTGGAGAATAAATTCTGTTATGGCTATGTGAACTTAAATGGAATGGTTAATCTTTAATTGCTGAATGTAAGATTGTGTGGCGGGTGTGTGTGTGTGTGTGTGTGTGTGTGTGTGCGCTCATGCATCCATTAGATTAAATATGTTAATTTTGTTTTTCAGATATTTTGGGTCCTTAATATTGTTTTAACGTCTCATTTTTTTTAATTTCAATATTAGTGATTAATTCTTCCTCATCTTTATGTAATGATCTTTTAAAAATCTATTACAGTGGTGTGTTTTGCTTTAGAGAGTAATTCATCTAAGTTGCTATAGCTAGTGCAGCTGTCCTTTAGTAAGCATTTGCTTGGTATAACACACCCACCACACTCTCTTTCCAAACATTCTCATGAATACAAAGTATTAACATTACCATCATTTTCTTTCAGATAAAGAGGTTTAATAGTTTATTTATGGTTTAGCAGCATAACCCCCAAATTTATGCTCATATGACCACTGGAAAAAAAATAAACACAACAAAATAAAACCATAAAACTTATACTTAAAAATTTAAGGGGAAGGAGTTAGGCCATCCATGGATTTAAAAAGCTATATTATTAAAAAATATTGAGAATAAAATAATTTTATTAAATTTTCAAAAATGTGATCGTGGTTAGATCACTACTAGAAAGAAATTCAGAGTTTTTAATTCCTGTATTTACTCACTCCTTATCATGTTTATTGAACACATACTATGTGTCATGCAATGTTATTGGTGAAAAAATAAAGAGTACTCAATGACCATGCTTAATATGCAACTCAAGGAGATGAAAAGCAAACAAAAATAAGAGAATACTAAATTTAAGGTCAGAAATAAATTAAAAATATTATAACATAAAAGTCATATAGCTAATGAAAAGGACAAAATTGTAGTTCTTTAAAAATAAAAACCACACTCTAGAGGCACAAAGGAGTAATGGAAACTTAAAACATTATATATATGAAAACACATGATTAATTTGAAAAGTCAGATACTATTCTAGGACATATATTTAACAGATGAATAAAATACAATATTGCCTGTTATCTTGGACTTTCAACGAAAAAATTTACAAAACTGACAGCAGTTAGTTATAAATGCCCTCAACATTCCAACGAGGAGCTGCTCATCTTGTGCACACAGGACTTATTCAAGAACGGGTGAACCAATACTGCAACAATCACCGCATCATTTACTGCTAGTCTACACCAAGAGAAGACTAGAAATTCAAAGAGCAATGAAGTTATACATTAGTAGAATTAATGAGCTCTGGATTAGTTGTGTTTGTGGTGACATTTCTGCCCTGCTCTTGAACTGGCACTCTCTCTCTTACTTAAAGGCAAGAAAGGGCGGCTTCCAGAGAATTAGTGATAAGCACTGAGAGTGCAAGAAGGTGGTTCCCCCTACCTGGATTTTGCTCAGTGGCAAGAAGTCCTAGGCCCCACCCAGAGTTATTGTCAGAATGAAGTTGAGAGTTCACAAGAAGTTGTTGAGCTGTACATTCTAGAACCTGACATGCATAACAACATGAACTCTGTTCTCTGGATCTTACCTTGTGAATTCTACATAGAGGAGACCGATTAGAAAAGCCATAGATTGCAGAATGAAGACAGAGGGCAGAGGTAGGCAGCCCGTGCTACCAACACGTGGCATGTATTGCACAATGTGGCGTGTACCATGCATTTATCGTGTCCCAACTGGAAATCGAAGGAGAGATGAGACTCAGGCAATCTTTATCAGTACCCAGCAATAAGGTGCCCCATGACTGTGGTGACAAAACAGCAAATAGTGGCCTGTTTTCTGACAAAGACAGCAATGTAGGGGGGCAAAAACAGAGTACATCCCCCAGGGCAGTAGTGCAATGACACTCCGGCTGATCCACTGATTGCAGCCTTGTGAGACCATGAAGCTAAGCTATGCCCAGATCTCTGACCTGCAGAAACTGTGAGGTAATAAGTATGTACTGCTTTAAACTACTTAGTTTGTGCAATTTATTACACAGCAAGAGATAACTCGTAGTGATAAAAACCTATACAAAATATCATAAATGACAAGGAAAGTTTCTTTCATAACTCAGAAATAAGATAACTGATTTTCTAGATAAAAATGTTCTGTAAGAAATAAGTAACATTTACATATATATACGGAGTTGACGTTCCCCAAATATAAGAGGAGATGTTGCTTTTTATGAAAGAAGAAGAAAGCATTAGAAAAAAAGGAATGGATCTATTTAAAGAACTGTGGATTCTTTAAGATAAAAAGCAATGTTGCAAGGCAAAGTTTTATTTTCTTTCTAATTTCATTTTTATATTACAACTGCTGACACATCAGAAATTAAAAATATATATTATTTCCGCGGATATTTTACTCATTACTGATTTTCCAGCATGAAATATATTGTGATAGTGTATTGTTCTTCTCTGGAGTAGACTGCAATATTTTTTTCCAACAGGTATTTAAATATTTTTGGCAGCTTTAACAAGAAAGTACAGCAGAGAAATAAAAGTAGATATAATTATGTCAGTCATCACTACAATATTACTCCAATTCTTTTTTGACAAAAAAAATATATTCCAGTCATAAAATGATATGTATTGTAAATAATATTAGATTTTTATGCTGATTTGATAATAATGCAATATGCATCACTAAATCCAATGCCTTTTGGGACTGAAAATAAGATAGCTCTATGTAATTGTCTTTCAGAGCATGTTTTCCATTATAAGGGGACCAGAAAACCACTGAGGTATATCTCTACTTTCAATTTAACTGATACTATCTCTCTTTGTATTTGTCTTAATCTTAACTTGAGGATTTATTGGGTAGTATTTCTGCATTCTCTGTAATTCCTTTTAAAGAAATACTGACCATGTGTTTTAAACTCTCTCTATGGTTTCTATAAATTAAATGCAGGCTTTATTTTCATACAGCTCACATCAAATCTGTAAAACTGTAATAAACTAAGTGTAGGTGAAAATATAAATACATGCCACATTCATATTCATATTCTCCCAGATACAATTTTAACGTTATAAAAGTTTATAAACATCTATCAAAAAAAGGAACATTTTTTGGTAAGAATGACAGCAGAAAAAAGGGAAGATCAGTATATGCATTAAAAGGGGGAGGAGGGAGGGATTGGTACAGAGAGAGCAGAGATGGAAAGGATAATAAGGGAATGTTATCAGTGGCTACATGCCAAGAATTGTTATGGCTAAATTGCAATGGGGAAATGCCTAGAAAAAATTATGTCAACAAACTTACTGAAGATTAAATTTAAAAAGTTTGAACTGTCCTATAAGTTTAAAAAATTTTAGCAGAGATTAAATAACTGCACATAGATAAAACACCAGAATCAGATAGTTCTATATAAGAAATCCACTTAACTTCAAGAAATGCTCATCCCAAGTATACATCTTTTTGAGAAAAAGAGAGTACGCCTTCTGACTAAGATTTATTGGACCAGCTTAACCTAATAGCAAAATGAGGTAAAATATTAGAGGCTAATTTTCCTCAAGTATCAAGCTGCAAAATTTGTAAAAACAAACAAAGGAAAACCAAACAAAAAAGCATATTAAATCAACTGCGATTCTAAAGATAATATATAATCACTAAGTCCATTTAATTCCATTTTTCAAAAGGTGTTTTTTTTTAAACAGCCATAAATGTCATTTGCCACACCTACACATCAGAACAACTCATCCTGAATGGGACAAGAATAGAAACATTCTCTTTAAAATCATAAATGATGTAAAGATAACCACCAATATCACTTCTATTCAACATGATATTGGCCCTTGTTGGGGCAATAAAACAAGAAAAAGTAATTAAAGTATAGGTTTGGAAAGTAGTAAATAAAACACCTATTACTTTCAGATATTATCAATGTTGTTTAATAGTGAACCCTGAGGAATCTATAGACACATTAGAAATAACAAGAGAAGTGGGCGTGGTGACTCACACCTGTAATCTCAGCATTTTGGGAGGCTCAGGAGGGCGGATTGCTTGAGGCCAGGAGTTCTAAATGGGCCTGGGTGACATAGGGAAACTCTGCTTCTACAAAAAAATTTAAAAACTAAAAAAAAAATTGGCCAGGTGTAGTGGTTTACACCTATAGTCCTAGCTGCTCCAGAGGCAGGAGGATTGCTTGAGCCCAAGAATTTGAGGTTACAGTGAGGTATGTTTGCACCACCACACTCCAGCCTGGGCAATAGAGTGAGACCCTATCTCTAAAAAGGGGAAAGAAAAAAATAACGAGAGAGTTTAACAAATTAGTCGGGTGTACAAATAACATATGAAGTCAGTTGCATTTTTTTATATTTAAAGCAAAAATGTAAATAAATTAACCCACTTTTGCATTGCATACTATTTACTGCAGAATTTGAGTATATAAATTTCCTAGGAATTAATCTAATAAGAATGTGAAGGCTTCCTACAGTAAAGGTTATCAAATATTTTAGATAAAAATAAATTTAAATAAATTTTATATATACATGTATAGTTGTATTATATTAGCATATATTCTGCATTACTATGTATTAATATATTACTATAACATTATATGTGATTACTTTTATAATCACATATATAATGTACATAAGTAGCAAAGCATTATCACAAAGATGTCAATTTGTCCCAAATTAAGCTGTAGGTCCAATAATACTGAAATACAATTTTCAATACAATTGTTACAGAGCTGCAAACATGGTTTTAAATTTCACATGACAGAACTGAGGTCCAAAAACTAGTTAAATACTTTAGGAAGAAGACCAGAGAGGGATGACTCATCCTATGAGAATATATTAATATATCTGATTAACATACATTAATAGTTAAGGTACTGTGTTGTAGGTATATGAATATCCTATTAGACAAGGAAATCAACAGAAGACTGAAGAAATATATTCACACGTCTATGAAACTTTAGTATATGAAAGATGTTGCATATAAGACCATTTTTTACATTACATATAGCAGAAAAAGGTGATATTTAATAGAGTTGAAAATCTATTATCAATAAGATGAGATTAGATCTCTAAATCACATTGTATAATTTACTCAAGACGCACTAAAGTAATTAATATCAAAACAAATATTTTAACCCTCTTAGTAAACACATGTGTATTTTAGGTCTTTAGATAAGCGTACATTTTTAATTACTTTTTAAAAAAGCCATCAAAATGATTTTTTAATTTAAACTGTCTTATGAAACCGTGTCAAATTCATAGCATTTGGATTGAATTAAGAGGGTGTCATATAAAGGAGAATCAGTTTTTAAAAGGAGCGTAGACATATACTGATAATGGCACACAATAAAGCATAAGGCGTATTTATTATGAAGTAGAAGCACAGCAGAAATATAGAAGAGTTAATGTGATCCTTTGGTCCCCAATTATCTCACAGAATCATGCTCAGGCTGGGCATGTTTGAATGCAGCAGAGAAAGTTTTCCCACAAAAAGAACCAATTATGCCATTTGCATATTTAGTGGGAAGTTGAAATTAGATCAGGAAAAAACTAAAACACTAGTTAACAAGATTCTTCTTTGAAAAAATGCCCTTGTTGAAAAGTGTTGGGCCTCCCAGCCTCAAACTCTGATTATTATTGAGAGGTTTAACGTTCCTCAGGCCAAGCCAGACCTACAAAAGTAGAATATTTCTAAGCTACCACCAGGAAGTAATAAATAAACATCTGGCTTTTTCATCCCACCTGAGGGAATTTGGAGATAGTAAGTATAAAGGATTAAGGATGTTTGCTTCAAAGATGAACACTCGGCTAATTTTTTTCTATTTTTGGTAGACACGGGGTCTCACTATTGCTCAGGCTGGTCTTGAACTTTCTAGCTCAAGTGATCCTTCTGCCTTGGCCTTCCAGAGTGCTAAGATTACAGGTGTGAGCCACCACACCTGGCCTATATAAGAATATTTGTATAATTTGTATAAGACATTACAGGGTAGTGAAGCTTAAAGCTGCCCCCCACTTTTAATTATCCTTTTCATATATTGCTTATTATTTTAATACATTTGATATACTAAATTTTGTTTCAGAATTTTTATCTCTAAGTTCCTGAAGGAATTTGTTCTGTAGTTTTATTTTTATCAAAGTGATGCTGGCCTTGTGAAATGAGTTCAGCGATATTCTTTGTTCAATTTTCTGCAAGAGATTGTATGTAATAGGTACTATTTCTCCCTTAAATGTGTGGTAGCGTTTACTATTGAAGCTATCTGGGCTTGAAGTTTACATTGGAAAAGATTTTCAGTCATTCAGGTTATCTGTTTCTTTTACAATAAGCATTTGTAATTCATCACTTTTTAATAAATGCGTCTCTTTCATCTGAATTGGCATAAATACAATTAATAAATCCTTATCCTTTTAATATCTGTAGAATCTACAGTAATATCACCTTTCTCATTCCTGATACTGGTTATGTGTATCTTATGTCTTTTTCCTGATCATTTCTTGAGCAGTCTGATTAAAAGTTTAACACCGATATTGATTTTTTCCAAAGACTTAGCTTTGTATCTCATCAATTTTTCTTGTTAATTTTTGATTTCCATTTTATTTATTTCAGTATATTCATTATTAATTCCTCCCTTCTGTCTACTTTAGATTTCATTATTTTATTTTTTTTTTTGTTTTTAAGGTAGAAAATGAGATCTTAATTTTGAGAACATTTAAAAAAATTAGGCATTTAGTGTTACAAGTTGTCACTGAATTACCACTTTAGTGACATTCCTGAAAGTTTGATAGATTGCGGTTTCACTTTTATCCAGTTCAAAATGCTTTAAAATCTTCATTTTGATTGCTTTTATCCATGGTTTATTTGAAAATGTGTTAGTTTCCAATATTTGGACATTTTCCAGAGATTTTCTGTTATTGTTTTCAACCGAATTCCATGAAGTTTGAAAAACTTACTTTTTATCATGACTCTTTTCAAATTTATTGAGATTCATTTTATGGTCCAAGATAAAATCCATATTGATGAATATGTGATGTTATTTGAAAAAATGTATTTTTTTGCTATAATTGGGTACAGTTTTCTGTAAATAATACTTAGGTCAAGTTGGTTGGTAGTATTGTTTGGGTCTTCTATATTTTTGCTAATTTTCTGTTTGCCTGCTCTGTCAATTATTAGGAAAAGACTACTAAAATACTGGGCAAAAATTATAAATGTATCTATTTGCCCTTGAAGTTTTGTCATATTTTGTCTCACATATTTCTTAGCTCTGTTACTAGATGCATTGACATTTGGTATTGTATCTTCTCTATAAATTGACATTTTTATCATTATGAAATACCATTCCTTACCACTGGTAATATTATTTGCTCTGAAATCTTTGTCTAATATTGATAGAGCCACTCCAGCTTTATTCTTAGTAGCGTTGGCATCTTATAACTTTCCCTGCCACTTTACTTTTAACCTATTGGGTGTCTCATAGCTAACATATAGTTGAAAGGTGTTTTTTATTTAATTCAACTTATTCCCTCTAATGTTTTCAGGTGGTTCTTTCTTCAGCCTCAATTACTTTCCTATCATGCATGCATTGAGCACTACTCTGCAGAAAAAGAATACTTGAGGAAGACCCTTTGCATTCTTCTAGAACTTTCCTCTCTGGTATTCTGTTCTGCACACTCATGCCCCCTTGGTCTCCCTGGATTCTCAGCTCCTTCCCCTGGACCCTGTGTTTCCACCCGGCTAAGCTGAGGCTCCTACTTGCTATACCACCTACTGGAAAGTCTCTCATGGCAGTAGGATGGAACAATCCCTTGGTTGGCCTCATTTCTTTCCTGTCTCTTAGGGATGTCTGCCCTTTTTTGCTTGATGTTCAGTGTTCTGAAAACCGGTTTCATCTATTTTCTCTGAATCTTGGGTTTTGTCAGGTGCAAAGGTAAACCCCATGCACATTACTACATCCTCATCAGAAGCAGATGCATTGTCTTTTGTTACTCTCTTCCTTCCCCTTCCTGTCTACTTTTCCCTTAAATGAATAGCGTTAACATGGCATTTTGATATTCTATAAGAATTTTAGTTATTCCTTTTGGCAATATTATAGTAGCTCTAGGAGAAAAATATTCATCCTTTTTTGTCACAATAAGAGTAAATATTTTTTAACTTTAAATATAAGAAACTTACATCAGTACAGTTCTATTTATATCCAAGTTTGTGATATAACTGTTACTAATCTTATATCTATGTATCTGCATATTCATAAATTCCTCAATATTGTGTAGTTGTTATCTCTTATAAAGAATAATATATTTAAAAATAATGGAAGGAGAACCTTTTTAGTCTTTTATAGGTTACCCTTACTTATCATTCTTTGTGTTAATCATTCTTTTCTAAAGATCTAAGTTTCATCTTTTATCATGTTATGTCATCATGGAAGCTGGCTTTTGAATTTCGTGTAACACTGTTTTGATGAATAATTCTCCTAGATTTCATTTATATGAAAAGCATGTCATTTTCATTCTATTTTAAAAGTTCTTTTAAATAGAAATGGAATTATATGTTGACATATTTTTCTTTCAGAATTTCAGTGATTCCATTCCATTGTCTTCTGTGTCAATATATCATATATGAAAACTGAGCTCCAAATTGTACCATTGTTACCTTATATGTATGTGATGTTTTTGTCTAACTGCTTTCAGTATTTTCTCTCTTTTTTAAATCAGTTTGATATGACACACATATTTATCTTGTAATTTCTTTCTACTAAATCTGGCTTTGGGTTTATCTATTTCTTTCTTTTTATTATATTTACCTTGTTTTTGGTTTGCTAAGATCCCTGTATATGAAAGTTATTGTTTTTCAACAAATTTGGAAATTTCCAAGACTTTATTTTTCTCAGCTGTCTTGTTTCTTTTCCCCTTATTAACTCTGTAACTCCAATGTCACATATATTTGATGTTTAATGTTTCACATCTTAGTGATGCCCTTATCTTTTTCATTTTCTTAATATGTCCTTCACATTGGATATCTATGGGTTATATAGATTCATATGGTCCATCGTTACAGAGATTAATACACATTCATCGGCTATATTCAATCTTTTGTTAATTCTATCCATTGGATTTTTCTTTTCAGATACTGTACAATTTTGTTCTAGAATATACATTTGATACTTTTTTATAGTGTCTATTTTTCTGCTGCAGTGACCTACCTGTTAATTCATTGTAACCATATTTTCATTTATTTTCCTAACTGTTAATTCTTATTCATGTACCAACTGAGGGTCAGTTTTTATTGACTGCTTTTTATGTTAGCTATGGCTTAACGTTTCTTCGCATGTCTAATAGTTTTATTTGTTTGTTTTTACTTTAAACTAGGCATTGTGAATGTTAGATTTTAGGAACTCTGGGTTGTTATTTTTTTCTAGACAGTGATGATTTGGGGTCTACCTGACTATACTCAAACTCCAAACACTGCCTTCCTTGTTGTGGGCAGTAACTAAAACAACTTCTTAGCTCATGTTCCAGATTTTTCTACATTCAGAATCTTGGTATTCACTTCCACTTATGTGGAACTTTCACCACAATAGTAGCTCTGGAAGCTCTTAACTTTGTTACTAACAACATCATTACTTTTTGCCGGATTTCTATTTTGTCTCTGCTGCATAAACTGTGCTGTGTCTTTACACAAAAAGTCATATAAATGTAAATCTTCCATAGTACTGTTCCCTTATTTTAGGCATTTATTCATTTCTAGTATTTTTTCCCCTTTTGTCTGCTCTCCATTATCTTCAGATATTTGGATTTTTAAAATGTACGTTGTTTAGAGTTTGTGATTGTGGTCTGGGTTCCTGAAAGAAGAACTCCAAGTTATGCCTTTTCATTATAGAAAGGCATCATAATGTCTTTGACTCTTCTAAGATTTAAGAAAAGAAATTCTCAATGATTTCAGACTACACTGTGTTATGTAAACAAACACATAATTAGTATACCACTAAACCAATGTGATTATAATTAATGTAGCACACCTTCAAATGATTGCCTGAATCAGTCCAATTTAAATGTCCTAGATGCTAACATTAACAATTAGTATGAAATCAAAACTTTAATAAATATCATTTTGCGAATCTTATTTTGTTCGCATAAAAAGAATGATTCCTTTGAGTTTGTAAGTCCCAGAATAGTTATTATTGTTGTGATAAACACTAGCAGTTTCTCTAAATGTGTAATGGCTGTTATTTCATTTCATATATAATTCGAAGCACTCATAAGCTATTAAAAATTCTTAACATTTATGGAAACATAAGATAAATGATTTACTTTTATGTTTAACATTTTGGGGAAAAATATTGAAGAATGATAGAAAAAAATGGCAATGCTCATAGATCTTGGGCTGTCTCAGAACAATGCACAGAATATCCATGATTTATGTCTATTATTATCCTCAAACGATATTTCCTGATATAAAAAAACAAGAAAATCCCTCACTTAATGGTGACCTATTTTTACCACTTCTTTCATTGCTCTGTTACTAGGCAACCAAAAGACCCGAGGAGAAAAGATTTGTAACGCGTTTACATATATCATACACAGTCATATACCCCAAATGTGCTCTATATATCGAATAAAAAATAATATTTTTGTGTTTTATAGGATTTACCGGATTGCCACCACACTGTACACCAAAGTTTTCTATCACACTATATTTTATAGACATTTTTATTTGAGAAGCAATTTGTTCATGTAGGAACCAAAAGATTTTTTTTTTTCATCTTTTTAACATGGAACCTATACTGTGACACTTTAAATTGCCTTTATCCCTCCATGGTCCAAAGTCCTCCTATGCTTTCTGATATTGCCTACTTGAAAGACTTCCTATTGTTTCACACATTCTACCTAATTATCCTCTTCTTTTATCAGTATTGTCCTCGCTCCTATAAACAGCAAACAAAAAAAAATTATAACCTTCCCAGAAATCATGGCCCTAGTTCCTAGTGGAAATCAGATCCAGGTCTTGCATTTAGCATAAATTTTAGATATGATCTTGTTACTCAGTAGTGTGTCCTTTAAGCACACTCTAACATTATAATCTGTCACCAGTTCTATGTGTTATATTATTCTTTTCCTGATAAATATTAAAGCATAATTTTACATAAAATAGTGTGCAACCAAAGAGAATAAAAACTATTACTAGAAATGTGAAGACAATATCCTAACAGTAGAGTGCTGATATTAGTTTTATTTTTTTAACATTTATAGAGGCATAAGAAAAATCAGCTTTCCTTGGTTAGTTTCAATATAATCTTAAGCTCAAATTTTTCTAGTGAGTTCTTTAACACTTGGAAGCATCTAACCAATAAGATCTTTGGCAGTAGCAGCTTTTTATGTTTTAGAAATGAAGGAAAGAGATATATATATATATATATATATATATGTGTATGTGTGTGTGTGACTGAAGTGAAGGTGTCAGAAAACTGAGCATTTTAATTGACACTGAATTTTAGCAACAATTTTAAGAGGTGTTTAAAAGTGTATATTCATGATTTATTTTAACAAATAAAGGTATTACTGACTTTCTCTTCGTTTCTGAATTCGTTCCATTGCTAAACCTACCCCAATCTCTGGTTCCCACTCAATGCTACGCTATATTTGGAGTAGGAAGATAAAATCATGCTCTTACTTGTGAGACACGTACATCACTAGGAAACTCTCACTTTTTACATCTAGGTATGGTCCAATTTTAACCTTGGACTTTATAATATATCTTAAGTGTTTCAAAGATTTCTGCAAATTTTCTGAGCCTTGAGTTTTATATTTCCTCTGATTTTGGGCTTCTGCAACCTCCAATGTTATATTTACATACTAAAGTAGTAAGGACAAAAGCTGGACTACTATAATAAAGATTCACATAAATGCATTGGTCATCGAAGAGGAACTCAGTCTTTCTCTCATGTAGCAGAGTTGACGTGAACAGACCTGGTCTGCACGTATCCTTACTGTGTATGATCACTCAGGGGCACACATTTCTTCCATTACATGGCTCTGCCACCCTCTAAGGCATGATTGTTGTCTGAGTGGTCAAAGAAGTGATGTTGACACTGTCCTGTCTGAATGCCTGTTGGATGGGTGGAGGAGCAGAGGGAAATTTATCAATGACCTAATTTCCTGAGGTGTCACCAGCACACATTACTTCTGCTCTCATTCCACTGTCCAAGTCTAATAGCAAGGGAGACTAAGTAATGGAGTATTTCCAGAAATCTTTGAGCCTCAACAACTAAAATTCCGAGGAAGAGGAAAATCGATTGCGTGTGTGCACGAGCAATGTTAGTGGTGTCACCATACTCTGCCTCTCTGTTAGATGACAGAACAGACACACAGAACACAGTTACCTCCTCCTAAAATGAGGAAACCAAAACTCTCACATAGTTACTCTATTCACCTCAAATTCCAAATATCTGGGTGATATATAAACCTCTCCATCAATTTAGATGTGACTTCTCATGATCCAGAAATATTTCACCCACTTTGAGTATCTACTAGCCTCAAACTAGTTACACTTCCCAATATATGGTTTGCAGGAAACTTTAGTAAAAACAGTTAGCCAAAAATGAGAAGATCAGAAAATAGTAATTGATACCGCCTATAAAACTCATCTGGACAGGAATTTTTAGTCTATCTGGCCACCCCCGGTTCTGCTCTCCGGGCATAATTTCATTATCCCTTTTATTTTGTAAACTGTTCTTTTGTACTATGTGAGGGTAATATCTTAGTCTACTGCCCTCCATGATGCCTTGTGAAGTGGATGTTGGATGATGTGTCTTGTTTCATGATCTTTAAGGTGTGAGGTGCTAGCCAGGATTATGGTTTCTTTTGCACATAGCTTCCAAAAGTTAGCTGGCTTCTGTTCTGTTTGCTTTCCATGAGCTCTGTATACCAGCAGTGGATGCAAGACTCGAGCCTACGTTGTTTTTTGGTTTTTACTCTGCACCCATGTGTTTCTCCTTCATTTTAGTGAAACTTACCCTAAGCTATCTAAAACAACAGACTGCCGGTTATATCTTTAATTGGCACTGGGATACCTCCATTTTTTCTTGGCTTGGCAGTCTAAACACGCTTCCAAGGAGAAAGTCTTTGAGGAACAGCCATTTATTCTGCTACTTTGGGAACAGGGATGTTTGGGTTTCTGAAGCTGTGAGACCCCAAATCTCTGAATTCCATTTCCTTCTATCACCGCTTACTAACTTTGGCAAATTTTTGCCTGAGCTCATTTATTTCTTTTGCCACTTACCTAAAGCAGCGAGAAGCAAATAATTGTTCCAAATATTCTAGTTCTTTCTAGAGACTTTCCCTAGAGCTGCATGCCCATGAGCATATGGTATCCACAGAGTCCTAACAAGTAAGAATTGTACTGAAGAGTTTTGCCACAGAATCAGAAGTCTCACCAAGTCTACAAGTTCAATTCTGGTCTGCAATATGCTTTGCCTTTCTGCCAACTTCCCAAATTCTCAGCCAGTTCCAAATATTCATTTATTTTTTTTACTCACATCTGACTTCTGGGATCAATTTCTGTGTTTCCGTGAAGGGATAACTACTAAAACCAAAGAGTCCTGCCAATATGTGTCTGAATTAACAAGAATTTTATGTCTCCTCTATCCAACAGTCCTAGTTTTATGGTAAACCAGGTTTCTTTTATTTTTGGTTTCCAACACCCTTTAGGACAAGGGTCCTCAACATGTGGTCCACAGAGTCCTGGTCCTTCCTGAGACATTTTCAGGTGACCTCCAAGTCAAAACAGTTTTCACAGTAATATGAAGACATTATTTGTCTTTTTCTGAGTGGATATTTGCACATAGACATTGCATTCTTCACTGCAATGCAATTACAGGCTCATTGGAGGTAGTGGGACATCATGGGACGCATAGTTTGATAGTTTGCGTGCGTGCGTGCGTGTGTGCGTGTGTGTGTGTGTGTGTGTGTGTGTGTGGATGCATATCTGTGTGTATTTTTATAGCAATATAGTAGATACCATATTACTTATTTTTATAATTGATATCTTTTGTAAAACACAAATTTTATCTACTCTGTTGAAACTATAAATATGCTTAAATGGGAATTTAACTTGATATTATGAAAGATATATTACAAATACTATCTTTAATACATCTGAATATATTCCAAAATCTTTTTATAGCACGGTTGCAAAGCAAATGGGCATTGAACTGATATTTAATGCTTCTGATATTCAGGGATAAACTGCGGCCACTTCCCAAATCTGTCTGATATAACAAAATTCACTTTTCTCAGAACTGTCATTTTTATTTTCAATAAAATAAAAAGGTTAGTATAGAGAATATCAACTTTAATTCGACGAAAAATCTCATCTTAGACTGAATGCGAATAGTTACTATGTGAAGAAAGAGAAATATGCTTATCAGTATCTCTATAGAATTTAAACACAATTTTTCAATAATTATTGAATAAATACAATTGCTGATTGATATAAGTATACTCCAAGCCAAGAAATATATCTGTCTCTGTTCTTACTGTAATTTTCTCTTTTAGTTTCAACCAAAATCTTGCTATCAATTCACATATGTATCAGTAGCATTTGGGATTTTTATTGGATATTGCAAATATACCTATTTTTTGTGTGGTTCACATTTGGCAGATATGACAGCTAGCTATTGTTATAGTAAAGGCTGCTTTGAAGTATTCCGTTTTACTTATTTTTTTATTTTACGTGGTAAAAACTTATCTTTTTATTTTATATTGCATATCGTTGACATTTCCATAATTTTATTCTCATCTAGATTTCTTTTTTGTGTGATAATCTTATTACATTTATTATTTTATACCCAATATGCTCACATTCTGACTGAGGTGCTCATTTTCTCAAGGCTTAACATTTCTATTGTATGAAGAATGCTCCATTTTTTCTTAGTTTTATATGATTGTCACTGTGGATTCTTCTCATATAGTTTTCTGATTTATTTGAAACTTCTTGCTCACATGATACATAATATTCTGTACACTTTTTCACATTCTCCTAGTTAGCTTTAAGAAATTTGCTCCCCATGGACTTGTTAGACATATGGCAAACTCCAGAAATTCATTTTCATAATTTTACTTCTTAACATCTCTCTTTAAAGCTTTCTATTTGAATATATTCTCTTGTGATCAAATCAGTTAACTTTTGTTTCTTAAGACTTTCAAGAACTTTAGTTGTGGATTTTATCTTAATATACTATGAAGAGAACATATAAATTTGTTTTTCTTGACTTATTCTCAAAAAACAAAACTCTTAATTTGAAAACATACAAAACTGTTGAGTATTTTTAGTTTAGCTCTTTTTTCTTTCACTTCAATTCCTGAAAAAAAAAAAAGCATCAATAATTTTTTAATCATAACATTTTCTAAACTTATGAACAATGTACTTTGTGTTTCTTGTACACTTGACTTAAACTGAGTTAATCTGCAGTCCACTGTAATGTAAAATTTGGATCTCCAATTTAGAAATAGTATCTTTTTGGCACAATTTTAACAGTTTTTATTTTTGGCAAAAACCCATTCATAAATAATCCTATTTGGCTGCTGGTTATTTAATATTGGTTGGCTTGTCTTGTGGCTTAGCAAAGTATATTGAGGCTACTATGAAAAAAATGTACCAACATGACATTAAACTACATTGGTGATATAATAGTATCAGCTATAGTATATCTGTGTTAAAATATTTGATATGATATTTTTCTTAAATTTTTTCTTTGAATTAGAAAATAAAATTATTTTAGTAACAATTTTAAAATATTACAGGTATAACTAAAAATATGTAGAAACCAATTAATAATAGCATTTTACCATTTAGTCACCTTTAATATATTGAAATATGTTCTATGTAAATGTTATATCAAAGTTAAATTGCACAAATAATAAATATACAGCCAGGTGAATTTTCACAAACTGAACACAACGTTTTAAGCTTCCAAATCAATAAATCAACATCACCAGAACTCTAGAAACATCTTGTACTTTTTCCAGTCCCCGTATCTCCCAGAATAACACGATTCTACTTCTGACATCATAGATTGCTCCACCTGTGTTAGGACCGTAGGTGAGTAGTGCAGAACAGCGTGTGTGCTTCATGTCTGGCTGCTTTTGCTCAATATTTTATTTGTAAGTCACATTCATATCACTGTATAAAGCTGAAATTTGTTCATTCTCATTGTTTCTGTCAATTCTGCTCTGCCAATTCATAGCACATTACTGCTATGAACATTCTAATGATTGATTTAAATGCAGGTATGTTTGCATTTCTGCTGAGTTTCTAACTAGGAATAGAATTGCTGCATCATAGCGTATTGGTACATAGTTTTCTTTCTTTACTATCAAACCAGTGGTGTCTGAGTCTTGCAGTTGTTCCACAATCTCAGTTAATACTTTGTATCGTTATTAGTCATCTGGCAAATGTGTAGTGGTATCTTATTGTGATTTTTATTTGCATTTCCTTAAGGACTAATGAAATTACATGCATCTTCATGTATCATTTAGCTGTGTAGATATCTTTTGTGTGAAGCACCTGTCAATTTTTTGCCTTTTTTGCTACTGAACAAAGTACCTGTATCTTACTAAGTTTAGAGAGGTTTTTTGTATATTATAAATGTAAGTACCATGTCATATACAAGTATTGCAAATATCTTCTCTCAGTGGAAGTTTTATTTTCATACTACCAATGGAATTTTTGATGACCAGAGTTTTAATCATTAATATGGTCAGCGTTACAATTTTTTATGGTTAATTTTTTGTGCCCTGTGGGAGGTATTTTTCCTTACCATCTGTCATAAACATAGTCTTATGTTTTCTTCTGAAAGTTTATTGCTTTATCTGTGACATTTATATTCACAATCCAACTAGAACTGATATTTATTAATGTTGTAATGTAGGAATAAAAATTTTCCCCTAAAAGATCCAATTGATTCAGTACTATTACTGAAAAGACTATGATTTTCACTTCAAACCAACATTATGTCTTAAATAAGTGGATTTCATATGTGTGAGTCTGAATGTTTTTTTTTCCATTTCATTGATTTAATTTTCTATATTATGTATTCCCTTATTATTTATTTGGATTTGATTAGCTCATATTTTTTCAGCTTTTTAAAATTTTTATTGAGAGAAAAGGGTTGGACTTTTTATGTTTGTGTATTTGTTTACATTTTTTAGCCTTGTTAAGTTTGCTCTATGTATTTAATATTATTCTGGGGTGCATACAGATTTGGAATTGTAATGTTTTCCTTTATTTAGGCTCCAAAATAATAGAAAGCATGGTACTATATTGGACTGTCTAAAATCTTAATTGAGATGTGTGTGTATGCCTGTGAGGATGTTTGTGTGCATGCATGTGTGTGGTAACTGCTAATAGCTGGGAAAATAAATGAACTTTTTATTTCTCAAATTATTAGTTTCTTATGCTTAAAATTTCTCACAAAACTTTTGCACTCCAAATTTTCGAGGTTACAATTTTAAGATGATTTGAATTAGGTGTATTTTTTATGTGGAGTTGAAAGCATAAATTCAATATTTGATTGTAGCGTATTAGATTAGGGCAAAACTTAGGAAGTGAAACTTATATGTTTGCAAAGCAATGTAGGTCTGGGACTGAGGAGCCGAAGCCTAATGACATGTGTTGATCACTACCCTTCTCTTTATAGAATCCATTATTGCTCTGAGAGAAACAGAAAAAGGTATCTTTGAGGATAGCAGACAACTATCTACTTGATGGGAAGTATAGCAACCTCATGCTGGGCACCAGAGATAGTATAAATACTCATTAACCTTCAGCATCTTTCAAGGCAATTTAACAAGATTAAATGAAGAACTCAGAATAGGAAAGGAAGACAATTGAGATAAACTAGTTCTTGGCAAAAGAGAAGGTTTTATATTGACGCCACTTTTAATGTTTAACATGGCAGATGCCCATTTTATACATCCTCAAAAATCATTTGTGACCAGTTTTGGTAGTGAAGAGGCAAAGATTCATCAATCAAGCTGGCAGCGGCTTAACCCATTAGTTAGTGTGCTATTCTTTACTTTCATTAGGTAGCCAATATAGACTTTTGTATGAGTGATGGATAAAAATAGAGAAAAAATGCAAATGAATTAGTTTAACCACAAAAATATGTAATGTCACTTAAAAATCTGAATACCTTACCAATTTTCAATAAAAATATTTCCAAAGACTGGGCAGTATGAAGAAAGTATTTAAGGTAAAAGAAAAAAGTATTTGCAACAGCTCTCAGTGGGGAAGTAAGTTGGCGTGTTTGAAGAACAGAGAGATTTGGAGGCTGGAGGAAGAGGAAGAACAGGGAGATTTGGCACGAAATGACATTAGAGAAAGAATAGTCATGGATGCCTGATCTTGTATGTCATATTCATAAATTTTAAGTATGATTTAAATAAGTGAGAATCCATTAAACATTTAAGTTTTGAAGTAATATAATCCAATGTTTTTCCATTTTAGAAAGATAGACTGGGCTCTATCTTTAGAATGGATGAGAAAGGAACAAGAGATGAGGTACGAGTTAATAATAGACTCTTAATGTCATCAAATCAAGAGAAATGATGATTTCTCTTATTTGATTACTTTGATTAATTTGGTAACAGTGGAAATTTGTGGAAGTAACTGAATTAGGAGTATATTTGGTAAAAAGAACTATTGAGAATGTATGAACTGGACACAGGATTGGTGTGAGTGAGATATGACACAAATTATTTCCCAGTTTTTTACAATAGCAACCATATGATAAGGGCACAATAGAGAAGGTAATGTTTTCTTAAAAAACTTGGTGACAGAAAGCCCCTTTAAGAATCAGGTTAAATTTCTCCATATTTCTGCTTATATCACACAAGAAATGTGTCCATGACCTTGAAAACTCTTCATAGAAACAAAGTTCACTGAACTCAAATGTGGCAGGTTTCTTACTAGTTAATGCTGCTTTGACTGAGCTTGGACTGCAGTCATTGATGCTCAGCTACAGAATTTATTTCTTAGCTATTTAATACCTTTGTAGGTGGCTCAGCTGTGCCAGTAGATATCGATCATTGGTATATGAGAGAAAATGATCCATCATGCACAGCTTGAAAATTATACATATGAAGTTGCTTGCGCTCCAAGCTTTCTCTCTCTCTTTGTGCTGTTTGAAATACAAGCATAGCAGTGATCCTATACTGACCACACAAATGAAATGACAACTTAGGTTGTAGTGATGTAACAAGTGAAGTCCCTCTTAGATAAGACTACTACATGAGAGACAAATATGGTCCTGCCTTATTTAATCCATTTTTATCACTTAAAAATTAGCCTCTATCTTTACTGCTTGTTGAAATATATGTCAAATTTTGAGTATTCATGAACTTTTTCAGTCACAACTTTATAATCAATTACATTTTAAATATCCCACCATGATTGTTATTATAAATTCTTTGAAAATTTTGTTGGGAACTGGAAATTGTTTCCATGTAGATCATTTAAATCTACAAAGTTTCCTATAGCTTAAATAAAAACAAAACAAAACAACCACAACAAAACATCAACTAAAAGTATTTGGAATGGCAACCTTTTCTTCTCAAATTTATTGTAGCAATGTGTATGTGAGCTTTGGTTTTCATTCTAGCAAATACCAAATCAACAGATCTTCTTTTTCTGGACACAGATGCCTACTTAATGAATTTGGAACTGGCATTGCCACAGGTGCAAGGAGTCTAGGGATGCTTCATTGCTTGTTCTTGCAAAGCTCTGGCACACTAAAACCAGTATGTTTGGCTTGCATGTGTCACTTAGAAAATCTTGCTTATTCAAGCATGGTCCATATCTCTTCTACCTGTGCATGTCAACATGTTTTGACAGTAAGGTTGTGCAGGGCATTGAAAGCAGAAAAAGAGCTTGTCAGTTATTATAAGAAAATGACAAGACCAAAGTGCAATATTGACTGGCTAACCCCAGGAGCTCAGCTTTTTACTACTTATTCTGTTCCTCATCGTACTCAAATCTCATATCTGAGATGTGTATAAGAACTAATATTTTTAAATTTAGTTTTATAATATCTCTTGGGGATTCAATATTGACCAATACATTGTGTGTTATTTTTATGAGTCTATGTTTTTCAGATGATTCTGTATATTTCATAAATAGTCTATTTTGGTTGGGTAATGGAAAACTCTTATTTACAAATAAGCATCAGAGCAGCTTAACATATACTAGTTCCATATTTAAATATACAACTATACACATAATCTACTAAACCATTCAACCTCAGGACTACAGCAGACTAAAGTAGTAAAACTGAGAAATAAAAACAAGAAAACGGAATGGCTTCCCAAAAGGAAGTTTTGCTGCTTACCAAAATAATGATTTTCAAAATAAAAATAATAATTTTGGCGTTCCTTAATAACTAAGTAATATATATCATGCTGATATATACATATGTTTGTACATGGATATACAAATACACATAAGCCACAGATACAGCATAATTATTAATAAATGCACTGCCATAAAAGTATCATCGTTTTGAAGTCTAAGAACACAGTTTTGTGCTTTCCTTTAAATAGAAAGATAATCTTATATTTTAAGAAAGGATGCAAACTTTTCCAGACTATATCAACATTTGGCAAATTCTGGGGATATTTTCAAATATCCAAAATGAAAAGGAAATGAAGAACAAAAGAATTTCAGACTTTTTTATGGTTTCAGGCCTTACATTTAAGTCTTATATATATCTTGAATTAACTCTTGTGAGCAGTGGGAGTTATGGATCCTGTTTTACTCTTCCTGGGTGACAGCAATGTTTCTGGTCCCCGGGCCACACTTTGAGTAACAAAAGCTTGTATGGCTCATGAAGCACAGGTGGGATTTCTGAAGAGGAGCAGTTGGAGATACCAAAAATTTGAGAATACTTTCATCACTGTTGGGGGGCTATCATATTACCACTGTCTTAAGTGGGAAAGGAGGAAGAAGTAATGCCACCACGTGAAGTCGGAGGGATTACACTGCTAGACTGACCACAGCGACACGGCAACAGCTATGGAGGAGTGGGGGACGCAGGTGGGAGGAGGTAAGGATAGAGTTGGCTAAGACAGAAGGGGTGGTATAAGTGGAACTGTGACGCCTACATTACAGGTGGGTTGAGAGTTTTCAGGGAGTTGTCATCTCTATTAACATTATGACTAGATGGACATAGAAATATGGGCAATACCACCATTATTTTTCTGATTGTTATTGACTAAATTTGCAATATAACTTATAAGTACTGCACAGGTACTTTCCTTCATTCTTTTTCTCTTCTCTAAAATTACTCACTTCACTTCCTCTCATTAATCTTGGCTTCCTATGGTAATCCAAACACACTTATTTTACACTGCCTAAAGATTTTTTTCTTGTTAAAAATCTGTATTTTAATTAAAACGTATCTAGTTTTATATCTTTCTAAAATATTTTTGTAGTCTCTTAAGCTTTATGCCTGATTTGGCTTCTGCTTGGTTTTTTTTTTTTTTTTAATGTGTATGTTTGGTATTTCACATTCTTTATATTTCTCTCAAAATCATTCTCAACTCTGAACATAGAAATTACCAGGGGAGATGTAAAATATATTAATTAAAATAAATATATAAATAAATTGATGCTCTGCCTTTATCCCAGATATTTGATTTACTTGATAGGCTCACTGCTGGCAGGTGTTAAAATCTACATTAATGGTTTTAAAGTGAAGACAGAGATAAGAACCATGCAAATGAAATATTTTCTAAGGGCTTACTGGCCCCTATTCCTCCATACATTATATATAATCTACAGATTCATCTCTGGGCTCTGATCAGCAGGAGTATTGCAACGTTTCAGGAAACAGCTGCAGGTACCACAGCATTTGGTTATGCTTCTCATGAATGTGAAAGTCCACACAAAAGCAAAACAGCAACAACAGTTAGAGCTTTGGATTGTTGATAATGTTCATAAAATCCTTTTTTAAGAAGTATATAGTAGCTTAATCACTTGGTCTAAATAACTTAAATGCTAAATCACAGGCAGCTGTATCTGTATCATTCTCATGGTTTCTTTCATGAATAAATACACACAGTAATAAACTACTATAAATAATATTAATCGCATATGCTTATGCACATAATACGAGCCTGCTGAAAGTTGTGCTGTTTTTTTAATCTATGGATCTGTTGATATGGCCCTTATGTGTAAACATTCACAGATGGGCACACTTTATTTATTAAAAACATCTGCAAAATGTTGCTGGCAAGGTTTCAGAAAAACCTTGAATCACTTTAAAATTTATGTCATAGCACCTGGTGATTGATGATTTTCGTGGAGTTTTTTGTTAGGAAACCATGCATTAGAATATTAAGATTTTTTCACTGGTGCCAGCAGTGGAACTGGATACAGTGAACACTGTTTTTGTCTTTCCTTCATTCATCTATGTTAATTTCTTCCTTCACTTGGTCATTTATTATTTATTATAGAGAAAGAACTCTGTAAAAAAGTGAAAAATAATATAAATGATTCTTCCCAAAATATATTTCATATTTACCTTCCTGATTAATGAAATTAGATTATGTAGAAACTTGAACAATTTCTTTTACCTTCTTCCTTTTCTGATCAAATTCAATCTTTCCCTAGGCTCATATTGTCCCTACTTAGATTTTCAGATATTAATATTTATATTCCTGAATTAATTTAAAAAAAGAAAGAGAGCTGCATCACTTTTATTTCTATTTAATATTTCTTCACTTTACCTATAATTAGTCCCTCAATCTATGTGCTGTTCTATTCTGGCCCTATCCTTAAATTTGCTCTTGATTTACGTAAGAATTTTGAAGACAAGTTAATTTATCCCAGTATAGAAAAGAAGTCCCAAGAAATTCTGAACTCCCAAAGTAGTTATGGCTATTGCAAAGAGCAAAAATAAAACAAGAGCAGAAGCACATTAGTGAGATAATAAACTATCTTTTCATTTTTTGAAAATACCGTTCTTTCTACATTGAATAGTCTTGGAACCCCTGTCAAAAATTATTTGAACATATATGTGAGGGTTCATTTCTGAGTTTTCTTTTCTATTCCTTCAGTCTGTATGTCTATCTTTATGCCAGTACCATACTGTTTTCGTTAGGATAGCTTGTATAATAGCTTGTATAATAGTAACTTTTAAAATCAGAAAATATAATTATTCTAGCTTTATTCTTTTTTTTTTTTTTTTGAGACAGAGTCTCACTCTGTTGCTCGGTCTAGAGTGCCGTGGTGTCAGCCTAGCTCACAGCAACCTCAAACTCCTGGGCTCAAGCGATCCTCCTGCCTCAGCCTCCCGAGTAGCTGGGACTACAGGCATGTGCCACCATGCCCAGCTAATTTTTTCTATATATTTTTAGTTGTCCAGCTAATTTCTTTCTATTTTTAGTAGAGACAGGGTTTTGCTCATGCTCAGGCTGGTCGCGAACTCCTGAGCTCAAACGATCCGCCCGCTTCTGCCTCCCAGAGTGCTAGGATTACAGGCGTGATATCCTTCCTTTTTAAGATTATTTCATCTATTTAAAGTCCCTTGAGATCCCATATAAATTTCACGATTTTTATTTTTGCAAAAAACATCATTAGGATTTTGATTGAGATCATATTGAATCTGTATATCACTTTCAGTAGTACTGACATTTTAACAATATTAAGTCTTCTAATCCATGAAGTTCCCTGGAAGTTCCAAGTCTTTAGGAGACTCTAGAGCTCCAAAGTAGTTATATCAGACAGATTCTACCACTTCAGTTGTCCAGGTAGGGAGAGAGATTCCTGTGCTTCCTACTCTGACCTCACCTAAAATCTTCCACTCTCAAACTGAAGTTATAACCAGACTTGCCTGAACAATCAACATTTTTGATATTAAATTATATTATTCATTGGTCTGATGTTATCTCATTAATATCTTTTAAACACTTCGACCTTTTATATTCATATCATCAATTATTATTTTTGATAAAATATAAGTAACATACACAGTATGAGAGTAGCTGTGAGGCCAAGAATAATTGTGCCTTAAGTCACATTAAGTTATAATTGAAATTCAGTTTTCCTACCATGTTGGAAAAACCCTGTTAATAATTATTTAATAATGTCAAAATAGAGAAAAATAATTGGTTCATGTATTTTATTTGCATTAATCCTCAATTGCAGTATACTTAGTTTCCTCTCACTATTGAATTAACCATTGACTAATAAATCTGATGCTTTGCAGAAACATCTTAAATCAGATCAAGGTCTATATAATTAGAGAGTCTAGTCAGAATAAGAGTCATATTGTGGGACACAAAATAAGCAACCACTGGATTTATTTTAATGGAATATTATCATCTTTGACCTTATTAAAATTAGCTTTCTCACTATCATGTGGAAACGCTGCCATTCTTCTCTATCTGTACCTGAAATCAGTCTATTAGGGTCATCATACTGGATCACAAAAACAACAAACTTAAAAAAATTATGTTGAAATTACCACTGTAAAATATTAACATAATACAAAGAGAGATGTGGATTTCTGGTAGTTTCACGTCATCACACATTTGAATTAGCTTCTCTGATTTCAGAATCCAAGAAAATACGCAAGAATACTTCTTTTAGGGAAAAAAAGGTTCAAAATACTCCGTTCAGGCTAGACCTATTGGCTCATGCCTCTAATCTCTGGAATTTGGGAGGTCTAGGAGGGAGGACTGCTTGACACCAAGAGTTCAAGACCAGCCTGGGACCATAGTAAAACCCAGTCTATACAAAATGTTTTTTAAAATACTTAGCCCAGCACAGTGGATGCACCTATAGTCCTATATACTTGTGAGGCTGAGGTGGGAGGATTGCTTGAGCCCAGGAGTTTGAGGCTGCAGTGAGCTATGATCATGTCACTGTACTCTAACCTGAGTGACAGAGCAAGACCCTGTCTCAAAAAAATATTGTGTTCATAACAGTAGTAAAAAATAAGTGGCATTTGAATAAAGAGTATAAGAAAATCGTATGGAAGATAGGCCCATTAAGACCATGAAGTGTGTATGGAAAAGTGAAGAGAGATATGGGAGGTTATTTTCACTTGACTCTATGTATGAAAAGGATGGTTTTCAAAAAACTATTTTACAGTGAAATCCAAGAAAAAGTGTCCTATGAGTTTCAGATTAACATTTGTTATTAGAGGTAAAGCTTGTTGTAAAACACTGAATTCATCTTCATTGTATTTTTATTTGATGAAAAATTCACGTCATAATGTTTTGCAAGTAAAATTGAAAAAAATGTGAAGACCAGGAACATCATTACAAGCACAGTCCTCATATAACAATGTTGTACACAGTACCTCCATTTGGGGTTTTTTAAAAAATGGGTAGTTACCACTGAAAATAACTTGGTAGTTATAACTATAAAATTGAAATACGTGGATCTTATTTGTGATTTGTTCATCTTCTAGAACTAAAAATATGTATTCCAAGAGATTAAATACAATGAATAAAATATCAAAATTAACATTTTCATAGTGACATTTAAAATAAATACTAAAATATGTGAGTGTAAAATTGCCTAACTTTTTTTAAAATATCAAAGGAAATAGTAGGGCCATGTATTTATATTTAAAATTGTAGAATTTCCTGCTACTATACATAAAACTATTTTTAAAAAACTAAGCATACCTATTAAAACTTTTTTAGACTTTTTTATTTTTTCAGGGACACAATATATATTTAATTCTCTAAAGTTTACATTATTTAAAGAGCCTGAAATTTTAGTTTTGATGTAATTTTGATAAAAATTATGTTTAATAGTAACTCAGCTATATTTTCTCAAAGCCTCAAATGTTTTTCAATGTACGTTTATTGTCTTTCCACTAATTGGTTACTATCAATAAGGAGTTTGTGTGTATATCCTGAGTAATTCAAAACAGAAGTTTTCCTAATGAAATAACACCAGAGTAGTTTTCTCAAAAACTACTTCACTTTTGTCTTGTATTTTTTGAAGAAAAGTGTTTCATCAGTAATAAAGATTTTATTTACTTTATTAAGATTATTTATGAGAGAGCCTAAGATATGGACAGTTGAGAATTCACTGAGTTTGCAAAAACATGTATGTATTTATTTCAGTGCCTGATTTCTAATACATGTTATGTGTACACAAGAATTAGGTTTGACCATCATTTTTATTTGTAAAATATCACCTGGTAACAATGTTGTGGTAGCCCTATAGTGAGGATATAACTCTGAGCAAAGGCTACAGATATTAACCAAAAAGAACTTGAATTTTTTTCCCTAAAAGTGGCCTAGTTTATTTCAGAAAAGAGTTTTTTTTTTTCAAATTAAATTTTAATTTTAAATCAGTGGCCTGTACAGTCTCCAAATACATGCAAATAGAAGACTAAAGCTCAATAAAAATATTTACATCACTTGATATAGTGTTTAAAATAATTTTTCCTATATATATTTAATTTAATTTTAGAGGGTTGAAGAATCTTCTTTAAAATGAGATTTACCTTAAAGAACAAATTAAATGAAACATGCTATTTTATGTTACATGATAAGGAAAAAAATTTAAAATGTTATGAATGAGTGACATCCAAATATTGGGTGATATAATGCAATTTTAGTAAAATGAGCTACAAATTACCAAATTTTTACCCCATAAAAACTGAACATTCTACAACTTGCTTTGGTTCCATGACAATGTCTTTGATGCTAAGAAAGACCATTTAAAACACAAAAACAAAATACCACACAATGATTTAATTTAAAAGCATCTAATCTAAGTTGTGGAAAGAAATCCTAGAAAAGAGTTTTAAATATTGTTCTTATTAAAGACAAATTCATTGGTCAAGGTTCTAAAAGTTATAACCAGCTACCCGATAAGTGTGTACATGGAGAAGAGTTTGTTCAGTCACAAAAAGAGGTTTGTATTTCTTTCTATGCTATTTTATAGTTTTTCACTTCTAAATAATTTCTTGGTAGATGAAGAAACATGAGTTGTGGCTAATTTTTTTTTAACTTAAATGAGAAGGTCTTGACTTACCATGTACATTTTGACTTATCAGAATCTACTTCAGATTTCAACTTTGTTCTAGTGCATACAAAATCATTCCGTATATATAGCTCTACTACCCTTCCCCCTGAGATATTATATGTCATACATGTATTATACATTTATATATGTTATAAACCCAAAATCCATTATTGGAGCTATTACTTGATATAATTTATGATTTTTAAAGAAGATAAGTGAAGAAAGAACAAGTAGATAGAAAGTGTGTTATAGTAACCTTCTCATTTGCCATTCCGGGTTCTCCTTATTTGTTCTTGTGGATTTGAGTTACTGTCTAAAGTCATCTCCTTACTCAGTGCAGCTTTCTTTGCTCCCATCCACCTCCTTACAGCTGTTATTGTTGACTATGTTACTTTTCTATATATCATAGGCCCTAAAATAAAATTATATACTTACTTTTTAAAATGCAATTTCTTTACAAATCAGTTAAAAGAAGAAAAGAAGACAAATACGCAATTATGCTCTTTTTTATATTTACAAGATTACCATTAAGGGACCTCCCTTGGGTAGGGAGGATTCAAATTACTGTCTGAGTCACTTGCTTTCAGCCTGAAGAAATTCCTTTAATATTTCTTGTAAGCCCGTTTTAAGCTACAATAGTCTTTGACCGGGAACTTACAGGAAAAAGGGGCTCCTCTTCCCGGCTACCTTTGCCCAGAGTTGAGCTTCTGTCACACTGAAATGATGGGGTAGTGAAAAGGTCGTGACTCAAATGTCAAAGATTCTCATTGGTTTTTTTTTTTTTTTAACCAAGATTTAATACTTTTTTTGATTAAATGTTTCTTCCTTTGCTGCATTTTCTTAGGATAATTTCCAGAGACCTAAATGACTCTTTTAAAATAATTTTCACCAGTTATGATTGTTTCACTGGGGAGACGTTACACAGTTATTCTTGCTGCCAATGAGGAAGTCGTTTTTCCTAAAATTTTTTTATTTGCATTATACTGAAAGACTTTTCACACTAAGAAAAACACGATACCTGATCATGACTATCTCCAAATGTGTTTAAGCAATTTGAGATCTAAAATATTTACCTTAATTTAAACAAATTACATATTTTTAAATGACGCAATTTCTAACTGCATAATGATGAAATCTAATTTAGCTGTTGTTTTAGTTTTCTATTGCTACTATAACAAATTACTACAAACTCAGTGGCTTAAAATAAGACAAATGTATTACTTCATTTTCAGCTGAGCTGGAAGAGAGAGCTGAACTGCCAGGTGTAGAAACACCTGATTAAATTAACAAGCAAAAACTGAAAGAGTTGAAGTAAGTGCCTTTAATGTACTGTACTGTAATGGTACACGCAAGAGGCTGAAACCAGAGAAAACGTGGGCTCTCCTTGTTCCATCCCCCATGGCATTTTGCATGGGTGGAGGATCAGATATATCAGCACAGACACATGGGTTCTCTCACTATTGAAGGAGCCCTGAACAAAAGATTTCTGCAATTATATGGACGCTGGGGTTGGGGAGGAGTGAGAGGGGAAGGCCAGGAGTGGAAAAGTACTGGATACCGAGTTAGAGTAGAAAAAATTGTCTTCAAGATTTTCCCCATCCTCCTCCTATAAGGAGATCTCAGCAGAGGCACCTGGAGAGGACCTCTGCCCAAGGCTCAGATAAAGAGACCCAGGAATAAAGGCTCCTGAACTAGGAATGCAAATACTCGAAATAGCATGACTGGAAGGAAGGGTGGGGGGCCGAGTCCTTGACTGCGGCTCCCGCCAGAGACTGCGATGCGACGTCTGTACGCCAAGTCTGGGGTGAGAAAGGCAGCTTTCTCCAAGAAACTGGCCTGTGGCCAGGCCTGAAACATTACTGAAGTTTCTAACCAGTACCAGACACCTCATTTATGATTCTGCAAGTCTGAGCTCAACTACGGTGTCATTGGCCTGAGGTCGAGGCATCAGCTGGGTTGTGTGCCCTCTTAGGAGGCTCTAAGATACAATGTTTCCTTTTCCAGCTGTAAAGGTCATCCACGTTCCTCCACTCATGGCCCCCTCCCTCCTTTCGTCAGAGCCATCAAGGGTGGGTGGAATCCCTCTCCCATTACATCACTCCGAACTTGCTGCCATCAGCAGCACATCACACCTGACTCTTCTGCCCCTCTCTCCACTTTCGAAGATACTAGTGATTACATTCAGCCTACCTGGATTATCCTAATCTCTGTATGTGTTTTATGAGTAATTACAAGACATTGTCCCGAACTGCCTTTTCCATTTGTGAGGAGGGAGCTCTGTGGCTAGCGTGTGCTCCAGCGCAGCCTTCAGAAATTGGAAGAAAAGGCGAGTGGCAGTGGGCAGGTGAGACGTGCTCACTATTGTCAGGGGGGTACAGCAGTGGTGAAAAGCATGGCCGATAACACGGCCAGTGCTTGTATGTGGCTCTGAACAACAGTGGCAACGTGCCATGGGAAAGCACGATCACATGCGTTCACACAGGAGATAATGTCTTGGTTACCTGAGTGTGCCGACTCATGCCTCCCCAGAAAGCCAGCTAACCAGAGGGACTGGGCCAGAAAAAATACTGCACAGTCATCTTAGTTTGGCCTAAGAAACCTGTTGCCTGTACAAATGCAATTTCCCTTACATTCCACCCCCCCTCCAAGGTAATAGGCCCCTTGGGCACAAAGGCCACAGCAACAATACAGGAACAACACAGTATGACCACATCACAGCCAGCAACTCCTAACGCTAAAAGGGCACAACAACAGGAGGACGAGAGACGCCCCCACCATTGCTGCAGCGGGTCTCCATTGACTGCTGCATGGCCTGTACCTCGCCGTCAACTTCCCTCAATGCGGAGGAGACACCCTCCTGTGATCAGGTAAATACGCAACATCCAGTGTGCACGACTGCGCATGTGCCCCCTTGGGCTGCAGAGAGCAGATCGAGGGCCGTGTGGCTCTGCAAAACCACCTTCCTTACCTGGGTGACTTCCCCCACCAGGAGGGTGGAGGCCTGCCTGGTTTGATTCGGGGCCTGAGCAGTATGCTCCACTAGGGCGTTCACGTCTACGTCTACCCTAACGGCTCCACCCCCAGGGGAAGAGATGGCTGCCAGGCAGAATCACCTGGAGACCCTTTTACCAAGAACCAGTGGGAGAACATGGCATTGCAATCAAGCGGTTCCTTGGTAAAGGTGGGGAGGACCTTCCCCGGGACATATGGCCGTCCCCACGTGCACCTCAAGTGCACCTTCCTGTGCAACGAGCGGGAAGATAAAGCCACCCATGGGGGGCGGTGTCCTGCTGGCCAACCTTGGGCTTTTCATGGAGGTAACCAGGCAGTGAGGTCCTTAAACACTGCCCAGTTATCAGTGCCGACATGCAAAACGACGGCTCGTGCACGATTACGGCGCACACTCCAGCCCACGGGCTGCCCTGTCCCTGCCCCGTTTCAAACCAAGTTTCATTAGACTTCATGGCTCCACTGCAGGGGGACTCCGTCCTTCCAGGTGCGGGCTCTGTCCCCGGGTGTTACCGTGGTCCGAGTCAGCTTCAGACACACGTTCAACAGGACCCAGGACTGTCTGCAACTCTGCTCATCGCTCCAAGCAAGCTCCGCACCTCGCCAGGCACCCCTGACCGTGGACTGGTTATCCGTGACCTCACCCACCCCGCCATGGGGTCCGTGACCTCACCCACCCTGCCACGGGGTCCGTGGTGCACACCAGCACCTTAGATCGCCCGGTTATCGAGTCACAGGCCTGAAGGGCCGCACACACCGCCGCTAGCTGCCAGGGGAGCCGTGGCTGAGACCAGGTCGCGCATGCGTGGAGTGAATCTCCGCATCCGCCCGCCAACTATCTACTGCAAAAATGGCTTCGCGCATTCCCAACTCCCCAAGACGCTGAATTAAGTCCGTGTGTGAAGTCCACTTACAGTTTCGGGCAGTTCTCCGGCGTCGTCTCACACTGTGCGGGCGGCAGACACGAGCCATTCACGCAAGGAGCGGGCGCCCTCTCCACGACGACGACGGGTCTGCACCCTGCACCTCAGGGAAGGACGGATAGTCATGGAAGCCAGTTGTGCCATCTCCTTTGGGGAGCACAGGTCGCTGTCCGTCCCTTCATCCCATAAACGCAGCAACCAGGCAGGCAGGGGCTCCCCGGGACGCTGTCCGCAGTGTTCCCTCAGCTCCCTCAGCTCCACGCGAAGTGTCGGCACAGCGAGAGATGCTACGTCACAGTAGGGCGCATGCGCCGCCCCGCCCCGCTACGGACTGCGCATGCTCCGTTCTCTGCTTTCCGACCAGGCGGGCTCTCAGCAGGGGGGAGGCCTCGTGCTCAGTCTGTGCCACACTTGCAGTTTAGTTTCCTCAATGTCCCAGGCTGAAACACCTGCTTTTTCACCAATGTCTGTCCCCGGGCTTCCAGAATTTTCCCTGTCTTTTGTAACTCCCTCACCTGGGCTTCCCGCCCCAGGATGTCCTCACGCTGCTCCCGAGGGCCGTGAGGAAGAGCCGCCCACCCGACCGGCGCTGCTCGCTCCCCGGGCTGCAGCGACTCCTCCGAGGCCCTCGAGGCCTTTTCCAGGGCAGCAGGGGTACGTTCCACCTGCGCCCACCGCGTGGCAGGGCCCACGGCATGAGAACCGCTGCCGCTGGCTGCCACCAGCCCGTAGGAGGTCACATGTCCTCCCCTGCTGGGGTGGAGGGGACACTTACCCCAGCTGTGTCCTGCCGGCTTCGCCACGTGTGCGGAGGGAGCTCTGGGGCTGGCGCGTGCTCCGTGCTTGGGCTCCGGCTTCAGAAATTCGAAGAAAAGGCGAGTGGCAGCGGGCAGGTGAGACGTGGTCTTTATGGTTAAGGGAGGTGGGTCAGCAGTGGTGAAAAGCGTGGCCGAGAACATGGCGAGGGCTTATATATGGCTCTGAGCAACAGTGGCAGCGTGCCTCGGGAAAGCGCGATCACGTGGGCGCACACAGGGGCTAACACCTGGGTTACCTGTGTGTGCGACTCACACCTTCCGGGAAGGCCGGCTGGGGGGGAGGGGCCAGAAAAAGCACTGCAGCAGCCATCTTAGTTTGGCCTAAGACACCTGTTACCTGTACAAGTGCAATTTCCCTTACACCGTTGTCCTCCTTTCGCGCTCTTAAATTACACAGCTTTAGACTCTCGTGGTGGTTGCCCATATTTTCAAAGCCTTATCCCTAATTCTGTCTCAACAAAGTTGCTCTCCCGTAAATGCTAACAGATTATGTCAGAATTCAGTTTAGTTTGAGATTTTATGTAGCATGCTCGTTGGGCAGGATTGTAAAAAGCCCTCCTCAAGAAAGGAACCTGCACAAATTCTCTACGATAAGGCTGAGGGTATGATAATCGTATAAAACAAACAATTGACATCCAGATTATAGGAGCAATGAATAAAAATAAATCCTGTGTATATGTAGTGGTGTTTGAGGTATTCCCTTATTTTTCCTTCTAATGTTCATGGGGCCATTAATGATGTTCCCTCTTTTATTTTGATGTTAATAATTTGTGTTTTCTCTTCTCTCTGTCTCTCCTGTCTCTGTCTCTCTCCTTTGCTCCCTCCCTGTCCTCAATCTTGCTGGAAGTTTTTTTTTTTTTTTTTTCAATTTTATTATTTTCATCTAAATATAATTTGTTTCTTGATTTTGTCTATTGTTTTCAATTTCTTTAATTCTTACTCTTATATGTATTATTTCCTTCATTCTGCTTGCTTTTTATATTTTCTCTCTTTTTCCTAGTTTCTTAAGTTGGAAGCTCAAATCGTTATTTTGATACCTCTTTTTTGTTTTATAATATATGCATTTAATACTATACATTTTTCTCTAAAACTACTTTAGTGCCATGCTACAAATTTTGATGTGCCGTGTTTTCATTTGCTCTCTATTGAAAATATTTTCTTATTTACCTTGGAGTTTTACTTGAATCCATTTAAGTATTTCATTGTTGCTACTATTATTGTTATTTTTAAAAATACCACTATTCTGCTATTGGTTTCAGTTCAATTTTATTATGTTTAATGGACCAGAATATGGTCTGCATTTGTGAATATTCCCTGTGCACGTCTATAAATATCAGTTAAGAGAAGATGATTGATAATCTGATAATCAGTTTTTCTTTTGCTTTACTGATTGCTTACTCATTCCATCAATTACAGAGATGAATGTTGATGTCTCCAACTATAATTTCAGGTTTACTTACATTGTGCCTTAGGCCTTCCTGTCTTTGCTTCTGGTACTTTGAAGAGTCTGACTAAATGCATAGTTAGCTTTGTTATTTGTGTTTTAGTAAAACAATTGCTTTGTCATTATACAATGCTCCTTTTATCCCTATAATAATTCCCTCTTTGTAAATATACTATTATATGCTTTAATATAGCTACTTCAGCTTTCTTGTGAATAGTTATTATATGGTCTACTCTTTTTCACTTTTTGAAATTTTATGCATCAATATGTTTTTATTTAAAATATATTTTTCTATATGGCATGTAATGGAGTCTGCAATCGCTATCATTTAATTGGTATGTTTAGACCATTTATATTTTATATAATTATAGATTATATTAGAATAATTAAAATAATTTTGCATATCCATGTCTGTATGTTTTTGGTACTTTTGTTACTCCCAGGTTCCCACCTGCTTTTTGATCCATTGTGAATTTTTATTCAATCTCTAATTTGATTTTTTACTTTGTATTTCTAATCTTAGCCTGTCCTTAAGAATATTATATCATGTAACGTGCAGTATAAGAAACTTATAATAGTACAATCCTTCCCATAATTTGTGATATTGTCACATATTTTACTTTTGCAGATAGCTTTAAACAAAGAAGACATTGTAACTATATTTTGTTTTAGGCAAATAATTATATGTTAAATTAAAATGGAGTTACATTTTAGAGAGAATAAATTAAGAAGAAAATGTCTTTTTTATAATCCTTCATTTTAAACATTTCCAAAGATTTTAATTCTTTGTGTTCATCCAGATACCTTTCTGGTATCACATTCTTGTTCTTAGACAGAAATCTGCTGTTAATTAACTTTTGTCTGTCTCAGCTTTTGTCTGACTGAAAAAATATTTTCCTTCTTTTTTGAGAAGCATTGTTTTCTTTGTTATAAAATTCTTAGTGACTGGTCTTTTTGTTCACTGCATTGAAGATGCCATTTGATTTTCTTTGTATGTTCTGCTTTTTTAAACTTTAAAGTTCACTTTTCTTTCTCTGTGTTTCAGACTAAAAAAAATTTATTTACTCACCTTCATGTTCACTAGATATTTCCTCAACGGGGTCCAGTCCATTGATGTGCCCCTTGAAGAAATTCTTAATCTCTAATAACTCTTTTTACTGAATAATTGAATACATTTACTTTTCAAACATTGCAAACATAGAACACATATACTCCCCTGATACTTAAAAACTAATAAATTAAACATATAAAACACAGATGCTACTTGACTGATTAATACAATGAGGTTATGTCCCAATAATCCCAGTGTAAACTGAAAATACTGGAAAGCCAATTTCGAAAGAGCCTATAGGCCCAATAATTATTCCTGCTGTACTTTATGCAAATAATTAAGCCAAATGCAATAAGCCTAAAGTTTATTTTGCAAATACATTGATCCTACTATGATTTATCCTTGGTAAAAATGAGAAACTTTGAAGATTTTCTGCTATCATTCTGCTTTGAAAAGCCTGCATGACATTGGTCAAATTCACCTTCTCTGGAAGACGATGGATGGCTGGCAGTATCTGGAAAAAACTGCTGTTCTTGTGGCTGCTGGAAATGAATTCTTCCTCTTCTTCTAACAGTAACGTAGCTCTAGTGCCTGCTACTCTCACGTGGAAAAGACCAAGGCAACCTGCCTTCTCTTAACCCCCACTCCAATGTGATGACACACACTGACCCCAACTGTTGAAACACATCCTCCAGCACTCAGCACGGTGGTTTGTCGAGACAGGCTGCCCAATCCACTTCTAAAGTGCAATCATTCTTGATTCATAGTTAACATTCAGTTGATAATTTTCCAGCGAATAAATAAATACATGAAAAGTTTTCTTACAAAATACATATTTTTCTCCTTAGTCTTTTCTAAAATATAAAAATTAGTGTACTGAAATGAAGGTGAGTTGCAGATATTTTATGGGGAATAAAATTTTTCAAACAATAATTTACTATTAAGCTAAGAATATTTATGCAATAAATAAATAGGCTAAAATAAATGAAACCTAAGAAAAAATAAAAATTTTCTCAAACTGATATATATTAAAAACTTTTAAATAGATACGAGCTTGATGATAAGGGCACATTTAATAACGAGATAGATTGTCAGGTCTGAACCATCACCCTTTAAGAAAATGCATGGTTCTAGTTTAAGGGGAAGAAAATTGAGGAGGAGGAGGAAGAGATAGAGGAGAAGGAGGAACAGAAGGAGGACAAGAGGAAAAAGAAATTCATGTAAAAATAAAAACAAGAGGAGTAGAAGGAGAAATCATGATAATGTAGAGAAAAAATGTCATATGGGAATTGATCAGCTCCTGAGTATGGGCCATCATCATGATTGAGATACATTAGTCATACCATATATTCAATGTCACAAAAAGTTAACTAAGAAACAATCAATTAAATTGTTACTTTATAAATACAGTATTTTTACAAAGTAATAGACAAGATTTATAACTAATAAATGACTTTTTCTTAGCAAAATTTTAACACATTCTAAATTGCTCATTTTATTTAGAGAGAACACAATTTTTCATTAGCTAAATATATTTATTTTGAAATTCTTTTGTGGGTGGAATTACTGAAGTATTGCCAAGCTAGGCGCTATTTTAAAATGTGCGATAGCTGGTGCATTTGGGAACTTTATAGATTTAGAAATGTAATTCTGACACAAAGTTATATTTCAGGGAAACTGGAATATCAATAAAGGATGACCATTATATAAGTTTATTTCTTTTTTAGAATTTCTAACAAATTTTCTTATAAAATGTTTAGTCTTGCATAGAGATACACATATTAATAATTGCACGTGACAAACTTTGTTTAATAAAATCCAACTTGCAAAATATAAATTTTGCTTATGGACATCAAATTAAAAGTTTTCCTAGAATATATTATGGATACTTTTATATTGATATACTCCCTTCGTTTCATTTTACTTTTTTATATTGATACTCATATAACACATACAAAATTCTTTCTTAAAAGGAAGTCCTTCTTAGGTAAACTAATAACCAAGTTCTTATATACACTAGTCAGGTTAGTCAAAGAATTCATCTAAGCTCCTTAGGAAATTTGCTGATACTATTGTTAAAATATATTAACTAAACTAATAAATTAACATAATAAATAAATATAAATTCTCAAAATATATTGGAATATGTCAATGTAATTTCAAATATTATTTGCTCATAATATTAGAAAAGTAATTTGGTTATACTTAGTTTAAGGATTTGTATTAGAAAGGTATTTTGAGAAAAATAATCAAATTCCATATAAAATATAAGATTACTAAGCTAACCTAATTCAACTTAAAATAGAAAAAAAATGAGGATATTTTAGATATTACTAATTTAAAAATCACCATTATTCAAACTATAATGTGGTTTTGTAATATTAAAACGATTTTCGTATTGAAAAAAGGCTAGTAATCAAATCTGAAAATGCCATGTTGAGGTTAGAATTTTAACCCATCACCCCCATATCAAACAAAAAAAACTATAAGACATTTCTGATAACATAAAGCCAAAGTTGCTAAGAAAAAATAGAGAAGAGATTAAATTAATTAATGATACTCTAGGTTTGGAGAAAAGCATAAGAAATCTCTCATTTTTTCCATTTTTTAAATATTCACTGAAGCTGCTTTGTTAATGTAGCTTGTCACATTATTTATTTAACTTTCTTGTATTTTCACCATTTCATTTTTAGAAACATATTAGAGAGATCATTCATTGTGTTATTTTTATAGTAATATTCAAGGTTTTCTATTATATTTACTAGAAGGATTTTTGCTCCAAAGAAACAAGTATCTGATTATAAGGCATGAACGACATGATACTATTTTTTCTCTGAAAATGAATATATTATTTTTATGTTATGTATAAGTATTAATGAACAAGTGTCTGTTTTACAATATTGTAATATTTATATTTTTATTATGAAAAATGATCTGTAAGTCAGTACTCTTGTGATCTAGTTAAAATTTTATGAAATCTGATCTGGAATTAAGAGTGAAATACAGAGATTAATACAAAAAGCCTGCATTAATATGAAAAGCCTGTACAGATTGGAAGAGACTATTGTCATCAATACAATTTGTCTTCAAATTTATACTATATTCAAAGTGGTCTTCAGTACTGGATTTTCTTCAGAGTCTATATTCTGGGAGAGTTACCAACAATTTTAGCACATACAAGGAAGAGCATTAGAATTCTTGGAATTAAGCCATGTGAACATCAGTTCATTTGTTCTACAGAATTCTAAAGTGAGACAAGTTCATCATTTCTAATATGTGAAAATTTTCTGTGCAAAAAAAATCTGTTTTGCATTAATTCAGAACTGAAAAAAATAACCTAAAAGTATAAAGCATTTTAAAAAATCCAATTTCCAGTAAGTACATAAATGAATAGAAATTTGCAAAAATAAAACAGAACTTTGCAGTATTATGTTAAGGCAACGAGATTGAAAATATTATTTTTAAAAATTAGCCTGAGCAACTGAGCAATATGTAATAGTCCTTTTTAAGCAAGAGGGTTGCTATCAAAATTCAGTTTTTAAATGATTATATTATTACAGTAAGGGAATCATGATAGTTCATACTAACTTAGAAACATTAGTAAGCTAGTAAATTCAGGGATTGTAGCAATATATGAGGGGTCTTGTTTTTCAAAGTGTGTTGCTGCCAAATTAAATCCTGGATGGAAATTAATGTTTCATTTGATTCTATAATTACTGACTTTGCCATGAACTTGCTCCTCACTCAAGAGTGTGATGAATGATTGCCCAGCTGTTGCTGGCTGGTAAAGAACCTGCAACTTGAGCAACACTTTCAACCTGCTATTCAAGCTTCTCTGAGTGAATGTTGTAGAAATGCTAATTGCTGGCACTTTGGGCGTTACTTATAATAATTATACAAGCTATTGTTTGTATGATCATAACAGAACACCCCTAATTAAAAGTTCTGAAGGTGAGCATGCTTCAAAATCGAAAGTATCCATTTGCCTCACACTTTTCTTCCTTGTCATCTAAAAATCCATGTTTTTATCAGTGGGATATTATTAAAAATGAATGACTGCCTTGCTCATGAACTAATGGAGGAAAAACACACGGTTTGATTAATTAGTATAAACTAAGAATTACATTAACATTGTACATTTTTACAAAACATTTGTGCATGTAGCCTGGAAATTCGTACAGTAATATGCTTGCCTTTTCGGTAATGTGGAGCAAAATTTAAACCTCGCTAGAGTAGGTAGGATTACATTCTGAAACATGTGTATGCAATGTTTATTTAACAGTATAAAGCATAGATTGGCTTAATTATTTAAAGTATATTTAAAATTATGGCTTTAAGTACTGAGCTAATTTAGTATAAATTTACATGTTTATGGTCTAGGATTGGTCATTATTTTGCTGTAGCAGTAAAAATATCTTTCTGCCTATAGTATAAAAGCATAAATGTATTTTTCTTTGCAAAACAAAAGCATGAAAATGTGAGTTACAAAATGAAAGAGTATAAGGTAAAATAGGAGATAATCTATTCATATGACCATTTGGTTATAGTAGCGTAATAGATTTTACTTTCTCCAGAAATTTAGTGAACTCGGAAGAGTATGCCTCATTCATAAATCAGTTAGGTTTTGGGATATTTTGGTTAGATATTACGATGTTCTTTTTGTATTATGTTAAGACCACATGGAGCTGAATAGTGGCCCAGTGGTAATTTCTCCAATAAGGCTTTTCACTAATTTATTGCATTTTTAATAAGCTTTTTATTTATCTTTTACTTCCCAGCAACTAGCCAGCTTCTAATTCTTGACAGAAGGCTCAGAAGACAGAAGCAACTTACACTTCTGTCTGTTGATGACACTCATTTGAATGATGTATTCATGAGCTGGCAGAGGTGCCGCCATAGCGCCTGGCGTAGTTGATGATCATGTCTTAGCAAGGGAAGAGAGCCCTAGGGCATTACGAATTCGCAGCTATTAATATTGGTTTTGCCACAAGGCAGTTACATAAACTGACAGTTTGGCAGAGGCATGACTTCTTGCATACTCACATGCTGATGACCTCTGAAATATCATTAGTATCACTAAGTTCTCACTCACAGTCCAAGGTAAGGAGTCAGTATTCCTTTGTGGCAGTAAAATGCATACACAGATTATCTCGGTGCAGGTATGATTTCTGCTACCCTGCATTTTATCAGATTCAATAATTTGCTTTAAACAAAAATAATGAAAATAGAGTAAAATGAATGAGTTTTTTTTTCCTGAAAGTGTCAGCTGTGTAAATGACCATGATGTTGCCTATGAAAACGTCCTGTAAATGTAATGAAGCTATAATTAAAGATCACACAGATTATGTTTCTACATTTTAGTCTTTAGAGCTTGTCAAGCTAAATAACAGAGAGAGAGAGTCTCTAAAAGAAAAGATATTTATTTGGGAATAAATCATTGCAATGGGAATTTGCATGCCATAGTAAACTATGTGTGCATTTAGAGAGGTAAATGAAGACAAAGCTTTCTGAAGAAAAAAAAAATCAAGAGGATTACATAATTGTTTCGAAATAACTATCTTTAGCTACAAAGATCAATATCAAGGGCGATGCCAGTCTGAGGTTGCAGAGGCAGTTGCTGGGCAGATGTCCTTGCAGAAGTATTTTTTGTGTGAGGTTATAATGGGCCTTTGTGCAAGGTTGTGGTTTTTGCAGTCTTTTGAGATAGTTTTTGCTATTAGGCATACAAACATGAGAACCCTCTCTTCATGGCCTTCCCTGACTCTATTTTCAGGGTTTTCTTAACATTAATCATTTTGATTCTGATAACTTTTGCAAACAGTGTAAGGTTTCTTATGAAAAGAATTTGCATTTAGGGACCATTATGGTTTTTAACTGAAGTAAAACTTGTTAGGACACTAAAGTGCTTTTCATAAAAGATATTTTTAAAAAGAGAACATCTTATTCTATGACAACATGTATCAAAACTAAAATTGTTACATTAAGAATGCTTTTACTCTCCAATGTTAATATTGTAGATAATAGTTCATATTGGTTACATGTTAAATGGGAAATTTGAAACTGAGGAGTTGCATGGATATTCAAAAGTGATGATTTATATATTTTGTATATACATCAATATATGATTATGTATATTTGATATGTATGATTATGTATATTTGATATATATTTTAATGATTTGTATATTTTAATAGAGTTACCTAGTTAATAACAATTTTCTAAAAGATAAAAGGCAATATTGGAATCAATTATCTCAAGTATATTTTGTACTTATGTTTTACCATAAATACATTTTTATGTTTCATAGGGAAGATAGCTTTTCTCCCACAACTTCTTTAATTTTAGATCAGAACTTAATACCAAATTGAATAAGACTTAAAAAAGTAAGTAGTCAACCATCCAATAATCTGGTCTCAATATGATTTCTTATTTGAATGATTATATCAATATCATTCTTAACCTTTTTTGTATTCTTTATACATAAAATTGAGCAAAATGAAGTGGGTGAAAAAAAAGACTTTTAACCATACTGAATATTCCCACTTTAAATAGGTGAGTACAAATCTTGGGCAAAACTTTTGCAGTATCTTGCAATGCTTCTACTTTTTACTAATCATCTCTTCTAATCTCTGAGAGTGCTCTTTCATGTCTTCCTCTCTCTCTCAATTCTAATATTACATTTGACTCAGAATTTTACTTTGTATTTCAATGAGAAAATTTAAGCAAACAGGAGAACTATGTCGTGTTCTCAGCAGCAGGTCTGCCAATCTCCCTGACCTATGCAGGGAGACTTCAGCTGCCCTCTTGTTACAACTGCCAGACTTGCCCTGCTAACAACGCGCTCCATCCACTCTTGGTGTGGAAGGAAGTAGCTCTCACAGTGATGACTTTATTCTCTTCCTTCTTCATATTCTTCTGTCTTTTGTCTAATAATCTTTATTCTCAGTAATTCCCATACCATCTAAATCTCCCTGGAACCTACACCTCCACCTCCAGATACCTCCTCATCATTCTGTTTATAGGAAAACTCCTCCAAACATTTGTACATAATGTTTCTGATGTTCTTACCTCCCTTTTTCTCACTAAATAACTCCAGGAGTTTTTTTTTCTTTTCTTTTTTTTTTTTTTTTTACTAGCTTTCTCCTGGAGCTCATTGTTGAGTTCATCAACAGCTTCCATCTCAGCCAGTCGAAAGCCCAACACCTTTCCATCAGAATACCTGATCTCTCAGGAGCATCGCTGTCTCCTCCCCGAAATACTTTTCTTGGGTGACTTCCTGGCCACCACGGTGTCTTTGCTTTCTTTCCCTTTGCTGCTTGCTTTTTCTATTTCCTTCTTCTGTTCTCAAAATACTAGAGTTCCCCAGATCATTTTTTAAGAAGTTATGTATAACTGTATATATTTGTGGGGTACAAAGTGATGTTATGGATCAGGAATACAATGTGGAATGATTATATCAAACACTATTTACAGTAGCCAAGTCATGGTGGAATTGGACCTAAGTACCCCGAAACTCAATAGGAAGCCCCTTCTTCTTCTATAATAAATCTTTATTGATTCTTTTTCCGTGATAAATATCTACGTTCAGTTTAAATGTTGCTATAACTTTGTAACAGCTTTATTGAGACACAGTCGACATTCCATATTGTTTACCAATTTTCAGTGTACAATGCAACGGTTTTTTGTATATTCACAGGGTTGTGCAACCACCACCACGTCAATTTTATTAAATAGAAAATGTTCATCTCCCCAAAACAAAACAAAAAAAAAACATGTTCACATGTGCAAAACTACTTTTATTGGATTTGCTGCATTTTTTTCTTTCTCTCTGCTATGTTAAAGGATGTGTCTCTTATTCAAATGTCAATCCCTTCCTCAGTCCTTTGAATGCCACCTCTTCTAGTTAGATCTTTCCTATCGGGATAAAAATATGCTCACAAACCTAATGACGTTCCGGAAAGTGCATGTCCCATTGTTTTATACCTGCAGAAAGAGTTGTATGTATAGTTGCAATAGCATTTCATTATTTGACTGGTGATCACTATTTCTCCTTTTGTTGATAACAGCACTGGAATTTTCCTTGGAATCACTGTTCCTCTACCCTGATTAAATGTGGTTCACGTGGAGTTGATTTTTTTCTTTAGTTTCAAAGTTAAAAGTGGGAACATAACCTGACTGATCAAAGCACTGTAAACTCTTCACAGTGTTTGGCTAAAACTGGCTGCCTGCCTCAATCAGAGACAGCCAGAGGTAACAATGATCTTTAGCTGGGGTTCAAAAGAGGCCCTTTTTCTTTTCTCACCAGATATTAAACTTTAGAAACTATAAATCTGGAACTGTGGGTCTGGGTATAGACAATGTTTGCCTAAAAGTCAAAGTGAAAATAGATGAGAGGAGAGGAGAGCCATAAGTTAGAGAAAAATAGGCATGCCATATTATAATTAGAAGGTGGGGGCCGGGCGCGGTGGCTCACGCCTGTAATCCTAGCACTCTGGGAGGCCGAGGTGGGCGGATCCTTTGAGCTCAGGAGTTCGAGACCAGCCTGAGAAAGAGCGAGACCCCATCTCTACTAAAAATAGAAAGAAATTATATGGACAGCTAAAAATATATATAGAAAAAATTAGCCGGGCATGGTGGTGCATGCCTGTAGTCCCAGCTACTCGGGAGGCTGAGACAGGAGGATCCCTTGAGCTCAGGAGTTTGAGGTTGCTGTGAGCTAGGCTGACGCCATGGCACTCACTCTAGCCTGGGCAACAGAGTGAGACTCTGTCTCAAAAAAAAAAAAAAAAAAAAAGAAGGTGGGGATTGTGCTTTACCAGAAGATCTATCACAGAACTTTCAGTGATGTTAGTAAATAGATCACTTTTTTCATTAGTTTGAATTCTGTTCTTCTTACTTAAATCAAATATCTGTAAATGTACTTGTAATTACTTTGTCATTCACTTATTTTACTCATATTCTAGTGTAGCACGTACTTTTCATGGTTCCAACAAATGAATTCTGGTATGGTCACCAAAGGCTGCTACTTGACAAAACCATGTAGATCTTGTAAGCTTTTATTTTGTTTAGCCTTTCAGCATAATTTGAGGATGCTTAACACTCCTTCTTCTTGATATAACCCTGGATAATTATCGATACAGACCGTAATCACCTTTCGTAATAGTGTAATGTTATCTCTTGAACTTTGAGTCTTTATGAGGAAGTCTCAACAGAGATGCCCAGGACGCTGGCTCTTAGGTTCAACAGAAAATCTTTCCCCGAGGTGCCAACAATCTGTACGCACAAGGAACTGATTTAGTGATATGAATAACATGTACTTTTAAATAACATTTACTGTATTAAATTAATAATTCCTATTTTTCAGCTTTTTTTAATACTGGGAGATATTCCAAATAACAAATGTACATATATTTCCATAGATCTTTGAACAATCTTAATGAGTTTATCATCAATGAGTAGATAGCATGAGCCTGAGAATGCCCTTTCTCGAATCTCAGTTATGCGCTTTAGCAATTACAGTAAGCTCTTTAACCTTAAGTCACCACTTCATTGTAAGCATGTGTGTGTGTACACATGCATGTGTTTTCTTGCAGAGGTACAGAAGAGGACATAAAAAGATGTGATAAGTGACCAAATTTAGTAAATATTATTCCCAGAAAAATATGTGGTCCCTGTAAATACATTATGCCTAATGAAGATTTTGTAAATATTCTTATAATCAACATTGATAATTGTAAATAATCAAAGCAAGTAAAAGCTTTGCAAAAAATTTGTTGGCACTAGAGATTTTGGTGAATCTGAATTATTTAGTTTCAAAGCATTTAATGCAATAAAATAAAAGTAACAAAAAATTGATCTATAAGAATAATGTAAAACAAGATGATCGATCAGTTGTGGGGCATTTGCACAAACCTTAGTGAAGAACACAAGTTCTAAGGTAAAACTAATAGTTTAATACTGCAAGGAATATAATATTCTGCCAAGAATTCACACTAAAATTTATGGTGGAACAGGTTTTGTGAAATCATTAAATGCTATTCATTCCGTGTGATGATGTTGTTTCGTTGGATTTATTGTGTGTAAAAAGATTCCATATGGTAATTTAAATGGGTGGAAGGCTCTGCCATGGAGTCCTTATGCATATGTGCATGAATATTCCCTTATGTTATGCTTGGGTGTTCTCCAATCTCATCAAAGAGTGAGAAATGAACTTTGGGTGAAATAGGAATTGCTACAAAAATACTGACTCCATCAGATATGGAAATTTTTACAGATACATTGAGTAAAGTGAGGGAGAGATTTGTCAACTTGAAAATGCAAGCTCATTCACAAAAATAAAGGAACACACATTGAGTGCTTGGCATCATGTAGATAACATTTTATGGGAGTGAGCAGCCATAAGTTGGCATTTGAATTTTGATGTTTCTAAATTTTTCAACAGCTTTGAAGTTTGAACATATAGTTTGGTGTGACACTAAATCTCAAGATGTAAGAAATATGCTATAGTTATGTGATAAATAAAGAGGAGGAAAACTTGGATTGTTGAAATTATGAAGAACCCTTTAGAAAGCTCTTATGTGAGAGTAATACTGGCAGGTTCTTAGTGATACAAAGATTAAGTAAAAAACTAAATATATTATTATACAACTAGACTACCATGATGTTTCCGTATTTCATCCTATTTAGCATTAATATTATTTTTTCATGTTAAATAAAGTCTTATTAACACTTTTCAATAAAACTAGATTTAAGAGTATTCTCCATTTATCATAACGTGCTCTGAGCTTACTAAGGACCTTCTTATTTTCAGTACTAGCAGCTCCGTAAAGGTAAATATTTCTATAAGGGAGCTATGGAAGATGTCAAAAATTTGATATATTTATCCATAAAATATAACTTAAAAATTTTATTTCCATTAACGAATAAAAACTGTGATTAGACAAATATATTCTGCAGATAAATAGCAGTAGTATGGATTTAGAAAATGATAGGGTAAAATTTATTATAATTCATTAAAATGTACCAAGAATAATTTTTCTATCTATGATATAATTTAGTACTCACCTAATAAATGTAAAAGTTATTTATAAACATTTTCTTAATATGTAAATATAGGTAGTTATCTTTTAGAATACATTTTGACTTTAAAATAGTTTAAATTTACCAGTATAATAAAGAGAATATTTTGGTCTTCAAATAAATATTTTAAAACTTTATTTAATATAACAGTATAATATTTAGTCATGGTTTTACCAGGATGGTATTTTGACATTAAATTCTTATTCATAGTTTTTTTTTTTTTCACTAAACTAAGTTACATCCAGTCGAGACTAAATACATATTATAGATTCCTGCACCATATCTTTGAAATGGCATGAATTATAAAACAGAAATGTAAAAATCCATAATATCATAAACTAACTGGATATCTTACTGTATCTTTACTACAAATTCTAAGAAATATCTAAAGGATAGAATGAAGTAGGAATGGCTTGATCATGCTCTTACATCCCCACGTATTTATAGATACATGCTGGGTACCCTGCTTCAGGTTTGCCATATTCCCGGTGTAGATGTTAGTAGTAAACAGACCCAAGGGCAGCAAAAAGTGTGGTATTGAGTACTCATGACTGATCACTATAATTCTTAAGTTTAGCAGTTCTTAAGGAAATTAAACATTTACCACATGACCTAGCAAATGCATTATTAAGTACTTGTCAAAGATGAAACAAAACAAATCTAGACAAAAGCTTTGACACATTTTATAGTGGTTTTTATCAATGATAGTCAAAAATTGAAAACAATCGAAATGCCCATCAACAGAATATTTGGACAAATAAATTATGTTTTATTCATATAATAAGTACTAGTCCATCTTAAAAAGGAAATTAGTACTGATATTCACAGCCTTTTCATGTAAATCTAAAATTACTTCAAAATAAAAAGTTTAAAACAGTCGATCAACAATATTTCACTCTCTTGATTAAGAAGAGAATAATTTCCACACCATTCTTCCAACCTTATTTTGCATTCCTGTCTTATTTTTTCCTACACTATAGCGGGTCATATTGACAATATGCCGTCTAATTTTTTTTATTCATTTTGTTTATCATCTGTTCTGTCTCCTCTAAAGGTAAATTTCATGACTAAAAGTTTTGTCTGTTTATTTCACTACTATATCTACTGTACCCAGAATTCAAAAAATATTTGTCAAGTTAAACTATCCAAATTAAGCTTTCTCCACTTTAGAAATATCTTTTGTATATAACCACCTCGATCTTATTATTTTGAGGTGCACTAAAGGTATTTATGATGAGATGTTCTAGTGAAATTTCAACAATACACTCCACAATGTACAGGACATAACCATTCGCATTTTTTTCTCACTGTTCTGGAGACCAAAGTCAAGAGGCTGGCAAATTTGCTGTCTGGGAGGACACTCTGGTTTGTAGACTGCCATCATCATCTTGTGTCCTCGCGGGGCAGAGAAAGGAGAGAGAAAAAGCAAACTCTTGCTTTTTTATAAGGACACTGGTCCATTCATTACGGCATAGCTCTTATGACCTCATTATCTCCCAAAGGCCAGACCATCACACTGGGGACTAGGATTTCAACGTGAGTTTATGGGAAACACTAATATGCATTCCACAGCAAACAAATTTTCTAAATTTTTATTGTTCTTTATACTGGATATTAGCCAATTCTGGCCAAATGATAGTATATCATTAGACATGGTTCCCATTGTACACAATTTCTTCCTGTTTCCACAAGATAGTCAACCATGATGTTCTTGGATTAAATGATTATATAATCATTATATAATAAGATATCACATGAGAATGGAGAGATAAGAGTAATGGAACTCTGGATAATTCCAGATCTGCATCTTTTCTAGTAAACTAGCCTCATCAGTATGAAAATGTAACCACTAAAATTATAGTTTAAAATGTTTTGTAAATTATGTCTTATGCTAAGACTTTTATACATATTTATTTCTGGAATTTTATCATCTTTATATGACATCCAAATATAACATATGTTTTCTGTTGAAGCTTATGACATTTTGTTGTCTACACAAATCTTTGACTTTTCACCCACACTGCCTTGAAATTAATTATGTTTGTTCTTATTTTGTGGCATTTGATGAATTATGTAGCTGTGATTTGTGTATCAGATATTGAATGTTAAAGTTTATAAAATTGCCTCATCCATTAATTTTGTAGTAAATCAAATTAATAAGGAGTGACAGAAATAAAGTGAAAAATCAAACTCCAGAATGCAATATGTTTTATTTAAATTCAGTGCACTGTTGGAAAAGTACTTAATTTTCTTGAAAATTTCCAATTTCTTTTTTTTTTTTTTAATTTCATCTTATTATGGGGGATACAGAATTTCAGGTTACATACGTTGCCCATGTACCGCCTGTCCCCTCAAGTCAAAGCTCCAGGTGTTATATCCAAAATAAGGGACGTGGTTATCATTCCATAAGGAAGAATTAATAAACTATAAATAGTTTTATAAATTTTGATTGTGCTGTTTATAATTTTATTTTGAAATAATTTTAGACTTACAGAGGAGTTGTAAGATTAGAAGGAAGTTCCCATTTAATCCTCAGTCAGTTTCCCCTAATGTTTATATATAGTGATAGCATAATTATCAAAACTAAGAAATTAATACTGGCACAATACTATTATCTAAAGTAGAGATGCTATTAGGATTTTACCAATTTTTCCAATGTTTTTCTCTTACAAGATACAGTCCAGGATCTCACATTGTATTTAGTTGTCTTATTTTCTTAGTTTCCTGCAACCCCAGTCTTTCCTTGTCTTGGTGACACTGACACTTTTAAAGAGTACTTGTCAAGTATTTTGAACTTGACGTTGTCCTTCCATTTCTTGTGTTTCCTTCTGATTAAATTGAAGTTGTATGTTTTTGGAAATAATACCACCAGGATGATGTGCCCTTTTATATGTAGCCTATCAGGCAGGGGCACAGTATTTAAATATGTTCTGTTTTCTGGGGACATAGACCTTGACCACTTAGTTAAGATGGTGTTGGCCATTTTCCCACTTTTATCATTTTTCATTTTGTAATCAATACAGATTTGGAGGGAGACACCCTGAGACCTGTGAGAAACAAATTCATCAGAGTATGATGTTTGCGTATAGGCTTTTCGTCTTTAATTATACAACGTTATCCAAACTTATTTGGGTCAGATCCTTTCTTTTCCACCTCAAGTGCTGTTATGTAATTCATTTGTAACAGATAAATTCATTTATCCATCTGCATTCCTGCATATCATGAATGAACTTTTCAGATTTTCATGCTATAAGGTTTGCTCTGTGTGTTGTACATCTATGGGTTTTTATAAATGGATACATAGTCATCCACTCACCACCATGAGAACATGCAGTGTAGCTTTAGACCCTCAATTTCCATCACGCCGTCCGTTTTAGTCAGCCGATCTCTACCTTCCACCTCTGGCAACCTCTTCCCTAGTAGAGGGGTAAAGACCCCAAGGTTAAAATACAAAAATACTTTCTGTCATTGAATTTCAAGTTAAGCAAACTTGTGCAATTTTTGTAGAAAATTCATCATACTCATCTTTTTCTGTTCGTACTGTCAGCATTTTTACAGTAAAAATACATCTCAGAAGTGTAATGAGCAATTTTATATTTTAGTGAACTCATCCAGCTGTTCTCTCTTATTATAATTTTTCCCTGTGTGATAAGAACAGGTGGTTGGTTGTATGCTGGCAAAAAAGAAAAGGATGATTTTTAAAAATTTTGTAAATTGTCTCAACTCTTCCAACAAGAACATGTTTCTTTCTAAGCTGCTTAATCCTGCCAAATTCTATTTTAGCCAATTTCATAGCTGGGTCTTTGCCACAAATGCAAAATCTTCTATGGTCAGTGTGTTAAAACATTAATCCAGAAACAATCTGTTTGCATCAGTGTTAATTCAAAATATATTCTTTATTTCTTGCCGAATTGCTAACGCTTTTGTTTAGGCTCACTGCTCAAAACTTTGAAAATGCAAGTCCTTGCTATTATATGTATTTTTTTTATTTTTAAATATTTATTATTGGTTTCTGTTTGCATCATAAAGGAGCTCTTTAACAGTACCTAGAAGAAAAACTATCAAAAATTAGAATAAAATCTCACTTCTAAACACAACTACGTCTTTTTAAATAGCAAACATCAAAAATTTTCAAACTGTTCTAGCTAAATATGCTAAAAATATTGATTGAGGTACATGAAAAAAGACATTTATCATAAGTATATTGTTTTGATTACTAAGAATGTTTCTATTAAGGAGTAAAAAATATTTGCTCCTTATACTTAGCAAAGGTAAATTTAACATCACATACTGAAGTGTGAGTATGCACTAAGATCTACTTCAGTTTATATTTCCGATGACCTTACATTTGGGTTACTATAAAAGGGTTGTCTTTTTTTGGGAGAGAGACAATAAGTAAAATGAGCGTAGTTTTACTCTGAACAAAAGAAAAGAACAGAACAAGAAAAAGAGAGAAAAATAAAAAGAAGAAAGGAAGGAAGAAAGGGAAACAGAAAGAAAGAAAGAGAAAACAATGTAAGTTGGGGTTACCAAACTTTGTTTTAGAACCAAGTTGTATATACTTTAAGCTCTGTGAACCATAAATTATCTGTCACAGCTGTTCAAGAACTCCATGTTTCATAATAAGAAAGCAGCTGTAGAAAACTTGTAAACAAATAACTGTGGCTGTGTTCCAATAAAACTTTATATACAAAAGTGGGATGTGAGCTGGATTTGATCCATGAGTTAGCCATAGTTTGTCAGCCTCAGGTATAAGTGCCTGTATGATAGAAATGTGTACATGCTTAATGCTGAAAATTTTTGAATGAATGATATCGGTTAATAATATTTTTCTCTTTGCATTTGTTCAGTACTAATCTGAAATATATTCTACTAGTTTTATGACCATTGATATCACATTTAATTTGTCTCATGGAAAAATTATTATAAAGACATTTCTAATTAAAAAATTAATTCATAGAAAAAAATTAGGTATTAAATATTGAAATGTTAAGTGGCAAGGGAAATAGGAAAATTTGTGAATAATTCAGGTCAACTCTATAAGGCCATCTGCATTTGTCTTAGCACCTAATGATACTGATTTCAACATAATGGACACTTAGTACTTATTAACTTAAAGTATATTTATTACTAGAAAAAATAATGATTAAATGTTGTTTTATTGTTATTTTAACCTCAATTGGTTTCTCTGAATTTTATTTGTTAATTTTTTGTCCAAAATGTGTTTAATAATTGTTCCACTCTAGTTTCCAACCTTGCAAAATTATTTTATTCAATAGACTGTGAATTGGGATCATATATGTATATAAATGTCAGAGAAAAGGAAACACTAAAACTATAACCACTATTTGTTGTTTATAAAGCAGATAATCACATTTTCATTATTTGTATCCTTAATTTAAAGTTCTCAGCTTAATTGGAAGTAATTAACATAACAGTTATTGGACAGAAAGACATTAGTGGGGTTGACTAAGTTATTTATCAAAGATGTTTTCACAATTGTATTGATGTTGTAATCCATCTTGATTAGTAAGTTGTTTTGTTCCTGTATATGCAGCATAATGGTTTAATACTATTTCAGGCGAAAGTAGAAAAAGATAATTTTGAACCTTATACATTTTCATCAAATATGTATGTCATCTGACCACGATGTTTGTTTATACTCATATCACAAATGTTCATGTATGTTTTTATCTGCTTTGTCAAAGATTACATAGCCATATGAGGATGGTTTTATATCTAGGTTCTTAGTTCTGTTCCATTGGTCTATGTCTCTGTTCTTGTGCCAGTACCATGCTGTTTTTGTTACTATAGCCTTGTAGCATAGCTTGAAGTCTGTAAATTGATGCCTCTCAATTTCTTCTTTTTGCCCAAGGTTATTTTAGCTACACAGAGTCATCTCTGGTTCCATACAAAGTAGAATTATTTTTTCTAGATCTGCAAAAAATGATGTTGGTATTTTAATAGAGATTGCATTGCATCTGTAGATCACTTTGGGTAGAACAGACATTTTAACAATGTTGATTCTGCCGACCCATGAGCATCGCATGGTTTTCCACCTGTTTACGTCCTCTGCTATTTCCTTCCTCAGTGTTTCATAATTGTCCCTATAGAGGTCTTTCACCTCTTTAGTTAAATATATGCCTAGGTATTTTATTTTCTTTGTTGCTGTTTTGAAGGGTATTGAGACTTTGATTTAGTTCTCAGTTTGACTGTCTTTGACATATAGGTATACTACTGATTTCTGTACATTGATTTTGTAACCTGAGACTTTGCTGAGTTTGTTTATCAATTCCAGTAGTCTCATGGAAGAATCTTTGGGGTTTTCTAGGTATAAGAATGTATCATCAGCAAAAAGCGATACTTTGACCTCTTCTGCCCTCATTTGGATGCCCTTGATTTCCTTCTCTTGTATGATTGCTATGGCTAGGACTTTTAGCACTATGTTGAATAGAAGTAGTGAGAGAGGGCAACTTTGGTTCCAGTTCTAAGCGAGAATGCTTTCAATTGTTCCCCATTCAGTATGATGCTGGCTGTGGGTTTGTCATATATGGCTTTTAATATTTTTAGGTAAGTCCCATCTATGCCTATTTTGTTAAGCATTCTTATCATAAAAGGGTGCTGAATTTTGTTGAATTCTTTTTCTGGGTCTATTGAGAGGATCATACGTTCTTTATTTTTACTTCTATTTATGTATTGAATTACATTTATAAATTTGCATATGTTGAACCACCCCTGCATCTCTGGGATGAAGCCCACTGGCAGGATCAGGGATTGATTTCCTGGACCTGGGAGACAGGCTCACAGGCCAGATCCCATACACCCAGATCTCAATCACATTGCCTAATGCTTTCTTTTGACACAAGAAATGCAAACAAGTCTTGCAGAGTCACATAGATTAACTCTGTGACAATTATAGAAGTTGTTGTGTAATTGGCAATGAACCTCTTTTAATGTTTATATGTTTCAACTTAGCTTCTTTAAAAAAATTCATAATTTTTTGCTAAATATGCATCCAAAATACAGCCTTTTTGTTTACAGATATTTTTAAATACAAGATTGTCAGAAGTCTCTGTTGTCAGAGCAATATTATTTTGTGTTCCAAGAAACAGAAATGAATTAATAAAAATTTCAACAGAGGGTATAAGAGGCATGTGGAGTTGACAAATTGAGTCACAGTATCAACAGTGGTTATGCATTGTTGTGTTTATTTTAATTACTGATAGGTTCCTTGAGATTACTACACAAAGGGAGAAAATGTTTTTTCCTCTTGTTGAGTGCCTGGGGGCTCATAAATAATACATATAGATTTGCAGTTAGTACCTGCATTTTAATCAGACACCTCTGTTATATAATAATGGATTTATACATCTGTTACGTGATTTAATTGTTAAAAAATCCCAATAAATAATGAACATATAGGATTATAGTATCTGTAATGTAAAAAATTGAAAGTTCACAGTTTTCTCTGTTGCAAATGTCTACCACATCACTTTTAAAATCTTGTGTTTAAATACAAAAATTTAGCATTTTCTTCATCTATTTTATCTACGTAAAACTCATAGTGGGCTATTCTTGTTAGAGATGAGAATACAAATATTAAATTCAAGGTCACACATCTCTTAATTGAATAGTCATTTTAAAAATGCAATGATTTGGCTGAGATTAAAAGTAATAAATATATTTACTGAAATAATTGCTTTGTATATTTATCAGGGAATATTTACCTTTAATTAGATAAGCATTATTTAAAAATATTTGTCAAAAATGTTAGCCTTGTTTTTGCTTTTTTGTAATTGTCTAAATTACAAAGCAAAAAGTTATAGCTGTAACAAATTTAAACAACGGAGCAGTGTGGAAATCACAGTTTAAAATCTCCCTAAACCCAAACCTAGTATCTGGAAGGAACAACGTGCTGCTCCCCACAAAGAAAATACCAACGTTTTATAATTTTGTGCTCCATCCCTCTATCATACATCAGTGTGTGAACACATTTAAAATGATTCTTGAATACTTTATAGGTATATGTTCTTAAAGCATATAAACTATTTAAGATGTCTGAGTCTTGTGTCTTTATATTCCTGACACATCTTTACAGTTTCTTTAAAAATAATTGGTTTGTTAAAATTTTATTAACCATTCCTTGATTTAGCTTTCCAGGGTAAGACTTGGCCTACAGGTAGAAGGCGGGTAATGGAAGTGAACAAAGTGGCCTGGCTTTATCACATCCTAGGTTTCCAACTATTTCAATCAACCATGTTCTTGCCCATTTTTCTCACAATGTACAAACTTCTTGGCAAAACTTTCATTGTCTGATATTTATAAAGCAGTGGGTCTGTTCAATTTTTTACTTTACTTTTTTTAATCTAAAAAAATATTTCAAGAAAAATAATTTCTGCAGTTTCACTTGACTATAATATCACAGCCAACTGGGAAAAGGAGAGTGTAATGGCAGACGGTTGACTATATGTCCTGTCCAAAATATGCAGCAACTACTCAGCTCCACGGAGGAATGCAATTCTAGTACTACTGGATTTTCCATCTTTTTAAAATAAGCTAGAAATATTTATTTTGATGGATGTATTGGATTTTTATTTGGTAACAATTATAATTCACTGAAAACATCGTGTGTCTATAACAAGTGTAAAATTATATAGTGAGTGTTTATCTAGATTTTCAAGTTTATTGCATGAATAGTTCTTCACAAGAAGGTAAAGTATATATTTTTAATTCACAGTGTATTCACCACTATAAAATCTATAGTATTTCTAATATATTTTAGTTTTTTTTAATTTTTATTGTTTATTTTCATTAACTTAGAATTTCAAAAAGCATTTCAATTTTAATGGTTTGTTATTTTATGTACAAAGTCTTATTTTTGATACATATCCTTAATTTCATGTATGAAGGGACTTATTTTGAAATGTACTTTGTGATTTTTTGCAGTTCTCTTCATTAATCTCTTCCTTTAAAAAGGAAAATACATACTTTGACTTTTGACTGTGATGGAGTAGTAGGTAGAAAACCAGTGTTCTTGCAGATAATGACTGAAAATGCTTGCAGTAATACATCTAAAACAAAATAACCCCTTTGAAGCATTGGAGAACTTTTGAGGAAGCCATTAATTTAATGGGACTAAAATCCCTTAAAAAACAAAAGCGCATTGAACGTTCATGCCAGTTTTGTTTTGGCTCCATGTGTCAGTTCTTCAGCTGTAAAGAGAAAAGGCTGTGAAGTCAGATGGAGAGCAGCTAATAGGAAGGAAACAGTCCAGCTGAGCTTTCAGCAATAATATGGGCCAAGCAGGAAAATAAATTTAGACTTGCCAAAGTAGCGGGGCTTGTTTCGCCTAGATCTTCGTCACGTGGGAAGCACAGGGAGATGTGGGAGTCTTGTTACTCTGATTGCTTGTTCTCTCAAAGACATGACGGCTAGACATTGAAACCCCGAGGAGATGTCAGACTTCTGCTTCTAGGAAGATCGAGTAGATGCACACATACTTTTCCCCATTCTTCCAACTCTGGACTTCTAAAAACCCTGGAAATTGCATTTTCAAACATAAAGATTTTTAAAGGTGGGCAGGAGGCAGAACAAACCAAGAAGGACCTCAAGACCTGAGGATCAACACAGCACGGCAACAAACTTCCTGGGTTTGCTTTTGGCCTCATGTACCCCAGACTTGGAGCAGAATAAGCCAGAAAACCTGACGTTCCACCAGGGCACACACAAAATGCCCCTGCCAAAGCCTGCTCTTTCTCACCAAAAGACAAGAAACACAGAAAACTATCAAGAAGGAAAACTTTTAGACAATAAATGCCAAAAACCACAGAAAAAAGTCTGGCCCGACACTCACCCATGCCAACAAAGGCCGATGGGGAAGCCTAGACTTCCGTCCTCCCCAGGCCGTGAGGGGGAACCTCTTACTCTGCCAGGGCGTGGCCAAGGCAAGTTGAGTAGGGAGCCAGGGAGCCGAGACTGTCATCCCCTCCGACATTAACAAAATAAGGAAAACAATAGTTTTCTCAAAATGCATGATTCCAAATCAAATGGATATCCATAAGGAAAACATTAATCTTGACCTCTACCATAGACACAACGTCGATACTAAATGAACAGCAGATTCAAATGTGAAAGGGAAAACAAGAAAGTTATGAGAAAAAAATCATAGGTCAATAACCTTTATTGAGTTCTAAAAGATATATTAAACAAGACATCGTGTAATAACCAGAAAGGAAATGTTTGATAAATTGAGCTACATTAAGATCAAGAATCCATGTCTTCAAAAATGACCATTGAGAGAGTGATTTGGCAAGCCACAGCATGGATAAAAGTATTTATAATGCATATACATATATCTGACAGCGTATTTCATGCAGAATATATAAAAGAACTATATGCAAAGTCTTGGTCACATACTTTTTTTTAAACAATACGTGCATATAGCCAATAGATAAAAACAAAAAAATACAAAATGTCATTAGTAATCAAGAAAATTAAAATGTAAACCAAAATGATACTGCTAGAAAGAAAGTTTTAATGGTAGGTCTGGGTTCTTTCTTCCAGGCTCAGGAGTATATTTCCTTATCTCAGTGAATTTATCAATTTAAACTTACTATATCACTATATCAAAAAATTTATGAGTACAGATCTAAAGCAAATAAATACCTATTTGTCAAAATCGTTAATTGAGTAAAGAAATAAACAGCGTGGACCAAGAAGTAGATGCAAGAAAGAATGTGAAATAGTCATGTACCATGAAGGAGCACATGAAGTTATTCCAGATGATGTAAATGATGAAATTACCCCAGAGTTAAAGGCTTCCTGAAAGTGGCAGAAGAGAATTGTCTCGCTGATCTTGAGTTTTCAGGGGCAGGTGGACGTTCACATTTCCTAGTCAGATGTTTCCCGGACAGATTGCATCATCCCACTCCTTTTCTATCTGAACATTGACTGTAGCATGTAGACCTTGTAAGGGCTGCACGTTCAAATTCCTGTGTAGCTTTATGCTTCCAATTAAATGCTGGATCTGATTTTTATATAATAGACTTCCTGGTAGCTGTAGATGATAAGGGTCCGTAAATGTTGTCATAGGGGCCTTTTGGTTTCATCGCATAAACTGAGTTTAGAGTTTCAGAACTGAGCCTGCTATTTCTCCTTTAAGTCTTCCAATATAACTAATAAATGCCTACCTACTCCTCAATATTTAATAGTAATTGCTCCTATCCAATTCAAATGTTAGGGATACTACAAAGTCCATTGCTTTGTCTTTTACGTCTATGTCACACCAATCCACCACTGTGTAGAGGTTTAGTAAGGGTCACATGGAAGCTTGCCAATGTTGGGTCACCTGTCACTGGCAATAAAGTCCTAATAGTGATTTTATCTTTGAGTCATCAAATTCCAGATTGTCTTTCAGAGGATCTACTTCCAGTGGCCACTTCTGATAGCAATTATGTTATTCTGTGTTCCTTGAAAGCAGAACCTAGGTAACACATTTCCATAATACTGTTGACATAAATTAAAAATGCCTTAAAGTGAGGCAGGAAATAGATACAGGTAAGGAGAAATAGCCCTTATAATGGTGCATAATCAAAGCTGGTGCCGTGGGAAATAGGGGCTCAGTTATTGGATGTCTAAGAATTTTATCAGGAGTTCCCTGGAATTTTCCCCCAATAGATGGAAAGTTGCCTCACGTATTATCTATCTCATTCTCCATTTTTGAGAATTGCCGAAGGGGAGGCAGGATTAACATAGAAAAGTTACAGTAAGAATATTTAATAATCTGAAGGATGAAAAATGGTGGGCCTGTAGGTGCATTTACCATGAGTGGAGCTTGCAGGACTGGACGTTGCTCTGGAGGAGTCAGTGAGTCGTGAGCCAATGTGAAGTCCTAGAACAATACCGTGTGCCACCGTAGACTTTATAAACACTGTACAGTCAGGCCACACTGGATTTATACAAAATGTTTCTTTCTTCAGTGAAAAATTAACCTTAATTTACTGTAACATTTTTACTTTCTAGACTTTTTAATTTTTTTTGACTCTTTTTGTCGTAACATCTTAAATCACAAACACATCGTGCGGCTGCACAAAGATATTTTTCTTTATTTATATCCTTATTCTATAGGTGTTTTTCTATTTTTAGTTTATTTATTCACTTATTTATTTATTTTACTGTTTAAACTTTTCTGTTAAAAACTTAAGACACACACACACACACACACACACACATACAGACACACTAGCCTAGGCCTGCACGGGGTCAAGATCACCAATATCACTGTCTTTCACCTCCACAGTTTGTTCCAGGGACAGTAACACGCATGATGCTGTCACCTCCTGTGAGAACAATGCCACCTTCTGGAATACCTCCTAAAGGACCTGCCTGTGGCTGTTTTTCTGTTAACTTTGTTTTTATACGTAGAAAGAGTACACTCTAAAATAATGATAAAAAATCTAGTATAGTGAATGTGTAAACCAGTAACAGTCATTTATTATCATTATTAAGTATTGCGAACTGTACATAATTGTACGTGATATGCTTTTACACCACTGGCAGCACAGTAGGTTTGTTTACACCAGCGTCACCACAAGCACATGAGTAATGCATTGCTCTACGGTGCAATGAAGGAAATTTTCAGCTCCGTTACACAGTCGTGCATCATTTAATAATGGAAAGATGTTCTGAAAAAATGTGTTGTTAGGCCATCTTGTCACACAAACATCACAGAGTGTATTTACACAAATCTAGATAGCATAGCCTACCACACACGTATGCTACATGGCACAGCACACTTCTCCTAGGCTATGAACTTGAACAGCATGCTGCTGTACTAAATGCTGCTGGCAATAGTAACACAATGGTAAGTATTTGTGTATCTAAACATAGAAAAAGTACAGTAAAAATATAGTATTATAATCTTATGGGACCACTGTCATATGTTTTCCGTTGTTGACCATAACATCCTTACATGGTGCATGGCTTTACTTGAATTAAAGCAATGACTATGACACATTAGTGGTCTGAAAAAATAATACAACCTTCAGGAGCTAAACAACAAAAGGATTATATTCAGCTTTTGGGAAAACTCTGAAAAAATAATAGCATGGCAGAAAAAGATGTTATATACTAAAGGAGTAAATCCAATTTAACATTTGTATACATATATGATATAATTACTTACACTGACATTTTCCACTATGCAAAAACAATTGCTATCTGGATACGATTTTTTTTTTAACGGTAATGGAGCATTTACAAATGGTTATGCTTTTCTTGTTTTCTCAAAGTCTTTATCTTGTAAAATGATCACAAAAAACGTCACTGGCTTATCATGAGGATCATTCTTACCAGCTCTTGGAAAACAGAAACAATCTCAGCAAGTCTAAAGTCTCCTTCAAAAATGTTATGTATATTTGTAAATTCTTACTTGCTTGCTATGTAGTTTTCACAGTAATCAGTCGTGCTATGGCACACACAAGTATGCTCTTGAGTCTGTGGCAAACACTCTTCAATGCGCTTATTAATATATAAGTTTTTCCAATAAGGCCAGAATTATATAAACAGTAAATTTGTTTTACACATCATACTGTTGAAATTTATATCTTAACTATTAATTACACATACATACAAATAGTTGGGATATATGTCATTTACTGGCTATTTAACAATTATTGTTTGAATTTATTTTAATGAATCTGGTTACTAAATTCAAAACAGAAAGCAATTATTACTGAGATAGTAGCCCTGATACCACATACCGATGTAAATTCTTATTTTTAAAACTTAGTAGACAAAGAGATTCTGATGGCAGCAATAATCTGAGAAGACTATATGGTTCTGAAACTTTATCAAAGTCTCAAATGTTAATGAAAAATTTTTTGGTGATGAAAAGCCCTCAATAATACTGATTGATCCACCTTTTTAAGGGCAAAAAGGGGCAATATTTCATCAGGGGGTTTAGACATTGATAAATTTATCGCATGGAAACCTTTCTGGTATTCAGCCTGTATAACGGTGAAATGTAGCCTGTGCTGAGAATTTACAGCCATAATATGAGATTCATAGCCCATCCTATTATTTATTGTAGAAGTCTCCTGAATACTAGTGAAGTTATAAATGGTGAATTAAATCACAAAAGTGTAGTTGCAATTCAATGTAGGGCTCACCCTTAAAGAAAACAAACAAAAATGTTTGGGAAATTATTCTCTTAATATAATTTGGTTCTATGGCTGAATAATTAATTTTTTTAGAATAAGATGTATAAGATTTAAGTTCCTTAATTAGCTAAATGAATCCATTAAGTCCACTGAGGAAGAATCTTGAGAAACTTGGAGTAAATTGTTGAGTTGTAAAATCTACATATCAGTTTTTAGTGTGTAGAGCTAAGTACAGCTGTACAGAGATTTTGCTTCAGTTATGAGGTGAATCAACCTGGAAATAGATGTTAAAACAAAGTCTTAGGGAAAACAGATTTTGTTTGTTAAATTCAAATAGTCTATTATTGAAAACTTCATTCTGTCTTTTTAGATTAACCTATGGCTTAACAGAAGTCTAACAAATATGAAATTTATACTTATTTCCTAAAATTATTTTTAAACTTCAACAAAAATGTTAAGAGTATAAAACTTAAATAAAAATTGAATGCCAATAAATTATTAAGATTTATACCAAGAAACACAGAGAATATGGTTTCAATAAAAATAAAACAGAAAACAAACATATTTGCTAATATAAAATTTAAAAATTATTAATTGTAATCTATTTAATAGCTACATTGAGACTGGAATCTTTATATTAAAAATGCACAAATGTTATCTCCAATGGAAAAATGAAGTCTCTATAGTTAAAATGAGAAAATAAATGTAATTATATTAAAAGTTCTTATATTTTATCATTTTATACACAAGTTAAAAAATTTTTATAATGTATAAATTGATAATAAATCCTCACAATGTAAAATGTTAAATGGCACAAAAAGTGATAAAGTGAAATGCATTCTTAGCCATTCCACAGGTAAAAATTCTTCTAACCAAATCTATTGTCAGATAAACTGAATGCAGAAATAATCATAATATATAACTCTCTTAACAAAATCGAGTTAAGAATTTGAGGCTGATGCAATTAAAAAAACCACGTCAGAACAATAATTAAAAAACTGGACTGATATGTATAAAAATAAGTATATTACTTAAGGCATGCTTATTCAGTGTATTGATATATAGTAACTACTTTATTCATAACTCATTTATCTACTTATTCATATGTGTATTTATTTGTAATCATTTTTTTCAAACATATAAAACTTAGTGCAATTTTAGGTATTTGAGATTCTCTTACAAATTGTTATTTTCTCTGTAGCAATTTATTTCTGACAGTTTCTAAACTCAAGGAACCTGTGAAGCTTTATTTCTTTCTTAAGAGACCTGACCCCTTATTTATTTTTTATTTCAGGATATTATGGGGGTATAAACATTTTGGTTACAAGTGATGACCTTGCCTCACTCAAGCCAGGGCCACTCACCATCTCTAATCATTAGTGAGACCTGACCCCTTATTTTCTACTTTAAAACTAGTTGAAGATTAAGATTTCTATTTTTATATAATTGCTTGAGTAGTACAGTGATGATGTCAATGAGTTACATTTGGACTTATCCATTAGAAAACTTATTCCAAAATAGTTATGCCTGGAGTAAAAAGAAAAGGAATATGTATATCTGGTATTCTGGTTTAGAAAATATTCATTACAGAGAATAGAAATAGAGTGGGAAATTATTGGCAATATTTTACCATAAGCTTGGATAAAATATAATTGTTTTAGACAGCTTTCTAAAATTTTAAATTTAACAGCATAATTTCATAGGACAGTGTTTACCACATAAACATGGAATTTTCTACATTGAAAATGACTTCATCTGCAAGTAAATACAATTTTATTCTTCCTTACCTATCTGCATTTCTTTCATTTCTTTTTCTTGCTGTACTGTGCTAGTTAGGTCTTCTAGCATGATGCTGAAGGACCATTGGAAGAGAAAGCACCCTTGACTTGTTTCCAAACTTAGAGGGAAAGCTGTATTCTCTGACACTCGTATTAGGATCTATAGATTTTTGTATATAACCTGTTTTTTTAACATTAAGAAAGTTTCCTTCTATTCCTAGTATTTTGAGAGTTTATAATCACAAATGGGTATTTATTTTGATTGAGTACTTTCTTTCCATCTTAAGATTTTTATCATACAGTCCATTAACATGATGAATTAAATTTATTTGTGAGTATTGAACCAGTCTCTTATTCTTGGAATAAATGTCATGTCCTTGTCATGTCTTATCCTTTTATGTGTTGTTAAATATATGACTTAATAATATTTTGTTAAGTATCATTGAATCTATGTTCATGTGCAATATCATTTGATATTTTCCTTAAAGTAAGGAAAATGTTGATTACTGAAATATTAGAGAGTATTGAATAAATTGGTGTGCTAAATAATAATATCACCATGGAAAATATGATAATTCTAAATCAATATAATTTCCAGACAATCAGAGTTTTGTAGAATTATGTATATATGTATTTATCTCAAGTATTTTAAAGTGTCTGTTATTGAAGAACACTGTTTTTCATGGTTTTTAGGTGTGTGGGTTGCATGGTTGATGTGAAATGAAATATTAAGGCAGGGTGACAGTCAGTCATTACCACAGGGGACAATTGTCTGTGGAGTCAGAATATTTATGGTGTCACTCATGGTTCATTGTATGAACCTAGGAAAATCCCTTAATGTCTCATTAGTGGAACAGAACAGGGAATCCAATTTCACTCATGAGGTTGTTCTGAGATTATATAAGATGATGTTTTTAATACAGCTAGCATGGTCATTTACCAGTGATTATTGGTAATACCAAAACATCACATTATACCCCATAAATATGTCCAATTATTATTTGTTAAAAATAAAACTTTAAAAAAAACAGCTAGCATAGTAAATGTATATTCATTTACTCAGCAACCCTTTATTGAATGGGTGTTTTTCTGTGATAGTTGCTAGGCATAAATTGAAAATAAAGAAAACATCATCCTGGCTCTACAGGTGATGGTCAGTAATTAATGAAAGGATAATTTGATGAATAAATGTTTATGGCAATCAATTGAAATCTTTGTGATTTGATTGGAGAGATGGCTGGCAGAAACTCAAATCAGGTCTCATCTCAAGGTTTCAGTAATTCACTCAATATTCCTTTTCAGTTATTAACCCTGAAATACGTGGAATTATGTTTGCAAAGATATTACTTTATGACATGAACTGTCTTTTTCTTAATCTGGTTAAGAAATATGTTTTTTGCTTTTTTTTTTATTTCTATAAGTTTGGGAGTACAAGTGTAATTTTGTTACATGTATAGATTGCACAGTGGCGAAATCCATCACCTGCACAACATACATGGCACCCATTAAGTAGTTTCTCATGTGTCCATCTATGGATTATTGGACAAAGACAATTTGGTGTGTGTTTACGTATGTATATGTGTACAGAGACACACAGTGGAATACTATTCAGCCATAAAAAATGAAATCATGTTTTTGGCAGCGACATGGGTGGAACTGGAAACCATTATCTTAAGTGAAACAACTCAGAAGTAGAAATATGCTTTAAGAAATGAGCTCTAGAGTTCTTTCCATTTTGATACCCTATTATTGATATAATTGCCTGACAAGTAATTGACACAACTTAATTTTAATACTTGAAAATGACAAGTTTGTTATCTGCATTTTAAACAAATATATTGAACTAAATAAATATAAATTTTATGAGTTCCTGATATTTCAGTAAAACCTGAAAACTAAATATCTGAGCACTTAGTATATGTGAAGGGTCAACTAAGCTGGTTTTGTTGCTATGTGTTTTTAAAAGTGCCTTTATTGGCCGGGCGCGGTGGCTCACGCCTGTAATCCTAGCACTCTGGGAGGCCGAGGTGGGCGGATCGTTTGAGCTCAGGAGTTCGAGACCAGCCTGAGCAAGAGCGAGACCCCATCTCTACTAAAAATAGAAAGAAATTATATGGACAGCTAAACATATATATAGAAAAAAATTAGCCGGGCATGGTGGTGCATGCCTGTAGTCCCAGCTACTCGGGAGGCTGAGACAGGAGGATTGCTTGAGCCCAGGAGTTTGAGGTTGCTGTGAGCTAGGCTGACGCCACGGCACTCACTCTAGCCTGGGCAACAGAGTGAGACTCTGTCTCAAAAAAAAAAAAAAAAAAAAGTGCCTTTATTCTCTAAAGTTTGAATTTTAAGAACCATTTTACCTAATCCTGAGTAGCTGAATTTTAGCCTTATGATAATACATATAAAAAGTAGCTATCTTTGTATAGGAACGGGAACCTAAAACCCATGGGGACCTAGAAAATAAGACACAGATGTAGAAACTGCCAGATAATAAGTGACTGAAAAGATCACAAAGGAATGCCATGCTTTTTCATCAAAATTTCAGGTGGATGTTTACCTGCAATTTTCCAGCTTTATTTAGTATTTTGCCACATTTGCTTCAGATGGCTTTAAAGTAAAAAAGATTACAAATTAAATTCAGAGTTCTCTGTTCTATTGTCTTATATATCCTGCTTTCGTGATTTATTACTCCCATGCATGTTTTATGCTATTGTTTATAAATATAATGTTTTGAATAATTTATTATACAACAGTTTACACATAGTATTGTACTTTATGTATTACTTTGCAACTTGCGTTATCATCCCAAAACTTTCTTTTAAGATTGTCCATTTTTATACTGGCATCTATAGTTCATTAATTTTTACTGCTTTGAGCAATTGTGTTTATATGCCCCTAAGCAGCAGGAATAAGCGGAGACATCGCTGTTACCGGTGTATTGATCTCCGACACATGACTAAGCGTAGCGGTAATGCATCAGACAAGAAACAAGTTGTTTTTCTGCATTAGCTGTGAGGTGTCAAGGCAAGTAAAACAATGACAGCCATATTAATATTTCACCTCCAGGTGACAGTAGAAATAAGAAAGCTATTGATTTCATAACCTCTTTAAAATCGGGAATAAATCATTGTCTCATGAAGAAAGAGACATGTTTGTTTATTTCAAAGCTGGCATTTTTATGTGATTTATATGTCATTTTATACGACATGTTCTACTTTCCCTATTTGAGATTTAAGTGTACAGATGGAGGCTTCTATTTCAAGATGATAATTAACGTAGATGAATTTTATTACCCATTCTTTTTAAATGTTTAAGAGAAAGAGCAGGTAAATGGGACCTGATCAAATTAAAAAGCTTCTGCACAGCCAAGGAAACTATCATGGGAACCCATTCGACTAAGCAAAGTATCCCAAGGATGGAAAAACAAAAAAGCACCACATGTACTCACCATCAAATTGGTATCAACTGATCAACACTTATGTGCACATATAGTAGTAACTTTCATCGGGAGGTGGGAGGGGGAGGAGCGGATGGTATATTCACACCTAATGGGTGTGGTACACACCGTCTGGGGGATGGACATGCTTGAAGCTCTGACTCGGGTGGAGCAAAGGCAAGATACGTAACCTAAACATCTGTACCCCCGTAATATGCTGAAATTGAAGAAGAGCAAAGAAACATAATTGTAACATATGAATTATATCTTAAAATTATAGAAGAATGTTGCTAACAGAACTGCCATTTCTAATTACTTCTGTCAACCATCATAACTGCATAGAGTGAGGGGTCTAACCAACTGCATAGAAACAAATAAAGAAATACTCCATAAGACAGGTTGATCTGGGTATTAAGGTAAAGGAGCACCAGAAAATTAATGACATCCTGTAAAATTCAAAACAAAGAGAATAAAACAACAATTAAGATCAATTCACCTGAAAGGAACTGTAGAAAACATACACAAATAAGCGTGCTCTGGTAAGAACATGCAACCTTAAAAATCTCTGTGGGATTTATCAGGTTATTACAAAGTAATACATATGACTAGTTTTTGGTTTTTGTACCAAAACAAATGAATAAATGGAAATGGAGCAAATTCTAGAGAGTATAAGGAATAATATTTTGACCAAAGTTTTATCTAAACAGCCAAATTCTCAGTGTGATGACATGCAGAGTTGGAAAAAAAAAAAATCACAGGTGAGGGAAAATGCAAAAGCAAAGCTAAAGGATTTGTTGTTTCAATTCTCTTTTTTAGATGTCAGCAATGACAGGCGGTTAAGTTGACACCGTGTTGTCCTAGGCTAAATGAAAAGAATGGGAATAGATACTTTGCCCATCAGATTATATTAGCAAGCCTGTGTCCCTCAGTATTATTTGCCAAATGCAGGCTCATTTAAAGGTCTGTGCCCGCTACCCTAACACTTTCACTTGAACCTGTTCTGTTTTTTCCCACAGTGCTACGTCGGTGAATATGCAGGCAGTGGGAACTAATAATTGATCTAGTCATTAATTTTGGGGGCAGATTTCCTTAATGATGTGACTTGTATCTTCTAGAAGTACAAACAGACATTAATTAGATCAAGAGCATAAGATAGGTCTTTAATTCAGTGGGAATGGCATGAACAAAAGCTCTCTGACAGGTGGACTTCCTCAAACAGAGAGGTTGGATGGTGACATTTTTTTGCATATCATAGAATCAGAAGTTTTCAGAGCTAAGGAAACTTCGAGAAGAACTTCCTAATTTTCCTAAATGGAAAAGCTGACAACTAGACAATTAAGAATTCTGCCTTAAACCACATAGGCAAAAGAGAAACACAACAATAACTACATTCAGCTTCCTGATTCCAAGACTGTATCTTTATAATCTCACCAAAGTGAAGATTAGCAGGCAATGTGTTTTGCTCAGCTGTGTACAGCTGATTTCTTAATGTTTATTTTTTTAATAAATTCTGAGCCTAAAGTTTTCTTTTTAAGAAGCATGATCTTATTGTGCTAAAAGGGAAAATTTAAATCAATGTTCATTTTTGAGAAATGTGCATTTTTCACTACATATCAGTAACTAATGAAAATGAGCACCTCTTCTTCCATCTCCTGAACCATAAGGGTTGCCAGCGCTACACAGCTGGAGAAATTTAAATAACTGGCATGTGGGGACTGGGTGAAATTTAGCCTTTTCAAGCAGATTTTTTTTTTTTTTTTTTTAGCACTGACATATTGTCTCATCAACACATCTAGGAGCTTCTATTTTTGAAATGCTTCACTTATCACTTGTGGAGTGTTGAAACGGAACCTATTTTTTCCCCAAAGAGAACATTCCTTAGCAAAGACAGATTGTCTCATCTGCATTAAGAAACTGTCCCCCATGAAATACTCTATTGAGACAAGCACATGCTTTCTGCCTGCAAAACTTGAACATTTAAAACTCAGAACTTTATCCTTGAATGAGAATTTTTGTTCGGAGCTAATAATTTAACTCTTTGGGTTTACATTCCTTATAAAATCCAATTATTACACTGAAGGCAAAGTCGTACTTCCTAAAAAGACAATTTAACAGAGAGGAAGTGTAGAAATAAACTGACTATTGCCATTGCAGGTAAAACTTTCCTTGGGTACTTAGTGTCCTTACCCTCCCTAGACCAAAAAAAAAAAAAAAAAAATGTATTAGAGATTTTGTGGCAAATGAAGGAATTATGTTAAAGTTGAGGGAGGTGGAGATGGGGGGGAATCTGGAGGACTTTGGACAACTCTAGCCGGGAGAGTTGCCGTCTCTTGGTGTGAAAATGCCATGAAGTAGGCACAGGGCTAGTCAGGAACGGGCTCAGGCCCCACAGACAGAGCACAGGCTCAAACCTCAGATGAACTTCTTTCTGCCTGGCGACATCATCTGTGATGCTTAAATGACCTTCTATACTGTTGTCTAGATATCTTTTGAGATACGTTCCAAATTTGAGTTTATGTCTATTTTAGTTGTATGTGTTTTACTCCCTTTGTAATGAGATGGTATAAATTTTAATTTGCAAAATATATCGATGTAGAGATCAGATACAAACAAAAATAGAGACCTACGTAGATGTACAGATATATATTCCAATGTGTTCTTTTTCATATCTATTTATTCTTGCTTTATTTTGTGAGGACTTTTTCTGTATTGATATTCCTTTATATTTTTGAACATACTAATACAATATTTAGCTTTGTTTATGATTGATGATCTAGATTGAAATTATGTGGTGATTATTTATTTGAAATATTGGCTTTCTGAACATGAGATCGTTTTTCATCAGATGAGACTTAATTTATAAGTTTATATTTAGAGAAAGAAGATGCTATTATCATATCTTTCTGAAAGTGTTGTGTAGTTGCTTGCTCCAAACCCCCAATGCTGTAATCCCAGTTTACGTTACTGAGCTGGTACTAAGTTTCTATATGGCTAGATTCACTTTTCTTTCTTCCTTGTGTCTCTTCTCCACTATTTCAATCTGACCGCTCTCTCGGCTCCCCTAGCTCCCACTTCCCTCATCTTTTCCTCATCAGCATTTTTTCTAATACATTATTTACTCTTTTCATCTCTCCTTGGAGTCTGCTACACGTAGAAAATGGCTAATAAGAAAAATATAGAAAATTGTTTCTGGAGAAAAAATGGTAGATGATGTGATTGGAAAGGAACACAGAGATGACTTCAAATGTGTTTGGTAAAGATGCGTGTAGACCTGTTGTTAATTTTACTATCATTTCTAATGGTAGGTAGTTTTAGACTTGTATAAATGACATATAAAAATGTTGACTTTTATAAATTAATTTTAATATGCACGTATAAATCAAAATGCATTTAATACACTTCAGCTACCAAGATCATAGCTTAACCCAGCCTACCTTAAGTGTGTTCAAAACACTTACGTTAGCCTACAGTTCTGAATAATTGTCTAACACAAAGCCTATTTCATAATAAAGTGTTACATACCTCATGTAATTTATTGAATACTGTACTGAACATGAAAAAACAAAATGGTGGTATAGGTACCGTTGTGAAGTAGAAAATAATGGAAGTGAAACTATCAACAGTCAGGGGCCGGTCTGAATAAACACACACACACACACACACACACACACACATACACACACCAGGTTTGCCTTCAGAACCGAGGCACTACGTCATCAGCTGCACTGGCAGGTGAGTGTGTGACTAATGGCTGTCAGCTGAGTGCCATTCTGCACAGTGGCCTCTCACAGGCCGTGCCCTCCTGCCTCTGAAGGGAGCCCGTATTAGTTGACTGGTCTGTGTGGGGGAAAGGACAATGGCATAAAGGTCTGCTGCCTTTGCTTAAAGTCATCAAAGCTCCAGAGCTCCCTGCAGCCTCTGTTGAGACTTTTGTTGCAAATGAATCACCATTCAACTCCTCCCTCTGTCCAATCTTACTTCCTTCTCTCCCTGCAAAGGTTAATCCATGAGGCACTGCCCAATACACTTTCTGAATGCAATTTTCCATTTCAGAGTCAATTTTCCAGAAAACTACCTAAGTAAAGGAGGGCTAATGCCTGTGTGATGGATTCACAAAAAACTTAATCAATTGGTAGATGAAATAGTGCATAAAAATTGGAAGCCTTTAATGACAAATTATTGATGAGTACAATTATGGAAATGCCGTGATTTTTTGTTTGTTTTCATAACAATGCAAGAGCACTGCTTAATTTTGCAAATACTTCCCTATTTAAGATTTTGTTTGCAGAGCCACGGAAACTCTAATATATTTTAAACAACTGTATAAATTATAGGTATCATAGCTAAATTATTAATTCCCAAAGAGTGTTAAAATGCAAGACAGTATGGAGGGAAGAAAGAGTGCTAAATAAATCAATGCTGATTTTAATAAACTAGAAACTTTTAGGTAATAAATCTGTCTGCATCTGATCTGAATTGCAATTACCTGTCAAAAATTCATCCATCATCACAAGCTCCAAACAAACTTTCTTGGCAGCAGATGTTTGAGAGAAGCTATTTTGTCTGGCAAATTTTTCTCATGGTTTACAACATCCTCAGGAATGACAGAAATTTCAGGGAACATTTCAGTATAATTCAGCAATAACATGTTAGATATAAAAATCATGGTTTACATAGCTTATATAATTTATAAATACATGCCTTATGCAGAAACCATCTGTTCATGAACTAATGGTTTGACTCCCATTGTTTCTAACATCTATTACCTTTTATTTCAATATTTTATAGGAAAACATGGCAATATATATTTCAACAATAGATTGAAATAAAACATTCCCATGATACAGTGTTTTGCACCTTGAAATTGTGATGTTCCATGAGAGGAGATAATATAGCACTGTGGACATTGTGGAGAAGTATCCCTAGGTTTATGAAAGATTCTAAACGTCCAGTATACTCAACATTTTCTGATTTAAGTAATTTCATGAGTGTTTAGGAATGAGGTACATGCCAATCTTATTTAAGGAAAGAGCAAAATGAGAACATATACAACACCAAGGAAACTAGGTCTTAAATACTGTATCTCTGTTCAGCATGAAATTATCTCACATAATGCATATGTGTCTGAGTATGTTTTTGTCTTTTCAAATATGGTTAACTTGGACACCTTAACTTTGTGTTATTCTTTCCACAGATTTATTAGATAGCAGAAAAGTATTGGTTTTCACCTTTCCTGTTGGAATACTGGGACTTTGAGCCTTTTCTGTCTTAAGAAAAATTGGCCTTTTAGGCAATTTTTAAAAAATTATTTTGACTCCACATATATTGTGAAATTAAAAACAGAATTTTAGTTTTCTTGGTGAAAAGATAACAGTGTTACAGGAAAAATAGTGGAAGTTAGCAGTCCAAGTCTCAAAGTTGATTCTTGGGATGTGAGTCAATAAAACAGTGAACAGAACCAGAAAATGACCAAAGAACATGAAAAGTTGAATCCTCTTTCGACAGCCAGTAAGACTTCATCTAAATGGGAAACTCCGTTACCTCCCACTGGTGTGAGAAAGACCTCATTGCTCTTTGTATGAGCATCCTATTGGTTAGTTGCCTACCATGTGACAAGGCTTACTGTGCACTTCATTTTATCACTTCATTGATATTGTTGGAACACTGGTTAGAAACAGCATTTACAAAAAAAAAAAATACAAGTTTTTAAACATATCAGTTTACTAATATTTGTTTTTATATGCCAGTGAGATGAAAAATTCAATGGGATTAGTCAAAAACAGAGAATTTATAAGAGCTCTCTCTTTTTAGTGCCCACTACCTAAGTATGTGTCTATATTGCAAAGCACTCTATTTACACCACAGGTTAATTATGCAGAAATACACACACATCTCTGTGTGGGTGTGTGTTGGTTTTCATTATGCAATAAGTTGGTTTATATAAATGTCTTTCATATAGTAACACTCCGTACATTTTATTGTAATGTTGATAATTAGGTCGCTATGTTAAATGAGCCTCAAATTTTAGTGTGCACACTTAATTTTTTCAGGAGTAAATATAAATTTTGTATAGCCCTGTCAAGGGAATTACAGTGGACAGAGTTATTTAAACAGGAAGTCTATTCAATACCATTGCAATAGGGAAAGGAGATTGAACTCAACTCCACTGAAGACAAAGCAGGAGGATTTTTAAGCACCGGAGTAAACTAGTGGAAAAGAACTGGAGGACATTAGGGAGGAGCTCGGTCATGATTGGGCCACGAGAGATTATCCAATAATTAGTGTGTGAGTGTTAACTGTCACTCATTGAACTTGGGCTCCTGCATTCCCACAAAGACTGGGAGGTGGAAGTAGGTGCTAGTTCCTTTGATACTTTTCAAAGGGATGGCACCCAAAGACATGGCTTGAAAAACATTTCCTGAGTTTTAAAAACTCACAAAATGCTAGGAGAAGATTTACATTTCAAAGGAACAGAAAAAAATTTACAATTACAAGTTTTCTAAAGTAAATGCTCTGAGAAAAGGGAGGCCAGGTGCCTACAGTCAGGAAGAAAGTTGTCTAAAGCACAACATGGTGACTATAATCAACAGTAAGTTAGGATATATTTTAAAATAAAGAGCGGAATTGGAATGTTCCTAACACAAAAAAAGGATAAATACCTGAGGTGATGGATACCCCAATTACCCTGATATAATTAATTCATCTTGTATGCCTGTATTAAAACATCACTTGTACCCTATAAAGATACACAACTATACAGTAAAAATAAAATTTACCACAGCTGAAAGAAACATTAAGGCTGTCTTGGTAAGTCCATACATATAAAATGGCAGAAGAGGAAAGCAAAGTTTCTTCTGGACTATCCTGAAAAAGAATGATTTGTCCTCATACTAATTGGGATTAAAATGATCATAGAATTAAGAATAATTGGAATTTAAGAATACTTGGACAATTTTAAAAGGAAAAATATCATTTACTTTAGATACAAACAAATGAGCACTAAAAAAAATTTGCCAAGTGATAAGGCATGCTGGAAATTTAAACATACTGCTTAACAGTGTTTATTTTGAAAGTATTTAAAAGTAATAAGTATGATTTTCTATATTCACTTATTTTTGTTATTTAGTAAGAAATGTCACCGTTAGGAGATAAATGGTTCAGGAACCCTTACAAAGTAGATAGAGCAATACCAAAGTTAAAGCAAGGATTTTCTTGAACTCCGGTGAGCAGATAAATTATGGCTTTGGAGCATATTCTCCGTTCATCTAATCGGCAAAGCTTAATGTAATGGTTGCTTAATGTTTATGTAGATGGAGCAATGTGAGGAAATTGCAGTACTGAGCCATTTTAAAGTCTTTTAATGACAATCTAAGGAACTATATGCTGATATCTTTAATAGATCTGAAATGATTAAATGGAGAATAACACCACATTAAAAGTATCTGAAAATCTATTGAAGCATGCCCTCAGTAAAACAATCAGAAGTCAGATTTTTTTTTTTAATAGCAAGTCACTGAATGTCAAAACTAAAGGTCAAACTATGCTAGAATTTAAAATTAAATATACAGCCTGCAATGAAAAACATACGTATTGAAGTCAGGAAGGTAAATTGTTCTAAGTGTACTAAAAAAAAATCCATAAACATGGACATTCAAGTCTTCAGATGAGTTGTTTAGCATACGGATCATTGTCTACATATGATAAAGGCTTATTTTATCATAAATGTTATTTATTTATGCTTTTTAGAAAGATTAGACAAAATAACGACTCATTGTAAAAATGAGAATGGCTCTGTCTGGAAAGTACCCAGCCGTTGTTAATATAATGAGAACAGTCTGCACGACATCTATGTAACCTGGCAGCCACGGCGCGTGGGCCGGAATGCACATGCGTGAACAATGACGAGTCGCTGTGCTCCTCAGTGCGGTGCCAGCCACCACTGAGAGAGCACGTGTGCTGCGTGGACACTGCATTCAAGGGACTGAGCAAGTAGAGCGATGAGTCTGCATCTGCATCAAATTTTGCATTAAGCGTGAACATTCCTCCGCAGAAACTATTAGGCCATTAAATATGAAATATCCAAATTTCAATCAAAAATTTATTATATCCCAAACAAGCAGCAGTATAATTAATCAAAGCATGCACCTAAACTATTGACGCAGTTTTGCCATCTTAACAGTAGCTTGTTTGTGCCAGCAGAGAAGCCGCCTAGAGAGCGAGTGGTGATGAAATCGCAAAAGGCATTTTGCACAACTCGTTGAGAATTGAATGTTTTTCCTTGCAAGAAGTGGTCGAAAGCCTGGAAGCAGTGGTAGTCAGCTGGTGCAAGGTCTGATGAACACAGTGGGTGACAGAGAGTTTCCAAGTCCAGCCTCTGTAGTTTGAGCAGCGTTGTGTGTGCAACATGTGATCGAGCATTGTCTTGCAAGAGGATTGGCCTGTCTCTATTGACCCATCTCAGCTGCTTAATGGCAAACATCCTCTCATCCAACTGGTTGCAATAGACATTGCTGTAATCAAATGACCAGGTTTCATGAAGCTGTAGGGGGTAGTGCTGGACCACCAAACAGCCGCCATCAGCTTTTTTTTGATGAATATTGGGTTTTGGACTGTTTTGGCACTTGATCTTTACCCAGTCATTATGCTGAATGATTGCAGTTGTCAAAAAGAATCCATTTTTCATCATAGGTAACGATACAGTGTAGAAATGGTTCACCTTTATGTCGTGACAGCAAAGAAAGGCAAGCTTTCAGACAATTTCTCTTCTGATGCTGGTTCAATTCATGCAGTACCCACCTACCCAGCTTCTTTATCTTGCCCATTTGTTTCGAATGGTCCAATATTGTTGGAATAGTAACGTCAAACCTTGCTGCTAATTCATGCATAGGGAGAGATGGATTCGCTTACACTGCAGCTTTCAGTTCATCATTATCCACCTTGGTCTCAGGTCACCCACGTGGCTCCTTTTCAAGATTAAAATCACCAGAATGGACCTTCTCAAATGATCAATGTACTGTATGTTCATGAGCCACATTCTTCCCAAACACTTTGTTGATATTTCAAGCCATCTGCACTGCATTGGTTCCACAACAGAACTCATATTCAAAAATCACATGAATTTTTGACTTATCCATGGTTTCACAAAAATTGCTCTAAAAAAAACTTTGAAAGATAATCACAAGCCAAACCATGGATTTGAAAGAATGAGGATGTACCTTCACAACAAGAAATGTCAAAGTGAAATGTCAAGAGATATCAACTGTCGAACTTAGTACTTAAGGGAATTGGACATTCCATACTTAATAACATAAATATTCGGATGATTCAGATGGCTTTTGGGGACAAGGCAATGAGTGCAGCACAAACAAAAGTGTGGCACAAATGTTTCAAATATGGTCGAGAATCTGTTGAAAGTGATCCACGTTCTGGAAGGCCTACAACAAAGCAGAACACCTGAGAACGCTGAACGTGTGCGGGTTGGGTTAAGAGATGCTGGGAGAACTGCGTGAGGTCCCAAGGTGCCTACTTTGAAGGGGACTGAGGCACCATTGTCCTGTGTACAGTGTTTCTTGTGTCTTGTGTCTTCTTCAATAAATGTCTCTATTTTTCATATTTCATGGCTGGATACTTTCCAAACAGACCTTGTATATCCGACCATATCATTGTCTTAGAAGTAACTAAAATAAATTAATGTTCAGATATTTCAAGAATTTATAACATGAGGAAAAAAAAGCAATTATATGCTTTCTACAGAAGTCTTAGACTGAAAATAAACGGAATGGAAGATTACATACAATAAAAATAGAAGCATATTAATAAAGATAAACATTACAAAAGAGATGTTCAATTTATCAGAAACATTAGAAGTTTGTACTTAATAAAACTTTAAAATTTTAAAAATTGAGGTAAGAATAAGACATATATATATCCCTTTTTGAGCAACTGACCTAATGCCTAGAAACAAAAATCAGTAAAAATATATAATATTCGAATAACATTTTAAAGCTCATTGAGCTAAATGTCCAGTCAAAAATAATTCTTAATATGTAAGGTTTGAAATAACTTATTTCTTTATTGAGACTTCTGAGAATGAAATCAAGTTAGAAATCAATAGCTATACAGGAAATCCTAGACATTTAGAAATTGTGTCAACAGCCCAAGGTCAAAATAAGAAGTTAAAAAGAAAGTGAAAATAGTTTTCACTGAATGATTATGAAAATAAATTGTATGATACACAGGATGCAGCAAAAGCAGTGTTCAGATACAAACTTAAAATTTGAAATATTTATATTAGAATATAAAAAAATGCATACAATCATGTCCTAAGATTCTTATTTAAGAAATTAGAAAAAGAACAAAGTAAATCTAAAGAAAGTAGAAGGAAAGAAATAGATGAAAGAAAATTTAACAGCAGAACTTAAAATAGAAAACTTTTCTTTTATAAAAAGGACCTATTGGCTCTTTGAAAAGCTTAATAACACTATAAAATTACAAGCCATATTAATCATTATGTATCACCATAAATATCAGGTAAATCCAAACTTGAATCATATTCAGAGTTTATCTCTACTGGGACTTTTCTTTCCTTTTGCCCCCTGAATTCCACAGCTATGTTCATTTGGCTTTAATTTACCAAGGATAAAATATTTTATTGTAAGTTTCATCATATTTCCTGTCCTTTCATTAGTATTACTACTACTAAAAGTACTACAATAATACTGTATTGCACAGAAAATTACCCTTCATTTTCTAAATCAATGCAAAGAACTGCGTATTGGGAAGCTAACAGCCTGTGTTTTTAATATGTGTTCCATAATTATGTCAGATTCCTAAAATTCTGATATGTCTTAATATATGTTACCATAAATCAATATAATTATTTTGTTAAATTGTCTTATGTCACAAAGATAACAAATGTTTTTCTCAATTGTGTTTTTAACCATGTCTATTCTAAGAATTTTGTCATCTAGACAAATTTTACTTTGAGTCTTCTCAAAAAGTGGATTATAATCAGGTACAGTCTAAAATTACTTCTTTAGAGTGCTCATAAAAAAAGACTATCTAACAAGTATTCTAGAATACAGGTTTCTGATAACTTTAAAGATCATCCCATTGGACTGGGTATAAACTTCCAGAATGCTAATTAAAAAGCTGACGCATTCATGAGGATTGCTAACCCAACATCAAACAGAACAAGAGTTAATTACATGGGACTGAACTGATAGAAGATTAAAAAGATTTTTTATGACTGTTTTTTTTTCATAAAAAAGCATTGTTGATTCGTTTTATATCTTGTTTTCTGGAGTCAAGAATTTTTTTTTTTCTTTTTTGAGCTATTCATAATTTCAATTATGTAAAGTATAATTTTGTGAACAAAATTTAAAGCATTTTTCTCTCTACCTAATTTCTCCAGAATTTAAAAACTATTTGTATTTCTAATTTGTGACGATATAATTATTTACATAAGTTTAATACAAATTTGTTTTCTTTTGTAACAAGACACAACTAGAGACGCTGATTATTTTTCCAAGGCTTTGACTAAAATGGCATATTCTTTTTTTTCCCCCCCCTTGCTTGCTAGGGGTTTAATTACTCTTTGTTTTCTAGTTTCTTAAGGGGAAAAGTCGATCATGTATTTGAGACTCTCATTGTTTTCTTATACTATAAATTTCCAAATTGATGACACACATACAATGGCATATTTTCAGAGATGCCCAGGCTGCTTTGAGGAATTGAGGTTAACTTTAAAGAGCTGATACAAAAAAAAAAAGAAAAAAAACCCTTAAAAAGGCTAGCCTGGTACCTGGTCTACACAGTTCTTTTACAAAATTCCTGACCTGTGGTAAGTAAAAAATATCACCTTCTGACCAGCCCAGGAACCTGAAGTTATTTTGAGACCTCGAGAAGAGAAAAATTCACCCAATTCATGTGGGTACTACAGACAGTATAATGGCAAATTCTTAACTTGACTGTCTCAAGGCTTTTGAAAGTCTAATCAGAGATTCCTTGTAAAAAAAAGTTCCAACAAAGGCAATTTTAAAATAGCCTACATGGAAAAATCACTATTCTCACTAAATTTTATACAATTAATCTGGACAAATATAATAAGACTAAAACTTATTTTTTTTTTTTTTTTTTTTTTTTTTTGAGACAGAGTCTCACTCTGTTGCCCAGGCTAGAGTGAGTGCCGTGGCGTCAGCCTAGCTCACAGCAACCTCAAACTCCTGAGCTCAAGCGATCCTCCTGCCTCAGCCTCCCGAGTAGCTGGGACTACAGGCATGCGCCACCATGCCCGGCTAATTTTTTTTCTATATATATTTTTAGCTGTCCATATAATTTCTTTCTATTTTTAGTAGAGATGGGGTCTCGCTCTTGCTCAGGCTGGTCTCGAACTCCTGAGCTCAAACGATCCGCCCACCTCGGCCTCCCAGAGTGCTAGGATTACAGGCATGAGCCACCGTGCCCGGCCCTAAAACTTATTTTACAAATAAATTGGTCCTACTATAATTTGTCTTTGGGAAAATTTGGGGACTAGAAAAAAAGTGCTTAAAACAAAACTATAGTACACCCATCATTAGATTCTAGCCTTGTTCATTGCTTTTGAGTTTTTATTATTTGCCAATTTAAACTAAATCTTAATCCACTCATGTATTGATGGGTTTTGGATTGTTTCCACATCTTTGCAATTGTGAACTGTGCTGCTATAAACATCCGAGTGCAGATGTCTTTTTTATAGAATGTCTTTTTTCTCTTTGGGCACATGCCCAGTAGTGGGATTGCTGGATCAAAGGGTAGTTCTACTTGTACCTCTTTAAGGTATCTCCATATTGCTTTCCACAGAGGTTGCACTAGTTTGCAGTCCCACCAGCAGCGTATGAGTGTTCCTAATCTCTCCGCATCCACGCCAACATTTATTGTTTTGGGACTTTCTGATAAAAGCCATTCTCACTGGAGTTAAGTGGTATCTCACTGTGGTTTTGATTTGCATTTCCTTGATTAGAGATGCTGAGCATTTTTTCATATACCATGGAGTTCTACTCGGCCACAAAAACTATGGTGACCTAGCACATCTTGTATTATCCTGGATAGAGCTGGAGCGCATTCTACTAAGTATCACAAGAATAGAAAAACAAGCACCACATGTACTCACCATCAAATTGGTACTAATTGATCAACACTTATGTGCACATATGGAAGTAATATTCATCGGTGTCCGGTAGGTGGGAGGGGAGGGGAAGGGAGGGGATGGTTAAATTCAGGTTTAATGGGTATGGTGTGGGATGTCCGGGAGGTTGGGCACACTTGTAGTTCTGACTTGGTTGGTGCAAAGGCAATATATGTAACCAAAGCATTTGTATCACTTTTGTTTATTCATCAGATAAGAGGAAATGCCTAAGACACAGTAATCTTTATGGGAACTCCTACTTTTCTTCCAACATACCCTTTGACAGATCTATTGACCTAAAAAGGAACAGAAGTTTGCCCATGCCTCCACTTCTAGATCTGAGGAAATAATTCATCTGACTATTCAATTTCAGACTCATTATGTGTCTGAACTCAGTGGGTGGCTTCATGGGATAATTTAGTGGAAAACTGAGAAAGGATCCATCTGGGACTGTCATATAGTTGCCATTTGAAACCTGAAGATAGTAATTTTGAGTATAATGACAAAGGTCAGGATAAAGGGAGAAAACAGCCATTGACATAGTATTACTGAGTACTGTGCCGTTTTGAAAAAGTAAGTCATATATTAAGGACCTTGAAATGCCAAAAACATAAAGGCATAAAATATCTTATTAATCACCAAAGGGAAATCCATTTAAATTGCAAGCTTACCTTTTATCCAAGCATGTTCTTAAATAAATGAGGCGAAACATCAAAATCACCTTGAAGAAAGATTCAAATAGGTTATAGAAGTAATTGAATCTTAAAGTTAAAAAAATCAGGATACTGCTAGCAAAAACATTAAAATATTGTGTATATTTTAAAATCAACATATGGGCATATATATGATCTTTTCAATTTTAAAAATATTTAACCAAGTAATTGAATATTTGAAATTATATAAAGTCAATTAAAATGTATTTCAAAAATAATGTAGTCTATTTTAGGTAATATATCAGAGTATACTTACAGTATTCACGAATTTTTTAAAAGTCTTCAAAACATTGCTATGTTTGACAAGGGATTCTTCATGTGGCAAAAATTGTTAAGCTATTAAAGATACCAGAAATCTCAATAACTGATTGAAAACATGACCTTATATCATATGCTAGTATAATGCACATTTTACTAGCACATAAGAAAGAATCAAAATGCCAGGACAATTTTTATTGGGAAATTTCTTTCAACCACGTTTGTGTCATAAATTTATTAACTAAGATGTTATTTAATGGAGGTAAAATTCACACAACATAGAATTTACCATATTACAGTGAACAATTCAGTCACACATAGCACAGTCACAATTTTGTGCAGTCACCACCTTTATGTACTTTAAAAACATTTTCATCACCCCAGAAGAAAATCTAATACATACTAAGTAGTCACTGTCCATTGTCCCCTCCCCATAGTCCTTGAAAACCATCATTTTTCTTTCTTGTTCCTATGGATTTTCCTATTCTGGATTCTGGATATTTCATATAAATCACAAAATATGTGACCTTTTGTGTCTAGCTCCTTTCACTTAGCATAATGTTTTCAAGGTGCATCTATTTTGTAGCATGTATCTGGGCTTCGTTTCTTCCTATGGCTGAATAATGTTGCATTGTGTGTGTGTGTGTGTATATATATATATATCACATTTTGTTCATCCATTATTTTTTTGATGAACATTTGAGTTGTTTCCACTATTGGGCTATTGGCAATAGTGCTACTATATAAGCATACATTTACATGTATTTTTTTTTTTTTTTTTGAGTACCTATTTTCAACTCTAGGGAGTTGAAGTGGAATTTGCTATGTGATAGGATTATTCTTAACTTTTGGAAGAGCTGCCAAAATTCCCACAGCGACTGCATCATTTTACATTCCTACCAGCAATGTGCAGAAGTTTCCAGTTTCTATACATCCTCCCAAACCCATTTCCTTTTCTTTTCTTTTTTTTTTTTTTATTATCGCCATCTTAGTGGTTGTTAAATAGTATCTCACTGTAGTTTTGATTTACATTTTCCTAATGACTAGTGATGATAGGCAACTTTAATGAGTTTTAACCAAGAATTTTTAATGATAAAATTTTATTATGACATTGCCAGGTTGTTTCCCCATAGTAATAGAGAATAATGAATATGTTCAAAATCACTACAAAAATAACTCTGAAAAAGTTATAATTAAAATGCATATTAAAAGCCACCTTAACACAATTCAATAACAATAACCTGAAAAGATTTAAACTGCCTTAGTTTCATCTTTACATGAAAAATTCACACAAATTCATAAGCAAACCCTAAAAGTGTAGACAATAAAGCAAACAATAATACCTGATAATTTATACGCACATTAAAATTAATGAAAAGCATGATCAAACACAGCATGATCAAATTCACTCTCAAATGAAAGAAGGGCTATGTTAACAACCAAAATAGTGTGAATTGATGGGATTTATGGAATATTTGTAAGGAACAAATCTAAAGAAAACTTTCCTGGAAACCGCTTTTATAGTACACATTAAGAGTCTTCAAACTCAAAACCCATGTGATCTCATTATTCCCTTTAATAGTTTGTAAAATAATCAGATAAAATCAAGACTTTTCAATAATTGTTTACCCCACCAAGTATAGAGTATTTATCACTGAGTAGTCAATTATTTTTGTCTTTCATATTTTTAGCACTGCTCAAGGATTAGTTTGGATAAGGTGAAAAATGCTCACAGATTGTCTGAAGTCTACAGCAAATTACAATTATATGTGGTTCTTTATAAACACCATGGCTCTTGTTTTCTTTTAAACTCTTCTGAGCATAAAGAGCAATATGACAAGACTTTGATAATTTCTCATAAAGGCAGTTCTGAATGTGGTAAAAATCTATTCTAAATCACAGAGTTGAATATTGAACTACCAATTTATAATGTCTAGCTTCTTACTGATATAAATAACATGAATGTTAAAATTGAAAAAAAATCCTGATCGAGAATCTCCAACAATACTTAAAATCAAAAAGGCAACAACATAAAAGCTCTATAGACCTGATAGTCTGATGAAAGAGTTTCCATTGTGGCATTATCTTTTAGAAAATATATAAATCAAGTGATTATAATAACTCTTGTTTAAAATTGACCTGTAAAGTTACTGGCAGAAAATCATTAAGTTCCAAATGAAAAATAATAATGCAATAACCACACTCAGCTTTGACCTGAAAACATGTATCACGATCAATATGATAAAGACTCCTTAAACCTGATTTATAAAAAAAGAAAACAAAAAAGACAGAGTAGTACATTCATATGAAAAGGTCATTTTACCAGCAAAACATTTCCTTCACACACAAAACATGCTGATATTCAACATGCATTTTCCTCAACTTTTAATATATTCCTACATCCTGAAAATGCAAGCATTTTCTTTGTTTTCAGTGTTCAAAATAGTCCTCTGGGATATGAAAGCATCTCTGCAGGAGATTATTTTAATATATTTATTATCTATGCTGTATGTTTGTGAGGGAAATATATTTTTAAGCATTGAATTTTTTTTTTATTTTTTTTTTTGAGACAGAGTGTCGCTTTGTTGCCCTGGCTAGAGTGAGCGCCATGGCGTCAGCCTAGCTCACAGCAACCTCAAACTCCTGGGCTCAAACGATCCTCCTGCCTCAGCCTCCCGAGTAGCTGGGACTACAGGCATGCGCCACCATGCCTGGCTAATTTTTTCTATATATATTTTAGTTGGCCAGATAATTTTTTTTTTTTTTTTTTTTTTGAGACAGAGTCTCACTCTGTTGCCCAGGCTAGAGTGAGTGCCGTGGCGTCAGCCTAGCTCACAGCAACCTCAAACTCCTGGGCTCAAGCGATCCTCCTGTCTCAGCCTCCCAAGTAGCTGGGACTACAGGCATGCACCACCATGCCCGGCTAATTTTTTCTATATATATATTTTTAGCTGTCCATATAATTTCTTTCTATTTTTAGTAGAGATGGGGTCTCGCTCTTGCTCAGGCTGGTCTCGAACTCCTGAGCTCAAACGATCCGCCCACCTCGGCCTCCCAGAGTGCTAGGATTACAGGCGTGAGCCACCACGCCCGGCCCAGATAATTTCTTTCTATTTTTAGTAGAGATGGGGTCTCGCTCTTGCTCAGGCTGGTCTCTAACTCCTGACCTCGAGCGATCCACCTGCCTCGGCCTCCCAGAGTGCCAGGATTACAGGCGTGAGCCACCACGCCTGGCCAAGCATTGAATATTTTAAACTAACATGAATTCAATAGTCCATATTTCTTTTTTTTTGGGGGGGGGTACAATGTAATGTTTTTTTATTTCAGCTCATTATGGGGGTACAAAAGTTCAGGTTATATATATTGCCCATGCTCCCCATCCCCCCGAGTCTGAGTAGCTAATAGTCCATATTTCTTAAAAAATGAAAAAAAAATACATTTTCATATCTACCTAAGTCCTTTAATGTAGGCATGCTGCAATAATCCATAAGAGTTCTGGATACCCAAGCCTAGCAGACCTCTTGTCTCTCAGTGAAGAACCTTTGATATTGATGCTTCACACAAAAAAATCAAAAGTCAGTTTATTGTGTTCTAAACATTTATACAAATTGTACAACAGAGTTATATTATCTTTAAATTTTATGTTAACACATTCACTAAAATCCTGTATAGTGAAGATACCATAGCTGTCCCTCTAGTATACGTACCATCACACACTGTATAGATGGATCAGAAAGTATCGATACATCTTAAAATAAAAATAGAGATTCATGATAACATGGTACATCATTGGAGTGGAAGCTCTTTCTATAAAGCACCCACGTGACACTGCCAATGATAAAAATTCAGTAGTTACCAAGATAACTGCATCTATTTGGGAATGTAGCTAATAATTTTAGAGTGTTTTTTCTTATGGTATAGCAATGTAGCATGATATAGCCGAAAACGCACAGGTGTTAGTGTCAACCCAACTCTAAGTTTAGATGGGGCTCCGCTACTTCCTCTGGTGTGACCTTGGGAAGTTTTATTAACCCTTTAGCGTATTACTTTGTTTTATTTGTATCACATCTAAGAAGGTTGTTGAGAATTACAACTAATGCTTACAAATCTCTTGCTATATCACGAGTATTCAATAAATTATAGACAATTTAGTTATAGTGTTCTATGTTAATATTGAACCTACTATTACTGAAACTTCCACTTTTCCATCTGGGTTCCTTTATTGTATATGTTTGTAGTGGAAAAGGACTAAAAACACCAACATGAAAACACAGATAAATCCCTGCCCACCCCCCCCCCTCCGTGCAGGGTCTTTCTGGAAGAAAAGACAAATCTTTTTTTTTTTTTTTTGAGACAGAGTCTCGCTCTGTTGCCCGGGCTAGAGTGAGTGCCGTGGCGTCAGCCTAGCTCACAGCAACCTCAAACTCCTGGGCTCAAACGATCCTCCTGCCTCAGCCTCCCGAGTAGCTGGGACTATAGGCATGCGCCACCATGCCCGGCTAATTTTTTGTATATATATATTTTAGTTGTCCATATAATTTCTTTCTATTTTTAGTAGAGACGGGGTCTCGCTCTTGCTCAGGCTGGTCTCGAACTCCTGACCTCGAGCGATCCACCCGCCTCGGCCTCCCAGAGTGCTAGGATTACAGGCGTGAGCCACCGCGCCCGGCCTAGACAAATCTTAAATATGTCTGTCAGTAAAAATTTGCAAGTGTTTTGGCTGGGAGGTAGATATCAGGATAGCAGAGGGGTATAAGTTAAGGATACCTCGGGATATAGGGTTAGACTGCTCTGAGAAAACGACATTCAGTGGAAACATGAGTTGTAATTAGATTGGGGAAGGAGTAAAAGCATAGAAATAAAGCATTGCTTACAACCGTGAGTGTCAGCTTTGGCTGCACATTAGCATTAGTTGGGGGGGGTTTAAAAAAATCCCACTGTCCAGACAGCACCTAAGATAAATGAAGTCAGAATCTCTGTGGCTGGGATCCAGCCATGAGTAACTTTTCAATGATCCCCAGGTGATTCCAACACTCAGCTAATTTTGAGAACCATGGACTTAAAGGAATAAAAAGCATAAAATTTTAAAGACATTATTTCAGTTGCACTAAAATATAGAATGGAAGAAGAGAATTGAGACCGGTGGACACAAATGCCAAGTTTAATTTTTATTTCTTATTTGATTAGCATCTCAGTTATTCAATAATAGCTAATAAGCTATGATGTAAACTCTTTTTGTTACCACATCCGAGACTCCTACCACCTTCAAACTTTTCTATTATGGTAGCATGCCACGTTTTTTGATATTCTGTTTGCTTTCTACTGGACACTTGCATTTGTTAATGAAATTCTCATAGCGGGTAAAGCAGAATATATCAAAGTGCCCCAAATTGGGTCTAAAGAGTAAAGAGTAAAACATATTCTCACCTCACTTGCCCCATAGTGGGGAATGTGTTTGATAATTAACAAAGAATATTATAATGATTGAAATAACCTTGATTCAACAGAGTGCTGTGGAAAAAAATACAGACTGTGAAGACACAAAACCACAAATACAAAATGCCAACACTTCTCCGAGTGACCTTGGAAATTTGCACCGGCCGCTATCGTATCAGGTGGACACAGGAGAATAGCGCTGTGAATGGCGATTTGAGATTGCCACATTGTGGCTTCTCAGAAGGTATCTTTTGTTTTGTTTTTCCTTAGTTCTCATTCTGTAACATGAGGCACATTTTCTAAGGTCCTTTGAAACGTTATGGGTTTATCTGCAAGCTGTTTATCCATACAGTATTAACACTGAATGGAATTATAATGAACACCAAATGCAATATAAACATGAATTTTCTTAAGCAGATCAGTTCATCTCAAACAAACCATATCCTCAAGACTGTATTTTTTGACCTTGTGAAAGATAATTACCCTTATTACGTCTTTGACTTCAGCTCTGTAAAATAAAGCGGTAGGCTATTAACTGTGCCGCAGGAGTCGGGGGCTGCTTATGGAAATGCATTTGATTATGCTTTCCTCATGCTCGAAACACCCGAAAGAAATGTTACAAAATAGCACAGACTGTCTTAAGTACATTTTCCTTTTGTGATCATTGTTGATGTTTAATCTTTATATGAAATTAATAATCACTGATTTTTATGAAGCATTGATATACTCGGGACTGTTCTAAGGTTTTAATTTATTTTAGTTCACTGAAATCCTATAGACACAATTATTAGCTTTATTTAACAGATGAGGAAACGTATGCAAGAGAGGAAGAATACCCTGTCCCCTCACACAGACTTTAGGAAGCAGCACTTATTGAAATGAAGGCTTCAGAGTTTATGGTCATCAATGCTATTTCAAGCTCACTTTCCGTTTGACTATTTTAATTATCGGCATTAAGAACAATCTGTTGGATGAGGAAAGGTTAAGTAATAACCCCCTGTGCGTCCCACAAGGGTATGGGGATGATGGTGAAAACATACAGTCTCTGCCTTCAGCGATGCTGTGTCCTGACAGAGCTTCCGGCAAAACAGGGCCAAGAGGCAGAGGTGGCAGGGAGTTAATTATGGTTCAGGATATGGAACAATTTATGTGGGAGCTTATTTGGCATAAAATGATTAAGGAAATAACTTGTCTCTAAGCCAAACTGTTCAAAATGAGATCTAAAGGACAAATATAAGAAAGGCATATAGGAAACAGGAGAAGGCATTTGAGCCAGAGGAAGTGACTTTCCCAAAGGCTCTGCGCCTGCTCTGGTCGCAGCCCGCTGATGAGCCAAGGGGTAAAATGGGCTGTGGCTGAGCCCCAGGTGGCTGGTGTGGTTTGGGTATTGGCCCCTCTGGATCTGGTGCTGACCATAGGTCTCCAGTGTTGCACGTGGGGCCTGGCGGGAGGTGTCAGGGCCACGGGGACAGGTCCCTCAGGAATGGCCTGGTGCCCTCCCTGCAGTAGAGTGAGCTCTGGCTTCATCAGTTCAGGGGTTGTCTGGAAGAGCCTGGCACCACCTCCTCCGTGTCCCATTCCCACCCGCTCCATGTGACAGGCCTGTTCCCCTTCAACTCCCACCTTGACTGCAGGTTCCCTGAAACCCTCGCCAGGGGCAGACGCTGGCGCCACGCTCCCCACACAGGTCGCAGAACTAGGAGCCACACAGACCGCTTTACTCACAAAACCTTGCGGCACAAAGGCCATCATAACCTTACAAACTTCTACCAGAAAAAAAAAAATAATAATAATACTTCTGGAAGGACATCTGCCCAGCAGCTGTGTGTCCAACCTTGGACTGGCGTCACCCTTGTTATTGATCTTTGTAGCCAAGTGTAATGACTGTAAGACAATTACGTAATCCTCCTCCTATTTTCCTTGAATAACCTTTGTCTCCCTTTATCTCCCTCAATACACATATAGTTTCCTGTGATGTGTGTATTCCCGCTGCAATGCTCTGTTCCCAGATGAGCATCTTTTTCTTTTAAAGAGTCTCTCTCAGTTTATTTAATTTGACACAAACATTCCAGTTAAAAAATGGGCAAATACTTGAGTAGATATCTCTCCAAAGAAATTATACAGATGGCCAACAGGCACATGAGAAGACATTCAACCTCACCAATCAACAGGGAAATGCCAACCAAAGCCACAATCAGATACCACTTCATACCCATTAGGATAACTATTCTATCAACACAGTGAACAGGCAACCCCAAAAAATAGGATTAAAAAACGCCAATTAACAAATGTTGGTGAGGATACAGAAAAATTGGGACCCTTCTGCATTGCTGGTGGAAATGTAAAAAGCTGCTATGGAAAACAGTATGTTGGTTCCCCCAAAATTAAACATAGAATTACCACATGATCCAACAACTCTATTTCTGAGTATATACCCAACTGAACTGAAAGCAGAGACTCAAACAGATATTCGTACACATGATGGTAATGTATTCATGTCTTGTAATAAAAAAATCAGTTGGCAATAAATCTATCACTGTGTGATGAAACACACTATTTTTTGGTAAATACATTCACCTTATACCAATAAAACAAGAAAAAACATATAAAACTTAATGGGGAAAAAAACCAAAAGAGTGATTCAAGCAATTTAATCACATGATTTATTTTTATAGTTTTAAGAGGATGAGCATTTTTTTGTATGGGGAGTCACAAAAGGTGAATATTAGAACATTGATCAAGAAAAATAGATAGGAAATTGCTACTTCCCTCTTTTTGAAACACCCTCACGCCTAACCTCTCTCTTTTATTTAAGAAATTAATTTTTCAGGAAACTAAAAAAGGAAATACTGAAAGGGAGAGGCTAGAGGCAAAAGCTGAAAAATGTCAGAGACGTTGGTGTCATATGAATCACAGAACACAAAATGCCAGGGGTCTTCAATAACAAATGAACTCTCGTGTTATAATAGTCTTCATCATGTGTTTGCTGATCTCACTGAGACAGTTTAATAACACTGAAAAAAACTAATATTCTTAACCGAACAAAGCTGTTTGAAACTAAGGCCCTTCCAAAATGAAGACATAAGCCCCTTCTTCTGTTTGGATCAATGTGTCTGAGTACCTGGTTGATCCTTCTAAACCCTGCGTAATCTGAGGACATAGTTCTTCTTGCTTGTCTTACATTAACTGCCGAATCCATCTGATAGACTTCTCCCTTTAAATAAGCTCACTTAAGAACTGCTGTTTCTTTGAGACTTTGTTCCCTTCCACAAAAACAAAAAGAGAAAGAACCACTGCTTCCGATGGATCAGTAAAACTTGGAGGCTCTCAGATAATCACTTGGCAGGGGTAATACTGTGGGTGGGGAGTTTCTGTCAACAGTAGTTGATACATTTTCATAGCTTATATCCCACTAAACATTATTTCAAACAACCAGTGTTCCATGGTGCAAAAAAACATATATACAATGTGTTATTTCACAAAATAGGGCAATGTTAAGAACATACCAGTTTGCAATAGTACTTTGGACATTTACATTACTGCAATTCATGTTTTGTTTTGCTTTTTTTTTTTTTTTTTTTTTACTGGCAACTCATCCCCCAGATAACAATAATGATGCATTTCAAAAGTATTAAACATACTATAATTGAAAATCACTTTCTAAGGAACAGAAATTGCATGAAAAAATTATTTTCCCCAGAGGAATCTACAGCTTCTATTTAAATAATGTGGTTCTAACTGGTTAAAAGGGTGGATGATGTCAATGAGGAAAAATTTGAACAGAAGTAAAAAATACCAGTCTAAGCTTAAACAAACCAACAAACCAACCGTTCTCAACACTGCAAGCCAAAGACAACGGTGAAACCCAGGCACACGGAGGCAGCCTCACACAGATACACATGTGATCCTATTTCAGATAAATAGATGGAGAGATATCAGAAATATGTATTGATATATATGTAGAGTAGTAACCACTTTTAATTGAATAATTTTTGTGCCAGATAATTTTGCCATTTTCTCTCCAAAGCACAATAGTTGCTCCCAGGACACTGAATGACAATTATCATTTGTTATGGGGTAAAAGCAAAACAGTGATGAATTAGTATATATACCATAGGACTTAAGGTTTTATCAATTAAATTGCATTATTAACAAGAGTCAGTTATGTTTGTTCACAAATGAAATCTGTAGATATGGAAAAGATTTTTTAGGTATACATAATGCTTGTATATCTAATACAAGCTTGTATATGTAATACATAATGCTTAAACTTAAATTTAAACTCAAATGTGAGTTACTAAAAGAAAGTTTACAATGTAGAAAAGAAACTGTAAAAGTTTTTAAAAATCAAAAAGCTAGGAAGATTTTCAAATCAGCTTGTTATGCACCCACATTTGTTCTTGTGTCTGCTCTTGTCCCAAATGCCTCGAGTAAATACTATTTGGTACAGGGTAATTATAGAGAATCTGTTCCTCTATGTTAGCGGTGCTCTTGTAATTGGCTCCATAAGCAAAAAAAAAAAAAAAACTTTTTTAATAGTTTTTGTTTTGTTTTGGGTTTTTTTTTTTTTTTTTTTTTGGTAGTTCTTGTATGTTTCAAGTTCCCAGGCTGGTAAGACTTGCAGACAAGAACTCTGTACCCTTCTGTTGCATTGATGCATTCTCTTTTGAGTTTCTTTCCCCCAAACGGTGGCACTTCCTTGCAGCCGCGAGATAACTACAAAGCCTTACACCACCTGTTTGTCCAGAGAGGACAAGATAAGCAACACCCCAGCACAGATTGTGCCCGAGGACCCACTGAGCAGCCTACTCCCCGCATCCCACCTGCCTACAAGGCTGAGAAAATAACCAATATTAACCCCTAGCTCACTATCCTACGAAAATGCCCGCCCTAAGAGTGACAGCCACCATTTTTGATCATGGGTTGTATGCACAGCATGATTTCTCACCGTGCTTGTGTGCCCTGCGCTATGTCCCCAACGTGTACCGATGCTCACTCCCATCATGCATTATTCATTTCACCTCCATAAAAACCCCTCACCCCATTGGTCGGAGAGGTGGATTTGAGGCAGTCTGTTCTCCCTGCTTCCTGGTTGATGCGTCCTCCACAACAATCCTTTCTTCCGTGGCCTCGTCGTCTCAGCAATCGGCTTTCTGAGCAGCGAGCAACAGAGACGACCCCCCTCACAGGTTCATTGTCAATCTCAGAAGTAGACAAGTGACCCAGTCCTAACTTTTGGAGAAATTTTGTCACCCTTGGAAATGAACTCGGAAGAAGGAACCATTTTCTCCCTGTGGGTGTTATATGACAAGGTAGGTCCTGCTCCTCTTTGGCCACAAAGAAGGGAGATGACATCACAGAGGATAGCAGCTTCCAACAGTGAGCAGTGTTTGAGTCCTTGAAGACACCTTGAGACACCGAATTAACCACACCCTGCTGTACTTAGGAACATCTTATTTAACACCATATACCCTACTGTCTGGATTTGCTATCACTTCTTGCTGAAATGACCCTCGTGAGCACATCAATGGCGGACCAACATTTTTCAAATGTAGCTGTGAATTAGACTCACGTGGGGCATTTAAAAAAAAATAGAAACGCCCAAATATGCACCCTCTGCCACGTAAGCCACGATCCCCAGACATTAGTAATTTAAAAATTCCTCCATCTGACTCCACTTGTAAAGCCAAAGTCGAGAACCACTGAGGTACACAGGGGAGTGTGTTCTGAAGTACCATAGGTCTTTCTTCAGCTGCCTCCCTCTGTTGAATGAGAAGACTGGTTTGGGGGTCTGTGTACGTTAGAACCTTCTTTTAAGATTAGAAGATAAGGCTGTCCCTTCGTCCGGCCCATATCCCTGTCTGCTAGACCAGGCACAGGCTGTGCGTTTCCAGGGCAGCTGTCTGCGGTGAGGCTGACCTGCGGTGGAAGAGGAGCTTCCAAGCACACTTGTTTCCATCTGCTTTTCAAGTTCGAACCTGAGTTTCTCCAACTTTGAGATTCTCATAAGGCTTTTTCACAGTTACTGTAATTATGTTTGTGATTTAATCGTGTTTTCAATCAAGAGATCATCCGTGATGAGCCTTGGTATCTTTCTTCAGTTTGCACAGTCCAGAAGAAATCACTGAACTTTCTGAATTGTGGAAGGCATCTGTAAGATTTTTCCTACTTTAATGTCACTTAGTAATTTGCGGTGTAATATTTGAGAGCACGAATGTTAGGCAAGGTTTAATGTATGTTTATTCATGTTTTACTCATCATCATTTATCATTCTATTACAAACATCTGTGTCATTTTCTTGTTGAACTTACTTTATTATATTCAACTAATTACACATTTAAAATATTTATGTATGATTCATTTCTAGAACTGTGGCATTATAGAACATTTACTTTTGCATTTCTCTCTGTGGTAGCATATTATTCTGTTTTATTTAAGTATTTAAAATGATTTATCTTACTCTTCCTTACAAAGAATCTGCAAGTAGATTTTTTATTTCTTAATAGAATCTATAAGCAGTTGAGGCTCCAATTGCAACATATCATCCAGAGTGTAATATTTAATGCCTCTTCACCCTTGTTTATTAATTGTACACATATTTGAATTGTTTTCATCACTAATACACATTTATTCATTTTAAATTCACTATGAAATGTTTTACACATACAAAATTAATATAAAGGATATTGCAAATAACTTATGTTTACAACAAAAAAGTCTTTATTATAATTAAAGCCCCGTGTGTCTTTCCTACATAACATTTGCTTTCTTATCCCCCGACTCATACAATACCCACAACTTGAAATTTATGATAAACATTTTTACCTACATTCCTACTAATAAAGGTATTGTTTTGCATGTTATAAATACTTTATAACTGTTGTTCTACTATATGCCTTTTCCTGCAACATTTTTTTAAATATTATATTTGGGTAAGTAAGATCACTTACCTGATTAATGATAATGTTGATAATTTTATTTTCATTGATGAATAGTAGTCCATTTTATTACTGATATAATTTATTTACCTTATTCCTTTCTCTTTTTTTTTTTTTTCATTTAGAACACTGCTTCTACTAGTACAATTTTACATTTCCCCATCTGCACATGTGTGAGAGTTATGCTGGGGTATGTAAATTGAAGAATGATTTTTGATTTAGTTTATGCATGCTTATGCATGTGTTAAATTTCAGCACATTTTGCTAAATTGTGTCTTAATGTTTATGTACATCAAATTTTGCCAGTTTTATAAGTGTAAAATATTGTCTCACTTTAGTTTTAATCTTCAGTTTACTTGTTACCAGTGAGACTTAACACATTCAAATTTATTATCCATCTAAATTTCATATTCTCTTACTTGCTTATTTGTGACTTTAGCCCATTTTGCCTTTGCTTTTCTTTTTGAGTTTTAGGAGTTTTCTGTACACATGTGTGTTTGTGTTGTTCCTATTGTTTATGTGTATATATGTATATATTTCCATATATATTTCTAATTTTTGTTCATACATTGCAAATGTCTCAAGTCTATAATCTTTATGCATTTGTCTCTAGTGGTTTCTAATAGCAACAGACTATTTATCAGTATTCCCTATGCATAGTTTTGGTTCTTGTTATGTTAGGAACATCTTCCCTGAATCTAGATCTTCCATTTTTTTCCTAAACATTTTAAACTTGGGTCCCATATCTAATTATCTGTTACTGCATTATGGACTGAATTGCTTATACTTGCTTCACTGACATTTAAAGGAACTTGTGTTATGTGATTTTTCATTATACATTTAAAACTGCTCTTCAGCTCTATCCCTGCATTAACACTACGCTGACATTATTGACAGAAATGTCCAACATAGACATGCTTTAAGGAATGTCATCCCTCTTATTTTTACTACTTTAGGAAAAGGGGCTATTGCATTTGCATATGAATTGTATCATTTATTTTTTTAAGTTACCTGAATAATTTTTTAGGTTTTATTTTAATGGAATTGAATTAAATGTCATATTATTTAATAATTATATATAAGTTTTAAATTGTTATATTTTCCCTGGAAGTGATGCTTTGAGAATCGCCTCTACTTATCTCAAATAATTATTTTTTTCTTAAAGTCTTAAATTTGCACTTTGGTTTCTTATTGGTTATTTCTCTTACATGCTTTTTATCTTTTCTATTTCTCTTACTGTGTTTTCATATATAGTATACATTTCTTTTAGTATTATGTGACTTTCCATATGTTTATTGATTTTTTATAATATCTATCTTTTAAATTTTTAGTGTATTCCATTTAAAATATTGTGTTTATTTTTCAATTTCAATACATATGGCAGTACAGGTGTTTTTTTGGTTACGTGGATGAATTGTATCGTAGGTGAAGTCTGGGCTTTTGCCGTACCCATCACCTGAATAGTGTACCTGGTACCCAATAGGTCATATTTCCTCCTTCACCCTCCTCCCAACCTCTCCCCTTCTGACTCTCCAATGTCCATTATAACACTCTGCATGCCCCTGCATACTCGCAGCTTATAAATGAGAACATGCTGTATTTGATTTTCCATTCCTGAGTTATTTCACTTAAGATAATGGCTTCCAATTCCATCCAAGTTGCTGCAAAAGACATTATTTCATTCATTGTTTATTAGCTTCTTTGCAAGTGTCAGTTGTCTCAGGAACAGGGTACATCTCTTCTCAAGTTTTTATTTAAAAATTTTAGTAAATTGTTTTCCTTTTTTTAGTATAGCTGACACATTTTTAAATATTTTGGTATTCTTTTGCATCATCTTCAACAAAATTATTCCCCATTCATATTTTCTAATAAACTATTGTTTAAATGTTTATGACTTATTAGACTTTTATCTTATAATCATTTATATCATTAATGTTTTTATTGTTATATTTTCTTCTTGTAATCCAGAATTCTCACTTTCTACAAAATTTCAAATGCTGACACTTTTACTTTTTATTGACCAAAAGTTATCTAGAAATCAATTTGTTCTTAATTCTTAATGAAAATATCTATTATGATATAAAATGAGCTATGTTATAGCATGAGTTATTCCCTACCTTATTAAGTAAAGCATTCATAAATTTCTTAAATTCTTCCATTATTAAAATGTATGTATTATATATTATGTCCCACCATGTACTCTAACAAGTAGACATTACATCTTAAAAAATATCTTTCAGCCTACTTACTTTAAATTTTCTACTATTTCTTTACTAGGATATGATACTTGCATTCTTTAAGTAACTTTTACTTTAATGTATTTGCCAAATCATATGAAGTTCTGCTGAAACAACTAGTATTTTATTTAACAATGTTATTTCTATATTCATTCATAAGTGGTTTACAGGAAAAATTTTTAATTATTCAAATTGATAAATCAGCTTTGTAATCAACATTTTGCTAATTTTATTCAATACATTATGAGTTTATTGTTTTCTCTGGAATAGTTTACATAAGAAAGAAAGTTGAAATCATCTATGCTAAAAATAATCTAAATTGGGATGTTTTTAATTGATTTCTTTGATATTTTATTTTGTTCACAATTATTAGGCTATTAATTCACAAACTTTTTGGATATATTTATTTATATTCACAAATTTTTGTGATTATATTTATTTTCTTTAGAAACATTGCTTTAATCAAGATCTTCAAAATTTTAATATAACTTTATTTTTAAAATTTCTATATATAGCACTACTTCTAGTTTATTTCTTGTTATGTTCTCATATATATTTTTTTCTTAATTCTTGTAATATTTTTGTCATTAAAAAATAGCAATTTGTTTTTACATCTGCCTCTGCCTAAACACCCACAATGTTCTAGCAAAATATATCCACATTTGGTGTTTGGATTCAAGTTAGTTTTGGATGTAAGTCAAGTTACAGTAATTATTTTGTCATCTTCTATTTTTTTTTGTTTAATACATATAATTAAGCACTTTAAATAAAACTATTTCACTCAGATTACCCTATGATATCATGTATAGAAAGACTTAAGAGTCCATGTAAGTAATACTGGAGTCTAACAAGAATCAGAGTGCTATGAGGCTAATAATCTACTACTCTTTCTAGTAAATTACAGCATGTGATACAGGAAAGGAAATAAGTAGTACCTAATACTCTTTAAAGTATAAACAAATACAGATACATTCTTTCTCTTAAAATATATGTCTGATAACAACCGTCCTATTAGGGTATGAAGTGATATCTTATTGTGGTTTTGATTGACATTTCCCTGACAGTGATCTTGAACAAGTTTTCATACACCACTGTTCATTTGTATATCTTCTTTGGAAAAATTCCTATTCAATTTCTTTGTCTATTTTTTAAATTGGAATATTTGAGTTTTTTCTATTGAGTTGTAGGAGTTCCTTATATATTTTGGATATTAGCCCTTTGTCAAATGTATTATTTATAAATATTTTCATAGATCACAGGTTCCATTTTCATTTCATTGATTGTTTCCTTTGCTGTGCAGAACCTTTTATAGTTTGACGTAGTCCCATTTGCCCATTTTTTCGTTTCTGTTGTCTGTGCTTTTGGTGTTACATCAATCACTGCCAAGATTGATGTCAAGAAGCTTTTTCCCTATGTTTCTTCTAAGAATATCATGACTTAGGATGCTATGTTTGATCCATTTTAAGTTGATTTTTGTGTATGGTGTATGATAAGGGCCAATCATAAAAGGTAAGCATTGGTGAGGATGTAGAGAAAAGGAAATCTTTATACACTATTGATAGAGATGTAAATTGGTGAAGCAACTGTGGAAAACAGTACAGAGTTTCCCTAAAAATTAAAATAGAACTACCTTATGATAAAGCAGTCCCACTTCTGGGTATATATCCAAGGAATTGAATCAGCATCTCAAAGTGGTATCTGCACTCCTGTGTTCAACGCAGCATTATTCACAATAGCCAAGACGTGGAAGCAACCTAAATATCCACCTGTGGGTGGATGGATAAGGAAAATATAACACACACATATAATAGAAGGTTATTCACTGTTTAAAAAGAGGGAAATCCTGCCATTTGCTACAACATGGATGAATCTGTAGGACATTATGCTAAGTGATGTCAGACACAGAAGGACAAATAGTACATGATCCCATGTTATATGAGGAAAACCTAACTTTAATATATATAAAATATAAATTGAATGTATACTGTGAACAGAATTGAATAAATGGTACTATAGTATAAATAAAATTAAAAAACATTCTAGTAAAATACATGAGAAATCCAATATATATGTAAATATAGAATATTCACAAGTTGAGAATAAGGTAGATTGTGATTTACATGACATTCGTGTGACTGGATATTAATTATCAAATAAAGATGTCCTTGAAGTCTCTCAGTGAACACCCACATCTACAGATATCTATGTGACATTAAGTTGTATTTTTGAATGCCCAGCCACACTGGACACATTGTACAGGAGATTTAAAGGACTAAATATTTAAGAGATCGTGATCAGACCAAGGCCCATTTCTGTAAGGATATTAAGATTCATTATTGTTAGAATTATCTGTATGATAATTGGAATACTGACTTAAATTTTTCTTAATTTCATAAATTTAAATATATTCAAGAGACATGATGAGAGGAAGGTGAGCAAGGCGTAATGAAAGAGCACAAGTTCTTTCCATGAAGCGAGCTGGACTGAATCCTATTTTTGAAAACACAGTAACCTTATGACCTTAACCAAGATAACATATATTAACTTCAGTTTGCTCATTTATTAAATCAGCATTTTCAGAGAACATATAGAAAATTCTAAAATTTTTTTAAAAGTAAAATATTTCTAAAATATCAGGACCATAAAATGTCATTATTATTATTTCTCTCAGAATAGCATTTATTATACGAAAATAATCCTCAAAATAAACTACTTTACCGCTCTTTTGTATTTGTGGTGACAGATGTGTTAATTATTTTCATTGTGGTGATCATTTCACAATATATAAATACACAAAATCATTATATTGTATACCTTAAATATATACAATTTTATTTATCAATTATACTTTCAAAAATGTAGAAAAAATAATGTTGTGAGGCTGACTTAATCATACTTATTATAATGAACTGTTTTCTGAAACTTAACTGATTATGTAGTAAAAATAGGCTTAGATGTACATAATTAAACTATAAACTTTGATTTATATAAAGAGTTTATTACTTTAAATCAATTTAAATTTTATATATATACACATTATTTCTTTACAAGTCAGCTTTACGAACTGCAGCCCTCTATACATTCAAGCCAAGACAACACTATTCGGTTCATAATGATATTTTCATAAGATATATAGTAAGAGCTTTTCAGGGGATATTAAACTTCCTGTTGAAATTCCAAAGATGTGATTCAATTGTGTTTAACTTGGAACACCAGGGAATACTGAAAATAATGAAATGCCATCTGGCAAATATTGAAATAACTGAAGAAAACGGAGGCTTGAAAAAAATTATAACCACAATTTTTATCAGAACGTACTAAAAAAATAAAACTAAAAGTTATACATTGCAAAAATCATTCACATGTCATAAAAGAAAAAATGGTGTAAAATACAGATATTGGGATCCCATTTAGAATAGATTCCTTTTTAATACACAAAAAAATAACAAAATCACTGAAATGGCTAGCTTTCAAAGTTGAGATGAAGTATCATCATCTTTTCCCACATGTTCTTCAAATATTTTAAAAGTAAAATACACTTCAAGTTATACAGCCACTTCTAAAAGAAATTAGGTCAGCAATGATGCTGGGGCATGTTTATCATCAAAATTTATGTTTTCCCTATTTAATATTTTGTTTCTGCTGTGTTTGGGGATTTTTCAGAATCTGTGCTACTGATATTTTCTCGAATGAAAACTGGCAGCTTTAAAACTTAGAACTGAAGAGAAGCAGAAAATATGAGCAATGATTTACATATAAAAACAAAACAAAACAAAACATTTTGGGCCACAAGATGTCACTGTAGTTCAAGTAAGCCATGTTTTTCTATGCAATTAAATAAAAAAGAGAGCACATAAGACGATCGATATATTTAATCTGCTTTTGATTATAGTTTAGATATTTTTATAATGGACTGTAAAATTACGTTAAAGCAAAGAATAACTAACACAGGGTGTAATTTTCATCTCATGTTCTAGCAGTCACAGTGATAGATGGTAGAGGAAATAAGTCAATTCTTTAATATTTATGAGAAAAAGATTATAAAGAATAATTACAAGAACAAAAGAGTTGTTGCTTTTTTAGCCTTAACTTTTATTTGTATGAAATAGTACAATGTTCAAAGAATAGGATCAAGATTTAGACTGTAGGGTTCAGGTTCATATCTTTGTGATTTACTAACCACATCTTTGACTAACCTATCTCGTTTGCCTGTAAAATGGAAATAATAATGGTAATTACTTCATAGGACTATCAGGGGTTGAGTACCAAAGGCTTATATCCAGGCCTTAATATAAAATTTGTTTTTAATGCATAGTATCTATTATTAAAGAAGCAACCAAACCTATATGCTGCAACCGTTTCTATTTTTGGCATATTTTTAATGTTTTGGTTACACCTTCAATTCTCAGATACATAGGCTTAAACACAGAAAAAGATTATAAAGCCATTATAGCTATGAACTGTGCCTCCTTTTACTATGCTATTACCCAAATTATATATTATTGTTCTTAAGTGCATGGTAAGAGTCAAGAGTTTAATCATAGCTCACTTAGCTCATGTCTGCTTAAAAGAATATTTAATATAGAAATTGCCAAAAAGCATATATATAATATTCTGCCAACACAAAATATTAACTCATAAAAAATTATAAAGTATTTTCAGAAATTAATTACAATACTTAATAAACATATTTAATACTATCATCAGTAATCATTTGTAATCATTTTAATTCTCAAATAGTTATAGATATGAAAATTTCAAACTCAACAGAATAAAATGTTCATTAATCTTCATTTTCCATCTAAATATATTACTATTAAATATTCTAAAATCTATCCTGTTTACAGATTTTTAAATAAATGGAAAAATAATGCTTTGCAAACATACTGAATTGAAATTGTATATATTAAAAATCCTGTTTTTCCATTAGTTTGCTTCCCAAAATAGAATTAATTGCAGGATAAAATAATTTACTAATGTAAATAAACGAATGAGTGTTAAAGAATACCACGTACTCATGATCTTATGAAAAATGTCCCTTTTAGCAAAGTTTTCTTCGTACAATGCTAAATATATAACCTAATATTACTGATAATATGAAAAATCCAAAATTGATGGATCCTTAATAATGTTCTACCTAATTACACAAAGCATCCACTTCATTTGAAAGAATAAGAATATTACTATGTGAAAGGTGATAAAATAATCGATGTAGGAAAACATAATTTGGGAAACATTATTTATAATAAAATGGAAATGTAATTCAAATTATAGAGATATAAAGTCCATGTTAAAGAGACACAGATGTGAAGAACACAGTTTTTAAGGTCCATCATAATATTGAAAACCCTATCTGAATCTTAGAGAGTAATAATAGATAATGCTTGATAATGCTTTCCCATGTGACAAAGTTCAAACTATGTAATATTTAGTAAATTTTCAAAAGAATTGTATAAAGTAGGTAAAATTATTATTTTCATTTTACAGACACAAGTGAATCAATTCTCATAGACAATAAGTAATTTGCCGAGGTTACTCAGCTCCTAGTTGGTAAAAAAGAAATGCCATATAAGGTGCATCAAATCCTACCGTATATTTTTTAGGTGTGATCTTAGATGCTTAATGTTGTAAATGTCCTTACTCTCAGGCCAGGGCAGTTAGGTATTGGAACTCTCATTTTTACAATTACTTTCCTGATTCTCCCTACACTTGTACCCTCATCAAACCGCTGAAAAGTGGAGTGAATAAGAATCATCTTTATACCAGTTTCACAAACTAGAATCTTCAGACTCAGTGCTCTGATTACATGGAAGAGGCAGACAAAGGGAAGCAGAGATCCAAAGCACAATAGGATGTTCGGGATAGGGCCATGAGAGCATCTACCACCCATCTATCCTAACATGAATTCCACACGTCAGTGATCACACACAGGCATATAGAGACACACACACACACACACACACACACACACGGACGCACGCACACGCCATCCAGCCAGCGTGTCATGGTCTTATACCTGAATAAACAGTCCTTTATCAACTGATATTTGAAGGATCCACCTTAACACACAGAAGCTAAAAGAAACAAAGAAAGACCAAGTGACTATGACCCAAGTGGCTATTAATCTGCACATACGTGTCATATTTTCAGATGATCTGCTTAGGTCAAAAAAAATTTTAGCACTTAACAGTGTTTCAAATAACCATTTTAGAACCACCGTCAGGATTGGTTTTAGTATCACAGTAAAACTGCGCTGATCCTGATATCCGTCCTCAGGAGTTTCTAGGTTGAAACATGAGCATACTAATATCCCAGGAGTTAGAAGATCCGCATGTAAAACGGAAGGGACTAAGCCACATGCTTCCCAGAAAGAGATTTTCCCTTTTTCTCACTAGATGGCTTTCACACTAACTACCTGGATGACCCTGGATACGTTACTTGACAGTTTGAGCTACACACTTCACAAGTCTTTGAAAAGAGAATAAAAATTTACTTTTTAGGGTTCCTTACATGGATTTATCACATAATACATGTAATGTAAAGTGTAGAATATAGTTTAATCATAAAAAATAGCTCATTAAATGGTAGCATAAATAAAATATGTTAATGCTTGAGTTAATTTTAACTATTTTTTCAGGATGCAGTACTTCACAATACATTGATAAATGTTAAGAGCATCTTGGAATCTATCTTCACCTACTGTACACATTTTTAAGTTAAATATCTATGTCTAAGAAGTGAAGTAGAATAAATTGGGGATGGGGAGGTGGGAGGTGGGAGGCTACATTTGCCTCCCTGCTTATATTTTCAGAAAAGTTAAAAGTAATGCTAAACCAGATGTCCAGATGTTTGTGGATATAGGTCTCATGAAAAAACATTGCTTTTCAGTAGATGGGGTCTTACTATGTTGCACAGGCTCTGGCCTTGAATTTCTGGGTTCAAATAATCCTCTTGCATCAGCCTCCTGGTAGCTGGGACTACAGGTATGCACCATTGCACAGGCTCAAAGTTCTTAACAAAACAAAACAAAACAAAACAAAAACACAACAAATATGGAGCGTCACAGTGATTTTTTGAGAGAAAATATGTAGGAAACATTCAGCTACTCTGTGATCTATAAAAGACGTATTGGGGTGAATATAAGTAAAAATGTTTTTTTCTTCCTTTTGAGATTTCATCACTTGCACAGTAGCTATTTTTCTTGACATGCTCACCTGAGGCTTTATTGTACTTACTGACATCCATGATATCTGCTCCTCCAATCCCTACAGAAATGGAAAATCCCCCCAAATGAATATGGTACCACACCACATTATTTATATTCCTTTCAAAGCACAATCCTTGTGTTTCAATTGAACAACTCTTAGTACTATTTGTTGAAATGCTCCAAGAATAGGTTGGAAATAATGACAGTATATTGAAAGTTAATTTTCTTACTCATAAAACAATTTAAGGTTTTCAGTTAGTGGAAAAATAACAAGCTCTAGATTAAAAGGTGATAATTTAAAATATTTTATGCTACTATCTAAAATTTGGGAGTGATTTTAATATTTTATTTCAGTTAATATATAGTCATACACCACATAATGACGTTTAAATCAATGACAGACAACATGTAGGATGCTGGTCTTCCCATAAGATTATAATACTGTATTTTTACTGTACTCTTTTCTGTGTTCAGATATGCTGACATATATAAATACTCACCACTGTGTTACAATTGCCTACAGTATTCAGCACAGTATGATGCGGTACATATTTGTAACCTGGGTATACCACACAGGCTAGGTGTGTAGCAGGCTAGACCACCCAGGTTTGTGTGACTACACTATCTGATGTTCACACAATGACAAAATGGCCTAACGACACCTTTCTCAAAATGTATCTCCATCATTAAACCATGCATGACTGCAATTGATCTCTATAAATTAACTGAAAGTTTCAATGGAAGGAGTGAGAGATAACAGAAGAAAAAAAAACCAAACTTGGAACAGATGTGCTGTTGCCATTGATGCCCAGATCCTTGTACTTGATGAACAATTAAGATTATAGCAGATGGTGGAGAATCAGGAAAACATGAGAACGAAAAAGATATTAAGAGTGTGACTAAAGCCTAGTTTCATGATTCTCATCATTCTCTAAAATTAACTATTTCTTAGGTCTAAAATATGTATTATTCCCATATAACTCTTAAAGTCCAGGAGTTAAAAATAGCAACAAAAAATAAAACAGAAGTAATATGATTCCAAGACAGGCAGCCTTACTGAATTATTTTCTGTAAGTCATATGTTAGCCTACATGGACCTTTTATTCATGCGAATGCTACATAAGGCAATTGTTTGGCTGTTGTATAGTACAATCTAGGCTCGTGTCTTCTGCTCCAAAGTGAAAAATTAAGAACATTATTAGGTCAAAACTACTATCTAGCAATAGTGATCTGAGGAAGAAGGATGGAGGGATGAGCTGAGAAAACTTATTTGGACATTCAAAGTACAGGGACTCAAAAGCAGGTCTGATTCAGGACGGCGATTTCTCCTAAACAAGCTCTATGTCCTTCCTTGATATTGTATTTACTTTTCTTGAAATTTCATCCAGTTTTAAAATACACACCCTCTCTTCTCTTTTCTATAGTGTTTTCTTTATAACTTATCAAAGTAAAAGTTGGGTTTTATAAACTACATCCAGGACCAGATGTAGGTTTTACCATAAAATAAATGATAATGAAAACATCAGCTACCATATTTTAAGCAGGATATTATGCATTTTGTGTATTATCTATAGAAAACTTTTATTTTCCTGGGAATTCAGTAGTGTAACATACAACTTATAACTGGGTTACATGTCCTTCTCTTTTAGTTTTTTAAAAGGAACAAAAGCATTATATATTAAACAAATTCATTATATTTTTCCTTGGATCTTTTTATTAAGAAAAACCACTGGACAAATTTACCAGTTTGTATCTTTCTTGACTATATAAATCTTTCAGTAATTATTAAGAGGCTGAGAAATTTGAGACAAACAATTCTAGACACGATCATGTGGTTATGTCAGTTATCCAGTGATGCGTAACAAACTACCCCCACTTGCTGGCTCACCACCACCATGATTCATTCCTTCATCAGCCTTCAGTTTGGGTGGGATTTGTCAGAAATGGATTGTTTGTGCTCCCTGTGATGCCGTGATGTTGGCCGGGGTGGCTCGGCTGTGGCTGGTAGGCGTGTGCCTACCCGCACGTCTGCCATCTCAGCTGGGTTGCTGGAATGGCCGACAGCTCTTTGGGCCTCTCGCTCCACGTACATTGTCTCCCATTCCGTGGTCTCCACAAGTGGTCCTGCTTTCCCACAGAAAGCGGGGATTCCTTACGTTAAAGCTGACTTCTAAGAGAGTAAGAAAGGAAACTGCGCCTAAGCCCAGAGTTCACGCATTGTCATTTTCAAATATTTTCTGGGTCGAAAAAAGTCTCCAGGATAGCCCAGATTCAATTTCCTTTTTTTTCTTTTAATCTTTTTTCTAAATTTCAAAATATTAAGGGGGTACAAATGTTTTAGGTTAAAGGGATCACTTTTGTAATGCTTGAGACCCGGCTACAGGTGTGCCCATCACCCAAATAATGTTCACTGTACCCATTAGGTAGGTTTTGCCCCTCCCCGCTCCTGTCTTCCCTGTGGTTGATTTCCACTGAGCTTTACTTTCCTCTGTGCACACGTGTGCTCATTGGTTAGTTGCAATTTAATAGTGAGTACATGTGGTGTTGGTTTTTCCATTCTTGAGATACTTCACTTAGGAAGTATCCAGTTCCATCCAGATTGTTGCAAAAGGTATTAATTCATCTTTTTTATGGTTGAGCACTTTTTAGTTGTCCAGATAATTTCTGTTTTTAGTAGAGATGGGGTCTCACTATCACTCAGGCTGGTCTCGAACTCCTGAGCTCAAACGATCCGGCCGCCTTGGCCTCCCAGAGTGCTGGAATCACAGGCATGAGCCACCACCCCCGACCTGTTTGAAAAATTTTAAAAATAATGAATTTTAATAATTAAGCATAAAATGTGTGTATATATGATAGACACATTTTTATCTTTTTAACAAGGTGTTGGTTACATAATTTTATTTTAGTGAAATAAAACTAATGCATTCACTTTGGAAAAGACTGTATTTAGAAAAGAGGATTAAATAAAATTGGTATTTTAGGGACTGTGTCTTTGAGGCTCCCACTTTATATCTTGCACGTGCTGAGTGTTTACTCTTCAGCCCACAGGACAAGGCTCCTTAGAGCAGGCATTTTCTCTCTTTATGTCCTCCACCACCTCTGTGCAGAAATAGCACTTTTAGAGCCCCTCTAACTAATATCATCACATAAAAATGTTTTTTGAACAATTTAGATTTTTTATCTAAATATTATGCAGCAAAGACAAAGGAGGTTTTTAACCTAACCCACTCTATAGCAGATAAATTCCAAAATTAGCATCAGGTATTTATCTTTGCTAATATTCCTTCACGATTTCCAGTGTCCAGGACAGGCTTTGTCTGCTGCACCTTAAAAATAAGTTTAAATTTGCTCTTGTTTCTCTTCGTTAGTGTAGATACAAAGACTCCTATTGTTGGTCAACACAAGCAAATCATTCTATAAATAACAATGTCTACAAGCTTAGAAGGCATGTTCCCAATCATATTTGGTTGCATGTATTCTTTGTGTCTTCCTCTCCAAAGTACCGAGCTTATTCAGTATTTACTCTAAATACAAAACTAATGCTACCGAAGGGCAATTCTGGTGAATAATTTCTTTCCTGTCTTGGCTTGCAACAACAGCATGATGTGTAGCTGACGGAAGAGAATGTGACAGGGACATTCGGGGGCTTGCAGGGGAGGAAAGACCAGCCAGACCTAGAAATACAGAACGAAGGTTTCAAAGTTGGAAACAGGAAGTAGAGCGATGATTTCAAATATAAGTAGGAGGGTCATATCTAAACATTAAAAAGCCATGACTATGAAAAAAATGACCCTTGAATAATTCAATTTTTGATATGAAAGGTTAGATGTCTAAGTGTCAGCGAGGCTATGAAACAGGTTGTAGATGAGTAAGAAATGAAATGAGAACTTGCAAAACCAGGTGAGATTAAATTATGAAAAACTACAACTATATTCCTTTGGTTACATTTTTTATAAAACTATATAGAAAATACTTATTCGAGGAAATATGTGTAAAATCTGTGATAAAAGAATGTACAGCCCATTTTGTACCACAAAGTAGAAATTTTATTACCAAAGCTTATAAAGACTATCAAATGTATCTTTTGAGATGTAATTAGATAAGAAATTGCAATCATTGTTAATATGTATATTTTGCATAAAAGACCATTTTTCATGAATCTAAAGTGCCACTGTTAAGAATCTAACAAGAGACTCGATCTAATTACTTCGTGTTTTTATCATGCTTTATCATCATGCAGTTAGCTATCTTGTTATTACTGTTTCCTCAAGGAGTCATTAAACATTTAAATATATTTTTAGTAGCCTGCAGTTTAGATTAGATGGAGGACATTGACATTATGCCTTTGTGAATTACTGTCCCTTGAGCCGGTTAATTTTTATTTACTTATCTTCCAGCAGATGGTGCTGTTGCAACAGATATTCTTTCTTTCTTTTCTTTTTTCTTTTTTCTTTTTTTTTTTTTTTTTTGCATGATTGGGGTAAAAGAGGCATCACTACTTTCTCTTTTGTGATGGCATAAGTAGGGATATATTTTATGACTATATTCTAACCTTTCTTCCATATTTTATAAGTGAAAGTATTTCAAAAACAGCAAGGCTTTACGTAGGAATACACGTATTTTAAAACTGTGATTACTTGCTCCCCCCCATCCCTGTTCTCCCAAGGAGCTACCGTCAGTTGCTCTTCTCACTCCAAAAAGCAAACTGCTCCTCTTCTATAAGCAACTATATAGTCTTTAAACAAACAATCCTTTATCAAAGTCTCGTTCCTCTTCTGTACAAGATTCCCTGTTGCCTTAGATCCCCATTTGACTCTGGCAGTTTCCCTTTTCTGTTCCATTATGTAATGTTGCAGACGTTATCTTGTTTCTCTTGCATGGGCTTTTCAGCTGGCTATGTGTTATTCCTGAAATCATAACTAACGTGCTCTTTTAAATCGTTTGCCATTCATGTCCAGATGCTAACTTTCTTTTCATACTACAACACTCCAGTTTATTTAGTTTTTTTGAATTGGTAGAATCCTTGAATAGACTATTGAATGGCATGCTCATAGTTTCACTATTTATTGTGGTTGATGGGAAGATTAATTAATATCTATTGTATTATAAATAAACACATTTAGGAAATTCAGATTTTGAGAATTAATTCACTATAGAGAGTAATATCAAATAAATGAGATGACACTGGTAGAATTACCCTGTCGCATTGCAATGAAGTGTTTAATTAGCATAATTAATTCCAAGTATTAGTATTTGTGTAAACATTTACACATGAGGTTTTATCTCACCTGTGTTCTATATATTTATTCAACTGTGTTAGTTTTATCAAGTCAATAAATATTCAGATGCTAATGACGTGGGACTTGAAGATGGGTGGCCAGTCTCTCCTTGTTACAACCAACAATCAAATGAAGGAACAGGTCCAGAGAAGTTAATCCAGCTGAATAAATAACTATAAAATAAGATAAGACGTAGTAGTGTAGAAAAGTGGCTCAAATGTAGGCACTGTCCCTTAGTTGTCCAGCTAATTTCTTTCTATTTTTTTTTTAGTAGAGATGGGGTCTCGCTCTTGCTCAGGCTGGTCTCTAACTCCTGACCTCAAGCGATCCTCCCGCCTCGGCCTCCCAGAGTGCTGGGATTACAGGCGTGAGCCACCATGCCCAGCCAGTACATTTCTTATTAAGAAAATACAGAAAATTTTATATAGAATCTAGAACTTTAATACTATATTTATTCATAGTTCAGATTCTTTATAAAATTAGTTTAATATTCATATAAATCTTATTGTGTTTTATTCAAGTTAAACTGATTAATATATGGAAAGCATATGGACCATTGTATGAAAATAATAAATACCTAGCATCAATACATACATTTTTGTTTTATGCAAGTAAAATATATTAGAACTTAAATAAGAAAATACTAATTTTGTCTTCATTGTATTATATTTACTTAGTATTACTAAAGATATTTCTGTTGACTATTACCTCCTCCTTAAGCATATACAGTTCACTATCAAAAGTTTCTCCAGGCTTTACCAAACATATGGCAAGAGATGCTGGACTTTGGAAGAAAGATAATAATTTTGGGATTGGCAATAAGAAATTGACTTTGAAGAACAGAAAAACTAAAATGTGTAGGACTTTGTAATTGACTATGTGTCATAAGCAAGGAAGGTCAATGAGAACTTTATATTTTCTGGCTGTCTACAGAGTGAAGGATAATGGCAGAACAGAGACAAGGAATAAAGTAGAAGGAAAGATTTAGTGGAAAAATTCAAGATTTGAATTTATACAAGTTTGGCATGATGATGAAAACTTAATTTTTTTAATTTTAAGTAAATGCGCGTTTTACCACAGAAACTCATACTCACTGCAACTCTACTAAGACACTAATTCTGCATTTTTAGGATCCATATCCTTGTATTAACATAAAATGCATTGATATTATTGATATAAAAGTGAAACAAAAATACTGGCACTCAACTAGTTATGAATTCCTACTAGAATTAATAAAGGACATCAAAATTTGTAAGAAGTCATTTCCTTTATTAATTCAGATTTGCATTTTAATACAGAGAAGTAAAAGAAACTTTAAAAGAAATATCAGATACTATATCATAATGCATTGTGGACTTAAATGTCTGACAATATAATCTGATTATATGTGAGTAACAAAGAATATTGGTTCCATCTGACTCAACTACTGATCCAAGACAAACATTCCTAGATGATAAAGGGTTATTTTTCTTGATGACGTCAAAATATTGTGTTTTGGTAAAATTACAATCCCATGTTTTCAAAATCAGCCTCTAGGCATGTTTAGAGAGTTGGAGAGTTTGAAACTTTTATCTATTGCTGTGCATTTTTTGGAAACTAATTTATTTGGGGAATTATCTGATAACCTAAGCATGCTACTGTTGAAAAGCTCTTGACTCTGCTCTGATAAAAAGTTAATTAAAAAATCATTCAGCTAGCATATTGGACTCCTTTTGATGTTCCTATAATCTTACCCTTTGGATATGAGCGTAATATGTGCAAAACCAAAGGCAGGCAAAAGGTAGGAGATTAGAAAAAGTTTAAATAACTGGAGTTAGAGCTGAGCATGGCAGCTCATGCCTGTGGTGCCAGCTACTCAGGAGGCAAAGGTGGGAGGATCCCTCAAGCCCAGGAGTTTTACACCAACGCAGGTGATGTAGGAAGACCCTGTTTCAGTAAATAAATAAATAAACAAACAACTTGAGTTAGAATTTTTTATAAGGTCATTTCCCATGTTTAATCTAATTTTCACCGATTCTTACATAACGAATTTCTGCAAAATTTTCTAAAAAGTTTGAGCAGATTTCTCTTTGAAAGGACATGTGAGCGTGAACACGAGTGTGACGTGTGGCCTTTGCCGTACATCTGACTTCTAGCAGCCAATTCTATAATCTTGAAAAACTGGCAGGGAAAATACCAGAAAAAAAAAAAAAAGAAAGGAAAAGAAATCTAGATTCATGAGGACAAAGAGAAAATAGAATAAATGAATCTCACAGCCATCACTTACCAAGTTGCTGCATGTATTTCAAACACTGTATTATATGCATGTATCTTTGCCTTCAATAATTACCACTTAAGGAAGAATAATGCATAAGGAAAATTAATGCAGAAAAAAATTAAAACAAGTTGAATGTACAAATGATAATATTCAACTTAGAGAAACACACTGTTGCATATGAAAACAAAGATTCTCAATATATTATTTAAATGAAATTAACTTACTGAGTTTTGAAAATTGTACAAATTAGCATTTATCAAAAACAGCATTTATTAACCTTAACGAATTATACTTAACTTTAGAAGAAGCACAAGATATGTGCATCTTTTTAAATGTATGCAGTATGAAGTTTTATTTACTGAAGGTTTCTTCTATCCATAAAACATAATGTTTAGACAAATAATCATGGTGGCACGCTAATTCTTACCATTTGGAAGCTGTTTCAAAGAGAAATTACTTTTTCCAAATTACTTGTTAGGAACATATGCTAGCAAGGCAAAATAAGTACCAAATAAGACTTTACATTTTATGCAAAAAAAAGAATACATTTAAAAAGTAACCCTCAAAGTCATCTTAAATATCCCACTTTACACTCTTATGATTTTGCCTTTGGGAAGACATAAGACAGAATATGTCTTCCAAGCAAAAATATACATATTAACATGTTTTAGGCAGATGTTGTCGCAGATGCAGGGGAAGATTTAGGATGTGCTCTGGCCAAGCAGCTCAGAAATTACTCTCTCACAGTCGAGTAAGCATCTACTCTGAACACTGTCACCAGCCCTGTATTTCTGCACAGCAGATAATGAAAAACCATCTGTCCACCGCAGTAATTTGCCAAGAACACAACCCAACACACTAACTCATTTTACTATACTTAAAAATGAAATAACAAACAGTATTTCTAAACAGAGTTCTTTTTTTTCCTACAATGTTTGAAATAAAGGGACCTTCAAATACCTTGACAGAATCAGTTATAGAAATAAGAAACTTCGTGGTTCACAATGAAAAGGCAAAATACCTGGTTTTGACCCAAATGGAAAAAAGGTTAGTTTTGATTACTTTTTGACACCTGTTTTTTTTTTTTTAATTAATAGACTTCATTTTTTTTTTAATTTCAGCTTACTATGGGGGTACAAAAGTTCAGGTTATATATATTGCCCAGGTACCGCCCATCCCCCCGAGTCAGAGCTTCAAGCGTGTCCATTCCCCAATAGTGCGCATTGCACTCATCATGTAGTTAAACCCCCATCCCCTCCCCCCACCCCCCATCTCCCCAAGTCAGCACCTTCAAGCGTAACCATTCCCCAGACGGTGCGCAACGCACTCATCATGTAGGTATACATCCATCCCCTCCCCCACCCCCCACCTCAGTCTGAATAGACTTCATTTTTCAGAGCAGTTTTACGTTTACAGAAAAATTAAGCAGAAAGTAGAAAGGGTCCCACATACTTACTCTCCCTCTGCCCTTAGTTTTCCCTGTTATTAACATCTTGCATTGGTGTGGTGTATTTGTTATAGTCGAACCAATACTGATACATTATTATAAATAACATACACAGTTTATGGCTCACTCTTTGTGTTGTACACATCTGTGGGTTCTGTCACGTGGCCGTCATTACAGTATCATACAGGTGAGAGGACATCACCTCCGAAACAGAAAGCAGACCCTCACCAAACATGGAATTTGCCAGCACCTCGATCTTAGACTTCCCAGCTTCCAGAACTGTTGGAAATAAATTTCTGTTGTTTATGACATTTTGTTATAGAAGCCTGAGTGGGCTAAGATAGTAAGGATCTAGATGTTTCCCCACTAAGATCGGGTACAAAGAAAGATGTCCCCTCTCGCCATTCTTTTTCAACATTTTATGGAAAGTTTCTGGCTAATACAATAAGACAAAAAAGGAAATAAAGGTATTCAGATTCAGAAAGAAGAAATCAAACATATGTGTCCACAGATGACGTGATTATTATGTAGAAAATCCAAAAGAATCAACAGAAAGTTCTTGTGGAACTGATAAGCAATTAGAGCAAGGTTTCAGAATACAAGGTTAATATATAAGATCAATTGCTTTCTTACATATCAGCCATGAAAAAGTGGAATTTTAAATTAAGCACACAATACCATTTAAATTAACATCCCCCAAAATGAAATATATAGGTATAAATCTAACAAAATCTGTATGAAACATATATGGGGTCAACTACACAAGTTTTATGAAAGAAAGCAAAGCACTAAATTCATGGACATATATTCCATGTTCCTGGATTAAAAGACTCAATATTGGCAAGATGTCCGTTCATCTCAACTTTGACCCCTAGGTTCAATGAAATCGCAGTCAAAACCCCAGTGAGTTATGTTGTGGATATCCACAAAGCGATTCTAAAGTTTCTATGGAAGGACAAAGACCCAGCCTAGACAACACAATATGAAAGGGAGAGAACACAACTGGAGGGCCAGCATCACCCGACACCTACATCAACTATAAAGCTACAGCAATCGAGAGTGTGGTAAGGATGAAATGATAAATAAATAGATCCATGACACTGACTAGAAAGCCTAGAAATAGACCAACTGATATTTGACAAAAGAGCAAAGGCAATAGGATGAAGCAAGGACAGTTTTTTCAACAAATGGCGCCGCCACAACCGACCATCCACGTGCAAACAAACAAAGAAACAAATTCCAGACACACACATCACACCCTTCATAAAAATTAACTCTGACTGGATCATAGACTAAATGGAAAATGGAAAACTATAAAACTCCTACAAGATAGCATAAGAGAAAACCCAGATGACTCCGGGCATGGCGATACATTGTTAGATATACCATCAAAGGCACAATCCATGAAAAAATAATTGATAAACTGGACTTGATTAACATTAAAAACTTCTGCTCTGTGAAAGACAATGTCAACAGAATAAGAAGACAAGCCACGGACTAGAGGAAAATATTTGCGAAAGGCACAGCTGATAAAGGAATGCTATCCAAAACACAAAGAACTCAACATGAAAATAAGAAAACAAGCGACAGGATCATAAAAATAAGCCAAAGACCTTATGAGACACCTCATCCAAGAGGATATGCAAGTGGAAAATAATCGTTTGAAAACATGCTCCACACTGTATGTCATAAGAAAATGCAAATTATAAACAAAATGACAATGAAATACAACTGGTGATCTCTGTCCCTCTCCAGAAAGCAGCCAAGAATGTACAAGCTCTGGGGTCATGTAGATCCCCTGGGACCCCCTGGCCCCTGTGGCCCCTGCAGTCTGGGCCAGAGTTGGGACATGTTTGTGTGGGAACAATCGAGATGAGAACTCAGAGGCTGGAGCCCCCTGGGGTGGACAATGGAGCGCAGCGGGTGGAGAAGCAGTATGGCGCCTGCCGTCTCAGCTCCGGTCTGTGGTGACAGTGTGTGACCCCCAGGGGGCTGGCAGCCTGGTGCTTTGTCCTCAGGACTCCCCCAGTTCACTCCGGCAGCAGCGTTCGGGCTCATGAGCATAGCAAAGCTGTGCATTTTCTCTTCTGACTGTTTCTTTCATTTGAAACAAGGTCTCCCCCTGCAGCTCAGGCTGGAGCTCAGTGGCTGCTGACTGTTCACAGGCGCAATCGTGGCTCACTTCAGCCTGGAACCCCTGGGCTCAAGTGACGTCCTGCCTCGGCCTCCCCAGTAGCTGGGACTAGAGGCGCCACCACTGCGCCCAGCTTCAAAGGCTCTTAAAGGATTGGAATCTCCATATTTGCTGACATAAAGAATGGGCTGAGCAAAACATTTGGTATTGAAAACATACCTGCTTTCTGACAACAGTTAGACACTTCATTGCCATTCAAATGCGACATCTATTTTTGAATTTACAGTATTAATATTTTTTTCTTGGCAGCTGTCAGGATGAAATGCTGGTATATAACAACAACATCAAAATACCTACATTTGAATTTAAATGAACATTCTGCAATGCAGAGAAGATACAATTAACTAGTTTTTATTACCTTTAGCTTAATAAACACAGGTGACAGCCCTAGCCTCCTCATGACTCTTCATCCTCCAGTCCTTTCCTGGTAGTCCTGTTTTCTCTCTAATAGGTTTTCCGGCTTTTGGCACAAACCAATTAAATTTTACAAAATCTCTTTTCCATCACAATTGGCCAAGCTACTGAGTGATGTCAAAATGATAACGGAATGATTAGGAAATAAGCGATACAAAGTAAATCATTTTCCAACTTCAGGATGTCGTGTTACTCTTATATTAACAATTTTTGGCTGTGCTCCTATCTAGGTAGGATTTGGAGTGCCTGACTAAGAATGTCCCCTTTTCTCAGAAATTTTCCTCTCCCGTGCTCAGGTCCTCACTCCCTCTGAGACAACGGCCGACTCTCACTCTTGCAGCCCTTGTTTGTGTGACAAGCAGGTCACAAGCTCCCCTGAAACAGAATCTTCCACTCTCGCCACGAATTCATTATCAGGGACAGGTAGAGATTTTTTTTTTCTATTAAAGCTAGTTTGGATTTCTCTTTCTAATAATAAATGATTCCAGGTATAGAAGCAAAACATTGAATACATTTTTCTTTTAAAATACCATTTTAGGCCCTGTGATGCTTTTAGCCTACATGCAGATTTTAAACTTAGAGCATGTTAAGTTTGCTGTGTTCACTTAGTGCTAAATAATTAGTTCCATTACCTAGCCTTGAGAACGTCTCTAAGGAACAGAAGGTTTGAAAGCTGAGAAGAGTAAAATCTTCCCTTGCTTGAAGCTGTAAAAGGATATAACTTAAGGCTATATAACCTTCAAAAAGTTTAATCTGATAAAATGTTAAATAAGAACATTCTCCAATTCCCAGCCTTGTATTTTGTTCAGGGTGAAGGCATGCACAAAAATATGCAATACTGTTATGTTTTTTATTACAGAACTGCCCTTGGAAAAATTATATTGACACAATATTTTAAAGCCTCAAAGCTCAGAGAGTAATATGTGCTATAAATAGGAACATTTAAATTTGGTGTGCTCTAACTTTAACCATGTGCCTTGCTTGATAATCTGTTACAATGTTACTACATTTTTAATTGATGACTATTGACTTCTAAAAAGTGAGAATAGTTACGAAATGTCTGTTAAAATGGAGAAATTAGATAATTTATGCTTCTTCCTCCCTACCTGAAGATGAAGTAAAACACATGACATTCTCTTGGTTTCATAAAACTGAAATGTTATCTCCTTATGGTTTTAAACTTACAGTTCTTTAATTACAAATGAGGTTGAACAATTTTTCATACATATTGACCATTTATTTCATCTTCGGAATAATGTCTGCTAATGTCTATATACTTGCTTTTATAATGAGTTGTTGCCTTTTATTAATTTATGGAAATTGTTTATATATTTTTCATAGCAATTGTGTCTATTTTAAATATTGTAGATATCTCCTAGTTGTCGTGCTTTGTCTTTGTGCTAACTTGACATAATACTTGATGAATATAATTCTTAATTTTTATGTAGTTTTAGTTGAAATTTTAACTTTATTTATCCTAATATTTTCCTTCTCCACGATTATAACTTTATTATGGTATTTTTATAGATCATTTGGAAAAATGTAACATTCACAAATACATTTGTTATCTGTCTTGAATTGATTTGTGTGAATGGCATAAAGATAAGATAAAATTCCATTTACTTTATATGGTTAATGAATTGTTCTGGTACCATTTACTGAATGTTACTGGTTTGCAATGGTAGCTTAGTATTATACAAAGATTTCATACGTTTGTGGACATTTCTTTATTGTTATATGAGGATATTTCTGAGCCAACCACATTGTTTTAAACATCAAGGCTACACAAATTATGCATTGATATCTAGTAGGTTATTCCTTATATTGTGTCTTGCTCTTCACTTTTTTATGTCTATACTTGGTAACTTGCTCTATCATGTATAGATTTATTTCAGATGTTGATTTAATTCACATTAACTCTACAGATAAAATGGGGGATAACATATCTTTATATCACAAATCTTCATATCTATTAGCATGGCATGTCTCTCCATTAATTTCCATCCTCTTAAATATTTTTTGGTAACATTTGATCTTTGCCTACCTCAAGTTCTTGTACTTCTTTTGTTCAGCATATTCCTCAGTGGCTTATTTTTTGTGATTATCACGATTTATATTATTTGAAACTAAAATGTTTAAAACTCCTTGTAATGCTCATTTATAAAAACAAATACTAAAGATGTGACCTGAGAAGAGGAAACACGCTCATCACTTTTGTGCTCGTCACTGTTTAACGGAAGAAAATCTTCAGAAGATTTCATTTCTTTGCACGTCCTTCTTGGAGACTGCTCAGTCTGAGTGATTCAAATGTCTAATTCAGTGTGAATGAAGAGACTATATTTTTTAAGTGAAATCACAAAAAAGTGCTTTTGAAATCAGATGGCACGATCGTGAATGAATCATCTCCAGTCAGGTCAGGCTGGAGAGGGACGAAGAAACCAAGTGGATTTATGTTTTGGTCCTCTTGCCCGGCTTCACTTTTAGACTCAAATGTTGAAATTTGTGATTTTTTTCCCAGCTTTGTGAGTAACTGCACCTTGTAAGAAAGCAGCATCATTCTTCTCTGGAGAGAGGAGGTCCAAGAGAGACCCCGCGCTGTCCTTGACTCTTCCTCCATCGCCATCACGGCTGAGGGGCCATGGTCAGACAGACAAAGAATTTCACACACAGTCAAAACCCTCAGTACGGAATGAGCCTTTGGATTTATAGCTTTCCCTTTCCCAGTGTTAATAACTACGTACTTCATCAAATAGAGATTTTCTATTTGAAGAACATTACAAGAGAAAAAAACGAAAGGCCACATTTACCACTGCCTCATGGTTTTATTTGCAAATTCAGGGTTATGTTCATTTAAATAAATGCTGGTGATATTTCAAACAGCAGAAACTTAACGAAATCTCATCAATCCCCATTGACTACTATGCAAGAGGATAGAGTTTCTTCTCGCTAATACACCTACCTCTGACATCCAGCCAACCGCCTGCTACGCGATTGCTAGAAGCAGTTCATATTTTTTATTCACTTGTATATAAAAAACAAAGGCCCAGTGGAACCCTTGGCTAAAAGGGCAGCACAAGGTTAGAAAATAAAGGTGCTGTTATTAGCAAATACCTCGGCCTGTGTGATTTCTATGCGCCAGACACCACAGGATGAGAAAGAGATGAGCATTTTGAGAACACTCTTTACGGCAACTTAACTAATGTTCAAAGAGGCCCTGAGTCATGTTAGGCAGCTGCCAAGTGGCAGGACATTGATTACAACATAGAATTTTCTGAAACTAAAGCCTGCAGTTTTAACCGTTATGCTAAGAGCTTAGCTTCCTACCATATATACTTAACCCCGGATCGTGTTTCTCTGCATGTGCTTCATCTAAAGTGTCTCTTAACGTGAGTCGCTTAATTTGGTGGTAGATTTTTCATTCCCTCTTTTTACTTCCTCTTTCACGTAGAAAGTTAAGGAATCTTAACCCAGGATAAAAAGTGAAGCTCGGCTACCATGAGTGGAAGCTGCTACGGCATCTTGCCAGTAAGTTCAGGCATGAATAATGGAAGTCCTAGACAAAATGTCTGAGAAAAGTCAGTGAAAATAGATCAAGAAATTCTAAAGTGATACACAGCTTTCATATTTATCTGGTCAAGGAATACGCAAAGATAACTAAGACATAACAGGGGACAGTATCAACTCGCTGCTTTTGAAAAACTAAGTGCATGTTCTTTCTCCCTCTGTTTAAGCTGTTGTAACAAAAATACCATAAACCACGTGACTTATACACAACAGCATTTTACTTCTCACAGTTTCGAAGGCTGGGAAGTCCACGATCAGTGTCTGGGGAGGGCCCGCCTTCTTTCCCCTCCCTGTTCTCTCAATGCATTGCAGGAAAGAAAATCAGGAGCGCAACCGGACCTGGCCCAAATCATTTTAAAACGTAATACCTGTTTCTGAGGTTAATTTAATTTGCAAAGAGAATCGTGTACTAGTCAGTCTGCTTTCCCATCCATTTATTCTCTATAGCAACCATGTATTCTCCCTAGCAACCATGGATTGCCCCTAAACAGAATCACCTATATTCCTCATCCGCTGCCCCTCTAAAAGGATGGTATAAAAATACCTACATCCCATTGGGACACTGGGTAATCACTGTGATTCTCTGCATGCACATGGCAAATAAACCGCTTTCTTTTATAATCTGCCTTAATTGTGAGTTGATCTTTCAGTGAACTTTTGGGGGAAAGGGGAAGCCTCCCCTCCCCCCCGCGGTAACAACCAATCTCCAAAATTGTTAAAATGATCGATGAATATGCATCGAGTGACCATTGCAACATAGTTATTTTTTTGAGAGACAGTGAACTACTTCTTTTAATCAGTATTTTTGGTATTTCTTCAGTAGTGTTTAAGATGTATTCAACAATATGTGGATGGAAGATTAACTTCCAATCTCCCCATCTTAGAATAAATCTTGTACATTTCTCTGTGTAGTACCTTGCATATACACAGATAAATTTATTATGTTAAATAATTTATTTTCTTGAAAGTGCCCAGTGAATATTCACAATGTTAAATAATAAAGGAAAAATAGGCTTGTCAAAGTGAATCCTATTTATTCTTATGTCCAATTACTTATTTGTAAATATGCCAATAAATTGCTTCAAAATATTTTCCCAACTGTAGTGACTCATACTTTTAATAATTTTTCTCACAAAAAAGTAATTTTAAAATATTGAGCATTAAAAATATGATAGTAAATTCATCACAAATGTTGAGCTCTTTTCCTAAATTCACCTCAAAACTAGATACCAATAAATTCACCTTCCAATTCCCCACTCCTAAAGGGAGGATTAATAGGGATCTCAATCTGAATACATTAAAAGCAAAATTCATAATACTAGTCTCCGTCCTGCCCCACAAATCAAGTATCTCCTGTATTCTTCCCACTTGGATAATTAGCACCTCCAATTCCAAATCTGCAAATAAACCATTGATTTTTATTAGCTGCTGTTCTCTATATGTAATCGTTCATCAAATCCTGTAGGTCCTACTGGAAAATGGAATCCAAATCCATTCATTTTCGCTGCTGCCACCAGCGCCACCTGTCCTGCCGCGGAGCTGTAAACTGACCCCCTGCTGTCAAGCTACAAGCCTTATTCCGTATAATAACTAGGGCGACTTCTTAAACATGAATTATTTATATTATTCTCCTGCTCAGAATCTTTTACAAGGTTTATTATGGCAGATTGAGCTCTCACCAGGATGGCTGAAAAGAAAGAAAAGGAAAAAGTCTTGAAGCCGTTAAAGGCAAGTGAGCCAAGGCTGGCAGAAGAGGGATGGTGGTCCACACTTGGAAACAGGGAACAGCCCAGAACAAAGCTGGCACAATCCCTAATGTAAACCTCAGTTCTGAAAGTCAAACCCGCAGCTTTTCTGGAATGACAGTAAACAGTGGCACTAAATGTGAAAAACAGCACAACAGTGTAAGGCTGGTGGGGGCACCCCTCCCCTCCCTAATGGAAAAGGAAGAAGCCCCTCCTATTCCTCCACACCCGCCCTAAAGCTGAAACAAATAAATTCCTCCCTCTTCCCACCGAAACCTTCCCTCCAGAGAAACTCCCATCCCCCACCCCTAAAAATGTATATAAGCCCACCCAGACTTCTGGGCGGGGCGGCTTCTCTGGTTCCACAAGTGGGACCATGAGGCTCGCCCGGGTCCCTCTCTTGGGACCCGTTACCCCCACCCGGGAGCGCCCCAATAAAGCCTCCTTACTTATCCCCTTTGAACTCTGCTCGTCTGTCTTTCTCCGGCGCCGGCCAATCCAAAAAACCTTACATTTGGTGCCGAAACCCGGGAGGGTACTTTAACTTTCAGCTGTGCCACCCCCCTCCTGTGGACCCCGGTCTTAAAACCTTACACTACTCTCTTTCTATAATTTCAATATGTTTGCTATAAAAGCTGGGGAACAAATTTCACAAAGAAACTGTTGCAAAAATATAAAGTAGTTTTCAATGTTTTGCATACACAAATCGATTTACTAATTTTATAGTTTATTTAGAACAGAGATGGTCCCTAAAATTTACTAAATGTACATAAATTCACTTAATAAACAACAAATGCACTGGCCTGCTACTCCATACATTAATCACAAGGCTGTGACTCAAGGGAATTTAAGAATAACAAATTAAAAATTACAGGATTTTTTTCTAATCATTATAAGGCATTGACCAATCCTACTTTAATATACCAAGGAGTGAAATTTTAATTTTACATGATTTATGCTTTCTTAGGTGTTTTATTTTATAACAATTTCAGGTTGTAGGACAGTTGGTTTTTAAAAAAGAGGTGAAAGGCAAATACAGAATATGACAAAGAAATCAATAGACCTTTAGAAACCAATTAGTTCTTCAAATATAACCAAATGGATGAGGTGCACGTTAATGTGAAAGTCATAAGTAAAAAAGGTAAATAGAAAAAAAAGATTGTAATTGCTTTTCAGCAAAGCTTTCAAAAGAATAAAGCAAAGCAGTCACCAAGAAAATCCTACAGCTTACAAAATGATTTGCCATTGCAGCGATTAATTTCTAGTTTATAATGGGCTTTAGTTCCACGCTTTTGCAGTAATACATTCATTTCATGCCCAATTTATACCAGAGTTAGCCAGAAAATCCCACATAGAGATAAGGCAGAGCTGTATTTCATCTTATCTCCTGACTATATCAGCAGGGCATTCTGTACAACTGGGAGATACTAATACAAGGAACCAACAAAATGTGGGCAAGATCTGTCTTAGGTTTCCAATGCCAAAAAAAAAAATATTTTTGCTTTAACAATACACAAAGCTTTCTGTTCAGCTGGTATATATGACATGAGTCAGTTTGAATCAATTCCCAAAATTTAGTGTGGCATTAGTCATTGCTTTTATATATACATATTTAAATTATTCAAAATAAACAATGTTTATAAGAGTGTACTTTAAACAAAGAGACAATAGCAAGCAAGCTAGCTTAATTTTTCTTTTTGGTGTACTTCACCCATTAGCTTTTAAAGGGAGCAAAAATTTTGAAAACTATATAACCAGAAAATTAACTTTTGTGGTAGATTGTAATAATTTCAGTAAGGAAAGCAATTTTACTATAGAAAAATAATGCCTCCATGTGCTAATAATGTTAGCATGAGTCTTGATTCAATTAACAAAAGAACACATAAGCCTTTTCAGAACGCAGGCTCAAAAATACAAAGCCTGAATTTTCTGGAAGCCCCTTCTTGGTGTTCTTCAGCTGATAGGAATTCTGGGCTTACAGAGCCCTAGTAATTATCTATGTCCAAAAATTTTTTAAAATATTGAAATTATTGGTTGCTTTCTAGCAAATTGACTTGATAGTGACATTTTAATATATCCTAAAAATACCCTATTTTTAATTTTTATATCTTTAAAAATTTCAAACTAAGTAATATAAAATGACAACAAATATTTGTAGGATAAAAAAATGAAGAAAAAGATTAACAAATTGGTAATATGCAGAATAGAAATAAAAATATATATAATTTTAAAATGCCAAAATTGAGTATTTCATTTGAAATGTGTACTCTTTTCCTAATGAGTTTAGAATATAGGGCATACATATATAATTATGCATATTAATTTATTTAATAAATTTTCAAAACAATATGTGGATAAGTGCTGAAACAATTTGATATCCCTAGGCAAAACAACCAAAAAAAAACCTCACCCTGTAACTCTCACACTGAAGTCACGTTGCATACAAAATTAACTGAATATAGATCATAGATTTAAAAATAAAATATAAAGCTATAACATTTTTTGAAGAAAACCTGCACAAATTGATTCAAAATTGCTGATTTATTTAAATATAAAATTATAAGACTTTTAGAAGAAAAGGCTTGGAGAAAATTTTAGACATGAAAACGAAAATGGAAGTCATACTGGAAGAAACAGATAAATTGGTCTTCATCAAAATTAAAAACTTTTGTTATGCAAGAGACCCTGTAAAGAGAATAAAAGATAAGCTACAGATTAGGATAAAATATTGACAAACCACATATCTGAGAAAAGTCTTGTACCTAAAATATATGAGTAACTCTCAAAACTCAGCAATAAAACAAACCATTAGAAAATAGGCAAAAAAAACAGAGTTTTTCCCAAAGAAGATACAGATGACAAATAAAGATATGATATTCAGCACCATTAGCCATTAGGGAAATGCAAATTAAAACCATAATAAGATGTTGCTATATAGTTATTAGAACAACTGAAATTTAAAGAAAAACAACAACACCACTATGCTAATGTCAAATGCAAGGATGTAGGGTAACTGGGTATCTCATATATTGATAGTGGAATTTTATAGTGGTATAGCCATTCTGAAAAATGTTTGATAGTTTCTTATTAGACTAAACATGCATTTGTCATAAGATTGAGCATTTATATTCTTGTGTGTTTATCCCAGAGAATGAAACACTTAGATTCACACAAAAGCTTGCACATGGATGTAACTAGTACCCAGCTCAAGGAACAGAACATTACCACTTCCATGAGCCTTATTTGGAACTCCATTCTCCCACAGGAAGAAATTTGATGATTATTATTACCTGCTATTATGTTTACTTATTTGGTCAAGCTCACCATGTGTAAATAATGTCACATTACTTTTGTTGCCTTCCTCTGTCTTCTTGGGTTCCGAATACCTATCCTGGGCTGTCCCTATGACACCCACGCATTGCCCTTGTGAACACCCTCATTTTCTCCTCCCCCAAACTTAGGGTCCAACATCTCACACCGGGTAGTCACAGATGCCTCTATTTTGCTTTTTATGAGCATAAACGCAATTAGCAATGACCTCTGAGCTCCACCTAGAGCCTCATAACACATCTAAAATAGAGAGTGGATCCAAACCAGTATCTTCCTTTCAGAATTGGCTGGTGTCCTGCTCTCAAGAAGATAATAAAGTATATTAGGACTGCAGACCATCCAGAGCACTACTGACGTTTCTAAAAAGCCTAAGTGAGTTCTAATCCACTTGTCTCAGCTAAGGCTTTACAAAATCCATACCGCCAGTTGCAACTGCCATCTTTACCGTATTCGTGCTTTCCTGCCATAGTTTTCTGTCCTTTATCTCTTAACCAAACTCTCCATGTCTCTCACTGCACATCTAGACGCCCCCACCCTCCGCCCCTCCTTTGGCAAGCAAACTCTCATTCTTACCTTCTGCCCTTCACAATCCCTTCATCTTCTCGTGACAATGGCAATTAGGTTCTTCCTGTCCTGCACTCTCATGGGAAGGTTATTCTTCTCACTTATCCTTCGTAACTGAAAATCGAAAGTTGGCGTCTCAGATACGCTTGATTTCCAGTGCTGCCTTGACATCTCTGTTCTTCCTTCCTTCTATAAAATAGACTTGCTTCTTTAAGACTCAGGACACCCAGCTATAGCACCCGTCTATACTGTCTCATTTTTGTCAAGTATACTTGCCTTCAATTACTACAGAATTTGGGACCCGTGTTACGGCTCATTCTCCAGTTAAACACTTGCTCACATTTTTGCTGACTTCAGATTTCATCCGGAATTCCCAACAGTACATGGCCACCCAGTTACTGAACGGTAACTGGATTTCCTCCATATCCATTCTCACGGCTACACTTGTGCTTCTTTTAATAACATCATGAGTTCCTATAATACAAAGACAGATATGCTGTCTTTGCATCCCATCTTGTTTATTCAATTAACTCCACTATATATCTTATGTAGCCTGTTGAAAATGCCAATTCCTAATTAGACATATTAATTTCTTCTTCTTTTTTTTTTTTTTTACTACTTATCTACTCTACCTGTTTTATACCTTACAGCTTAGTTCTGTTTTGTTTTTTTCTTCTATTTATTTGTTCCATTTTTATTTGTTTTCTATATAGCCAGATAGGCTATGTGGCTCTTCATGAGCTTGCTCAAAAACTTAACCCATATTCTCTATTGTCCATTTTTTTTTTTTTATCACTTCTGGAAAACCTCCAGTCTTGGGACACTCCAAGTGTACATGCTCCCTCCCACTCTGAGGCTGCCGAATACTGCCACTGTGAATTGTACAACCTTTAGATTGTCCCCACCATAAATTTGTGTTCAAATTCCAGTTTGCCCCCAATACTGCAAGGCAACCTTTCATTTCCTTCATCAGCGCTCTTTCTCATTTTTCACAACAGCTATTTCCAAAGTTTCCAATTGCTTTAAACTTCTGACCCTACAAGCTCTCCTCTAACACTCAGCAGATAAACTCACTTTCCACTTACTGAGAAAACAGCACCAATTTCCTGCTATTAGATCTATAAATTTACTTGTATTGCCACTGGTAAATCTAATTTCTGTTGCTGACCGTTCACTCTTGTGGTGGACGCCATCTTCCTCCAAGTAATTTATGGAAATTACATTTTTAATTGTATCATTTCATCTTTTATTTTAAATTATCACCTTTCACTGTGTAAACGTGAACACAAACTCCAATGGCTCTCCATCACAACAACTAAATGCAATGCATGTTTTTCCATTAAATTCCAAGTTGGAGGAAAAAAGTAGTATAAAAAATATTATTCAAACAATCAGTGAAATTTGCATATGGACTATATTTAACAGTATTTTATGAACAATAAGTTCACTGAATTTGATAATTGCATGGTAGATACTTAGCAGAATGCCCTTTTACTTTAGCAAAATTTAACAGAAGTATTTATGCATGAAGAGAAGCTAATGGTTGGTAAGTCTAGATGAAGAGTATACAGATATCCTATTTTTAATATTCCACTCTATGTTTCACGTTATTTCCAAATAGAAAATTCATCTCTCTTGACCCGTACTATGCTCTCTCTCTTAATCTGTATGAGTCAGAGTTCTCCAGAGAGACAAGTCAATAGGGGGTGTGTGTGTGTTTACAGAGAGAGAGAAAGGTTCGTTTTAAGGGACTGGTTCACATGATTGTGGGGGACGGCAGGTCCAAGATCTGCCGGCCAGACCAGCAGGACGGACACAGACACAGGAAAGCCAGACGTGATGCTGCAATCTGCAGCCCAAAGGCAATCTGAGAGCCGAATTCCCTCTTCCTCGGGCACTTCTGTCGTCTTCTCGTAAGGATGAGTTTGAGGCTCACCCACATTACGGTGGATAATCTGCTGCACTCTAAGTCTACTGATTTAAAATCTTAATCACATCTAAAAACATACCTTCACAACAGCATTTTGACTGGGTTTTGACCAAACATCTGACCATGATAGCCTAGCCAAGCTGACACGTAAATTTGACCGTTACAAATGTTAAATTCTGTATCTTATTTTGTGTGAAAATTATTTTATTTTAGATCAATTTGAGAGGATGGGAATGACTTTGATGTGTATTTGTAATATTACCATAAGCAGAAATCCAAGCATTTCTTTTGTGGATATTTATTTACAGTGCTGTATAAGTAACTGATATTTCTTTATATGACTAAATTTGAGGGATTTCCATATTCCTGCCTTAGTATAGGTAATTTGATACCAGAGTTCAGTGAATAGGGGATTAGTAACTTCTTTCCATTTTTCTGGTAGAAAAAAAATTATGTGTACTATACAGTGTCAGGTGATATCTAAAATACATCAAGTAGGAGTACTTTTTCTTCCATTTGATTTCATTTGTGAAATAGAAAATATCTTATTTTTCTGACTTAAATGCTTTATCCCTTTGGATATTTTAACAGGCTATCTTACAAATGGGGTATATGTTTATGTTCAATTTACTGAAGTTATCAATGAAACAATTCAACATGTATAAGTCTTTTACATAACATTTTTACTGGCAGGAAAGCAAGACTCTTCAACGAGATGAACATTCTAATAATATGTAATTAATAGACTTACATGGAAGAAATTGAACAATTTCAACCAGGTTAATATCATTTTTTTTAACTTCCCAGCGGAAAAAAATAGAAAATATGTATGTAATAATTAGTAAGGAGTTTAAGATGTCCAAGAAAGTTCATACTCTTTCCAATTTTCATTTTGAGAGAAGAAATAATTCTCATTTATAGATGCAATCATCAAATAACTTATTTTCTCTTTTTATTATAATCTTTATTATTAAAGTTGAAGCATTTAGTTGGCAGATGCTGATGCTGTATGAGAGGTTAGGTCGTTCAGACTCTGCTCTATAGGATATGACACCTGAAGATGTCAGTCCCAATAGCCATTTCTACGCTCAAGTGTCCTTGCTCTAGTGACATTCTTGGGGATACTTGTACATTATGCCTATAGTTTAAGTAGCGTGACTGTACCAGTATGGAGCAAAGAACCATTGGCTTTTCAGTAGATATAGAATATAAAGAACATGTAGTGACTGCTTAACTGTCTAAAATTTAATTAGAAGTAAAGTGTTTTAATTAACCCTTTATTTTTTCTTCTAGTCTTACTCATTGTTTTTGAATGAGTTCAAGAAGATGAATAGTCCCAGTATAACATAAAACCATTTGTGAATTCAGATGACCAGTATTTGCCTATACTGAAAATATTATCCTAGGCACCTGTTATATCATATGATTCTAGTGAAGCTTAGACAGCTAAAACTGATGAAATACTCAATTAAAGTTGTTAGTCAAATCAATAAAAGCACCAGAGAAACACTTCCAATTAGGTTGCTCAGATAAGTGTTTAATTTACATGTAGTGTTAGTTAATTAAATGTCAATTGGTTCCTTAAGATAAATTATTGTTATTTCTCTCTAGTTAACTCAGAAACATGTTGCAAGAATTTTGAGAGAAATTTATTTAGATGTTAAATCAACTGGATCTATTCAACCTATCTGACTATTTATTTTGATTTAGCAAACAATGAATCAAAAATTGTCCCTTCTATTAAATTTTAATCGAAAATTTAATTGCAATGCAGTATTACCATTGTGCAGACTAATGATATATGAGCTAGTATTTACATTAGGATTAATAACTACATATTTATTGCCTAGAATAATACACTGTTTTCATTGTTGATTTTTAAATGTTTATTACATATAGGAAATAAAATCGATTACAGTGACTTGTGGTATTTTCTGAGCAAATTTTTCCTTCCTGTGATACTTTTTCATGTTATTTTTTCCTTAGCTCAAGCAGGGATTTACCCTTTTACAGTGACTTTAAAAGTATTCCATTGAATTAAAAATATCTATAGAAATAATTTTTATCTTTATGATGTTAAATCTTCCACCTAAGAACATGGCATACTTTCTATTTACTCATAAAGTATTTTGTAATTTTCTATGTCATTTTATGTTTCTTCTATGTCCTGTTCTATTCTTATTAAATAGAATAGAATAGGAATTACATCATTATATTAGATTATTATTATTAGAATTATATCATTATTATATACTTTTGCACTGTTTTAAATGTTTTAAATGCATTATTTCCTCATTCCCATTGCTAAGTATTTACTGCTTGGGAATAAGTAAGAAATTAATTTTGAGTTATCTACCTTTCTAATGTTTTAATTACCATCTCAAAATTTATTTATTCATTCGTTAATGTATTCATTCATTTTTCCATTAAGTATAGACACTCTTGGTTTTCCAAGAAAGGGAGAAAAGAAAAATAAAATAATTCAGGAGACTTTACAATATCTGTTTGTGTCGCAGCTTTCATTTCATAATTTCTGGCTGCATTAAATTCAGGCTGAGAAATACTGGAGGAAAATGATGGTAAATTGCTGTAGGCTCGGTGGTGTTTCAAATTTTGCTGTTCTTCACTTATCTAACAGCTGCTATGTACTTTCAAAGTCCTCAAATAGCTGCTCTATGCCTTTCGCATAACATTTTATGGTTTTATCCATTGGAAGAGACAAATAAAATATATTTATTTCGCTTTGTAACCATAACTGAAAACCCTGCTGTTCATCTCAATAAAGTGTTTTTTAAAAAAGTTAATAATATTTATCCTTACATTTTTTGTTTTGATAATAATATAGTTACCTCAGTTGTCTTCTGATTAACATTAGCTTACACTTCATGGATTAATTTTAGTTATATAGTACTTAACCTAAGGTTTTCTTGGGTGCCCAATGAGAGTTCCATGCAAACACCCATTGTGTGTAAGCTGGTCAAACTTTCATTTCTGCAATAAATACATAACCTTTTATTGTTTTATTGTGCAAATTTTAGTAGTGCATGTGTACAATGTACAAATGTGTTTCCATATATTTGACCATTCATTCACTAATTATGTGAATAATTTATTTAGCACCCACTCTGTCTGAGGTCCTGTTCAAGCCATCTGTGAGCAACAGTAAACAAAACAGACAGAAATCCTTCCTTCTGGAATGTTCTGAGATTAAAGAGAAGAGGCAAAATCTGACTTTACTGGCACCCTTTGAAGTGAAGAGTGAGGACGCCTGGGAGCACAGCTGAATGCCCCACAGATCTTCTAAGATAAGCAGTAGTTCAAAGCTGCTCTTCAAGAAGATTGCAGAGTTCACATTCTAAATGCACTAAGCCAATATGGTTATATGCAAATACTATGCCATTTTATAGCAGGCACTTGAGCATACATGGAGCTTAGTACCCAAAGGAGGTCCTGGAACAAATCCCCCCCAGATACTGAGTGATGACTGTACTTAATAAATTGTATGTTTAATTAAATCTTCATAGTCATAGTTGCAAAATCTGCTTACTCCAATAGTAAAATATTAGCATATTAAAAATAACGCTAAAATGACATCTACCTGCTGTATTCAATATATGCTTTGAGGGCATGAAAACTAATTCATTTTAAGCATGATAAGAGAGTTTCAAAAAAGTCTTCTCCATCTGCTTTTTCTTCTATTTCTATTTATTATAAATAAGGTTGATGTATTGCTTGCAGCTACTATTAATATTAAATATTTGATGGATTACATTAAGCTAACCCTCTCTGAGTTCAATTATTCTTCTGAGCAGTGTAGAAATGACTTGACAGTTTACTACTAGGGAAGGGACAAAAGACAGCATGCAATTTGAGTGCAGTTTTAACGGAAAAAATTTCACTTGTGGATCAATATGAATACTATAGTTTTCCCTTAAAGATTTTATTAGATATTGATCTTCTTGAACTTAATCATATATATTAATAGACACACATGTTGAGAAGGCATAAATATAATGGCTATGCTTGTGTGAAGCTGTGGTTATTTATCTAACCTGAGGGTCTCTCTGTATATGTTTTTATCAAAAGTGTTTTTTTCTCTAAATACATTGCATTTCTCCTTGATTTTTGAAGAACTATATTCTGAACTATATTTTTTTCACCATGTGATGCTTTCCACTGTGTTAATGGAGCAGCAAAAAAGTCCTCATCAGAAACAGACCCTCCAGAACCTTCCAGAACCCTGCAGCCAAATCTATTTTCCTTAATTATTCAGTCTCTGGTATTCTGTTATAATAGCAGAAAATGACTAAGACATTTATGTTTTGAAGTTCATAGACTTAATACAAAATATTTTATTTAACATATAATATCTAGCAAAACTTCCTATTTCCCTTTATATTATTTTATATACTGGTTTATTAGAGACTTATATTATTTAACAAATTCAAGTAATATGTTAATCATGAAGCATAGCATTTTTTCATATATTATACATTTATTTTTAAATCCTACAGCAGAAAAGGAGTATCTAGTCAGCATTATTTTACATGATTGAATTTCTAATGTGACTCACAGTGATTTTGCAGGCAATTCAAAAATAGAACATCTACAAATACTTCAAGCAGCAGCAAACTAAATTGATTTTGAGAGAAACCACTCAGAAAAATAATTAGGATTTTTATGATTTTCTGATGTATTTTTCCAACCCTACATTTCATTTATTCACATGCATTATATATGCATGTTTATGCATTGCTTCATTTATAATAATCAAATGTTTAACCCTCATAATTTTGATAGACAAGAACTTTCCTTTTCTGTGGTCCATATACCTATTGACATACTTCATTATTAGTTTCTAATTGAGTTTGGTTTTGCATAGCTGTGAAACTTATTTGAATAAATTTATTATTTGGCTGCCAGGAGGAACAAAATTTTAATTTAATTAGAGGTCGCCACATTTCAGGATTGAGTTAATTAAAGATCTAATCAAGACTCTTGAGGATAAGTAGATTGTCAGTTAGGAAAAATCAGCGCAAAGAAAAACTCTAAAATCTACATTAAGGTTAATAGTTTTTGCAACTAAAATTTGTGTTTCCTGGCTTCTCCCAGCCCTACAGAACGAATGTCAAGAAGCTTACACGTGATTAATATCCTCTAGGCATACTAAATACAACTTTCTCAAGTCTTCCAAAAACAAGCAAGATTTAGGTCTTAAATATGTAGGGGCCAAGGGAAAACTTCCTCTTCATCTTATAAAAATTGCTGAAAATTAACTGACAAAAGGCAGAATAATGGGGGAAAAGGCACACAAATGTACTGATGTGCATGGAGGGAGATCCCAGAGCGGTTACCCCATCCCTCGATCGCGTAGAGATGCTCGTATACTCTTGTTACTAAGAGAACGGCAAATGGGGAAATATGGGCAGTTTTGGGGGGTGGTATGTGGGTTTTGTGGGGAATCCAATGGGCTCGAAGAGCATACAATGGTCTAGAAAAAAGTCTGTTGGCCCCACAGAGCAGACGATAGTTTGTGACAAATGGGTGTCCAGGTTTGCGGACAAACTTCAGTCTTTATTCCTGAAAGATGAGTTCAGATAAAGAAAACTCAGGGAAGAGACCAGAAGGCATTGTTTTCTTTTTTGACTGGTCCAGACTTTAAGCAGATAAGGGAACTTCAGAGAACTTTACCCTGTTTTTGTTCCACCTGGAAGAGACAGGATTGAGAGACACGAGGGGTGACTTGGCGGGGGGAGGGAGTGTCAGAGACCAAAGAGACCCTGCATTTCTTCTTCAGTTAAGGATGTCAAAGTGTCATATTTGGGGGTATGGGTTTCTGAGGCCCCCAAAATGGAAGAAATGATTTATAAACTTTACCAGATAGACGTTACATTACAGAGTCTGAGCTCTCTTACGTCTCCCGATAATAAAACAATTATCAATTTAATTAATGTTACTGATTATTGAAATGACAACATAGAAATGTATAATAACCCTTTTAAATAGTGTCTTTTTAATTTCCTCTTCAATTCTATTTACTAGATCCTAAGTTCATGGAGAAATTTTAGGAAATGATGTAAAATACATGTCTCTGAATTATCCCATTGAATGGTAGGAAGAAGGAGCTGAGAATATATATAAAAATTCCATTTGAGGGTGTTGAGAGCTGCTGTAATATGAGGTGGTATTTCAGGTCCATTGTTTGGGCTGTACAGGAAAATCCTTCAAAGCTTTAATAAAAACACCCAGATAAAGAGCAGCCAATACTGGTGGTTAAAAACCAGCAAGGGAAAGACGGAGATTACTGGGCACTAACATCTACTCTACCTTTACTTTGAAAAAGAAATAGGTTAGAGATAGGAACCCGACTATTATTGAAATGTTGTCTATCTCCCTGAGACTGCTAATTTTACGTGTCAACTTGAGTGGGCTGAGGGTGTCCTGATGAAACACTCTCTATGCATGACGAGTCTGTGAGGGTGTTTGCAGATGAGATTAGGATTTGGATCAGTGACCTCACTAAATTCGATTGCCCCCACCAGTGTGGTTGGACATGATCCAATCTTTTCAGGACTTGACAGAACAAAAGACAAAGCAAGGAGTAATTTGCCCCTTTTCTTCCTGCTGTATTGGTTGAGTTGGACATCTCGTCTTTTTCTGCCTTTGCACTGGGATTTGTATGATCAGCTGCCCTGGTTCTCAGGCCTTTGGACTCAGAATGTCATACCATTGCCTTTCCTCAGTCTCCAGCCTGCAGACAGCTCATGGTCGGGCTTCTCAGCCATGATCAGATGAGCCAATTCCTCCTAGCTTATATATGATTATATAAGATACACATACACATACACACACACACACACACACACACACATATATATATATCTTACTTGTTCTATTTCTCTAGAGTACCCTGACTCATCCAGATTTGAGCACTAAGTGATTATAAAAGAACACAGAATGTTAAAGATGAGTTTTCTGAATCGGTTCCAGGGTTTCTGGTATTGGGTCTATACGCTGATTAGATTTAAAGATTCTAATGATTCTATTTCTGTTAATAAAAAGAGCACTAAATAGTACAAATGTGATCTGGCAATAGACGTACACAAAATACCGCTTTCGATAGTCTTAGTCAACTACTCATATGAAACAAAAACCTGATGACACTGTATATGACATTTGGTGACATTTTTAGAAAACTAATGAATATGATGACGTTGGCTGGTCACGCCTAATGTTTCAGGACAAAGTGGTGCAAGAAAAGGCTGAGCTGAGGGCTTGTGTTCCCGCCTGAAGCTCCTCATACACACACTAGAAGCTTCTCTGTGTGCCCCAAAGGTGACTCTTGTCTCCTATAGCCGTAGAGTTAAAATTGTTGAAAATCAAACACAAAATTTTGTCTCCCAACAGGCTAAACTGCAAAGCAAGTTCAACTCCCAGCCTTGCAAGGTGTCTACTGCTAGAGCGAGGATACTGATCAAAGTCTCCTCATTCCAGAGGGGGTGCTGCCCCGTGCCCTGGAGGAAAGAAAGCTACGCGGGGAGGCCAGGAAGAATCTGGACAGGGCTTGATGGGACAGCTGCCAATCATGCCTAGTTAACAAGCGCTCCGTAAAAACCCAAGAAGACTGGGTTCGCAGAGGTTCTGGATAGCTGAACCCAAGGAGGTTCTAGACGGTGGCGTGCCCGGGAAGAGCATGGAAGCTCCGCCCCCTTCCTCCATATCTTGTATCTCTTCATCCTTTGTAATACCCATTATAATGAATTGGTAAAAGTAAGTGTTGCCCTGAGTTCTGGAAGCCGCTGTAGCAAATTAATCCAACCCAAGGAGGAAGGGAGTTCTGGGAATCCCAACTAAAGCCAGTTGGTTAGAAGCTCCGGACTTGTGACTGGTGTCAGGGTGATGGGGCATCTTGGGGACTGAGCCCTCGCCCTGTGGGATCTGACACTGTCTCCCCATAGATGGTGTCAGAATTGAATCAGAGGACATCCAGCAGTGTCTGCTATTGGGTGTGCGGGGGACAAACCCCACATTTGGTCACAGAAGCCCTCCTCTGTGTTAACTGTTTTGGAGTTTAGAGGGAAGCACAGTCTGAGAAGTGTTTTCCCAAAGCAGTAACAATGTCAAATATTTTCTGAATGTGCTTATTTCCCATCCGTACACCTTCTTTACTGAGACATCATTTCATTTCCTTTACCCTCTTAAAAAAATTATCTGTCTTCTAATTATTGAATTGTAAATTTATTTATATATTCTAGGTAAGACCATTATCAGCTATACAATTTGTAAACATTTTTGCCCACTCTATGTTTTTGTCATTTTTTTCATTCTCTTCTTATTTCTTTAGAGATGCTAAATTTTTGATTTTGAGAAAGTCTAATTTAAAATTTTTTAAACAGATATTATTTCTGTGGTTTTACTTATAGGAACTGTCTACCTAATCCAAAGTTTAAAAGTTTTTCTGTTATGTTTTCTACTTGAATTTTTATGGATTTAGCTGTTACATGTAGGCCTATGATCCATTTTGAATTAATTTTAATTCTGTATAAAATTTACAGTATGAATTAAGGTTTTGTTTTTGTTTGGCTGCAATGTTTTGCTTTCAGTAAAATTTAAGAGACCCTAGTTTAATCGTCAGCTGAAAGACTACTGCATCACTTAGGATCTAGACAGTCAGACAGAGCCCACGCATGGCGGACCAACATGAGATCTCCTTACCCAGGCGTGGTGAGAAGAGCTGACATGCCACCAAGAAGGTGTAAAGCAACCTGGAGACTGACCACATCCGGGTGCTGTTCCCACAGAGCAAGGGGTCTTGGTCTCCAAAGTTAAAAATCTGGATGGGGCCTCCAGACACAAAATGTCCACTGGCTCTTTCTAGTAGTAACTGGGGCCATAGCATGGCATAGCGTAGCACCTGCCGAAGAAGCTGACCAAACCAGAGCACAAAGCTGAAAAATATCTAATATTCTCTTTTACTTTTACCTTTGTTTGATTAGATGTACAAGGAAATATTTTCAGTGTGTGTGCATATATAAGTAAATGTGTGCATTCATGTGTGTTGGTATCCAATTATAGCATGATCAGTGCAAATGGACATTTTACTAAAGAGCTCAAAGGAAAAAAGAACTCCAATATTCATTTGCTCACTTGTGGTATGTCCTTGGCACTGGATTAAAAATTTAGATTTTACTGCATAGGGAGTTAATGAATTCTATCAAATTTATACATGTATATCATAGACAGCCATTACATTTTCTGGATTTAAAAAGTCATCTAGAATATTCTATATCATATGTTAAAAGAGCATAACATTTGTTTACTACAAGGTTCACATAATTTAGATTTTATATTAGCCTGTATTTTAAATATATACTGAAATATATAGGACATTCAAAAATATAGTTCACTAATGAATTTTTACAGATTTAAATAGAACCAGCATTCACTTTCTTGTCAGCAGCATCTACTTTAAGAAGGAAAAGTAATTTCCTAACTGAATATATTTTTAGCCTGATGGAACAATTAGCATCTGTAGGTGACACTTGAATTATCAGAAAGTCATTAGGTTTTTAAAAAGTTTTCTGTTTAGTTGTGACTGCTTCCGTATCTCTGGGCACACATCAAACATTAAGAAAAAAACTGCTTTTGCTAAATATCACCACTAATTGGGCAACCGGTTTTGTTCAAATTACTGTAATGAACTAAAAACAAGGAAAGATCAACATCAGCCTTGCTCAGTAAATGAGTAAGGGCAACATTATTCTTCAATTATTATAAGTTGTCAACACTACCAAAATCAGATGATTTTTAGCCTTACAAAAGAAAATTATCTACAATGTAATTGATGCTGTTGAATTGGGAAAATGACATTTTGTACAGGTGGAGGCTGTCCAGGTGGAATACAAGAACATGGCAGAAAATGCAGCAAACGGCAAAGATTTTTGACAGCTTGAGCTATACGGCATGGCCTACTTAAGGAAAAATTCTCTTTTCATTTTATGAAACACCAACATATTTCAAAGTGATATATAAAATCATCAATCAGAAAAGAAAATTTAGTTATTGCTCAGATGATTTGGCCCAGCTCTTGGTAGACATTCATTGGTCATCTGTAAATCATTTAAATTTATAAAATGCAGATGCTTGAGTTGATAGCCAATGATTCAACAGATCCCCGATTTAAGTGGTGTGGGACAATTCTTCCATTAGCCTATAACTGTTTCTGGAATCCCATTATTAAGAAATTGCTTATGAAAAATGCAATGGGTGTATTTTAAAAATGACAGCTTTTCCCCTCGCCCTGCCAGAGGCTGGGGGGGCTCTTTGTTGACTCTTCACTGGGGGAACTGGTGGGACCCCTGTGACACCCTGCAGTTTCTAACTCACATGCCAGCCCACACCAACCTCCCACAGCTTACAAAATTATGCATTTTCGTGTTCCTTCTGTCACCTACATAAAGGTTCTTGCTAACGTGGCAGAAAGGAATTTAAGAACCCTCACAGGACCGAGTGACAGTGGCAAGTGATGGACTGAAAGCGGACAGGCCGCGGAAGGGAGATTCCTAGTTGAATAAGCAGACTGAGTAAAGAAGACCCTCCCCTACGACATCAGTGGGCGTCATCAACTTGTTGAAGGCCTGGATAGAAAGTGAACTAAAATAAAATCTTACAGCTCCCCCCACCAGCTGACTGAATGGACCCCCTCGCGGCCAAGGGAATATCCTAAAACTAAACTGCCTGCCAGGAGGAGGGAGGTCAGACACCCTCATCGTGCCCCCTCCCTTCTTGGGGACATTCTTTGTAACCCACTAACAGGCCTAAGGGTGTGCAAGACACACCTGCAGGTCCTCAGTTTACACAACAAATGTATGTCAGGTGGCTTGTCTCTGATTAACATACCTCCTTATCTTAAAACATTCCAAGTCTTTAGACAAAGCTTCCTGTCTTTAACCAATTACAAGTCAAAGAATCTTTAAACCCACCTATAATCTGTAAGCCCCACCCCCTCCCGCTTGGAGATGTCCCACCTTTTCCGGCCAAACCAATGTAGCCTCCCACGTATTGATTTATGACTTTACCTGTAACCCTGTCTCCCTGCAATGTATGAAACCAAACTGTGACCCAGCCACAGCCAGTCCACTTGCTCAAGGCTTCTTGGGCGTGGCTCAGGGTCATGGTCCTCAAATTTGGCTCAGAATAAACCTCTGTAAATTATTTTACAGAGTTTGGCCTCTTTTGCATCGACAAGATCAAAATGTGGAGGAAGGGCAAATTAACTCTTCCGGAGCTGGGACATCCATCATCTCGTCTTTGGATATCAGCACTCCTGGGTCTCAGGACCAGGATTTACGCAATTGGCTCCCCTGGTTCTCAGGCTTTTGGGCTTGGACTTGTGCTAGACCATCAGCTTTCCTAGGTTTCCAGCTTGCAGATAGTGAATCATGGGACTTCTCAGCCTCCGTAATAAAATCAGTTAATCCCTCATGATAAACCTCCTACTGGCTTTGTTTCTGGAGAGCCGCGACCAATGCACATTGTTAACTAGATCCAGGAGTCTAAGGGTACCGTGTATGACGATATGTATATGATATGTGACGACTTGCAAAACACAACAAGCAGCAGGTAAAAATAGCTTTCCACATATTTTTCTGAAACAGTTATGCATGCAATTTGAAACAAATTTATAGGTTAAAAATTCTGAAAATAATTTAGAAATATCTAGACTGTTCCAAATTCTGGCTCTTCCTTTGAGTTTTTCACATAACACTAGATTTTTATTTTTAGTGAAAGTTTTGTTTTTTAAGATAGAAAGAAAAAAGAACCATAAAGATTTATAGACTATGTCACAGGATTCTTAGAGATTACGGTTTCCTGTATATTGCTTCTTTTATGAAAACATTTTTCTTCCATGCCTCAATAAAGTTACTTCTCTTTGACTGCAAGTATGATTTTTTTTTCCTCTTAGGTTGTGGTATTTTCAATTTTTTAAAATCTTGGATTAAAGGCACTACGCAAATAAACACATAAATATACAACACATGTAATATTATGTAGCTTTACAAGCCTGTCAACAATTTTAGACCACCTTCTCTCAAAGAAAGATATACCTAAAAGAAAAATAAATTCAAAACCTTATCAGATTTAATAACCTTGGAAATAGGTTCTGGAAAACTGAACATCAAACATAGTTTTATTTCTTGAACTTAATTATTCTCAACTGATGGTATTGGCTTTTTGAGAACCGATCTATATTGTGGCAAAACAGCTATAAAATAACTCAATATAATGTTTTATTAAATCTACGTGTCTGTTTATGTGAAATTGCCCCTTGGAAATGTGATATGCAAATATATTTATTAAAATGTACATTTCAAAGATTCTATAAAGCTTATGGAATGTACATTGCAAAGGACCTACACAAATTATGTCATTATTATATTCAATTATGCATGCATGTTTTATATAACTAAAGTTTTCATAAGAAAATTAAAGTATTTTCATAATGGTGGAAACAAACATATACATTTGTTTTAGATGACAAGCCTGAATCTTTTTGCTACAATGATACTTTATCTTTTCTTCTGCATTATAACTTGTAGTGGTCTCACATATATGAATAATTCTGAGTACATAACATATTAAGGCAAAATGAGAGGTATTTAGTTCAATGGGATATAAAGTTGGATGTGATAACTTTGGCTGCTACTTTAGACACTGTATCCTTAACAAGTAACAGGATTAGTCAGTGAGAGTTATATTTCTGCTCTGCCAAAGTAGAAGTATTTACTTCTACTTTGTCTTTTCTAGTTTAATAAACTGTCTGATATCTTGCAACTACTTAGCAAACTGTAATTGACTTGAATGACAGAGTCAATATAAGTTAAACTTTGCGAAGCTGGATTTGCATTGCCACAACACGGAGGTATAATTTAATACACTAAATCAGTACCTGACTATACGAGGTAACTGGAAGACTTAGCACAGCTTCCTATGGCCCTTAACATGCTCATAGCATTACTTTTAAATAGAAATTTCTTAGTGAAATATAAACTGTTGGATAATCAAGAATTTTTAAAAAAGAAATGTTCTTTTGTGTAGAAAACCAAAGCTTGAGTAACAGTTAAATCTATAATTTTCTGGCAACTTATATTTAAATATAGTTGATAAAATAATTTGGTAGAATTTTCCATTAATGTAATTTTAAAGACAAAATTTCTTGACTCCTTGTGCTTTCCACTCTTCAATCTATTAATATACTTACTAGATCGTTAACAGAATTTTACTTGTAATAAGTTTATTTTTCTTCCTGATGCCCCTCTTTCCATATGTATTCATTCCTTGTCCTTCTGGGGACAGGATTCTGAGGGAAGGGATTGCAATGCTGCTTGGTGGCTGATTTGATTTTTTTCTTACTGTGATGAAGAGATGTTACATAATGGCTGTAGAATGATCATTTTTCTAGTCAAAGAGATATTTATAAGAACAAACAGGGTACTTAGAAGCAAAACTTTCTGTTACATTGAAAAGTAGAATGGACTTGAGAATCAGGGCTCACTTTCCATACTGTGGTTAAAAAAAACCCAACGATCTCTTAGTTACTATATATGCCAAGCATAAACACATGAAGAGTGATCTAATAAATATTCATAGCTGAAAATAGAATTCAGTGTTATAAACTCTGGACATCTGATGTACTGTTATTAACCAAACACTGCGTCACTCCACATGTTTATGACTTAAAGAGATTCATCTTGAACTCAACTTTCAGCATTATCCGCACATAGGTAAGATAAATACACGAAGTATCAAATCATCATATCCAATACAGTAATGACTGAGTGTAGCCACTATAGTTAATAAAAGTTCTAGGAGTCATATCTGCTTCTAACTAGGAGAGATTAATAGGGATCAAATTTAGATTCTTGTTAACAATAAAAGAGGAAAAACATATAAAATGATGGTTTTCGTACACTGGACCTAAGGTGATAAAGATGCGTGATCACTGAGTACAGAAAACAAAAGCAGCAAAACCTCAGACTGCCCTGAGAGAGCCTCGAGCACCCGAGGTGTAGAAATGGGGAAACTAATTTGGGAAAAGACAAATAATGCATTTTTCTGTATCTAAAATTATACTAAGCTAAATTTTTAAGTTTAAATGCTTTGCTGTAAAACTTTAAAGCTAAATAGGACAATTTCATTTCACTATTACTAGTCAGCAAAGTAACATCTGTTCTGTTCAGTTTAGCTTCTGAGATTCAGATCTGGGATCTCCGTGAAACAAAGTTATTCTACAGTTATACTGTGCATTTAAATATAATGAAAGCCTCTGAACTTGCAAATTACTGAATCATGGTATTTTAACTTGATATACTTTTAAATAAATATGATATCACACGTAAAGTGGGCTGCACAAATTCCATTTCTTAATCTGAAATCCTCATCTGGCCGGTGGGACTTTCTATTCAAGATGGCGTCTCCCTCAGCAAGAAAAGGCAATTCATGTTCTCCTCCCTGTTTATGATTCTTTCTAATAATGTTGTGCTTCTGGATCATTTGCAATTTATTATGCAAGCAGTTTGCTTATTTTTCACCCACATTACTTAAAGTGACTATTGTAAAGAAAAGGAATTTTAGGGAACATAAAAGCTGATCTGAGACTGCACTTTCTAAAGTGCCAGCATGTGTCAGTTTACGACTACAGGCTGAGGAGCATTTGGTCCCGGAGTAGTTAGCACAGAGAGATAAAGGAAATTATTCAGATTACTGAAAAAGGATTAGGGAAAAGTCTGCCAAAACTGTGTGCTTCTGTAGCGGCTTGATTACACTGCATTCCTGCCTGCCTGAATTACACAGATAACCCTGTCTCTTCGCTGCGCTTCATGAAGCCCTTTAGAAATTTAGTCTTTTCTTGTTTTGGTGATTAAGTGAAGTAAATAGTAAATAGGTGTATGATGGCTTCCATAGATCTTCCTCCTCAAACTAATAAAAACCAGTTTCAAAATAATTCATTACATGTAACATTGGTTTAGCTTCCTCAGGGCTGTTTGAATAAATAAATATCTTATTGGTATATATTTGTAAAATAAAAGAATATATCAATGGCATTTAATAAGCTTGCCAGTACCTCTGTAATAATTGTTACCAAAAGCAAACCTTTTCTTATACGAGTCAGTTATATAATACCTAAACTGGGTAAAAGGGAAAAAATATGTTACAATATATACAGAGAATGGGCAGAGTTCAAGTATCTTGCTGTCTTGATGGTTAATTCAGATCACCTCAAACTTACTTTAGCAGGGGTAATTTCTGTCAATTATGAAGAAAGTTGAAATGTACAAGTCAATTTTGCCTGAAGCACACACAGCTCCATGCAAAGAAGGCCCACCAGGGAAGTTGTAGCAAGAAATTTTTCACAAGTATTTTGGGTTAGAAGAGTTGAAATGACTCGCTATACTCACGCACATATATATATATGAAAAATAACTGATTGACTTATAATTGTATAAAGTATATATTATCCACAGTACAATTTGATACAGCGTGTGCTTGTGTAAATAAATAAAACTCTATCTAGTACAAGTCATTAGACATGTTATAAGTTACTTATATTTTGATTGTGCTGTTATTTAGCAATATTATTAGTCATTAACAAATATGGATTTTACCTGACAAAATTCCTTCACGTTTGTGGTCTCCTCTTTTAAGATTAAACATTTAATTTTCTATAATGTCCATACCAATAATTTTCATCATTTTTTCCAATCTGGTGATTAAGGAAAATCATTTATGGACCTCTTTATGTTCATCACTTGAACGTTTCTAAAACTTATTAATAGTTAATGTTCACAAAGTATTTCAAAAGTCCTTTACATACTGCAGTAGGGAAGGTTAGAGTAACTTATGCAAAGAGAGGTGTATTTTTTCTCAAATAATAAATCCAAGGTCGGGATGCCAAGGCTGGTGCCCAGGGTTCGCTACCCTCACGTTAATGTTCTAGACGCTTTGCATTTCTGATCCATCATTCTTCACCTGATCTTAGCCAGAACGCTGGGTGGTGATGACCTGAATCTTGTTCTTAGGGTCCAAAGATGCCTCAGGCCCTGCCACATATAACACAAGTATGTCGAATTTGAAATGAGGCTAGAAAACCAGCCAAATGTGCTTGCCAGCTGAGTCTGCTCTTTCTTTTTATAGGAACATTTTTAGGAGAATTCCCAAACTGTGATTTCTGCTTCTAACTGTCTTATTGAAAGGAACCGCATCGCATGGTTGTATGTCTCCAGAATTTTATTTTTCACTTTCTTATACATAAAATTATATGTGTAGTTAGAAAGAGGGAGAGAAGGGCATATAAAAGTATTCTATGTAAGACCCTCCCAATAATTCACTTCTCAGGTTTTATCCCGCGAGTTAACCAGCTTCCTACCTAGCTACCCCTTTAGAGAGTGGACCTTCAGAATGAAGGTTCATAATGAAGAATATAAACCTTTATAGAGTGAACAAATATGGCCACATATCCTATAATTGATATATATGTTAGTCTTCTATTTGAGATCAACATTAAGCAGGTAGTGACAATCCTTTTTGTATCTTCTAGTGTCTGTGACTGGAAAAACAAGTAAGAATACTAAGTTGCTTCATGGGTAAAACAGTATGTTGGATGACTGTAAATTTAAAAAGACTTGTATTTGAGCTGAGATTATAAAATGAAATTTCAGGCAGTGAGAGTAAGAGAGAGAAAAACTTCCTGAGAAAAGAGACCCATCAATCAAAACTATTCTGGGCTCAAACCATTTTATAAAATTTATAAAATTCAGAGTATTCATGCAAGGTGTTAATTGAGTCACTTCGCTCCTGCTAGGTTAAAAAAAAAATCCCCTTAGCTTCTAGCTAGGTGATAATTACATTTATTCTTGCAAAATGAAATGACTATATGTGGGTAGAACATTCTTTGCAAGTAGCTAGACAAAGGCTGAGTAGGAATCAGTGAAGTATAATGACAGATAATAGAATTAGGACAAGGAAATTTATAAGTACACATAATTAGCATTATAACAACCAATTTGTGTATAATTAGTAGTTTTGTAGTGGGTTATTAAATTTTCATCATAGAATTGCTTGGGCTTTATTCTCCCCAAGCAAGAATTTTGACTGCTGAGTTTTTTCTTAGGAAAGCATTAATTTGGTTTTTCTGACCATTAAATTTTAATCTGTTTATGACAGAAAATGCCTTTCTGAAGTATTAAATTATTTTCTAAATATGGACTTTTCACTGATTTGTGTTTTCTTTTGATCAAATGGCTTTTATAATTCAATCTCAGTATTTTACTTTGCTAATGCTAATCATTCACTTTCTCTTTGATGCCATGGCTATGAATTATATTTTAATAGCCATTTTTTCCCAAATAGGGTAAGGACAGAAGTTAAGACCCGGGAGGATTATATTTACTGAGTTTGTTGAGTTGGAGACATTTAAATCAATGGATTTCATTTAGTCAAGGAACTGGTATTTATTTCATTTCTCACTATTCCAGCCATGATAGAGTACACACTGGTCTTCCACTAGGAAAACCTATAGCTACTTTTTACAAGACTTTTGCCAAAATTTACTTTACGTTAAAAGTCTGTTTTTCTTATATAATTTAAAACTCCTGAAGGTAATGAATTTACCATAGGGAATTAGCATAAAATCCAAAAAATTGTGAAACCTCTAGATTGCTTCCATTTGTATTGCCTTTACCCCAGCAAGAAAGGTCCAGAATTTTTGAGGACAACAACTGATAAATGCAAACAGAAAAATAACTCTTATTAAAGAGCACCAGGAGGTTCAATCACAGACTCTGGCACTCAGCACTTGGCAGGGCACCATCTATAAAAACTATACATCCACTCTAGTTACAGCACCTTTCAGGCTATAAGGAAGCACTTCTCCATATAGGACAAGAATCTAATGACCTCAAAACAAAATGCAACTGCTTCTGACTGTCATGCGGTGTGTCTATTGCATTCCTGCCAATGTTAGAGACAGACACTGATTCAGAGTGCATGTAGGATTTGAGTGATGGATGTGCTTAGATAAGAAGAAAGACAAATTAATTAACTTGTCAAACCCTTCTTCTCCAACAGCAAGAATGCAATAGATTCTTGCATAATTAGGTATTGATTCCCAGTACTTCCAAACATCTGTTTCCTTGTTTATCTTGATGTTCCCGTTTGTGATTTCAGAGGAACTCTTGAATTAGAAATGGTTTTCACACCAGTGGCAAGTGGAGGCTGATGTTCATTTGTAATATTAAACAATTCATCTTACTCTCGAAATCGTGCGCTGTGGACGTAGCATGCATGAAGTGCAGGCCCATCCTTTATAATGTCAACTGGATGACTTTGAGGCTTAGAACTGGAAGTAGTTTTACTCTCACAACATCTTTAATGACAGTTAGTTGAATGTGTAAGATAAAAAATAATTTTATGTAAAAATTTGTCATTTTAATTATGTTCCATAATGCCTTTTAATTTCAACGGACATATTTTACTCATTTGAAAGAAAAATGCTCACTAAAAGTACAATTAACAATTCATACATTTAATTTATGTATTTATAAAAATATATTTAAAGTTGAAACATTGAACATATATTTTTGAGCCTTCAGGTCAAAGTCATGATAGAAATATAAAATGTATACAAATATATATGTATATAAATGTAAATAAATATACATTATATTTAATGTATATACATTATATACATATAAAATTTATATATAATTTACATATAAATTATATATATATATAAAAAAATGTAAAAGTACAACTCAGGGGTAAAATAAAGCTCAAATGAAAAAGTGAGATAATATTCAAAGAACAAGACCCATATATAATTTGTTAACTCAACTAATAGTTAAGATCAATGGGAATGCATGTTTTCGTGTGGACTTGTGCTCTAGACTCTGCAAGGTTAGGGGCCAGTCTGAATTCCACGTTCCTTGGAGAATTAGTGGGCTCAGGTCTCCTCAGGGGACCATCTGGCCCCCCCTGGCCACAGGGCTGCGCAGAGAATCAGCTAAGATTCTAGGGCTGAATGCATAATAGCCCTTAGAGAATTTTTAACATTAAACACATAAATCCACAAAACAGTATATATTTTTTATCAATGCCTTCATTACGTACAAGTTTAGATATTAAAGTTCCAGGGAGAAGACTATGATTTGGGAAGGGAAAGAACAGAAGATAAATCTAACAAAAGATACTGGTTTCCTAACAAAGACAACTCCAAATGCAAATGTCCGTGGGGAATCCCAACCTTAACCCTAACATTTTAAGATTTGTATGAGATCAGCAAGCAACAGACAGACAGCACACACACACACACACACACACACACACACACACACAGTTAATATGGCTTAAAGCCAGAATCTGAGCTTCTGAGTGCAGGGCCGATACTGTTATTCATTTTATTTCCTTACTCTATGACAAGCACTTTGTCACTCTCAACAGAGCAACATACGGAGAATGCCCTGGCTGCTGCCGAACAGAACTCTGGGTACTTCATAATGAGCAGAGATTTTTAGGCTCAGACGTCGGCGGCTGGAAGTGCAAGACCGAGGGTCCGGCGTGTGGTGAGGGCCCCCCTGCTGCATCAGCCCACGGTAGACGGGGAAGGAGAGCGCAGGAAAGAGCAAGAGAGTCAAGTGCACCCTCAAGCCCTTTTATAATTGGCATTAATCTATTCATGAGAGTCCAGCCCTCACGATCCAAACACCTCCCAGTAAGCCCCACCTCCCAACACTGCTGCATTAGGGATGAAGTTTCCAACACATGCTTTTGGGCAAAAACATTTAAACCATTGCAATGGCACTGAATCCTAAGTGAGTACTGGGATTTTGTGGAATCATAAAAAAAATATGTGGTTTAAGTCATCCAAGGAAATAAGGTACACCATGCAGCAAAATTTACATTTATGTCACATTCTGAGACTGTTTATATTTTAAAGTTTATGTTTAAACTCAAAATTATAAGAATATGATAAAATTTTATGAAAAGTATATCTACAAAACAGCGCAGAGAGATATTTGACGGAATTTGCATGATGTAGAAATTGTCGTTAGAAATAACAATAGATATTGTATCATTTTACATTGAAACACTGTGAGTAAAAGCTTTCTTTAAAGCAAACATGATTTATTACTCGAATTAAAGTATCAATATCTGTTCGTTGGTAGGCACGTGTGAAGCAGGTTCACGGTGCACTGGTTACCAGTTTGTGAGTCTGGTGAAACAGAACATTCGCACACAAAAGTTCTAAGAAACAGGTTTATTACTCACAGAGAGGCAGCAAGGGACAAAAGCAGCCTCGGATTCATTCTGAGTTGGCCCCAGGAAAGTAGCCTGAGGCAGGAGTTTCACCTGTGCGTGTCCCACTTGTATCACAGCTGAGGGACGCCAGCAGCAGTCCCCAAACTTTCTGGCACCAGGGAACGGTATCATGGAAGACAGTTTTCCCACGGACCAGGGGAGGCGGGGCGGATGGTTTCAGGATGACTCAAGAGCATTAGCCTTTTTGTGCACTTTAATTCGATTATTACTACATTGTAATATATAATGAAATAAATATACAAGTCTCCATAATGCAGAATCCGTGGGAGCCCTGAGCTTGTTTTCCTGCAACTAGAGGGTCCCATCTGGGGTGATAGGAGACAGTGAGGACAGGAGTGATTGCCTCTATGGCCAGTCCACTCTGTAAGCTTGTTTTGGTGGCTGTCACTGCAGAAAACCCTGCTTCTCAAAGCCAGGATGTTGGAAATGAAGCAGGCTTTTCAGTGCTTTTGTGACAATCTCAGGATATTCTGTCTTGAGTTTAATCCACAACGTATGGAGATCTGACGTTGTCTCCAACATACTTTTAAGGCCACCGTCATTTGCGATCTCAGGCAGTGGATCCTCCTCTAGCTCGGACACAGCTGACTCACCTGGCTTAGTCACACATGGGTCACGGATCCATTCCCTCCCAGTTCAGGGGTCTTTAGTGGTTGGGAAGCGATGCTCAAACTCTTCCGGAAGCTGAGACAGGTGATCGTGCACCAGCTGGGAGAAAGAAGGTCTTGGCTTAGTCTCTTTCTAAATCTCTGCTGATGTTTGAAACATGTCAAAAATCCCACTGTTCACCCATTGCTCCCATAGTTCTAGTTTGGCTTTCAATGTGGCCACTTTATCTGCTGACTTGAACACAGCTGTCATTATCCCCTGAAGTGACAAATTGAGTTTGTTGAGCAGGTTGACTATGTCACACAAGTAAGCAAGTTTTGCGACCCATTCTGTGTCACTGAAATGTGCTGCCAGTGGTGACTGTTTTTCTAAAAGAAATCTCTGGAACAGCTCTTGTAACTCAAAAACCCTGGCCAGTGACCCACCTTTAGAAGCCATCTCACCTCTGCATAAGAGAAGACGTGTGTGCCCTGCGTCCATCTCCTCACAGACCTATGCGAACAGACCTGCGTTAAGGGCATCACTTTAATGCGGTTGATAACTTTAATCACATCCTGCAAAACATTGTTCAGTTCAGGTGACATATTTCGGCTAGCCAGCATTTCTCTATGGATGACACAGTGCGTAGACTCACGTTCAGAAGCGACCTCCTTGACCCGAATAGTGAAACCAGAAAGCCACCAGTCATGGCAGCCACTCTGCGCATATGGCGACACACAATGACCAGTTCAGTTTTCCTGATAGTAATCATTCGAAGACGTGAATGGTTCTGCAGCCGTGGTTTTGGTTGGCGACAAAGCACACATGACATATCCTCGTGCACGTCCTCCTGAAAAATGTATCGCACCAAAACCAGCATTGTTGTCTTGTTGTCAACCTGGGTTGCTTGCCATGGTGACCATTAGTCCTCTCTAACAATTGTGCCTCAGTAGCCTCTGCTATGTCATCAGTTAGTCTAGTTACGGTTCTAGCCGGAAGAGGAACACGTGCCACCTTTTGAACCGCAGCCTCTCCTAACAGTTCACAGAAACAGTCCTCAGCAGCAGGCAGGATCGACTCTTCACCAACAGTAAAGGGCTTCTTAGCTTTAGCAATGCGGTCGGCCACTAAGAACGATGCTGTCGGTGCAGACACGTGTGATGAAGTGGTGGCCTTCAGTAATTGCTCCTGTTCTTCGTGTTATGAAGAAGACCCCAAAGGCAATCGTAGCAACAACAAAAATAAATTAGTGGGACCTGATCAAATTAAAAAGTCTCTGCACCACCAAGGCGACTGTCATGACAGCAAACAGACAACCTACAGAATGGGAGAAAATATGCGCATGCTACACCCCCAATAAAGGGCTGATAACTAGAAACTACATAGAACTCAGGAAATCAGCAAGAAAATGTCACACAACCCCATTAAAAAGTGGGCAAAGGACATGAACAGAAACTTTTCAAAAGAAGACAGACTAATGGCCAACAAACATGAAAAAATGCTTAACATCTCTAATCGTCGGGCAATTTCAAATCAAAACCACAGTGAGCTATCATTTAATCTCCAGTGAGAATGACTTTTATCAAAAAGTCCTAAAACAACAAATGCTGGCATGGATGCAGAGAGACAGGAACACTCATACACTGCTGGTGGGACTGCAAACTAGTGCAACCCCTGTGGAAAGTAATATAGAGATACCTCAAAGAGCTACTATTTGATCCAGCAATCCCATTACTGGGCATCTACCCAAAGGGAAAAAGGACATTCTATAAAAAAAGACACCTGCAGTTGAATGTTTATAGCAGCATAATTCACAATTGCAAAGATGTGGAAACAACCCAAGTATCCATCAATACATGAGTGGATTAATAAAATGTGGCATATGTATACCACGGAGTTCTACTCAGCCACCAAAAACAAGAGTGATCTAGCACCTTTTATATCATCCTGGATAGAGCTGGAGCCCATTCTCCTAAGTGAAGTATCACAGGAATGGAAAAACCAGCACCACATGGACTCACCATCAAATTGGTATTAACTGATCAATACTTAAGTGCACATAGAGTAATAACATTCATGGAGTGTCAGGCAGATGGGAGGAGGAGGAGGGTATGGGTATATACACATCTAATGGGTGCAGTGCACACCGTCTGGGGGATGGACATGCTTGAAGCATTTATTGTCTAGGATAATGTGTTGAAGTTTCTCAGCTTGAAAAAAAAATAGAGTACAAGTAAAACAAAAAAAGTCTTTTTGCAAAATAGAGCCTGGAGTTCATTAAAACCACCCCCAAATATCACAGCACTGCTAAGCATGAAGCTTTGTGATTATCATTTTGATATGTGACTTTTAGAAGAAAAATAATCTATCATTGCTTTTACACGTGGAGGCACAAGTCCTGTCAAAAATACTACTGAACACAAACATTAACAAAAGCTCAGGAAACAGCAGTATTTTTAATACTTTGGTCCTAAGCGATTACAGTAACTTAGGGTCATGTTGTCGATGACGATGTGATGAGTAACGGACTGTCCAGGTGTGGTAGATGTCACTTCCCTGAGCCAACTCTGGAAAGTCCTGACAGGCACTGCTCCTGTCTTTGGGACACTGTACTCAGTTCCCTTGACTACTCTCAGCATCCTGGGTTGTTTTTTTTTCTTATGTCTTTTTGCCCTCACTTTGTATCTCTATTTAAAAATTCATCATTAGCTTAATTAACCTCAAATACCACTCATAATCCAGCTGTCAGAGGCAGGAACCGAGCAGCAGCTGGGAATACAAAAACAACGCAAAAGAGACAGGGCAACAAAGCACTGAAGGAGTGGGCTGACAAGCGGGGAATACCGCTAGGAATAGAGAATTACTGAGAGAGAACAATAGTTTGCTGCTCTACCTAACTCAGAAGCATTCTGCATGGTCAATTTCCACATGTAATTGTTTGGATGCTCTGGGAAATGCAGGCAGCACTGGCTGGTGAGCAAAGCATGTTGTTCAGTATCTTAAAGGTAATTAGGCAAGTTGGGCTGCGTTGTTTTTCACACATATTATGCGGAAACACAGTGATCATAAGGCAATTTTATGTAAGCTTCATCCTTTAAGTCACGTATAACTTTTTTTTTTTCCTGAAAGGAATGCTACAGACTTCAAACCTAACTCTCTCCCTAATTATTATGGTTCCATAAGACATAGAATAAAAAAAAAAAATGCCCTAGGTTCAAAGAAAGATTGAAGATAAATGTTGAATTTTAATTAAAAAGGCCATTAGCATTTTCAAAAAAAAAAAAAATCTGGCTGTGTCATATTTGGAGCTTCAAAAGTGATATGTAAAACCTGGTAATGAAACATGAAGCGTGAGAGTCTTATCTGCCACAATGAACAATTCAATTTTGCACCCACAGAGAAACTGTTTACCGACCACCAACCAACCTTGGAAGATAAAAATGCTGACTACACAATAGTATTTTGGTGAGGAAGTAGTTTTCTAATGGGGGAGATTATTTCCTAAAATGCTATGTTGCTGTTCTCAGAAAATAATCCTAGATATGATTGACTTCCAGGGGCAACGGCAGAGCTCAATGGTTAAGAACACAGACTCAGTCATCTGCTAGATATGAGACCTTCAGCAAATTACATGTGTGTCTCGTCTACTCTTCTGTATTAAAAAAGGTAAATTATAATGGTATCTAACTCATAAGGTCTTCTGAGAAAGTTAAACTAGTTAATCTATGTAAAATGCTTATAAAATGCACCAGATAAAGACTAAGCACTATTGAGTGTTTACTATAATTATTGTTGTTATTACTATTTTTGCCATTGTTCTATTACTAGCATTATCATTTCAATGAAGAACAGAGTTTGACCCTGCTTTATATTATTTTTAAAAAGTTGTATATTTTCACAGGTGTTACTTCATTTACCTCTTCCAATTTCCTTCTAAGTAGTTATAACATTGTATACAAATAAAAATATCCAAAGCATTTTATATACTTTAGAAAATGGGGCTCACTCTAATTATCCCAATATCCCATGATGTGTGTAATATATCCATTTTTATCTTCAAATGGAGTTTCTGAATTGAATAAAATTAAATAATCTCATTAAAAACATTGAGAATCATGATTCCAAATCTGACCATTGGCCTCACTTAGAAAACAGTAAACCCTCAGGAGGGCACTAAAGTCCTAGTCTTCAGCAGGAAATGACATCCTTTTGGTCCTTTATGTCATGGAAAAGAAGGTGATGAAAAGCAAAATAGTGAAAAAATAGCAATTTAAGAAATGAAATATATAAATCAATATGGTTTTCTTAGTTTGGTCCAATGATCTTTGTTAAAATGCCAAATATATTGTGAAAACTTTTTTTATTTTTCAGATTTCAGAAAGGTACATGGCTGCATGTTAACTCTCAGAAGAAACGGGGAAGAAAAAGAGGGTTAAGTTACGGTTATACCCAGGTTATATACTTAGAATTTAAAAACTGTTATCTGAGTGCCTGGCTCCAATTAGGCCGTATTTGGAAAACTTTGCAAGAACTAAAGTAGTACCATGAAGTGTGAGCTCTTTATAAGCCAAAGCCCAGATATCTGAGCAGGAGCTGGAGGCAGGAGAAGAGCATACAAGTGAATTGCCTTCTCCTCACATGGTATTGTGCCCCGAATGTGACTTACTCTTGATGTTGACCTTGGTCATCTGGTTGAAGGAGTGTTTTTCAGGTTTCTCCACCGTAAGACTCCTTCTTTATCCTCTTTCCGTGCTATACTCTTCAGAAGGGAGTACTGCGTCTCTACACAGCCCAGGATCAGAGAGTGGGGCCTTATACTCCACTTGAGAGTGGACTATTTATTTAATTTCTTTCGAAATCTTCTGTGAGGGAGATTTGTCTCTTTTCTCCTTATTTATTTAAATATTCAAGAATTTCTGCACATCAGTATAAACTCATAGATATTTATTTTATACTGGGTATCCTAGTTCAATACTACTTTATTATATTTTCTTGCTCAAATTGTTCTAGGTTTGGCCATCAAGAGCTCTTCCAGTTGCTTCCTATGCCCCTTTGACACATGCCCATCATAGTGGAGTTTTCTGTATGTGTTTGTTTTTGTTTTTTTGTTTTTTTTTTTAATTTTTGGGTACTTCCTCACTTTCTGGCACCACAAAAAAAAAAAAAAAAAGTTTCATCAAGATGTTCCAGGTTCAACTTATATATTTTGTATAATATATACAAATTGTATCTATAAATCCCTTCAAAGTAATTTATGCCCTTCCATGAAACTAACTTAAAACCTTTGTTACAATATGGAAACTGTATGTACAAGGCTGAATAACTGCTGTTTGGCTCTGTGTGTCATTAAAACAGCTACAGCAAAGTAAGGATTATTATTTGTAATACCCAACTTTGTGTTTAACTCAGGAAGGTAAAGGGGTATTAATATAGACGAGCGTAACAGAGAACACAAGTGATCGCCGCTGGTGTGGATTAGATAACATGCTTCTTGTATTTATACCTTTTGCATGTATCATATGTGCTTTGTCTTCAAGTAAAATCCAAGAAATTTTCCCTTTTATATATAGCAGAAGAGAAGAGATTTTGGCTGAAGACAGGGCTAAGAGAAAAAGGAAAGAAATATGGGGAAGATGGCAGCGTGTCTGTTTCCTCTGTGACACTATGGGTTAAACTTGAGCAGTTAAGATTGAGGAAGAAAGGCCCCAAGCCCGCAGGAGTCTCTAAGGACTCCCCACATGTGGTGTCCTTGTAAATGGTAAATGTATTTACAAGGTAAATGTATACGGCAACAGGTTGGCAAGAGGCCCTTTTCCCTAGTAGAGAACTGTGCACCATTCTGACCCTCCAAGGAAGAGATGCCCTCTGAGCATTGAGAGAAGGCTTCCCTGGTGGCTTTGCAAGGTGGCACACGGCTCTGATCCAACTTCTGTTAGCAGCTAGGAAAGCAGGTGTGAGCAAGGATAACCTCAGGTAAGAGTAATGCCAGGGCAACACAGCTTGGGAACCATAGTTCATAAATCCACAAATGGGCATGAGTGAAGAGCTCCTCCGAGACAGCAGAAATAAGAACGCGCGTTCCGGAGGGGGAGCTTGCTCACGCCATTCCATAGGTCAGGGCTATCAAACCAGGAGTCATCTGAGTGGACAAGGAACGGAATTGCCAAGCAATTCGGAGGACCCAACTGAAATTGGAAACCATCAATCTGTCTTGCCTGGCAGAGTTATGGAGTTTTCTTCAGCAAAGCTCGGAAGAGGGGAAAGGCTTTTGATTAGAGATCCAGTTTGGAAATGCGCTTAAATGAAAGCATCAGAGACCCAGAGAAGAAGGCAATGGAAGACGAGCGCAACCTGGCGTGGCCAGCGTGGTGATGGATTTTGTTAAGAAAGTCAAGTCCAGAAGCAAATAATTATTTAAAAACATAGGGAGGGATTTAAAGGCTGAAGTGGATAAAAACATATATATTTGGTGGAGACAAGGGTTTGTTATCAGATAGAGGAATTTCAAATTCATGGTTTAGAATGCAATTCAGTTCAGGGTGACAATAAATCCTGACTGAGGCCCCAGGCACGGTTTACGGAAGAAAAATAAGGTGAAAGTTATTGCAAAATTGTGAGGAAACTACAGTTACCTGGATAAGGCAAGATTGGAGATAGAATAAAACAAAGTCAGGTGCTACAGTCTTCTCAGAATGCCGGAATATGTGTGCAAAGGGAAGATGCACTGATTGAGAGAAATTAGCCCTGAATATTCTCAAACACTTCTAAAATCTCATTAAACTAATATTACCTTTTACATTTATATTTTTTAATTGACAATAATTGTATTACATTTATGGAGCACAATGTGATGTTTTGACATATGTATCCAATGTGCAATGATGAAATCAAGCTAATTAACACATCCATCATCTCACTCACTTGACTTTTTTCACGGTGATACATTTACAATGTGCTCTCTTAGTTATTTTGATATATACAATGTATCATTATTGACTACAGACACCCTGCTGTGTAACAGATCTTGCAACTTATCTCTGGTCCAGCTGAAACTTTGTGTTCTTTGACCAGTAACTCCTCCTGGCCTCCCTCTGTGCCCTCCACCATCATTCTACGCTCCAGTTCTATGAATTTATAAAACTTTTGTTTTCATTCAGAGCCTGGCACAATTGAGTATTTAGGAGGCTGCCTCCAAGGCAGTATAGAAATCCAGGATCTCTTCGTGCCATTGACAAGATTTGCTACATTAGCTGGGAGATGAGAAAAGGGAGAGAGTAAGGAGGAAGAAATGAGGTGCACACATTTCACTGGTGAGAACTCAGCTGGTCCCCACAATCGCAAAAGAGCTGGGAAACATAATGCAGTTGTGGACGTAGAAGAGGAAAAATATGGATACGATGAAACATCAGCATCTGCTGCCGCAAGAGGGGACAGTGAAGACACCACTGTCCTGTAGGACCCTGTAAGAAAATCATTTTGCAGGGAGATGGGGAGAAAATGCTTACAAAACAGAGGGGCAGCATAGATGTGGGAAATTCTAACCTTGCTTCCCAGACTGAGACTGCTGTGAGAGGATATGCAAGATATAAAAAGCAAACAATTATCTGAAAATGACGGCATGATTTTTCTCTCAAACCTTAGGCATCTGAACTATGGTATTTATATTGGGATAGTTCAAAGGCTCTATAGAACATTTTTTATTTTTTTACAAAAAATTTGAGTAAAGCTGAATTAGCCTGGCCATACCGTCGGGGTGTAAGATCTGCTTTATGGAAAAGTGAATTGCTTCGGAGCCTTTTCTCGCCATGGTCTCCACTCAGACGGCAAGCACCACGGCTTCCTTTGTATTAATAAATGTGTCAGAGGAGTACACTGAAATGTAATTTCTTTTTGCTTTAAATATCCAAAAACTTTCACCAAGATTATGCGGCAGCATGTATTTCACCCTGGGAAAATAGTGCATAATGCTCTATACCCCTGGAATCCCAGAAAATTCACCAAGGTAGCAGGTCCCTGAATTTCCTGGCATTTATCTTCTGCTTTCTGATTTGTATGAATTTTGATAAGGCATCTAAAATACCTGCAATTTTTTGCTCACCAGGTCCAATCAGCTTAGTATCATCAGCATTATGGGCAAGAGCAAAGTTCTGCAAAACACCAGGGTGATAATCTGCGGGATGACTGTCTAGATGCTTACGATCTTTGTAGACTATTGTGGTGTAGATCAGAGGAAGTGGATTAACCCAAAGGCATGTCTGTAGAGATGTATTGATATGCCTGACAGGTAAAAGTAAATGAATTTTGGCACGGCTTGACAGAGCTAGACACTGATGAGCACCATAGCTGAATATCGGTTGTTAGGATCTGTGTTGAATTGCTGCTGGAAATGGTAGCTAGACTTCGAGTCACCCCATAAATAAATTATAATAACTCGGAGTCATTTTTCAAGATCAGTCATTTTTCCACACAAGCCAAATAGACAAGTTAAATGGGGATGTAATAGGCATGACCACTCCTAAATTTTTCAAGTTTCTGATGGTGGCATTAATCTCTGAAATGTCCTGCGGAATGACATACCGCACTAACAGAGAGAGCGGCGTCAACACCCCGTTTATTCCCTGCTATGGCTGGTCGACTGGAGGGACATTCTCATCCTCCAGAATTAGTGTTATGTCAGAGCTAGTATCAAGTCATTCACAAAAAAAAAAAAAAAAAAAATTCGATTGTTGTACCTTCTATGTTGCTAAGACACCCAAACAAATGGCTTCAATTTTCTCTGGAGAAGCTAGAAGAAAAATTTAGAGTATCAGTTTTCGGTTGAGTAACAGGATATTTCCATCAGCAGAAATGAGTCTTTCGTTCAAGAGGCTCTGGGTTTACGACTGGTCTCCTATCTAGGAATTTTTTGAGAGGTGACATGTCTCCACTGTGGTTTAAAAAATTAGATTTTTTTTTTTTTCAAAAGAGCTTTTCTTCTTATACAAATCAAGTAAAGCTTTTAGTAGGATGCCCATCTATTTCAATTCTAGGGTTACAATGATGTATAAGCCAATAATGAAGAACCTCTGAAGATAAAAACATCCTGAGGATGAATTTGAATCTGTATTCAGTTGTAGTAACGATCCTCACCTTGTCTCTGCCATTTATGTGTCACCACTTGGCCCATGTAATTCCAGGATCCTATCCTCATTGAGCTCAAGAAGCCCATTTTAATGACGGCACTTACCACAGTCATTCTGTCATGAAGATGTCATTCTCAAGGATGTCAGGACTCCCCTCACCCATGTATGTCTCCCAGCGGTGTGGACTGTGGAGGTCTGCAGTAAGGATGAGCACTGAACAACTTGCTATGAACTGCGCTGTGTTCCTCCAGATTCCCACGTTGACCCCCGTCTCCAACATGACAGTATTCAGAGACGGGGCTTCGATAGGTAATGGGGTTTAGATCAGGTTATGAGGGTGGGGCCCTATGATGGGATTAATGTGTTAATCCTTTATAAAAAGAGCCACCGGAGAGTTTGCTTCCTCCCTCTTTCCCCACCAGGACATATAAATAATAATAATAATAATAATAAAAGAAAAGCCACATGGGGGTGCAGTGACAAGACAGAAACCCAGGCAGAGAGCAATCCCTGGATACACACCCTGCTGGCGTCTTGATCTCGGACTTGTCCAAAGTAAAATAAGATCCAGTTAGGAAAAATTTTAAAGTTTATGGTCATACCTAAGAGGAAGTACAGATTGCGATCCTGGAGGCTTCAAACCAAGTGACAAGCAGCTCTTTTTACAGCACAGTTTATGAAGTTTTAGCAGGAATTATTTTGACCTTTTTTTTTTTGTGATTGGCTCTTATCCAGGTAATCAAGGTGAGGTTAGCACCTGAGTGTGGAGCTCCCTTGGTGGAATTAATACCTTTATAAATAAGAGACATGAGATCTCTCTCTCTGCATAAAAGTACCAAGGCAGGGCCGTGGTTTGGCACAACCAAAACGAAGGTCCTCGTCAAACCCCTATCGGGCCAGCCCACTGTTCTTGGACGTCCAGACTCTAGAGTGCTGAGAAGTAAATTTCTGTTGTTTAAGCCACCCAATTCATGCTAATTTGTCATAGCAGCCTGAGCTGACCAAAACAAACACTAAGTTAATCTTAACAATTATAATTATAATCAAGTAAAAATAGATGACTAAGTCATGAGTCACAAGTTTCTGCAAAAGTGATGTTAATGTAGATATTTTTTTCATGAGAGACAGTAGGTGTTATAATTACCATATTTATAAAGGATATATATTTTCCCCTAGGTTCATTAAAAATAGAAATTCACCAAAAATGTAGCAATTTCATAAAGACTTGCTGTATACAGTCAAACTCCACATTACCTTTGCTAAACAAATATAAAATAGTGAGACATGATGAGAACTTTCAAGCAATCAAGTGTATATACATCCACATATTAATAATGGTACTGTATTTTTTACACTTGTGAAAAAAAGATTAACAATTTTTAAAAAGCCTAAATGAATTTAGAAATTTTCATGATTTCATTGATTTGTAAATATGTTTATAAGACTGATTCCTGAAATCCTAAAGAAAATTAAAATTTAATTTCAAGGTCATAATTTGGTTCATTAAAAGGTCTATGTGTCATAATTTATGTATTTCATACATATTTAATGGATAAAAAATAATTAATGCCCTTAAGTCATAGCTAATGGGGATTTTTAAAAATGTTTCTGATTTTAGTAATTGATTCCACACCTTCTTTAAAACCTATCACTATAGAATGGTGTGGTTATCACCTTACAGACATAAGTTTTCCAATACGTTTTAGCGCTGCATTTTGATGTGTTTCTATTGACGTATGATTTGGTCTAACTGTGTATTGTTAAAGATGACCTTTGAACTTGATTGTGTAGCTGACCTTAATGCCAATAAGATGGGGATGAGGTGTCTAATGAACCTGTGTGTAGAAAAATGATGGATGGCTTATTTGGAATTCTATAGACGCAGCACTGCCGAGACTGCTGCGGAGTATTTGGGTCCTGGCTAATTTTAGAGAGAGCTTTTATTGATTACAGAGAGACATGAAAATTTTAATCATTTTCACGTACTGTATTGCCTGAGGTAACAAAAATCCATTAAACGAGGATTGTAAGCTTTGTTTTAAACTAGATCCTAAATTATTTCTTGATGTATAGTCAACATAGGCTCTGGAAGATCAATCAGAATTGCTAAGGCATATTAAAATAAACTTGTTTAATTTTAATTGCTCCTATGCCTGACCCTCTGGGGTGCAGCTGTTCATGAAACTTAATTACTTTTCTTCCTGATAGGAGTTTCATTTTAGGTTTGGGATTTTATTACCCCCTGGAAGGCATCTTAACTACTCTAATACTTATTTACTTTTAATTCTGATGTCTTTTTCAGCACAAAAGATAATTTACTAACATCTAAAAATGTTTCTTCAGTAGTTTTTATAATTTTTAAGGGGTTAAAATTTTTCCAAAAAAAAATTATTTCAGGCCGGGCGCGGTGGCTCACGCCTGTAATCCTAGCTCTCTGGGAGGCCGAGGTGGGCAGATCGTTTGAGCTCAGGAGTTCGAGACCAGCCTGAGCAAGAGCAAGACCCCATCTCTACTAAAAAATAGAAAGAAATTATATGGACAGCTAAAAATATATACAGAAAAAATTAGCCGGGCATGGTGGCGCATGCCTGTAGTCCCAGCTACTTGGGAGGCTGAGGCAGTAGGATCGCTTGAGCCCAGGAGTTTGAGGTTGCTGTGAGCTAGGCTGACGCCACGGCACTCACTCTAGCCCGGGCAACAGAGTGAGACTCTGTCTCAAAAAAAAAAAAAAAAAAAAAAAAAAAAATTATTTCAATTAAGAGTTAAAACATTTTGTGAGTGTGCACACACACATGCGCGCAGACACATACACGCACACAGACTCATGTTCCACATGAACGTATCCTTACAGAATCCTGATGGTTTGTAATCGTTCAAATTAGCTTTGTGACATGCTGTTCGTTATATCCATCATTTTGTCAGAGCCCTATTATTCTTGAATAAATCCCTAATTGTGACATTATTCCTAAGGGAAAGTAAGTTATGTTTTATTATAATTTGATTTATGAGGAGGTTTTAGAAAACTTACCTTTTCCAGGAAAAAACAAACTGTATCTTTCTCTACATTAAGGGCAATATCAGGAGTTTACCAAGGAGTGTGGCCCAGGTGTGTATGACTGTGTGATACCATTCCCTGTAGCTGTCTCTCTCTCTCACTGCAGTTAAATTCTCTATACCCACAGCACTCATTTGACCCTTTTGCAGGGAATATGTTTTATTTTCACTTAATGTCTCCAGCACTCAGCATAATTCTTGGTAAACAGGAGGCAGGAGATACATCGATTGAATTGATGCATGAATAAATATCATAAATATTTGGGAAAGATTAACCTGGTATGTTATAATAATTTAAAAAGGAAAAACAACTGATGGGCTCTTTTATATAGGAGACTCAAGTAAATATAGAAATATCCAAATATACAGAAGACTAAGGATAATTTCCAACAGGAAAGATGGCAGATGGAAGGTGGCCAAGAAGAAGGTCGTCTCAATAGCAACAGGATAGAAGAGAGGTAAGGAGGGACATCCCGATAAATGAAAATCCATTTTGAGGACTATGCTTACGCCAGTTTCTAAGTCTAGACAGGACCAGGTCTTTTTTCCCTGTCCTAAAATATTTTTGTTTTCAAAAGAGAAACTCCAATATCACATATTCCATTAAACTTTCTCTTCATGCTAATGCCAAATCTACTGGAATCTTGCTTTTATTGTTAGGTGTACTTTCGATGTTAGAAGGCTGTGTTGGAATTCTAATCACTAAAGCCTATATTAGTGTGTCTAATGGATGCCAATTAATTAGTAAACCTCGGGTCATTGTTTTTCTAATTTTTTTCACATAAATTGAAATAAAAGATTAAAAATTGTCAACAAATATTAGTGTCTTGTGGTTCTTGCATACTTCTGCTAATTATTATTTAGCTGCTGATCTAAGTATTAATAACTCAACTAAAACTATTTAAACCCCAAATCAAATGCTACCCACAGTGACTAAATTATTGATGGGATTATCACAAATATTTTTCAACTTCCTATTATTTTTGTATTCCTATAAAATATTAGGATTTCATGTACTTATAACATTTACTGTAAGATCATAAATGCAAAAACTATCATATCATACATTTATTTGGTCTTTGCTTCAGATTTTGAATTGTTTTAAGATATCTAAATTTCTAAGTTTTCCTAGAAACGTATAAAGATGTTTACCCTCTGTTGATTTACTAAGAAAAGTCATATCACCGAAGGTTAGACAAAGATAACTAAATGACTCATAAAGTTGCAAGAAACTAATATTGGATTCACTCCAGTTATATTACATGTCTCCACATGCTTGGGTTATGTACCTGCCATTCTGTGATTGCTTTATGGGACACGCACATGCATACACACACACACACACACACACGTGTGCACACACATGCACAGTTGTAGTGATTTGGAACCTTATGTTTGAACCAAACTCTGGGCAAATTATTGTCTACCCTGCATGTATAGGAAATTTTATGTTGACAGAGTATCTTTAAATTAATAAATATGAAATTTAGAACTCATCAATTATGCTCATCTTTTTTGTATAATATACTTACCAGGTTTTTCTGTTCTATTCTATATTATTGAACATTTTTAAGTAAAGATATTTTTAAAAGATTTTGAGATGACCTTTACATACCATGTAATTCAATATTGAGAATTTGTTAGAGGAGTCGCTCAAGTGAAAAGTGGGCCTGGCTTGTTCCTGTCACAATAACTTCCTTTTAGCTCTTCACCCACATCCCCCTCAGTTGAACAATGTGACACTTATATGTATTTAATATCACATTTTCCTTAGATGTCAAGCTTTGCCTAAGTGTTGCATAGTATTTGTTGAAAGAAAGCCCCTGAAAAAACCGTGGAGACTTTTGGCCAAAATGAAAGCTTAGCAGAAGGTCACATACAACCTTGGTGACCTGGGGACAGACTCATTTACCAGGGCTGACAGATTCAAAAACTCAGTCATCGCCTTAAATACCCAAGGACAGGCCATAACCTTCACGCCCTGGGTATCAGATATGCAGGGAAAATTTCTCATGATTTAACATGAAATTCATAGGCAGTGTTTTATACAAATGTTAAAAAGAAGAAATCTTTATTTTCATTTATGCATAGAAAAACCAACAAGTATTAGAAGTACCAAATACTAAAATTGTGTAGTATGTGCTGCATTTTTAAAACTCCTTTACTGTATCTTCATTCACATGCAGAGACAATGTTTACGTGAAATATTTGCTAACATTTAAAAAGCTATTAAAAAGCACCGAACTGCCTTCTCAGTGTTTTAAAATCGTTCACCACATATTATTAAGTTTCTGTTGTCTTAAAAGCATTTCGATATATTTTGGCGGTGCACAAGGTAGATCCTCCCCTTGCCATTAGGGAACTAATATTAGAGTACAGACATAAAAATTATTACAGGAAGGAGGCTGGAGTGTGATTAGAGCAGGAAAGAGAAGGCTGACAAATTTATCATTACTTTGATTTTATAAAGCTGGTGGCAAGAACAGGTTTTTACTCATAAACTCAGAAAAGGAACCCTTTTTTTTTTTTTTTTTTTTTTTGAGACAGCGTCTCTCTCTGTTGCCCAGGCTAGAGTGAGTGCTGTGGCGTCAGCCTAGCTCACAGCAACCTCAAACTCCTGAGCTCAAGGGATCCTCCTGTCTCAGCCTCCCGAGTAGCTGGGACTACAGGCATGCGCCACCACGCCCGGCTAATTTTTTCTATATATGTATTTTTAGCTGTCCATATAATTTCTTTCTATTTTTAGTAGAGATGGGGTCTCGCTCTTGCTCAGGCTGGTCTCGAACTCCTGAGCTCAAACGATCCGCCCACCTCGGCCTCCCAGAGTGCTAGGATTACAGGCGTGAGCGCCCGGCCAGGAACCCATTTTTTAAGTGAGGACGACATGCCAGAGTGTTTGGTCACATCACCTAAATAAACCCAGTTGCCAAATGCTGGAAATTGCCACAGCCAGTATATACTGAGATACGTAGGAGAACCAGAAGATTAAATCAGTTTGGCATGAAAGAAGAAAAGTTCAGTTTGATTATGAAATGCATGGAGTAAATTGAACTAAAAATACCCATGAGATATTGATCGGTGTGGAGATGGGAGAGAATGGCTACAGCAAAGAAAGGATGTCAGGATAGGTGTGAACTGAAAACTCACCAATATATGTTGGAATCTTTTTGCACTTCTTGAATTCAAACGGAAGAAGATAGAGAAATAAAAATAAAAGGACAGAGCTTATATACAACATAAGATATAGAAAAGGAGCAGGATTGCAACTTTACACTTAAAACATTATAATGTTGGTCTTGTACTCAGTTTAATACTACAAGCTGTTTCATTAATCATAACATTTCAAAATATTAAGTAGCAAATTGAGTGTGGAATGATTCCGTTTCATTAAAAAGACTATTACAGTTTTAAAAATTCATCCTAAAAATCATTCTTTGTTTTCTTTGATATCAACAAACTATAAACAAATCAAAAAACCATCTAAACATGTTTAGCATCTCATAGAAAAACATAAAGACCATATATTTATAGATTTTATTAAGTGCCATAATTGCATGGAATTATGATTTTTTAATAACTAAATTAGAAAGCCCAGTAAATTTCAATAAAGTGAACATTGTGTGTATAATTATTTTTGTTTATTAAATTTCTCATTTAAAATATTGTGAATCTGATTTTCTTACTTCTTGTCACTTTAATAAGATTTTTTTCTTTTTTCTCTGATTCTGAGCCTTCCAACTCTTTTCTGGGTACTAGATAAATGTTTAACAATTTGAGTACTTCATAGGGCAGCTATTATTTAAAGATTACAGTATTTTTGGCAATCTACATTGACTAACAACTATTTTCTTCTGACTGTTTGTATATTTCATCAGACTTACTACCTCCTGAACTAAAAGAAAGAAAAGGAAGAAAAATCAAGTATTTGTTAAGCTCCTACTTTGATGCTTTAATGCCTTGAAATGCCCATAGCAACCACGAGAGATACATATTTCTAACATTATTTAAAGGTGAAAAATGAAGACTAATTGGGTAAATGGCTGAATAAAGGATTGATTCCTAATCTGTTTGACACCATAGTTGATTAATATTTTTTCCCAATGTTAAATATGGACAAGTTGTTAAAGAGAATTAGTATCTTCTCTGTATACATAAGCCACACAAAAAAAGAAAGGGAAATTAACGCAAGACTATGATACACATTTCTAGGAGAAACTGAGTGAGATGCTCGTGGGTTTAAACACAGATTTCAGTCAGTCACGGAGCAAATACGTGGTAGAGTTAAACCTGGGTTCTGAGTAAGCACATTGATAGTGTGATCTTTTCATGTCTGTGGGCTGAATGTGTGAAAATGACTGAACTACAACTTTCCATGAAGCAATGGAGATACCCCCAATGCAGAAGTGAATATTTGCTGCTAAAAATTGCTTGTTTACAAAAATACTAATACATACTTCTTGAGCCATCAGGATATTTACTAATAACTTCCACAAAATTTTTCACTGCCCTTTGTCCAAATACCCAGAAACCCAAACTCCTAAATGTTTCTAAGCACCAGCCTCATCAATCATTTTGACAGCCATTGGGCTGGATCAGAGACCCATAAAAAGTTGCATTATGGATGAAAAAACAACGCAGTAAAAAACTGTTGAAAATGAAAACTTTCCATCATTCTTACACAGTCAGCCTTCTTGAATTTTCATGCTTCAATAGAAAACAGAGAATGAAATCAGCGAGTACACACAATGATTGGTAAGAGTTGAAAACCTAACTTTAGAAACAGATTTGTCTGTCTTTTGTCAAGTGTGTTTTCATATTTTTTTGTTCATTATTTGGAGGTAAATATAATACATATTTTAATTTCTTACTTGAGTTCTTCTACAATAGTGATTGATAAGCAATTCCTTTAAAACACTTTTCGTTTTCTTGTAATGACACTTCTCATTGAAGTTTACAAGCTTGAAAGCTAAAAGGTAATTTTAACTCACATAAAATGCCAGAAAACTGTATGGGCTGTTTTGGTTCATTTTGTCTTGTTGTGTGTGTGTGTGTGTGTGTGTGTTTTCTTTTTCGGTTAATTGGTTTGTTTTAGAAAAAAATACCACTTATTTTTCTTTTTTTTTTTTTTTTTTTTTTTTTTTTATTTTACAGAATCAAAGAGTCTAACAGTATATCTTGTTAGATACAGTATGTCCTCGTAATGTATACATTATTTCTTGTACAATGATATGAAATAATATGGGAAATATTCATGATAAATTATTAAGTGAACAGTGCAAGTTAAAAACAATAGTTTCATATTTTTTTCCCCACCCCCCCTTTCCCGAGTCAGCACCTTCAAATGTTACCACTCCCCAAACGGTGCGCAATGCACTCATTGTGTAGGCATACCCCCATCCCCTCCCCCACCCCCCACCTCAGTCTAATGTCCAATTGGTGTCGTTTCCAGATTTGTATTTAGGTGATGATCAAGGAAACCAATTTTCTGGTGAGTACATGTGATGCTTGTTTTTCCATTCTTGGGATACTTCACTTAATATAATGGGTTCCAACTCTCTCCAGGAGAACCATAGAGATGTTGTATCTTCATCATTCCTTATAGCTGAGTAGTATTCCATGGTATACATATACCACAGTTTACTAATCCAATCATGTATTGATGGGCATTTGGGTTGTTTCCACATCTTTGCTATTGTGAATTGTGCTGCTATAAACATTTGGGTACATGTGCCTTTGTTACAGAATGACCTTTTTTCCTTTGGGTATATGCCCAGTAATGGGATTGCTGGGTCAAATGGCAGGTCTACTTGAATCTGTTTAAGATACCTCCATAATGCTTTCCACAGAGGTTGCACTAGTTTGCAGTCCCACCAGCAGTGTATTAGTGTTCCTGTCTCTCCACACCCACGCCAACATGTGTTGTTTTGGGTTTTTTTGATAAAGGCCATTCTCACTGGGGTTAAGTGATATCTCATTGTGGTTTTGATTTGCATTTCCCTGATGATTAGAGATGTTGAACACTTTTTCATATGTTTGTTAGCCATTTTTATATCTTCTTTTGAAAAATTTCTATTCATGTCCTTTGCCCACTTTTTGATAGGGTTGCTTGATTTTTTCTTGCTGATTTTCCTGAGTTCTAAATAGATTCTTGTTATCAGTCCTTTATCTGATGTGTAGTATGCAAAAATTTTTTCCCATTCTGTAGGTGGTCTGTTTATTCTCGTGACTGTTTCTTTGGCTGTGCAGAAGCTTTTTAATTTAATCATGTCCCATTCATTTATTTTTGTTGCTGCTGTGATTGCCTTGGGGGTCTTCTTCATAAATTCTTTGCCTAGGCCAATGTCTGTAAGAGTCTTTCCTACATTTTCTTCTAGAATTCTGATTGTATCACGCCTAAGGTTTAAGTCTGTTATCCACCGTGATTTGATTTTTGTGAGAGGTGAAAGCTGTGGGTCCTGTTTCAGTCTTCTACAAGTGGCTAACCAATTCTCCCAGCACCATTTATTGAATAGGGATTCTTGTCCCCAGAGTATATTCTTTCCCGCTTTGTCGAAAATTAGGTGACTATATGAGGATGGTTCTATATTTGGATTTTCTGTTGTGTTCCACTGGTCTGTGTCCCTGCACTTGTGCCAATACCAGGCTGTTTTAAGAACCACGGCCTTGTAGTATAGTTTGAGGTCTGGCAAATTAATACCTCCCATTTTGTTTTTGTTGCTTAAAATTGCTTTTGCTATACGGGGTCTTCTTTGATTCCATACAAAGTGTATAATTATTTTCTCTATGTCTGTAAAGAATGATGTTGGTAATTTAATAGGGATTGCATTGAATCTGTAGATCACTTTGGGTAGTATAGACATTTTAACAATGTTGATTCTTCCAATCCACGAGCATGGTATATTTTTCCATCTATTTGCAAGTTCTGCTATTTCTTTTCTCAGTGTTTCATAGTTTTCCTTATAGAGGTCCTTTACCTCTTTAGTTAGGTATATACCTAGATATTTTATTTTCTTTGTTGCTATTTTGAAGGGTATTGAGTCTTTAATTTGGTTTTCCGATTGACTGTTATTGGCATATATAAATGCCTCTGATTTGTGTATATTAATTTTGTAGCCTGAGACTTTGCTGTATTCGTTAATCAATTCCAGGAGTCTCTTGGTTGAATCCTGGGGGTTTTCCAGATATAACATCATATCATCAGCAAAAAGTGAGAGTTTGATCTCTTCCTTCCCTATTTGGACTCCCTTGATTCTGCTCTCTTGCCTGATAGCTCTCGCAAGGACTTCCAATACTATGTTGAAAAGTAATGGAGACAATGGGCAGCCCTGTCTGGTTCCAGTTCTAAGTGGGAGTGCTTTCAGTTTTTCCCCATTCAGTATGATGTTGGCTGTGGGTTTGTCATATATGGCTTGTATCATTTTTAGGTAGGTTCCATCAATGCCTATTTTGTTAAGCGTTTTTATCATAAAAGGGTGTTGAATTTTGTCAAATGCTTTTTCTGCATCTAATGAGAGTATCATATGGTTTTTGTTTTTGCTTCTATTTATGTGGTGAATTACATTTATAGATTTACGTATGTTGAACCACCCCTGCATCTCTGGGATGAAGCCCACTTGGTCGTGGTGGATTACTTTTTTGATAAGTACTTGGATTCGATTTGCTAGTATTTTATTGAAAATTTTTGCATCTATATTCATGAGGGAAATTGGTCTGTAGTTCTCTATTTTTGTTGTGTCCTTTCCAGGTTTTGGTATTAATGTTATATTGGCTTGGTAGAACGTGTTGGGGAGAACTCCATCCTTCTCAGTATTGGAGAATAGTTTATGTAGGATGGGCACCAGTTCTTCTTTGTATGTATGGTAAAATTCAGGTGTGAACCCATCTGGACCAGGGCTTTTCTTTTTGGGAAGGTTTTTTATTGCTGTTTCGATTTCAGTTCTTGATATTGGTCTGTTCAGGTACTCTATTTCTTCCTGGTTGAGCCTGGGAAGACTATGTGTTTCTAAAAATTTGTCCATTTCCTCCACGTTCTCCAGTTTGTGTGCATAAAGATTTTTGTAGAATTCATAGATGATATCTTGTATCTCTGTAGCATCGGTTGTGATTTCTCCTTTCATGTTCCTAATGGAGGTTATTAGAGATTTTACTTTTGTGCTCTTGGTTAGTCTAGCCAGAGGTGTGTCTATTTTGTTTATCTTTTCAAAGAACCAACTTTTTGTTTTATTAATTTCCCTTATAGTTTCTTTGTTGTCCTTTTCATTTAGTTCTGATTTGATCTTAGTAATTTCTCGCCTTCTGCTGGGTTTGGGATCGTTCTGTTCTTCTTTCTCCAGTTCTTTGAGTCTATTCGTTAGGTTGTCTATTTGCATGTTTTCTGTCTTTTTGATATAGGCATTTATGGATATGAATTTTCCTCTCAGGACTGCTTTAGCTGCATCCCATAGATTTTGATAAGTTGTATCTCCATTGTCATTTAATTCAAAGAAATTTTTGATTTCCATCTTGATTTCTTCTTTTATAGAATAATTATTCAGGAGAAGGTTATTTAGCTTCCATGACTTTGAGTAAGAGTGAGGGTTTCTGTTTGTGATCATTGTTACTTTTATTCCGCTGTGATCTGAGAAGATGCATGGTATAATTTCTATTTTTTTGAATTTTTGAAGACATGATTTATGTCCTAGGACATGGTCAATCTTAGAGAATGTCCCGTGAGCTGATGAGAAGAATGTATATTCTGTGGACTTTGGGTAGAATGTCCTATAGATGTCAGCCATGCCCATTTGTTCTAGCATTCTATTGAGGTCCATTATGTCTTTGTTTATTTTCTGTTTAGAGGATCTGTCCTGTACTGTCAGTGGGGTGTTAAAGTCTCCAGCTATTACAATATTGTTATCTATCATTTGGTTGAGATCTAGTAGGGTTTGCTTTATGAATCTAGGTGCACCTAGGTTGGGTGCATATATATTGAGTATAGTCATGGCTTCTTGATGAATTGTGCCTTTAATCAGTATGTAGTAGCCATCTTTGTCTTTTATTATTTTTGTTGGTTTGAAAGCTAAGTTATTGGAAATTAAGATTGCCACACCAGCTTTCTTTTGGTTACCATTTGCTTGAAATATCGATTTCCATCCTTTTATTTTCAGTCTAAATGCATCTTTGCAGGTTAGGTGAGTTTCTTGAAGACAGCAGATACTTGGATTGTATTTTTTTATCCATTGGGCCAGTCTATGTCTCTTGAGCGGGGAGTTCAAGCCATTCACATTTATTGAGAAAACTGATAGGTGAGACAGTTTTTTGTTCAGCTTGTTGGGTAGAACTTCATTGTGATGTTTTCTCTCCTGGGCCATTGTGGTATCTGGAATTTCATCTTTAGCTCTTGAGTAGTTTTACATTCGTGGATCTTTCTTGTGCTGATCCGTGTATAATTCTCTTTTGAGTACTTCTTGGAGGGCTGGTCTTGTCTTGGTGAATTCCCTCAACCTTTGTTTATCTGAGAATGTCTTGATTTCTCCTTCGTATAGAAAACTTAGCTTAGCTGGGTACAAGATTCTAGGCTGGGCATTATTCTGTTTCAGAAGCGTGAAAATGGGGCCCCAACCTCTTCTTGCTTGTAAGGTTTCAGCTGAGAAATCTGGCGTAATTCTGATGGGTTTTCCTTTGTAAGTTACTTGTTTCTTTCTCCTTACAGCTCGGAGAAGTGACTCTTTAGTGGATATTTTGGTCAGCTTGATGACTACGTGGCGTGGTGTTTTCCTATTTGCTATGAATCTCCCAGGGGTCCTTTGAGCTTCTTGAATCTGTATGTCTAGAGTATTGGCAAGGCCTGGAAAATTTTCCTCGATTATGTCTTCAAATAGCTTGTCCAACCCTTGCTTGTTATCTTCTTCACCCTCAGGAATGCCAATAACTCTCAAGTTAGGTTTCTTCACATAATCCCACATTTCTTGAAGTCTCAGATCATTTCTCTTACTTTTTCGATCTATCTCTGTGACTGACTTATTTAGTTGGAAGGAGTTATCTTCAATTTCTGAGATTCTTTCCTCTGTTTGATCTACCCTGCTCTTGAGACTTTCCACAGTGTTTTGTAGCTCTCTGAGTGAATTCTTCACTTCTAGGAGTTCAGTTTGGTTTTTCTTCAATATTTCAATTTCTTTAATGAATTTTTCCTCCAAATCCTGTATTTTTTGTGTGTTTTCCTTGTGTTGTTTATCCATTGATTCTTGTATATTATTCAGCTTGTTTATAATCCATAATTGGAATTCTTCCTGTGACATGTTGGTGTTTTGAGTCTGGTTTGTGTCAAATGGTTGGGAGCTGGTATTTCTCTTTGGGGATGAGCTTTCCATTTGATTCTTTTTGCTCTCCGTGTTTTTTCGCTGGGTCCTTCCCATCTAGATTTGTCGATGGATCTTTACTTATAGGTTTAGTCTGGTTAACAGGACTCTTTGTGCTCTATTCTTAGGCTGTGAAACAGTCTAGGTATGTTGCTTCTTTTGGCAAGAGGGGGAGACTGTTGTGTATTGTTCAGAGATTTTTCTGTTTCCGTTGGGGGACTGCTTCCGATGGGTCCAATCCTAGAGGATTGGAGTGATCCAGGACCGCTTTGGTGAGTTAGGACACTGTGTTGTGGTCTTTCAGAAGGCAGGCAGGGTCCACACTAATAGTAGACCGAAATTCTCTTTGTTTGTTTGTTTGTTTGTTTCCCTTTGGTTCTTCCTCTATAGGGGAGGTTTCTAACTCTATCTGCCGGCAAGATACTAGCTATGGGGAGAGGACGGTGACTTTGCTTGCTCAGCGCCCCAGTTGCTGTAGCTCCCACGGGCAAAAGTCTGTCTTGGCCCAATGTCCCCAGGGATCAGGTTCCACACTCTCGCTTCTGGAGAAGTATTCAGTGTTTACACTTGGGCAGGGATCCTATATAAGGTCCGTGGACCAGGGGAGAGGGCCGTCCGGGGAGCCTCTTGGTACCCTATTGCTCCGCAGTGACTTGGCTGTGGGCCCTAGAGTGGCAATTGCGTGCCCGCAGATCTCCGGCCCTGGGGGTGACTACTCAGGATCCGGTATGTACCAGAGCCAGGGACCTGGCCCGTTCCGAAGCTCACCGTGGGTCCCCAGTTAGAAGGCGAAAAGAGAGGAGAAAGAGAAGAGAAAAAAAAGAAAAAAGAAAAGGAAAGAAAGAAAAGAAAGAGGAGAAAACGAAAGAGAAAAGAAAAAAAAGAAGAAAAAGAAAGAAAGAAAAAGAAAAAAAAGAAAAAAAAAAGAAAAAAAAAAAAAAAAGAAAAGAAAAGAAACGCAAAAAGCCAAACCAAAAAACACCAAAAACGCCAACAAAAATGAACAAAAACAAACTACATAGCACTTCACCACACTGCAAGGCAGAAAGATACACAAATCTGAAGTATATAATTCAGCGACTCAATGTTTTTTTGTTTGTTTGTTTGTTTTACGCCTTAGCACAGCTCTGCCCCTTCACTTCCGCTCAGCTGGGTCCGGAGCGGCCATTAGATGTTTTTGTTTTTACGCCTTAGCACAGCTCCGCCCCTTCACGCCCGCCCGGCTGGGTCCCGGGCGGTTTCACAGTGGATTTCAAGATGACGTCTGCGCGCCCACACAGCTCCGAGGGTGGTGGGGATCCAACCTCCGCGCTCAAAAAGGCGCGGCAGCCAGAGGCCCAGAGGGCAAAGGTGCCTGCCGAGGCTGTCCGCCGCCGGAAAAAAAAAAGAAAAAGAAAAGAAAAGGAAAGAAAAAAAAAGAAAAAACCCAAAAAAAACCAAAAACAAACACAAACACAAACAAACAAAACCCAGAAGAAATTTACCAAGAATAAAATATACAGTTCGGCGAGCCTATTCTTCTTGTTCGTGTTTTTTTTTTTTTTTTTTTGCCTTAGCGCAGCTCTGCCCCTTCACCCCGAGCACGGCCCCGGCATATCCCGCACTCCTGGCGTTGGTTCAGAGACCAGCGGAGGGCGCCGGGCAGAGAGAGCCGCTCGGCACTTTATGGCTCCCGAGCGGTTTCGCCCTCACTTTCAAGATGGCGCCTGCAGAGCTCCGGGGCTGGAGGAGACCGGCTCCTCGGCAGGCAGAGACCACCACTGCCCGGGGGCTGGCGAGCAAGAACGTGCACCAGGGGGTCACCGGCTGGAGAACCGCCGAAAAAGGCAGCACGGGCAGAAAGAGCCGCTGGGCACTTTTTGGCTCCCGAGCGGTTTTGCCTTCGCTTTCAAGATGGCGCCTGCCGAGCTCCGGGGCTGGAGGGGGCCGGCTCCCTGGCAGGCAGAGACCACCACTGCCCAGGGGCTGGCCAGCAAGGACGCGCACCGGGGGTGACCGGCTGGAGAACTGCCGAAAAAGTCAGCACGGGCAGAAAGAGCCGCTGGGCACTTTTTGGCTCCCGAGCCGTTTCGCTCTCGCTTTCAAGATGGCGCCTGCCAAGCTCCGGGGCTGGAGGGGACCGGCTCCCCGGCAGGCAGAGACCGCCACTGCCCAGGGGCTGGCCAGCAAGGACACGCACCGGGGGTGACCGGCTGGAGAACCGCCGAAAAAGGCAGCACGGGCAGAAAGAGCCGCTGGGCACTTTTTGGCTCCCGAGCCGTTTCGCTCTCGCTTTCAAGATGGCGCCTGCCGTGCTCCGGGGCTGGAGGGGACCGGCTCCCCGGCAGGCAGAGACCGCCACTGCCCGGGGGCTGGCCAGCAAGGACACGCACCGGGGGTGACCGGCTGGAGAACTGCCGAAAAAGGCAGCACGGGGTACAACGCTATTTGCTGTCCGGGAGTCTTTTGTGTTTTTCTGCCCTGGGGCAGATCCGTCCCTCCTCGCCAAGCGCTGTCTCAGCTGAGATCCCCCAGGTTCTAAGGTAATTTCTCAAAAAAAGCCTCCTGTCTCCAATGCGCCAGGTATCCCTCAGTGATTCTGTGCTGGCCTGGGTCAGGGCTCTGTTCAATTGGGAGCGGAGGGCTAGCCGCTTTCCCGAGAGGCTGCACCCACCCCGGCTGGGGGCGGGTGTATCCGACCCGCGCTCCGCTGGCTAGTGTCTGTCCCGCGTTCCCAATTTTCGTTCACCTCAGACCTCACTCGCTCTGTTTGTCCCACGCTGATTCTCCGTGGATTCACACCGCTGTTCCTGTGTGGGAGTGGTCTTCTAGCGTTGTGGCAGGTCCGGATCGATGCCTTCCTTCCCGGGAGCGCAGATTCAGGCCGTCACCACCACTCCGCCATCTTTGATCTCTCACCACTTATTTTTCTTAAAAAAAAAAAATGTATGGCGTTTGAATGATTATGCATTTGAAAAGTTTGGCTTTTGTAACTGAATTATAAACTGAACTAAACTACTTCAGTCTATCTGTGAAATAATATTGCCAAATATCCCTTAAGTAAACGAATTAATAAGCTGAAATTAATTAAATATAGTCAGACAGAAAAAGATACACTTGCCTGTATTAATAACGGAAGAATAAAAATTATCTTTGCTTTTCTAGAAAATTGTGTAATATCTGTCTCTTTTAAAAACTTACTTAATTTTATTCTTAGTCTAAATGAAAGAAATTTTCATCACTTTCTCAACAATTTTTACACTTAAATCCTCTATTTCTGATAAAACAATACTAACATTTATAGTATTTTCCATTTATTGCCTTTCAAATTGTCTGAATTTTTTTTTACAAGTTTCATTAGTTGTAAAAAGTTTTCCTAGAAATAAATCTACCTAAAGTGTCTGAAACATAGAGTTATTTAGAGATAATTTTAAGATGAGGAAATGTAGTAATTGCCCAAGATATTGAATTTGTCTACTTAATTTCCAATGTGAGTTAATTAATTCAGAGCTAGATCCAACCATTAAGAATGTTTTCAGTGAATAAACAAAATTTTGTTGGAAGAATCCCTAATACTGCATGTTCATGCAACATAATTTTAAATGGAGTTGCAAACAGTATTGCTTTAAAAAGCACATGAAAGATTTAAAAACCATACATTTTGACAATGAGGAAACTCGTTGAATATTCTAATGGGATGAGGCAAAAGGTTTAAAGTTTTAAAAATGACAATTTCCTCTCATGTACTAGTTTTCACAATTGCCAAAGTATAAAAAATAAAGCAAGCAAAAGAATGTATTTAATAGTTGTAAGTGAAGAACAAATCCCTTTTTTTATGTTTATTTTAATTACGTTTCCCTTGACAGTTTCCTGAAATGATACAATTTATATCTGTGCAAGAAACAGTCTCTTTACTTTCTAGATTCAGAGTCATTGCTTGTGGGCTTTATCGATTAATAGAGTCACTTCCTTTGCTCTCATTACGTCTTCCCAAGCTCTGACTCTGCCACAAATATTGATCTGAAAATGGACTGCCCCAGGACAATGGGCTCATAAATTGCTAAGTGTTCTTTAAACAATTAGACTCTTTTGCCCTTGTAAAAAGGCATGGTTGCATCTGGCAGCCAGATCAGATGTGGTTGTATTGCCTAGAGAACCATCAGACTCCTCAGAAATGATCTCCACATCTGTGCATTTTCTGCTTCTCACAACAAACATGCATAATGCCTTTTAGTTCTATGACGTTCATTTCTAAAATAATCTTCATTTGTGGGTATATGTGAACAAGAATAGAGGAGCGTAACATTTCCTTGGTGAGTGCTCAAGGAAAATTCAGGCTCCTAGTAGAAATTTTAAAATTCAGAAGCACATAAAAAGATTCAATTCATAAATAAGTTGAAAAGCAGACTGCAGTTATAAAAGGTAAAAGTTATTCCAAAGTGACACTTGAATATAATATATCTAATTTCTGAATGAAATGGACTGAACTATTCTAAAACACCGCCCACTTATACGTTCCTCGCTTGGTGCAAAAACACATCAATGGACATATGACCTTTAATTAAAAACTGAAGTATTTAAGGATTGAGTAGTTGTAAAATTCCTTTATGTATTTTGATGTTTAATTCACATAAATTCATTTTTATTGACTCATTAACCACCAGCATTTTAACGATTGCCTACTTATCTGTAACATAAGATACTTGACAATAGCAAAATCTCATTCATGTACATGATTTAATATTTTAATTAGAGTTGTGATTTTCAAGCCATCATTAGTTTAGGGCTATCTCCTTGAACTTGACTAGCTCATTTATTTAATGAAATATTAAAAAATGAATTCTTACTACTTCTTTATTATCATCTGGATTTATAATTTGACTTTTTAATGTTATTTTATCTCATCAACAATGAAAACAGAAATGAATATTTCTGTGTATTCATACACATAACAAATTATATGATTCATCCACTCATCCATTCATTCACTGAACATCATTTCAAATCCATCTAAAATCAGGTACTGTGCTGACATTTTTCGTTTCCTGTGGAGTTCACAGTGGTGAAAAAAAATACAACCACAATTCACAGATTCACTTCAATGGGATAAATGTGCTATTGAAATGTATGTGTCCATCTGAAATGGTTCTTTTGAAATAAACACACGACAGGCATGTGCATCATAAAAGGGCCTGTGATTTGGAAAACTGTATTTAGAATACTTGTTCTCTGCTCCTGATGTTAATTAGTTGTTCAAACTATGTGTTTTTCTTTCTAAATACAGGTTTTCAACAGCATAGAAAATTTTTTTTAATTTTAGAAAATTTTGTATTTTAGGAAGAAAAAATATACTATAATTTTACGGTTAGTTACTGATAAATGATACAAAATGTGTTCAGTGTTTGTTTATTAGGACATGAAATATGAAATGTCCGATTTCCAATCAAAAGTTTAGTTTATTATTGTTTCAAACAAGAAACAGTACAATTAAAGTATGCACCTAAACTATCCACACGGTTTTGCCATCTTAACGGTAGCTTGTTTATGCCAGCAGCAAAGAAGCCTGGAGAGCAAGTGGTAATGAAATCAGGAAAGTGTTTTCCACAGCTTGTTCAGAGTAAGAAGAGAAAGGTTTGAAGTTACTAGTCCAACAATATTGGAGCATTTGAAACAAATGGGCCAGGTAAAGAGGCTGGATAGATGGGATCCACATGAAATAAAGGAGAGTAAGAAGAGAAATCAACTGGAAGCTCGTCTTCTTTGCTGTCACGACATAAAGTGAACCATTTCTACACAGTATTGTTACTTGTGATGAAAAATGGATTCTTTTTGACAATCACAAGCATTTGGCACAATGGTTGGATAAAGACGAAGTGCCAAAACACAGTCCAAAACCAAATATTCATCAAAAAAAAAACTAATGGTGTCTGTTTGGTGGTCCAGGGCTGGTGCTATCCACTACAGCTTCATGAAACCTGGTCGATCGATTACAGCGATGTCTACTGCAACCAACTGGATGAAATGATGAGGATGCTTGCGGTTAAGCAGCTGAGATTGGTCAGTAGACAGGCCAATTCTATTGCAAGACAGTGCTCGACCAAATGTCGCACAAACACTGTTCAAACTACAGCAGCTGGACTTGGAAACTCTCTGTCATCTACTGTATTCACCAGATCTTGCACTAACTGACTACCACTTCTTCCAGGTTTTAGACCACTTCTTGTAATGAAAAATATTCAATTCTTAACAAGCTGTGGAAAATCCCTTTCACGATTTCATCACCACTTGCTCTCCAGCCTTCTTCACTGCTGGCATAAACCAGCTACCGTTAAGATGGCAAAACTGTGTCGACACTTTAGGGGCACACTTTGATTTACTTATTGTTTGAGATACAATAAACTCAACTTTTGATTTGAAATCAGACATTTCATTTTTAATGACCTAATATATATATTTCCTCTAAACTCTAAGGATACTAATTATTAGTTTTTAATTTGTTTTTCTTTTCATTTTCTTTTCTGTTTCCAAATAGCACGTATTCATCTACAGTGCTATAGATATTCCTTTAATTAGCAAATTAAACATAATCCACTCCTACTTTTATTGTGACAATTCCATAGTTACAGTTTCTCTCAGGGATAGCTTTTGTATCAATAGTTAACCCAAAGGTAGTACTATGTTTCAGGTACCCCTTCCAAGGCATAGTGCAAGTTAAGATGTTTGGCCACTGTGAGGAACTGAGGCTTTGAAAGCTGCATAACTTGCTCAAGGGCACAGTGCTAATAAATGATGGAGCCAAAATGCAAACATTGGCATTTTAGTTCCAAATTTATGGCTTATGATCAATACATTATACAGCACTTCATAGAAACTGCCTATGTTTTCCTTACTGAAAATGTGTTTGATGAGAAAGAGCCAGATCATGTCTTTCTATTTAATCAAAGGATGTCTTTCTATTAGGATAACTGATTGAAGAAAAAGTTAATTTAAAAAAGAAAATGAAAAAAAAAAAAGTCTGTTTAGGAATTCCTTGATGTGAATTTTGATTATGCATGCATATGGAATGACATGGTTATAGTTTTTCAATAATACAAATACCAAGTTTATAAAACAATGATATTCAATTTAGGAATTGTTGAATATTCAACAATTGAATATTCAATTTGAAATATTCAGTTTAGGAATTAGTTGAAATATTCAATTTAGGAATCTTTTTATTTGTAAGATTAAAAGCTATGCTTTGTATATCTTTGTATATACATCCATTATTGTTGTATTATGTAATACATTGTAATATGTGCATTAGTATTAAGGAATACAAAATTAAGATTATTTTCAAATATTTGAGAAATTCAAATGTTATCTACATGACTGATTATATTATCAAGCATAGTGGAATACACTTAAAACATATTTAAATCAATTCAATATAAATGTGAGGGAAATAGCTATCATAACCAAAAAGTAATATACTTTGTGTAAAGTTACATTAAAAATCTGTCAAATGTTACCATCTCTCTTTGAGATAATAAAAGGAATTATTATCAAAGAAAGGGTATGTGTGTTTTCTATATATTCTCCAACTGGATAGAGATATTAAAACTTAAATCTTGCAATAAGAGCATGTTAAAATCCCTGGTTAAGACCTGTCATCAACGAAGTAAACAGAACATTCAGCTAATAATAAAAATGTCAACAATGGCACAATCCTTTCAGCTGCAAATAACTGTTAAGAAGTCTACTTGAAATGCCTGTCTTCACTGGTAAGAAAGATATGACACTTCAACCCTTATCTTGATACTTCTACTTTTTCCTATTCTAAGATATTAAAACAATCTGAATATAATTACTGAGAATAGATCTATTAAACATGTTCAGTAACTTCACATTGCTGAAAAGTGCAAAAGTGGAAAATAATTTTGGCATAAATTAAAAATGACAAGATGATTTGGGGATTGTGACAAGGAGTAATAAGATTTTTATGGAAGTGTCATAGATCCACAGTCTTCTCTGATATCATGGGAGTGAAAAACTAATATAGTACAGGTCTATTAATAAGGCTACTTTTAAAGAGCAATGATAGGCATCTGCCAGTAATTGTAGATGGTAGGTCAGAATGCCTACACAGAAAAGGAGAGAGAGAGAGAGAGCGCGCGCGCGCGCGCGCGCAAAGAAGAAAAGCAAATCACACAATTTTTAATAATATATTGGTGAATTGCATTATATCAAGAAAAGATACGTAAATGAAAATGAACTTGTAATTCAGGAACTTGACAAATATCTAGAACATAATCATTTTGTTTTCCCTGTACTTTCAAAATTTTGCCGAAATTATAATAGATTTGGATTGGATTAAGCTGTACACAGCTACATTTTACCCATGAAAAATTCTCCTAATAATTCCTGGGAAAAAGTACTGTCTGTTGAAACTTCTATATTCTGCTAAGTTAAATGAGTTTGGAACAGAAAATCTTTCCCTTTAAAACAACTAGAAATGCATATGTCTGTATCTATATCTCTGGGTGTGCATGGATATGTATATATGCACATGTGTGTATGTGTGTGTGTGTGTGTGTGTGTAGACAGATAGATTTGAAGACATTGGAGAACTGCTGAGACAATCAAGACTTCAGAAGCCAGGATCATGAAGGAGAGAAATTACAAAGAAATAAGCAAATATCGCAAGATTCACACTTACAATTATTCACACAGGAAAAAAAAATCATAGGAAACAAAAATGGAGACATTAGGAAGGAATGAAGAGCTAGGGTATCATTCTCTATCTTCATCCTTCTCTTCCTCCTCCTGTCTGCTTTCGTATGATGATGATGTGATTCACTACACTTCGTATGTATTAATTAAAGTCATCCTGAGCTTCAGGAAACTCTAACTGTCAATAATATACTTCCACCGGAGTGTCCAAAGCATTCTCACTATAGAAACTAAGGCCATTTATAATGTGACACAAACCTCCCCCACCTCCTTAACAGTCCTTTCTTCATCCCTCAAGTTTGGTTTCAGATGTGCCCGTCAACTCCCAGCCCTGGGACACACCGATCACCGCCACCCTCCACACCTGCGAGGACAATCTCTCTGCTTTACAATCTCTTTTTACTTTTACTATTGGCTTATAAATTTTTATCGATTCTTTAATAAAAGTAAAAATGTCTCTAATTTTTTTCTGACATGTTTTTCCCCATACTAATTCTGTTCACATCTACTCTCCTTTTAAGAAAATCAATTTCTTCATGTAAAATCCAATTGCTTTGTTCCATAGAAGCCGTGAGATATACCAGAAAGATCACCCAGATATTGAAAGTCAAAGATAACTTAGCTTTAATCCCACTCCTCTACTTTCCGATTATATGACCGTGGGGAGGCATTTATCCACTAGAAAAATTGATACCTTCATCTGTATCTGAGGGAATTAGATCCTTTAGGATAGTTATAAATATTAAAGCCAACATAGAACATAAACCTAAGTTGTTAAGTATTTTTATTTAATGAGAAAATATTCATAATAAAAACTAAAATAACCTGAGAACTCCCTAATGTGGACTTTTTTGTTAAAATGTACAAAAATTCGTGAGTATGTCATGCATTATTCTCAGAATTTTATATTTAATAATTTTCTAATCTTCACAGCAGCTTTTAAAGCTGCCAATACTGTTTACTCCCATTTTACATATGAAGAAGTATCTTGCAAGCATTAATCTGCCTGAAAAGAGCGCAGTCAGGATTTGAACCCAGGCACTCTGACTATTGGACTCTATTAGGCTGTTACACGCAAACCTAAACATCCTAGTTGTTTTTGAAATTTTCCTAAAACGTTCCTCTTCTCTCCTTTGCAATTGGCTCTGATTTTTAACAATTATGTACATGCTTTTCCTGCTTTGATCCATTTTTTTGGAACTTAGTTTTCATCTAAACTCTTCTACACCTCCTAACGGTAAAACCACTACCAATGTCATGAAATGCTACAACTGCTATTTTCATGCAAGGCTGGTATCCCACCACATTTCTAATGATGCCAATCTTCAGTTGGCCGATAGTCTTACCAGTTTCTTCCATATGGAGAGACTCTTCCCTAAGTCTTCAAAGGAACAAGGCAGGTAACGCTATTGTCATTTAAAAAAAAAAATAAGTAAACCTTAAGAAATATCTACTTAGTTTAATTCAGGTCTTCAAATGACAATATTAAGTTCCATAATGAAATGATTATACTTTGCATAAGACAACGAGTTTATCAGCGATTGCTCCTAAAACCAATTGATAAATGCAAATTTACCCAACTGAGTTTTTCCTTATTTTCCAAATATTACTCTCCTGCCCACCACATCCATAGAATCTATACTTTTGTATTCATAGAAACAATTTCTTCCAGAAAAAGTATCCAAAAAATTTAGAGAGACAACAGTAGTCCTACACTAATGACTTTGAAGCCTTTTTATAATTTTTTTTTTCCATTTCTGGTAGTTTGATAGAACAAATCTAAATGTAAAATTGAGTTTGAATTTTATTTAAAAAAAAAATCAAGCTTTTCTGATTGTGAGTTTCTTTTCTATCACGATTCCCACTAATTCATTCAGAATATAAAAAGATAAAGGTTTAATGCATGTGTGAAGCAGAAAAATATTTTTTGTTCTTTTTGGCTAAGGATAAGTCTGCAGTAGAAATCATTAATTCTGTAATTCAAATGAGAAATTGAAGGACCTGAAATTAAGCTACTTACTAAGCCTTACGGGCACTTAATGAAAAGCATCATCTTTCTTCACATTGTGCAGAGGAAGAACTATTCATAGGCAAAAGAAAATATATAAAGGCAGAAATTCTAACTCCTTGCTAGCTTTCTTTCTTTTTTTGATACCTACATCCCCAGCTGTAATGCTCCAAAGAAAAGCATCCTCAGTAAATCAAACTAAGAAGGATGATCTTAGCAGAGGTGTCTGCATCACTCGATAGTTTGCTGCAGTCTTCTACTAACAAAGAACAGGCACGGCATTGCGGCTCTGATTTCAAACCGATCCTAGATGTGAAATGATCACAACAGCCCAGGACAGACGCAGAGCACTGAGGGAGGCTCACTGTGCTCAATGTTTACCGCCTCACGGGAACTGGCTGCAGGGAGAAAAGCTAAACCCACTCTATTCATCTGTGTCATATGATAAAGTATTTTTTCAGTAATATGGTGATAATCCTGGCAAGAGTCTAACAAAAACAGGTTTCAGAGAATTTAACAGAATGTCTTGTGAACTTTTTAACTTAGAAATATGTGAGCATGAAACTAGTAAACCCAGATACATGTCCGCTGGGCTCCTGGTATCACATGTTCATAGAAGCATATTTCATCACCTACTGTTGAAATCTGTGCAACAATAAGGCTGTCAACTGATAGAAAAAAATGATAGCTTGTTCTGTGCCGGGAAAAAAATAGAGGTTCGTAACAAGTCCAAATATTCACATACAGTCTCTTGTTCTAAATTTAATCACTTGCTAGAATAAATAAAATCATCATCCTTATTTACAGTTACTACCCTAGAGAGTAGAATGAACATGATCTGTCTCACTTGGACATAATTCAACCTACATTTAGATCTAGAAAATGAGGTTTTGACACTGTTCCTCAAATAAGAAAGTCTTTCTCCAGTACTAAATCATCTTCTTGGGAAGAGCACTACAATAAAACCATCAAAGTACACCGTGAATGGACATTTCAAAATACACTCAACTCTTGCCAGGAGTTTTAATAAAAATCCATGAGTCTCTATTCTATTTATCTATTAGTAGACCAAATAGATTCATTCATTAGATTAATAATTGATGCACCAAAAAGCACAAGGAGCGTGGCCTTGGACAAATGAAGACACCCGATTAAAGTCTGAGAATGGAGGTGGAGGAGTCAGGAATGGGAGAGGCCAGCAGGGAGAGAGATCTAGGGTTAGCATTTGCTAAACAGTTTTTGATCAGAAATACCAAAGGAAATCTATATAAAACCACTGATTCTAAGCCCCAACCCCATAACTAGTGTTGATTAAATTATTATTTTAAACTCATGATTATGCTCATTTATGGATTTGGGAACCACTGAATTAAGGAGTTCATGTACTACTTTGTCCACTGTATACGCGTGGGAATCTATTCAGTGGAATGAAATGAAATTGGCGGCACATTTCTGCAGTGATTGCTTTAGAAGAACATCCAAATGTCAAGAGCAGAAATGAGTGTAAGAGAAAAATAACGAAGAAAGGTCCCAATACTATATTAAGGAAAAGAAAGAAACGAGAAGCGGAGGAAGCTGGGTCTTTCAGGAGCAAACATGCTGAGAATTTAAATTAAAAATTAAAGACCTTTGTTTCTCAGTTAGAAATTTTACCTCATTTATAATTCATATCTAGACACAGTGTCAAAATACCAAAAAAGCTATAATGCCCAGGTTCTATATTTTGAAAGCAAGTTTCACGTTTTGCCTACTGTGTTAAAGTGTTGGAAGAAAATAATTAAGGTGATGTAACAGATTTAATTTTGGTAGTGGGGCAGGATAGGGACTCACTCCGCAGGAGGAACCGCTGGGCATTAGGAAACATGTGACTCCAAGAATTCTCTTCCTGGAGACAAATGCCCAGATATCACTTCCCATTAACAGACAAGGTGAGTGTTATTTCCCAATATGCAGAGACAAAAGACCAGCCAGCCACTGGCACAGCAGAGTCTGAAGAAATTAGGAGAATTACAGAGACCAGAAGAAAAGACAGAAGGTCAGGATGGACAGGGAAGTAAGAGCAGCACTCAGTGCAGCCAAGGGGGCAGCAAAATTTCCAGGAAGAACCTGTGTGTGTTGAGATCGTACAGAAGTAAAGCTCCCTGCTAGACCAGGAAACCTAAGGCTTATTCTGGAGTTAGATAACCAGGAAAAACCCAGTTTCGTAAGGCAGATATAAAAAGCAACATGATACAAAGTCACAAAATGACAGCTCAGTGATGACCGGGACAGAGAAACAGAATATATATCGCTAGTGTCACGCTCTGAGTAGAGTACGCCATTATTAAAAGAAAACAACATGATTTCCTGACCAGACCATTAGTACTTTCACGTACCCCACATGAGATGGTGCTATCATTTCAATTGCCAAGACAGGCTAGAATCGTCTACCTCAGAATAATCGCCAAGATTTTTAAATCTAAGGCTAAATGCCTTATTTGGATGGACGGTGTCTTTGCTTGTTTATCTCTGTTTCATAGACAAGAAAATTGAGTCTTACACAGATAAAGCAATTTACTCTATTTCATGCTGCCAAGGAGTGGCAGAGCTTGAGTGTAAACTGAGGTGTGTTTCTCAATGCTGTGCCACAAATGCTTAACCTCTGCAGCATTGCCTAGAAACAAACCGTACCCAAGAAAATTCTAACCAAGATTTTACTAAATGTAGATGAAATGGCAATAGGCTTTGCATCTAGCAAATTTCATGGGACAGTAGAACCGTTCCACAAACAAAAACTTTGTGCAGATGAGCATGCAAACCAAGAATAAGACAATGCCAGAAAAGACACTGAAGACCAGTAGCAAAGGTTGCTTCTTGTGTCGAGATGTCACAAGATCATTGTGAGTAAATCCTGAGTTATAGAGAAACATTTTTGTGCAATATTAACTGTAAGCTGTTATACTTGTTGCTAATATAAAAAATCTTTTATTTGAGTCTTATTGGATTATTTTACCCCCTAAGATTTTATTAAAGAAGTGAGGAACCGGATTCATTTTATAATTACTCCACAAGAAAGACCCTTCAGAAGAACTTACAGGTCACTGTCTACACACACAGTCAAGAGTTACGTAACTTTTGCAAAGTGAAGATGGCTCCTCAGTTAAAAATTATCACAAAACTCCTACTTCATAAAAGCCTAATGTGTAACTGACAGGATGAATTTAAAGTTTATTCTTGGGTGATCTAAAGCATATTGGTTTGTTAATGTCTTTATAAACACATTGATATTTTAATTACATGTTGACTTCAAGATTCCATCTCGTTACATTATTCAAATACAATTGCACCAAATATATGGTAAATTTAAATTTCTACATAAAGTATGTTATATTCCTTAAACACAATTACACCTGATAATATAACATGACTAGGGTTATCTGTCTTCTGACTGACCCTGTATTAATTTTTGCAGACACCTAGATTTTCACGTTTCACATAAGCTTAAAATGCATGGCAGAGTTTATGATACTGAAAGGTAGAAAGAAAATTTCTGTAACTTTTTATGCCTTTGTGACTTCAAGAACACAAAATATGTTTTTGCCTCAACCTTTTTTTAAGGTATAAAAATGAGGAAGTTCTTTATTAACAAAGTCATATTTGAATGCAAAAAAGTGTGCTTTTTTACTCTTGATTGAATTTTTGGAGAACTCTGCCAATTGATCCACAAAATATTGTTCTCAGAGATACTTAAAGATTTATTTCAAACTCATGTATTTTCCTCTTTGTCTTGTAAGGAAGTATGTGAGTTGATCATCAATTTTGAGTAATGTGCGACATAAACAATTTTATAATATTTTGTGATTTGTATCATCAAATCAATGTGAACTACTCCATTTCTTATTGTATATTTAAATATAAAATATATATAACTTAAATATTTTATAAAGAATGCCTTTTTATTTATAAAGTACAATGCATTAAAGTGCATTACTTTTTAAAAAACACATATATCTTTAAAAGCTGTGTTTAAATTAATGTGTTGATGATAAGGTAATTTGGATATTTAAAGAGATATTCTTGCCAATTGTTTTTATTACAAACTGAAGACTTGTTCCATTGTGTGTCTGTACAAATGTATGTTTTATTGAATAAAATGTTCCTAGTTGTCTAGAATGGAGGTCCATAGTAGGAAATTGTAACAAACTGTAATTTATATATAGCCACAATAAGCAAATAGGGATGTAAAATGTAGTCTATTCTGTAATAGCAAATTTACTTCCTCTTTACTGAATGAGAACACTCTCAACTCCAATCCAAGCCAAGTTTTAAACCAGGCTAAAGAAAATGTAAAGGCATGTAAGTACATAACGAAAAGCATAAAATTTTAAATGAAGGTGATTAAACTCAAGAATGCAGATCAAGTACCTAAAAGTACATAAACACAGATATTAAGCAATTTACATTCAGGAAGTGGAAATACCAATGGCATGTACGCCAGCAGGATCACTGGGGAAATTTTCAAATGTAGTTAGACCTAGTTATTTCTTTCCTACTCTAAAGTCTGATAACATGCTCCTTAAAAGGGCATAAAGGATTCAAAATAATACTAATAATGCAAAATGCAGAGATCTTTGTTACCCAGACCTTACTGGTTCTATGGAGAAACATACAAAGGAGCTGAAGTTCAAATTCATACTGTGACCCCATTAGGTTATAAGTGGAGTATGACCCCTTGATGATCTGATGTCAAAGGTCTCCCAGTGTCTAAGCTCCCAGAAAATCTGCCCTGGCCCCTCTTGCGCCCACCTCTCTCTAATCCCAAGATTCTAGAATTTCTTTGGGAACCACATGAACCAAATTCATGTTGCAGAATTTGATTTGATGTTGCCTGTGTTAAAATCTATATCCTGTTATATAACTAATAGTAGAGGGACATTCAAGTGGGTATAAGGACGATACAAGGCATTTTCCTAAATGAAAATACCCCAGATGCTATATATTAATGGTCCTTAACATGTTTTCTAGAAGTCCAAAGCCCTCAAACAATATTAAATGTCACAGTTTTCATACATATGTACATTTTATTATGATCGAAAAATATTCTTGATAGGAAAATAATCATGATGCTTATTTACGATGATAGTTGAAGAAGTGATTAAGATAAGAATGCAAATTCAGGCAGGCTTTTATGTCAGGACAAAGGCAACACCAGAGGAGAATCTAAACTCTTGTCAGATGTGTCATTTCAGGTGTGGGAGCAGGTGCACATAAATAAGGTACAATATAAAAATGGCTTCCAATCAAGTTCCCGGAGGACTTATATTAAAGCCATTTAACTTTTCCATAGTTTTATTTCAGAGCTTATCAGGGAAAATAGATTGGTTTCTGTCCCTTGGTACTGAAGAGGAGAATCTATAGAGCCAATAACCCAAAAAGTGAAGACTTTATGTTCACCTTCAATTTGCTGAGGAAATCCAAGTAAAGCCAATATCTAACAGTCATTCAAGAGAGAAAGACAAAAAATAGATGGTGAGAATGAAACAGAGAGAGAGAATAAATCTCATTTACCAGGTATTTACTCTCTACCGGGATCCAACACTGGCCTATGTTGTTTATATATTAACTCAGTGAATCCTCAGAAAAATGCTCTAAGGTAGAAATATTATTATCATCATCATTCTCATTTTTAGTATGAAAAACCTAAGGCACAGGTAATTTAATAACTTGCCCAAGGTCACATAGCTGGTGAGTGACAGAACCAGAAAATGACAAAAGGGACCATCTGACTCCAAATACGCTGTTAGCAGCCAGACTATATTTGTGTGTGTTTAATGACATTTATCCAAAATAGTCCTCTGTACTTTTCCCATTGTTAGCTTCCGGAGAAAAAAAGAAAACTCAGTATATGTAGTCATTCACTTCTGTCTTAATTTTTTTTTTTTTTTTTTTTTGGTGTTATTTAAAGGTTCCAGCTGAAATATTTTGTCTTAAATAAAATTCTCTAATCTTTAAATTTCATTTATCTCATACACAGCTAATATATAATACAAACTACTTAGAGTTTATAAAGACAGCTCATCTTTCTTTAAAGTCAAAATCTGAACCAAAAAGATATAACCTTAAAATTTTTCTCAATACTAAAAGTAACATTAAAAAAACTATGACAATTATGACATAGAAGACACAGAAAGAAATGTTATAGTTAATTAATGATTGGTCCCAGTGTGGCGATATCTCTTTTTGTCAAAGGGTCTAGGGCAGAGATCAAATTTTCAAATGACACTGCTTTATCTTTTACACAAAGACTTAATTGTAATGATATATTGATAGAGTTGTACCTATAAAATACCCATTTGGAGTTTTTAAATTTCTGGATTCAATCAATTCATCAAGCAGATATACCCCAAGAACTTGCAAGGTTGAAAACCACACCCTAAATGTAGAGGAAAAAGACAGACAGACAGACATGTCCTCAAAGAGATTGCAGTCTGCAGGGGAAAACAAGGGTATTTAGTGAATGAACGCAGGAACACAAAACGAACATTTCAGTAGAGTGGTGCAATGTCTTATTTTCCAGACAGACAGCACGCCAAATATTAATCTATAGGGGTAATAGATTCCACAGTCAATACTTCACAAGTTTGAAATACTTTTTAATCCGCATTTCCATGGAAACACATTTCCGGTTGCTCAGATCTCAAACACAATTCTCTAAGATGTCAGAGAGTTCAAAGAAAATTGAATGACTCTCATTAATATTAATTCAAATATATTTTTAAAGGGATTGCAGGTCTTCACTATGATTTTTTTTTTTATAATAAATATAACAGGTCAGTTTCCTCGGGAAGCAAACTCTAAAGGTTGGTGTAAAAGATATTACTTGTTAAATATTCTCAGGACTAACACATGGTTAATTTTAAAAACAAAGCACAGTGACTATAGATTAATTATTACAGAGAAACTTTCTTGTGTAATATAAACTGTAAATTGTTATACTTGTTTTTAAAATGATTATATGATAAATCTATATAATTTTCCAGTAAATTCCCTGGGTTCTCACTGAATTCTTTTCTCCCAAAGTTTTTCGTTAAACAACTGAACATCCCATGTCACTCTCGTTGCTGGGAAGACCAGCTCTGTGGAGAAACTGTCAGGTCCTCCTCTACACGGCCCAGGGCTATGCATGGGTTACGCACTCCTAGGAGACAGGGCCAGTCTGGTGAGCTGAGCTGTCTGCGCAGTGACAAATGAGACTTGGGAGTTTAGTGCCCTGATGTCACAAATGTTTCCACTTACTTATTTGCAATAAATCTTCCTAAACCTGACTAAATTTATAATGAAAACTTCCCCACTAGGATTCTAATGGGAGGTTTAACAAAAATGTTAACCAAGTTTTAAAATGATAGGCTCTTTGAACTTGATTAGAGTATTGTGATTATGAATCATACAAATTTCAAAAGAAGCAAGCCAAATTTTAGCTAAAAGTTATTTTAAAATGATTTTAGGATTCAAAAATGCAGAAAGTTATCATAATCATTATCATATTGTCCAAGTATCCTTTCGTCCCAAGGGAAGCTGATGATCAGATCTAAGGACTGTACTCATTCATTGTCTAGTCATTGGCAGAACTGTCTGATGCGAGAAGCAGTCAAAAATCATTTTCAGCCTCACTTGACATGGTGCCTGGATCACTTATGTAGCGAGCACACTATTGTCTGTGGCATCATACTCTCTGCCAGCATCTAGAGTCTCTTAATTTTGTAGCGTGAACTCAGAGGACAGGTATCAGTAGCACTCTACCAACTTTTCCAGAAAAAAACACAACAAAGAACGATCATCTACCATCATTCATGACCCTGTTACCACAAAATGAGTATTTTAATGAACATTATTTCATCTCAGAATCATCATTTACTATGGATGTCTGTCCATCTTTTATAAAATGAGTATATGTTAAGAAATTAAACTAGTGTTGCAATAAAGATAATCATCTTTACTATTTCCATGACTCAGCAAATTATTTAGAATTGATAGCTAGCACATAGCTGCCGAGCTTGCAGTAATCCTTTATTTAATGATGTGTTTCTATGAGATAATTACTGCATAATGCTTTCTTGTTGTATTGTTGACGCTAATCTCATAGTAACCTTAGAAACTCAGTCTCATGATAATACGGTATTTCTTATCACTCATTTCCAGTTAATTTTCATCTCAGTGAAGGCCATTCTCTCTTTTATTTCAGCTAGATATGTATATTTTAAAATATTTTCATACATTTTTTCCATAGAAGTTTGAATACAAAAAGCACAAATCTTTAACAAATTTACATCTTCAAAATTAATTCAAGACCAACTGACTATGCCACATTAACACTGGTGTTGCAGTAACAGCTATCTGTGATTTTCACCTCTATGGAAATAACATATAATTTTATTTAACATTTCTTTTCTTTGAAAGTCCTCAAATTATATACTTCTGCATTTTTATAGGCACTGAGAAAAGAAATACATAACACGGTTTGTGGAATTAGGCTACACAACCACTAGAGTTCTTGCCTATGCTCTGGGAATATTAGAATATTGGGAAAAGTTTGATAACTTTATTGCAAGTCACAGAGAGTCCAGGGATACTTAAAATATTAGCCTGTACCTTTTCCCTTTACTTGCATAGGGTCCAGAAATCTGATGGAGAAGAATTTGAAATTAGTCTCTGTATTAGTTTAAATATATTAGATTTTATATTAGTTTCTATATATTATGTGTATGTGTGTATATAAACCTCATAATCTTTAGATAATACTTTTGGTGATTTAAAATAAAACTGCTTCAGTAAATAGTATTTTAACAATATTTTTCCAATTTTAATGTCTTCATAGTTTATCTATCTTAATTGCAATAAATGTTTTTACCCAAGTGCACTGACCTATAGGTTTTTACATGGCATTATTTGTGTTCATTTATTTACTGACATGTTATCTCTTTTCAAAAAAAAAAAAAAGTTTCAAAATAGTTTAAAAGAATTGAAAGCCACAATTAGGTTATTATAAACCTAATAAGAGAGAAAAGTGCCCAAAATAAAGAAAATATAATTACATATTAAGAGTAAGGGTCAAAATGTTTACTGTTTGATTTTAAATTTGACTCTTAACTTTCTAACAATTAAGACCAATTAAGACACAAGGAAAAGGTGAGTGGAACAAGATCAATCACAAAGATCAATTGAAAAGAACAACAGTGCCCTGTGAGAAGCAAAGGTTTTCTTAATATTTCATTTTAGGATGTGGAATAGTGTAATAGAAATGCCCTTAATAGCATTTTTTGTTTTTGATTTTACAGCAAATGTGAAAGAATATTTTATTTTTACTTGCAGGTAAAATTTGACAAATTCATGTCATTAAAACATTATTCAGGAATTTATCTATAATTTCGATTCTTCACCAACGGTGGTAGTGTGGTGATTCTTATGCCTTAGTCGGAGATGTTTGCTACAACGATTAAAACTCCAGGGATGGGTATCTCAAACTAACCAGTGGAGAGGATTCCTGATAAAAGATGTTCTTACAGCAGAAAATAGAAGTAGATCCATTGATTCATAAAAAATCCTTTTTGATCTTTCCCTTTATTTGGATGATGAGCATGCTACAGATCATCTACCAGTACAATCTGATATAAAAATAGCAACCTGTGATGAGACACATAACCAATGCGAGCAAACAGCCCCCAAAATCATGAAAAAGTAAAATAATATTGAATACTACAAGATATTGTTAAGGTGTGAAGTCCGTATGTAGGTGAGAAAGAATTCTCAAACACAGTTTAGGATAGAAAGAATTACAAAGTGGAGAGGAGGAGGGGGAGAGATGGGGGAGAGAGAGGGGGAGGGAGAGGGAGAGGAAGAAAGATCAATCAATCAACCTAAATTGATTACCAATCTAGAACTCCATAGCCCAAAAACCTTACATCCCATGCAGCCTTTCTCAAGAAACCACTGCAGGGAAAGCAACCTACAAAAGGGAGTAAGTTACACACAGCAAAGGTGCAGGACACCAGGACCCAGCAGTGGAGGCGTGAGGCTAGGAGCCGGTGCTGGTGAAGGGATACTCTAGGTCTCTGTGCAGCCAACTGCAGGTCACCAGGACAGACTGAAGCAGCTTCAGAAAGAGATTAAGCAGATCGATTACTTGTTTTCCTCAACTGGGATGAGAAGGCATTTTCAGTTTCTTCCAATGTATTAGGAGAAGGAAGGTGAGGACTGTGGGTTGGGGTAGAATTAGAGGATGGTATTCTCATGAAACAGTAGGAAATAAATAGGTAATTTATGAGAGACATAATCAATAGTAGCAGTATAGGCATATTAATTAGCAATAGGGGAGTAAATACCAGAAGAAATCACTTAATAATTTAAGTGAGTCTGTCTCTCTGGCACAAACCTCAGTAGGCTGGAGCTTGGAGTGGTTTGGCACGTGATATTTGTTTTAATTATTGGTAGTATTTATGTTAGGTTCTTAGTATCATTTGGGTTTAAAACATGTATTACTTTGCTAAAACCATGATGCATTTCTTAGAAAGTGAGTAATGAGAAAGTGTTATTTGTTACCATCAGTCACTTTGGTAAGATATCTTAACACAGTGAAGAGGAGCAGAGGAATCAGAGGCACAGAGCAGTGTTCAGAGCTGATTGGAGATGCAAATTGTTTGATTTTAGAACGGAGTAGATGACAATAGATTTGTATCCCTGAAGTAGATATTTCAATGGATAAAGAGAATTTGATGATTTGCATGAATGGAGACAGGAATAACAGAATAATGGAGCCAGGTTCCAGGGACCATGAAAGAAAATGGGCTCAAAATCGTGAGTAGAAGATTAATCCCCCCTAGTAGAGTAATAAAGACCTTTAATTTAAGGTTTATTTTATTCCAGTCACAAAGTATCTCATTTTGACAGCACAATAACTGTATAATGCAGTCTTTATGATTTCCATTTTAAACTGCAAAACCTGAATTCTAGAGATTAAGTTGTAGAGCAAGGATCTGAACTGTCTCAATCCTAAACCTGTGAGGCCAAACTTTCTAAGTCCTAGTTTTATCAGGAAATTTGTAAGGAATAGTAACGGCTCTTTTATCAGGTTATTTTAAAGATGATTTAAAATATGCTGAGAGCATAGTGTCACAGCTGAACAAGAATGAATGATAGGAATAATTTAGTTCTCATTATTCCAACTTCTTATTTGCAAATGAACAGTTACAAAGAAAAATAAGTCTGATGAATTAGAATTGAACTTGTAGCTACATTCACATTATTTTGTATGGCTAAAATATCACTTCCAGGCTAGGAAATTACTTTAAAATCATACCAGAAATAAATACCAGGTAATTTCTTGTTCAGTAAAAATACAAAATGGAAGGAAGATCATGTATACTTTTTCAAATCAGGAGTTTGAACAGATTTAAACAATCACAACTAATCTCATGTTTGCCAGGGAACACTAAAAGTTTTGCATAAAATCCATTAGTAGCAGAAAAAACAGACTCACAAAATATTGACCAAAGTTACAATTGAAAATTAATATTTGCATTTAGCCTTAATACTTAGAAATGTTGTGGGTATGCATGGGTACATTGAAGTATATGACACACACTTGTACAGAAAACTATGCAGTAATGCACACTAGTATTATCTTTATATGCTAATGAGCTTGTGACTAGGTGCCCATGAAGCCAGGGGACAAAGATACTAGGCTACCATGTGATGCAACACATCAACATGTGCTGGTTAGATTCACTTTTAGTTACTGAGTTCTTATTTTTCAGTTTCCCACTTCTGAAAATCAATTTTCAGAGACAAAGAAACCTTCAATAGTGGGGGATTCTTTCTTCTTTCATCTAAATTTCAAGTCACAGAAGCCAGTTACAATAGCAAAATTCACTCTCTTAACTAAAATTGAGGAATAATAATTGGAATGAAAACCCAGAGAAATGCATGACAGCATGACTCTACTTCAGTGATAGCAACCAGATAATACCTGCATGTATGTCTACCTCCTGGAATTAATTCTTACATACCTCTGACATCATACTGGTGCTACTCTTTCTAATTCCATCACATGCATTTAACCTCTCTTCACTACCTAATTTCTTTTTTAAGTATCAATATAATAAAGAACCTACACAACCTATCAGAGAACAAAGTTATATAAAACATTACTAATAAGTCACATGATGTATACAACCAACCATTTGTCTCAAACTCATTTGTTACATAGATTGTATCCACTTTCTATTAACTTATTAACTTAAAAGTGTATGGCTAGATAAGACCTGCTAGAACTACTTGACTTCAAAAAAAATAATCTGGCAATCCAAATTTTTTGTGCAGTAGATGAAATTTAATTGCACATAACAAATTAAATTAGTTAGATTAATATAACACAATATTTGTTGCTGGCTTGTCATTCCATTTAAATATTTAAAAGGACTCTTTCCAAATCCTCTCTCTATCCAAGACAATATGCTGCATTAGCTATTCAGTTCAAGAGCAAGCTGTCAGCCTCACTTTCAGTAAATGATTTTAGTTTATTTGATACATAGTAACCTATGCCACTGTTACAAAATTAATCCCAGAGAGTCCCAGGCATAGGAAGCTGAGTTCACTTGGAACCAAATCCTGGCATTTATCAGGCAATGATGCTTGGCTTAAGATTTTTGTCCTAAATAAAACTAGAAATACATATAAACCATTTGGTAGGACAGCAGTTACATCTGGATATTATGTGGGGGGAAAAAAAAACACCCCTTACTATAATCTGAACTCACCTGTCTGGATAGTAACATAAAATCAGTAAACCTATGGATAAGTTAGAACCATCTCAACATTGTGCTTCCCATGGAAAAGAGGCTGAGCTGCAACATTAACTTGCAGCATCAGAAATTGAAACATCATATCTCCTTTCACACTCTGAAGGAAATGAGAGAGAGGGAGCTGCCAGACATTTGGGATTTAGCTATTCTTTTGGCAAGAAGTAGTGTATCAAATCAGTGGTTTTGCTCTTCTGAAATGACCTAATGACCTTTAGCCTTAGCGATCACCTAAAGGCATGACCTCTATTGCTTCCCTATACTATTGAACATGAAGGCCAGGTTTCATCATGATTATGAATACTTATATTCAGGACTTTCCTGTGTGTGTGTGTGTGTGTGTGTGTGTGTGTGTGTATGTCACTGTCTTTAAAAGTTTATCTCCAAGGTTTGCAAGAACATAGTTCTGTTTTAGCAAGAAATGATCTTAGGTAATTCATTATGACAAAGAAGAAAATGATGTTTATCAGGGAAACTATTTCTATACATTTTTTTTCACTAGTCATTAATAATGTCCTTGGCTTCAATGTAGTATAACTGGCAAAAAAAAAAAAGTTATTGGATTCAAAGCACCAAATAAGATGAATATATATTATATCAAATATTTTCAAATTTCCTTCCATTTAATTATCCCTCCCAAAAGAATTAGATTTTTATTTAGAGTCTGATATGTGTAATTGCAAGTTAAACCTGTGTCTGGTCTTTAATAAACACAAAGGATGGATGAAGCAGTCAAGTTACATTATGTATTGCTTCCTTTTTCTGTCCTTATGTCCTTTAGTGTTCTACCCTTTGAGGTAAGCTACACTGGAATTGGCAAAAACAGGATTTCTCTCAGCCTTCTCAACATGTTTAAAGAGAAGAAAGCCAAAAGAATGTCCTATTTAGACAAAAGTCTCTCTTTCTCTCTCTCTTTCTCTCAGACATGGGTAGTCAGGGAATAATGGCAATTCTTATCTACCGGTTCCATTCTGAGACATCCCTTAGATATTTCTACCAGTTATTTCTCTGGAGCAATAAAAACAATTTCCATATATGTATCCATGTTGTCCTGATATTTAGTATATACTACAAAGAAAGGAAAAGATACACTTTCAATCAGATGGTTTAGCTGTATGGGTTTAACAGAAAATGTGTGTCTATGCTGTATAGGAAGCTTGTAAGAGAATATAAATAAGTAAATATCTTTTCAATTTAAACACAGATATTACTCAATAAAGAAAATAATAATTTAAATGTTCTCATTCTCATAAAAGCAAAAATAAGGGAAAATAAAACTGTTGCTCTTTATCACATTTTTAAAAAATAAAATATCAGCAAACACAAAGATTTTTTTTTTTTTTTGGTTGTTTCCAAGTTTATACCTATTTTCCTTACGGTGAAGTATGAGAGTAGAAATTCTTCTAGAGGTGTTGACATTTTCCATTACCACAGATTGTCAAATTTTCTGTATAAACACTTGAATACTTTTTCAAAATTGGTATTCTGGAATGTAAGGAAGCAATGTTCTTGATATTGTCTTAGGAATAATGTAAGATAGCATTTAAAACAGAAAATTCAATGGACTCTCAATTTATGATGTGGAGATAAAATTTAGATTTATTACCTATTGATGGATAATATGAAAATAACTTAGTCCTAACCTGAAGAGCACATAGTGTTTAAACAAAATAACAGTGCATAGATGGAACTTGTTGTCCCAATGGATAACTCAGTAAAAACTATCCATCAAGTAAACTGGAATCAAAATATGTAGTCCAAGCATAGATCATACATTATTGTGTATGCAAGGCATACACAGACCTCACCCCCTCGCAACGATATTGTACTAAAAGCAAGACAAGAGGCACTCGCTCCTTTAGTAACACGAAGAAATTCCAGCAGAGACTCCTAGGCTGAATGTGGATGAAACCTGAGCTGGATGTGACTGAAAGAGACAGGATTCAGACACTCCTCATCTTGCCTCAAATGTCTCCTGATGACTAGCAAAATGACACAGCTTCTACCCTTACAGGGAAGTTCTTGGAATTTTACCAAATCACCCCTCTACCTCCTTAAAGCTTTAGGGACTATCCAAGTGAGATACTGTTTCTCTCCTTTTCATGCAACAATTTTACACTTGAATTTGTCAGCCTCTTTACTTCGTTCTCTGACATTATCAGAGATACTTTAGGGGCAGAAGAAAAGCATGAGGATGAAATCACTTTGGTACATTTGACATCGTTTGTAAGGCAATGATGCTTAGTCAAAAGCCTTAAATCCACAAATAAGTCAAAACCCTAATATAAATACACAACAATAAAACACCACAAACAAGTTCAAAATTTTAATAGAGCTTAGAGGCTTTTAATTTTTGAAGGATACAGTAATAGTTCACAGAAAACAACTACCACTAAACCTGAAAATACCGTGAATCTTAGAACCTCCAAGGTCCTTAGCAGTAAGAGTTTACCTGTGTTCCCTTCAGGACATCGTAATTAACCTACCTTGGTGCAAAGTATTTTAGTTCAAGTCACAGATTTCTGAGAGAACAAAGCTGATTGGCCTAATACGCATCAAGCAAACCACTCACACACGAACAGCAGGCCTTTGAATAAGTACAGCTTCTGGGTGCCCATCCCTATATATTCATTTGTTGGAATCATTACGAGAGAAGAGAATCACGGTGAATCAGGGCAAGAGTCTAACTGGTGCTCAGGTGGGATGACACCTTTTGTACTTTATTATAATTAAGGTGTATCTAGATAAGTAAATAAACAGTAAGAAATGAAGAACAGTAATGTAAACTATCAGGGAACTTCAACTCTGCCTCTCATCTAAAGCATTTACTGCTCCAGAATGAGCATATTTTGAAAAATATGATATTGGGCATTTTTAATGCTCCATTGCCAAACAAAACAAAAACCAACAAAGCAAAAAATCCAACACAATATCCCATAAAAACATACGTACATGTATTATACAATGTATCTTATCGTTTCCCTAGCCAGCATCCATCCTTTCTCCTTTGTACCTGAACATCTGTTTTGTTCAAGTGTTCACTTTCCTTCATGCATATGCATCAAGAGAAGATGACATGACCCCCACATGGGGAAGGGGGGGTGACACACCTGAGGATATCTCTATTTCCTTTACCCGTGATCAGCTCAGAATGTGAACAAAATTATCCATTTGATGTATTTATATATTTATTGTCATAAACATCTTTTTTACAATATCATCTTGCTATCCATTTAAATGTTATAATTCCACATCCCCATGTAACCCATCCTGCTCTTTAGGAAAGAACAGAGATATAATTAGAGTGTGTCTTGAAGCACTGAGAACATTCATCATTCAAATCTCTTTCAGTAAACAAATTGACTCTTTGCCCTTACAGTCCTCTTAAACAAGATGTATTGCTTATTAGTTTATACAAATTGCATATGTTTATGTGTTTGGGGCTGGAAGAATTCCTGCTACCATCTCATTTTCTGCCCTGCTTTCAAGCAGAACCAGCTCTAGCAAATCTCAGGAAAAAAAGAAATTCGTTTTTTATGCAGATGAGTTTGTGGTTGGCTATATCATACTATACTTATATAGCTCTTTAAATATATTGTATATACTTAAGTATCTTCAATTTTGAATATATACTTTTAAACCAATAGTAAACATCCAAACTCTATAAAAAATATTCAGAACTTCAGTAAATATTTAATGTAAAATCCCAGAAAATTATACATCATAGTACTTTAGTTTAAGAAGATTTTTAGTCAATTTAGGGTGTATCCCAGAGAGTGCTTAGGATAGGGGGAGTTTTGGAACTTGATATAACATAAAATAACAATGATAGTAGCAACAATATTACCTAATAGTTATTAAGCATTTCTGAGGTCCCAAATACTTGCTAAACATTTTACATAAATCGTCATATTTAATAATCTAAGACCACAAAAGTAGATGCTGTTAATATTCAATTTCTGCACATGAGGAAACAGACTTAGTCCAGATCATTAACTTATTTGAACTCTCAAACTATTAAAACAAGGGCTGAAGTCATGTGCCAACAAAACGGCATTCTCTGCTCTCTGTCTGTAGTATAGAGAGAGGCCATCACTCTCACCAACAGCAGCAGAGATGCACCAGGTGTGCTTTCTAGACTGATGTATTGTTTAGCAAATTAACTCCTCATACGGAGAGAATTTATGATCTGCCTGTAACAGTGCCTCAGGAAAGTAGAGACTAGATGAGGAATCAGTTAGCTATAAAAGAATAGTGACATTCTTCAGCTGATCAGAGTGAAAAAAAGAACCACCAGGCTTAAGGATATCAGTTAAACGGACTTTAGCAAAAGCGTTAGTATGAGGGACCAGGGAATGTTAAGTTTCTTAATTTAATTATGTAGCTATGTTTCCCAATAGAGAAGTCACTCCATGGTTTAGGAAGAAAGGGAAATTAATTCAGAACCTCAGATGATTTTTAAAAAAAAATATCCTAGATGTTCGAGTTAACGTCAGAGCCAAAAACTCTTTGGTGGTCCAGACATGACTTCTATTCTGCCCATAGTGACATGTTATGATTATACAGAAAAGGATATAAATGATTACAGAAGAATTCTTCAAAAAATTGTTATCCTTTGATATGTAATTAGATCGTATAAAAGGCCATTTTTAAAGGGATTAATCCTGATGATTATTAGAGCAAGTTCAGAAATAATGATGCCTTACAACTATTATGTACCAATAAAAATTAAAAATTTAAAAAAAGGGCTGGCTGCAGTGGCTCACATCTATAATCATAGTACTTTGGGAGGCCAACGTGGGAGGATCATTTGAGGCCAGGAGTTCACTTCCAGCCTGGGCAACACAATGAGACCCCGTCTCTACAAAAATAAATAAATAAATAATTACAAATTAGCTGGGAGGTGCCACATGCCTATAGTCCCAGCTACTCAGGAAGATGGAACGGCTTGAGCCCAGGAGTTGGGAGTGCAGTGAGCTATATGATCAGGTCACTGCACTCTAGCCTGGCTGGCAGAGCGAGACTGTCTCCAATTAATCAATAAAATAAGACAATTCAAAAAAAGAAATTACAATGCCATTTTAATTCATCAAAAGAAGGTGGAATTAAGGATAGAATGATATTTAAGGCAACTAAAGAGTGCCTTGACAGGTGGCTCCACGTTTAGGCTAACTCTACAGTTGTTAAAACACAAAACCCATTCTGCAATATAGTATAGGCAGATAGGTAGGTAGGTAGGTAGATAGTACTAGGAATATTTCTTCCATTTACTAATAGTAACATCAAACTTTGCATGTATTCTACTTCTCCTAATCCATGATCACTTTGAAAATGTTGCTTCCCCTACACAAATCTCCAATAGTACATCAGTGGTACTATATAGTTGCATTGTATTATCCACCCCCCCCAAAAAAAAAAAAAAAAAAAAAACGGCTGTTCTCCCACAGGCTACAATCTGCAGGCCATGTCACTTAGTTCAGGGAGTGCCAAAGCTCCCATAATACCATGCCATCCCATCATTTAAAGGGACACACAGAAAATTATCTATCTAAATCCAAATAACTTTCCACTCTCTACCAGGTGATATCTGCCAGTGTGGGGACAATTAGAGATGGAAAGAAAAGGTACCACTGGTACATCCATAAGGGCAAATGCCAGAACCCCATCTCCACAATCAAGTACTCAGGCAAATACTCAGAAATCTAGAATCTATTTCTTTCAGTTCTTCCCACTTCACTCTTCAACAGAGATAATAAGAACAGAAGCCTATAAAACACTGCAGAGGACAATAATGTTATAAACACAACCACTTTTTAGTATCTTTGATGCGCTGCTTAACCTTAATCTGTCAAAGGACGAAATGTTGCTTAATATGTGATCTAATATGAAGTCATGGAAGGGGCATTGGACTTTGAATTTATATAAGCCTTCGTTTGAGTTCCAATTCAATGACTTTTAAATTATGAGACTTTGGGGCAGTACATGTTCTCAATAAGTTCATTTTCGTCCCCTGTAAAACTGACATAAACACATTATTGTAGATAAATTTTGTAAGGTTAAAAGGTAAAGTATGTTAAGTAACTCTTAAACAAAATAGGGGCTTAAAGTTGCAAATGTCATAATTATGCTTATTTTATTGGTTCTTAAAAATAACTCATCATTCGAAAATAATTCTCCCAAATGAGGATGATTGAGATCAGTAAGATCATTTCCTACACAGTAAACCTTTCTGGAGATGTTTTATAAAAATTAAATAAGACAATCTTCATTTTTAGTATAGTTACTTTTGAGCATGCAAATATTTTAAATAGAAAAAAATAAATATTGGCATTCATGAAATTCAGAAAATCCTCAAAAATCACAAAACCAAAAGCTTCAAATCTAATAAATTCCTTCTGGATCCCTACTTTAAAATATAAAGACATTTTGAGAACAATATGTAGTGGACAATAACACACACTACGGTCCCATAAACACAAATGAGCACCTTGTAATGCTTGGACTCACAACCTGCTCTGAAATGAGACAAAATCACAGTCTACTATTGTGAAAAAACTCTGGGGTAACAAGCTTCAACTTGAAAATCACATTAGAATGAGAAGGTGAACTTTTAATGAAACTTTATAACTTGCCGGTATCTATTATGTTTATCTGTATTTTCTGTGAGGATTTAATCAGAGATGTCTGAGTAAAAGAACAGATGGAAGCTTTATTTAAATTTAGAGAGAATGGATACCACAAGATGAGCTCAATAAAGAAATTTAAATAAGTTTTTCATCTTGTATAAATTTTATTTAATGATGCATTCAACGTAGGAATTCTAAAATAGCAAAAACACTAACTACGAAACAAGAAGTCCCACCTATGTTTCACACTTGTATGCATAAAAATACGTTCTGAGAACAGAGAAATTTTCATGGTGTTTTCTAAGGGATATTGATTAAATTTATTATTTAAAAGTTCAGCTTTCCTACAAAAGAAAAATAAATCATTCATGATTCTAGGTAATGTCGCGCCGCAGTTGCCAGCAAGTACGACACGACCAGTTGGAGTTCTTCCAGCAGTAGTTTAATGAGGCATCTACAACAGTTACATGGCGAGAGACCTCGAACAGGAAATGCAAGCTGCTTTTATAGCCCCGGATAGGTGTGTCCCACAAGCGTGTCCCACAGGGATAGGTGGAGGGCCTGACTATGCATGTCCTGGGCGGATACACTAGGAGGCCTAGACCGCTCCCCACAAGGTAAGAGAAAGCAAGAATTAGTGTTGGATGCGAAGATGAAAATGTATTTTAAATAAGTATTTTAAACATACTTCTTTTTAATTACTTTTTTTTTTTGCATTTTTTGTTATAGTTTTTGTGTATCCTCCTCCCTGGTTTAATTTTAGGATTTAAATAAAATTAATTTTTGCTAATTTTTGCTAATTTTTTTTCACCATGAGGAATATAAAAATGATGTTTTCCTTTTTAATGACTTTCTTTGTTGGTTCATGGCATATACCCATAAGGCATAACAGAGGTGAAAGAAGCTAAAATATTTACATGAATTAATAAATACTGAGTAGTACCAATCCTTATTAATAGAAAGTGACAACAAAAAGACAGAAACTTGAGGATGTCTGACCACGAACAGGCTACACTGAATGAGAACCAGTATTATATGACTTGTCCTCTGAGAGACCTCTGCAATTAAGGTTGCTTAGTGCACAGAACTTAAGCAGAAAGCCTCAAACTTTGCCTTGAGGGTTGGAATATGGTGTTAAGTGGAAACCAGAGGGGCAGGGAATTGAGAGAACTCCCATAAAGAAACGAGCTCCAGCAAAAGGAGCCCCCAAATGTTCACTCAAGCCCTGCACAAATCCTTAGATTACATCTAAACTGTGCATGCATATGGAAAATTTCAATTTTCTCAGTAAAACCCCACAGCAAAGAGCTGAACAGTTACAGCTGCTATCCAGGGACTATTTTGATTTTTAGGTTCAAAAAGTTCTTTGACTAGTAGAAATAAGGACTGAACACTTAAAAGGAAAGTAAAAGATGCTAGAAAATTAAACATTTTCTTATATGCAAAGAAACAGGGAAAGGTCACAATGGTTGAAAGAAAAGCAGTTAAGAGATTACAAATCTGAGGTGGTCTTTATAAACAAACATAGAGTGACCTACTGAGAATTAAGGCCACAATAGTTGGCTAGATGGAAGTTACCTATAAAAATGGAAAGTATAAAAAAACAAGACAAAATAAAAATGGAAACTAGAACCAAAAATGTAATAATTGTGCCAGATGGTCCTGTGCCTCTTTTTTACTCTTCCTTTCTTACTATTTTCCTCCGGTTCTGAAAAATTCTGTCCAAGAGTGTGTAGGTAAGGAAAACCCTGGTAGGCATCTGTGCCTAGGTGAGGAGAGAATGGGTGGTAGTTCGAATGGGATTTAAGAGCCTGTGTGGAATGAGAACAGGATGTGGGTAGGACGGCACCCAGACGTGGGATGTCGAGTAATCACTAGGAGAGGAGGGCACCCCACAGTGTGGCAGCCCGCCATGCGATACGAGAGCAGGTGCCAGTGGGGGAAAGCCCGAATGTGGGAGTGTGGACCAGTGTATGTAGTCGAAGCTGTAGCAGAGTGATTCGGGTAGAGACATAGGAGGCAAGGGCACACAGCATCAAGTCAAAGCATAAGGCTGCCCAAGGCTGAGACAGTAACGTCTAAATGAAGTATGGTGGACATCCTCTTAAAAAGATGGCTCTCTACAAGGTGTTGGAGCCTGTGTGGTGCAAGGGAAAAGCAATGTCCCGTGGGATGGCAGAACCCTAGTGTGTGAGCACAGAGACAGGTGACATTTTTGTAATAGACTCTAGTAAGGTGGACTGGCTTTTTTCTCCAGAGTAACTTGACACTTGCCTCCATTATCTTTCTTGAACTAATTCAATTAAGTAGAAAGAGTCAGTCTATTCATCAGTGGAAATAGGCTCAGAAGAGGAGACAAAGTGAGAAAGAGTGGGTGGTAAATACATCTTAAAATTTATGTGACCCGGTGCTTATTTATGTTGAAATCAATGTACCCAGTCCTGATTTATGTGCATTTCTTTATCTAGAGTCATCATGCTTCAGGTCTAGAATAGCTTCCCTCTTGAACTAACACACCTGAATATTCAGTGTTCACATTTTTCTGATAACCCATTTTCATCCACACGACCTGCACGTACTGTCCAACCGAATGCAGCCACGTTTTCTTTGGTTTGCAACACTTTTCTTGCCTATGATTTATGTACACTACTTTGTATGTTTAAGAATTTCTATAAGCGTTTAACTAGAGTCACAAACCCAAAGCAATATACATTCTAAGGGGGCTATTTGAAATAACTATTTGTTCAGAAAATATCAGTGAAAACAATGCAATTTCATGTGTTTCAAAAATACTCAAGAATTTATATCTAGATTCTAAGGCACGTGCAGTTAACATTTGCAGAAATGCATTTTCTGCTTCTTTGTTAACAAATCTATCAATACTTTTAGCCGCAGACATGAGGAAAGGGACTTGAACAACAAAACGTGTCCAGTGAGCAGTTCTCTCCTTAGCAATGCCAGAGTTGAATCTAGGGAAAATAAAAAAGGCTTGTAATGAGACATAAGCAGTTGTGAGAAAAAACATCACAGGCAGTTCCTGACAGAAAGACTGAGATTTAATCACCCGAAGCTGCCTTTGCAGCCGCTGCCGAGGCCTATTAGCTTTGCTGTCAGGGCTCCGGGCGTCTGTCAAGCCCCCAGTAAAGCAGACGGATTCGCTGCCAGCGTGGCCCGTGAACAGCAGATGAGCCTCATCTGCCATTTATTTTACTTCTGTATATTTTGATCTTGTGTTGTGTTATCTACAGAAAACACCGAGCCTGTTTATCACCAGAAAAAACATTCAGGGAAAAAATATTGTTATTAAAGCTACAAGAGGCGGAAATGCTTCTTCAGGGTTTATTTAAGCTACTGGGCAGAATTTGGCTGCTGAGGAAAGCAAAACTCCATCCTGACCATAAATCAAAAGGCTTTAAACTTCAGATGAATACAATTAAAATGTTTTCATTTGAAAATGGGGAGACAATAAGAATCATAGTTTATGCGAGACTGTAATGCTTTTACATATAAGCAAGTCCCTTAAGACAGCTGTCAATCACACTGCTTTTCTGACCTTGAATGTGTAACTTAACCTTGTGAGGAGGATGCTGTGGCTAGCTTGTGCTGCAGCACAGGCTTCAGAAATCAGAAGAAAAGGTGAGTGGCAGTGGGCAGGTGAGACATACTCTTTATTGTGGCAGGGGCGGGGAATACAGCAGCAGCAAAAAGCATGGCCGAGAACACGGTGAGGGCTTACACATGGCTCTAGAACAACAGTGGCAACGTGCCATGGGAAAGCGTGATCACGTGGGTTCACACGGGAGATGACACCTGGGTTACCTGAGTGTGCTGACTCACACCTCCCTGGCAGGCCAGCTAACCACTGCGGCAGTCCTCTCAGTTTGGCCTAAGAAACCTGTTGCCTGTACAAATGCAATTTCCCTTACATTCCACCCTCTTCATAATAGGTTTCATGGGCAACACGTGGGCCCATGGGGAAACCTCTTGGGCACAAAGGCCACAGCAACAATACAGGAACAACACAGTATGACCACACCACAGCCAGCAACTCCTAACGCTAAAAGGGCCCAACACCAGAAGGACGAGAGACGCCCCCACCATTGCTGCAGCGGGTCTCCATTAACTGCTGCATGGCCTGTACCTCGCCATCAACGTCCGTCAATGCAGAGGAGACACCCTCCTGTGATCAGGGACATGCACAGCATCCAGTGTGCACGACTGCGCACGTGCCCCCTTGGGCTGCAGGGAGCAGATCGAGGGCCGTGTGGTTCTGCAAAACCACCTTCCTTACCTGGCTGACTTCCCCCACCAGGAGGGTGGAGGCCTGCCTGGTTTGATTCAGGGCCTGAGCAATACGCTCCACTAGGGCGTTCACGTCTGTGTCTACCCTAATGGCTCCACCCCCAGGGGAAGAGATGGCTGCCAGGTAGAATCACCTGGAGTCGGTTTCACCTGGTGCCAGGGGGAGAACACGGCATCCCAGTTATGTGGTTTCTTGGTAAAGGTGGGGAGGACCTTCCCGGGACATATGGCAGTCCCCACGTGCACCTCAAGTGCACCTTCCTGTGCAACGAGCAGGAAGATAAAGCCACCCATGTCGGGCGGTGTCCTGCTGGCCAACCTTGGGCTTTTCACGGAGGTAACCAGACAGAGAGGTCCTTAAACGTGGCCCAGTTATCAGTGCTGACATGCAAAACGGCGGCTCGTGCACGACTGCAATCCACACAGCACGCAATTCAGCCCACTGGCTGCCCTGTCCCTGCCCCGTTTCAAACCAAGTTTCATTAGACTTCATGGCTCCGCTGCAGGGAGACTCCGTCCTTCTAGGTGCGGGCTCTGTCCCCGGGTGTTACCGTGGTCCGAGTCAGCTTCAGACACACGTTCAACAGGACCCAGGACTGTCTGCAACTCTGCTCATCGCTCCAAGCAAGCTCCGCACCTCGCCAGGCACCCCTGATGGCGGGCTGGTTATCCGTGACATCACCCACCCTGCCACGGGGTCCGTGACCTCACCCACCCTGCCATGGGGTCCGTGCTGCACACCAGCACCTGAGACCGCCCTGTTACCGCGTCACAGGCCTGACCAGGGGAGCCACGGCCGACACCCGCTCGCGCATGCGTGGAGTGAGTCTCTGCATCGGCTGCCAATTATCTACTGTAAAAATGACTTCGCGCATTCTCAACTCCCCAAGACGCTGAATTAAGTCGTGTGTGAAGTCCACTTACAATTTCGGGTAGTTCTCCGGCGTCGTCTCACACTGTGCGGGCGGTAGCCACGAGCCATTCATGCAACGAGCGGGCGCCCTCGCCACGACGACGACGACGACGACGACAACGACGACGACGACTGGTCTGCAGCCTCTGCCTCAGGGAAGGACGGATAGTCATGGAAGCCAGTTGCGCCATTTGTCCCTTCATCCCATAAACGCAGCAACCAGGCAGGCAGGGTCTCCCCGGTCGCTGTCTGCAGTGTTTCCTCAGCTCCCTCAGCTCCGAGAGGTGTTGACACAATGAGACGCTACGTCACAGTAGGGCGCCTGCGCCGCCCCGCCCCGCCCAGGGCTGCGCATGCTCCGTTCTCTGCTTTACGACCAGGCGGGCTCTCAGCAGAGGGGAGGCCTAGTCCTCAGTCTCCGCCATATTTGCAGTTTCCTCAGCATCCAAATTTGGAGCGCTTGTTAATTCTTTCTGCAACTCCTGCAGGTGGGCTTCCAAATCTTCCTCTGTGTCTTGTAACTCCCTCACCTGGGCTTCCCGCCCCAGGGTGTCCTCACGCTGCTCCCGAGGGCCGTGAGGAAGAGCCGCCCACCCGACCGGCGCTGCTCGCTCCCCGGGCTGCAGCGACTCCTGCGAGGCCCTCGAGGCCTTTTCCAGGGCGGCAGGGGTACGTTCCACCTGCGCCCACCGCGTGGCAGGGCCCACGACATGAGAACCGCTGCCGCTGGCTGCCACCAGCCCGTAGGAGGCCACATGTCCTCCCCTGCTGGGGGGGAGGGGACACTTACCCCAGCTGCGTCCTGCCGGCTTCGCCACGTGTGCAGAGGGAGCTCTGGGGCTGGCGCGTGCTCCGTGCTTGGGTTCTGGCTTCGGAAATTCGAAGGAAAGGCGAATGGCAGCAGGCAGGTGACACAAGGTCTTTATTGTCGGGGTAGGAGGGTTGAGCAGTGGTGAAAAGCGTGGCCGAGACCATGGCGAGGGCTTATATATGGCTCTGAGCAACAGTGGCAACGTGCCTCGGGAAAGCGCGATCACGTGGGCTCACAGGGCTAACGCCTGGGTTACCTGCGTGTGCGACTCACACCTGCCCGGAAGGCCGGCTGGGGGGGAGGGGCCAGAAAAAGCACTGCAGCAGCCATCTTAGTTTGGCCTAAGACACCTGTCACCTGTACAAATGCAATTTCCCTTGCAAACCTGTTAGCTGATATCCTTATCTATGAAGTGGGACAATAACATCAACTTCTTTGCTCAACAGAGAAGCAAATTAGGTAATCGATGTAAAGGCCCCAGCATTAGAAAATTAAAGCCGCTGAGCTCCCCTTTCACTTCATAACGTTAGGGAAAAATCCCAGGTTATCCATTTCTGTGTAGGGTCTCGACACCTACTCCTTATCCTTTCCAGAGTTGTTCAGTAAATATATGCAGGATTAAGTTAATAAAGAGTTGTGTGTTCTAATGCTCACCCCTGCTGGGAAAGTGGGACCCTACAGACCAATGACAGACGAGGGCAGAAGCAGAAAGTTGTTCGCAGCATTGGAAAAAAGACTGATTAAATTTCGGATTCTCATTAATTTCTCAAGTTATGTTAATAAATGTAGTATCAGGCCTATAGGAGAGAGATTGTGTGAAATTTTGGGTATCTTGAATTGCCCAAAATCTTACATTTAGCTTCTATAAAATTTATAAAATAATACTCATAATGTGAGCCACTGTGTATGAGGATTTACAATGTGCTTACTATAATAGCTACTCTAATACTTTAATATATCATAGTTTAATAATATATAATTTCGTTTCACTTTTATGAAAAATAAAAGGTATAGATCTCTCTATCTCTCCGCACGTATATACAGTCATGCATTGCTTAACGACAAGCATTCATTCTGAGAAATGTGTCTTTAGGTGATTTCGTCACTGTGCAAACATCATAGAGTGTCCTTACACAAACCTATTTGGCATAGCCTACTACACACCCAGGCTATACGGTATGGTCTTATTTTTCAAAACCCTGTGTGCCAAATTAAATCTTGGAAGGAAATCGATGTACCATTTGATTCTATAATTATTGACTTGGCCACTAGCAAGCTGCTGACTGTAGCTGCATAGTTAGGGCTGAACGTTGATGGCCCAGCTGTTGTTGGCACAGAGAGGGGCTGGGTAACTGAGCAATGGTTTCAATTCCTTGTTCCGTGTTCGCTGTTCGCGGCACTTTGATGACATTTTTGTACTTTTTAAAAACATTTCGTGACAAAATCCTTAAATATATATATTTAAAATTAAGCACAGGTAATTAAAAATACGGCAGAATACAGTACTTCCAAATGAAATGAAATGTACTTTTCAAAATGGAAGGTACTTGCCTAGGGATTGTGGAAGTGTAAAAAAGAACAAAAAATAGTAAAAAACAAAAACGAAAAAAAATGAAAAAAATCAAAATGGAAGGTACAAGTTATTTTATGCCTGTTATAATAATCTATATATTTATGGACATAAACTATCAAAAATGATTGGCTTCTATGCCTAGGAGCTAAGAAGCCATCATGGTATAATTAATTAAAATAAATAAATATTACTTGAATTTTATTTACATAAATCAAACTATGAATGTGATATATTTTCTGTAATAATGTACTTGTCTTCTCAAGTAAAAAATTAAACTTTGGAGTAGATAGGAGAAAAATAAATTTGAAATATAATATCCAAAGAATAGAGCAGTTGGAGGAATTTATTGCATTAATGAATTATTTAAAATATGTTAAAATTATAAAATCTATTTTATATTGTATTACAGCTTGATAGTCATAAAAATGTTCATTTAGTGTGCTTTCTACATTTGATTATTTTAGTTAGCGTTAGCTGTGTAACAAACTACCTCCAAATCTGGAGTTTTTGAACAGGTTATCTGGCTTCAGGTTTTGTGGGCTGGCAATTTGGGTGGCTCAGGCAGGCATTGCTTCCGTTTGAGTCAGCTGACTCTCCCAGGCAGCCAGTCAGCAGGGAGGGGCACCGGCTGTTCTAGGGAAGCCTCTGCTGTTCAGCCTCGTCTCCACTCCATGAGGTCTCTGGTCTCTTGCTGCTTCATGTGGTGCTGTGTTTCCCACGAGCAATGGGCAAACCTTCCCTAACGCACGCGCGCTTTCAAGGTCCTGCTTGTGTCCCCTTTGCTTCTTGCCACACTGGCAAATAAAGTCCCATGGCCAATCGGGGGCGGGGGAGAAGTCATTACTGAAGGACATGGAACTAGGGAGCAGAAGCTTTTGCAGCCGCTTTTACAACCTACCACAGTTCAACCTCTGGCCACCAATTATTTCCACATAGTAACATCCTCAATGCCATTCTAGGACCTCCAGAAATCCTCAATGCTATTATTTCAGGACCTCCAGAAATCTCATAAAATCATGGTAACAGCCTTGAAGTCCAGAATTTCATGGGTGTCAATCATATTCAAGGAGGCAGATCCTTGAATTCAGCTACTCTTGATCCTGAAACTTATGAATTAAAGAGACATCTTGTGCCCCTGACTCACCCAATGGGCAATACTGAGATGGAGGCTGCCTGCAGCGGGCACGGCTATTCCAACAAGAGCTGCTGCCCCTCCGCGTTCCGAAATCAAGCTGGGCTCCTATTGCAGGGTCTCTCTATGCTGGGGAAAAAAATGAGTCTTCCTCAGGCTTGTACTTTACTCACAGAAAGTAGCTTCTTGCATTTTTCTTTGATGTTCTTTGAGTATTCCTTCCCACCTCATCATTCTTGAAATCACTCAGCTCTGGCCTCTGATTTACTAACTCTTCTCTCCAAGCCTCCCTTTATTTTCCCTGAGCAATGGTTCGTATTTGCAGCTGAATAGCTTTGTGCGTGTGCTTTCTGCTCGTGGGCATTTGAAGGCTCTGAGGCTTTGGCGCAGTTCACATACTTGTGTGCACCTCTTCGGTCCAAGCTGTTGACCCTGTTGCTACTTCCTCTTCTAAAATTAATGCTGCATGTTTTAAGGGTTTTGTTTTGTTTTGTTTTTTTACAGTAGCCTTTCAGCTTCAGGTGTCAAATCTTTTATTAGTTTCCTGAAATTCTGTGCTAAACCATCACAGACCTAACTGGTTTAAAATAACAGCGATGGATCACATCACAAACTGGGGGGGTGGTGAGAACTTTGGGTTGGGTTCAGTCGGGTGATTCCGCTGCCTGTGTCAGCTGGTCTTAACGTCTGTCATCAGTCATCCAGGTGGCTCAGGTTTGTTTGGTCGAGTGTGGCCTCAGCTGGTACCGCAGGAATTCCCTGCACACTGGGTCTTCTTCCAGCAGAGTGACCTGGGCATGTTTGCATGGTGACAGGTGACAGAGCTCTCATGAGTCTCACTCCAGGTCATTAGGGAGTTCCAGGGTGGGTAAAGACTCTCAGAAAGGCTTCACTTCCAGCAACAGGAATCTCTGCGGCTCTAGGTTGTTTGCTAATCACACTCCCAGGAATTGGACAGAAAGTCTTTCCATGAAGGAGCTGGGAGAGGCTTCTCCAAGTCTACTGCGGTTCCTAAAGCAACCAGCTGACGAACCCCACCCGGTGGGTCAAATTTGCTTGTATTCCACATGGCCAAAGGCAATCACACGGCCAAACGATGCACAAACAGAGGACGTGGCACAAAGAAAGGAGGAATTTGAGAAAATTTTGACAATCTACCATATTGTAATTCTATGTTGTAATGTCTTTTCAGTAGCAGATTAAATTCAAAATAAACAAGCACGTATTTCTACATTCTTATGTTGCAAATTGACTTTATTCTCTCCTAAGAATTAATTAAAAAAAAAAAAAAGATGAGAAGTAAGAAACCCAAGGGATTAAAAAGTAGAAGAGTAAACCATAAAGAACAAGGACACAGGTTATGCATAATGCTGTTTTGGTGAAGCAGAATTTCTCGCAACATTTAGAGAGCTCAGAATTTGTTTCACTGACATGTTTTAGATATTTAAATATTTTGGATTAGAAATTGCATTTTTATTACAATGTTAAGATCGTTTAAAGTTGAATTTGACCTCAATATTATTTTCCTGGTAAGGATTCCCATTTTCAATTTGGCTCCTGTTTAATTTTCTCTTTCCAAACAATAAGAGAGCTTCTAAATTCTTGACAGGAGGCTCTGAAGGCAGAAGCAGCCTACACTTTATTCTGTTTATGGCACTTTCTGAGAGGTATATTCATGAGTCGGCAGAGACAAAGGCCAAGGCAGCCTGGCATAGCTGATTATGTGTCTTAGCAAATGAAAGGAGCCCTAAGGCATTAAGAACTTTCAACCATTAGCAGTGGTTTTTCCCACAAGGCAATTACATAAACTGGCACTTTGGCAAAGATAGCACATCTTGTTTATCTTTCAGTGATTACTTCTGAAATTTCGTTAAAAGTACAAAGTATTATCAGTTACTCCCTGTAAGATTTAAAATGCCAGGCTTCCATTTTATGCATAAAATATGTAAATAGTTTGGGTTAACGATCACATATTTTTCATTACACTGCAAATCATAAAATTGTATACTTTGGTTTCTAGCTGTGACAATATTGTGAAATGGATGATTTTGTTTCTTGAAAGTATCAGCTGGCCAAATGACTATAATTTTGCTTGTGAAAATGTCCTATAAATAACGTAGAGGAAAATTTAACATTCATCAGTATTATAGGACAGTTATTCCAAATTTTCGCAACCTATAGTACACTGACCTCAAGTATTTCAGAGTGATTGTGAATATGAGTTTCAGGGAAAAGGAAACCTTCGCATGAGAAATACCATGATGAATTTGATATAAGACCTGCTATTTGAGCATCAGCCAGTGTAGGAAAACACCGGTACAAGGTTTTGCTGACATATCCTCTTTCAGTTATTTGACTCAGAAGCATTTTTAGACAGACCTAACAGTCTTGCAAATCACACCAGACATATGATCATATCCCAACAAATTTATCCACCCTGTCTATATAAATTCAATGTTTTTTTACAATGGCCCTGGCATAAAAAACTAAAAATACACTGATCGGATCATTTCCAGAGCTGGTTAGGATAGGTTGGATAACAGAATCAAGTTTCACATTAATTTCTGTTTGTTGGGGTAAAGATTGGTTCAAAACATATAATAGCTCTGTAGGGGAGAGGCATGGAAGCATAGTTTAGGGTTACAGATATAAAGTAGGTACGTTTGATATATTGAAGATATTCCATGGATATTAGCTAAAATGTAGAAAAGATTATACAGTGGGAACAGAAAAACTATTTTTTTTCTTTGCCTCACTGTCCACTTAAATTATTTCTGTAGATCTTTCTTTAATCCTAGATGAAAACAGAAGAAGTTTTCATAGGCTTCCCTGTCTCTCCCACTGAATGTAACAATAAATCTTGGCAGAATAGTTGGGGACGGTATTTGGGGACTCTTTATATAGGAATAGTTGGACCAGAGAAGAACGTCAGAATTCGAAGTGCCGCTCAGCCTGCATCCGTTCATTTTTTATTTTCCTCCCTTACCCCGTTAGCCTCCACATGAACTTAGCTCAGCTGGAGACCCCGAATAGAACATCCAGGTACAGATAAAGGGGTCCCAGAGAACCTTCCATTTCTGGCTTGAAAAGCAGGAAACTGAACTCCCAAAGCGCAGAGCACATATCCACACTAGTGTGGGAGCTAAATTATCAGACAAATCTACAGCAACAAGGATTATTTTACTAATACTTGCCTTAAAAAACAGATCATGCTTTCAAAGCAGAAACCACATTTAGTTTGCAATCATAAAAAAAATAATAACGTTCACAGTTCACCCTAGCTGATATCTAGGGAAAGCTTTTAAACTTAGGCATCGAAATTTCAAATGTTCAGATGCGAAAGCCGGCAATAGCTCTGAAAATAGAGTGTAAGCTAAAGTCTGAGATCTCTTCCATCAAAATGTCTTTTAAAAGCATCCTGGATGATCTACATGTTATTCAAGTCACTTTACACTTTTTGGTTTTTTTGTTTATCCCAGTAAACTATGCCCTGATTTTGAACAGTTCCCTTACTTAGAAAATGTAGAATAATTGCTGATGTGAAAACAAGATCCACTCTCTAAAATATTAAAATGTTCTTCTAAAAGCATGAGAATCCTCAGAAACCATGTAGAGTTTTAATTGAGTTTAAACATCATAACAACATCAAATAAACAAAATCTTTAGCTTGTAACTATTTTTTTATGATTCTGCTGATGGTTTCTGAAAGAAACCCCTCTAAAATAAAACATTCGTAAAATAAATTAATACATAATGTGAAAGTTGCCCTATTATCACTATGAAACTTATTTCAGTGTTTCATTTATGGAGTAGTAATAGCTAGAAATGCTCATTTAGTCAATTAGGCATGCATTTTTAAGAATATCTTTAAAAAGCCATTCCAAGCCTGTTGAAATTTTTTCATAAATGCACATATTCCTACGACATCAATTAAAACAAAATTTAAAGTTAATGGAATTTTTACTTGTATCCTTTATTTTGCCCAGCATGGGAGAGACCTTAAACACAGAACTTAGTATCTTTAAGAAATATCAATAAATAACTATATTCAGGGGAGGAGATAATGGAAGTATCTTCTGTCTTATTGAAAATACTGAATCTGGACATAACAGCTTCTTTCTCAAAGAGGAGAAAACCAAAAAACACCCAACCTTGATAGTCAAATAATCTGTGCCTGTCAGGCTGTGGTCACCTCATCAATATTTAGCAGCAAGATACAGAACATATTGATATTTGAATGTTCTGCCTTTCTGAAGATTTATTATATAGAAAAGTTTGATATGATTTAAGACACAGGTTAACATTTTGACTGATACAACAATGCTATTGGCTCTAATTTTTCTTTTCTATTCTTTTATATTCTGAGACATGGTGTAGAATTTTCAAAATATAAAGGCTAGCACTGTGAATGTAACAAATTTTGCTTCCTTTTGGCATATAAATTTAAAGTAACAAATGTAATCAGTTCTAGCGCTATACTATGATAGAATTCATACATGTGAAAATAAATTTAAATGTCATAATAACATTGCAATTTAGATAACTTCACAAAATGCTCTAACAAAATATCTAGTAATGCATATTATAATAAAGTATTAATTAGCATCTTGAAACCTATTTAAAATTAAAATTTATAGATTTTATGTTTTAAAATGGAATGGAATGTGGAATATAAAATAAGTGTCTGAAATGGTTGACTCTTTAAATTGGTCAAAGACACCTTTTTTTGGGGGGGGGGGGGGCAGGATTGTTATAACTCATGCTAGACCGGACTTGTATGTGCACAGCTTACACACTATAAACTGAGGATGCCTTCTGTTTTCATTTTCAATGAAAAAAATAGAAAAAAGGAAAGACATTCACATATTTCAAAATTGTGATTTTACACTTTTCTCTCTACTTCTGGAACTTTGCCCCTTCTTCATCACTTATCTTCTATATCTTCAATTTTTGCACCTGATAATATACTCAGTGCCAGTAAGGGCACTTAAAATGACAAATTCTTCCAGTTTGCCACAGTGGTCTTAATTCATATAATTATATAGATAGCTTCTGTAAAAGGGTAGGAAGCCTGGATGTTTCTGAAATTAGGTCAATATCATACTTTCTTGAGAGAGTTTTTACTTTGATAAAAATTGAATCCTAATCCTACTTCCCCAAAACCAGTACATGTAATGTTTAATGTGCCTGCAAACAGTAAAATCCAGGCATTTTAAGGAAGCTAAGATTTGGTATCTTGGTTTATTCCTACTGTTGGTGGCAGATTTTTCCTAAGGAATAGCCATGGTTCTGCCATCAAAGCTTAGCTCTATTGCAGCCATAGGCTTGTTTGTAAATAATGAAGCCACTTATTCTAATGGTGTGCATAATAAAGATATCCTCTTATTTATTTATTTCAGAATATTATGAGGGTACAAACATTTTAGTTACATATAATGCCTTTCCCTCGCCCAAGCCAGGGCTGCAAGCGTGCCCTTCCCCCACACGGTGCGCTCTGCACCCGTTAGTTGTGAGTTTATTCACCTGACCTCCACCCAGTGAGTGTCACTACCACGTGGGCACCTCGGTGTTGATCAGTTAGCACCAATATGATGGCGAGTACACCTGGTGCTTGTTTTTCCATCCTTGTGATACCTCACTTCGGAGGATGGGCTCAAGCTCTATCCAGGATAATACAAGGGGTGCTAGTTCACCATTGTTTTTTGTGGTTGAGTGGTACTCCATGGTGTTACATATTCCACATTTTACTAATCCACTCATGTATTGACGAGCACTTGAGTTGTTTCCACATCTTTGCAATTGTGAATTGTGCTGCTATAAACATTCTAGTGCAGATGTCTTTTTTATAGAATGTCTTTTGTTCTTTTGGGTAGATGCCTAGTAGTGGGACTTTTGTAGACTCCTTTTAAGATCCTTATTGTGTTTCTCAGTAAGTCCTGAGCTGCTATAATATTTTTTCTTCTTGAGAGTAGATACTACTTCAGCAGGGGAAAAGAGGAAAAAAGAAAATTTGTTTGCTATTGTTCTTTAATGACTTGGGAATATTTTAAATAAAGAAGAGCAAATACCAGAGTAACTAACCAGCTAATATATTACATACTTTTCTTATTTCCTAAAGTCAAACACATGGTAAATACTGGGCAAGACTAAGAAAATTTAGACCTAAGCAAGTGATTAATGAAAATAGCATAGCAGCAAAACTTAATGAAAGCGAAAGCTTTGTCTTAGTTAGTTATATGTTCACAGGTTACATACTACAGATAACTGAAACAAATATTCTTGCTTGCTAACAAATTGAAAGCAAGACACCTTCATTTTCCTTTATTTGCTTTCCTTTATTTGGTATCTTTTCACTGGATGCCATTAAGGTTAGATTTTATCGGAATGACAATTTCATTATAGATCAAGGTTACTATAGATTTTAAATTCTGAGACTACTGACTTTTTTCTGTTTATTGGGGTATAATTCACATACTTGTGAATTCATATACTTGTGGAGCACTTACTTGTAACATCTCATTTAGTCCCCAGAAAGTAAGTACTAATAACAGTCCCACTTTACAGTTCAGAAAACTCAGGCATAGTAAATTTAAGTAATTTGTTGCTGATCTAAACAAAGGGAATTGACCCACTGAATCTAATTCTGTTTGAATCTAGACTCTAATCTCCATTCTATAATTCTCTGTTTTCGTCAATGTACCCATATCTTGCTGAATTTATTTTATACATAATTATAGGAAAGAAAACAGAATATATCAAAATAAAATTGTTGTTATCTCTGGTCTGACTGGAGTGATGAAAGGCCATCTTTGTTTTTTATTTATCTTTTGTGCATTTAAAACATTTCATACAGTATTTTTATAGTAAGTTAAATGCCCTAAATCCCACTGAATACAATGTTGAGATGATTAAGGGAATTAAATGTTTCACTGCTGTGAACAAAAATGAAAAATTCCATACTTCATTTAGCAGCACTTAAAAATAGCCACCAAATTGCACATTGCTTTCTCACGGAACCTCATTTCTGATTAAAGTCATTTCATAACGTTTCATCCTGAGTTCACTGATGCCAACTCTTACAGCAATTTAGTCAGATCATCAAAGGAAAATTCATCAAAATTTTGTTAGAATGAATGGAGTGTTAAAAATGAGATTTGAGGCCGGGCGCGGTGGCTCACGCCTGTAATCCTAGCTCTCTGGGAGGCCGAGGTGGGCGGATCGTTTGAGCTCAGGAGTTCGAGACCAGCCTGAGCAAGAGCGAGACCCCATCTCTACTAAAAATAGAAAGAATTATATGGACAGCTAAAAATATATATATAGAAAAAATTAGCCGGGCATGGTGGTGCATGCCTGTAGTCCCAGCTACTCGGGAGGCTGAGACAGGAGGATCGCTTGAGCCCAGGAGTTTGAGGTTGCTGTGAGCTAGACTGACGCCACGGCACTCACTCTAGCCCGGGCAACAGAGTGAGACTCTGTCTCAAAAAAAAAAAAAAAAAAAAAAAAAAAAAAAAAAAAAAAAAAAAAAAAAAATGAGATTTGAAAAGTGGAAGAGGAACATAAAAAAGCTATAAATCATGTTTAATTTAGATAAAGGAAGAAGATAGAAGAACTGAGAAGAGTAGGTATATAGGGGTATTAAAAGAAAGATAATAAAATAAGGAAAAATGTCTGTCTTGTTTGGTTACTGATTTGAACAAACCAACTCTAAAGATTAATTATTATATAATGAGGGAAATTTAAAAATTGAACAAGTATATATTAATTATATTAAGGACTTATTTTTATATAGATGTGATAATTATCTTTAAATGATGTTTACTTACAGATGAAATGATATAATATTTGAGACTTACTTTAGAATAATCCAGTGGGACTTACTTTAGAATAATCAGCTATACTCCAGTATAGCTGATATAAGAATGTTTGAATGTTATAATTATGCTTACATATGTTTATGAATTTCCTTAGTAATAAGTTAAAGAAATAATGACAGAACAGAAAAAATACAATATTATAATTAATAGTTAACTCCTATGAAAGAGGAAAACTTTACATTAATGGGAAGAATAAAGGTGACCTCGTGACTTGTCCTGTGCTGTAAGAAATTCTTCATTCTCCTAAGGAGTATTCTTGGGCAAGTCATGGACCTTCTCTCTGCTTTAATTTTCCCATCCATAAAGAGTCGTTCATTCTCTGAGAGGATAATGTGAAAGTATGAAGGGAAAAGAATACGTTTGAAGTGTGTACAACAGTGAGCAACATATACAAAGAACTTCATAGGTATAAGCTGTTACTTCCATGAATGGTGGGTAAAATAAATAGTAAGTGTAGCTGTATTTGCAGTTTATGAGAATCAAAGAGGATATTTGGGTCAGGTTTTATTTATTCTATATATATATATTTTTTTTTTTTTTTTTTTTTTTTGAGGCACAGTCTCGCTTTGTTGCCTGGGCTAGAGTGAGTGTTGTGGCGTCAGCCTAACTCACAGCAACCTCAAACTCCTGGGCTCAAGCGATTCTCCTGCCTCAGCCTCCCGAGTAGGTGGGACTACAGGCATACGCCACCATGCCCGGCTAATTTTTTCTATATATATTTTAGTTGGCCAGATAATTTCTTTCTATTTTGTTTAGTAGAGACGGGGGTCTCGCTCTTGCTCAGGCTGGTCTCGAACTCCTGACCTTGAGCGATCCACCCGCCTCGGCCTCCCAGAGTGCTAGGATTACAGGCGTGAGCCACCGCGCCCGGCCTTATTTATTCTATAAATGCAGTTTAATTGAATGACTCTGTATTTGAACTGTTCTATTCCACAGATGCTGAGCTGAGCCTAGGTACAGGAAAGAAAAACAAAACAATATACAGTCCAGGTCTCTCCCCCACTTCAAGAACCTTAGGATCTGGAGGTGAGGAGGAAAGATCACCAGAAAGGTGGAGAAAGAGGTAATTTAAAAGCACAAAGAAATGATGAATATTGAAAGTGATGGATATCGTAATTACGCTGATTTGATCATTATACTCCGTGTGCATGCATGAAACATCACACTCTTCCCCATAAAAGTATACAATATGTGTAAATTTTAAATAAAAATTAATTTATTTAATTAAAAAACACATAAGGAAACAAAGGCACAAACAGTTTAAGTGACTTTCCCACATTGACTACTCATCGGTGTCAAGGAAAAGAATCCAAGTTTCCTATGTTCAGATTTCCCAATCATGGGCCCTTTCTCCCTTTTACGTATTATACTGTCCACCGCTCTATTTTTTCAAAAAGCAGGTTGGAATGGACAGCAGAAAAATCTTCCCAAACTACCATAAATGGCATTCATATACATTCTTCCAAATAAATTGGCTATTTGATGTTGGGGGCTCAGTTTTTTTGTTCCCACTATTGACTTTATTGTTTGCATAGTATTAAATATTTGGCCTTAAGTAGGTACATGATAAGTATTTTTTAGGTGGTTTGAATAGATGAATAAGCAGGTATCTATATTTCACTGGAATTTGTTGGGATAATTCATTGTTGTATATGTTAATGCACAGAAACATCAATCCTCTGTGCTTTTATGTTTTCCTCATGAGATAAAAATAATATGCATTGGAAAGTTAATAAGATGATAATACAAGGATAGTAATTAGCCAGTTCGTAATATTTTGTTAAAAATTGAGCTATTTAAGCTCATGAACATGACCTTGTAATTCATGGCACCCTCAATATCTGAAAGATGCTTAATATTTTAAATTATATACATAAAATAGATCATTTTTCTGTTTATATTCTTGAGCACTTTAATCCATCTCACAGATAAGAAGAATTATGACTATGGCTAGCACTTAAGTCAGTAATAATCACATTTATTTCTCTTAATTCTAGAGATAGGGGTATGAAATACTTTACAGTTAATTGTTCAAATCTTTACATAAAGAGATGGATTCTTAATTTTAGAAGTTTCAGTTTTGAACAGAGATAAGCACTGATGTATTGAGAGGTTTCTAGAAGGTGCATTCATTTATAAATTAGAGATGCTGATCATATCCAGACAACATATAGAAAGGCAGAGTTCCTTTTTAATGGCCTCTTTACTCAAGTAAACCAAACTGACATGAGATAACCTACAGCTAGACTACGGAGAGCTTAAGGGAAATGGAATGTACTTTCCCAGTGAATCTCAGACTAGTGCTCCCATGTCATTAATAAAGCATCTTTGTTTACCTCCTAAATTCCAGCTTGTTCCCCTATTCATCTGACTATTATTACACTCGACTCTCAGGTGCTTATAAATCCTCAATCTGCTGTGAAAAATATCTGTTAAAAAACAATTTAGCACTGTGACTTTCTCGTATCAAACAGAGAAAAGTCTCTTTTATGAGAAGGAAAAAAATTATGAAAGAATGTGAAATATGACACTATCACCGGGTAAATCTCAGAGGTCTGTGGCAGTTTCAATCTTGTAAACATTTTCCTGAGAGATTTATATCTACTTTAGATTTATGTCAACCTGGAAAATAATTATTTCAATAAAAAGGGAGGGAAATCATTTTACATTCAAATGTACTATTTAGATTTTTCATTTACTAGGTGATTCTGAGTTCCACTGCTTGTGAAATGACCTTGTTACAGAAAACAACATTTATATATTTGGGAAAAATTGACACCGACCTTATGTTAGCCTTTCCACTAATCATGTATCAAATGCCCCTGACTACTATTAGAAATGCCATCATCCTGAACTGGTCCAACATACAAATTTTAATCTACTTGTAGTTAGAATGGAACTTTCCCATTAATGTGGTAATCCTTTGAAGAAAGGCATTCGTCTTTAAAGGGTTTCAAAGAGTTAATGTGCCTTTTAAAATAACGAATTTCCATGAATTTCATTGAGATTCACGGACACTGACAAAAATCAAACCCTATCTCCTTTCTAGGCTAGGACTTCTCAACCTTGGCCCCATGGACATTTTGCATTGGCTAATTCTTTGTTAGAGGAGGTTGTCATGTGCATTGTGCACTACTGAACGGCACACCTGGCCTCTCTCCACTAGGTACCAGTAGCTGCACTTTTCCCGCAATCACACCTGTCTCCAAGAGTTTGCCAGATGTCTCCTGGGTGGATGGGACAAAATCATCCCTGGTTCAGAATCCATCTCTTAGAACCATCTAAACTTGTAATACAATCTGAGATGGAATTAGAATAACAATTTAAAGGTGAATGATATTTTAAAATAAATTTCAGAAAGGTATGTCCTCTAAAAATACGTTTTTAAAATACACATTTTTAAATTTCAAGTTGCATTTTTGTTTTGTTTAAGAGATATGAAATCATAGCAGTGGATGGCTTTATCAAACTTTTTTGTTGCTGGAAAAGTTATCTGACTACTTACAGAAGAGCTACAAGAAAATTATCGAGAACATCACTAAGCATGAACCTTCATTACAAATACTGAGGCAATTGCAACTGAGTGTTTAGTTACCTAGAGAGAAGAAAGGTGACTTCTTAGAGAGATTTATCATGTAGGTTTACCATCTGGTTTCAGAAATAGTTGGTCAAAGAGGATTCTAAGAAGAGGGAGGAATTATTCTTTCAGTTCAACAGGCATTGATGGGCAATTTGGTTTTACTATAGCAACCCTGTTGTGCAATGGAGCACTAGAACTTAATTAACAGTAACTTTTTACCTGTTGACCAACCTCTCCTCATCTCCACCTCCACACTCCTTGGTCTCTGATGACCACTGTCCTACTCTCTACTTCTATGAGATCAGCTCTTCCAGATTCCACATGTGGGTCAGGTCATGTTATATTTATCTTTCTGTGTCTGGCTTATTTCACCTAATAGAATAATGTCCTTCAGGCTCATCCCTGTTGCCATAAGTGACAGGATTTCATTCTTTCGATGGCTGGGTGGTACTCTACTGTGTAGATAGACCCCAGTTTCTTTATCCATTCATCTGCTGATGGGCATTTAGGTTGATTCCATATCTTGGCTGCTGTGGATAGTGCTGACATGAACAGGAGAGTGCAGACATCTCTTTGACGTACTGATTTAATTTCTTTGGCTGTTTACCCAGCGGTGAGATTGTTGAATCATATAAGATCCTCATATTTGAATGAGTTTCTAATAACCACTCCCAACAATCTTGGCCCAGATTAGGGAAATATGGTAGCCTTCAGAAAAATCTCAATCAGAAAGAACTTGCTTCCCATCTGGAACCTCAAAGAACAGGTGGACTGGCTTAGTTACCCAAAGAGAAGGTTCAGGATAATGCTTCTTGCTTCTCATAAACTGGTCTTGGTCTGCAGGCAATCTAGTTGTTCTTATATGCGTCGGTGGGGGAAGAAGGTTTGGACAAGTTGCATAGGCCAGTGGACCTAAAAAGTCCCGTGATTCGGACAAGAAGAGCCCAGAACATTGGAATCACATGACTAAGGGCATCAGCACGTAGTATATACAGCAGGAGCAGAGAGTCACACACTTTCAAAGGCTGCTTTGGTTTTTCTCTTTCTGTTTTTCCCCTTTGTTTTCCCTAGAAATAGAACATTTTAAAAATTAGATTCTTTCTAGACAATTATTGCTATATAATATCTGACTTAGTGGCATCCAAAATAGTTTATTTTTTTAAAAATTAGGGATTTAACCTTGTCTTAATATATAAAGATTTTTCATGATTTTCACTATAATGTTTTGACGAATACATCCTATATACGTATCCTTGGCACAATATTTTTTAATTTGAACTTAGGTATTTCATATAACTGGTCCTTTGTGTTTGGATGTACTATTTTTTTTTTTTTTTAGCTTAAGGCAAGAGTTTATTTTCCTGAGACAGAAAAATAGCATATCTTTACTCATTTTTTTACCTCATAGCTATTGACAGATTTATAGTCAAGGGTTTTAGTCTATAGCTTTTGTCTGTTTCCATAAATTTAACATTCTATTATTTTAAAAAATGGTTATGCACATATACACATACATTCATATTCTCTAATCTTACTCCACAAGCTACAAATCTGTTGTAAAGAGCTGAAGAAAAAAGATAAATTTATGACTTTGACTTTCAGAGAGTATTCTTCAAAACTTTAAACATCAGAATTCTTTCATAAAATTGGAAACAACACTTCCCTGTGGTCTCTGTATCACAGCTATTTTATTCCTGGAGTTAACCCTTGGGTTGGGGCCTTCTTCATTATTCCAAATAATTTAATTATTTGCCCCAAGTTATTTCTCTTTAAAATAGCTAGAAATGTTTTATTATCTACTGCCAGTGGTTATTTGGTATATTATCTGGGTATCAGAAGTGATTTTGGGCTATAGAATTTTTAGGCCCATTTTTCAGAAATTAAAATTTATCCAATCAAATAGTGTTTTAAAGTAGAGAAGCTATACAGTTACTATTGAAAAGTGAGACCCAAGTAGTACATAATAGAGAATGCAAATATTATATAATAACCTGTGTTTGTTATAATTAAAGTGCCTTTTAAGGTGTGGCTTTGATATACCAAATGGTAGCAACAATAGCAAAATGAAAATACTATGGAGTTAATGGCTTCTTTAACTGCCATAGAGCTCTTTAAAAAGAAAACACCTGCTCAGGCTATTAAATTCCTGGCTTAGAGCATGGAGACTATGACTACCCTAAAAAGAGTCCATTGAAAGTCACATAGCAGGCATACCAGAATCAGAGGTAGGAATTAATATTGAGCTCAAACAGGTCTTAGAAGCACAAGTTGCTTCAATGGTTGGTTCATACTCCCAGTGAGGGTCTTCCATACAATCACATCTTCCTTAGTCCACGTGAGGTTTCACAGATGTTCACAGATTTGGAAAGAAGAATGGAAGATGGGTGGTAAGCAAATACAGAAACATTCATCCACATAAACCTGTCAGAATGGACTTGGAGTCTGTTCCATGTAGAAGCTTACCAAAGACCTGTCTTTGGACAGAGGGCTCTTAAAAATAAGGTCTGTATGATCCCTCAGTTTGTGGGCTTCCCTCAGATGTTTCACCATGCTTCTCAGATTTGATCCCGGAACAAGTCATGCCATTATAAATAAAGATTATTTATGAGCTGAACAACGTGAGCTCCCCTTCAACTATTCTGATCTGATTAACACCAGTACTTAATAATTGTCAGGATAAAAAAATCCCGAGCACGGAAATAGCACTATTTGGACATAAACTGGGAAGAAGTAGAAAGAGTCTGAAAATCATGTTAGGTATATGCGTGTAGGTTCAGATGAAGCTAAGAACCTGGAACTTTTTAATTCTGTCAAGCCTTCTTTGCCAGGAAAAATAGCTCTTTCTCCTGGAGATTGTTAGTACCCTTTTTCCTGCAGAAATGAGAGTAGCCTCCTCTGAGATAGTTTTTTCTGTTCAGACTGCTGGTTCCACTCATTTACCTACCATGCAAGCACAGGGATTCACATGCAAAGTCTGACCCAGTCAGAGATACCGTACCCATCAAAATAATTGTAAGGTTTTGCCAATTTATGCAGATAAATTATGGTGAGTTTGTGTGGGAGTGAATTTCCAGAGTGTTGGATCAAGGTGGAAATTTAGATCTTGCATGGATCTAAATTTGTTGATAGCATGCACTAAAAAGAAACTCTTATTCCACATATTAGTACAATCAACTAGTAGTGCCTGAATTATTTTGATTGATTGACTGAATCTTGAACCCCAAGATGGCCTACATAAAATAAAATTGATATGACAAAACTTTCTCACTATACTATAGACAGTATCTAAAGGTCTAGGTAGGTGGAAGCCTAGAGTACATTTATTACATAAGGCTGCTTACATATCACTGGAATATGTATTTCCCACAAGGTGATAATGCTTTTCCCAATTCCTCTGTCCATGGACTTAACATTTTTTTTTAAATCATTGTGTTAACCCACACTGATTCTGATTAAGAAATACATCTGCTTAAGAACATTGTTTTGCACCAACATTCAGGCAATGGGCTAAAGCTCATGGAATTTGCTAGTATTTATCATATATCCTCCATGAAGAAATAAAATAGCTGTCGTGGTACGTGGGTGACAGGGCCTAATAAATCCATAGTTGCACTGTTCCAGGGGAGGGCACACATTGAAATATTGGGGTTCAGACAGACAGGACATGTTATATTTATAACAAATGACCATTGCTTTGGAAAGATAATGCCATTATCCAAAACCATATCAGAAGTGAAAAGTTGTTTTGTTTTTTCAGAATCCAACTTCCACTAGTTTCTAGTCATTATTAATTTATTATGGAGGGAAAAAAAAAGACAGATTGCCATTCTATTTTATATAGTGTATGGATCACATTTAAATTTTACTAGGTAGCTTAAAGGTATCTCTACATAGTTTAGCTAAGAAGTTAAGTACTTATAGATAACTTATGAAGGAACACAATATTGTTCAGAATAGTTCTGTCACATATCTAGGTCATAAAGCCTATGGCCAGAGGCTTTAGTTTTATTGCATCGATAAAAATATATAGGTCTGCCATGAAATAATTTCCCCATTTCTCAAAGTTTTGAAGTCTATCAGGTATATTCACATGTGTAATGACATAAAGTAATTTTATAGTGCATAATTTATTCAAAGCTTAAGTGAAACATATTTATAATAATTTTTTCATTATTCAAATAATATAATAATTTTACCATGATTTTGTGTATGTTATTTTACTTTATATAATCCTTAGCAGAATAATGAAGATATTTTCCCTGTTAGGGAAGTATTGCAAATTAAGTAACATTGTGTCAGTGCTATACTTTTCTCTAAAATAACTGGTCTTAGTTATTTGGGGAAATAGGCACTCCTTGTATATATACCCAACTAGATGAACTATTGATCTCTTCTACTGTGTAAATTCCATATACTTATGTTCTTATTGTTAATTTTATTTTTATCCCTTGTGGTCTAAATGAACACTATTGTCGCAGCCTTTGTTAACAGGGTACATAAAAGCGAGTAGGGAGCAGATATTTGTTACACAGACATTTTTGTTGTTGCCTGATTTAGATACAACCTCGCGCTTTCATGATATAGAAAAATGTCCATGGGAAAAAAAATCATCAAGACTCACTAATTCAGTGCATTTCTCCAAGTGAAGACCCTGGATAACTCATGTTTGTGTCACTCCCAGTGTTTTCACATTGTCTGCTCATAAGAAGTAGACCAGTGCAGGTGTTTTTCAAAAGTTTGTGAGAGCTCTATTTTGAAAACTACGGTTTCTTTCTCCATATTTGTGACTACATAAAGTTAGTAATTGATCAATATGATTAATTTTTTACTAGATTTGAACAATAGTTTCTGGAATGCAATAGACACTAAATAATTTACTGTTGAAATAAGATCTTATAATTTACTGAATTACACTGCTTTATTACCTTTGTCTCAATATTAATGTAAAATGTTTTGTTCACTAAATATGCCAATTAATCTTCTAAAAAACTCACGTGACTATCACTCTAATCTCTGCAGACTGTGAAAATACACCGAAAGTTGAAGAGATGCTAGACTCCAACTGTGAACATTTATTCTCCCAAGTGAGTGATTATATGTTTAAAATAAGCTAAGGATATAAAATTAAGGATGCTTCCTAAAACACAAAAGTTCTCTTGTGAAACCGAATTTCAATGATATAAAAACTAATGAGATCTGCAATGACTCCCTTGTCTTAAAGGATGCCTTCATAACATGGAAATATTAAGATAGAAATACATTAGGGCATAATTGGGAAATATTTTTATTTTAAAAGGGTCATTAAAATAAAGAAGAAAATTTATTAGTATGTAATGATACACAGAATCCATTTCATTTATGTAACACAATTTGATTCTACCTATTGCTTTGAAATGTATTATGTTGGATAGTTCAGGCGTTTATACTTACCAGTACAGACTTACAAAATAAGGACTGGAATTAGCTGTTAGATTGGGAATAATAAAATATAAAAATATAGACTTTCAAAATAAAAAAAATCTATGAAATTTTAGGGATTAGTTTGATTAGTTATGAAGTATACACAACGATTTTAATACATTACTATTATGTTATTAGTAAAAGGAACAGGGAAAATCTTGGTAAATTCTATAAAATAAATACCATGGTAGCTAATTTTGTTTTATTTTTTCTTAAGATATCAGAATGTTTAGGATACTCTGTATTGTGTTTGTAGCACCTTGGCAGATACTATTATTTAAAGATTGTACCTATTTTGATCTTGAATACCCTCACAAATATGTGTGCTTTCTAAAATGACTGTGATGCAGAACGATTAGTAAAAGTTAATTTATTCGGTGAGAAACCATTAGGTCAAGTGCATTTTTAGATCATGTAGACAAAGAAAGTGCTACACTCCAGGTACTCTGGTTTCCTCCCACATCCCAAAGATGTGTGCGTCAGGTTTATTGACATGTCTAAATGGACCCCAGTCTGAGTGCGTGTGTGAGTGTGTGTGTGTGTGTGTGTGTGTGTATGTGTAGGGGTTGGATGGTGTGTGTGTGCGTCTGCCCTACGGCGATGGGGTGGCTTCTTGTCCAGGGTTGGTTTCTGCCTTGCACTCTGAGCTGCTGGGATAGGCCATGATCACAGTAAATAATTATCTTATTTACGTTTTCTTCATCTGTCTTAAATACATGCATAGCTCACATTTATTTCAGCATTTAATATTTTAAGTGCTTTGGTCTTTATTTAGAAGTTTGTTGATGTTTTTGTGACAAGAAATACGCTTTAAGAACTTAACTTTTGTTGATATAAATTAGTCTATGGTAAAATTGTTTCTATTTTACATCATTTTGCTTAAAGTTGCAGTTTCCAAAAACCTACTTCCACAACAAAATCACTCACTTTCGTTTCTGCTCTGAATCATACCTCAATATTAAATCAACTATGGAAAGTTACATGATGGGAGATGACATAAACAAATTATCCTCACATAGAACTCTAATATTTTTTGTTGTATTTTTTTGTTTGGGTTTAAGATAATGCCAACTGAGCATCCCCTTGATGAGCTCTCCTGCTTCAACCACACTTGCTGTTGTATTTGTTTTTGTTGTTTGTTTGTCTTAACAAAGAGCTTGAGTAGTAGCTTTGTTTCTTATGCAGTAAATATACATAAATGGGAACATGTGTAAGTTATTTTTAGACACAGAACATGTGATCTAATTTTTGACACCCCTGGCTTAAATATTACTAAAGAAAAGTATTGCCACGGAAATTATTCCTTGTAAAACATTCATTGCTCTAATCTCCGTAATTCCTCTGTATTTCTATCATTAAGAAAATAGTTTTCTCATCCTGTTCATAAGGTTAACTCAACATACTCCTGTCTCCCAAAGCTTTCGACATTATTTGCAACTGTGGACCACTCCCTCTTCCTTGCAACTGTTTTCTCCTTATTTCTGTATGTTTACGACATCGGTTTTCCTCCTGTGTTTATTTCATTCATTCTCATTGCCTTCTTTCTCTAATCATTCCTTACATACTGTGTTCCCAACCCCCTGCCTTTGGCATTGTGTTCTTGTTACATGTACCTTGCTTGGTAACGTCTACCTGACAATACGGCTTTGAGTACCATTTGGGGGCTCGTCCTGTGGGATGAGAAAGAATTCTTGACTCAAAGATAGAAACAGGCTTAAAGCAAGGAGTTTATTTTACTTTCCATGGGAGGAGAGGGCATGGCATGGAAGGAAGAAGGGATGCCCGTTCCGAGGATGAGTGGCTTGGGCTTTTATTGGCGTCATAAAGAGCAGAGCAGTTGTAGTTGTGAAACGCCAGTGAAAGGCCATTGTTTTCCAGAGCAGTTGTTTTCTGTTGGGCTGGTTTTACCTGACTTCTCAGAATGCGGTCTGGCGGCTGCCGAGGGCTACATGCCCTTTTCTTATCTGCCTAGTACTATTCCAGTTCTGCAAAACAAGCTCTTAAAAAACAAGTTAAGCCACAGGTGGTCAAGCGAGAAGCAAGCAACGGGGGCCAGCACAGCATTGTGTGCAGGGATGTTTTATGTTCAGTGACTCACTAGCAAAGCCGTCCTTTCAAGTCCCACATACGAGATCTCCAACGACATCATCCCCACTGAGTTTACAGTTCAAATCACACACAAGGCATCTCCACAAGGTGTCTCAAAGCAGCATATGGTGGCAGTGATGTCCACAGACAATTTTACTGAAGTTATGTTTGCAGTCCTTGACATGTGTCATGTCTCTGTCCTTTCCTTCTCAGCCTCTCTTTCCTCATTTCTGTATCACCTCGTTATACCCATGGGGAAAATCCATTTTTCATCTCTTTGATCTCAGTTCCTAATCTAGCCTTTCCCCTCTTGAGCATCCTCAATCATACCATACTAACCCTTATCCTTGGCACCGTGAACTATCAAATCCAAATCTACTTCTTTCGTTTTTGAAGATTGTGTTTAGACCCTTCAGCTCGAATAGTATTTCCTCCTTTGACAACATTCTCAGAAAGCTACTTATTTGCTCACAAAATCCTTGTCTGGCTAAAAATTATCCTAGATCTATACTATTCTTCATGATTGTAGCCCTTTTTTTGTACTTCATTGTGAAATCATTTTCTTGAAGACTCACACCACACAGAAATATTTTCACTGTCCCCTGCTGTTGGAAAGAATACTGTATTTCCCAACATCCATACTTCTCCTTCCTGCACACACAACTGAGGTGTATTTCCCAGCTCTCCTGTAGTTGTGTGGGGCCATCTGAGTGTCCGCCGATGGGAAGTAGAGAAACGTGAATCGTACTGTTAATACTTCCAGGGCTGGCTGCTGAAGCATCGCACGCAATCCTTCTCCTTCCGTCTTTTCACTCATCCCCCAGCCGGATGCAGCGAATCCGGCCACAGGTCCTAGGCACCTGTATCACCTTGAACACCACCTGCCACATGCTCTTTTGGACTGTGCTGGGAAGGAAAAAGAGAGCTCTCTTGTTTTAAAGAATTGGAGTTGGGCATTTTAAGAATAGCAATTGTTAACTTGCCTCAGTTAACATAGCTTCCAAATATTAGGTTGTAGGCTTGCATTTCAAGAAGAATGTGACAAGTAGTTCTTTTTTTCTCTCCATATGTACATTTCCATTATTTTCAGTAACTTTATTGCACTCAGAATTTCTTAATATTTTCCTACGGCAATTATTTCACATCATTTTTCTTTAGGAAACCACTCCCGAGGCCACAGGCAGGATGTAGAATCCCAGAAACTGAACTACATCCTAAATCCCCCTCCCTGATGACAACACCGAGGTCTTTGAGTCCCTCATTATGTATATTCTTTCACGTCATGCTCCTGGGGTTCACTTTCCTAATGAAATTGCTCGTGGTGTTTGGCCATTTCTTGCCACTCTTATCTTCAGTCCCCCTGTTCTCCCGCCTGTCTTCTGCTTTCATCGTCTAAACACAATCCCGACCTGGACCTATCTAATCACAGACATTTTCCATCTTCTAGACTGCTGAGCCTTCCCGGATAAAATCACATAACTCTGCCAGGCCGAGCAGATTTATAGTTTCCAATTTCAGCTGGGCTCTCAAAAACGCTTGTCAACTCTTCTGCTCAGATGACTTCTGGTTTGACAGCGCTGACCTACATCACGGAGCGAGCACCCCTCCCTTCACAGCACCTTGTACTTGTGTCTGGGCATCTCGGAGGAGCCTTTTGCACACACTCGTTTGTGAATTTATGACCTGCATTCCTCACACCGTGGTACCCTCATCTTCCTCTCCCACATCAGCTACCACTTGCCCACACATGCTTTGCACACAGTTGCTTGGGAAGCCTAGCCCCCTGCCAGTCGCCATCCTGAAATGCCAGCGTCACTGCCAGGGATCTTAATGCTTCTCTCCCTTGTAGAGTTAGAAGGACGCAGAGTTCACTATTAAGAGGGAAGTAGAGGGGTTTCCTCGGATCACATGTGGCCCTTGAACACCAAAGGGGCTGGGCTCATGGCCAGACTTGCGAAGTTTTCTTTTCCTGTGCAATCCTGAGGAGTTGTGGCCCTCACCTCTTAATCACAGGTGCTCAAGTTTCTTCTTTGGTGGCTCAAAGGACATGAAGACAAACCCATCTTCCTTGTATTCTATCCAAGGCTTCTTATTCTTTTTGATGTCTACACTTGTATGGAAAAGACAGTTTCTCCATTCGTTCATTTGAGAAACATTCATTCATTCGTTGAACAATTTCCTTGGGACTATACTAGTTGATACGGAAGTAAATATTTTTAATTTTTACTCTCTGTCTCTAAGACATGTACAGTGTAGCAGTGCAACATCTCTGGAAAGAAATAAGTACAATAAAACGTTAAAATAGGTATGGTAAGATTTGGTGTAATATCAAATGGGGTTGCAAAGAGGGGAGTAATTCAATTTGAGATGAATAAGTTTCTTAGAGGAAGTAGTATATAAGAAGCTTGAATTTGACTGCGTAAGTAGTGGCTAGCTGTCCTATATAAGATTATCACAAGCGTCAAAGTTTATGAAATATAGAATCACATTGACACTTGTAAGAAGGTAAAATATATTGGCTTCTTTTTCCCCATACAAATGCACATATATAATAGAAGGTTAATAGCCTCCTATTAAAGACAGAATACCTTTGTCCTTCTGTCCTTATTCTTACCATGCCAATGACTAGTGCCAGCACATTTATGCAGTAAGGACAATCTGGCCATAGGTTGGGGCCACAGTATGGGGCTCTGTCCAACCTCCCTGTTTCTCACTTTACTTAAAATTAAACTTTATTACTTTAATTACAAACACGTAGGGAACACCTACTTATGTGCAAAGTACTGTGCTACCCACTGTGGTCGAGATGGCAGAGGGTGTCTGTGTTTATCAATAAGGCCTGGTCTTGGCCCTCGAGATGGTTTAGATTACAAGAGAAAGGACAAAATACTTATCTGAGTTTGAGGTAGATCTCCCTGATTTATTTTTCCAAAAAGGAAATTCTAGTGTTTTTATTTTTAAAAAGATGTTAAGTCTTGTCTCCGTCAAGAAAAATGACAATCCTCCTCCGCTTAGAGAGGTTGAAACTGGATACAAGTGACAATTAATAAAACACACTAGAAAGGCATCGTTTGAGTAGAGCATGCAGCCCTAGACTTGTTAGTCACAGTAAACTCTATATGACTGCTGCTACTTCGAGCGAAACCACTTCAAGCATTCGAATTTAAAATGAAACAAATTTGCCAAGAAGGGCTGTCAAGGAATAAAATTGAGGTCCTTAGGGAGGAGGGTTTTTGTTTGTTTGTTTGTTTGTCTGTTGGTAGTTGCTTTTTGGTTTTCTTCATCGTTGTTTATATGGATAATGGGTCAGCCTCACCTTGAGGTTACGCTTGGAGACTGCCGGTAGCTAGAAGTTACACACCTGCTTTATGCCCATGGTAGTTGGAGGTCTTCAGTTTGGTCATTAGAGTCTATGCCGCGTATGTTTCAGTGCGAGCATCTTTCTTTATGCTGTGAAGTAAATAGAGCCCCTCCCCCCGCCCCCCTCGGCACTGCCATGGCTGTGCAGCAGGCTGCTGAGGACTCACCGGGGGCAGTGCCCAGCCCGCCAGTGTCTTTGCTCTGAGCAACTGTCACAGCTCTGCGGGAATCAGGATCTAGGTTACCTGCACCAGAGCCGCTCACCCCCGCACTGCTGCAGGACCCCTTGGAGAGGCCAGTGCACGCCCCGCCACCGCACTGGGCTTTCCAAGGTCGCTGGACTCTCTGCTCATCTAAGCAGATTCCGGATATTGCACCCCGGTCATTTCTCCAGCTGTAGGTGCCATGTGCACAGTGCCACCGGGCATATTGTCTATCACTGTGTCCTCACTGCTTACCACAAGATCTAGAATATTCTAAGCACCCAGCACATATTTGAGGAATTGAACTTAATCTGTCCTGTCTGCTGAGACTCACTTTTCTTCTAAAGGTGGAAAATGACTCCTTGGCCTTTATTGGATGCTCTTTTGTAGAGATATCAGAGATGAAGTGTTCAGGTCCAAAGAGTTTACTGGGACAGTCCTTTCAGTTTACACAGAGTTTTGTGATCACCAGGGTGAGAGCAGGTTCAAGTAATGGCCGTGCCGTTTTACCTAGAGCCACCGACCAACTATAACCTGTGACTGTCACGTACTGTTACTAGTTACCTAAGAAACCTTCCCAAAGGTGCACCAAAGCCTTCCCTTACCGATATGTTTTTGTTGTTGTTGTGGTGGTGGTTAGCTTTCAGATCCTTTCTCCCTGCCTCTGCCAAGCCACATGATTTTATCAGACACGTTGTATATATTTGAAAGTCAGCTATTCATAAATTCATTTTTTTACTTGAGTATTATAGTATGTATATATGGGATAAAGGAGAGGCTCTCAATCAATTTTCAAATGGAAAAAAATAGCATTCAAAATATCTTTTTTGTTAACACCCAGTAGTATTAAAAATTCAGCTTTGAAAATGTGGTAAAATCAAATATTTTAAGTAGTATTAACGAATCTCAGAATCTTTTTGGAAGTTTTACTATGGATTAGTATTGACACAGGTAATTCCATTGATTAAAAACATCAGCAGATTTTTTTTTTTTCTGTTTTTTAAATTGTCATTAGTTCTGTCTAGTTTCCATAGCAATGATAGAGTGGAAAGATAGAAAAAATTCAGTTAAAAAGAAAAGCTCAGAGCCACTGTTTGCTCAGGATCCAGTGACCACCTGGTGCCCCTGAAATCTATTCTATCACTGGCATTTTTTGAAAAGGTAGGGACGGAAGAAAAAAAATCAGGACCTTTCCTTTATTTAAAAATCCTTCAAAACTCTGTTGCATGCAGATGTTCCAAAGGCTGTGGTGAAATGTCCAACTCAGGATTTATTTCATGTAATTCGAAGCTGCTCTTTTCAAATCAGAAATGCATGTCACACATGCACTTCCTCCATGGACTCAAGCAGTGTGGCCTTGCTCTGGGAGCGCTACCCTCTCCCTGCCACCTCCCCTCCTCTGCAGCGAGCAAATACACAGATATTCTCTACTATCGCCTGTCCTGAAGGTGGTAACAACAGCAACAAAACCATGGATACCATGGAATATTACTCAGCTATTAGAAATAATGGCGATATGGCATCTCTTTGGCTCTCCTGGAGAGAGCTGGAACCCATTCTATTAAGTGAAGTATCCCAAGAATGGAAAAACAAGCACCACATGTACTCACCAGCAAACTGTTATCCCTGAGTGCACATTTGGGAATAACACCAATTGGGTATCGGACAGAGGTCGGGGCTGGGTGGAAGGGATGGGTGTATACCTACTTGATGAGTGCGATGCGCACTGCCTGGGGAATGGACACGCTTGAAGTTCTGACTGGGGAGGATGGGGTGGGGGAGGGGAGGGGTGCACACCTACATGATGAGTGTGATGTGCACTGTCTAGGGAATGGACACAATTGAAGCTCAGACTCGGGGGGATGGGGAGGCATGGGCAATGTATATAGCCTGATCTTTTGTACCCCCATAATGAGCTGAAAAACAAACAAAAAAAATAAAAATAAAAATAAATAAAAATAAATGAAAAAAAAAAAAAGAGTGCCCAAGGGGGAAAAAAAAAACCTGACTCTTGACTCCACATTCATCTGTATTTAGTACATAACGGAATGTGTCACTTTTTTCCATTTCTCTGCTACACTCCGCAGAGACATTTGCTAAGACAGTGATGATAATATCCTACAGCACATCCCAGCCTCCTCCTCTCCCCCCAGTCCCTTCCCACAGGGCTTCCCTCCCCGTCACCCCACTAACGCTGACCTCACAGTACCTCCAGCGACCTGCCTCTCTCCAAGTCCAGCCTTTTAAAATTTCTAATCATAGAGAACTTGAACTCTTAATAGCATTGGGCAGAATTTATATCTTCTTGTTCTAATAGACTTTTCTTGTGGGTTCTGTGACACTGTTTACCTCCTCTCCTCTTCCTCCTCCTCCTCCTTTCTCTTTGTTTTTTTTTGCCTACCTCACCAGCCATCACCCAGGTTTGGGTTCTGAGGTGCCCTATACCTACAGTCTTGTGGTCTTGCTCCTCCCACATCAGTCATTAGTGAGGCTCCTTTGTTGACCTTGCTCCCCTGCTTTATTACCATGGGGCTGCCTCAAGACCAAGCAGTGAACTTTCTTCTCCTCCCTGTTTTATAACCTCTCCTTAGATGACTTCATTCAATATCATGATTTAAATATTGCGTGTATGTAGATGACTTCCAAATTTATGTCCTCAGCTTTGACCACTCCCCTGAGTCTTAGAGTATTTTAGGATGTCTAACAGGCGTATCAGATATTCCTGACCAAAAAAATCTTGCTTTCCATTCCCACCAAAACACACGTCCCTGCCTCAGTCTTCTGCATCTTTTCAAACAGCATCGTTCTCCTGGTGCTTCAGTGTTACAAACGTGCCGTTCAGGATGGGGAGCAACTGTTGTATCTTATGTGCACGTACGTGCAGAACGGCACTCGGATCCATATACTGAGCCTTCTAACAGGAGCTTCATATTTAGAAGGCATGTTGACTTAATTCTTAGAAAAAGCACTAAAGTTTCAAAGAGTCTGGCAAAGCATAAATGTCATTAGGGTGCCCCCCACTCCCCCAGGACATGCAGCCATTCCTAAATAAAAGTCTGGTGTTTGGAGCCAGGGTTTTCATGTAAGTGGTTTAAGAACAAACTATTAAATTTACATATATTGTCTTTTGTTAAGACATGTGTGGATCAATAAGCGATGTGTAGTTTGCCCCAAATCGTAAAGCATATCGTTAGTCCGCACGTGTTTATGGAGTGCCTCCACTGTGGTAGGTAGACTTGTGCTACCTGCTAATTTCACCTTAGTGACTTTAAAAGGCATCACTTCAGCCCTCGAGTGGGTGGAGGAGATAGGTGAGAAGCAAGCTGTAAATCAGTAATCAATACTTAAAATCCAGAAAGGGTGACAGATTTAAAAGGAGGGGAAGTCAGTATTTAAAAATCAAAGGAAAGCTCTTCTAAGTTTTGTTTGCTTATTTGACTTAATAATGAAATAAAAGGACATTTTAATTGAGTTCAACAAATTCTGAGAAACTACTGTCAATAGATACTGTGCAAGTTAATGAAAATACAATGCTGTAAAATGTATATTACCTGACACCAAAAAGATTGTCTAGTATCCATAACTACTAAAATGACTGATGCTATCTTCCTAAATAAATGGTCAGTTCATTTACTTGGTCTGAAATTTAATTTTGAATATGTAAGCATTTAATTTTTATTTTTAAGGTAACTTACCTAGACCAATGGCCTCAAATGTTTCAAGTATTATTACCAGAATTCTATATTCAGAATTAATATATATCAAAAGTTTTCGGATGATGTCTTTGTTACTTTCTGTAATTTATGTAAGAAAAAAATTCCACAATTACAATGAACCTAATAACCCGCTAAAATCAGGGTTGTTACTCAGACTCAGAAGAGAACTTCTATACATTTAATTATAGTTATATATGTATTTGTAAAGTACAGTATTTATTGAGTCTATAAAATTCATACATTTAGGGAATGGATTCGCTACACTTTAATTTTCTTTTGCCTCCTACCTGGCCAGGAGGTAAAAATCAATGCCATAATTTGTATCGTGCTTAAAAATCTACAGGGAAGAAGGGACAAACAGATGGAGCATGGAGGATTTCTAGGGAATGAAATGGATCTATGTGATGCTGTAATAGTGGAAACATGTTGCCATGCACTTATCAAAATCCATAAAATGTACAACACCTCAAGTGAACCCTAATGTAAGCTGCGACTTGAGGTGATGATGATGGGGTCAACGTCAACTGGATTGTAACAGACGTTCCACTGGATGCGGGATGTTGATAGTGAGGCAGGCTGTGTACGCACGAGGTCGCACGAGGTCAGATGTGTGGGGATGAGAATTCCCTGCACTTCCCACTCAGTTTTGCTGAGAACTTAAAACTGCCCTAAAAGATAAAGTTCATGAAAAATATTATAAATAAATGAGTATACAGGGGGAGAATATGTAAATGTGTGTACATATATGCATATGTATATATGCATCCATAAACACAAAGATATACAGACATATACAGGTTAAATAGTGTGTTCAATGAGACTATGTAAGACTACCTAGATATGGAGTAACTATATACAAATATATAAACTGTGTATACACATACACAAAACTATTTATGACATTGTATGTTTACAATTAATAACCCTCGTGGCAGCTTTTTGAGATAAACATCTTTGTCACTTTAGTGGCACACGATCCATGACTTGGGACGTGTAAGACTCTTCCAAAATTCACATAGCTCTAAGGGCCACAGCAAGGTCTTGACCCTAACTTCTTTTGTGAACAATTATTTATAATCATATTATTACTTCCTCTGCTGACTTTGTATCATTATGGCTGGAAACATTTTAAAAATGTGTCAGAATTTACAAATTATATTTCAATATTTGTGTTGACAACTTTGGCAAACCTGTATTTATTGGTTTGATTTTAAAGTTGGGGTGAGAGGACGGCAGCTTTTCTGTGGTTAATTAAGCAGTGATGGCAGCAAGAGAATGAAGTAAATTTATTTTGGGATGTAAATACTTGTCAGTGTGATGGCTTAGCAGAAATCTCAGCTGGGCACCACTAAATGTTCATTCACTTTCCTCAAGCCACGGGATTCTGTAACGCTGACATGACTTGATTTGGTGAATGGTGCTGATGATGTTGAAATTGAGCATTTTCTTTAACTTTATGACTTACAGTGCCCTGTGTTTAAAATTGGTTATTTTGTCTGAATTATTGAGTGGCCACATCCCTTAACAGTGACACAAATCATTTCCAGGCTGCCTAGATGTACATATCACTACAGTGAAATTAACTTAACCCTTTTCACTTTTAAATTCAGGCAAATCTTTTAACGACATACTGCATTTCACTGTCATTTCCTTGGCTATTTAAGTATCTCCTGGAGTGGTCAGTTTATACAACCATGTATTTTTTGTATGTCAAAATTTAAAAAGATGAGCTGACATAATGCCGTAGCCCAAATCATAATGCGCCCTGCCAGAAAACAGAAAGACGCAGGTAGTTTGTTACCTCTGGCCCAGATTTCTTCATGTTTGACTTATTCTGCATTCACTGGGTACTTAAAAATGCCAGAGATGGTGCAGGGCCCAAAAAGAACTTGCTTATAGGGATTTACATGGCAAAGTTTAGACAGTTGTGTGACTGTCTAATCATAAGAAATTTTCAATTTTTTTTTTTTTTTTTTTTTTTTTTTTTTTTTTTTTTGAGACAGAGTCTCACTCTGTTGCCCAGGCTAGAGTGAGTGCCGTGGCGTCAGCCTAGCTCACAGCAACCTCAAACTCCTGGGCTCAAGCGATCCTCCTGTCTCAGCCTCCCGAGTAGCTGGGACTACAGGCATGCACCACCATGCCCGGCTAATTTTTTCTATATATATTTTTAGCTGTCCATATAATTTCTTTCTATTTTTAGAGGTGGGGTCTCGCTCTTGCTCAGGCTGGTCTCGAACTCCTGAGCTCAAACGATCCGCCCACCTCGGCCTCCCAGAGAGCTAGGATTACAGGCGTGAGCCACCGCGCCCGGCCAGAAATTTTCAATTTAATATCTTGGAAGTGTACATCTTTCATATGAAGAATATATGACAATTTTTCTACATAATTAAGGGTAACTGGCAGGTGCTACTATGTTCTCTTCAGTGTGGGTAGTTTCTCAGAGGATGTAGACTTGATTTCAAGATGACAGTGAAAACAATTCTCCATTTCTAGAGACATTCAGGAGGTGGGAGTGTGAATTCTCTGGTCATATGGTTTGATGTTACTAAGAATCAATTACCTCCATACAGTCCCAGCACTGTCTATTGTCTCCAGATTACGAAGCTCTGCTCTCTCATCGGGAGGCATTCGCTGCCACCGTGCGAGGACCCAATCCTGGCCCATTCTACACGCCACACTCCCGCAAGAGCTTCCTCTAAGAAACTGTTCCAGAATGACATTTCCTGTGTAAAGCATTGGTAAAAAGTCTCCTGTTACTCCACGTGAATTATTCTTAGTCTAGCTGAGCAAGAACTGAAAACCTTACCCTCATTTTTTTCAAGTTATATGCTTATCGCAATATTTTATGTCTTCAAGCAAGCTTTAAATTATTAACGTGGTAACTCTAATCTGCTTGAATCTACTCCAAGTTAATACAGTATTCTCTATTCATGGTTCCCCTACAGATAAACAAATAGGAAAGGTATAAATGACGAAATATTTTACAAGGTTATTATTTTCTTGCTGCAATGAAATGGAATGTTAAACTGATCATTCAATAGAATAATGAGGCCTAAAACGTATTTGTCCCTCACAAGATATGTAGATTGAGTAACAGATTCACTATTTAAGAAAAAATAGGATATACTATTAATTAAATGCTGGCAGAATTATTTTCTTAAAAAAGAAAATTATACTTTGAACTCATCCTACGAAAGCTATACGCATTGGCTTATTTAAGGAGTAAAGTATGACAAATATCGAAGCCAATACATGAGAACAAAATGTTTAAATTCAAATATCAGACATATTTAAATAACTTTTGCAGTTTTTGATCAGTTACTTGAGCTCATAGGCTTAACTAATGCCTGCTTTAATAATACCTGGAATCACAGAATTTATGTTTCCATGTGGTCCATTTTGACAGAGACAATGTCATCACATTGAGATTTATTGTAGCTTGAGATTTTTGAAAATGTCATTTTTTAAAAAAGACAATATATATCAAGCTGAATTTCATTTGTAATATGGCTTTATTTGGCACACGCTTACTTTCTAGCAGTATCTAAGTGTGAGTACTATTATGAATAGTTGAGATGTACCCAACATCCTTCCCCTTTTTTCTTTTGTTACCCTGCTACCTCTTTTGAGCTCGTATTTTACAAGAGGCTTTGCCTTCATATCCACTGCCAAGCCTGACTTAACTCTTGCCATCGTCAGTCACGTGAGACGATAATTTTCCTGAAATCTTTCACCAGTTTGATTCAGATCTGCACATATTTGAAAATGAAGTATATAAATGACATTTGTTACCAGGAGTGGGGTTACAGATAACAGGGTTGAATTCTTTAAAAGTAAAGGAAGCAAGAAACACTCTTTCATGTAAGAAGCTGAATTATTTTATTTTGGACCTCATAACATGTGCTACCGGCACTACAGTATTAGGTAACTGAGGGGAAAAAATAGGTAGGATGATGGATTCTACGGCCAAAAAAGAAGTAATATTGCTTTGATACTTACCTCTGAAAGCAGACAGAATAGCAAAGAATGTTTTGCCAAGAGTTGCTCCTATCTGTGGTCTGTGATACAAGTATATTAAATTTAATTTTCCAGGGATCTCCATTTTTGGAAAAATTAAATTACTTACACCAAACTCAAGAGAGGGCTATCAAAAACAGAGAGATGAGAGACACAGTAGAAAATATAGAGCAATAGGAATGTCTTCCCCTAGCATATTTTTAAAATGTTCTCCTTGAAAAAAATATAAATGTTCACATTATAGAAAGAAATCAAAATGAGGAGAGGAGATAAATATAGATACACACTACTGCCTATTTCTGCCAGCTTCTATAAGATACAAATTATATACATATATATGTATATAATTTCCAAAATGTTTTATACAGATAATTTTTCCCAATTAAAGATAGGAGAAAAACAATTATAAAATTATTTTTCAAAAGCCTTTATATGGTTATTTACCTAATTTTCAGATTATTTAATGTTAGTGCATTAAATATTTCCCAAATGTAATTAGCTAATATTCCTTTTATACATATAAATTAAGCATTATCTTCAAAATGGCTTACAGATTAAACAATATTTTTCTGATACGCTGTGGCTACTGATCTTATAAAGCCTCTATGAATCACTGTTAATAAACATCTATAAAAAAGACTTTAAGTCTGATTTACTTTTCAAAGTAATATTTAATTTTATGAATTCCCATTTACAAGTGTTTAGAATGGACCGGGATGATTTTTACCTCTTCAGTAATACTTTTATATAAATTAAAAATATTTTGATTTGATGTACATGGCAATAAATTCTATGTTTCCCATTAGTACTATGTTTTTGAACAATGAGAATGTAGCACTAACAATCACTACATATAAAATAAAGCACATGATCATTTTGTTGGTTTTACAAATCTTTTTCTCAAACGTAAACTCTTAAAAAAAAACATTCTAACAATTAGAATACCGATTTGACTTCCACCATTGTAGTATTTCCATTTTACCCTGAAAGAGAACATTAAAAACATGACCTTGATTGGTGGGAGCAAGAAATTGTATCACTGATAGAGGAAATCTCATAGTTATCTGTGGTAAATCGTTGGGAAAATATTCAAAGTTAAAAAATCCAAACAAAATATGGTGGTGATCCCTAAACTACTTTGACACTATTTAGACAAGTAGCTTAGTCTTAACCAAAATGTTTTTTTTTCCCCCTGATCATAATCATCACCCTCCCCTCAAATGTCTTTTAAAAAAATACATTAAACAATAGCAAAAATCAAAGAGCACGAATGATTTTCAAGAACAGAAAAAATCTCTAGTGCAGAAAGAAATCTTATGGTGAAGAGCAGATTCCTTTGGAGACATGAAATCAACGAGCGTGTAAGTCACTATGAGGATTTCTCTTTCCTCTTTGGGGCGGGGTCTACTCTGTGCGAAGTTTCCACTCCATTTTCTGGGCCTTTCTTAGAAGGCTTGCCTTTAGCCACGGACCGTTTCTTCCCCATCAAAAAGGCCAGAAGGTCGGAATCCTCCGTCCACCTCTGCAGCCAGAGCGTGATCAGGTTCCAGGTGATGTAGGCCTGGATGGTGCAGCTGGAGGACAGCACGGCGATTTTGGCCGCCAGCACGTTCACGTTTCCCGTCACGGCGTCCAGATTCCGGCTGTGCGACCCAACGAGGTGGAACCCGACGGTGAGGACGGACACGCTCAAAGTCGCGAGCCTGCCCAGGATGGACACGACGGCCCACAGCGAGAGCCCCCTCTGGTAGCTGTCGTCGCCGAAGTAAAAGAGGCCGCACACGTGGGACAGCAGCTCCACGAAGTAGTGCAGCACGAGCAGCAGCAGGCCCAGGTGGTTCAGGTAGAGCAGGTAGGCGCCCGTGATGTGGAACAGGTGCAGGCCGATGTACACCAGCTGGTCGGGCACGTCCTGCTTCCGGGTCTTCTGGAAGTAGAGCTCGGGGAACGCGTGGAACCAGTAGGCCAGCTGCGCGATGTAGAAGAACTTCATCTGGAAGGTCATCATGCTGGGCGGCCGCGCCCGCCACAGCAGCGCGGGCTCGGCCAGGCCGTCCTCGGACACCAGCACGGCCGCGCCCCACACGCACGACACCAGGTAGAAGACGCCGAACTGGCCCGACGCGTTGAACTTGCTCTGCTTGGCCCTGGCGAGCTGCATCCTGCGGTTGATCCTGTCCAGCACGTACTCCTGGATGGTGGCGTGCAGGATGATGGCCACCAGCGTGTAGAAGAAGATCGTGGCCAGGTCCTTGGCGCCGTAGCGGTACAGCGCCCTGGAGCCGCCCCCGCCGGGCTCCTCCGCGGCGGGGACCGCGACGCCGTGCTGCAGCGTGAGGAAGACGATGGACGCCTCCGCCGTGCCCTCGAACATCAGCCCCAGCACGAGGAACATGCCCACGCAGGACACGATGTCCGCGTGATTCTGCAGGATGAACTCCTGGCTCAGGAGCGGCGGGTTCCGGCCGCCCTTCTTGCGCAACGCCATGGCGGCGCTTCCCGACACTCACCGGCGAGCCGCCGCCGCCGTCCCCGGCTGCTCCTCACTGCGCCGCCGCCGCCGCCGCCGCCGCCTCCGCGGGGCCTTGGCTCCCCATCCCCAGCCCGCCGGGTCGCCGCGGCCGCCCGGGGCAGAGCGGGCACGGCGCGGGCGGCGCATGCGCAGCAGGCGCGGCGAGGCAGGGCGAGGAATCGAGCGCCGCGCGCCTGCCCCGCGCCAGGCCCGGGCGCGAGCGTAGATCCTCCGCGGGCATCGTCGCCGCTCCGGGTTCGCGGCCCCCCGCGGAGACGCTCCTCGTCCCCTCCTCTCAGTGACATCTTCGTTAGTCTCCGTGATAGACCCGGTAGAGCTCTGGTCGTTCTCCGTCAGATCTTCAGTCATAACAGCAGCAGCGTAAATAATAACACTTCCCAGCAAACGCTCCTGGTGCCGTTCGTCAGGTGCTGCCCTAAGCACTTCATTTATATTTAGGAATTTAACCTTCCTGGAAAACCCAACGAGGTAGATGCTGTCACAGTCTCCCCTCCCCCACCGTTGTTTAAGCGACAAAACACTTAGGGGGTTGGGGTCACGCCCCGGCTCGTGTCCCCAAAGTGACACCCAGGGCCGACCCTCTGGCCCGGGCGCTGCCCTCCCGGTGCGCCCCCCTGCGGAGAAAGGCTCACAAACCAACAGCAAAGCATGTTATCACAGAGTTCCCGGTCAGCAGGAATGACAGTGGTGCTAATAATTGTGACAGTGATACTGTCTAGCCGGTATTTGGAAGGACCCGGCGGCAGCTGGAAGCCGAGGACTGTTCCTAAGTTTCTGGAAGGGTCTGCTGGCTGCGAAGCCAGACACCGAGTCTCTCCGTCCCAGCCCAGATGGGAACCTCGAATTTCATGGGTATGGTTTTTGCATATACACAGTTTTGCTAAAACGTATATTTTAAAAGCAATTTCTTTTGTTAAGTGCTAATACCTTTCTCAATTCAAATTTCATGTCGGTCTTCAAATTTCTGTTTAAATGCAGCGCAGTTTTCCTGTTTCTTCTGTGTCTCATGAGATCACAGTCATTAGTCATAAAGTTTGAAATTTGGAAGACACATTTCCGAAGAAAATGTGCTACCGGCTTTAAAGAATAAAGCACAGATTACATTTAGACTGCCCGACTGCCTTTTATCATTGTTTTTCCGCGTGCCATGCACTGGCAGTAGATGCGACCCAACTTGCGTAATTACTTTTACAAAAGAACAAAATACAGAACAAAATACTCTGATCAGTGGACAGTTGCGCCTGCATTTCCTAGAACCGCCAAACAATTGCATATAGAATTTGTTGTGGACAATGTTCCTGAGTTAAGGAAAGTACCTACATTATTTTTCCATAGCAAGAGTTTGCTGTTTCTTGAAGGATTCCTCATTAAATGGTCTACTTGCTTTAAGGGTTTGCTACACAGTCTTTGGTTGGTTGGTTTTTTGTTTTCTTAGCTGTTACTCAGTTTTTGGCTGTGATAGCTCAACGGTGAGTTCCATATAAAGTTAACTAAATCGTTGAGAAATTATAAATAGAGGTCCAAAAATTAGGGTACCCAGAAATTAGAAAAAAATTAAACTTGTTGAAAGCAGTTGTGGAAACCAAAGATAAGAGCAGTGCCTTGTGGAAATTGTCAAGACTTTATTCAGAAAAGTACATATTTACCTTTTTTGAGACTAATTATAATTTTAAATATATAATAGAATTTATCAGTCTTATGGGCATAGACAATATGGCTGATTATTTTGTGGCATACTAATAAATATAAAAAATACTTGTATAATTCCTTAATATAGACCTTATTTATGTTTGCTTGGCATTATTTTTGTCAGGTCTTCCAACACTATTTGGACAAGTATGAAAGAATTTGACCTTAAAAAAACATATCAAAGTGAACAGCACCATTATTTGTGCATAGATTTGAAATATTATTTTAATACTAAAGAATAACAAAGCCATTATGGGCTAGTTTAAAATTATCTCTTGACCTATAAAAAAATAAAACAACTAAACTATGATGGGTTTTTTTTTTTCCCTATCACTCTACTTGCTTTTCAAGTAGAGGAACTATCTTCATCATATCATCTCTCCCTTCTTTGAGCTTGTAGCACCAAACAACAACTCTGTATTATAAATTTTTAATTTAAATTTTACCTTAAATGTAGTCTACTTGAATTTTAGATTTAGACTTCACAATATCATTATAAAAATATAAAATATCAAATTTATGAAATGATTAGAATCTGTAAGGCTATTTCAGCACTATATAATATGATGATTGATTTCAGTGGTTTTGCTGGCACTTTTATTTGACAAAGAATAAACTATGTATAAGAACATTTAACAAATTATGTTCCCACCGTGATTATTAAATCATGTCATATATTTGGGGTATTCCTCCTTTATGCACAGCCCTATGCCTGTGGCACAGATAATTATTAAAATTCAAAGAGAAATTTCTACTTCCATCCACAAGGGAGCAACTGTAATTAAACTTTCACTCCTATTGTAAATAATTTAAAAACTAGACAAAATATTTGAAATAACTTTTTTCAGATAATTGCAAGACACGCAGCACAGGACTACGATACGATCCCTGAGAGAAGGGAAACAAGCGAGGTGAGCCTCACAATTAATCTGATTTTCTACCTGGAAGCATTTTCCAGACCATTCTACAGGGAGGGAAAACCCAAGAAGAGCCCAGCAATCTTGCTGAATTGAGGAGGGAGAGACAGGAATTAGGAGAAGCTGAGGCCATGAACTTTGCTGGACAGATCACTTGTGTGGAGGAAGTTAGGTGGTAAAAGAGCTCCTGACATTTGCATAAATGTTCCTTTGAGTATGCTGCTGCTATTAAGTCCTGCATGCACAGGGTTAAAACACATGAGGCCAAACAAAGAATAATAGGAGAATTGTAAATTAGTATTTCCTAAGACTCACACAGGACTAGGAGACTTTCAAGATTGGAATAGCCAGAAAGTAGAATCCTCATTGAACACTTGTAGCATTCGGTAGGGATCCAAAAAAAGCTGCAGTCTTATGTAAGGCTAATCTTGCCCTAAGGAAACAGCTCATTCATGCCTGTCCACACAAAGTTTACAAGAAGCCTTGAAAAGATTAAGGTACTCCACGAGGAACTTAACTGCTTGCCAGAACAATCCAGCTCTCAACAATGTGAAATTCATATTGTCTAGCATCCAGTAAAAAATTATGAAACGAAGGGTAGATTTATTTGGCTGGGATTGTCTCCCAGAATGCCTCCCTGTGGCCTCTCCATGTGCTGTTGGCATCTTCCTCGCAGGTGACTCAGGGCTCCAAGAATGAGCTTTCTAGCAGAAAAGGACAGAAACTTAATGGCCTTTTATGAGCTAGCATTGGGAGTCATATCATACAATTTTCATTGTCAAAGAAGGCACAAGCCTACTATCCACCTTCAAGGCAGGGTGAGGATTGAAGGGGGAGGGTGGGGATTTTCACCTCTTAATGAGAAATGTACCTAGTACTTGCTAAATTTTTAAGTAGCCACATCCTTTCTATTGACAGCAAATTTTGTTTCCTCTCATGTGAAATATATACTATTCTCTTCCAATGCAAATAATAGTCTCATGCAAATATAGCGTCAGGCTCAGATTTGTTACCCAGAAAATTGTCAGCTGAATTAGATCCAGGTGCAAATGAAAAACCAGATTCTTTCCTTTGTTACACTTGCTCTTGATCTAAAGACTTGTGAATTAAAGGAATAGGGTTTCTGGCTCCCACACACCCAAAGCATAAGAAAAATGCAATTGAGACTTCCATTTAGGAGCGGGAAAATGATGCGCAAAGCAGCCAAAAGCCAATAATAAGTATGATATCTACCCAGATAAAGTTCATAGATCTTTCATTTAATCCTTGTTGTCCTCTCTAGGAAATGGTGGAAGAGTTTTTTCAAAAATATAGATTAAATATCATAAGTGGATTTTTTTGCATTTGTTGATTTTTTTTTTTTTTTTTTGTTGAGACAGAGTCTCACTCTGTTGCCCAGGCTAGAGTGAGTGCCGTGGCATCAGCCTAGCTCACAGCAACCTCAAACTCCTGGGCTTAAGCGATCCTACTGCCTCAGCCTCCCGAGTAGCTGGGACTACAGGCATGCGCCACCATGCCCGGCTAATTTTTTCTATATAGATTTTTAGTTGTCCATATAATGTCTTTCTATTTTTAGTAGAGACGGGGTCTCACTCAGACTGGTCTCGAACTCCTGACCTTGAGCGATCCACCCGCCTCGGCCTCCCAGAGTGCTAGGATTACAGGCGTGAGCCACCGTGCCCGGCCTGCATTTGTTGATTTATATATTTTAAAGGATAGTAGACACTAGAAACCCAATAATGTTTATGTGAAAATGTTAATCTTTGTTTTTGTGATATAATGGTCATTGATTATAGTATTAATTATGGAGTATTAATTACACAGTAGTACTACAAGGAATTAATTCAATGAAAATTTTACAGTGGAAGAAACAGAGAATGGATGAATCAGTTTCTGACTGTCTTCATGCATTCATTGCTTGGCCTCATGTATACAGAGGATTGCCAGATATAGGTCAAGCTATCTTTTAAAATTCTATGTTGATTTTGTTATGAGAAATAGTTGATTCAAAATTAAATAGAAAGCCTCACTATAATTTAGGTACTATATTTCAAATTGGTATTAATAATTAGTTCTTTCCATTAGCTAGGCGATGTAACCTTTTGATGTCTATTTTTTATTTATATGAATAGCTTAGCTTAAAAAATTCTTCTGAATGACTTACGTGCCTTTTTAAAACATAATTACCTTAAAGAGATAAACTGACATTGATTCTGACTTTTTTTAAAATAGCACAGTACACTTTATAATATAGATATTACTTCATATTTAAATATTTTTATATCTCAGAATAAATATGTATGTATACTTTTATTATACTAACCTTTTAATAATTTAAATTTGCATTATTCAAGGACTAGAATTGAAAATTCAAATTTGAGAATTCAGTAGCATTTGAAGAAGCAAGAAATGTTGGAAAAGAATTACTCCAGGCCGGGCGCGGTGGCTCACGCCTGTAATCCTAGCACTCTGGGAGGCCGAGGTGGACGGATCGTTTGAGCTCAGGAGTTCGAGACCAGCCTGAGCAAGAGCGAGACCCCATCTCTACTAAAAATAGAAAGAAATTATATGGACAACTAAAATATATATATACAAAAAATTAGCTGGGCATGGTGGTGCATGCCTGTAGTCCCAGCTACTCGGGAGGCTGAGACAGGAGGATCGCTTGAGCTCAGGAGTTTGAGGTTGCTGTGAGCTAGGCTGACGCCACGGCACTCACTCTAGCCTGGGCAACAGAGTGAGACTCTGTCTCAAAAAAAAAAAAAAAGAATCACTCCAAAATATCAGACCTAAGTCACTTTTAATCAATGTTTATAATTAGCAGTCATAATTGACTGAGATCACCAAATACTCAGCTCCATTAAACAAAACATAATGTAATTTAGCTTAGCTTATGTATGAAATTACAGTCTCTGGGGATTTGACTGATTTAAACAGTCTTGAATAATTCAATTAATGAGATTATTACATTTTCAGTCGTTTTTATAATTGATAAGACATGTTAAAACATAGACTTTTAGAAAAACACACCACAAAATATAGCTGAATAGTTAATGACATAAGGAAAACTCAACATAGTATTATATTTACAAATTCTAGAATGCTTATTTTCCAATGTATTTATTACTAACCTAGGAAGTAAAAATAATATGAAGAATTGTCTAAAGATAAACTAAGAGCCACAGAAGGATATAACACAAGATTAGGACACCTTCACTTGCATTATTTGCAAAGATACAGCTCTGTTTTATAGTAGAGGATATAATAAGGATTTGTTTTGGCTTTGGGACCTTTATTAGAAAATATTTCTTCTTTGCTTTTACATAGGTTCATTATTATTATTAATTATCAGATCTTGTGAAAATTGTCCAATTCTCATTCTGTAGCATCATCAATAACTTTAGTGTCAAGCATCAGAAAGAAAATAATATCAAATGGTATCGAGCCAAGGAAATGGCCCCAGGAAATGGATTTGTGCTCTCCTGCAGTTGGAGGCTGTAACGGAACCTATTTTAGGGCCTGCAAGGTAGGTTGCCAGGAGGAACACAAATCACAACTGCCACCAGAGTGACATCCACTGAATGATGCATTCTATAGAAGGGAGAGAAGTGGAATGTTAGGGACATTAAAATCATTTTTCTTGTCAGAAGTAAATGGTGCACAGTCTTCTTTGCCTTTGCCAACACATTGCAGACTTTAGTTTTCAAGATATTTGTCTTCTGTGCTGCTACGTATGAGAAAAGTTTAGAAACATTTAAAAGTAATTACCATCCACACAACAGCCTGAATATATATATAGAGAAAAAGTGATGTGAATTGATTGCTATAGAGATCAGTAATTAATTGTTCATATAACCACTACATAAAAGCAACTCTTTATCTTTAGTTCAGGCTCCAAACTTCACTGTTGGATTTAACCTACTAAAACTTATTTAGCCTAAAATGCTTATCATTTTTCCCCAGTGGCCTCATGGTGGCAATGCAGCTCCAAGAACAACAGTTGTAGTCCAGGCAGAAAGAAAGAATGGGAGAAAAAGTGAGTGGTTTCTTTTAGTCATGTAGAAAAAGCTTCCACGGAGAATTCTTCATACATTACATGGCAAGAACCATGACAAGTGGCCGCCTCTACCTGAAAGAAATGCTTACAATTCAAATATATCAGCTCTCTAGAATCCGTACAAGGGGAAGGAAAAGGAGAAATGTGTTGAAAATGACTTTGTTTGACTTTGTGTTCATGAGAGCCATAGCATGAAACAGATACCCTGAAACAAAGAAGGCAAAAATATAAGAAGACCAGAGAGAAAACTGATAATTCAAAAGGAATAGATGGTTCATTTTTTAAAAATAAAATGTTGCAATAAATTGCATAAATATATTGAGAAAATATGTAAAAATTATATTTTGTAAAATAATAATTATAACAAGAGAACATGTAAGAGTTCCTAAAACCCATCAAAGTATCGTTTTTATGGAAAGTAATTTGAAGGTAAGGATATGTTAAAGAGTGAAATTATGAATGATATTAAGTCTATAGTTTCAGATCTTTGCTAATTGGAAAGAAACCAAGTTAAAACTCTCTCTCTCTCTCTCTCTCTTTCACGCGCACACACACACACACACACACGCCTCATTACTACCATAATAATTCAATGCCACAAAACACTTCATTAAGAATTAGAAAAAAATTCCAGCTACTGTAGATTATGTCTTCCGTTCCCCACTTGAAAGAGCTGCCAGTAGCTGATCTGATAGAAACTGTCTTATTAAAAAATTATTGGAGAAAAGGTGGAGCAAAATGACAGAATAAGATCCTCCAGGAATCAGCACAAAAATACCTTCACAAGAGGTAGGGAAACCAGGTGGAAGATCTCAGTACAGACCCACATGGCCTGCATCATCGCTTGTCCAGCTCTAAGCAGCACAGCACGGAGAGCCACCCAGCTCCCCTGGGGGAAGGAGAGGAAAGTGAGAGAAGGACTTTGATCTGGAACTCAGTGCTGGGCCCATCACAATGAAACCCAATACTGGGCAAAACCCAATAGAGCCTAACTCCAGACCTGTGACTGTGACAATGATTCTGGACCTGCCTCGGCATCAGGCAGAGACCCGTGGCCCCAGTGGAATGAGGGAGAGATAAAAACTTCCCAGGACAAACAAAATCTGAAAAAAAATTTATCACCACAAGGTCTATCTTACAAGAACTGCTAACGGAAGTTCTTCAAAGAAAAAGAAAAATACACTAATGTGTGCAAAAAGAAAATACCAGAATACTGACTCAGCTGGCACCTAAGTTCCCAGCAAAATTATCCTATGCACAATGTTTCTTGTATCTTCTTCAATAAAAGTCTCTATTTTTCATATTATATGGCTGGGTAATTTCTTGACAGACCTCATATATCCAAAGGAAATGAAATCAGTATGTTGAAAGGATGTCTGCACTTTTATGTTTATTGCAGCACTATTCACAATAACTGTGTTATGGAATATTATTCAGCCACAAAAAATAAATCCTGTCATTTGCAGCCATATGCACGGAGCTGGAGGACATCATGCTACATGATATAAACCAGGCATGAAAAGACAAATACCGTCTGATCGCACATGTATGTGGAATCTAAAAAGTTCTCATAGAAATAGAGAGTAGAATAGTAGTTACCAGAGGGTGGGGCTGGGGGAGCTAAAGTGATTGGCAACAGGTACAAAGCTACAGTTAGAAGGAATAAATTCTAGTATTGTATTGCATATAGGATGACAGAGTTAATAATGTATTGCGTATTTCAATATAGCTAGGGGAGATTTTTAAATGTTCTCATGACAAAGAAATGATTAATGTGTAAGATGATAGATATAGTAATTACCCCGATTTGATTATTACATCATGTATACATGTGTCAAAACATCACATTGTACCCCATAAGTATGTACTATTACTATGTGTCAATCAAAATTAAAAGATTATTAATAAGCTAAAAAGCAGCACAGAATCAAGTAAATTATAGTACATTATTTAAAAAGAAAAAAGTTCAATCAAATTAATGTTGAAGAAAGATTTGTAAGAAATACAACACTAAAGAAATTGAAAGTCAAAAATATACTACTCCAGAATTGAAGAATTTATTTAAACATTATAGAATTCAAACCATAGATATGAAAGCTCAGGGAAGATATAATAGGTGGACAGATGAGATAAAATATTAGAGGAACTCAGAAAAGAAATTAAAAGAAATATTAAAATCAGTACAAAAATGGCAACCTTCCTAGTGATAGTAAATATTCCTATAATAGGTATTGGTAAAACATAGTAAGAAATGAAAGGAAATAAAAATGGAATCTAAACTAAATTATTAAAAATATGGAAAAAATAACTATAGAGGGCAAATATGGGAGAATATGCATTTATAATTAATCCCAATTAAGAAGAAAATAAAAGAAATATATTTGAAAAAATTAAGTAAACTTCTGAGGAGTTAATTAATATGTTGATAGAGTTCATATTGCAATACAACATATATAGATCTATTAAGCTTGAGACAAGTCTTACAAAATTTCCTGGGCTTTAGAGGTAAGCAAAATGTCCACTGAGTATCCAAGCAGAAAGACTAACGCAGCCATAACCAGTTCTGATCATTCACTTCTACACACTGGGATGATCTCACTTGGGTTAGTCAGATGCCTTTCCTGATTGATTAATGCCTGTGCCATTTCCATTTCTTAGTACTTGTTCATAAAGAGGGAACAGCATCAGAAGAATTCTCTACTGCAATGACAGATGCCTCCAAAGGGTGGAGCTATGCGGTATAAACGCAGAGGCAGTTTAGAAGAGAAAACAAAATAAACCTAAGGAAAAAATAAAAGAAAGCAATAAATTACTGAATCAGGAAATAATGGATAGGATATGAAAACCGAAAAATGATAGCACTCTCAAGTAAACTCAAGAATTTGGTCTTTGAATGTTCTAGCATATAGATATATTACCTCATTTAACAAGAAAAAGGAAAGAATGTATAAATCTGTGAGCTAATAAATTGGGTAAATAACTGAATATTCAGCGGAAGTTTTCAAATAATTCTAACAGGTCTTTGCACAGTGCGTTTAATATGAATTTATTAATAATGGGGGGTTTACTAGAAAATACATAGTAAGAAAATTGAACAAAGAAGATATAAACTCAAATGGATTTTTTTCCACAGATGAAACAGAAACAAAATTTTCAAAACTCCCTTTCTTTGAAAGCATGCATTCCATGTTTGCACTTTTAACTTTTGCCAAGTGTAACTCATTACTCCAGCGCTATTTCAAAAATGTCAGATCACAGAGAAGAATGAAAGGAAAACAAAAAGTCTTTGAAATTCATTTTAAGTCTCCATCAAATTAAAGACCTCTGTACTAGAACGGTATTTCAGTGTCACAGAAAAAGACAGACCCATCTCATTTTGCATATTTGAGAATTATGATTATCATTCAGTATTAATATTCATCAATAAAATTTGCCATCCTAATAAAAATAAGCAAAAATACGGCCATCCATCAATTTGGGCTAAAACTGCCTTAAATAAAATTAACATCCATTTACAAAATGGATTGATATTTTACTCCTGTTTTTGCTCTTTGTCCACAAATCTTACCAGCTGTCAATTTTGACATCTGCCCGGAGCTAAACATTTCTTATCCCATCCACTGCTTTTACATTGGTCCAATCCATGATCACTTCTTTCCTGATCATTCCAACTGGCTCCTACTTACAGGTCTCCTATTTCTACTCTGATGCTTTGGGGCCTATTGTCAAAGCAGCAGTCATTTCACAGTCTCATTCTGTTCAAATCCTCTAGTGGTTTTCCACCTCATTCAGCTAACACCCAACGTTCGTACTACAACTCAAAATACCTGACATGATCTGGCTGCCTCTGTTTCTCTTTATACAATCTTCCAATTCCTGTGTTCATTTTCCGTTTTGTTCACTGCTGTGTCTCCAGTTCCTGACAAGTTGAATAAAAGACGCTGATGTTCAATGAATACTTTCTATGAATAAACAAGTAAATAAGAAAAGAATGAGGAATATCTTTATGTATTTCTATAACATGTTATCCTTACTACATTGTTAGGTGAAAAAGTATTTTGTAGGTGCAGTATGGGACAATTTGGATAAAATATGCATAAATACGTCAGTATATAAATTGTAATTTTTATATGTGTATATATTAAATAAGTATATGTGTACCTAAGTATGTAGACACATCCTTATATAAATTAACAAAAAAAGGAGAAAAGAAAGAAGGAAGATCCTAAGGAGATCCAATTCAATCCAATCCAAACTGTAAACAGCTGTGACTTCTAGTGGATAGTATTTAATGTGTGTGTGTATGTGTGGGTAGGCTGCAGTAGTGGGATATTATGAAATTTTTGCTTTTAATTTATATCATTGTCTCTTGTTTTCTCCATCATTCTCTATTCCTTCTCTGTCCTTCTTTATCATTCTCTGTTGTCTTTTACTTTTTAAAAATAATAACTTAACATTGTAATTTTAACATAGTTAACAAATAACCATGAATGCTGAGAGCTGCTATGGACCCACCCAAAAGTCACATGTTGAAATCCTCACCCCCAAAGTATGGCGTCAGGAGGCAGAGCCTTTGGGAGTTGCTTAGGTAATGAAGATAGAACCCTCAAAAAGGGGACTAGTGCCCTTACAAAAGAAACCCAAGTTAGACCCTTTGCCCCCTTTTACCCTATGAGGACACAGCAAGAAGTCTTTGCCTGTGAACCAGCCCTCACCAGACACCAGATTTGCAGGCATCTTGATCTTGGACTTCCCAGCCTCCAGAACTGTGAGAAAAAAAATTCTGTTGCTTATAAGCTACGCAGTCTATAGTACTTTGTTTAGCAGGCCAAATGAACTAAGATAAGCGCTAAGTTTTCCAGTTAAATTTAACATTATGTATAATGTTGGCTCTTAATTTAAAATAGCTATTATATATTAATTTAACAAATATACTTTATTAAGAAAAATTTTTAAATAGAAATTGTTGAGTTTTTCCAAGTATCTTCAATTTATTACAGAATGAGGCAAAATATTTATCAAAATATCCTATATTCTTTGAACAGAGACTTACTGATAATGTTAGATGTAGATTAACTAATACAGGTCATTATTTCTGTTTAAGGAATGATCTACTAGATATACTCCTTATCTCTGTAACTCACCAGAAACACATTTGTAACAGTTCAGGCTCTCCAGAATGAGATTATTTTCCAAGCAAGATGGCACTGGTGAAATTATTTTTATTTTTAAAGGCCAGTTCTAAATTTAAACACTTTTCAAAAGGCCAATTCTGAGTGTGGATACCACGTAAAGATAAAGTCACTGTTGCAAACGCAGGTTATTGAAAGGCTGTGCATTGCAGATGCAGATTTTAATTAAATATAATTTTTTCCAGGAAAAAATTTCCAATTTCTTGAATAAAAATTTAGCTCACATTTGTTTGCATCAATTTATTAAAATCAGCAATTGGAACTAACAAATTGTATATAGTAGAAAAAAATGATACTTTCAAATGAAAAATTCACCTTGAGATTATGTTATCATTTATGTGTATCAAATGTGTACTCCTATATATTCTGAATAATAGCTAGATAATGAATCAAAAGATATACTTAAGTAGTCAGAACAGCATGCTAGTCAAGAAAGTATCATAATCTAAAGTCTGTGTTGGTCTGATCCAGTCATTAAGATAGCAAAACCCTTATGCTCTGTCTATTTTCTGTCAGTGTATTAACCCAGTTTTTTCCTTTCCAATCATCTCAGGCTCGTTTTACTATCTCACATAACAAGAGCCTTGCTTTTGGTAGCGTGTATTCCAGCATTCTTTTCGAGACAATATCCAAAGGTATTCTTCAAAAATTAGACATCAGACAATTCTACAAAAGTAGAACATCAGAAAGTACTTCCAGACATTGGGATTAAGAGAAACCCTATAAAATGTGACTGATATTTTATTTGATTTTAGAAATGAATTTATCAGACTGATAGCTAATTATATGTTTAAAAATGCTGACAATGCCATACCAGGGTTATACATAATGATTTATGTTGATAATGAGTTTTCCTGCGCTGGTGAGAAAAATCCATAAAGCTATCGTCCCGTGTTGCTTTATGAAAGAGAACTCTGACTCACTCAATGGTGTCACGCAGCACAGAGCAAAGACAGGGTTATCTTTTCCGTTCAGGCAGTTGAGAGTGCAGAGTAATCAGTCAGGTACAGAGGCACACAGTCCTGCCTAATTTTGCCACTAATCCTTTTTCAGTTAATCTCCTGAATAATTCCCCTTCATCGACATTGCTCTGAGTACCCAGAGACCTAGTGCTTCTCAGCCCGAAAACACACCTTCTTGACACTCTAGAGAGAATTAAACTGCAGTCTCTGATTTGCTTTTATGTGCCCTCAACCTCATTTTCCCTACAATGCTTGCAGAAGGCAACAGAGGTGATAAAAATTGCAAACGTTTCGATTATATAACAAATAGCAAATTTTTAGGAAATGAAACAGTAGTTAAAAAGTAAAACATAAGCAGGTTGGTAAAGACCTGGATTGTTTTTGTTGCTAAAGTGGGTGTGACCTTGAATACAGATGGATACAAGATAGGCCAAGAGTTCAGACTACAGAAAGAGGTTTATGCGAACTGTTTTTATTGGAATACAGCATTCATTTAAAGAAAATAAACTAAGGAGCAAAATTCGAAACCTGCAAAGTCAGAGATTTTCCCCTTTGCATAAATGTATAAAATAGCAACAGATAATTTTATTGTAACAAAGAAATCTCAGACATGACATGAGAAAGCTAAACTGAGCAACAAAACAGGTGTTGAATTGCTGACTAGCTATATCGAAATGAGTATGTCCACTTGAATGTAAAGTTCTGCAATAAAAATGTTTCATTAAAAATTCCATTGCCTATATGGAGCTATTTCATTCATCCAAAAAAGAAATAAGTTATTTTAGATAATGAAAGTGCAGTTTCTGAAAGGCTTCGTTTAACCCTACTGGTCCCATTTCAACATCATCATTGAGAATAGGTCTTAGTCATTCTTGTTATCTACTTGTACATGCAATTTTATTTTTACTGGGTAAAAATTCAAAATTGAGAGCTATCATTTTTCTCATTCTTCTTCCTTCCCTACGTCTCTGCCTCCATTCATCTTTTTGTCCAGTGATGCTGTTCTCTTCATCATGTATCCCAGTCAGAAGCAATTTGTCATTACCTATGATTTAAAGATTGTCATATGTAAACTTGTTCTCACAAATACGAACATTTCATTTTTCTGATATGCTTTCGTCAATTTGAAGGGCCTGCTATCCTGGAAGGAGCAAAAGGTAGGCAGGATCTCAACAGGGGCAGTTCTTTCTGCAACGTACAAAGCAGTCTCTAAACTGAGAGTGCAGCCACCGGATCATTTCTGAATGGCCCTGCTGTATTACGGAGCACGCTAAACGAAAGCTTCCGTTTTACCGTCATTGCAGTATGTGATTGATGGTACTATATGTGGACCATAATGTGCTTCGGAAGAACAGGTTTTTTGTGTTTTCAAATTTATTTATTTATTTTAAATTGACAGATAAAAGTATGTGGATTTATGGTGTACCACAAGATGTTTACAGCATGGAATAGTTAACTGTAGCTAAGTAAAATATGCATTACCTCACATAGTTATTTTTGTGGGGAGAAAATACTTAACATCCACTCAGCATTTTTCAGGAATACAGTATAGCGTCATTTAGCATAGTCATCATGCTGTACAATAAGAGAACAATTTCAATATAATTGGGCGTGACAGGGCAGAGAAGTATGACGGTTCACTTTTTGATTATGAAAAATTATAAAGTAAGTTATAATTTAAAATGTGTGTGGACAATGAGGTTTTAAAATGACAATATAGATATTTCTTCTGTCAATATCACTGTCCACTAACTAAACATAATCTACTGGCATGTGTTCAGAATATTTTTGTTCAGAATATAAATGTATATTAATACACTGCAAAATATATTACTGTAAATAACCATAAGCAATAACAAGCATATGCCATTTTATAAGGTAAACTACTATGATCAACTTATTCTTTAAAGGTAATGCTTCTTTCATTGAACAAGTATGAATTCATCATTTGATATTATTAAAGTCTGCAAATTGCTTTATCAGTAATTAGGTAGATTTTTTTAAAAATGCGGTAGAAAATTAAACTCATACAAAAGTCATTGCCTTAGATATCTAACATTTAGGGAAAGGAATAGACCCACGGTGAGACTCATTACTACATACTAGCAACAGTAGCATCACATGGCCTTTGGTAATTATTTATATATGTGTTTCCAGATGCAAGGAAATACCACTTCTCATACCTCATCTTCTGCTTGGCATCGTCTCTTCTAGTATATGTACTTAGCTTTTCATCAGAGCTCCTATGTTTATAGTCAGCATAGCGCTTATCATTGAATCACACATTCAAGTTTTGTATGTCTGTTACCTTGCTGATTACATTATCTCTCTAGCTTAGATAAGCTATTTTATCACTAAAATATTAAAAATATGCCCATAGTCAAGTTAATCATACCCTGCCCTCTCAGATCTTAAATGCATTTTTTTTTTTTTTTTTTTTTTACAAAAAGTAGGCAGACAAGTATAATTAACCCCTCTCCTTTGTAAATCTACCTTCTGGTTTTATTTGAAATTACACAATTAATTTAGAGCCTTAATTGTATCAAGATTGGATGTTTATTCCACTAGTATAAAAAATGATAAATAAATATATTTTCCAATTAAAACTGTATTTGGCACTTAGTAGGACAGTGCCTATATATATCTGTGTATTTGAAGAAGGGAATAAATGCCTTTTTTTTGGTACATTTACTTTTTAATATTCACATTGTATAGAAACTTGAATATCACTTCCTTTTCCCTATCCATTCTAATGATAACAAAAATTCAACCAATAGAACTCTTATTATGGAGAACATAAGATTTATCTATAGAATTATTTTTGCCTATGACTCCATTAGTACAATTCCAGACCCTATATTTGGTTCTAATGTCCAGCATTAGGCCATGCGGGAGAGTCACATGATTCTAATAAATTAATCTCTTTCTGTTTAAATAGTCTTTGTTTGCTAATTGGCACATACGAAAGTGTCTATTTCCACAAAATTAATTCAATGAAATATACTTTAAGCTGAAAGAATCTTATTCCCACTAAATAATGAAAATAGAAATCAATTATTCTGAGTTTCTCCCTATAATTTTTATTAGTTATTGTACAGTGGTAGTGGGCTTTGTCTTCTGGACATGATGATGTAGTAATTCTTAATCTTGAATTAAATGCTTTTCAATTAAGAGATGACTGTCTTTGTCATTGGGATCTAGTTGTTTGATTAAATTGCGTTGAATTTTGAATGTTGTTATCATGCATTAACTTAAAGTATAATAGATTTTCTGATATAAATGATTCATGAGCCTCCATTCCTGTGTGTTTATCTTGCGGGTGTTTGAGACAATGGCTCTTTTTTCTATTAACCTTAGAAGAGAGTGCGCAACGCTTTTCAAGTTTATGCATGTTTTACGTATGACAGTGTTTTAGATACATTGTCTTATTTCCCAGGGATCCCAGTGACAACACGACTCATCCTCTCTGCTCTCAGTCACACTAAGGCAAAAGTCACAGTTAATGTGACCATCCCGCCGGAGCATCCCTGAAGGAATAATCAGAAGTCATGAAAGCATGTGAAGAGAAGATCCAACAAGTAGATAAGGTAAACATATTAGAATAAAATCAAAGCAAACGGGCTGGGCGTGGTGGCCCATGCCTGTAATCCTAGCACTCTGGGAGGCCGAGGCGGGAGGATCGCTCGAGGTCAGGAGTTCAAGACCAGCCTGAGCAAGAGCGAGACCCCATCTCTACTAAAAATAGAAAGAAATTATGTGGCCAACTAAAAATATATAGAAAAACTTAGCCGGGCATGGTGGCGCATGCCTGTAGTCCCAGCTACTCGGGAGGCTGAGGCAGGAGGATCGCTGGAGCCCAGGAATTGGAGGCTGCTGTGAGCGAGGCTGACGCCACGGCACTCTAGCCCAGGCAGAGTGAAGACTCTGTGTCAAAAAAAAAAAAATCAAAGCAAACGGCTTGTAGTTACAAATGAAGCAAGCAGAATAAAAACTAGAAAAATTTAAAAGATAGGCATGAAAATATTTTTAAAATTATACTTATGGTAACAATTGTTATTACCTGTGTTGTCAGTTATATGAAAATGTACTTTGCCTAAATTCAAGAGATGATGTAATGAATAATTAAGTTTGTCTTTTGTTTACAAACAGGTTAAGTTCACTTATGAAATTTCCTGTTATCCAGCACTTAATTTATTGCTCCATTTTACTGAGAAGTTTTAATTAAAAAATGATGCTACAAACGTTTTTTTAGGGCCTTACTTTCACTAAGTGTTTCAGGTCTCTACTAGAGCCAGACCAAGTGAATTAAATTACACCTTCATGTTGTAGTGGCGTACGTCCAGCTTCAAAAACATCTAACTGATTCTGACTTTACTATTTAGTCAATTAGAGTGTGCTTAGTAATTGTTAGATTTGGGGCAGCTTACTAAACTGGACAAGACAAGGGTACTTAATGCTGTGTAAAAATGAAACCTGACAAGTGATTCTATTACCTATTAAGAACACGTTATCCAAACTAGCAGCCATAGTAATCATATTTATAAATTTATACCATATTGAACTAAATGCCTTTGATTTGGCAATGGGAATAGTAAGTTGTATGCCCAGAAACTAGTGCCTGACCACAGGCAATGTATAAAGGGGGAAATAGGGACCGTCTTGGTAGCTGCAGTGACTTCTGACACTACCAACCCAGGGCATCCCACAGGTTACGGGCACAGTCCCCATCAAGACTGCCCTCACTTCAGACACCAGCTGCAAGCTTAGGGGCTCCTATGCCCCTGACGAACTCGCTACAAATCCGGGATTTCCCACTGACTGCTCAGGTACAAGAATTCACTGCAATGACTGACAGATCTCAGGAAAGTGCTATACTGATGATTGCAGTTTTATTATAGCAAAAAGGACACAAATCAGGGCCAGCCAAAAAAAGAAGAGTTGCAAACAATGAGGTCTGGGAGGAGTCCAAGTGTAAACCTTCCCTGTCCTCTCCCTTGAGACTTCGAGAGACAGGACGATCACCCTCTAAGCAGATTGATGTGTAACAATATGCACAGAGTGTTGGAAACCAGAGAAGCTCACCCGAGCTTCAGTTTCATCACATAAGTAGGATTGAGTGAATCACTGGCCAAGGACTGAACGCAATCTTTTAAATCATTCATTTAAAAAGCTGAGAAAACCTGAGTTAGAGGTAAAGGTAAAAATCTTCAACTCTCTGTAGACCAGGATTCTGGTGCAGTAAGACTAACGTGGAAGTCTGTTAATAAAGAGACTAAAAATAAACACATAATGAGAGAAAATGCATACATAAATGAAAAATATATTTTGAAAGGATCATAATGTGGTACTCTATCAATAACATTGTGATTCTAGAAACTTCAGATTATGGGTAATTTCTTCATAAAACATAAATCTTGAAGGAAAGACATATTCTCCTTTTAGTTCTCAAAAGGTCTAATGTAGTATATGTTTTATCTTTGATCTTTAAAATCTAAATTATTTTAAACCAGACAAATGCACTGTAGTAAAATTGGAGATGTAAGAGTCAGTTAAATAGATAAAAAGGTAATCTGTGTAGCTATGGATGCTTTATACTCTTTGTCTCTAAAATGAAGATAGTAACTGCATTTACCTCATTACAGTATTTTGAGCATTAAGGGAAGTAATATATTTAAGATCCTTAAAGCAATACATGACACACTCAATAAATATCACCTATTATTATCATTATTATATTTAAACTTGGAAAGGAGTGTTTAGTTGAGTCATTTAAATTTCATTTGATAATCAGTTAAACTAACTCACCTGTATGTCCTCTAACTCTTGAAGTTAATGCTTTTCCACCATTTCTGAAACAATATTTCTTGAGAAATATTAGAAAAATAATAATTCTTCAAAAAGAAATCAATTAGAGATAAGTAATTTATTTTGGAAAATATGGAAATAAAATATTCTAGGGTTTCTATGTTACAGTCTATTCAGAGCTTTCGAAAACTATACAATATCGTATAAATTAAAGATGCTACTGGGAATTATTTTCCTTTTGGGAAGTCTAAAAATGAACAATATAGAACAAGTTCTCATAATGTAACTGGTATGTTGTCTTCTCCACTAAACATTTTTGTAGAGACAGGTGTAACATAAATATTTTCATTAAGCATAAAGTTTAAAGTATGTTTTTAATCTGGTAAATGTGACTGTAGGAGGTGAAAAACTAGAGTACGTAGAAAGGAAAATTCCAAATCCAACAAAAGAATGTAGACACTAGAAAAAGTGTTGCCAAGAGCTTGGTACCATTCCTGAAACCAAATAAAAAAAAAAATAAATAACGAGGACAAGTGGGTTGAGGAGAAAGGAAAGGAAGATTTATTAATTTGCCTGCAAATGAGGAGGATGGCAGACTCTCATCTTAAAGAACCACCATTCTCCTGTTGAGAGGAGTTTAGGCTATTTTGTAGGTACACAGTCCTTCAGTTAACTCAGGGTTTCCGGGACCTGTGCCACACACTCTTCCCCTGGTGGCTCGATTATTCCTTATCTGATTTAATCTTGCACTTTCTCCCTCATTTTTCTTGTGACCACTGAGCCATCCTCTGAAGTAGGAAGACGATGAACAAACCAGAACAACAGACCTCCAAGTTAAGCTTCCCAGGATTGTTACATTGTTACTGAGATTACACCAGCCCTTTGGTTTAATTGATTTTTAATCCTGTAACAGAATTGCCTCCTATTCTTTATTTTCCTACTTTTTCGATATCATTTTATCTTCCTTGGCTAAAATATTTTTAAATCTTGCATGTGTATAAGTCAATATAAACTCAAACATATTCTTGTTTATATATGCATACATACACACATTTATTTCATCAAGTGTATGTAGCACATGAAAAGCTTAAAATGTAAAAGTGTTAACTTTTTTAACCCATTCTTCCCACACATACAGTACCACAGTCTTTTCCAAAGACAATTAACAGTTTTGTATATACCCTTCCTGACCAATTTTTTTAGCGTTAAAAATTTTATATATATGAAAATATATCTATGTATGCATTGACATCATCTCCATTTGTATTGCTTTTTTCGAAACATAAATGGGTTCATTTTGTTTCGCAATTTACTTGGTACGTTAAGCTATTCAATTTTTCTTGTTGATCTTTCCAATATTCATTTACCTAATAGAACAACACACTGAATTCCCCTATTTACACACAAATGAATATGTTGCCTCCAAGGCAGATGTGTACTCAACAGTGGACAGAGAACATCTCAACATGCCAACAGACTACATCTCTGAAAATCCAAAGGATGAAAGGAGTGAGCAGCACAGGTGAGCTGCCAACACTGTGTGGTTTTCAGAATGCATCTGGCATGCTGAGAAAGAAAAGTGTAGATGTGGAGCAATTGCATATCAAATTAATCATTCTAGCTTGTTAAGAGATTGAGTATCTCATATAGCCACTTGTTCCACTTTTGTAAGCCCCTAAGTAGCGCTTTCAAATAGAGCAATTAATTTTTTTCTTCATTAACTTTAGTTATGATTAGAAGCCTAGAAATCTTGGAGCAATTTCAAAAAAAAAAAAAAAAGTCTGCTTACTAAGTGGATTTTTCCAGGTTCTCACAAATCACAGTGACACCAGAAGCTTCAATGTGGGCCTCATTCAGAAGGAAAATAAGAAAACCATAGAAATCTAGATAAGGTTTGTTAGTTTACGGTTTCAATCAAGTCTTGAAACAGTGAAATAAAGGACGGATAATAACTGGTTGCATATTTTCCTGCTATTCTTAATACGGAATTCTATGTAATGAGATATATTAAGTGCTGAGTTTTTCTCAAAAACAGCATCTTGAAGGATACATTTAAGTGGCAACCAACTGGTGTCCATAGGGCATGACTTGTCAATAATAATGCATTTTCATTGTGAGGACAGCAGCAAATATGTAATTTTACTCTTATTAACACCTGCAAAATTGACTAACATTTATACCTCTGTATCAAGAAGATTCTGACTAGTTATTACATTCAAATACTATTAATATGCTTGAATTAGTTTTTTTTTTTTTTTTTTTGGTAGCTTCCATTGTTTTCTACTGAATCTGACTGAAGAAAAACATAACAAAATGTTACAGACATTGTCCAATCTTAATAGCAGCATTTTTCCTTCTAGAAATCATGTTTGATATCAGCATGCACGTGTTATAGCAATCAACCTTTTCTCTGAAATGTGGAAATAATTATTTCCCTTGTGAAATAATAAAGTATATTGTATTTTCTATAAATTGTTTAAGGTTCTCACATTTGGCTAGGTACATCTGCATTGGTCACAGTCTTTTGCAAAGGAAAATTGTTGGCTTTGAAAAGAGACAAAAAGCTACTTTTGTCCCTCTTTCATTAAAAAAAAAATTTGCCAAGATATCAAGGTCTTTTAATAAATGTACATGTAAAGCTAAGAGGAAAGAAGTTCATAAAAGAAAAAATTATAGAGGAATGGTTGTTTGTAAAAATTAATTACATATAATGCCATCTTAATATCTGAAACTTTACATTTTCAGTTAAAAACAGCAGTAGAATTTTCCAACTTTAAATTAGAAGATACAGAATAAAGCAAATAAATATTAATACATTTTAAATTTTAAGAAAATAGTATCTTTCCTAAAATGACCATTATCCCTTCATATTCTCATGATATAAAATTAAATCTACATTCATAATGGTAGATATTAAGTGGCTGGTATAATACAAGTGATAGGTATGAAATAGTAGACATAATATTAAGATTGATCATTTTTTTCCCTAATGTTACTACTTTTTCCTTCAAAAATTCTGATTAAAATTGCTTTTTCTCTAAAAGGATTAAAGTTTTCATTATTTGAACTGGTGAATGAACTAGACATTGTTTACAAACAACAGTTCTGTAGCTATTTTGCTTTATGGAAAACACTATTGATTGGCTTTACAATACCCGTTCGTTTTCAACTTCCTCGTCAAGAGGACTCCAATTTTATTCACTCTTCTGTGAGTAGCCAAGGGAGGTTGGGCCTTTTCAGAGCCATAGGTTGTGAATTGTGGGAGCTCGAAATTGTTTTCTGTGTCCTTAATCCCCTTCATAAATAGTAGACTTTAGTATGGGCATGTGATGCAAATTTGTGCAATAAGCTATATGAGAAAGTTTGCTGATGGTTTTCTCAGAAAGTCTTTCTTGCTCTTAAACAAGGAGTGAGATAAGGATGGATGTTCCCGTTTGTCTACAGTGTTACTTACTGCCTGTATGTGATGCCTGGTGCTGTGACAGCCACCTTGGAACCATGAGAGAAGGCAGCTGTACCAGAGTAATTCTTAGGACGGTAGTGCAGGTAGATATAAAAGAACCCAGGCTTTCAAGAGTATTGTAGAGCCATTGAAATAATTCAACGGTAGGACTGCATTATCTTGGGACTTTTTATTATAAGATAATGTGCCATTATTTTAAGCCATTTTGAGTTTGTTGAATTGTTTTCTTACTGCATTCAAATGCATCTTAATGGTAATATCTTGTGTTCTAGAATTTTCTTTTCTTCATTGCCTCTAAATCATTGCAAGGATTTGTTTTTCCCTAGCATACTATTTTCAATACATTACTTGTCTGCCCTTAAGTTACTCAAGAACTCAGTGCACCAAGCTGAGTCTCCTATGTTTATCTTTTAAAGTCTCAATTAACTGCTCATGTCTTCCGTCCTCAGCTGCTAAGCTTATAAACTTTTTTTCCTGTTCTCTCCATGCCTATTTATTTGCTATTATGCCTATTTATTTCTCCAGTGGTTTCCGTCTTCCTCTCTATTTATCTAAATTTTACTCAATCTATTTTGCACCCAAACAAATCCAGCTGACTCCATTTATTAAAGATATTTTTCTACAAAAATGCATGCAATATCAATTCACTTTACCACACGGAAGACATTTATGTCCCACTGCCTTCTTCTCCCATCTTTAATATAAATAATAATACTCACAATGATCTCATTTCCTTTCAGCAGAAGTGATGAGCAAGAAGACATGCTACTAAATTATATAGTAAGTTTAGAGTTAGAGTATTATATTTTAAAATGTACATTTAATCTATATGTTAAACTGTAATGAACTTATTCTTTACCTCTGAGTATCAAATGCAAACAGGGAAGTTTGTAATATTGTATACTAAAAATAATATCTTAAAAATTATAATTGGCATTAGATAAACCTTCATAAAGAACAATGTGAATGGCCTCTGTAAAATGTTATCATAGGACAAATTTCAATAAACATTTGTGTAGAGTCAAAAATTACATTAATGGCCAGATTTTGGTAGAATAATCTGTTTAAAAATGTATCTGCTGACCTATGAGCATGACATGTTTTTCCATCTGTTTACATCCTCTACTATTTCTTTCCTTAGTGTTTCATAGTTCTCCGTACAGAGGTCTTTCACCTCCTTAGTTAAATATATTCTTAGGTATCTTATTTTCTTTGTTGCTGTTGTGAAGGGTATTGAGTCTTTGATTTGGTTCTAAGTTTGACTGTTGTTGGCGTATAGGTATGCTACTGATTTGCTTACATTGATGTTGTAACCTAAGACTTTGCTGAACGTATTTATTAATTCCAGTAGTCTCTTGGCAGAATCTTTGGGGTTTTCTAGATATAGGATTATATCATCAGCAAAAAGCGATAGTTTGAGCTCTTTTGCCCCCATTTGGATGCCCTTGATTTCCTTCTCTTGTCTGATTGCTCTGGCTACAACTTCTAGCACTATGTTGAATAGAAGCAGTGATAGAGGGCAACCTTGTCTGGTTCCTGTTCTCAGCGGGAATGCTTTCAGTTTTTCCCTGTTCAGTATGATGTTGGCTATGGGTTTGTCTTATATGGTTTTTATGAGTTTTCTGTAAGTCTCATCTATGCCTATTTTGTTAAGCGTTCTCATCATAAAAGGGTGCTGAATTTTGTCTAATGCTTTTTCTGTGTCTGAATACAGAGGATCATATGGTCTTTGTTTTTACTTATGCTTATGTGATGAATTACATTTATAGATTTGTGTACATTGAACCATCCCTGCATTTCTGGGATAAAGCCCACTTAGTCGTGATAGATTATGATCATTTAAACCTGGATAAAGAAGATCTAGATGCAATGCATAGCTATTAGTACAATTAGTCAATTCAGTCATTTTGAAGGGATCACTATTCCCTGATTAAAATACTTATTTGAAATCTTTCAGCCACCAGAGTGACATCAGCAAATGTGGTGAAGTAGGCAGCTCCCATGACCCAGCAATCCAAAGAAATATCAAAAAATCTTGCAAAAAGTGTCAGAATCCACTTTTTCAGAACTCTAGGAAACAATAGGGACCGAAAATACTCTTAAGTTTTCACCTCTGGCTGAAATGGCCTGGCTAAGTGTGGAAGGAATGCCTTAATACAGAGCCAATAGCAAAGATGGTATAAAGGACAGCAATTGTAGCACATTAGGATTCCACCCTTTGACCTCATTTAGCCTTAATCACCTCCATGTAGGTCCTACCTCCAAATATAGTCCCATTGGTGGTTCAGTATATACATTGTGGGTGAGGGCACAATTCAGCTCATGGCAGATAAATACATCTTCCTATGTAAAAATACTTTCAGCTAAGTTTCAGTAACAGTGTAATGGAATATGCTTGAAACAGAACCAGGGTTCAAAGAGAAAAGCATTCACATTTTATTTACCATTTACACAATTTGGTTATGTTAATTTCTTATATAAAATTATCGTTTTAAAATAGTACTGTAAATAAATGCATATTTAAATTCATTTTAAAAACAGAAAAATAAGGATTGAGACAAAACTGCTGATGGAGGAGATGCCTACCCATCAACAAACCATTAGCAATTCTATCTTATGCTCGACAATAAAACATGCTGTGTAGAAGTGATTGCATTTGAAGTTATTGGTACATTTGAATGCAAACTACCCAACCAGGAAAAATGAGGCTTCCATTTGCTATAAAAATAAATTAGGAGGCAATGCTTTGCTGGCAAAGCCATTTGAGCACCTCAGTTCATAACTATTCATGGTATCATTAACAGATGTCTTTGCTCGCACTGTGAGCTGCCTTCTGATATTGTTGTATTCAGCATTACTTTCTATCTAAAGTGAACGCGGGCAACCTGTTTTAGGATATAATAAAACGTATCCCGATGTAGAGATCCTGTGGGAAATTATACAATAATGTTACCTACATAACTAATTTTCTTCTTATGAAATCATGATTCCCACTACACTTTTAGAGCTATTGGAAGTATTGTTTAACATCACCATTTCCATGTTAATATCTCAGTAAATCACAAAAATGTAATACTTTGTGCAGAAAATGAGCCATTTCCTTTGGGAACATAAGTTTTCACTTCTAAATAAAAAGTTGCACGAAGTGAATACTAAGCATGTCACATGTTGCTTGTTGATACTAAAAGTATATTTTTCTTAAAAGAATCACTTTCTTGGCTGGGAGTGGTGACTTACACCTGTAATCCTAGCACTTCGGGAGGCCAAGGCAGGAGGATCGCTTGAGGCCAGGAGTTTAAGAACAGCCTGAGCATTATAATGAGAGCCCGTCTCCACAATAATATTTTAAAATTTAGCTGGGCATAAGTGGCGTGCACTTGTAGTCCGAGCTATTTGAGAGGCAGAGGCAGGAGGATCACTTGAGCCCAGGAGTTTGAGGTTTTGAGGTTGCAATGAGCTATGATGATGTCACTGCACTCTAGCCCTGTCAACAGAGTGAGACTCTGTCTCAAAAACAAAACAAAACAAAACAAAACAGAATCACTTTCTCCAAGTTAAGGCATGAAGCTAGGGACTAATATACTATAAGTAAGATAAATCATTCAAGAAAAAATATATAAATGTTGCCTGTGCTAATTATCTATTGGCATAGAATTTCTAGGAAATATTTAAGAATATTGCCAAGCAATATCGTCCCAGGAACTATCATCAATGTGCACATACACACACACACACACACACACACACACACTGTGAGAAGCAGTGGATGTGGTGCAAAGATCAAATAGTTTACATTAACAAAAACAAGCAACAATGTCCGTTAAAGTAAGGGGGAGAAAAATAAAAACAAACAAGCAACAACAATTTTTTTTTTTTGAAAACCTCTTCACATCTGAGGTGCAAGTATTGCATGTGCTCAAAGAATTCATTTAAACCTGGATCTCTGTTTCTTCATTCATGGAATGGGGATAATCATTTCTATTCCATGTGAGGATTAAATTAGATAAGGATTATAAAATATACAATCAATGTGGTCCATATACCTTGTACTTGAAGGTTGTTGGCTATGTTTTATGATCTTTAGTTAATTATTTGTCTTTGTATTTGTCCCTTAGGATATATACAATTAAGCACACTTATTAAAACGCAAGCCACCAAAAGACCCATGAAATTTTCCTTCCTACCGCTATTGACCTCAATTGCTATTGAAAACAGTAGTTGACGGTAATAATTCAGGATGAAGCACTTCTAATCCATAATCTCAGGAGAAAGTATGACAAAAACACAGCAATGAAAGATGAGGTAAACGACACGTAAGACATAAAAGAATTTCTTGCCCTCTTCTCATTATTTTGCCAAGATGTGCAAATTCAGATGACTTTTAATAAATGCTATCAGCAATTTGTCATTATTTATTCACTAAATAGCAGTTTGAGTCTTTCTGTCTTTCAGATTTGCCATTTAATGTTGTTACTTAGCTTGTAATTTGACAGTCCTAATGGGTCCATGATAAAGTCAATTAGAATGAATACATACATATTTATTTTCCTTGTCTGAATCATGCACATCAATCTGCTTATCTAGAAGAATGAAAAATAAGCATTCTTAGCAGGAAGCATATCATGCTATTGGTGAGGCAGAACCAGACAAGAGAGTGCCCAATGATGTAATTACTTAGAAATATGAAACAGGATATATTATTTGTGTGACAAAGGTCATGAAGTTGAAAAAGTCTAAATGCAGGATGGAGCCCTTGATGAACAAAATAAAACTATGGTTGAAAGAAGGTACAAACACCATAGCAAATTTAGTTGCGATAGCTTTTCTCTTATACGGCTAAAATTGAATAAGGTGGAGCATACGAATTTTTGCTATCGTAATAGTTAAATTAAAAGATTTCTTTCCTTTACCATTTTTAAATTTATAGATTGTAGTAAAGTATATATGACAGAAAAATTAGCATTTTAGCCATTTTAGGTGTATACTGCAGTGGCATTGAGTACATGCACTTTATGTAATTGCCGCCAACACCCATGGCCGCAACATTTTCCGTCTTGTAGAATTGAAACTCTACTCACCAAATAACTCTTATTTTCTGTTTTTAAAAATTTGGTTACTTAGGCACCTCTTGTAAGTAGAATCATATAGTATTTATCTTTTTGTGAGTGGTTTATTTCACTTAGCAGAATGTCTTCAAATTCCATCCATGTTGTAGCATGTGGCAGAATTTTACTCCCTTTAAAGGCTGGCTAACATTTCCTGTGTGCATATAGCACTTTTGTTTATCTGTTCATCCGTCAGTGGACACTTGCTTTGCTTTCACCTTTTAGCTATTGGGGATAATGCTGCTGTGACCATGGTGTGCAAATATCTGTCTGTGTCCTCACTTTGAATTCAGTTGGTACAGACACAAAAGTGAAGCTGCTGGATCATATGATAATTCTACTTTTAATTTATTTGAGGATCTTCCATAGTAGCTACATCATTTTACATTTCCAACAACAGTGCATAAGGATTCCAGTTTCTCCACATCTTCTACATCGCTTCTGTTCTTCTTTCTCTCTCTCTCTCTCTCCCTCCCTCTTTCTTCTTTCTTTCTTTCTTTCTTCTCTTTCTTCTTTTGTTCATAATAACCATCCTAAGGCCTGTGAAGTGGCATCTTACCTGGTCATGTACTTATCACTTATTGGCTATTTGTATTAATACATCTTCTTTGAAGAAATGTTTATTCAAGCACACTTAAATATTTGCCATTTATTGTATGTTAAGTAAACCTCAATAAATCTTTCTTTTTTTAAAAAAAGAAAAAGGTAATATTGAAAAGCTGAAAGGCGCTCAAATCCAAATGGTTTTATGAGTAATGTCTCTATGCTTTCCAAAAATGCTATATTCTCAATCTATATAACCTAATGAGAAGATATGAAAATCTATCTTAATTAATTTAATGTAACTAGCTAAGATAAATAACTTGAGGAAGGCAGTGAGAAGAAATCCCAACTATTTAAAAATACAGATTAAAAGAAGAACTAAAATAATAGCAGGAATTCCAATTTAGTATCATAGAAAAATAATAATGAAATTATTTAATACATATATTTTTGAGTCTTAAATATAAGAGATCCTGTTCTAGATGCTGGAGTGAAAACCATCATCAACCTAGGTAGACTTTCCATAGGGAGTTTTATCGAATTTACATTCTAGTCGTAGAGATTATATATATAATAAAACTATAAAGTGGCAATAGAGGATGACTTCTATCAAATGGCTTTCAATATATTTATTCCAATTTAGAATAATTAATTATATGTATTAATAATACACATCCAATATCAAGCACATCACCACATATAATATATAAATATATAATATATGATAATGCTACATATAATAATGCTATAATTATATATGTAATGATATAATTACATATCAAAGTAATTATAATTATATAATTATAATATATAATATTTTATAAAAGTCAAACCTTTATTCCTACTCTATACTTTTGATGAACAAGGAAAACAATGGCACACCTTTAATCTCAAAGCAAGTTAACAATAAATGAATGGTAAAGCAATAAATTAATACCATAAAATTCAGAAATAAGAGACTATAAAATTCAGAAATAAGATAACCAACATTCAGAAATAAGATAACTACCATCATAACCATCATTTGAAATATTTCTGGATATTCTTATGTGACTATAATTCATAGAAGGGACAAACTAGATCATTATTACTTACTTATTATGTGACTAATAATTTTCTAAAAAGATTCTATCAGCAGAAGAAAGGTTGCCCAAGATGGCGTGGCTTCAGCCTCCACATCCCTTCACTCACATTACATTGTCCTGAATTAGTCATTCGGCTGCAAAGCACACATGGTACTTGACCTCAAGGGAACCCAGGAAATGGTAGCAATCACTGGGCAACTTTAGGTTCATCAAAAATTATTTTATTGTGACAGAAGAAAAGAATTAATTTTGGGGAGGGAGGTAGAAGGCAACTAGTAGTTTTTAAAACAAAAGATTTTTTCTTCAAGATCCAAAGTTGATAATATTTATCAAATCATTACCATACGTAGATATATTATAAACATAACTGTGTAAATCCTTATTCTTTTAGCTCTTAACCAACTGTAAGAAAAAGGATACATACATATACACATACATATAAACAGAAAACTACATAACCAGTTAAATTTTAATTTTATTTTATATAATATGGATGATGCCATTTATCCTTAGTTGGTATTAGTGGAAAAATTATGTAGCCTCAAGTGTAATTCTATACTTAATCTGTTTCCATATGTGATGAAGAATAATGCAGAACCTGGCTATGCATGTGAAAATGCTTTATCAAATATGAACGAAGTCAATGTTCATTTGCTAGTTAGGTAAAATAAGAAATCACTCCTAACCAAAATACATTTTAAGTCATCAATTCTCAAATTCCTCTTTGATGATAAACGTATCATCAAATTGAAATCCTTTTAGGTTATTATTTTTAATAACTCTGTAAAGCTATCTCTTCCATTTTAGAAAGAATTAGTATTTCATTCTAATTGAAATATGCATTAAGTGTCTAATTCAATTATTGCTGGAAGTCAAAATGAGGTTTTTTTTTTCACTGTGTCATATTTCAATTACTTATAATGAACTGTTACAAAGTAGTACGACACAAAATCGTAATAGCTCTTGTTCCAGAATTAACAGGATGCGGACTGATGCGGTACACGTTCTTCTAAGTTCAGCTTGCCACATGCATGTGTCTCGCTTCTTCCGTCCCTCCAGTTACGTTGTATCCCCTGCATTGAATCTCTTCTTAACTAAAATACTTGGACTGACCTGTCATTTTCCGAGCTGAGAAACGTGGCTGACCTTCCAGGGTTAAACTATTATAATTTCATCCCCACAAAATAAAGGCATAGAGAATGTCTAATTCCATAGAACTGACTGGTTTACTCAGACTAGTGATCTATTTAACACAGTATTAAATACATCTAAAGAGAAGATCAGATCAAGGAATTGTCAAAGTAGAATATAGACATTATTAGCATCCAGAAAATAAAATTATGGAATAAATGTTGCAACCGTTGTTTGAAAGACATAGATTCAACAGGGGAATTTGTGTTCTCAGCAACAGCAGGAATCCCTCTCCCTCTGCTCAGGCCTCTCTTCACCTTTTCTCTCTGATCCCACATTTGCCACACAGGTAGTTGCCAATTCTGCTGGTCAGATGCCCAGGTACGGGGACACGGGACAGACATGACCCAGGTAAGGAACTCAAGCATTCTTGTTATTGGAAGAAGCAGTAAATGCTTTATAAGTGATGATTTCATTTTGGTTAATATATAAGTCTCATATGTTGCCATGCAGCATGTATACCAGTTTAGCAAGAAATGTCTGATCATTTGGGGATATAATTAGGAAATACCAGTTTGAGGGTCATTTGTGGCCTTTTTGGCAGCCATCCAACTGAGCTTTTCTGGGCAAGCCTCAACAACATAATAGTTCTTTCCCAAACTATTAATTTAAGTGTGTGCATCTAAATATTGTAAAATGAGCAAATACACTGAGATTACTTATTTCATAAACGCTTTGTTGAAGTGTTATTATTCTTTCAAGAAACATATATTGGGAGACAGAGAAATTGGACCAAAAGCTGTATGTGAACGTCAGAAGAAAGATCAGTCCTATTCACATTTTATTCTCTTTGCATTCGTATTAGTTTTCTATCAATGAATATAAAACTACCACAAACTTGACTTAAAACCACAACACTACACACAAAGTCATCAGCTTTTTCTTCCTTCGAAAGTAGCTTCAGATATACGTTTTATTAATATTTCTTTTTCTGAAGTTAAAATATTCAGATTTTTAAACTAAGTGGTAAAATAAAACTTACCAAATATTTAATAAAATGTGCTCATCTGTATCTCTGAACATAAATTTAAAAAATTGCCACTCTGTAATCAAATTTTGAATCTCTCATGAGTTTAGCATTTCTGAATTGGCTCAAATTTAGATTAAAGAAATTGTAATATAATTCTTTTTTATTAATCCAGTGGGTATTTTTTGGGGGGGAGGGGCGTCATTTTATCTGTCCAAATGTTTTGTGAGTAATGACTCTTCAGTTTTAATAAAGGGCAAGTCTTTAATTTAGGGATATATTGTAAATCTTTTCTTCACTCTTCTTTATAAAAGGAAAGAAATCAAGTCATAAATTAAAATTTTGAAATTATTCCCATTGGATATTCAGAATTAAGTTTAAAAGTTCTGTGTAGAAATTATTGAATTTAAGTATATTTCTCCTTTGTCTATAACTTTTTTATAGTAAGTGTGAAAAAGATTTTTTGTTATTTTTACTGTTCATATTCTTTCTTTTATTCCTTCTCTGTTGACTCTTAGGAATTGTTTAGAATAATAAATGTTAAAGTCTCACAAAGATATCAGGAAGGTAGACAACAAACAAAAGATCCAATTAAATGTTGTATATATAAGAATCACTTTAGATTCGAAAACACAAATAGATTGAAAATAAAAGGATGGAGCAAGTTACAGCATGTGAACAGCAACATAATGATAGATTTGTAAATTATTCAGCAATAAAAATATGAAATACTTATACATGTCATTACATGAAAATATAATCCTAAATAAAAGAAACTAGTCACAAACCACCATATAGTATAAAATTCCATTATTTGCAATGTCCAGAATATGCAAACATGTAGACACAGAAAGCAATTAGTGGTTGCCTAGGGCTGGGGAGAGTAGGAGGAAATGGAGAGTGACTCTAATGGGTATGAGATTTCTTTGTGGGGTGACACATCTGTTCTTAAGTTGATTGCGGTAAGGATACACAATTTGTGAATATGTGAAAACTATTGAATTGCACTTTAAATGAGTGAGTGAATTGTATAATATTAATCACATCTCTACAAAAATGTAATATAAAAGATGTAATATCAAAAATTACAAATTGGCCAGCTGCGGTGGTTCATGCCTATAATCCTAGCACTCTGGGAGGCCAAGGTGGGAGGACTGCTTGAGCTCAGGAGTTCAAGACCAGCCTGAGCAAGAGTGAGACCCTGTCTCTATAAAAATAAAAATATATACATACAAAGAAAAAAATTACAAAAGAAAGAAAAGTAAAAAAAAGAAAAAGAAAAAAATTAAAAATTAGTCCTAGGAAAGGAAATGTGATCTTTTTTACAAAGTAACCCTAGAATTATCATTACTTATATACTCAAAATAAACACTTCTGGTTTAATTTTAAAGTTTGGGATCATTCTGAAGACAAAATACAATAGTTTCAATATGATTGTTGACAAACAAATGCATTTTAGCATCTCTAACAATGGAAATATAAAATTAAAAGTACAGAGGATTGGGGTGTGGAGGAAGAAATTTGTAGATTTGGGTGCTAATTTCATTATCTTATAAAAAAGGAGTCAAAAGATTCTGTAGATTATAAAACTCATAAAATGTGCCTGTATTTACTAAAATTTCAAAAGTTTCATGGAGGAAGAAAGAAAGAGTTAGCCATCTGTGTTGGTAGGGTTGGGAAGAATGGGTGAGGAGGCTAGTGTGTTTGGTTTTTAAGATATGTCTTATTCATCAAGCAAATACTAGTACCTACAATCTGAAACCAACAAACAAATAAATGTATACCTAAACAAATAAGTGTAGGACAAGTCTAATATTTAAAGATATCAAGTTAAATACCAGAAGAAGCCACTCCAAGAGTGAAAATGTGTTGCTTCTTAGAGAGGACTTAGAATGAAGGATGGTTTCAGGTTACTGTTAATTTTCATTAAAAGCCTTTTTAGTCAAATATTTTTTTACCAAAAGAAAAGAAACACAACCTGCAGTTGTATGAAAGCCTATAGTGTTTGATATAGTCTGATATTGCCAATATTCATTCATTGTAATCGTAGGTGCTGAGGCCCAAGAAATGGAGAGTAAGAGATGACGCAGGAAAAGTGATGATGGCCCCATCCTAAGGATGCTCATTTATAAGGCAAGGGACATAACAGACATAGAACATGAGCCCAGAGTTAGCCCGCGAGGCTTATCAATTACACATTCTAAGAACTCATATCGTTATGAGACTTGTGTTAGTTGAGAATTTAAGTGTAAGAGAAAACCACTCGGGATGGCTAATGGAAAACGGGACATTTTGGTAAGGATACATAAAAAGTGCCCCATGGAAGCTGAGGTCAGAGATCAGGGAAAACAGAGCTAGACTAAGGACAACACCTGGAACTCGGGCACTGTGCTTTCTGGCATGTTTCTTTTTCTTTCTGGACTTGAATTTTGCTTACCTCCCTTGATACAGACTGGCCCTCTCGGTCAGCTTTGTTGCCGTGTTGCCAACCTCAGATGGAATCTTTTCCCATCATTCAAGCTGAGATAAATAGAATCTTTTAGTCCAAATTCCAAACTACTGAGAGACTGACTGGACCGTGTTGGATAAATTCACTGAAGTCAGTTGATAGTCACAGTATAACCATAGCCACTGGGATCACCCCAAAATGATCGGATACAGCTTGTGGGAATGACCTTCCTCTTCACAGGTTAAAGCTATAAATGTGAAATGAAACAGCTAAAAGAAAAAAATCAGCAATTATAAAAATACACCACACAAGAATAGAAAGACACTAGTTTTCACAATGCGGAGATGGAATTTAAGAGTGATAACTGGATTTATAACTTTCAAGAGACAGCTAACCGTGCCAAATTATCTTTCGTAGTGAACCTATTACCAATAAACCATCATCGACTATTTTTCATATAATCTTGATGCAGGCTGGACACATGAATACTTTATGACTTTTGGGTCCCATTCCATATGTTAGAGTGTTTAAAATAATTTCTCAGTATCTGAGCTACAAAAGATATAATATACTAGTATAAAGAAATCAGAAATATAAACAAACATGCGAATAAATTCATGCATACCTAAATAACTTTCACTTCAAACCAAGTTTAATTTGGCTACAAAAGGGCAAATGCTAATTTCTCCAAAGCTGTTATAAATGAGTGTATTAGTCCTTCGATGAGGAGTGAACTAGCCGAGTGGTAGGACAATTCTGACAAGCTTGTTAAACTAAAAATTGAGATAGAATGTTACAAACTCTCCTCAAATTTTTCCTAGAATGTATTCATATAAGACACGTTATTCCTATGACAACAGCTGACAGTTGTTTTTTATTAACATGTTCACACATCTCTTCAAGGTTAATGAGAGAATTTTCATTAACTAAACTTTGTTCTCCGAACTAGGCAGGCTGATAATGTCAGACCATAACAAGTTTTAAAGTGTTGTTTTGATAGTCAAAAATGCCAACAAATTCTTCACTATGTCTATATTCTCAAGTAGAAGTTGATTTCGGGGGCAAGCACACAATGAATTAAAGATAACTGTATATGGTATTTTGACTAAGATAGCTTTATGCTAAAGTAGATTTTTTAAATGACTAAACTAATTGGCTATTCTTCAATAAAGTAATATTTAAATTAAGATGTGTGTTATAATAAAGACAGAATGCTTTCACAGCTTTGAATAAATAAAACATAATTATGCCATGATTAAGGAGCTTCCTTTCAGAGAATGTAACATACAACTTGAAGTTTATAAGCAACATTCTCTTTGAAGTAATTTTCTCCGGCCGACTCCAGAGAGTCCCAGTTTGACAGATGGAAATAACTAACAGTAGCAAAGAAAAAAGGGTTGTTTGCTGTAGTGTAGTATCACTGATAAATGCCCAGCATATGGCAAGAAAATAGATGTATTTCCATAAACTCCGGTCTTCTTCCTGAATATTTCTTCTGCTATCACAAAACCATCTAGTTAGAGTTAGCAAAACAGTCTATCAAAATATGAATACAGATAATATGATTCTTATTCTAGAGAAATTTTAACTTTCCCATTCATTTCTAAGGTCCTCTATTACTCTTTTATTTTGTAAAGAAGTGTTTGTGTGTGTGTGTATGTGTACGTGTTAAATGTTCTATATGATGTATTTTGAGGCATTTTATCTAAAATGTCACCTTGATTGCTTTGCATTGGAAGACACCATGGCTGGCAGTCCTTCTGTGTATTTTCACCTAGCTCTGGTTTGTGCATCTAAGTGCACTAACGTTTTGAATAGATTCAAATCGTAAACAATCTATCCTAATAAATATCACATCAATCCCTCTGTCAAGTAGCTGGGAGCCTGATCTGATGGAAAAACAGCAAAATTTCGCAGATCAGTGTCCTTTCCAGAGAAGTTATGTGTTGGTGAAAGAGTATCGTGTTGCCGTAAGCAAATCTGTAAATCACTTGAAGATCATTGAAAGGCCAAGAGTTCTGACACTGGAAATGGTAGGGCAGGTGAAAGGGCATCTAGCAGAAGCATCTGTTCTGTGTTTAGGAGAAAAGTCATTTCAGAAAAAGGGTTTTGACCTGGAGGACATATGAGAACCCAATAATCATTAATATCCATCTACGTAAGAAAAAAAAATTATAAGTTGTAAAAGACTTTTATCTTCTCCAATAAATTTTTTAATGACTCATATTTAATCTGCTTCTGTATACTGTAAAAACTGGTGTGAGTATACTAAACTTCAGAGGAAATTTGTAGGTACATAGATGCAGCCGTGATACTGTAGTTGTGATCATTCAACACCTAAATACGTTTCCAAATCATTGGACCACTAGATTTTTCTATCTTTATTTAGTCCTTTGCAACCTTGACTTTAAGAAATCTAGTCGAAGCTCGCAGGAATTACTTTTCAATATGGTGGGAAATCCTTCCTTCTTACTTTTCTTGGGAAATGTAAACCTCGGGTGCCACAGCAGAGGTCGCTGTTGGCAAAGAGCCGTTTCTGGGCGTCATGCTTTGGTTTCACCAATTTCTTTCACCTATTGTTATTTTGTTTTTCGGTTTTTACAGTCAATTTTTTATTTAGCACAGACATGCTACTATTTCAATACTTCAGGGAGATTTTCTGCTCAGACATAAGCTGCTTACAAAAGCCTTTAAACCTGGGTGTTATCATCTAGCTCGCTTTGTATTTTCTTCAGCATGGCTGATGGGTTTGGAAGTTTCGGTGAAAACCTCTACAAAACCCCTACCTTATCTATTCGGAATCATTTCCAAGGCAAGAAAAAAAGTGCCAATTATAAATCACTACTATTTTTGTAGTACATACAGACTCAGTTTGCAGTGTAAGTACTGCACGTTTATTTCATGTATTCAGGACAACCATGCACAACACCAATAGGAACCCAGCCAAGCAAGACGTGAAGCTTCCAGCTGTGACAGTGCAGATCGCATTTCCTGCAAATTGCAAGATGTAATAAAGGAAAAAAAAAAAGAAAGTAGAATACCATAAAAATAAAGCACAAATAAAAATAAATACATAGCCATTTCCATGTAGCATATTATTAACATGAAGAGGATAAAACCCAGGATTTTTTTTTTTTTTAAGAAAGTTTTTGTTAGGCCGGGCGCGGTGGCTCACGCCTGTAATCCTAGCACTCTGGGAGGCCGAGGCGGGTGGATTGCTCAAGGTCAGGAGTTCGAGACCAGCCTGAGCGAGACCCCGTCTCTACTAAAAATAGAAAGACATTATATGGACAACTAAAAATCTATATAGAAAAAATTAGCCGGGCATGGTGGCGCATGCCTGTAGTCCCAGCTACTCGGGAGGCTGAGGCAGGAGGATTGCTTGAGCCCAGGAGTCTGAGGTTGCTGTGAGCTAAGCTGACGCCACGGCACTCACTCTAGCCTGGGCAACAAAGTGAGACTCTGTCTCAACAAAAAAAAAAAAAAAGAAAGTTTTTGTTATAAAATAGCTAATAATATACAAAAACAGGGTTGGAGTTTTTGAGAAATGTAAAATATGTATGCTTTTGTTAAATAGGGTAACACTCACTGTGAACTGTAAAAAATAAACAGCCCCACTATTCCAGTTGCTTAATATAAGAAAATGTTTATCTCTTACCAATGTCCACTGTGGTTAGGTCATCCCCTTCTGTAAAAGCCAGATAAGAAAGAAGTCAAGGGCCCAGAGGCAGGAAGGCCAAGACTTAGCCAGACTGAGGGAACCTCAAGGCCCTCTTGGTCACAGGCACCTGTATAGGTTAGCATACTTTGTTTGCAACCTACAGTTATCTCTGACATTTTATATCTTACTCATTTCTATAGAAGCCAATTTTTTTTTTATCTCTATTTTCAAAATTTTCTCAGGCTATTATAATGTTGATGTAAATGTAAACCTAGCTACATACTGTCCTGTAATTTTATTTGGTGACACCCATGTCCTGGTCAATCTGCCTTTAAACAAAGCCAAGACAGAAATCAAAGGGTGATTATTATTATTATCATCTTATTAAAGATTTATACCCAAAGACGGCATCACAATTTCGAAGCAGAAATAAAGAACTAAAAGCCAAAAATTGTGAAAATCTATCTAGCTGATATTTCATTGACTTCATTATAACTGTTATTAAGATATTTTTCAGCCTTTTGATTTCTAAAACTCCAAAATGACTTTTTATTTCACTATCTATTATCAAATGTATTTTGTTCTGTGGCTAAAAACAATTCGGCTAAGATTCAGTCTAGATTTACTTAGATAATGAGGATTTGTAGAGCCAAAATAAGATTTTTATTTCTAAAACTTTAAAATGATGCTTTTAAGAAAGCCTGTTTTTATTTTGTTGACTCAGTCATTTTTTAGAACAATTTCTAAGTCCTTTATTTCTAATTGAATTTTATTTTAAAATTCCTGACATTTCCCAATATAAAAATACTTCTAGACATCCATGTCTATGAATAGTTGTGAAAAATGTTTTATTAATATTATTTATTGTAGTTTGAATATGCCAGTCAATACCTCAGTGATTTAGCTCCTCATTTTTAAATGTGAAACTATAATGCCTGCCATAGTTAATTTACACAAGTTACGAAAATAAATAAAATGATCAATGTGTAGGAATGCTGTAAGTCATGATTCTTTATTTTTTAAGGAATACAGATTTTCCTCAGGTTTATTCTTCTATATCTAGAATAAGTATCAGGAAAATATGAAATTTTACTTTTGGTGAATTGTTTTGCAAAATATGCTGACCATTAAATTGATGTTTTGATTAAAGGCTTCGAAATATATTCTTGGCAAAGCCGCACAGTTAAGAAAATATTATTAGTAAAATAGAAAATTCATGAGGTAGATCATATACTCTGGACTTGCTATGAAGATGAATTGCAGTCTCACAAAATGTTTCTAAATAAAGGAATTAACATTCAAATCATTGGATAATTTCAGTCAACTACAATCTGCCATGCTTCACATACCAAGATTAAAGATTTTTTTTAATTATCTATAAAAATTTCTACTCAATTAAGAAGTGTCAATGTAGAATACCAATCATGCTTCACCATGTGTCGAGTCCTTAAGAATTTATAAAATCTTAGATTACTAATATTGAAATTGTAGTTAAAATTTTTAGGCTTGTATAGGCCAAGAACTGTCTCTCAACACTCAGGTATTTGGCATTGTAGACAGAATTTCACAAGTTACATTTTGATAACAATTTTGAAAATTACAACTTCCAAAACTTTCTGTTTTTCAACAAAATTCAAACTATACCAGAATATATTACCCAACGTTCTCATTCACCTAACTACTTGACCATATTTATTTTTCCTACATGTTGTCTCCTGCTATACTTTATTTTGCATAAAACAATCTCATTCTAGCCAGGCGCAGTGGCTCACGCCTATAATCCTAGCACTCTGGGAGGCTGAGGCGGGAGGATCCTTTGAGCTCAGGAGTTCGAGACCAGCCTGAGCAAGAGCCAGACCCCGTCTCTACTAAAAATAGAAAGAAATTATATGGACAGCTAAAAATATATATAGAAAAATTAGCCAGGCATGGTGGTGCATGCCTGTAGTCCCAGCTACTCGGGAGGCTGAGGCAGCAGGATTGCTTGAGCCCAGGAGTTTGAGGTTGCTGTGAGCTAGGCTGATGCCATGGCACTCTAGCCCTGGTGACAGAGCCAGACTCTGCCTCAAAAAAAAAAAAAAAAAAAATCTCATTCTAATCAATGAAAATGAAAAACATATATATGTAAATTAACCACTAATAAATGTAAGTATTTACACTATATATCTATATGTAATTTAATTTTTTATTTTACAATTCAATATATTTTTTGGAAATTATATTTTTACAACCATGGAAGAATAAAATTATTTCAAATAGAAATAAAAATCACAATAATATGTTTAATTTTTTTCCATGCTTCTACTATGCTTGTGAGATTAGAGGTAGAAAATACTGGTATTTTTTTCTTTGAATATTTCTCAAATAAGAAAAATGAAAATAGTTTTAAAAATGTTTTTTAATACTATTTTTCAGTCCAAAACACATAAATACTTTATAAATAGCAATAAAATTTCTCAGTAAAACTGAAATTACAAAAGACTATTGTAGTCGGTAGATTCAGTAGCATTAGCTTATAAATGAGTCATTTAAAAATTTACTTCAAATAACCCGTCAAGCAGGGTAAAGATTGTGGGGAAAATATTGCCCTTAGCTTCAACTGTCTTTCAACTAAAATGCTAGAACACATAAGCTCCTTCAAGCATAGCATTACAGCAATTGCTCTGTGAGATTCAGAAATCTATAGAATTGTCAAAAGTATTCTAAGTGCAGAATTATGAAAAATATCATGTTCTCCTTATGGAACTGTAAGACTTCCTGTAGCTTTTTAACCTCTGTCAATAGAATTATTTTTAGATTGAAAATATTCCAACACATTTTGACATTTTTTTTGGTAATTACAGATACTCGAAATCCGAATGCCACTGCAGACAAATAAATAAATTCAAATATTACAAGTAGTTAGAACTACTATTCAACAGGTCACTTATTGCCCAGGCAGGAATCCCTTATTATTGTCACATATGTCATTTCTAGTTACAGTTATTAAAAAAGTCACAGTACTATAATTTGTCCTCACATTTTGTGATAATGATGTGTTATTTCGCTTTGCTAAAGCATTTACGTTCTGAACACGATTCTCTACGGCTTTGCACAAGGTGCCGATAATGCTACCTTTTCTGTTCCCTACTGATTTCATTGAGCGCCCTGTTCTCACTCAATAATTGCCTTGTCTCACAAGTTTTGGCATTAAACATTTGTTGATGAAATTTTTTCCTAGCTGCTAATATATCTTGAGGGAGCTTTGCACTTTCCGTGTTGATTGCCAGCAGCAACATCTAGAAAGGACTATTTTTAAACTTTCACTTTCCTGATATTTTTTGCCTCTTTTCCATATTTCTCTTTCTTTTCAGAGTTTTTTTTTCCCTTTTCAAAAATGCTGCCTCAAAACTACAGCTCCAGGTATTCATCTTGTAAAATTATCTTCAAACTCTAGCCAATCTTGGTTAGGAAAAAAAAATCAATAATAATAATAGCAAGTGTACTAGGCTGCTACTTATGTTACCAGAATGAATTTCCCAGTGTTCCTACCATTACATAATCCCCTACTGTCTCAATTCCAGTTGCCTGTATGTGTTGCTACAGTAAAATACAGTAGAGGTGATATTGTGCCAGTTTGGGGTCCAGCCCTAATTGCTTTGGAAACTTCTGCATCTTTTTTTTTAGGATACTGACTCTAGGAACACTCTCTCTCATAGCCCTGAGCCACCGTGTATGAAGCCCAGGCTTCCTGTGGGAGGGCAAGAGCTGTGTGCAGAAGCCGTGGAGAGTGAGACCACACACAGCATCCAGGAAGAGAAGCAGCAGGCCCAGGTGCCATCTTGCTCTGTGTGAGAGACTCCAGGAGTGACCAGTAAGGGAACTTCCCCGCCGAGACCCAGCCAACCAACGGAACTGTGAGATGTAATAGCAACAGGTAACTATGACAAATATCTGAACTGTGCAACACTGGCTTTGGGGATGGCTGGTGGGCCTCAAAGAGACGCTGAAGTTTTGAAGAGCAATGAGCGACAATTATTGGAGGGTGGAGGAAAGAGGATCCAAGTGGGTATTAGAAGAACAATTAACAAAACCGTAACCTACAGTAACACGAAATTTGGAAGGAAAACTGGTGGATTTATGGATCTGGCTAAGGAGATTCCAGGCAGATGACTGAAAGTGTCAACTAGCTTCTTTTGGTTGAGTATGATAAAGAAACAAGAAAATCTTTAAAAAAAAAAAAAAAAAAAGGAAAAGAAAAAAGAAAATAAAAGAAAGAAAAGAAAAGGAAAAACAGAAGAAAAGAAAAGAACATTCTCAGTTTTCAGGGCTTTCTTACTTCTAAAATAAGACTTCTTCTCATTCAGATTCTCTCTAGAAAACAAGAATCTTAGAGGCTGAGTGCTTGGCCAACAGTGTCTTTATGTAAAAGGGTATCGTAAGTAGACGGTTAAGAGTATTAAGAGTATGCTTTCTACAGTCTCGTGACTAGACATTGGGGATTCTAAAATTTTTCAGGGCACTTTCCCACAACACATTGACTCCTAGCCCAAGGTATGTAATTGGTGAACTAATACATTAATAATATTCCCTATTTCCTCTGTTTACATGTTACTGTGTGGAAATAAGTAAAGCAAAGACTCTTAAGCTATTAGGTTATTGTAGTGATATAAATAATTGAGTAAATATCAATTATTAATTTGACAATGTTTTTACTATTAAAAGATAATTCATCATCTGACGGCTTAATTACTTGTTGACTACTTAGTAATCCCCAGTAATATGAAATTAAAGTCATAAATTCTGCTTTCAGGTGCTATTTGGAAACGAGACAAATAAATCAAAGAGTGACAGTAATGTGTTAAATACTCTGTTGAGGATGCAGAGATCAGCACAGGAGAACGGAGAGATGCTAAGGATGGTGATGGAAGAGTTAGGATTTGAGATGACCTTAAAGAATAGGCCACCTTTTTAGCGTTCAGGCATTTTTAAATGAATCATAACTTGTTTTCAACTTGTAGAACAGGGAAATAATCACTACCATTATATATTGTCATCATGAAGAAATCATGTGTACAATTTACCATTTATTCAATCTTTATCAAAGTAAGAAATATTTGATGGACAGATTTCATTCCAATATTATAAAAATTTTATAAACGTGACTACCAGGAGAATGTAATTTATAAGTATTAAAGGAAAGAGAAAAAATTTTTACTTGTATCTGAGCAGACCCAGACTTGAGGATTAATGTAGAAAAGAGAGGGGAAAATAAAGTAACATTTTGAATTTTCAGCCTGTCATAGTACTTCTACACAGTTGATGAATAGCTTTTAAGATATTGAATCTTGCTAGGAATTTCAGTTAGAATGTGTGTATAGGGATTTGTGGAGAGCCTGATTACCTCAGTAATATTAAGAACCACGGATGCTCTCTTATCAAAGTCCAGCAGTTTTGCAGAGATTGAATACACTATTAATTAAAAATGCTGAATCAGTGATTTCTTTCACATTTTCGCTAATACATTCTATCCAGCCATGGTTCCCCTATCATAATTTAGTCTGCATATGATAAATTTAATGCTCCATTTGAAAGTATATGAAATTTTAATAGACAGTATTTCACAATTGGTTGATTCATTAAGTCGTTTAAAAATGCACGTACACCAGTACGCTAATACCAGACAATATGTGAAAACGCTCAGCCTGTAGCATTGAGAAAATTTTCTTTTTAAGGTAGGAAAATCTGGCTCAGGGAAAAGAAAATAAATTCCTTTTTATAGAAAATGTTTACATTACATAACAGAAACAATCTTCCAGAAAGAGAAAAAAAAAATGCAAAGGTAAAAATGTCCATGCCTGTTACACGATGTCTCCATGGAAATGTAGAAATGGACAAGGGAAATTGCTGGCAGCCATCTGAATTACTCTTAATAGTATTCAGTCAAGCGAGGTAGGGGTCAGGTCAAAAAGTTTGCATGTGTTATTTAATGTCAAATGGGAAACTATATAGTCACCATATCTGGTAGTTATTCATTTAATATCTATTCACAGAGCACTTACAATGCTTCTGGTTGTTATATGCTTACGTTATCAAGTTGTTATCTTCAAAAAGAAAAGATAAACTAAAATATTCTTACATTATTGATTTAGATAATGTATATGCTGAAACTTTTTTTAATTTATAATATTTTCTTCAAGCATAATAAAAGCGAGGTTAGGCCAATGTTTGTTTAGTATGTATTTTCAGGGAAGTTGTGTATAAGAAGTAAAATTTTACATGAGAAGACTTTGAACACTTTTTATAATCTTTAATGTCTACTATTACAAACTTTCTTAAATGTGAAATCTGTAGCAGAAGTAGGTGTTTTGTGAAATTAATTACATATACCAAATATTAATTTAAAATTTATTTTGGATGCTCGATGTAAATTAACTAATTTAATTATCATTTTCTGCTTAATTAATTTGCTACTCTGACATGTTACTAAACATTTGCTTTTAAATCTATTATTCTGAAGAGAAAAATAGAGAATGAAAAGAAATTGCAGAAATGATTCATATCCATTGCACTCGTAAAATACATTTTAGAGGGAAAGATTCTTTATATCCTCACAAGACTTCCATGACTTTCAATAACATCCCTTTCCTTGCTCATTTGTGGTATTTTTATATATATTTTTATGGCCCTTTTGTCTTCCTGAATTCCTGCTGAGAAATGGAAATGTTTGCTGAATAAAAGAGGCTGTTCAGAACAGGTTGATACATGATTTTTAAAAAGGCTTCCTCAAGTGTACTATGTAAATTAATGAAAATCAATATTCTCTCATAAGAGAGCAAAAGCTTTTAGATCGTTAGGAATACTTCAGTTTCAAATAAAATCTCCGATTATTTTAGGCCCTTATAATTGCTGTCACAGTGGCGTTTTTTACTCACATTATTCATTTCCTGCCTGTGGACACAGCTGGCAGTGTGCTCCTGGGTGCAGCATCCTGTCTTCCTTGCAGAAAACCATGCACAACCATTTAGCAACTGTCCAGAGTTTTTGTGGAATCCAAAGACAATTTCTTTTCCCATACCAGTTTGATGAGAATAGAAGAAAGAATAGCTAAAAGTGTTTAGGAAAAGCACACCCATTTTGTTTCTGAGAAATGCAAAATCATTTCCTATGAAGAGTCAAGGAAAGCAAAACAAGTTCCTTAAAAAATTCTGCTATCAAAACTGCATTTTTTTTTTCTTGGCTTCTTACCTCTCATACCTTCCCCAAATTCATATATAATAAGGGGTTACTGTTCTGTTCATAATTAATTATGAAAGTAGTCATACGATCCTTAACATAATGGATGATACTTGTATTCTAGTCGGCCCATCTTGTCTAGAGATGAAGAATGCAAATTAAGATGAAAATAAAATACCACTATAACCAATTAGAATGGTTAAAATGTAACTTTTAAATTAATTCTGAATTGTAAGTAGCTCCCTACGGGAGAAGAGTGACTAAGCTGAGCCGTATCACAAACCAGAAATCTCACTCAGAATTTTACCTTCCTACGAGAGACAAAAGTTTAGTTGTAATGAAAAATTCCGGGAATTCATGGTCTGTTAGAGACATCTGAAGTGATTAATAATAAATGCAATTTGTGGAATTTTACTATCCCCGTTCTGCCCTTGTTTTACTGTTTACATGGCCAGTTGAGACAATTCTTTTAATATATAAATGTCTATACACAGTTAAAAATGTGCAAATGAATTATCTATAAAAAATTTTCAGTGGAATGATTTAACTTAAGGAAGATCCTTATTTATATTCATTGCATGGCATGGCTCAATCTTCTCCCTTAGGCGGCTACTTACAATTTAGAATTAATTTAAAAGTACTTTAGACATTATAAAATCGAAGACAAATTTTTAAAAATGAAACTGGATTTAGGCTCCAGCAATAAATAAATATGAATTAAATATTCTTCTCTTTAATCCCAAAGATGGCCAAGTTTACATTGCTATGTCTCCATTTGCGTTAACATTAATTTTCAGTGCTCTATGAATAATATCAATATCTATCAATCTGTATCAGTTTCTTTTTTTTTTTTTTTTTTGAGATAGAGTCTCACTCTGTTGCCCAGACTAGAGTGCCGTGGCGTCAGCGTAGCTCACAGCAACCTCAACCTCCTGGGCTCAAGCCATCCTCCTGCCTCAGCCTCCCAAGTAGCTGAGACTACAGGCATGCGCCACCATGCCCAGCTAATTTTTTCTACATATATTTTTAGCTGTCCAGATTTCTTTCTATTTTTAGTAGAGACGGGGTCTGGCTCTTTCTCAGGCTGGTCTCGAACTCCTGAGCTCAAGTGATTCTCCCGCCTCAGCCTCCCAGAGTGCTAGGATGACAGGCGTGAGCCACTGCGTCTGGCCTGTATCAGTTTCTAATAGAAGTATCTCTTTATTTCTTCTTCAGAATTACTCTTATTTGTTTTGCTGATATATATTTTGAAATGTCAAATAAAATTAGAGTGACATTTTAATTTTTTGAAAGAGATGAATTATAAAAAATTCAATGTGCTTTCGTAACTATTTCTTCCATTATTTTCATTTTTTTTTTACTTCAAAACTTCGTAACATTTCTCCTAACAAATACCAGCAGACTCTGTCTGTTATTCCTGCTTCTAGCCTTAATTCATCAAATTCATTACCCGTGTAGCTATCAGAATGACTTTGTTTTTTTATTTTTTATTTATGTTTTATTTTTATAAATAAATTGTATTATATAAATTTGAAGCTTATGACATGATGTAATGGGATACATAAAGATAGTAAAATCACTATATCCAAGAAGATTAACATATCTATCATCTCATAGTTACTTTTTTTGTCCCAAGGGCAGCTGTAATCTACTTATTTTTAAAAAATCCCTAATACGATACGATTTTATTCAGTTTAGTTCTCATGCTGTGCATTAGATCTCCGTATCTGAGCTCTTTTTAAAAAATCACACATATAAGTGAGATTATGCAATATTTTTCTTTATATGTCTGGTTTATTTCACTTAGTCTAACGTAGAATGATCTTTCTTAAGTAGCACAAGTCTTCTTATTTAGTCCGTCCCCTAAAAAACTATAGACCTTCAAAATAAAGTCCAAAGTCTCTTCCTTGACACATAAAAACTGGCCCCTGACCACACTCTGTCTTAGCTGTTTCCCTCGGTGCTTTATTAACAACAACATATCTGCTTTTAAATTTTCCTTTATTTAGTACATTTTCTCTTTCATGCCCATATGATTGACCACATTCCCTTTTTTCTCTTTCTAGGAAATGTAGCCAAATCCTTCTGTTGTTCCTCCACCGTCACACACACCAATCATACATCTGTCACTAAGTTATAAACTCCTCGAAGAAGAGAAAGTTCATCCTAATGTACATATTTATGACACACACAAATACACACACATGTGTGTGTATGTAGCTAGACAGTAAAATTGAAAAAAAAATTCTCTTAGTAACATATCTGGTCGCCCAAATACTAAGGGTTAAGGGCAAGATTTGAACACATGAATGACTGAGTCAAACCAAGCGCTCATCTTCCCATGGGGCATTCATTCTCCAGACAATGAACCAAAATAAAAGGAGGGAAGTATTAATAAGAGCAATTGCATCGTCTATTTAAAACTCCTAAGTTTTTTTCAAAATAAAATTTTCTATCTAAAGTATCTTTTACAATAAAAAATTCATATCCTTTAAGAAGAAACATTAATGCTATAGAGTATAATGCTATACTTTATGCTGACTTCAAATTAAATTCTTCAAATGATTATCTGTTTCATGTCAGGTAGTATCTAAAACCACAGGAAATCCGTTATGCTACTACTAAGGATTTTAAATATTTTATGCAGGGTGAGGAAAATGTGAAAACAACAGATTTCTAAAGAATATAATCATATATTTTATAGTATAGTATAGTTATTACATTTTTATGGAAAAATTGGCCATTTATTTAGCAATTTAATATTTTTTGTAAGGAAAGAGTATGTTTTTTTTTTTTTCTGGAAAAATAAGCCATTTAATTTGTAAATGACTTCCCCATCTCCAAAATTAGGATAAATGTATTTATTTGTTAATACAACTAGTACTTCCTCCGATTTGCTTGCATCAGCCTCAAGTTCAGTGGCTCCCATTACAATGAGACTGAATGTGATTCACAATGTAGCTGAAAATCCACTGCTTCATATATGTCTATGAATGAAGTAATCAGATTCACATATATGCAGATTTAAATCAGAGTAATGGTAACAATTTTTTTAAAAGGAAATCGATTAACTCCTCTTTTCATATTGCGAGGCTTTCTTCCATCTGTGCAAAAAAAAAAAGAAAAACCAAAAAAAAAAAGAATTGGTGTGATAAATCTTGAGGCAGCCGAAAATACAAGCCCACATATAACATCCTACTTATGCAAATAGTGCATCTGCCGCTCCATGAGCTGGCCAAAGACTATTTCCAACTAGACTCAGACACCCACGACACTGTGAGGATTAAATCAATCAAAACCACATTCTACTAGAAATAAAAAAACAATCTATCCATGCCACAGAATTATGTACAACCTGCTTATGAAGTTGTTTTAATCACCCAGCACATCTGAATGCCAACTTGTATTCTGACCTACCAATAGCCAATTGTTCACAAAAAAAGAACTCTCCCTCGGCCTATTAGTAGAATTTTTATATTTTCCGAAAATGTTTTAACATTTTAAATATATCACCCTTTTTTCTTCAAGCTATATTAAAACCATGCATATTTAACTACCAAAATTGTAAATTAAATCAATGGTGATAAAATATGAAATTTTTCTTATACTTAAATATTTTGTAGAACAAATACATGTTTTGTGTATAAGAAAATCTTGGTTATAACTGCACCATGCTTTATTTAATAATGTTATAAATAACGTATAAGATGTAAATATAAATATTTCATTATTTTAAAATTTATTATACATGTAATCAAAGTGAGTCTCATAACCACTCTAGAAAGAAAATAGATCAATTTTTTTTTTTTTTTTTGCCATGTGGCAAAAGAGAAATACTCATTTAGTAAATGATATGGTCTAAACTCAAAACAAGGGTTTCTGAATTCAGAAGCAATGGTTTAAACGATGCTATGTGAAACCTTTACATTTTTTCTACAGTCAGTGTTTGTTTTGCTTATGTACTTAAGCTGACTTCCTTTTAGAAATGAATTTATATTTTATCTATACAGATGTCTGAGATTATCTACTGCATTTGTTAAGAGCATAACATTTTTGCATCGAACACTGTGACAAGAGATTCGGTAGGAGATGCTATAAATATGGCAGAGCAGTGGAGGTAGATACACTTTGCAAGATATACGGGGAGAGATACGGTTTTCCCCTCCACCCTAAACTAGAATATATTGCCATATCTTGTCTCCACAGTTAAAATTCCCTCTTTAAAATAAACTGCAACTAAATGGTAAATAAGTGTCAAGCATGTTCAATATTTTTCTTGGGTTTATAATTTTTACATTATAATTTTATGTACCTAATTTTTATATAGGTAATACTTTCCAGGGTTCAAAATTCCAAAGTTCCATAATGGTATATTACGGTATATCCTGTTCCCACTTCTGTTTTACAGATATTTCATTGTACCTGGAGGCATACGGTATTACTTGGTTTTTGAAAAATAGAATTCTGAAAATATACACGTTCAAGCAAACCCACTTATTTCCTTTCCTTTTTATTACACAAATGGCATAATAATAGATACAATGTTGGGAATATTTCCTTTTTTGATAATTTGGCATTTATTGTATAGGTCAACTGGCATAAATGTATAGCCACATTCCTCCCCATTATTATTATTATCTTACAGATTCATAGAAGCTATGTGGATATGTTTATCATGCCCAAGAGTTCCTGTTTTCAGTGCATGCAAAAGCCATTTGCAAAATCCAGAAACTACAGCTGATATATTCACCTGAGTCAATATCATTTCTTAACTAAGTTATTCAAAGAGGCTTTCACCCTTTCTCCATCCTTGCTCCCCAGAAAATCTATTCTTTCCTCTTTGAAATAATCATTTTGAACTCTAAAACAATCACACCACTTCTCCGCTTCCAGTCATGGCCTGGACTCCCACTGCTTAACCTTTCCACCTTGTCACCTGCTCGTCGTGTCCTCTCTGCAGCGCAGTCCCACGGGCCAAGCTTGCTGTTTAGCTGCGAAGCCCCTGCGAGAGTGTCACGCTGTGTTCTAGAAGCTGGGGCCACCAAAGAGAACAAAGCCAGGTTTTCCTTTTCATAACGCACATATATTCATACAGGGAAAGATAAAAATTGATACAAAGGTAAAAACACATCAGATGCATGACAAGTGCTAAAAACAAGAATAAAGAGCATGAGGGGACACAAAGTGACAGGCGATACGGTATCTCTTACAGGGTGGCAAAGGGAATTCGCGTGACAGGTACTGAGGTTCAGCATTCTAGGCCGAAAGCAAAGCAAGGGTTCAGACAGGAACACGTTTTTGTGTCAGAGAGAAGTAAGGTCCCCTGAATTTGGGCGGTGGAGTGGCTTGGTTCGGGGACAAAGACGAAAACAGGGAGCATATTAGGAGGCTACTAAAGAAAAGAAAAACTAGAGAAGACGACGGTGTCCAGGCAGGCAGGAGCCAGGAAGCCACTGAAACATGGTGGCTTCTGCTAATGAATTGGGTGTGGGAGGTGTTAGCAATGGAAGAGTCCAGGTGACGTGAAGATTTTTCACCTGAGCAACCAGAAGTCCCAGCAATTGGAGCAACAGAGAAGCAGCATGTTTTTTTTTGGTTTCAGTGTCATAGTTTTGGGGGTGGTGCCGGGGCAGAGTTTGGTATCAGCTGTTCATCACTTAAACAGAGTCAGACAGGAAGACGAACATGTGGGTAGGGATTGAATGGAGAGAGCTGAGCTGTAGGTACGACTGGAAATCTCCAGAAAAGAGATGGTATTTAATGACAGGAGGCCGAATGGTCTATCTCTGTTTTGTCCCTTAATGCTGGTGTTGGCCTTTTTTCAGGGTATTATTTCTTCCTGAAGCTTCTACTGAATGTTCGAGGTCCTCCGTGAGGTCCCTCCACTCTTCCTAAGGTGACACTTCAAAATGTGTGGTACTGCAATGACACCTGTGTGACTTCCCAGCCCCCAGCTCTATAGCAGCCGCACCGCAGTGCCTTAGAAAGCCGAATCCCGTGCGCTTGAGTAATTTAACCTTAGATTATTAAATCCTTAACTTTCTTTGATCTTGCAAGTTTAACCGACTACAGTAAGTAACATCAGAAACTCATCTAAGAGTTGTCTTGTTCAGAATCAAGTTTTAGTAGAAACTTTGATAGGAATTTTAAAATGAGTGGTTTTATTAGGACAGGGTGAGAGGTCTGATACTCATTTGTCTTTCTGTGAATATTATAAGATACTGGTAATTACAGATCATCTATAAATAAACATGTGTTGCTGTTAGAGTAGAAATGAAAATATAATATTAAATGAGTTGTTACAAACTGTCCTGACTTTATTGAGTAAATATGCTGTATATATTTATATATATATGCACACACACAAAAATATATAGATTCTGAAAGTAATGAAAACACTAAATATAAAGAAATATAGAGCATGAGGGACTCATGTTCTTAAATTCTATTAAAAATTTCAGTAAACATTTAAAAAATATCTGTATTGGAGGATTATAATGAAGTGCTTGAAATATACCCCAGTGGAGTTGATGGGGGGAGGACATGAGAAAGATTGAAAAATGTTATGCTGTTGCAATTTCATAAGTTACTTTAGGACAGTAGCTTTGTTTTCCTTCTCATTGCAGGCTCCAGGACCATCTGCTTCTAGAATAGTACCTTGCACCTGGAGGGATATCTATAAATAAATGTTGAATAAATTAAGGAAGAATCAATTAACAAGCCCATTCTTGTTAAATGTCATTTAATCAATTCTCTGTTCACCAAAACATATACTACTTCAAGCTAATTACAGTGTAGGTTCGTATCAGTGAAACGCTTTGGAAATGTACTTAATTCCTGGTATTCAACTCTGCCAAAAATTATTGATTTCTACTTCACACAAGATAATATTCCAGTTCATTCTCTCCAACAACTTGCAACTTATCGGGAGAAAATGGCATGAATGCTAATAAGTATAATGCAAGAGATAAATGCCTTAAATTCTGTACGAATCTAAAGCTTTTGGTAATTGAAATGCCAAACCTTTGGTGTTTAAAAAATGGAAAGATTTATTCTATTAAAAAATAATAAAGCCATCCAGATGAGGAAGAATTAAAATTGTCCAGATGGATAATGTTGAGATGAGAGAGAATAATAGAAAGTTGTGTTGGACAAGACAACAGAACAGTAGAAACTATTTTCAGGAAATAGTATTTAATCCATCTGGCTTTCCAACTTGAGAGTGACATGATATTTTGGACGATTGTGAGTGGCATCTTTAAGGGGCTCACGTCGCGGTGGTGACGAGTGAACAAGCCACCGCTGTAGACCTTGATGTTTGGAACCTGCAGGGAAGGTGTCATTATTAAGAGAACGAGCCAGGATAAAAAGAACATGTGTTTTGCGAGTAGCTGGATTTAATTCTGGTTTGAAGTATTGAGAGGTGACTCTGATCCTGAATTTCAAATAGACCCTTAGTGAAAATGTCAAGTGATATTCAGAAGCGTACGGTTGAACACTACAACATCTTCTTTCAATAATTCGATTCACTCATCTTCATCGAAAGGATTGAATCTTTCTGTTCTCTAGCCTCCTTCTGGCCAATTACTTTGACTCAGGATAAAATGTAGTGTTTCGTATTTTAAACTTTAAAGTAGATCAGTTTTCCTGCATGCTTAAATGGGTCCTGTTAACTTTGACTCCAATGAAGGACCTATAATTACATATTTAATATTTAGCAAATTAATACAGATGTAGCATATTATTGAAAGATGATTATGTGAAGGAAACAAGAAAATCATCTTAAAAAGAACAGTTCTTCCTATACTTTATTTTATATCTATATTTTATTCTTGTAATCTGTTTTCTTCCCCAGAAACCTCTTCCTCTTCTTTCCCATCTTCTCAGTTGTCTCTCTTGTCTTTCAAAGCTCAGCTAAAATTGAACCCCTCGAGGCCGGGTGTGGTGGCTCAGGCCTGTAATCTTAGCACTTCGGGAGGCTGAGACTGGAGGATTGGTTGAGGGCAGAAGTTTGGACCAGCCTGAACAACACAGCAAGACCCTGTGTCTATAAAAAGACAGGAAAATTAGCCAGGCTTGGTGATGGCACCTGTAATCCCAGCTACTCGGGAGGCTGAGGCAGGAGGATCGTTTGAGCCCAGGAGTTTGAGGTGAGTTATGATGATGACACTGCACTCTAGCCCAGGAAATACAGGGACACTTCATCTCAAAAAATAAAAAATAAAAATAAATTAAACCCTTCAGATAGGCTTTCAACAGCCCAGTGTAATCTCCCATGTTATTTCCTTGGTTCATCACAGTCATCACTTTTTGTAATTAGATGACTTTTTACATGGGTAAAAGTTTATTTCCTTAATTGCCACTAGATTGTAAACTGCATGAAGGCGGAGATTATATCACTTTTGTTTGCACATGTAAAATCAACACGTAACTTTATGTTATTCATAATAGGAATTTAATATATTGTTGAGTGAATGAATGAATATAGGTTGGCCAACCAGCAAAATAAAAATCTCACACGCTACTTAGTGATGTATTCATCACACACCTCTTCTAATACTTGATTGTCTTATATCAAAAAACATGAAGCGTGTGTAGCAGATATGAACAAGTTTATTATTAAATAGTACATCTTAATTCGTATTTTGTAGCTCAGTTTGATTTTTGGGAAATAGATGCAACTCCCAAAGTCTAAACATTCCATTTGCAAGCTGCTCTTATCTAAAGAACTCACCTTCATTTCTTTTTTAAATCTTCCACTTTAACCATGAATTCGGCTACCTTTAAATTGGCACAGCCGTATTTTACATCATTCTATATTGTGCCTATCGTATAGAAAAGCAGAAGTGACTCTTTGGGTTTTACAATTAATGTGAACTATTTGCAGTGTCGTTTGTTCATGGAGTCATTGAGAGGCATAATATTATTAAAAGCCAGATGGTGTTCTATTTCGCATGCCTCACAGGCACAAAATCACTGCCTAGTGGAAAAAAATTTTAAATGGCTTTGGTTCCCCTCTATAAATATCAATTCAAATAATCTCACTTACTTTTTTTTTCTTACTTTACATGGGACAAGTCATATTGCTATTTGAAATTCCATTTGAACAATTTTGTCAAAACAGTGATCTTCCTGGAAAATGAACTTTATTTATTAAACACATCTTCAGTGTCTAAACTGGAAATTAAAAGATATCTCAATTGTATCGCATGAAAATAGCAATGCCTAGATATATTTCTCAATAAATAAAATTACTTTTCTTACTTTATTTGTAACAGATTTTTAAAAAATTATTATTGCCTGGGATCTCAGTAGAACCGTAGTTGTAAGCTTCATTTTTTACTGTGCATTTCTTTAAATGCACAGTAGTTGCTATGTACAAGCAAAAAACCCCGAATGTTCTACTTATGCTATCAAATGCAATTCTAACATCAGCTTACTTCAAAGAATGTGCTCATTTGGCTAAATCATAGAAATGTCTTTTTTAAACAAAGTATATCACATTGAAGAAAACACATCTTCTCAGAACATTATTATAGGTATTATAGATATGTTCTGAGAAACTCATGCAATTCAAGAAGGAAAAGCAAAAACAAAAGATAATTAAACAAATACTACATAGCAATATAAAGATATAGACTATTGTTGCACACTACAATTTGAATGAATGTCAAAATAATTATACTGGATGCAAGACACCAGACTATAAAGAGTGCACACTGCATAAATTCATTTCCATAAAACTCTAGAAAATGGAAACTAATCTATAGTGATTGAAAACACATCAGTGGTTGCCTGGGAGGGGCCATCCGGGAGGGAGAGACAAAATACGAAGGGTATTGTCGGGGAGCTAGATTTTGCTTCCTACAATAAAGAATCTACTTGGGGCCGAGCGCGGTGGCTCACGCCTGTAATCCTAGCACTCTGGGAGGCCGAGGCAGGAGAATCATTTGAGCTCAGGAGTTCAAGACCAGCCTGAGCAAGAGCGAGATCCTGTCTCTACTAAAAATAGAAAGAAATTAGCTGGACAACTAAATATATATATATATATGTATATGTATATACACACACACATATATATATATCTAAATTAGATCAGTCTGAGCAACATAGCAAGACCCCATTTCTACAAAAAAAAAAAAAATAAGCTGGGCATGGTGGCGCATGCCTATAGTCCCAGCTACTTGGGAGGCTGAGGCAGGAGGATCGCTTGAGCCCAGGAGTTTGAGGTTGCTGTGAGCGAGGCTGACACCATGGCACTCTAGCCCAGGCAGCAGAGTGAGACTCTGTCTCCAAAAAAAAAAAAAAAAAATGTTAATGGTAAAAGCTAGGTGGCCGTGTACTGTAATATTTTCTCAATATTTCTATGTATTTGAAATTTTTTATAATAAAATGCTGGAAAACAGCTCAAAAAAAGAAATGAGAGTTTTTAAATATGCTTATTTTAAAATAAAGGATGACTTCCATAAATATCAAAGAGTGTGGAGCTTTGACTGACCCCAAAACCATGTTGTATATCCCTACTAAATTCTCACAGAACATTTCACTTTGGTGTTCTGTTCAACAATGAAATATAAGCCTCTGTTTAATATAATTGAAATCAAGGAAAGTGGAGTTGCTTTTAATTGAAAGTAAATTAAGTAGAATAGTTTAAAAATGAAAAGAGTATCATCAGTGAGTCTGCCTTTAAAATATACCCAGAATCTAACCATTTTTCACTATATTAACCACCATCAATATAGTATAAGCTATTACATCTCTCCTTTGCATTCTCCTCCATAGTCTCCTATTGGTGTAGGAGATGGTCTACTTTGGCCTTTGCCATTTAACAAATATATGTAACATTGTTACATTTCTTTGCTCAAATCCTGCAGTAGCTTCAATTCACACTGAGAGAAAAGCAACAGCAGATTTTGTGATTTGTGTCTGACGCACACGTGTCAGATGGGCCAGATGGAGTTGGAGGATCCATTTCCAAGCAAATTCCCCTTTTCCCTGTCATGTAAAGAGACTTGGTTCTCCTTAGTTTCTCTCTCTCTTTCTCTGTTTCTCTCGCTCCCCACTCTACCAGCCTCAGTCTACAAGACTTGTCTACAAAACTCGGGCTTTCTTCTCAAAGAATGCTGGTCTCAGAGCAATTGTACTTTTTATATGGCAGCTGCTTCCAAGAGAGAAGAAAGATTCAGGCATTCGGAAAAGACTATTTTAGGCAGAAGTAACTCTTACCTTGGAATTGGCAGAGCATCATTTCTGCTTGATTTTCTTCATCCAAACAGTCGTGTTCCACCCATGCAAAGCAACAAATGTAAGAGCGACAGCTGACTTCTCATAAGAAAAAAGAAATGAAGCCAGAAGATGATGGAATAACATCATTAAAGTTCTGAGGAAAAAAAAAATCAACATGTATTTTTAAACACAGTGAAAATATCTTCCAGAAACTGAGGTGAAATAGTTTCCAGACAAACGAAATCTATGAAATTTTTTCTTTTTTAATTTATTTTTTCTTTCTTTCCTTTGTTTTGATACACAAATCTAGCTCTGTTGCCCAGGCTAGAGTGCAGTGGCATAATCACAGCCCACTACAACCTCACACTCCTGAGCTCAAGCCATCCTCCTGCCTCAGCCTCCCGAGTAGCTGGGACTGCGAGTGAGTGCCACAATACCTGGCTAATTTTTTTTTTTTAATTTTTGCAGAGACAGGATCTCACTATTTGGCTGAGGCTGATCTTAAACTCCTGGCCTCAAGTGATCCTCCCGCCAAAGCCTCCCGAAGTGCTAGGGTGACAGGCCTGAGCCCCCATGCCTGGCCACTATGAGAATTTTCTGCCTGCAGATGTGCACTTCAAGAAATTTTAATTTTAAATTTTTATGTTCAGGATGAAAGAAATTATTATTAGGTGAAAATGTAAGTCTCAGAGAATGAATTGTCCTGGAAATAGTGAATGTGTGGATTAATATTACATAATTTATTTCTTACTTTGATCAGTTTATAAAAAGTGAATTGATTGTTAAAAGTAAAAATAAGAATGTATTATCCAGGTTTTATGTATGTTGCTATAAATTGTATGCCATTAATAGCACAAAGAATGGAAGGAGGGAAAATGTGAGTGTACATTTCTATGATTCTTGTATCACAAATAGAGAATTTATAAAATCATTTGAAGGCAGACTGGGTAAGTTAAAGGTACATATTATAAACCAGAGAGCAACTAATAAAGATAAAGTACAGAGAGTATTTTTCATAAGCCAGTAGGACATAAAATGAAATAGTAAATAATAACTAACTGGTTTAAAAAATTCAGAAAGAGGAAAAAAAAAAGAAAGAAGAGCTGGGATTAATAAGGAAAAAAAGAAGATATTAGATTTAAATCCAACCATATTTATAATTACATTAAATATACATGGACTCAGCAAACTGTTTAAAATGCAGAGACAGTTAATAAGGAAACTGCAATTATGAATAATGAACCTATATACTTTAAATATAAAATTAGAGTGGTAAAATAGAACAATGGGAAAAAATATACTATGCAAACACTAATTACAAACCATTTGGGGTGGCTATAGTAACACCAAACAATAGACTTCAGGCAAAGGAACATCATCAGAGGTGCTGATAGACATTTCCTGTGATAAAACGAGACAAACATTTCACATAACAAGGCATTATGTAATATCAATCCTAAGGGAGCTTAAAATTCCATGAAAGCAAAACTGACAGACATAAAAGGAAAAACAGAAAAACAATATCAATTACTGTTAGTGATTCAACACTCCGGACTCAAGAGATGATATATAAGGCACGAAGCACGCTATCAATCAACTTGACCTAAATGATATTTCTAGAACTCTACGACGAACAGCTACAGCGTATCCATTGGTTCCACGTGCACGTGGAAAGGTCTCCAAGGTAAATCACATTACAGGCCATAAAACAAGCTTCTGCCTTCTTGTTTGAGACATAATAAGCTACATGTTTGATTCAATATCTAATGACCGATGTGTGGACAGAGCACATTGGTCGAATAATTCAGACCTTATATTTGTTTATTCAAAATGCTGAAAGGAAGGAAATAGAAACCAGCAGGAGGTCAGGAAGGTGGTGAGTGGCACTTAGTGACCTGGATATTTGCCTAAACTCTCTGCAGCTGCTGTCCCAACACCCCCGCGGGAGGTGAGCCCTGCCAGAGGAGCCCCACGTGCACCCTACCCCCTGATGTCCCCATGGCCATCAGACCCTCATAGGAGCGAGGACGAGAACCCCACCGCAGACCACACCTGGGAGGCTCCAACACCTGCTGAGCTCAGGTGCAGCCCCAGGCGGCTGACGCCCCACCCCCACCCTCCCCCGGGGGATGGAAAAACTTTCTTCCAGGAAACCCAGTCCCTGGTGTCAAAAAGGCTGGGGACCGCTGCTCTCCAGGACAATGAAGTCATAGCCCAGGATCTAGTGGAACACAACGAAATACAACGCAACTGGCCAGGTTAATAAACTTCGAGCCAAATTTCTGCATCTTTGAAAATATAATTATAAATGGACTAGTTCCCTTGAGCTAGTAAAATAGTTATTGTTTGACTAGTAAGATGTAGCAATCTGAAAAACAGGCAAAGAAGGCTCACATTCTGCTACACGTCTTTCTTTAATAGGTTTAAGGTTTGGCAATAGGATTACTTAATCTGGATCTTTAACATAAAATCTGAGTTAATTTGTGGTCTTGTGTCTTTTTTTTTTTTTTTTTCAGGTACTTTGAAGTCTTCTAAAACATATGCCTTGGTTTATGACTTCAATGGAAGATTCCTTGTTTGTTTTGCTAAATTAAGAATATTTTTGCATTTTATAGGTACTAAAAGTGAGTGCATGGAAGAATGAGGGATGAGTGAGATGCAGCTTCCCGAGAGATCTTTGGCCTGTATTTCCAGAGTCTTCCATGGGCACGTACGTGGTAGTGAGGAGTGGGACACTACAAATAAAGGATAAACTAGTATATTTCTCAACAGAAAAAATTTAAAAGCGGATTTTCTAGTGAACAGTATTAGCAATCCCTTCCCTCGAGCCAAAAGAATTCTGTGTCACTTTCCTATTTCTTGCTGACAAGCCAGTGTTTTTTACAACTAGAAACACGACTCTCCAGTGTTCTCCGTTCCATATTTATGTGATTAATGGCCAAACAGCAAAAATCAGAAGACAATTTAACAATCCACTTTGTCGCACAAGCATTCATTGGAAAGCACTTTTGCTTTCTTAGACAGAAATGACAAGCCCTTTCTTGTCAAAAGATCGACAACAACAAAAAAGAAGGTTCACCTGGATCTGATCTAAAATGTGTGTGTTTGCTCAACTGTACTTTGTGACATGCTTTTGAGTGACGTTCTTCTCCACATTTCTGACTGCACTGCCGTGCACTTTTCCCATTGTTTCAGTGAAATTGCACACGAATTGACTGACTTTGAATGAATAATATGTGAATAAATGGGCGGACTGCGTGAGTTTGCATTTTGCATGTAAAATACATATTTATATCCTTCCCTGTAATATCGAGAAAAATTTGGAAATATTTATAAATTACTTTCCTCTTTTGATATGTGTAAGCGATTCTAACTTAAGGAATTTTCCTGAACTGTTATAACATTCTTGTTTTACTTTGATCTAGTGAAAAATACATTTTATTAAACCAGAGTACACCTCGGACTTACTCTGTCCAAATAGTCAAAAGTCCGAATCATAAGTCAAACAAACATCAAGCCCAGTGATTCATGTGTTCATCATGTTATTTATAGATTTATCATTTATTAATTGATCTGAAGTTATAGTTTACTATTTGAATGATTCAAAAATTTAATCTATCACAGTGACTCACGCCTATACTCCTAGCACTCTGGGAAGCCGAGGCGGGTGGATTGTTTGACCTCAGGAGTTCGAGACCAGCCTGAGCAAGAGCGAGACCCCATCTCTACTAAAAAAAATAGAAAGAAATTAGCTGGACAACTAAAAATATATATAGAAAAAATTAGCCGGGCATAGTGGCACATGCCTGTAGTCCCAGCTACTCAGGAGGCTGAAGCAGGAGGATCGCTTGAGCCCAGGAGTTTGAGGTTGCTGTGAGCAAGGCTGACACTACAGCACTCTAGCCTGGACAATAGAGCAAGACTCTGTCTCAAAAAAAAAAAAAAAAAAATTTAATCTAAATACATAGGAACACATTGATTATTGTCTCCACAGACAGATGGTCTCAAATATCTTTAGCTATGTCACCTCTAGCATGTTAATATATCTAAGCCTTAGTTTCCTCAACAATAAAATGGAATTAATAATTATCTCAAGTACTTCTTATGAGAATTAAAGTAAATGGTCCATGTAAAATGATAGTATATTGCCTGACACAAAGAAGGAGCTCATTAAATTTAGTGCGTTAGATTTAGCTCTTAGATTTAGATTTAAATACTTCTTACCTATTTGTTTTCTGCTTCATTTTGTAATTTCTTGGTAAATTTGGAACATCAGTAGTTGTCATGGCAAGGGTATTTCAGGGTCTTTAAATATAGACTCAGAAATGACAATTCCAATTTCACTAGGCATTTCATTAGCCAAAATAAAACATATAGCCAAGCCTAAATTCAACCGGGTGAGGATATGTAATTCTCCCCCAGGGAGGGCCAATAAAAGAAAAGGAAGCAAAATATGTGAAAGCAATTAATATAATAGACCACATATGTTTTTACACATAAATTTACTTTTAACTCTTGTTAATAATTTTGTTCCTAGAGTCTGTCGTGAAACTCTTGGGTTGCTAAAATCTTTGATAAAATCTTAGAGATGATGTTCTTGAATAAGAAAGCTGTAATCTATTTACATTCCCAAGTAGAAGTAACATGATTGTTCAGCCTTTTGTTTTCTTGTGTACTTTTTTAAAAAATAAATGTTTCCTTGTCTTTGCTTTGTGCCTTTTGATAGATGTCAAGGGCACAAATGATATTTCTTTGCAAATGTGTTTAAAAATCCATTCTGTGCATAAATAGCATTATCTTTAATTCCTTAAAGAAAAACAATATAATTGGGTTTTGCCTTTCTATTTTCTACTTCAGACTAGATTTTTTGTTCCCTTATGAATGAAACATTTAATAATATGATTTGAGTATTAATATAAAATCCATTTAATATCTAACCATTCTAATTCCTTTCATTTTATTTTTGCTAGTTCCTATTCATGAACTTTGTTTCTTATCTATATCTTATCATATCCTGTCAAAACCACTATCTACCTAAACACTTAAAAACTATTCACTCATATTCACTTAAAAATTTTATTTTTATTTCTGTATTATATTTTAAAGTCTAAACAGCAGTGAGTTCAACATTTATTATCTTGTGTATTTTTTGATAAAGTAGGAGGTATTTAGAGTCCGTTATATCATTTTAATCTGTTTTTATTTCTTTAAGAGTTTGAACTTTCCCACCTCTCTTTTAATACCTTTATGTATTTTGCACCTAAATCTGGTAATTTTTTGAACACCAATTTTTTTTTTAATCTCAGCACATTTACAACAAATTTTGTATATTTAATGTTTTTATCATGTATGGTTTGAGAAATCCTATATATAAAATGAATGCAAATTAATGTAGAAACTTACTTGGAAAATAAATATTGGTTACTTTTCTTCAACCGTGTTTTTTGGAGCAATACAATAGACTTGTCACAAAATTGGTTCTCCTTTTCAGTTTAGTAGCACTTCAATCTCTAAAAGATAGCTATACCATCAATTCAGTTGCTTGAAATTAAGCACAGGAATGGTCTGCAATACTGTAATATTTGTCTTAAAGTACTGCTCAGAGAGCAAAATGTTCTTCCAATCTATAATAGTTTGTGAGAGTTTGAGGACACAAACTATAGTATATTAACTCTGCGAGAGGAGTAAAGCCATAGGGAACCGAAAGAAGCCTTTTCTCTTTATTATTTTGGAGGAAAAAAAAATATAGAAGAAATAGATTCTCAACTAGGAAGACAAAACACCTCCACCATATGTTTATTTCTTGACTTTTCAGAGATAACATATTTCCTTTGAGGTACTAAAGTGATCACAGAAATATCGTTTAAACTCTGGATTTTCAAAGTGAGCAATATTTGCTACTTTCAAAAATAATATAAAATTACTCTGTGGGTTCTCATTACCAAAAAGCAAAATGTGTTTAATTAATTGAAGCACCATCTACCAATATTATTTAATCCTGAGCAGATCAAGTTTAGTATTTATTTGTTGTTGTCTGTATACTCATTATTATATAACATGGAAAGGAGTATAAAGAGTATTTTTCCCTAGAAGAGCTTGTTTTCAGCTTCAGTGTCTCAAATTGAAATATATGAGATAAGATCGGAATTAGAATTCGCTAATCTTTAATCAAAGCAATATATACATTAAAAATGTCCTCACCTGGGAAGAATATGCCTTAAAGATATTAAACATTAAGTCATTAAGTTAAAATGACAACTAAAAGAAATTAAAAGGGGAGGTACAATATTCACACTTGGGGACTTTTTATACATACATGAATAAAGCATGAGTCTTATTTTTAAAAACCAATAACTATTGGGCATAGTTTGAAATAAATGTCAAAGAAAATTTCATGTTTTTCTATAGCATATGTAATACAATCAAGTTATACTTTATCATTAGGCACAGTGATTGTATTGAATGATAAAAGCAATTTTGCACATCAAATTATCTTATCTGTTATTTTTTCAAAGTAAAATTTTCAAGTATTCTAAAAACCAACTTTAGAAAGTAACAACCATGACTTTTTCCTCCAGTGTTTAATATCATACTTTTTTGATATATTTATAGTGCAAATTTCTTCTACAAACTATCCACTTATTATTCAAGAGAACTAAAAAAGAAATCTATTAGATAAACCTTAATGCTGCTAGCCTTAGAAAAAGTAAAAGCAAATCTTCAGTACTCATCACCTCTAAAATGAATTCAATCATATATTTTTCTTTCCAGGTTGTTTTGGTGGATGAAAGTGAGAGGGAGGGGAGAGAGAGAGAGAGAACGAGTGTGTGTGTGTGTGTGACTTCAAATATATTTGACTCATATAAAAATGATGTCACACGCTCTATAATGAAACATCAGTGATAGAAGTGACTGTACCTGAAGAAGACTTTGCCTAAGGATACAATGATAGGTTGCTGCTATGGTTTGAACATCCACTCCAAAATTCATGTTGAAACTTAATTCAACAATAACAATGTAGCAATATTTAGAGGTAGAACCTCTAAGAGGTGATTGGATCATAAGGTCTCTACCCTCAGGAATGGATTAATCCATTCTTGGATTAATGGATTATTGGGTTGATGGATTAATGAGCTATCATAGGAGTGGAATTGGTGGCTTCAAAAGAAGAAGAGAAACCTGAGTTAGCACACTCAGCCCCCTCACCCTGTGATGCCCTGTGCCACCTCAGCATTCTTCAGAGAGTCCCCACCAGCAAGAAGGCTCTCACCAGATACAGCCACTGGAGCTTGGGCTTCTCAGCCTCCAGAACTTCAAGAAACAAATTTCTTTTCTTTATAAATTACCCAGTTTCAGATATTCTGTTACAAGCAACAGAAAATGGGACTAAGATACATGCTTAATGGACTCATGCAATCCAGAAGTAATAATTGTTTACCTTGGTATATCACTTAATATTTCTGTCTAGTTGCACAGGCAAATTTATCAGATATTTTGATTAGGTCACAGAGACAATGAGGCAATATTTGATGCAAATATTTTACAAATTGAATTGACAATCTGTTTTTGCAAGTTATTTGTTTGAAGTCAGGGATTACATATTTTTCTAATTCATTTCCAACTATCAAAAGCATTCTCTGGTAAAGAGAAACCTTAACTTGTTGGAAAAATATAAATATTAGAAATTAAAGACCAAAGCCTTTAGGATCTACATGGAAAATAGTTTGGTATTTATTTTCAATTTGTTCTGGAGTGAAGTGGGTTGAGTATCATGCAACAGGCTTTAATCCTAAGCAGGACTCATTTCATGAGTGTTGAATTACCTGGAAAGTATTTAAATGGCCAGTAACTCCTAATATTTTGTCTTCATTAAAATTATATCTTTTCTTGATTGTGAAAGGTTGTGATTAGTTGAAATTAGCAGCACCTTCAGGATATAGAATGAAAAACACATGATGATCCCATTACTGCATACAGGTAAATTCACAGGTCTCTGTGGGTCTTATGCAGCCTACCACAGACTCCAATATTCAATAATTTGGCTATATCTATAGTCTCAATGTTGGTGTCCCGCCAAAATTTCATAGGTTGGAACTTAGCCCCCAAAGTTATGATATTAAGAAGTGGGGCAGTTAGGAGGTAATTGGGTCATACGGGCTCCATTCTCAGGAATGGGATTACTGCTCTTTTAAAAGGACTTGGAGCCTGTCTGTTCCTTCCACCGTTTCAGCCCTGTAAGGTGTCTGTGAGAAAGCGCGGTCACCAACAGCTTGATCCTGGACTTGTCAGCCCTGCAACTGTGAGAAATAAATTTCTATCGTTCACACATTGCCCCGTGTAAGGTATTTTGTTACAGCAGCAGCAATGGTCTTAAGACAGCTGTTCTCCATGATGACCAATCTGAATGCCAAAGATTACCCCATTAACTAGGCCACTTTGTAGACTAGTCACAGATGATGGCGATGATTAAAAAATCAGGTAGAAATGATTCTTCATTAGTTCTACAGCCAAATTGCTTGACTCTATCAGCTGGTTTTTTTCTGGGCTCCTTTGTCATTAGCCTTCCGGTTAAGTTTAGTCAAAGAAAGTCTCTGGCAGGAGACAGAAGGGCAGGAGAATGGAAGAAACCAACGTACTTCGGAGACTCGTGAGATTCACATGCAACTGGGAATCCTGTCTGTGACACAGTCCAGAATCCCACTTGGCAGACCTGCTTCTTCTCTGTGTCTTCAGGTAACGATACCTCTTCCTTTTATTTTTTTAGCCTAGTGGTGGCAAAGTTTCCAGGGTGGCCACCTCTGGGTTACTGCACCAACCCTCTCAGCATTTCTGTGTTCCTGCTAGATGGACAACAGTCAGTACGGGGAAGATTAATGTACATAGACCCAGGGGGGACAAGGTCAAGGGAGAACCAAAGGACAGTATTTGACTACACCAAAATTAAGGGTTTGTATCCAGTAAAGGACCCAAAAGTAAAAGGAAAGTTGCCACACTCAAAGAAATTATTTACAATATCTATAATGAGTACATTTGAATATCTTAAATCTGACAAGAACCCTTGCAAAGCATATAAAAATCAGGAAATCTAATTAGAAAATGGGCCATTATATGGCTAGGCAATTCCCCAAATGGGAAAACAGAATGTCAAATAGGAAAATGAATAGGTGCTCAGATAAACATGTATCTCAGTTACACAAATTAAAACAATAAGATTCTACTTTCTACTTACTAGATTGATAAAAAAAAAGTAAAACTTTATATACTGTTTTCTCCATGTCTCAGAAAGTGGTCCATATAGCATTGTTACTGGTTTCTGTGATCATTTCAAGGAAAATTTTCACAATATCTTACAGAAGGAGGAGGAGGAGGAATTTCAGAAATTCCTTGCTTCAGGAGCACACATAGGTGTCACCACAACTGAATTTCAAAGGGAATAGTGTAACTTTAGAAAGAAAATTAATGGCACCTGCATCATAAATATGAACTAGACCAGATATGTTCTGCTTGTGGCTCCTGTCATGGTTGCCATTGAAAACCAGCCAATGTCAGAGCCATGTTGTCCAGGAGCCCAAGCCAGCCTGCTGGACTGAAACTCATCACATTTGGAGCCCCACGTTACTGATACGCTTCATTGATAGAGTCTCTACTGGGCAAATCTCAGCAGCTTTCTGGGAACCTGATGTTGGGTAGTGACTCCAGCACTGACGTCCCGCTGAGGCATGTGATATTAGCCTGATCCCCATGGCCCTGTGTGATGCAGGGTCTCCTTTGCATGACGTGGACACTGCCATCCATGCAACCACAAGGGGACCACTCATTGGGTTGATGTGATGGATGCTCATTGGGTTGATATGATGGTTGCTCATTGGTTTCATGTGATGGTTGCTCATTGGGTTGATGCAATGGTTGCTCATTGGTTTCATGTGATGGTTGCTCATTGGGTTGACGCAATGGTTGTTCATTGGTTTCATGTGATGGATGCTCATTGGGTTGATGTGATGGTTGCTCATTGGTTTCATGTGATGGATGCTCATTGGGTTGATGTGATGGTTGCTCATTGGGTTGATGTGATGGTTGCTCATTGGTTTCATGTGATGGATGCTCATTGGGTTGATGTGATGGTTGCTCATTGGGTTCATGCGATGGTTGCTCATTGGGTTCATGTGGTGGATGCCCATTGGGTTTGATGTGACAGACGCTGGCCCAGGAAGTCCTGTGCATGTGAACAGTATTCCTCCCGAGCACCCATGGAAGTCGTGCCTGTCTTTATTCCTATAAATATACTAAAGAGAGCAAAAAAAAAAAAAAAAAAAAAGCAGATTGTTACTGATTGTTACTGAAAAGAGTGTAGCCAAGGACAGGTGCCTGGGTGAATGCACTTTGCCAACTCCTGAATTCACTGCTACTCCACCTGAGATTGAAGACTGGCCTGAAGTCTGGTAAGTTCCCTCTTAGCCTGTTCAGTTATTACCTATTACAGACTAGAGTGTTCAGCTTGGGTGCAGGCAGGTTGGCACCAACATCTGCTCAGCCTGTTAAATATTTTTAATCTCCTCTTCTCCCATAGGTTCTTATGCAAAATAGAAGGGAACATGACAGAAAACAAGCATTAGTTTCTATTTTAAAAATTGCATGACTTTAAATGCTGGCAAGAAAGCAAGAAACAGAAATAATCACACACAGATATCAGCAATTTTGGAACGGAAAAAGGCATTTATTAACAAGAATACATTTTTAGGCACACTAGACCCAGTAATCACCCTCAGAGCCCTAACTCTCACACCTGTTTGTAAGAAGAGCTTTACAAGGTGATTTACATTAGCATTGTTTGTACCAACAAATAGCTTAGTTGGAGGTAAGCTCTGTCCTCTGGTGGCCGGGTAAGGAACTTGATGGAGCCGAGCAACAACATGGTTAGCTCTGAAACAGAGTGTTAAATAACAAAAAGAAAAAGAAAAAATGGTGAGATTTATTGTACATACTCTTTGGGTCAGTTTAAAACTAAATATGATTTGACACTGATGTGGCTGTTTAAATAAATACATGAAAAAGTTCATTGGAGAGAGATATTGAAACAAGCTGTGTACTATTAATAGGAAGGGAATGGGGGGAAGTTTATATGTAAAAGCAAAAAAAATAAACTGTATAAGCCAGAAACAGGCCACAAATGGACACACCAAGATAGTAGGTCATGAACTTGAAAGAATGAACAATTCACTGTACTTCTGAGGTCATGTTTTCTAAATTGAAATAAAACTAACAGGCTCATTTGATTAACCTAAAAATGTAATTTTTACCTTTTTTTACTTGGTAAAAAAGTACCTTGGTACTCTTTATTGCAAATAGCAATCGGTTGAGTTTATACAAGCTGCGTGTGGTAGGCTGGGAGGATCTAATTTGTATATATTTGAATATAGACATGAATTAAAAATATGATACAAAATGGAGTCGGCATAAAATTGTCCCTGATAATTTCCTTGCTTCTAACTTTGAAATTTATTTTCAAAAATTATGCTAGGATTATCTAGTACTTACAACTAATATTAGAAATGTTTGAATTTTAAAATACAGTGCATTTGCAAAAGAAAAGATAATGTTACCTTGAGATATTTTAAGAAACAAATAATGGTGAACTTTTCCCAGGTTAATATGTTATACAAGATTTGAGAGTTGGAAAGTCATGATTAAACTTACCAGCATCTCAAAGGCAAGATGTAGTGAGCAATTCTTCAGAATGCTTAACACTCCTAAATATATCGATTCAAGAATTGATGTACTGAATTACTTTGAATCTACTGTGAATATTCAGTGTTGACAGGCCTCAATATTTTATATATTTCTTCTTTGTAGAAGGGATGAAAAAGTGGCTATACATTTGCACAGAATAGGAGTGAACAATATTCCAGATCATTTAGACCACACTTTGTTTGTTTCTGGGTACAATCAAAGAACAGGGCTTGGTTCAATAATCAATGAAAAATCTTCATTATTTGTCATTTCAGTATTCCTTGGGAAAATGAGGTCTCTCTCCCTCTCTCTCTCTTTCGCACATACACACACACACACACACACACACACACACACACTGAAGTTATCTATGATATAGTCAAAGGCACCCAAGAACTTTATCTTATTTGTTCATTCATTCTTGTTCAACAGATTGAACGTGCTTCTTGTGAGAAGTAAACACTGAGTTTTCAGATTTGCTAATACATGATTGATTTATATTTCTATCAAATCTCAAATATGTTCCACAGAAACAGAAAATGATTAAAGATAAAACACTAGTGCCCAGTTAAGGTCTGAGGAGGATTTGAAGGCAAACATATGACAGCTAAGGGAAAAACAACTAAGTGTGACACACCAAAATAAATATAGACATCTAGACAAGGAGAAATATATACATTTGAAAGAAAAACAACTATTAGAATTTCTAGTCTTGTATAATAGTTTCCTAAATATTAAGCTTTAAAAAATATATTTTATGAAAAGGAGTGTCTCCATGCTTAATATGTTGGAGCTATGAAACCACAAAATATAAATATGACAAAGACACATAATGTTATAATGATATCTAATATATTCTCTTTGTTATTCTAGACTTTATTAGGAAAAACCTAGCTCGTATCTCAGGGACAGGTGGATTGTGTCAGGAACTGGAAAGCCTCTTCTACACCCTCAACCAAATATTGGACAGAGTGTCTTAATAGATGCGTCATAACAAAATTCTCAGCTGGAAAATTCAAAGTCCTTTCTTAAGTATGCTTTCTATTCTCTTCTGCTTGTTCTTCCTAAGCATGAAGGGAGGTTTGCTGGTCACAGCTAAGGTTCCCAGTACTGGTTCAGGCAGCTTTGGACAATGGTGAACACGGCAGGGCATAAAGCCAGCTGCAGAGAGAGAACAAAGGATGTCAGCCCTTTGTAGTTGGAAGCACATGGCCTGCAGGTGGAATGCTGGGCAGAGCTACTTTGTCTGATCCACATGTTGTTTAATTCTCTTTGAACTCCATGATTTCTCCGTTACTTGTTGCTTGAAGAACAATGCATGCCCCCAGCCGGCCAGAGGCCACACTACATCCATGGCGTTTAACCTATCATGGCACCTGAGGCTGGGATCTCAGCAGGAAGAAATGTTTTGTTTTCAGTAAAATGTGTACTTTAGTTCATCTATCCAAATATCAAGTAAAGTACCAAATACACTATTATACAGTGACAGTTGAAAATTGTATTAATCAGCGTTTAACAGAACCAACAGAAGATTATATAAACACACACACACACACACACACACACACACACGGCTTACTATAAGTAATTTGCTTTCACAGTTTGTGAGGGCTGGCAAAGCCACCCCAAAGTCCCCCGTCAAGTAGAAAGGGAAGGTCCATGGGAAAGGGAGAGTATTCCAGGGCCAAGGCTTGCTGGAAGTCTTGATGTTTAGGGAGAGTCTAGTTCCTTTTTAAAGAACATCTGCCTGGTTAAGTTAGGTCCACTCAAGATAACCACCATTTTAATTAATCCAGAATTAACCTCTTTGGAACTTTAATTACAATAACAAAATTCCCTCACAGTGGCACCTATACTAGTGCGATTGAATAACTGGAAAAAAGTGTGTGTGCGCTACAAAATGGCTCTCCAACAACAAGAGAAACTGCCTTTGCAGCCTGCTTTGTCTGGAAATGCGTGAGCAAAAGAATGATGGGGAGTGTGTCAGCTTAGCTAAGTCAATATATCATAGCACCAACACAAAAATAAACTTGTTTACATGGATATATATGTGTGTGTGTGTGTGTGTGTGTGTGTAGCGCGCGCGCGCGCGCGAGAGAGAGAGAGAGAGAGAGAGAGATGAGTTTCTTTTAGTTGATATTTAACCCTAACCAAATACCATAGATCTGTATTCTTGCTTGGACTTTCAGAGATATAATTATACAAACACTATGTGATGTTTACCATAATGAACAAATATAGCTCTTCTTAATGTGATAAAACATAATTGAATGTTTCCATTTAATTATGTGTTATCAAGCATGCACTAAATCTAAGACATTTTACTGGGACACTAGATACGGAAATTTAAAACCATACCATAAACTTAAAGAGTTCAAAGTCCACGGAGAGTTGTTTTTTTTTTTTTTTTAATTAAAAATTTCATTAACGTGCTAGAATAGAAGTAAACAAAGAATATTATTGGAAGACAGAGAAAAGGCATCTAGACAAGTATGATGGAGTTAGAAATGCTTTAAATTATGACTGATGCTTCAGCTTAGTCCTAAATGTATTTTGCATCTGTGAAACCATAGACTAGGGGAAAATTGCTTTCAGGCAGAAGGAAAAATGACATACAAGAAAAATTTTGAAAACTTCAGAAGCATTGTAATATCAAAAAAGATGAATAAGTCTCTTTAGAAAAAGCAAAAGGTAAACTTTGACTCTAGGAGAGATAATAGTGAAGCATATCTAAGGGAAGGATGTTAAATATAAACTATTTTAAAGAAATGAGCAGTATGCAAGTAATTTAAGCAAAAAAATGTCACACTTGATTCTTCATTTTCAAAGAAATCAGTGTTGGCAGTGATGAGAGGAATGAAGTCCAGAAATACCTTCAGCCTCAGTATACTTTGGCGTTAGGTACATACAGAACTGTTCTCAGTTTCGTCGTTAGCAGACGTCAGGAAAATGTGTACATGGGTGCACGGTAAGGAGTTAACTCAGCAGGTTTGGGATGTTCAAACCCTGCACATTTAAAGAAAACACTGGCCCTTTATAGATTCCTGGGAGATAATCTCTAAGCCTTTGAAATACCCAGCCCGATAAAGAGTGTGTTTGTATACCTGGGGCCTTGATCCATACCAGAAAGTTTGTGCTAACAAGGTGATTGATGGAGGAGGTCTTCAGCCACACTGTCCTAGTTTGACCTCTTGAGGAAAAGAAAACTAAGTAAGTTGAGCCACATAAGAGCTCCAGGCCTGTGTGACAGAGCCCCAATAAAAACCCTGGACACTAAGGTTTGGGGGAGCTTTGCTAATTGGCAATACTCCATGTGTCACATGTCATAGCTTGGAAAATTAAATGCTGTCTGTGCAAGTCCAATGGAAGATGACGACTGGAAGCTCGTGCCTGGTCTCTATTGGATCTGTCCCTTGCGCCTTTTACTCTGCTGATTGTGATCTGGACCCTTTTACTGTGATACATTGTAACACATTATATACTGTATACATTGTAACACATTGTATACCATCCAGTGTATATACACTGTAGTACATTGTAACACATACAGTGTAGACACTGTAGTATATTATAACACATTTTACACTGTACAGTGTCTACACTGTATGTGTTACAATGTACTGCAGCGTATACACTGGACGGGCCTGTAAATTCTGGGCCTGTGGTTATAAGCTTGTCCACAGCCATCCAGCCAGCGAGACAAGGAAGAGAGAAGGCAAAGTCATAGTCACATTTACATCTTAGTCACCTTGGCTGAAAAATATAATCGTTTCTTATGTTCACTTTTTGTTGTTAGGAAATGTTGATTGCGATTGGGCTGCCACTTTTGGACAATAACTCTAGACTTGTGGAAAGGGACCATGATTTCTTATTATCTGGGTCGCTGTTCCCACCTCAGAATGCCAGTATTCTGGAAAACTCCACATGGAAATTTTGTCAATTCTTTAAGCAAATGAGTAACCTGTCAAAGAGAGTCTCTTAAAGCTGCTTATAACTGGTGGTGTGCTTGCTTAGTTAGCTACAAGGCATAAGCAAAGAGACAAAAACTGTGGCAAGGCCAGGAATTTAGCAATATAGAAGCAGTAAATTATTTTGTCCAGGCCTTAAAGCACAGGGTTAGGCTAGCTTATGGAGCCATAAAAGTGTAACAAGAGTATTCATAAATTCTTTGTCATGAAACACATGTGGCAATGGTACTCAAGAGGAGAGGTTTTACTGTGCTGTGAGGTCCTTGTTATTTTCTACACTGATCTCTGGTTGCTGCCTGACTCAAGATGCACTTTACAAGACGCTGACGAAAATGCCAGTGCCTGGGAGGAGCAGGGTCTCCAGAGCCTTCCAGGACGTAGAGAAGATACACGCAGTTACATGAGAATTAAGATGGCCCTAGATCCACAATGTAAATCAAAGAATAAAAATGACAAACTTTTGTTCCTTAGGAAAAGAAGTGAAACTGTAGATCACAACTAATTTGTGAGGTTGTAATGCACAAAGCACGCTTAAGATTTCAAACTCCTTGTCTTGCTTATTTGGATGAAATTAAACACATACATCATCCAAACAAATATCTCCCAGCAGATTGTGAACTTTGGAAAAGGAATTAAAGGCAATGTATTTTCTATTTGTGTTCCTCCTTCTCAGGTTCAATTATTTTCCCATAAAGAATTTGTTTTCTCTCCAACAGACGTTGATTAGCCTTTTAATAGGCATTGCTTGCTAATATGGTCCAAGAAATGACTTCTAAAAACAAGAAACTCAACAGCTATTATTTATCTAATTGTCTAAGTGACAGACCTAATAATCCATTTCAAAATAGTAGGAAGGGAAATAGGGATAGGACTCAATTATTTTGCTGCACTAAAGCTATGATCAGCAACCAGTTCCAAATGAAAGCAGTGAGTGAAAGAGGTGTTGTATTGTCAGAAGAAAATTCATTAAACGTATGATAGCCATGATTTGTCAGAAATGCAACAGGGACAGCCTGGCAGGGAGGAAACACCAACTTAGCAAGCATTCGTCTTAATGTGCGTGCTACACCAGCCTCCTCTTTCAATAACTGCAGAATAAAAGGATGAAACCAAGCTGTATTTGGAATTATTTGGTTACATATGTATATATAGAGAGAGACTTTTTAATGATATATATGATTTTTATATTATATGACATTATATAACTTTTCAAAGGAAGGAGAGAGAAGTATAGGCCATATAGTACATATAGTAATAGTTCATGTGGATTCAGCAGAGACTGCACTATGGACTTATAAAACTGCCATCAGTGTGTGGATCATCATTATATACACATCATAATCAGTTAACTAGGGGTAAGTAGTGCAATTTAATGAATTACTGAGTCACAGGTTATGAATTTGGACATATTGGGGTTTATGACACTTCAGAAGATGTATATTAATTTCCCGTTGTCTGCTGTGCTTTTTTGAGGCAGTTCTCTTGTGAATCCAGTTCTCAATTTCTTCTTGATGACTCACCCAGTTAGGATGGTAGAATATGAAATCCCATTGAATGGCTAGACACTCCTTGCCTTGTACTATGATTTTTATCTAGAATTTTCATGCCAGAGAAGGGCAAGCTTGGTGTATACTAGACCCTTCTCAGAGCTTATTAAAAACCTAGATGCCCAACTCTTTACTAGGGCTACTGAATCAGTCCCTATTTAGGGACTAAGAATGTGTATTTTTTAAAAAAACTTTCCAGGTGACTAATATGCACCTTGAGGTATAAGAATCTCTGAGTAAATGCTAATGTCGTCCGTTAGACTGACTGATCCCCCTCAGTCGATATTTGTAATTAACAAACTCTTTATCTAGTCCTTCTCCTCTTCAAAGGACTATAATACATTTTTCCACTTCCATTTGTCCTGTTTTGTGTCATTCTGATTAAATTAGAGCAGCTGAAACCTCAGTTTCCAGTAAGTAAGTCAAAATTCATTGTCTTCCAAATAGCTATTCCATAAACCCAGCATAATTTCTTGGGAAAGATTATCCTTTTCCTTGTTAAATTACAGTAAAGGCTGTTTATTAATAAGATCCCCGTGTATGTGGCTGGTCTGATTCTGAGTTTTGTTCCATAGATCAGTGTGTCTGTCCTTGAATCAACAACACATTGGCATAATTTCTAAGCCCTTGATACAGGTAATGTGTGCTCTGACACTTTTCTTTTTCCTCTTCAAGATTAATTTGTCTATCCTTGGTCATTGGCATTTTTATATACATATTAAAATCTCTTAAATTTTCATAAAAGTGCCTAGAGGGATCTTGATAATAATTACATTAAATCTTTAGAGCAATTAGGGGTGTTGACATTCTAAAAATATTTAATTTTCCAATCAATAACTATAGTATATACTTTCATTTATTTGTCTCATTTACTGTCTCTGCTAACACTTTGTAGTTCATAGATGGCTAGCACATCTTCTGTTAGTTATCCCTAAGAAATGAATATTTTGGGTAATATTGCAAATGAGTTTTTATTTTGTTTTCCAATTTCTAATTGTTTGTTGCCAGGGAGGAAATAGGTTTGATAACCTGTCTGCTATGGTATTACTAAATTTGCTTATTAATTTTAATAGTTTATTTGAAAATACTGTTGCATTTTCTAAATATTTAATTCTTCCTCTTTAATATTCATATGTTTTATTCTTTTTCTCGTGCCCTGTTTTAATGGCAAGGACATTTAGAGTTGATTCTCAGTGATGATGGTGAAAATCTTTGTCTTGCTCCCAACCTTAAAGGGAGACTATTGAATATTTCACCATTAAATATGATATTAGCTATAAGGGGTTTTTTTGTTGTTGATTCTATCAGATATATAAACACACTCCATCATTTGTCATTCTGTTAGAAACCCACTGTCCTGTGTGTGCCTGTATATTCTTCCACAGTGTTCTCTAAGCCCACAGAATGTGTCTAATGATACTTCAGCTGTAGCTCTTTCCTGCCTCTGAGATCACTCAATGCGATTTCTAAAGAATGAAATGAATAGCTCTGTTGGGTTTCACTAACTCTTGAGAGAGTAGGAATGACACCTGCCATAAATTACTCAAGGAATTTAATACAAATAGAAGAAATAGCAGTAAATTAAAGAAAAATCCTTTAAATTTAATCTGCCTGTGGGAAACTGCATCTAATCTATCCCTGATGCTTCTATTACTATAGAAACAGAATAGTGCACTGCAAGAGGTCATGTATTATTCTATTTTGCACTGTGGCATTTTGTGATTAATAGGATAACAAAACATTCTGTTGTACCTATTAAGAGGCCTCAGTTCTATCTTGAAGGTGGCAGAGTGACTCGTTAGGAATAGGATGAAAACAAACAAACAAACAAAAAATACCCAGAAATGAAGTCACACAAAAATGGGATTCAGGAATGTTAAAATTTGAACCCAAATCATTTTCTGGAGAAATTACAACAATTTTCAAATATTTGGAAGACTGTATTGTAGAAAGATAGTACACTCACACTTTATGAGGTCCTACTATGGTTTGAATTTATCATCCAAATTTCATGTGTTGGAAATTTAATCCCCAATTTCACGTTGATTGGAGATGGGGCTTTGGGAGTTAATTAGGATTCGAGAAGGTCCTCAGAGTGGGGCCTCCTTAATGGAACTGGTTGCTTTATAATTTAGAGGAAGAGAGAGCTGAGCGGACACACATGCTCTCGCCCTCATGCTGTGTGAACACTTTCCGCCATGTTATGACCTCAGAGAAAAAGGCCAGACGTCAGTGCCAGGCTCTTGACTTCCCAGCTTCCAGAACTATGAGCTAAATAAATCTCAATTTATAAATTACACAGATTGTAGTCATCAGTTATAGCAACAGAAAATGGGCTAAGGCAGGTCTCAAGTGGCAGAACCGGAACTATGACAAAACTACAGAAAAGAAGGTTTCAGCTCAGTGAGGTAGAGCTGGTGGCCAGCCTGGGCCGCCATCTTGGAAGCTGAGCCACTGTGGATGGTAGATACAGTGGACTGGCTGGCAGCCCCCAAAAGGTCCACGCCTTAATCCTGGAACCTGTGAATATTACCTTATTTTGACAAAGAATTTTTGCAAATGTAATTAAGTTAAGGATCTTGAGATGAGATCACCCTGGATTATTCAGGAGAGTGACAAAAATCCTTATAGAAGACACGCAAGGGAAAAGGCAGGCACAGAAGAGAAGACAACATGTAGACAGAGGCAGAAATTGGAGTGATGTAAGCACAGCAGAAGGAAGCCAGCAACCACCAGAAGCCAGAAGAGGCATTGAAAGAGTCCACCTCTATCTACAGCCTTTGTAGAAACATCTGGAATTTGGATATGTGGCCCCCAGAACTGTTAGAAAATGAAATTCTGTTGTCTTAAGCCACCAAGTTTGTGGTAATTTGTTATATTAGCATGGGAAACACACAGTAGAGGCACATTAGAATAAAGAAGGAATTAAAAAATGTAAAGGAGGATTATACTGTAGGATATATATATAATATTTATATTCCTCTTCCAAAACTTCTACCACTTTTTTCAACATTTAAAAAAATGTATCCAGCAATCTAGAAGCATTGATTCTATTCTCCACAGCCTCCCAAAGGGAAATTTTAGTATCATTACTCTGTTTCAGATGTTTAGCATTTGGAATAAATTCAGTAAGAACATTTTTCCTGTGGAAATTATGTTGGAATTAGTAAAATTTCAGAAAAATACAGACTAAAATATTTACAAAAGTGTCTAACAAATTATCTAGTCCACATAATATTAGTTCCTTTTCTTTGTTTCTTTTTTCATTCATTTTTGTTCTGTTATTTTTCCACATTGCAAGCAAGCATAATGAACCTTCTATATATCCCAAATTAATTTATATAATATAGAGCAAAAAAGTACACCCCTCAAAAAAAATAAATAAATAAAAGCAAGAACTGCTAAAATGTATCCCTCGTAAGATATACAAAAATAAAAGCAAGAGCTGCTAAGATCTCTCTTAGGATCTAAGGGTCTATGTTTCTTACTTCATATTTTTAGCTTTGCTATTTTCTTTCCCTAACACAAGATGTAAAAGAAATTGGCAGAATGGTTTGCCTCCCTTTTATTCGAAGAAACTTATGCATAGTTTCCAGGGTTTTTTCTTTTTTTTCTTTTTTTTTTTTTTCCCCATAATGAACCTGATCTAATCTTCCAGTTCATTCACCCTCATGCCTGGAAAATAAAAGGAATTCCTGGAAAAGAGTACACAGAGAGTGGTTTCAACCTGATGTCACCTGTGGTTTTGTGCCCAGGTTTCTGTAGCCAATGGCATACATAATACTTGCGTCAGTAATTGGTACCTGTAGGAAAACAACTGAACTTCAGACTTGATTCCTTCCTGGAACTCACTGCAGTAGAACAGCAGACGATTAGGATTTTATTTTCTTTCAAACATTGCTTGGGATGTTTTCTTGGAAGCAATGCAGATTAATTATTGCTCAGTGTTTACGAATCCCATGCATGAATAGAGACAATATTCTCCAAATGTTTAATTTAAGCTTTGGTGGTCCTCTGAAACCCTGCCAAATGTCACTTCCATTTGTCAGTGAAAGGAAATGTTAGTGTGAGATAATCCGAGTCTATAAATCAAAGCTCTTTCAAATTATTTTTGGAAGGGTTAACGATGTTTTTATCTGCATTTTTTTTTTTTTGATTAAACACATTTTGGTTTGATGAGTTTGCCTTCTCTATAAACAACAGATTCTGGCAAAAAGAAGTATGTTTAAAAGATGTGTAAGAGGATCCCTAAGTTGGCATCAGAAACTACCAAAATGTCCAGTTAGATAATCTCAAATTATAATTAGTTTCTTTTGTTTTCTTAAGTCACACCATTAAATGGATATTATAATTAATATATTAGTATAATTAATAATTAATATGCTTCCTCTATTTCATGTTTGTTTGTGCAACCATTCTTTGATCAACCACACTGAATACAAAGTTGACAGAAAACAGCCTTTGTTGACACCTTCCTAAATTTTACTCTTGACTTTGAGTACCTAGTTCTAGAAGGAGTATTAAATTCTCTTTCAAGCCCTTTAGAATAGCTGAGGCAGCTTGACATAAACACACACACACATATATACAGGTACATGCACTCAGGAATTTAGAAATTTACTTTTTTGAGGAATCTCCATACTGTTTTCCACAGAGGTTGTACTAATTTTCAGTCCTACCAACAGTGTGTAAGCGTTCCTTTCTCTCTGCACCCATGCCAGCATTTGTTGTTTTTTGGCTTTTTAATAATGGTCATTCTGACAGGGGTAAGGTGATATCTCATTGTGGTTTTAATTTGCATTTCCCTGACGATTAGTGATGTTGAGCATTTCTTCATATGTTTCTTGGTCATTTACCTATCTTCTTTTGAAAAACTTCTGTTCATATATTTTGCCCACTTTTTCATGGGGTTGTTTTTTCCTTGCTGAGTTGTTTGAGTTCTTTGTAGTTCCTGAATATTAGTCCTTTATGGGATGTCTAGTTTGCAAATATTTTCTCCCATTCTGTGGTTGTCTATTTGCTCTGTTGATTATTTCCTTGGCTGTGCAGAAGCTTTTCAATTTAATCCAGTTCCATTTATTTATTTTTGTTTTAGCTGTATTTGCCTTTGGGGTCTTAGTCATAGAAATTTAAGAAATAGCGACGGGATAAAGAAATGAATATGAAAACTTTTACAGCATAAAATTCCCCAAGCCTTCATATTAATCAGAAGCCACAGAGACAGCCCGTGAACATTTTGGGTAGCTTGAAGCAGTTCAGAATGAGAAGACAGCAGCTAAAATGCAATCAGGAATATAATCATTAAGTCATACTCTCTCCTTTCTATATAACTCTACACATTTTGCACGAGAATTCATCATTCCATTATTGACATTTCTCACAACCCATACTACCGTTCCATCATAAATAAACCTTCCTGCATCCTCAAACTCTACACAGATGGCTTTTTATATCCCCTTGTCCTGTACATCTCCTTGTCCCTAAAAGATAGTATTTTTCCTTTTGCCATCTTCAGTGGTGGCTGCTCCTTCTCTCACCCATGTCAGTGATGAACAGTTCTGGCATCTTCCTTTTAGAAGACAGAACACTTTTATTCTATACCCTCAGGACATTCTGACCATTGGACCAATAATTTATTCTTCATAACTAACTCCTCCGTGACCTCCCATTCTTCCTGACCTGGACCCATGCCTGGCCTTTTGATGTAGTATCTGCAGAACCCTCGAGAGCCTTCACTTTTGTGCTTCTAGGAGTAAAATCAACTCAGATTATTGCTACAATTGACCTTATTAATATTATGCCCCTCAAAACTGAGAAATTCTGAGTGGGCTAAAAATATATCATGGTTTTTCAGACCTTAGCACTTTTCATTTAAAAATGTATTTTAGCAGCTCCCACCTCTGAAATCAGTAGGTTTCCTAGTTGAATATATCTCTCCAGATTTCCTTCCTCCAGGGTCCGTCTCTACCAACAATACCAATTATCTTCTAAATTCAGACTCTGATTGAAAATTTCCAGCCTTTATCTCCACTAGAATTCTCTAAATGCCCTTTACAATGCGGCGATGTCTCTCTCCCTTTTAACTCCTGTGCTGACCTATCTAATGAATTATACTAGCTGGAATTTCCGTAGACCCCTGAAAACCACAAGTTATTCTCTTATAACTCCCATCCCGCTTATCTACCCAGACAAACTGTATCAATAGGGTCCATTCAGGAAAACAAAGACCAGACCATACATTTCAATATAGGAAATGTACTGTGAAAAATCATAACAAAAGTGTTAGAAGAGCTGAGAGAGCAAACAATCAGACATAGTGGCACATCCAGAGTTTGGCAAGAGAGGACAGCCCAGGAGTCTGAGCTACCAGAAGGAAACTTTTAAAACAGGGAGGGCTGCCATGGGAACTGTAGGACATGGAGAAAACATGCTACCGGGGTCACGTGCAGACAGAAGGAAGTGGGGGAAGATATGCGCTGGCTCTTTCCTTTCTCTCCATCCCCCAATCTCTCCGTAGCCCCCCATTGGACAGAGCTAGTGAGCAAGGGAGCATAAGACAGGTGCAGAGATCGGGCCCTTGACATTCAGAGCAGAGCAGAGGAAGAGCAAGAAATTGGTTTGACAGCAACTGTGAAATTGACCAGCAACTAACAACCATTGCGATTCAAGCCAGGGCCTCTCTGCTGGCTGCTTTCTGCTTTGCAATATCTTGGCCCAACCTGTCCTTGCTCCCGTGTACTTTCCCTGATACCACCAGAAAGACTCTCTTTCCTTCTTTATATGTTTTTTTCTTGTTCTGCCTTTAACAGTCTATTAAAATATGTTTGCTGAATGCACCTTTTTCTGTCGGGTGAATGTTTGCTGTTTCTAAATACTAATGTGTGGCTTATGAATTTCAGTAAAGCCAACAAGTAAATACATTGAGCTTTGTCCTGCAATAATGACACGCAGATCTAATAGAAGCAAGTACAATTATATAGACCCCTTATCTCACACCTCGTGTTAGCCACATACAGAATGCTCTTTTTCCATAATGCAAAACACTCTCCTTTTTAATCTTCGTTTATGCTAAGATAATTAAAAATGAAGCCTTTGTACTCTCCCATCTATTCTTGGTATTACGTTTTGGGATCATATCTAATTCACAGCTAGGGGGAGGTGCTATGGTCTGAATGTGTCCCTCAAAATTAATATGTTAAAACTTAATCATCAGTGTGATAGTGTTGAGAGGTGGGGTCTTCAGGAGGTGATAAGGTCACGAGGGCAGAGCCATTGTGGATGGGATTAGGGGTCTTCTAAAAGGGCTTCCAACCAAAAGAGGACATAGCATTTCTCCTCCCCAGGGCGGGCAGCAACACGGCACCATCTGGGAAGAAGCCAGCAGCCCTCACCAGACACCAATCCTGCCAGTGCTTTGCTCTTGGACTTCCCAGCCTCCAGAGCCATAAGGAAATAAAGTTTTGTTCTTTATAAATCATCCAAGGCCGGGCGCAGTGGCTCACGCCTGTAATCCTGGCACTCTGGGAGGCCGAGCCGGGTGGATCCTTTGAGCTCAGGAGTTCTGGACCAGCCTGAGCAAGAGCGAGACCCCGTCTCTACTAAAAATAGAAAGAAATCATGTAGGCAGCTAAAAATATATATAGAAAAATTAGCCGGGCATGGTGGTGCATGCCTGTAGTCCCAGCTACTCGGGAGGCTGAGGCAGGAGGATCGCTTGAGCCCAGAAGTTGGAGGTTGCTGTGAGCGAGGCTGACGTCACGACACTCGAGCCCGGGCAACAGAGTGAGACTCTTGTCTCAAAAAAAAAAAAAATAAAAGAAGTATAAATCATCCAGCCTCAGGTATTTTATTATAGTTGTACACATGAACTAAGACAGGAGGCAAAGTAGTTTATTGGGATGTAGATAGATTTAAAAGCCAGACTTGTAGGCACAAATCCTGACTCCATCATTACCAACAGGTGACTTTGGTCAAGTTATTTAACCCCTATGTGTCCGGGTGCCTGTATCTTAAGATAGAACAGATACTAATGTCTATGGTATGAGGCTGTGGTGAGGCTTAACAGAGCCTCAGGCAAAAGTCTTTGAAAAGCACCTGTATGCAGTATGTACTATGTAAGTGTTAACTATTATTTATATTAATAAGACATTAATTTTGTTTTGTATGAAGATAAATTGATCCTATGTACAAAGCCGTACATTTTTATGATGAAAGGAAATCTGCTATTTCTGACAATTTCCTCCAAATTCTGTCGCTGCATATTTTCCCTTCTATAAACAACTCTCTTCACAAATTCATTAAGCACTTTTCATTCCAAAAGGGAAAATAAGCTTCTGTCTGTCTTTTCCCTGTATTTTCAGTCTTTAAAGAATTGCGAAATTTCATATATATTGCAAAACACTTTATAGTATATTAATACATAAAATTAGCTGTATAGTGTACACTAATAGGTATATTCTCAAAAGTACAATATGTGCACATATGATAAAGTTTTATGTGTTCTAAATAAGCAGATGATGGTACTTCATTTCCCTTTTTCTACTATAAATATTGGCTTTTTTTTTTTATAGTTTTCAGTATCTTCACAAGAAGTGGTCAATGATTGTCTTCTGTTCTGGGTAAGGGCGAGTTGGACCCTTTCTCTGAATATGCAAAGTACAAAACCAAACCAAACAGTGCAGATTGCTGACATTGATTATCTGCATTTAAAGTCATTGTGTGAATTTTTAAACAAGGTTTAAAATCTGAACGACATGAAAGGAAGATAAAAGCCCTTCAAACCCACAAAAACAAAACACCTCACTAAATATTTATTTTATTGACATTTCCATTTTCCCTCCCAAAATTCCTCCTTGAGACACACACTGGACAATGATTGCTCATAGCGATGTAATGATCCACTTTTAAAAGACCTGTGGCAGTTCGCAAGCAATTCTAAGGTGATAATGAAATAGTTAGAATTTACGGGTGATGAATATTGTTCTCGACTGTGGAAAAGTATTTTCCAAATGCCAGATGCCAGATGTACCCTCACCCCTACCCTGTCTTCTTTCTTTTTCAGTTTATAGTGTTATTTCTTCCAGCGGTGGGTATGGAATTGGTAACAGTACACAACACCTGTGTTTTCCTGCTTGACTGCCTCGGTAAGAATTAGGATGTATTTCGATGCTGAGGCTGAAAGGTGTACGATGCACACTAAACTAGATGAGTCTGGGAAATCATCCAATTATTAATATTTTTGGCACTACCAAGAAAAGCAAGTGTCAAAAAAATAATTTTACTGTACCCCACCCCCAAAAGAAAACACACACACACACACACACACACACACAGAAGAAATTCTATTTCTACCTTCACAGAAGTGTGGTGATACTTATGAGCTGTCTATGCAGAACAAGAATTTGTAGGAGAAGAAAAGTATATCTGTAGGAGAATGAATGTATAGACTGTCACGTGTTGCTTCCCGATGGGGACACATTCTGAGAGATGCATCCTTGGGTGATTTCGTCACTGTGAGAGCATCCCAGGGTGCACTCACACAAACCGGGATGGTGGAGCCCACTGCACACCTAGGCTATATGATACAGCCTATTGCTCCCAGGCTACAAACCTGTACGGCATGTCACTGTACTGAATGTTGCAGGCAATTGTAAGTGTTTGTGTTTTTTTTGTTTTGTTTTGTTTTTTTGTTTTTTTTTTCTTTGAGACAGAGTCTCACTCTGTTGCCCAGGCTAGAGTGCCGTGGCGTCAGCCTAGCTCACAGCAACCTCAAACTCCTGGGCTCAAGCGATCCTCCTGCCTCAGCCTCCCGAGTAGCTGGGACTACAGGCATGCACCACCATGCCCGGCTAATATTTTCTATATATTTTTAGTTGTCCAGATCATTTCTTTCTATTTTTAGTAGAGACGGGGTCTCGCTCTTGCTCAGGCTGGTCTCGAACTCCTGACCTCGAGCGATCCTCCCGCCTCGGCCTCCCAGAGTGCTAGGATGACAGGCGTGAGCCACCACGCCCGGCCAAGTATTTGTGTATTTAAATATAGAAAAGGTATAGTAAAAATATGGTATAAAAGATTAAAACTGGCGTACCTGTATAGGGCAGCTTCATTTCAAGCTTTTAGGACCACTGTTGTATACATGGGTCTGTCTTTGACAAAAAGCTGTCATATGGCCTGTGTTTATATATGTAGACACACATACATATCCATGATGAATACAAATTTAGAAGAAAACACCACTAGTTTTATCCTGCTGAAAGCAGAAATGAAACTTATTTATCTGTTTGACAATACTTTATAAGTTTTTGCTCTTTCTTCTTCAAATCATTACAGTTTTCAAATGTTTTTAATGCTAAACCAAATTAGTGAAGATGGATTCCAGCCTGCCTTATGCACTTGGGACAGAATTAGGAATAGTTACACTTGTTTAATGATGTCGGAGGCCAGTGTTAGGAGAGGTCTCCATTCTCCTTCACGTGTTCCTGCCAATCTACATTTCATCACGGTATTCCTATTGTTAGAAGCGTCTTTGACCATTGTTTTATGGCCCTAAAATGGTTACAAACACTATTTTATATAAAATGGGCTATGAAAACAGTCTATTTGTTTCAGGCTTAGGATTCCCTGTTGATCATAGTTGAATGGACAGAAACATGCCCATTAAAAGCCTGGCATCAGGCATTCAAGAGTCAAAATTATTTTTTAAAGATTCAAAATCCAGATTTATATTAATATATAGGTATCAAATAGTCTAAATAGTAAGGCTTTAAGGCTCGATGGCCTATTGGATGACATTTTATTTACTTATTTTCTTTATTTTAATTAGTTCCCCAAAGGATTAAATAACATTAAAATAGAATCTGGGTAAGGCGTGTACATTTTTATTACTCACCAATAGTAGATTAATGAATATTTCTCATATTTAATTAGGATTTCCACTAGGTGATTGGTTCCTGGACCACAGAAAGCAATTTTCACTTCTCCATTGATGCCAATTACCCAAACTAAAATCCATCTTCTACCCTGTGGTATTTCAGATATGGTGCAAAGGATGAAATGCAAACAGCTGAAGTTATTGTCAATTCAACTGCAGTTATACTAGAACTGCACAAATGTGTCATCAATTCTAGACTATAGCATTATTTAAATTTAATTTTTGAAGTTTTATGGTTTGCTGATAATGTTTAATGGCCCAGAAGTTGGCCAGTAGTCTAAATTAAACAGCTGTGGTTTTTGGTTGAGATCATCATGTTAATAAAATTATAAGCTTCTAAAATATCTTGTCAGATTGTAGTCATTTTAAGCTATTTTTCAGTGTACATGATCATTTGAAAATTGATTGCCTTGAACTTTAAAAAGCAATACAAAACAAGGCTCTTACTTAAGCTTCATACAAGTAAGCAATGCCTGTTATGTACAGAAAGTGTTACTGATGAGCCACTTTGAGACCAACTCATTTAAAAAGTAGACATAGAATTCACTAACCACCTACCTCTTTAAGATTAAAATAGCAGCATAGCAATCCATCAAGCTCCAAATCCTATTATCATTTGTCTGAGAATTGAAATGGTAGATGTAAAATATAAGTAAAGTAAAAATTGGCATATAAGAATAGTATCATATCTAATCATTGTTGCATATCTTAAATTGCTTATTTTGTTAAGGTTATAAAATGCACCAGGCAGAATAAATTACCCATAAAAATACATTGAGCCAATTTTTTAAGCTTTCCTTTGCATGTGCCAATCCAAAAAGTTCCAATTAAACTCCCAAACATACAGCATTCCAAAAGCTCTTGCAAACACAAACAACACAAACAAAGCAGACATTATAAAATATGAAGTATATACCATTTGCTGTTAAAAAAAAAAAACCTAAATCAAAATCAACCCTCGATATAAGTAACTGTGAAGAAAATTAACTAAGCTCAATTATTTAAAATGCCTTCAAGTTGAGTTAATATTTCTGAAAGAAAGTAAGGATAATCACACACACACACACACACACACACAATTTATACTAGCCATAACATAGCTGTATTTTAGTCTTTTTTTCTTAAAATTTTTTTTTAAATTCTATGTGTCTAAAATAAGCATAAATGAGATCAGAAGAGAAATTGTCATGTGGGAAAAAAAATCTACTTGCAACTCAGCTTACAGCAAAGACTTAATTGTCTTATTACATAAATACCTCCTAAAATTATAAATAATAAGAAAAATACCAAAATCCTGAGAGAAAAGTGGGCAGAGGATAAGAACAGACAAGGATCAGGAAGGAAAATTTTTAAAAAAACAAATAAGTTATTTTTTAATTGATATATAATGGTCATACGTATTTTGGGAGTGCATGAGATATTTTGATAGATATATACAATGTATAGTGATCAAATCAGAGTAATTGGGATACCTACCCATCACCTCAAACATTTGTGTTTTCTTTGCATTGGGAACATCCCAATTCTTCTCTTCTGGTTATTTTGAAACATACAAAAAGTCCTAGGAATAGGCGACATCCGCCATATTCTTTTCTTCCCATGGCGCTCACTCAGTCTCCCTCAGCATGGCAATCTCTTCATTCTGCTCCCAGTTTTCCTGTGTTGGGGTATCAGTCTCCTGTCCAGTATGGGAATTTGGTAGAATCTGGTTTTTTCCAAGCAAAATACACACTACTGGACCAGTCAGTTCACTTTGCCAACAGTTCCAGGACACGCCAGTTGTGCACTGTTGGAGAATAATGCTTTTTCAGCCTCCTGAAAATGTCTACTCTGGATCCTGATATATCCTAACGTGCCCCTCCGCACACATTGGAAGTGGAAAGGAGAGGCTTACACAATCAGAACGTCTAGAACAGAAACTTTTAGGGCAAGTAAATCTCCATCTTCTCTTCTTTTCTTGAGAGAAGCTACTCAGAGAGTACAATATTCAGATCTACTCCTTGGGAGAGGGGCTCTTGGAGGGGGACCAGGTTGGCAGTGGCTGGGCTATAACTCGCTTCATTCAGTGCAGGGACATAACTCCTTGCAGTTGATGTTCCACCATACTGCAAGATCCTCATTTGCAGTGGCTTTTCCAAGACCTCTTGGTCTTGTTTATTAGTTCAGGAACAACTTCACTGTGTTCCCCCAAAGAACCAACTACCTAGAAGTTTCACTCAAAAGTAGGCAGGTATTGTTCTAAAATCTTCAGATAGTTCTTTTTTTTAATCTACAATACTGTTGTGATGGATCTTGGGTCTGAAATTTTCATCCTTGCTCGTTTCTCACTTACATTACAAAATTTCTGCAGGAATTATTTTACCTGTGCAATTTTAACACCATCTTACAGTTAATAAAATATATTTCTCATGGATGTAAAATTTTCATGTGCTTTTACTAGTTTCAATTTTTTTAAAGTTTTTTTTTTTCCGATTTGTCAAAACAGACTATTAGTGTTAACTGAGTTAAATCAAATTTAAATTAATCCAGACAGCTTAACACATGAATATATTCATATGCAAAGCACGCCACAGTCAATTCAAATAAAGAAGCTGATATAAGAAGTTTTAGAGAAAGGGAATCATATCAAGTGCAATTTAACCTAATTGAGACTGATTTTGAATCACTTTTATCTCTAAGGCAGGTTTAATCTTCTAAGGACAGCTTTTTTCCTATCTTAAATTCAGAGCCTTTTGAATTTTTTTCTTTTTCTTTTTTTCCCCTTTTCATCTTGTTATTTTAATCCACTAGGTGAATGAATTTCTGTCTAGCAAAATTTCATTATCTTCTGCTTTGATTAGGGATCATTATAATTTTTAGCCTTCCTTTTTTTTTTTTTTTTTACCTCCTTTGAAAGGACTTCACTCTGTCGGTGTAATATATGTTACAGGAGGAAAACTATAAGTAAGGAGATTAGAGAATATTCTGTTATAAATAAGAAGGCAAGTTATTTTACTTCTTTTTTTTTTTATCATAAATGAGAAAGTTCTAAGGGGAGCAGGTACCTAGAATCTTTAAATAATTCTTGAAGGTTCAATAGCATATATTTTGATTACATTTAACAAATATTTAATTTGACAATTTGCATTGTGTGATGAATGCTAAGTGGACCACGGAGGGTATGCTGTATCAAACAGATACATGTTCTCTGGGTGCTAACACGTGAAAAATAAACAATGACAGTTAAGTACTGTGACTATTCTGATGGGCAGAAGTATGGGGCGGCTTGAAGTGGATTTGAAATATGTAGTTGAAGAATCAGTGAGTGAACTTTTCAGAAATTGACGTCTAAGGCAATTTCTTTAAAATTCATATGATTTACCCTGATAATACATGTGGGTACTAGGACCAAAGAAATATGAAATAATTACACCATAGTTCTTTCGATGACAATATTCCATTTTTATCAACCGTCATGATTTCCTTTTCTGTGATATTCTGATTTATATATCTAAGCATTTTCCTTTTTCTTAATTTTCTTTTTCCTGTTCCATATTGATTTGCTGATGTGGTTCATGTGAAAGAATATGCATGTATTTGTCAAGAGTGAGAACCTGGACTCCAGAGCTACTACCTGCGTCTGAATCTAATCTCTGCCACACGCAATCACTGTGACCTTGGACAAATTATTTAACATCTCGATGCTTTCATTTCCTCATCTGTAAAATGGGATAAATAATGGTATCAACCATACAGGGAGAGGTAACGATAACAGGAACTGATAGATGTAGAGTGTATAAAACAAAGTTGCACATAGTATGCTCTTTATAGGTGCTTGTTCTTACATCGTTAGATATGAGATATTATTTTTTTTTTTTTTTTAGACAGAGTCTTACTCTGTTGCCTGGCTAGAGTGAGTGCCGTGGCATCAGCCTAGCTCACAGCAACTTCAAACTCCTGGGCTCAAGCGATCCTCCTGCCTCAGCCTCCCGAGTAGCTGGGACTACAGGCATGTGCCACCATGCCTGGCTAATTTTTTTCTCTATATATTTTTAGCTGTCCAGATCATTTCTTTCTATTTTTAGTAGAGACGAGGTCTCGCTCTTGCTCAGGCTGGTCTCGAACTCCTGACCTCGAGCGATCCTCCCGCCTCGGCCTCCCAGAGTGCTAGGATTACAGGCGTGAGCCACCGTGCCCGGCCGAGATATTAATTTTAGTATAAATCTGTCATTAGCATCTGTACAAAAAATTATCAAGCACCTTTGATATACAGCTTCCTGGGCTGTGAGCTCTCACTTTCCCAAATCGAAAACACTCTGTCTATCTCCAACTACCTTTCCAATAGCTTGTGACTTAGGTTCTGCCGATTTCATGCGCCCACATGAGACCCTGATTTATAAGTGGGCCATGCCAGGAAACCAGTGGGAAAAGGCGCCCAAACTGCCGGAGCAGCCAGGGGCCAAGAAGTGAATTTATGAGGTTGGCAGTGACAATGGTCCTTTCCTAGTTACAACCACAGCAGTGGGATGACCAGCTTAGTTGCTGACCCAGCAAGTCCTGGGACGTGGTCTGAGAGTTGTTCCTGGAAGCTTATTAATATCTTAATAAATCCTTCTTGCTTAAACTTGTGAGAATGGAGTATGTCAACTTATAGTGGGAAGAACAACAAATAGAGTAGTTTACTCCAGCGGTGGTTTCAGGCATCTGGCACTCAAAAAAAAAAGTGAGAATTTAAAGTTGGTCGCCTCAACTCCTTGGGTTTGAAGTCAGTGAAGAATTGATTAGCATAAGAGTTGACATTCCATATCATGTAGTAAGAATCATTGAAAACATCACTGTTGTCACTTGGAATGAAATAGGAGTTAAAGTGAGCTTTGAGGGATTTGACGATGACTATTGACACCATTTCAATGGGTATCAAAAATAGCAGAGCGCTTTCTTGGGCTGGCTTTTCTAACAGTGTTAGAGAGTTTAATAAACTTTGAGTTTCAAACCCTCAAAGTTTTAAGGTAGTACCTCCACGATTATTAGATAACCAAAAGGTTTTTATGACATGCTCAAAATCGTTTTTCTTTTTTTTCTTTTCTTTTTTTTTTTTTTTTGAGACAGAGTCTCACTCTGTTGCCCAGGCTAGAGTGAGTGCCATGGCGTCAGCCTAGCTCACAGCAACCTCAAACTCCTGAGCTCAAGCGATCCTCCTGTCTCAGCCTCCCGAGTAGCTGGGACTACAGGCATGCACCACCATGCCCGGCTAATTTTTTCTATATGTATTTTTAGCTGTCCATATAATTTCTTTCTATTTTTAGTAGAGGTGGGGTCTCGCTCTTGCTCAGGCTGGTCTCGAACTCCTAAGCTCAAACGATCCGCCCACCTCGGCCTCCCAGAGTGCTAGGATTACAGGCGTGAGCCACCGCGCCCGGCCTCAAAATCGTTTTTCTATCCTTTAGAAATAGGGCTGTTTAGAAACACAGAACCTGATGTTGCCATTTCCACATTACAATATAGGCAGAATCCACCGCTGTTTGAGGTTTCTGTTTTATGCATTTATGCATTCAGCAAATATTAACTGTGTGAATGGCACTAGTACAAATGCTGTGTTACAGAAACGAAAGAAATAGATGGATTTTCTGCCTTCAAGGATCTTAGATTCCACTGGCAGGGAAAAAGAATGTAAATAGGAAATTCACATCTATGTGTATAGGAGAAAAATGAAGCTGAGCTAAAGAAACTAGAGGAGGCTGGAGTCATATTTTACTGAAAATGACCAAGAATGTCCCCCACTTCCCTCCAAGAAGCAGGCACCAGGGTGGGATTAGATGTGCAAGAAATTTATGGGGGAAAATGCCTGTGAAAAATAAAAAAGCAAAGTCAGAGAAAGTGGAGAGAGCTTTCAGATCACCTACGAAGGAGAAGGCTGAAGACAAAAATTAAGTTAAGTAGGAAGAGTCCCAAACTGCAATGCAATTTTTTAAAATTTTTGAGCCGGCAGCCAGGGAGCCCTGGAGCCCAAATCATCTGTTTAAGGAGTTTGCTGTTCTGCAGGGACGGCCTGGCATTAGTTCCGTGGTCGGTCACCGGGTCACAGTGGTCCACGGGACGCGTCACCTTGACTCCAACGTGGTGGCAGAAGCAGCTGGGACCATCTGTCCATTGTGCTTCCCAGGGAAGGCATCTGAGAGAACATTCTCTTGTCTAGCACATGCCTCTAGTGAGACAGCATTAGAGCAGCGAGCTGGAGGGGTTTAGCCACACGGCTAATTGGGAGAAGAACGTTCTACACAGAGGAAACCGCAAGGACAAAGAAGGAAATGTGCCTGGCATGTCATACGTATCTGTAGCCTGGTGACCAGAGGTGAGGTCTAAGCGTTAATTAGGGGGATAGCAGGAGCGAGATCACGCAGGGTCACGCAGCTCCAAGGGGGAGCAGGTGATTGTCAGGATTTTGATCTTTAATGGAGATGGAGAAACTTTGTAGAGTGTTAGAAATAAGAATGACATGTTTGAAATAACCCGAATGAATGGCTTGCTCATCCTCGCTCTTTTGTGAAATATAACATGGCTGTTTTCAGAAAAGCTAAAATGACAAAAATAAACAGTGTGGATTTTTTTTTTTTTTTACCCAATGATAAATTAAATATATGAACGTATGCTTTAATATATATTTTTAAATATTGTAGAGTTTTTATTTATTATATGGTTAATATTGCAAAGTTTCAGTTATATTCTGTTAGTATTATAGGAACACAAAATTGTAGTCTTGCAACCGACATCCTGTGGTTTCTTTGTATCATCAAGAGATACCACTGAGATGAATGAATTCCAACTATTCGCAGTCTTTTTTGGCTAATTATTTCCATTCCTTTTACTTGAATTCTTGTTTTTTAGCTTTCTCAAACTGAAACCCTAGCAGCACGTAAAATATAGAGTTGAGGTGGTTATTTCACAAAACAATCAAGGCAAAAAATATTTTCTTCTTTCTATTAGCACTCAATTTTCTTTGAGGAAGATATCTTTTTGCCTTTGGATAAAAACAAATGGAATTATTAGACTCCCATCTTTTTCTAACTAAAAAACACATATATGCTCAAAATCAGCCAACAATAACAATACACTAAAGCAAACTTTTTGTCTCAAAAAAGCCAAGGACATAATTTTAATGAGTAATAAATACAACATGAAAAATGAAAACATTTAATTGTCAAAGTGAGTTTTCTACAAACTGCACCTGAATATATTTCGTAAGCATAACTTAGGTACTACTTTTATACATTTCATTTTTATTCTGATAATCTCAGAGTTGCCATCGCCAAGAGGTTCATTCTCTGATAAAATTATGGTTGGTATTAAGTATATTCCATCGTAGGATTGAGGGGAAACTTCCCCTTCAGCCTGGAAGTTTCTCTGAAAGAACAACCCACAAGAAGGCAGATTAATAAGAGAAAGATTTCTCAACAGGGTCCGTAAGTTTATATACCCTCATTTTAGAGGGGAGGGGAGGATGAGTGATATAGTTAATTCTGTTGGGTGGCAATAATTGGTTACTAGAGAAGATAACTAGGTAGTTGTTGACAGAATGAATGGATCGAGGAAGAGGAGAACAGATTGACTTGTAAACATTTCTCTTTGGAAACTAAATATCTTAGAGACAGTTATTATCTTAAAATGGTTTGGGCCAGGTCTGTTTGCATTTCTGATCTTCTTTCCTGCAATACACGAAGAAAACAGGGAGAGGAAGGGAAGTTACTTGTTCTTTTTGGTGGGTCTGGTTTTACGAAGACAGAGAGAGAAAGCGCCTTCCAGCACCTGTTGGGTCTCCAAAGGACCTTTAATTCAAAACACTGTTTCTACCAAGGACTCATATTCTGGGGTGAAATTTCCTGAGCTCTTTCACCATCAACAATAAATGAACTGGAAAGAATAAACCCACATAGGCATAAAACATTTTGCTTTAAACCCAAAGAAAATTAATATTAATCCGATCCGGTCAAGAAGTCAAAGCACCCGTGATTTATCATTCAACTCTCCTTTTTCAAATTTACCCTTGCCGGATACAATTCTGTTTTTGATATGGCCACAGAATTTGAGTGTCAAGTTCAGTGAGAGCAAGGAGGAATAACACACTGGACAAGTTCACGCCCAATGAGTCATTTTGAAAACTGATTATTTTGAAGAAAATGCAATTTAATGGAAAAGTCTCCTAGAATATCCATCATACACACTGCTAGTGAGAGTCCTGATCTCCAGACTTTTATTTATTTATCATTGATGTAAATATTTACTAAGCAACTACTATGTGCTGGCATGCTTATAGGAGCCAGGGTTAGAGTAGTGAATTAAACAGTTCCCTGTTCCCATAGAACTTGCATCTTGATGCTCTTTGGTCTCAACCACTTAGTAAAAGGGTCTCCTGTTCTTTAGTCACTCTCTTCTCCTCCTGTTAGGTAGGGGACAAAGGTGGGTGCCCCCAGCAATTGCCACACCTGGGAGAGGAGGGAACACCCCACCAATCTGCCAGTCAGAACTTAGCTGCCAGCTGGAGAAGAATCTAGAGGCTTCCCCAGCTGCGGGCCAAGCAGCACAGGCACAGTAGGGTCTGGGAGGTGAGCTAGAACAACCTCAGGCTAATTATCGTATCAGTAGCTTAAATCTACATGTGGTTCACCCCCACCCCCACCCCGACCCCCCCAAATGTGCTTTCAGAGAGGCCCGTGGGACAGCTGCACACACAGCAGGAGCGGGTTGTAGAACTAACTCCCAACTCGCCAGAGAAGTGGGTCTATGGTGACGTTCGAACCACGAGGAGGGCCCGGCCTAGGCGGTATAAAACGGGACTTGTATTTTAGGGAAGAAAAGTCTTTTTTTTTTTTTTTTTTTTTTTTTTTTACCATACACTTGATTATTTTTGCTCTGCCTTTCTCTACACTATCTCATCTAATAAATTTTAAATTATTTTTTCTATTATTTGATCAGTTTAAGTGCTGTACTCACACATGAGATGGGATCTGATATAATCTTTGAGACTCTCCTCCGGAAATGACAATCAAGAAAAGGGTGATTTTGGAGGACAGAAGTATAATTGGAACCCTCACAAAGAAATTATCCCGAAATACTCTCCTGGGAGCAGAGAAGCAAGGCAGTCTGAACAAAGGCGTTAATTCATCAAAGTCAGGGATAAGCACATCAGACAAAGACTGGAGAGAACATTTGCAGATAAACTACAACAATCTGCCTTTACATAGTCAACCCTTTACGGCGTTCGTCTTTCTGTCCTCCTGTTTCACATCGAAAATGAACTTTAATCGTCATTGTTTTGCCCAAATGACTATGGAAGAATTTTCAGTCATTACAACTCTTGACTTTCAGCTACATGAAGTATGTCATAGCAGTGTTCATTTCCAATAATATCATCTAGAAAAACAATCTAAAGGACTAACAGTCTTCACCGAACTAGTCTTTAGAAAAGCAGCCAGTGATCCGCTCGAAGGGACTTCATTGCTACAATGTTTCATGTCATCTTTTTTCAATTTTGAATATGTCTCCTTAACCTGTCCAAGAGTCTTAGGCTGCTCTTAGGCGAAAGGTTTCTTTAAAAGCATATACATAGTTGAATATATGCGTGTGTGTGTATATATATGCGTGTGTATATATATGTCACATTGCATGTGACACATATATGTGTGCATGTGATCTTAACTCTTTTTCTGAATTCTTTTCTCATTCCCACCCCAAAGCTGCGCCGCTGCTGTTCTCTCCGCCCACCCTTATTTCTGCCAAATCCTTATTCTGCTCAATCCGTCACTTCCTTCACGTCTCGGATAAAACGCCACCTACTCCGGGTTTCCTTCCTTGACAAATTTATCTGAACGGAAGCCGGGCCGTCCGGAGCAAATCTAATCCCGTTTTTCGGGATAATTTTCCACACGGTAAAAGAGAACTTTGCGTTTTGTCTTTTCCAAGAGCAATTCCCCCCAGTTTCATAGACTCTCATCATTTCTGTAATTGTCCTCTACGTGTTTTCCTGGTTGTCATTATACCTTTTATTTGCCCATCTAAAATGTTACAGAGTAAACACATTATCGCTTTCATTCTAGAGGTTACATGTCTATTAAAGTACTTTGAAATTTTATTAGCGTGTTTGGAAACTATTTGCTACTGTTGATTCACACTGGGCTTATTAGAAATCTAAATACCTAAATCATATGTAATGCTGCTCCTCCATCGTCCCCTCTTAGAGTTTCATAGCTATTTTTTAAACACTAGTATCAGACTTTATTAATACATATTAAATGTGTTACAGTTGGCTCATAATTTCTAAATTATCGACGTGGTTTTAGAGTCTCATGCTTTTATCTGATATACTTTTGGTTGATCTTTGAAGATGATTCTCTCTCCTAATATTGAATAACGAAGATCTTATTAACTTTATCGTATTTACTTGTTCGAATCCCTTTTTGTCTGGCAGGTTTTGTTTAACATTTGGTGTAACAGCCAAACTTCAGAGCATGATGACACCTTAGAAGGCTCTAGAGCCTTCACAGCTGTGGGTGTAGAAAGGTAGAACTAAATAAATTCATGCATACATGCATCACATAAATCAAAGGCTACAAAGCCACAAAACATGCTTCATGATTCAATTAAGCATCAGAAGGGTACAACCTTTGCAAAAACTGCTTTTGTTATTCTAGTCAAACTCCGTTCTCTCGCCAGCGAGCCTCAGTTTTGTGTGCTCGATTGCAAATGCTAATATTGTCCGGACCTTCTTCCCACTAACTCTCTCCACACTGTCCCGTGAGGACTCTCGAAGGTTCTCATGGCTCCAAGGACTAACTATGTGGCAAGAAAGCTCAGATTTAAGACTCTAGACCTGACTAGCTCATACTCATTGTTCAGGCGTGTTCTTAAATGTGGGTTCCCATAACAGATGTTTCCTACGGCTGCCATAAGAAATAACCACAAATCGGGTGGCTGAAAACCACAGAAATGTATTGTCTGTTAGTTCTGGAGGCCAGAAGTCTGACATCGAGGTGTCAGCAGGACCCTGCTCCCTCTGAGATCTCTGATGGAGAGTCCGCCCTCGTCTCTTCCAGCTTCTGGTGGCTTCAGGCTGTCCTGGGCTTGTGTTTTGCACAAACTCGATCTCCTCCTTGCTCTTCACATCCCTTTCCCATTCGTTTTACGTCACTTCTCATTGGATTGGGGGCCCAGTGTGATCCAAGATAATCTCATTTTAAGATTCTTAACCCTAATTATATCTGCAAAGATGTTTTTCCAAATAAGGTCACAGTCACAGATTCATCGGGGTGGACAAACTCTTTCAGGGGCAGAGGGGGAGAGCTACATTCAACCCACTGCAGAGGGGAACAGGAACACAGGCTCTGAAAAATGTTGCTAATTTGTTTTCTAAGAACAATGCAAAAGCAAATAATCAGGCCGGGTGTGGTGGCTCACTCCTGTAATCCTAGCACTCTGGGAGGCCGAGGCGGGAGGATCGCTTAAGGTCAGGAATTTGACACTAGCCTGAGCAAGAGTGAGACCCCCGGTCTCTACTAAAAATAGAAAGAAATTATCTGGCCAACTAAAAAGATATATAGAAAAAATTAAAAATTAGCCGGGCATGGTGGGGCATGCCTGTAGTCCCAGCTACTCGGGAGGCTGAGGCAGGAGGATCGCTTGAGCCCAGGAGTTGGAGGTTGCTGTGAGCTAGGCTGATGCCACTGCCGTGGGCAACAGAGCCAGACTCTGTCTCAAAAAAAAAAAGTAAACACTCAGCCTATACCCTAATTCCAGTAGTTACAAATATCTGTTCCTCAATTATTATTCATTTCCTATACTCATGTATCTTTTGGAGTTTTTGTTTTTGTTTTGTTTTTGTTTTTGTTTTTTTTTTAGTGTTTCCCTTAAAGGCATTAAAAGCTTGTCTGTCTTACTTGTTTTAAACATTCACACCTGGCTTGGCCTCATGTTCTTTACCGTAAACTATGTACGTAAGTTCTTTTTAAGCAAGTACAATTGTTCATCTGACTTGAATATTCAAAACAGATGTACTGGCAGGAATGGGCCGACAAAAAATGCAGTGCAGATTTTCGTAGCATATTTAGTGAGTTGTAAATAAAGACGCACCATGGTGTAAACAACCCTTATCCTTAATGCCTTCCACCTGTGAAAGGAAGAGAGACTGTTGGGTAAATATAATGCACAAAAAAACTCTCCCAGCCTCAGAAAACTCTCACAAAGGTAGTAGAGACAGAAAACAGTTGTATTATTTAATAAGCACAACCAGAATGTGATGCATCTCACAGGCTATCTGCTAGGAGATTGGAAAGACACACAGAAATCTCGTATTTTTTCCCATTGCTTATGTGTTTCAAGATCAATAATAACTGGTCTTCGGGCAAGAGTGCTTGACGTCACTTCTCGTCACACACGGCTCATGATAACTTTATCCGGTGATTGGGACGACCGTGTGTGTTAGCTCATGGGCTTTATTCCAGGGAAAAACAAACTTCTCACATCTTTATGAAAGGAGGTGGCTTTGCAACTTGGAATTTCTGTGGAGCCTCCTACAGAAACTGGGAGACAGGGGCTTTATCTTTCCTAAAGTTCAAGTCTCAAAGAGATGGCTCCAAGGTCTTTGAGAAAGACAGTCCTGGTTCACACAGCTGACTTAAAACCTGACCTACTTGCTTTCAGTGAGAGAGGAAGGCCAGCAATGACAGCTGTCTATAGTCAATGCTCTAAGAAAAAGAAGGGTAAGAAAGTACCTTCCCTTATTTTCACCAGGAAAAATCTAGATTTTTATTTTTAATTTTTATTTGTCATTATGAAACCAGCAGCCAGGGAATAGTAGCCCAGGCAAACTGTAGTTTCAGGAGACCCTATAATTATTCCTAATTAATGAAGAAAAGTTATATTTGTGCTCAATGTACCTTGCTGCTTCTAAATATCTTGCTCCAATGTATCGTTCATTCTTTTGCTTGCTTGATTGATTTTTTTTAAAGCCCGTTGTGCCTGGTTTGATGTTTATTCTTTTTAAAGTAATTATTACTAAAGACAAAATGACTTATTATGTATAGACAAGGATAGACAAAAACAAAATATTTGCTTATATAATAGTTTTTCCTGTAAAGTGGAAGCTATATGAGATTACACAAAAAATGCTAATTATAGTCGGGGAAAAGGTAAAGAAAGAAAAACAGATATTAGATTTTTAATATTTAAGATTGGTACAGTATATTATTGTTTATCCTTGGATATTTTCATAATTCCTTCTTAGAAATGTGAACCGACCTCAAAATAATGCAATAGATTATTGCCTTTCTGGACAAAACCAGTATATGCATATTTAATGTGAGTTGTGACATATGTTTCACTCTGCCTCACTATTCTTGAAAGCCATTAATACCTTAACTTAGTCCATTCAGAATTCGTTATCTCAGCAGTCAGTACTGCAGTGACAATACCCTACACCTACAGCAGTCACCACAGATGGCTGAAGACAAATCTCTTTTCTTTCTTCCTCCTAAACACAATAACTCATTTTTCTCTTTGCAGAAAAAAAATACCTATCATATCCTATCATTGTATCAGTAAATAGTAAGACATATGTAGATGCTGTAATGATAGTGTTTGAGAGACTCTGTGCAGAATGATGATATTTTAAAAGATATCACTTTGAACACATGCTTCTTTTCTGTTACAAAAGCATGCTGCAGAACAAAGCTCAGAACCCCAAGGAAATCAGTTCCCAAATGGGTCTGTAGTCTCTCAAGGCTACTTCCCTGATCTTTTGTCATTAATTGTATTGACAGCTAGTAGTTCCTACTTTAAGACAATTTGTCTTCTCACTGCATATTTAGTGAAATATACCTTGTTGCAGTATTGACCTTACACCGCGAGGAAGCAGTGAATAATAGCAAAATCACCTGGGTCCTGACAGATGGTTTTAGCATTCAGCTTGGCTGTCAGCGTTAGACCTCACAGCATATGCAAAACACAAGAACATTAGCCTCTGGCAGGAAAATGAAACGTATCTGAATTAAAGGGACAATGTGGCAATTTACATACAATATTTGTGTTTCATCTTGAGTTTCAAACGTAAAATATTTCACTTGCAAAATAATTTTCCAAGTCCAAAGACAGAAAATGCAAATGTGTTAAGTAGGATTCTGCTGACATCAGATAGCAAAGTGAACCATGAATAGCCAACGTGTTCATGTGATTCTAAGCTCTGTTTTTCTTATGTAAAATGTCATCAATACATCAGTAATATTGTAATGTAAAATATAACTACAGTATTATTTATTGCATGTGAATTTGTGGTATCTAGGCAATACGTATTGTTGTTAACATAGCACTTTAAAACCTCAGTGAATTCATGTACCACTTAGTGGACTTTTAATGTCAATTGCCTGGCCACTGTAAATATTTTTAAATGGGGATTTTAAATTTAACTTGTTAGAGGAGGACATATCTAAAACAACATGTGTTTTCTTCTTATGGATGTGATCCTCCAGGTGCAAATTTAAATAACAATTTAAAATTCAAAAAGTTGCATCTTCTATGACTAATATTCCATTCTCATTTGCACCATCCCTGGCCCATTATTCCCTCTGTAGACCCCTGCCTTTTACTTTACTTACCCCTCTGCCTCCCCCCCAGTCCTAATTTGAGCCACTCTTTGTCTTCTCATGAGTGCTGCCTTTCCCAAACACAAACCGAGGTGTGTCACTTAACCGGAGTAAAATTTTTCATTGATACTCAATTTCCTAGAAAGTAATGCTCAAATCCCTTAGCAAAAATTCAAGACATTTCATAATATGGTTTCTATATGCTTTTCCCCATGCCTGTCCAGATAAACTACTATTGAAACCCAAGAGAAACATCCTTGTCAAGTGCAGAGTTATACTATTATTATTTGTTTTTGCTCTATACACCCTCTTAAATGATTTCGGTAACCGACGACCATCTTGCCTGCTTGTAAAAATGATTTCTGCATTTTTTTACACGAGAATATAATCAGAACCAAAAAGCCGATGTCAGCTTTTGCTGTATGAGCTCAAAACACTTCACACAAGCCTCTGCTCTGATCTTTGTCATTGTCCAGTCTTGTAGGTGTCCTGTAGACTGCTTTCAGTAAGCTTGAAGTTTTTCTCATTTATCGCAGCCCGCATTTTGCACCTGGATTTATAATTCATCATGGATTTTAATTAACCTCAAATAACACGCACAATTCAGGTGACAGAGCCAAGCACTGAGTTAACAGCTAGAGAAACAAAAGAAAAGATGGTTGGTTAGTGGAGACGCCAAAGCAACCAGATGACACATGAGAGCAATCTGAGGCAGGAAATGCATGCTATGAAACGACATTGTGCAACGTTCTTTAAATCGTGAGAGCTTTCCATGACTGAATTGCACATGTAATTGTTTGTCTGCTCTGGAAAAGGCAGACAGCACTGTCTAGTGATCACAGTACGTCTTTAAGTATTGTTGCAGCTCATTGTCTGCCGTGACTCAACGGTAAAACAACTAGGCATTCCAAATTTTACATGTGCTTCATCCTTGGCATCGTTCGCCATTTCTGAATTTCACACTGCAGACTTCAAACTGTGACTTGATCATTAATTGTTGTGATTTTAAGAGACACACACACACACACACACACACACAAAGCCAAGTAAATGCCTCCAGTCCAAAGAGATACTTGATAACAAATGTTAGACTTTGAATTTAGTAAAGCCATCTCTATTTTCAAAAGTAACTAACTTTTGGAGTTTTGAGTTTTAGAAAGATGACATTCAAAAACCAGATGATTGAAATAGGAAACAGGAGATTTTTATTGACAAAAGTAAAGGGAAAAAAATCAATTTGAGTCCATACAGCAAAACTAGGAATGTTAATGTTCTTACTATAAGCTAATAACTAATTCTCTCCTACACTCATAAGATCTATCCAGTACAGCAAAATCTAAACACTAAGAGGACAATAATATATCCTCATTAAGGGACTCCTTGACAGGGGAATTATTCTCATGTATACTTTGTTATTGCTTTAGTAAAAGAGTTTCATATATGATGGACTTTTTTTTTGTTTGTTTGTTTGGTTTTCTTTTTTTTGAGACAGAGTCTCACTCTGTTGCCCGGGCTAGAGTGCCGTGGTGTCAGCCTCACTCACAGCAACCTCAAACTCCTGGGCTCAAGGGATCCTCCTGCCTCAGCCTCCCGACTAGCTGAGACTACAGGCATGCACCACCACGCCCGGCTACTTTTTTCTATATATATTTTTAGCTGTCCATATAATTTCTTTCCATTTTTAGTAGAGATGGGGTCTCGCTCTTGCTCAGGCTGGTCTTGAACTCCTGAGCTCAAACGATCCTCCTGCCTCAGCCTCCCGAGTAACTGGGACTATAGGCATGCGCCACCATGCCTGGCTAATTTTTTCTATTTTTAGTTGTTTGGCTAATTTCTTTCTATTTTTAGTAGAGACGGGGTCTCTCTCTTGCTCAGGCTGGTCTCGAACTCCTGAACTCAAACGATCCACCCACCTCGGCTCCCCGGAGTGCTAGGATTACAGGCGTGAGCCACCGCGCCCGGCCAATGATGAACTGTCAATGAGAGAGAGGCATGATGGGATTTTTTATATGTATGTAGCATGATAGTTAACACATTATGAGGCTAGACTGTCAAGATTCAAATCACAGTCTTCTGCTTACTACCCAAGCAGCCTTGGACAGGTTCCTCAATCTCTCTCCTAAACATAGTCATGAGTCCACAGGAAGATCGGAATAGGAGAAGGCGCTCTACAACCATCAGTCCCCTAGGTTTCATTGTGTTCTAGTCTCTATCTATGGCCACGCAGTGGGGAGAGGACCAGGGAACAAAAGGGAAAGATGTGGATACAGCCCCATCAGCCCCTACCCACTGGGCTTGAAGTTGCACCCAATGGTGGACATTGTTCATTTGCAAAATCACTTGCTTTCACGCTCTATATGAATTCATGAACGTGCTTCTCACTGGGCATGTTTTTATGCTAATCTGCTCTCCTTTCTGTGAAAGAGAAAGAAAATCCGGCTCCGTGTGCTAACAGTCTCTATGATACATACCCAGATCTCATGTATGTGAATAGTGGAATAAAGTCTTTCCCCAAAAGGTTTCATTCTGGCAGTTTTCTTTCAAGTCCTTCACAGAGTTCCTGCTTAAATAGAATCTAGGTAAACATTTAGTGTTTCATCTTCTTCCAGCTGAAACTCAGAGGAATGGTAATAGGGACTGGAGGTCCAAATGCTCGGTGTGTCTTCAGTTCCCCGCTGAGAGGATCCAAGCACACGGTGACTTTTGAAGCCACTGTGGGCTCCAGGCTCTAATCAGTACCACGGGAGGTCTGAAATGGGATAAGAATGGGCCCTGTGGACGCTTTTAACTGGTGCTATTATGATTCACAAGAGAAACCACTGGATACATATCCCTAAAGCAAAGCTAAACAATTAAACAGAAGGCTGGCCAGGATGCATCAAGAAATCACAGGTTACATTTGATTCCTATGAGATCAGAAACGGTAACACTTTATCACTCAATAAAAATTTAAAACACCTCTCAAACTCAAATGCATCGCAGGGTTCAGGGACCATGTCCACCCCCATGTTTTGTAGTAAACCGAGTTCACTCCCTGCCAGCTCAACAAATAACAATAAAACATTCTCTCTCTGGGAGGACATTACAAAAATATTTCTCTTTCGTTTTTTATGGAGCATATAAATCCTATATTATATTGCTGTTTTTAAAAAAATCCTAGGACAGTACTTAAAGGAATGTGACAAGAAAGAGTTTATGCAACAATATCTTTGAGGATTGTTTTTCACAAGATGCATTCTTTGAATTTTTAAAGAATGAACGTGTCTAAATATCTGTTTCGGCCTGGAATTTAGCTTTGAAGGTCCCATTAAGGAAAGATGTTTGGAAATAATTTAATTAAAATTAGAGTAATGCCATTTATAGTTTCCTTTTGATTATATGTGGTCATTCAGTAAAGACGTAGTATGTATATTTAACAATACCTTAATTTAACAATAAATCTGATCTCCCTTACCAAATGGTTTTCCTAGAGTGCTAAATAGTAACACTGCCATGAGTAGCTGGACCCCAATAGGTCATAATCAAAAGCATTTACAAGAAATGAAAGGGCCCAAACACAAAGAGTTCTATGAACGAGATAAGCTTTCAAAAAGGCTCTTCTAGGTCTATGAAACTTTCAGCAACACCTACAATAATAAAACAAATGATTTTTTTTCCCAACCCTGGAGTGAAAAGTGAAGGCAGTGTCCCTCAAAGGGAATAGATCTTCAACAAAAATAGGAGCTGTTAGGATGAGAAGAATGAATGATCTCAGGACAGCAAGCAAAGGGATCAGATGTACATCCTCTTTGACTGCCTAACTTCCGTCTATGGCCTGCTTCCAACACACGTATAATAAGCTCCCCCTTGAAACACACTGGCAACGTCCATGACATTGATTTACAGGGACGAGATCTGAGTTCAAGATCTTTGGATGATGTCAATCTCATCTGTTCTGCATTGTACTCTTGATATTCTAGCAAACTAGGGATAAATAAGTTATTCAATTCTACACACTCTAACACTGTCCAGTAAACTTTTTCATTTGATCACGAGAAAAATGGGAAACAACACATGGTTGTCACTGCTGTGTATCACATATCACCTCTTCCAGGACAGACACCTCAAGCAATTCCTGCTCAGGACAGTTGAAGAGAATCCTCAAAGGGCCAGTTTGGCAGCATGGGTTCTAATTTCGATGAGGGCCTCCTTTCTCCATTTTCTCCATGGATCTTGATGTCTCACCATTGAGAATAGCCTTTGTCAATATTATTACCTGGGACACCTGCAGTCAGCATTGGAGAGGCCATCCTACTTGGACTGTATTTTTTGATCATCTTCCTTTCTGTTAGTGAAAATTTGAGGGCTTAGGATGTGTTCAATTGAGCAATCATAGGTTGTTAGTCAACAAGCTTGAACTTTTTAAATAAATATATCTCCTTTAACATTGTAGCTTGCTCTATGCCTCTTATATTTGATCAATTCCATCTCCTAGTAATTAAAAGCAGAGATCATACTTAATCACAGTCTTTAATCCTAGAACCAGAATTAGAGGCTTCTCTCTCCTAGTAAACGGCATTGATCTTCTGTGAGCTGATCATTCCCCTGGGTCATCTCAACGTGGTCTGCTTCCTGGAGCAGTTTGAAGTCATGCTTGAGTTGGTAAAAACAAAACAAAAAACCAGACAAACAAAAAACCATACTTATATCTTTGTCCTAAGTCTATGTTCTGGTTGCCTTTCCAAAATGTGAGCAGTTACCCACTTCATCGAGCTGCATTATTTTAGGATAATATTTGTTTGGGTGAAACCAGTGGAATCCTCTACTTCTTGGTCCCCTATACTTTGTCCTATTAAGTCTCCCACGTCCCTGCTAACCCTATCGTCAGCTCGCTGGAGAGAATTAGGCGTGTCTGGCCATTCAAGTACCTGAATTACCAGACGCTCAGTAAATCTGGATTGTATGCTAAAAGCAGAAGAATAAGACTTGTCAGTACTGTACTTTGCTTCCTGATATGGTTCGCATGTTTATTTCCTGTCCAAAATGCATGTTGCAAAATTGCAACAATATGAACAGGTGGGGCCTTTAGTAAATGAATGGGATTAAGGCCCTTATAAAAAGCTCTTCATATGGCGTGAGGCCCTTCCGCCTCTGCCACGTGAGGACACGGTGTTTCCCCTCTGAAGGATGTAGCAACAAGGTGCGATTTTTGGAAACAGGAAACAGGGCCCTTACCCAATATCGAACCGGCCGGCACCGTGATCTTAGACTTCACAGCCTCGAGAACCGTAAGAAAATAAGTTCCTATTGTTTATAAATTACCCAGTCTATGATATATTTCTTACAGCACCACAAACAGACCAAGACCTTTTCCTTCCTTCTTTCAGAGGACAGTTGCAAATCAAGGCCTGTCTCTTTCTTGGTAGAGCTTCCGGCATTCTCTTTTTGACTCACTGCCCTAGTGTTGGAGCCTTGGTGGGCACAAAGCCTGATGTCCACAGTCCAGACAGCAATCATTTAGCCAGCTGTTAGTAATTAAACAACAAACATTCTCAATTTCTCACCTAGTACCTTCTAACAGAATTCGGGCAATTCAATATTTTGGGGGCAATTACTTGTGAAACCTCATTATTGGCACTATTGTATCGGTGATGTACTTTTGGATTGAAAAAATCATTTTTAAAAGTCAACTCAAATTAGCAAAAAAAATGCAAGGAAGTTATTACCCCACACGATTGGAAAATGTCAATAGATTCGGTTTGTAAGGACCCTATATCTGGGTGTGTGTGCTCAAGTGTGTGCACACGTGTGTACAGCTGTCATGGCTCTGTCCTCCTCACCAGTCATACTAACCTCAGATCATGCTAGCAGGATAAGTGCAGTATGTCTAGGCTTTAAAGTTTCACAAGACACTGTCCAGAGAAAAAGATCTGTATCTTAGAATTCCCATCTAAAGTCCTGAAATATTACTCATGGTGGACTCATTAGAACCAGGCGTATATTACGCTGATTTTTTTAGGTACTTAAATAAATGAAGTCCTTCAAGTGTGTACTTCACCTGTGGGTCAAGGAAGAGTGTCATCTATCTTGTGACTCGCGTATCTGCAACATATACCTGGACTTTTGGGAGGGAAGAGAGGGGAAGGATGTTGACTACATTTCCACCTTTCTTTACAGCTTTGTAAATAGGAAAGTAAAACAAGACATATATTGGATAAATTATCAAAGCAACATTACAATGAAATTTAGTTTCTGCTCTCCATAGTGTTAAGCCCTTTTACAAAAACTTACTTTCTCAAAAAAAAAAAAAAAAAAAGATGACTTTGTATAATAAAACTTGATGTGAGATTAGCCTCCAAAGTGGACTACAGAAACTTAGCTTTTGTAAGTAATTTTATGAAAACAAAACATTTTATTACTGACTCTCTCAGGCATTTCTCCTCATCAAACATTAGGTAATCCCTATGTAAGCTCAGATAGATAATTAATCACATAACTTTGGAAAAATATATTAGATCATGCATTGTTATTGCTTGAATCTTAAAGATCTTTGTTATGATTTATGATTTCCAGCATTTGCAAACTTTCATTCCTTAAAGAAACATATAAGCCCTCTACTAAAAGCTCCAGCCACACTGAGCCTACGTGTTTGAGTGATCTCTACTGGTGCTCTTAGGAAGTGTTCTTAAAAATAGATGCTCAAAGAAGCTGAAGCCAGACTGGAACCATCCAGCTCATGTCCTTCCCTAGCATCATTATAACAGTGCCAATAGGTGCCTCATTGCATATTCGAGTTCATTTCTCTTGAGTTTATATCTCGGTGTAACATTTCTGGTTCAGAGGGTATGCGCATGTTCAGACTTAGTCGATAAAACTAAACCATTTTCCAAGTGGTTATACCATTTTCTATACCCATCAGCAACGTAGGAGAGTTCTACCATGCATGGTAAGTTAAAGGCGAATTTAACATGTATTTTGGCGAACCACAGAGTTCAAATCACTGTTTTAAATAGGTGTGGACACTATTTGGCAACCTCCTTGTGGTCCGTGCTTGTCCATTTTCTTCTTTATATCTTCATGTCTTTCCTTCAGCTTCATGCATATCTAAGCACTCATATTTGTCGAAGTGAATCGATGTAAACTCAATTCCTAACAGACCATGCCCTTAGGAAAGTCTTCATATCTCATTTGTGGATAATAATCTGCTACACTTGCTTGTTTATCATCTGCCAGGTGGAGTCCGGGAACCTTTGCTTGTTGTGTTCTCCAACATGGCATCCGCCGCTAGAACAGTGAATGTTTATTGTGGATGAATAAATGAACTTAGAGTTAGTTCACTTTTAATTGGTTGATACATAACATACAACATGGAACTTCATTCTCTAGAAATAAAAAAAAAATTGTCAACTTTAATCAGTATTTCTCAAAGGGAGGTAAAAAACAGCTCTGGGCATGAGCTATTTCTTTAGGAATGCAGTGTGTGGTATCCTGATGTTATTCTTGATTTGCAAAGCTCTTTGAAACTCAAGTGCTTTTATAAGTAAAAATTGAGTTTGACTTCTAAATGTGAAGCTACAAGTAGAATTATTAATAAATGAAACAGGCTGTCATTTTATATGTTACCAATGATTATAAGCTATAAGATTAATAGCAAAGCCTTTTTATTATATATTAGAAACAAAGGGAAAGGATATATTTTACTGCTTTTGAAAAACATCTTTGCAAAATCAATTTAAAGAAAATTAGACGGGAAGAGATCAGTGCATGATAACCAACAAGCTTTCTGTTAGAGGAAAAATGGGAAGTAGCAAAAATGAAAAGAAGAGGTGGAAAATATGTTTTTTGGAAAATTAGAGAAATGTGAAAGGGATTTAAATTAACTAAAACAGGGCTCAGGCACAGCATTTTTCTCTGGTTTTCATTGGCTGGGGAAAGTACAGCTCTCACGTGGTGAGTGTACTAAGTGAGCATCTAGAACATTGTGTGGCCAAAGTAGGCATCTTAAGTCCCCCTCTCTTCTCAGTGGGTCAAATCCAACCTGCTCTACTTTTTTTTCAGCATTTCCCCGTACTGTGGCCAAAGCCTCTCATTCCATCTCCCTCAAGAAGAAGCTTTCATAGTTCCTCTCCTCATCCACTAGGTGCCATCCTAACTCCCAGGGCTGCGTGCTCGTGTTCCAGCTCCTCTCGTGGTCCGGCCTGACAACAGTTAAGTCTCCGAGTCTAGAAGGATTCTACCAGGGTACAAATGCAAGTATAGTTAGGTGGGATAAACTCGAATGACATATCTGGTTCATGATGTCTAGATATAATTCTCCAAGCTGTGAAGCTAATTTTGTCAGTTTTACATAACAGGAGTAGAATATGCATCCCATGCTGACAGCGCAGGAATGATTTTATGTGTATAGATGCTCATTTCTCTCTTTGGGATTTATATTGTTGTGTAGAACAGTCATAATTTTTTTCTTTCTTTTTCTTTTTTTTTTTTTTTTTTGAGACAGAGTCTTCGCTCTGCCCGGGCTAGAGTGCCATGGAGTCAGCCCAGCTCACAGAAACCTCCAACTCCTGGGCTCAAGTGATCCTCCTGCCTCAGCCTCCCGAGTAGCTGGGACTACAGGCATACGCCACCATGTCTGGCTAATTTTTCTATATATATATTTTTAGCTGTCCATATAATTTCTTTCTATTTTTAGTAGAGATGGGGTCTCGCTCTTGTTCAGGCTGGTCTTGAACTTCTGAGCTCAAACAATCCGCCCACCTCGGCCTCCCAGAGTGCTAGGATTACAGGCGTGAGCCACCGCGCCCAGCCAAAATAGTCATAATTTTTGTTTCGATGTCTAACACTCCTTCATGTCCTTAATCCATATTTACTGAGTTGTTATTATGTTCCAGACACTGTTTGAGGCACTGGAGACTCAGAACAGAAGAAAGGGAGTTACAGACCTTATCGTCGACAGGAAACACAAATGAACTATCATCCATCGTTGTGCTTGGTCACGTAGAGTTGCATCATTATTTATTATTTTTCAATTCACAGTATATTTTCAGAAATATTTAATCTACTTGTCCATTTTGTAAAAGACAAGTAACAAAGATAAAATAATTGACAAATCCACTGATTGGCATAAATTAACTGCAATATGTCAAAATCCTCTGAAAACAAATGAGAAGGGTAAGCCCTCAACGATAATAGCAGCGCCCTGTCCACTGCTGGGTTACCCGAAGCCAAGACCACTGTAGGGATGTGACCATGTGACAATGAGCTAGGTCAGGGCGCATTTCTATCGGTGAATTCAATGTCAGCTAAACCCAATTCCTCCCTTATTCTTATTGGGAAATTAAATAGAAGTAACAGTTCTGCTCTCTCTCTTAGTGTCCCATTGAAGCACTACTTCACCTTAGAAACGCCTGTTCCAGAGCGAGCAGTTATTTACAGTTTTATCCTTATTAATAGGTTTTAGTTCTCTTGTCAAGATCTCTGTCTTCGTAGGAGTTCTGCAAAGCAGGTGGCTGCCAATAGAAGATGCAGTATTCTGCTAGGTTATGCGAACCTGCACTTATTGCTGATGTCTAAAATCTTCAGGATTTCAAGGCCAGACTTTTTCTAGTAAAAAGGAATCCATTTTAAAATATGCAATATAAAGTGAATACAGTTTTATTGATAAAAAATACAGTTCAGAGATGAACTGACATCTAGTTCCAGGTCTGCTCTTTGTTCTTTGAACTGAGATCTTTGAGCCAGCATGCAATAGGGTGATGATATAAGATGTTAAATTCTTGAAGGTAAGTAGTTAATTTCTAATTTATCCTCATGATTCCATAATTGAAAAAGAAGGATAAGTAAAAAGAAATAATTTTCTAATGTAAACATTTGACTTACCTACTGAAATGCTTCCACCCTAGGTAATTACCCTATAGGTAGCAATTCCAAAATGAATACTGTTTATATAATTACATATTTTCTATATATAATTTATATAATTGATATTTATGTATAGGTATATATAATTTGTATGATGTATTTATACATATATCTATATATGTATATGTCATTTATACTATTTATATTTAGGTATATGTAATGGATATGTATGCCTAAATATAAATGATACTAATCTCTTAAATTACTTTGAATTATAAGTTAAGATGATTTATATTGAATAAACAGCTGTTTTATATATCCAATAATGTAATCATGTACAATTAATCACAATAGTCCTTTTGTGTTTATAAAAAATCCATTTAAAATATCTGTTCCCATTTGTTTCAATCAATTTTCAATGAAAAGATAAATATATACATATATACATGTAGTATTTTTATAAGCTCAATTTTAAAAGATGTACAAAATATGAAAAAGCAATACACCATAATTTCAACATTGGTTACTTCTATACGATGTTATTAAGAGTGAATTTCTCCACACTTTCATTCTTTTCTATACTTTCGAAATTTGCTAAATGAGCATGGGTTACTTTGATAACAGGAAAGCAAACAGAAAGAGAAAAGTTAACCAATATGGCTACATAGTAGAGACAAAAATTCCTCTAACCAAGCTTTAAGTATAGAACTTCTTCCCACTTAATTCCAAAACTAACTGTGACTTTATTTAAGAGATACAATTGGTCTGATATTTCATTTAGTGCTACATAAAATTGGTTTTCAGATGTAAATACATGAAAAAATCATTTTGATTTCTAGTGCATAATTTCCTCTTATACTACTCCATCCTTCTGAAACCAAGTCTTCCAACTTAAATGACTTCTGGGGTCAAGCAATCTTCCTAAATGTGGAGAGCAGCTGATTTCTCACGAAAGAGAATCGCCGGGACTCTGGGAAGCGGGGGAGTGCATGACCTCCTTAGGGCAAGGAAAGAAAAGAAAAGAAATACTGTGGACTATGGACTAAGCGAAACAAATACAAAACTCACTATTAGCTAATGAGTAAAAATACAAATTTTTAGTGATTACATTACATGTAAATGGACTACATGCTCCAGTAAAAATAAAATATGACACAAGGATGGAAAAGACAAACTAAGCAAATTCTAACCGAAAGAAACCTGCTGTACCTCTGTTCATATCAGGAAAAAAAAATTAGACCTTAAGACAAACATGGCTTTGACTTGGGGGGAAAGGCGGTACATGGGCAACGTATGTAACCTGCCATTCTGTATCCCCCATAACAGTAAGATGAAATAAAAAAAAAAAAAAAAGAGAGAGAAAAAAAATAAATAAATAAAGTAGCCATTCTTTATTTAAAAAAAAAAAAAAAAGACAAAAATGGTAGCCCACGACGGGCCAGGACACTACTTCGGAAGGATGCTATCGGCAAAGCCTCTGGACGTTGCCCTGTGGACGAGCTCCTCGTTCATCTTTGTGTCGCTGCTTTCAGTTTCAGACCCTGCCCTGTCCCCTGGCTGTCCCCACAGTGGCAGTAACAGATCCCCGAGTTGCTCTCATTTTTGAGTCCCTCAGTAGAGAAATTGCCAACAATGTTTCCTCTCTTTTTCTTTCTGTTTATTTATTTTGAAGAAAGTGGGAGGCTTTTATTATCCGGATAATTGCTTCTTGGTTTCTAATTTATTACAGGATCACACTCTCTTGCAAAAACAAAAAAAATCACCACGGGCAGTGAGCTGTTCTAAAGAGGTCCAGCGTCCAAGAGTCTAGACGAGCAATGACTTTCCAGCCTGGATTTCTCAAGATGTCAAAGTATTGCTATAAAATATTGCCATGGCAAATAGGAAATAAATCTTCTACTCCGACCATAGCGCCAGATGCTAAGATTCATGGAAATTACTAGATTTCCGGTTTCCTTTTCATGCCTACTCTGAATGGGGTTTCTGATTTATTGTTACATCTACAAGAAAAGCATCTAAAATAAGCTTACGTAATTAAAAGTATAAAATTCAATCTCCCAAAGACGAATAGGTTGTGTCACATTTCCCCCAAGTCGCACGGTATTGGGCCATTTGTGATCTCTCAGCCTAAACTAATCACCGCCAGGCAGCGGGCAGTGTGACAGCCACAGGCGAGGTGACAGCCCTGCCTCACACGTCAAGCATGCACCGTGTTTCCAGTGCCAAGCTGGATTTGACAGTTAATTTAAAAAGTATCTCAACACAGGTCTACACACACACAAAAAAATACTAGGCAGCTGCAACAAAATCGATTGTGTCTTCCTTAAAGCCAAAAAAGCTTGATGCCCAAAAGGGAGAATTTATATACGAAAGGTATCACTACTCTACCACTGGGAATGCTGAAAATATTAAAAATAATGCATTGGGACCAGTTTAGGGTATTGGAGTTGGCTCAGGAACACAGATAATAGCACATGTTTGTTAAAGAAGTTAAACTGCTATAAATGAAAAATTCCATCGCTATAATTATCTAGCAATTTGTACAAAAGTATCACCAGCTTCATATATAAAAATACACTTATGCACACATATGGTTCTATATACATATATGTGTGTGCCACTACAGAGAGACACACATACACATACATATATACACACACACACAGACATGCTCATCAAAAGGTTTTTAGAAACAGAAATGACACTTTAATCAGATTGTATAGAACATGCACATAAATGCATTCTTACCATAATATATTAGTTATAAGTAGAATCAATATAGTTTTATCATATCATCAACCCAACTAAATTAAAAGTTGATACATTTAAATGTGTCAAGAAGATAAAAAAAAAACTTTTGTTAGGTAAGTAATATTTGTCAGTATGCTATTCAGTATAGTATATTAGGTTCATTTGTGCTTGATGTTTTGCAGGATGAAAACTTAATATTTTTCTTTATTAATCATTCTACTTCAAAATATTTAGAATATGAAGGGAAAATGTTAGACAGTTAGGATCTCTGGCTCTTATAGGGACAAGAGTTCCCTGCCTTGCTGCTGTCTTGAGCAATTGCTCCACCTGGGAAAGGTAAGGGTGGGCACTCTGTTTTGGGGCTGCCCCACCCTTAATCCTATCCTGAGCAACTGCTACAGTGGGGAAGGGAGGGAATGTTCTTTCAATCTGGGAATCCCCCAGCCCAGGCATGATAGGATTTGGAAAGTGACCCAGACTGACCTAAGGGTAATTATTATGTCATTTGCTTAAATCTACATTGTGGGATTGTGGGTCACCCCGCAAGATGGGCTTTCAGAGAGGGAGCTCATGTACACGGATAGAATTTTGAGGACCCCTGTTGATCATTTGGTAATACCCCACACCTCCTGGGAGCTCCCACCCCCAGACTCAGCTAATAAAAGGAAACAATCCAAGAGAGTGAGTGAGTCAGTGAGTCAGTGAGTTAATCGGTCTCTCTCTCTCTCTCCACTCGCAGAGACAGACCTGTTTTGTTCCACAAGAAAGAGCTGCTCGTGTGAAACTGCTTCCTGCCTGAGGTTATTCCATTGCATTCGCCCTGCTCATGACTTTTTTCCAAGCAAGGAGTCAGAGGACCACGATAACAGTCTGGACTTGACACTTTGTGGTGTCTGGTCATTCCTCAGCCAAGAGCACATCAGGAACGACACCAAGAACAGAGGGCAGACTGCCACCCTGACAAAACTATGCCAAATTTAAAGTATAGTTAAAAATTTCACTTTTTTACCATACAATTAATGTCACTGTCTTTATCCTTGAATAGCAAACATCCAGCAACAGATATCGGGCCCTGCTTACAATGCAGTGTTGGATCCTTAGTTGTCCACTTTGCACCACTTACACCCCCTCCTGAGGACCCCTCCCCATTGCAGAGAAGCCAGGCACCACGTTGCCCAGAATGTCATTCCCTGTGTGTTTGCAGGTCAGAGTTGAACAGCGAGAGCCACTTGGGCACGTGCGGAAGAAGCTGCAGTTCCGTCAGGAAGATTCTCCCACGTCTCTGTGATTTCCCACTGCTCTGTGCAAGACTGAGATTTGAGAATCGCCGCAGTTTTCCAGCCAACATTGGAGCCTCTTGTCCCATGCCCAGGCTGAAGTCATCAGTGACAGGTTCTCAGCCCTTGTCACCTTCGTCACCGTCCTCCCCCTACTCACTGGCTCCGTTGCCCACACCCCTTCCCACTCTCCCGTAAGCCCCCACTTCTGTATTAAACTACTTTATTCACTCAGTCCTTAGAGGAGTTCTGGTTTCCTAACCAAACTGAGAATACTACAACTTTACTTGAAAATAGAATCGATGCTACCTATTAGGCCTTTGCAGTAGTGTAATTTCCAGGCAGGACTGTCACAATATTCAAAAAGCAACAACCAAACGTCTAAAATTGTCCTTGTTTTAGAGGTAAATGACTTCAGTAAAAGACCTTCCTGGCCTTTGAGGGAAATACTCTCTTTTCTATTGCATATAAATGCCTGACGTGATATTTCTCTAAGCTGCTAGCAGTCATGCACCTGCTAGTATGAATAAAGAATCTTGGGCAAGATCCTCTACTATGACCACATGATTATAATGGGTTTGAAGGCCTTGAACTTAGACTTTACTACAATATTCTGCCAAAGCAGAGAAGGAGGACTAACTACTGTTCACTGCTAGACTAAGACAGGACGTAAAAGGGAGTTTTACAATAACAATGATGCTACAATTTTAGAAAACTTGGACCGGTCAATGAAAAGACTAGTCAAATTTCAGTCAGATTATATATTTACATAATTTATAGGATCCATCCACAGCATGGCAAGTGTAATAGCAGAAACACAAAAACTATTTCTTCCTTTAAACAATAATGAGTCTCTTATAATGATTTCAATTTCTCTCTCACACACACAGGTGCGTGCTCCTAAAACCATACATTTAAGGTTTAAGTGTTACAAACTGGGTCCATATGATTCGTAACCTTTAATTCTCCAAACAATTCTACGATATTAGTGGGAGAAATATCCAGTGTTTACAGAATTAAATGCAGACTTCTGCAATTTCAGTTCCTTTCTGAAGACTTTGATTCCCATCCCTAACTGAATTTCCCTCTCCCTTCACTGCGAGCCCCCTTATTCCACATGGGTATTGACCGCGGGAATGTTAACACTTAACTTTGTCCTTATTTTCCTACTCTCTCCTCTATTGCACTGTAAGCTTCTTAGAGGAAAAGGTATTTCTATTTTCCAATGGCTGCTTGTTGAATGAATGAATAATTGAATTGAGAAACGAGCTTTTTCTCTGCTAAGTTGCAACATTTGACATTTTGAATTTAGCTGCATCTTGGAAAGTCTAAGTTAGTTTTCTGGACTACACTTGAGGCAGAACAATCTAGTTCAGACTTTGACGTCAGCAAGACGTAGATTGAAAATTCGATTTTTTCACTAATAGTTGAAGGACAGTAAGCTTCCTCCCTGCACCCTCTCTGCACGTCCCAGGATCACTGATCCATTAAAATGAAGGCCCTTTTCTATTTTATACCTGCTAGGGAGAGAAGAAATGTTGGCTAAAGGAAAAAGACTGGAGAAAACGGTAAAGGGTAATGCAGGGAATTTGATAGAAGTCTGCGTCACTTGTGGCAGCGTGACTCAACACAAGCACTTCTGATCAAGGAGTGAGGCTCAGAAACTTCTACAGTTCTATCAGAGGAAACAACCCAAGTGCCCATCAATACATGAGTGGATTAATAAAACGTGGTATATGTACACCATGGAGTTCTACTCAGCCACAAAAAGCAGTGGTGATCTAGCACCTCTTGTATTATCCTGGATGGAGCTGGAGCCCATTCTACTACGAGAAGTATCGCAAGAATGGAAAAACAAGCACCACGTGTACTCACCATCAAGTTGGTATTGACTGATCAACACTTCTGTGCTCATATAGAAATAACATTCATGGGTGTCAGGCAGGCAGGAGGGGGGAGGAGGGGATGGGCATATTCACACCTAATGAGTGCGGTGTGCACCGTCTGGGGGATGGGCATGCTTGAAGCTCTGACTCAGGTGGAGCAAAGGCAATATATGTAACCTAAACATTTATACCCCCGTCATATGTTGAAATTTAAAAAAAATAAAAAATTAAGAAAAAGTTCTATTAGAGGGATGTGGAATGTTATGCATTGGTGCTCAGGAGATGAAGTGTAGGGAGGAGCTCTTCTCCCCGCCTCAGTAGCAAGGGCAGAATCGTTCCAATATCTCCAGGATGAGAAGTCCTCAGAACATCTAGAAAGAACGTCCTTAGTGGAGGCATCGGCATTTAACATGGAGCAGTGAGGAGACTTCTTACTGGCAGCTGTGCAGAAGCAGATTTGAGCCAACGGGAGCAGAAGACAGCAGGATTGGGGACAATTGACACGGAAACAGAAGCTTATAAATCCCCATAGGGTTCCTCGCCAACATCACTACCTGGAAGGGTGAGAGGAAGAGCCATGTTCCTACCGGTACATAGGTCAGTGCCATAAAACCGAGATTCATTTGACTGGCACTTAAAAGAATAGCCAAATAATTTTGAGGACCCCACTGGAACTGGAAGCTATAAATCTGTTCCAGGTGACAGAGTTGGGGATGAAATCCATTAAAAGGTTATTCCAGTGATCCAGGTAAAAGTGGACGAATTTTGAATCCGCGCAATGGCAGCTGGAAACGAGAGAAGAAAATGAATGCAGGAGATATTCCGAGTGTAGAATCTATAACCATTTATGGCTAATTGAACATGGAATTCATTGAGAATGAGAAGGTGACCAGTAACTCTCAGAAGTCAGAAAGCAAAAGAGGAAAAGAAAATTTTATTTCAAAGATGGTTTGAGGGTCAATGGCATTTACAAGTTAGTTGAAACCTTAGTGGTGCTTATGAAACCACTCAGAGAACATATGAGGAGGGCAGCGGGGAAAAGGCAAATCCGGGAGAAAATAGAACACAAGGGATGTGCAAAAAGAAAGGCTATGAAAGCAGAATGAGAATCAGGAGACTGTGATGAGGCAAAAGCTAAGGGAGAAATATTTACAAGAAAGGAGCGTTCCCCTGGTTTAAATTTTTCTGAGACCTCAACGCAGGACAGAACAAGGCATGTGCTTTATTAACTTTACAAGGCAGGTCAGCAAAGCTGTTGTGATTGTGGTGCAAAAAGAAGGGGGACGAGAGAGGGCTGGGTGATTAATTTTGACCAGGAACACTTTTCTTTGTACGCTCCGTGAGAAATAGGATCACTACAGCAATTGCGAAACCATTGGCTTCCAAACATCTGTCTTAGTAAAAATAACATTGAACATGATTCTCAGCCATGCTTATTTTAGACCATCATGAATATAACAGTTGATAGAAATGCATTTCTAGTGCCGTTTATTTGAAATAAAAAGATCCAGTGGAAAATGAAGTGGAGAAGAAAACAGCAGGAATGTACACAGTTGGAACGAAATCTTGGCACCTGAGAGTGAAATCTGAGGAAGAGTGTTTTGGTTCGAAGTCAGGGCAATCTTATGATGTCATCTGTCACAGCATTCTTTGGCATAGTTAATTCAGTGTTTAAGAAAGATCTGAAGAGAGAAACAGAGTGCTATTATTGAAGAAATATACATTTAAGAATTCATCTATGAGGAATGTACCAGTGATACTTTCCTAACACAGATTACGAAACTGTTTCAGAGGCAAGCTATCATAGTTATCGTGAGGTTCCATCTCTTCAGACATCTGCTGAAACTTCCCATTTTGTTGAAAGTTTTATTTTTCTAGCTTAGGAAATAAATCCAGACATTGCCACCAGGGACATCTAAAATTGTTTATGGAGGTCCCTGGTTTACTTTTAACATTTTGAAATGCACAAAAACAATTGAATATTTAAGAATAAGGATACATAATAGCCTATTCTGCTGGTTTGGAAGTAAGTATTAAAAACAATGGATTCCAATGAGGAAAAAATGAGAAAGGGTCTTTTTCTTTGGTAAAAAGGAAGAATTATTCATTGATTCATTTCTGATGAGTTCACAGTGATAAACAAGAAGGAATTAGTTGATGAGGAAGATTTGATGACAACAGAGGGAGAAGGCAATTTTTTCACCATGGAATTTTGAAAGTCTGAAAATTGAAGACTAGGCATAATGATTAATGTATTCTAGACTTTAGGAAGACAGATTTAAAAGTTCAGGGAGAAGCAATGTACTAATTCATGTCTGGAAGTGGACGATTCAAGCAGTCTGAAATGCTCTCGGGGAAAGTATTTCTGGCTGTATAATTATTTGGGAGGAAGAAAAATAAGATGAATCTTAAAAGTTATTTCAGGTGCCCCTGATCTTTGTGGAAATGAAATTCTGAGAGACTGTTTACATTAATATGGAAACAACATTTAATAAAACGGAAATAAGACAAACACTAATGGGAAGATTAGAGAGTATCACAGAATTTTAAGAATAATATTAGCTGAGGTTTATAATAATATTTAAAAGTTCAAAGATTGCTATCGTTAAATACACGAGGACAAAGTTGATGATGAATGAGTAGGCTCGCTGCCTGAACTTGGCAGTGTGAAGTTAACAAATAACACTGCAAAAATACATGCTGCCCTGTTGTTTCTGTAAAGAAAGAGAATTTTCAAACTAAAATATCTGCAACAAACGTTTGTAAGGGGAAAAAGAAAACTAAACTAGAAAAGGGGCAAAGGTGTACCTCACTCTATATGAGGTTAAGTCTCTTGGCTGGGAAAAAAATACCATCCCAGGAGACTAAAAGGAACTGCAAATGGGATTGCTTGAATATGATGAGAAATTTCTGAGTAATGATGAGGAAATGAAAAGATATCAAAACACTGAAAATGGGAAAATATAGTTACATTTTTTTTCTGAAAGGTGAAAAGACTCGTTCGTGATAGGACATAAAAGACTAATATTTGGAAGAAGTAGCCAAATGGATTTATGAGGAACGCATTCATAATATTTTCTATTCAATATTCTCAACCTTGTCAAGTTGAGAATTTGTAGCAATGATCTGGAGAGAGAGATTGAAAACAAGATTCTAGGTTTGTTGAACAAACATAGCTGGGAATTGTAGAAACAAGTAAATAACGGAATCAATGTCTAAAAATATACCAGTGAAAAGGAACAAATTTAGTAAGAAAATACCATGTGGCATTTAACTCTCAGAACAACTCTGTGAGGTAGATGTTATATATATTTGATGTTGATAAAATTGAGTCTTATAGGAAATTATTAAACTGTACTGGGTCCTTCAGCTATTAGTGAAAACATTGAATTTCCAATCTATGTCTTGCTGACGTCGAAGTCTGAACTAGATTGTTCTGCCTCAAGTGTAGTCCAGAAAACTAACTTAGACTTTCCAAGATGCAGCTAAATTGGTTAAATGAAAAGACAGGCATTTTAGGACACATATTTAAAGTATCTGACTGAACAAAAAGAAGAAAGATATTGTTTAATAGTCGCACATTTTATGTGAAGATACATACAGGTTTATTCATTCATGTATTTGTTCATTAAACAAATATCTGTTGAACGCATGCTGTCCAACAAGTTCTAGTCTAAGCCTTGAGGATTAAATGGAGTCCAAGCCTTTTTCTATTGGGAGATTTTTTATTACAGCTGCAATTTCACTGCTTTTTATTGGTCTGTTCAGGTTTTCTATTTCTTCCTGATTGAGTCTTGGGAGGGTGTGTGTTTCCAGGCATTTGTCCATTTCCTCTACATTTTCTAGTTTATGTGCTTAGAAATTTTTGTAGTATTCATGGATGATATTTTGTATTTCTGTGGTATCAGTCATAATGTCTCCTTTTTTGTTTCTGATTGAACTTATTTGGGTCTTTTCTTTTTCATTTCTGGTTAATCTAGCAAGAGTTTATTTTGTGTATCTTTTCAAGGAAGCAACTTTTTGTTTACCTGATCATTCATATTGTTTTGGGGAATTCTATTTCATTTAGTCTTGCTCTGAGCTTTGTTATTTCTTTTCTTGTGCTGGCTTTGGGTTTGGATTGCTCTTCCTTTTCTGTTTCCTTGAGATGAGGCATTAGGTTGCTAATTTGTGATCTTCCTGTCTTTTTGATGTAGGCATTTAAGGCTATGAGTTTTCCCATTAGAACTGTTTTTGCTGAACCTCATAGATTTTGGTAGCCTGTATCTCTTTTGTCATTCATTTCAAGGAATGTTTTGATTTCCATCTTAATTTCATCATTGATCCAAGGATCATTCAGCAGCAGGTTCTTCAATTTCCATGACTTTGTGTAGATTTTGCCTTTGCTTATTTTAATCTGAATTGTTTCACTGTAATAAACTATAACCATGAGTAAAACAGTTTCTGAGAATTCTGCAAATCTTTCTAATGATTTAAAAACCTGCAGATAGACTTGAAGTTACCCCAAACTTGCAGTTGGATTCAGAAGTGACATCTTGACAACTCTGAACCTCCTGTGTATCAAGGAAATCATAATCAGTAAGCCAGGACCAAAACTTCAGAAAAATATGAGAATGATATCAGGAGTAATATTAGGGCATAAAGAGAAAATTTTAGCATACTTTCTAAGAAAAACTAACAGTGTTTTGGTCTTCCTTTAATGAGTCAATGAAGGTATGTTTAGAGTTGGGCATTCAATAGCTAGGCAAACCAATATGAAGCACTGCCTTCCTCAGAGACTTTTCCCCATTAGGGTAATTTTGCTAGGGGTCTTCTTGATTAATAGTGGTGGAGCTTCTGAGCTCTTCACAGTAGAAAGATAAAGGATAATGGCTTGTATGGCTTTGAATATATATATAAAAAAGAACAGGGTGGGTGTGGTTATCAGTGTGGGTGAGGGTCAGGTGGGTGGAAAGGAGCCAGATGGTGTCTACCACTGAGATATTCAAACTTCAGATGTTCTTTCACAGTCGGCTGTGTCAAAGCCCAAAGATAGCTGGCACATGATCTTTACTGCTTCATGGTATTTCAGAGAGGATGCTGCAGGTTATTTTAAGCAGACTATGGCTTCATTGTGATGCAAAGTCAGTATAGCCGTATCTGAAACTTGGTAATTGTGTAATGTAATAACGCTTCCTAGGTTGCTTGTTCTAGAAGATGGAGCTGCCTTAATTTGGCAGCTATAGGTGAGGTGCTGACACATCATTCAAGAAACAGATACTAGTCTTACTCATTATGCCAAGATTTAAAGAGTAGTTCTGTAAAAGACAGAATTTAATAAAGCCTCTTCAGGAAAACAGTTCAGCTAAACAAGGATAGCTGTTTTTTTTCCTTTCATTCTTTTTTTTTTTTTTTTCAATTAGAGTTCTGTATTGGCTAAATTTGTTATTTAATTGAGTGTATTTTTTTTTTCATTACTAAAGCTCTTTAACCACGGGCTTAAAGTCTTTTTGTATGTAGATTGTAGAAGGAATTCAAGCTGTATTAGTTTGGTTAACTTAATTACTGTATCAAATAAACCCAAAAATACATAAAGGAGCAAATACAGAATAAGTTTATCTTTCCCTCAGATAGCCATTTAAAATAACTTCCTAAAGAGCCAGCTGCTTTTAGCCCATTCTGAATCAGAAAATAGTATCCATTCATCTTAAATCTCTTTCATTTCCTGAAACCTGATAATTCCCTACATCCAGAATAGATAGAGAGTGCGAAGATAGACTAATGCCCAACAAACATATGAATAAATGCTCAACATCTCTCATCATCAGGGAAATGCAAATCAAAACCACAATGAGATGTCACTTAACTCCAGTGAGAATGGTTTTTATCAAAGAGTTCCAAAGCAACAAATGTTGGCATGGATGCAGAAAGATAGGAACACTCATACGCTGCTGGTGGGACTGCAAACTAGTACAACCTCTGTGGAAAGTAATATGGAGATACCTTAAAGAACTACAAGTAGACCTACCATTTCATCCAGCAATCCCATTACTAGGCATCTACCCAAAGGAAAAAAAGACACCTGCACTTGAATGTTTATAGCAGCACAATTAACAATTGCAAAGATGTGATCATCAATACATGAGTGGATTAATAAAATGTGTGGTATATGTCTACTATGGAATACTACTCAGCCTTAAAAAAATGGTCAACCTGTATTAACCTGGATGGAGCTAAAATCCATTCTTTGAAGTGAAGTATCACAAGAATAGAAAAACAATCACCACATGTACTCACCGTTAAATTAGAACTAATCAAACACTTATGTACACATATGAAAATAACTTTCATCAGAAATCAAGCAGGTGGGGGGAAGGAGGGGATGGGTAAATTCACACCTAACGGGTACAATGCACACTATTTGGGGGATGGGCACAACTTTAACTCTGACTAAAATAGTACAAAAGCAATTTACGTAACCAAAATGTTTGTACTTGCATACTATTCCGAAATAATAAACACAAAAAGAGTGAAAGAACTTGGAGACACATCTGCTTCTCAAAAGTCTTGGTCTTTGAAGAGAGGACATCCCATCCATTCAAATTCCATCATTTAGAACTCAATCATTTAGCTCTATCTATCTTCAATGGAGGCTGAGAAATACAGCTAGTTGCGGCTCAGAAAAAAGGGCAAGTCATTGTTTTCCTGAGTTGCTGGCAACCTCTCCTGATTAGCCATTAGTGTTTGATTTCCTGGGTTGCAATACTTACTGGCTCGTACTCTATGAGCTCATTCCATATTTAACCAAATGATTGTGAGATCACTGAAGGTAGTGGATATCTTTGGGTAGGACAATAACAGTTTCTTTCCTTTGGATTTTCTAAATTAGAAATTTTATTTGACAAAGGCTTTGAAAAAGTGTTTCAAGAAATTCTATTGTTCAAGAAAGATAAATAAGAAGCAGATTGCAGTGGATTTAGATAAATTAATACCTATTCTAACAACCGTACCCAGACTGAGTCTGTGTGTGTGTACATATATATATCAGTATCAGTCTGGAAGAGGTGTCTATAATGGTGTTCTTGAGGACTTAAACTTGATCCGGTACTCATGGATTGGTTCAAAAATGCCTTAGATTAAGATGCGGAAGTTTGATTTATCAAACTGTGACTGCCACCAAGTGGAGTAAACTTTAATAAGTTAATAGAATCGAAATTAGTAAAGACATGAACATTCAGCAGCCATGGTCCATAATAAATGATAAATATGGTAAAACTCTGTATGGATAAAGAAAAAACTGTTTTTTGGTTCGAATACATCAAGTGCACAGCAACTATTGACAAAATGGAAAAGACCTCCAAGTTTTAGTTGATGATAAATTCCGTGGGGCCATCAATTTAATGTATACAAATTCCTGAAGCAAATTTGGGATGCAGGAATGGAAAGAAAATGTTTTCTCAAGGAGAGTTCCTCTGAATTCTGTACTCTGATCAGCGTATCTGGAAAACTTTAATTTCTAGGTAATACATTTCAAGAAGGACATGGACAAATGTAGGGTGTCCTGAAGAAGTGACCAGAATCATAGAAATTTGGAAACTGTCTTATGAATAATAATTGAATGAATTACAAATCTTTAGAGTAGAAAAGGAAATATTTAATTATCAGAAGGCTTTTCTTACGAAGGGATTAGCTCTATCTAATCCTTGAACCCCACTACTGAGTGAATGTTATTTTGTATCAATGTAATATTGTTATATTAGTATTTTTGGACAATTGCTATAGTACTAATAGTAATGTTACATGTTATGTTGTTATAATAAGAATAGCTTATCTAAATTATTATATAGGCAAGATGCTAGGACTTCACCTGGACCATCTCAGGTATTTCTAATGCAGTCCCAGAAGGCAGGAATTGTTACTATTCCCATGTTACACATGACATTGCTGGAGATACAGAAGGGTTATATGATGCACTCATGCTCTAACTACTAATAGTGATATATTACATGTGTGTAATATGATTAATATATACGTGTGTGTGTGTGTGTGTGTGTGTGTGCGTGTGTGGACATCTCTCCTATTGATTCTGTTTACCATGGAGAACTCTGACCAATACTCCAGAAGACAGTTTCTCTCTCCCCTTTCTGTACTCTATTGTTCCACTTTTACTTCTGTTAATCATTCCTCTACCAGAATAAATCTGTTTTGTTTTTTTCTTTTTAAAAACCTTCACATGGGCCGGGCGTGGTGGCTCATATCTGTAATCCTAGCACTCTGGGAGGCCAAGGCGGGAGGATCACTCGAGGTCAGGAGTTCGAGACCAGCCTGAGCAAGAGTGAGACCCCATCTCTACTAAAAATAAAAAGAAATTATCTGGCCAACTAAAAATACATATAGAAAAAATTAGCTGGGCATAGTGGCGCATGCCTGTAGTCCCAGCTACTCGGGAGGTTGAGGCAGGAGGATCGCTTGAGCCAGGGAGTTTGAGGTTGCTGTGAGCGAGGTTGACACCATGGCACTCTAGCCAGGGTGACAGAGTGAAACTCTGTCTCAAAAAAAAAAGAAAAGAAAAGAAAAACCTTCACATCATTATTTCACTTGTATGCTTAGCCTTATTTAAATCATACTTTTTTTTTAGATCCCTCCCAATAAAAGGCCTCACATATGTTTTTCCAAAACAGTGGAAGTGGCAGAGATTTTGATCAAATTCATGGTCAATAGCTAACTGAACTTTAGAAGGATCTAACGGGCCACTTGCTCACCCACACTGCCACATAGAGAAAGGAGGTTGTACCCTCTGATAATGAAACAGAACAATATTATATTTCAATATATATTGTTATTTTATATACAATGTTGTAAATATAAGTAAAATTGATGAGAAACCACCCAACTCCAAAAATGTTTTTAATACAACAGGAGAATCCAACATGTAATAAAGAGAAAAGACAGCATTTAAATGCATTTAAATGCGTGAGCACAGATCACCCAGTTATAGAAATTAACAAACAAGGACTTGGCAACAATTATTACAAATACAGTTTTAACTTATAGGAAAAAATAGACCTAATAGTTAATGGATGCATATTTGATGTATTTCAGAAGAGACACAGAAACTCTAAATTGAAGTGAATGGACAGTCTAGAATTTAAAAAAAATTATAAGAGGTATATATAAATTGGATGAATTGGATGGCCTTTAAATTAGACATTGGAGAATAAAGGTTAGTAAAGTTAAAGATAATTCATTATATATTTTCCAGTTAAAGCAGAGAAAAAGTTTACAAACAAACAAAATAACAAGCAAACAGAGTGTTGACAATTTGAGGGATATCACCAAGGGGCTGAATTTACATGTAATTGGAGTTCCAGAAGAACAAAAGAAAAGCATCAGAAAATATATTAGAATAAGTAAAGGCCAAATTTTTATAATTTTTATAAGAATAAACATCATGCCACCATTCATGAAGCTCAACCAACCAAAAGAAGCATAATTACAAAAAAAAAACAAAACCCAAACTAAAACGTATTATAGTTAAATTGCCAAAAAAGTGAACTTTTAAAAACAAAAAGAAGTTGCAATTAAATACAGCACAATAAAACAAGACAAGCGAACAACAATGGCTGACTTGCATAGTGTCCAGAAAATAATGGAAAGAAATCTTTAAAGTGTGTTGAGATTAACATGCAAGAACTGACTTGATATGAAAGATGAAGATTTTTTTCCCCACTGAAATTATCACTGAAAGAAATGAAGAAGTCATGTTATGAGTTTCTTTTTTAAAAAGTATGTTTCAGAGTAAAGTTGTGGACTGTCCCCTGGCATTTCACGTATGTAGGTGGTTGGTGGAGTAATGTCATTTGACAGATTGAGGAGAGGGGCAAAACAACGTGTCCAAATTCCTCATCGAACTACCTACAGGGCCCAGCTGCATTCTTACATAGCAGGCGATGCAGGTCTAATCTGGAACACGCAGGCAATGAAGTGACAACTGGCATAATGATAAGCTGAAAATATTTTAGAGATTTGATGTTGGTTATTAAACCATTGGTATCACCAGCTATTAATTAGGAAGGATGAGGAATGAATCAATTATAATAAATTAATTTATAATTTTCCATGTTAAATATTGTTTCAGGAATTGATATTTCTACGTATATGAACTTCAGCACAATGGAAGGAATAATTTTGGAAAAAGTTATAAAAGAGGCCGGGTGCGGTGGCTCACACCTGTAGTCCTAGCACTCTGGGAGGCCGAGGTGGGAGGATCGCTCGAGGTTAGGAGTTCGAGACCAGCCTGAGCAAGATCAAGACCCCATCTCTACTAAAAATAGAAAGAAATTATCTGGACAACTAAAAAGATATATAGAAAAAATTAGCCGGGCATGGTGGCACATGCCTGTAGTCCCAGCTACTCAGGAGGCTGAGGCAGGAGGATCGCTTGAGCCCAGGAGTTTGAGGTTGCTGTGAGCTAGGCTGATGCCATGGCACTCACTCTAGCCCAGGCAACAAAGAGAGACTCTCTCTCAAAAAAAACAAAAAAACGTTATAAAAGAGAAGGAAAGGAGGTCCTTATAGGAACCTGTAATGTTCACTAACACTGACTTTATACAAAATAAATTGTACATTTGTGGCATTCATAATCTCTTTCTCATCTACTTGAAATACAAGTGAGAAATGTCATACAATTCTAAAGAAAATTGCTTCTAGAATAAAGTATATGATGAGTGACAAAACAGTGTGCAAGTAAGAAGCGCTGTAGAAAACCAAAGGGCTTATTTAGGTCACTAACGCAAGTTTCCAGAAACAAATAGAATGCAGATGTATTTCAAAGAATCATTTCTTAGGGCATATTCTTATTTTCTGATCTAAACTTCAAAGGAATATAATAAATACGTTGTTCATCTTAATGTAGATCAGTTGTTCTTGACAAAGTGAGCATAGATGTATTATGTTTAATAAGCTGCTCGATCAAACTGACAGCCATCCTAATTAAGGACATTCATATTTTCTTTTATTTAAACTCCCGTTAAGCAACTTATCCTATAATGATGACTGACTTCACAGTAATTTTTCTTTTTTTAAACTTACTATTTTTACTTTGAATTTTTTAAAATTATTATGTTTTTATGATGGTAAACCACATGGTATCTACCCTCTCAATTCATTTCAGTAACTTTTGGCACAGAATACCATGGACTACCGTGTCTCTCCTTCCAAAGGTGCCTATTTTCTTAACTCATTGGAACACAACTAAGATTATAAGTCCTGATTTCCCAGATGCCAAACCTTAAAGGCCCATGACTTACAATCAATACTGATACCCAAAATTGTGAAGCAGATCTCTCTCAGTTACAGAGTCAAAAATATCTCCAGTTATTTTAAGGAGAATGAGCTGCCTACAAAGTTTTTGAGAGAACTGGAAGAGCATGTCCTAGAATCTGCCTCTAGAATGACTCCAAGAATAGAATAACATTACTTGAAATTTGCTTACAAGGAAACTGATTTTATTTTATTTTATTTTTTTTATTTTTTTTATTTATTTATTTTTTCATGAAAGTCCGAAAGTGAGAGTAGAATCCAGACGCTATCCAAGGATTGAGATCCAGGAACAGAGAAGCCATGTGGACAAGATCAGAAAGTTACCGTCAGAACTGTCAGCTTTAGTTTGCTGCACGATGGGAACTAGCAAAATGGACTTCATGAACTACTGCCTGTTGCCCCACTGAATTTATCTTCAAAACTAAGTGTGTGGGGGTAAATCTGATTGGCGGAACCAAAACTATAACTGGAATCTTTGCTGCAAGCTTTGATCATGTGGGTTTAACTTCCCAGTCTCTTGGTAAAGGAAGATGCACCAGGAGAACGTTGTACCACCTTGGAAGCAAAGCCAGTCTGCCGAGCCCACCCCGATCATTAGCGTCCTAGGGTTCAGCCGAGGACACGACCTGTCATTTAACAGAAGTGCTGAAAATTGGAAGACAGTCAGCACCGCTGATGAGTCACAAAATCTGTGTTCAAATCTTGGCACCCCTGCACACTAATAATTTGTTCCCTCGTCTCTCTGATCCATTGCTTTTTTCGTATGTGATATTAATAACTTAGATAAGGCAACTTTTAAAGTTTGCAACACGTGTTTCAACATATTCTGTCATTTTAGAACATCTGCGGAAGAGAAGAGTTCTGGGAGTTAGAGGTTTTCTCTTCTATACGACAGATTTGTTTTAGCCCAAGGAGGAAGATTAGAGAGTCTGTGTGTGTGTTACTAAGAAAATGTTAAATTTATTAAAATTCAGTAAGAGTAGAACAAACATTAGACTATAAACTTACAAAAAAGCTGCAGAAAAAATAAGAGAGAGAAAGTGTTTATTATGCTTCATAAAACGAAGTGGTTGCCTGGAGCTAAGGGAAAAAAATACATGTCTAAACGCCAGGGACAAGCTTTGGGAAATAACTAACTTCAAATGCAAAGATTTTGCACCAAAATACATATTTAGGGACACAAGAATGAAAATACTGTAGGAAATGCTTTGGAGGTTGGTATAGTCTATATCCCTATTTCTTTGTGTTTTCTAATCCCCATCTCTCAGTCCTCTGTGAAACATTTTATGGTAATAATCATACAAAAGTTTATTTATAAGGGAAGAAAAAAAGAAAAAGGAAAAATACGAATAAAGCCGCTTGTCAGAATCATACACTGTCGATTGGCAGAAAATATCGGAGCCAGCGTGTTGCAGCAGCAAGAGGAGGAAGAAGAGGAAAGAGCAAAATGAAGAGAAAGCACAAGTGGAGAAGATAAGGAGGCGGAAATAGAGAGAAGGGAGGAAAAGAGACGGAGACGAGAGAATGATGAGAAGAAACAAGGGCAAGAACGTCATTATCCACCAGTACCCCACAGGGAAGGGAATTTCAGCTACATTCCTCCTTTTCTTTCCAGGGACTAAATTTCCCCCAAATACAGTGGAAAAGTTGCTTCTTCTTCCTAAACTCGATTCACTTGGATCAAATTTTAGTGTACAATTAAAGTACATATACTTACAGAAACTCTGAAAATATAGGGGGGGGTGCTAAATATAGCAATTAAATCTTGAATTTTTTTTTTTTTTTTTTTTTTTGAGACAGAGTCTCGCTCTGTCACCCAAGCTAGAGTGCTGTGGCATCAGCCTCGCTCACAGCAACCTCAAATTCCTGGGCTCAAGCGATCCTCCTGCCTCAGCCTCCCGAGTAGCTGAGACTACAGGCATGCGCCACCATGCCCGGCTAATTTTTTTTCTATATATATTTTTAGTTGTCCAGATCATTTCTTTCTATTTTTAGTAGAGACAGGGTCTCACTCTTGCTCAGGCTGGTCTCGAACTCCTGAGCGCAAACAATCCACCCACCTCGACCTCCCAGAGTGCTAGGATTACAGGCGTGAGCCACCGTGCCCGGCCTAAATGTTGCATGTTGAAATTATCTTTTGCTACTAATGAACTGGTCTAAAGCTCATAGAATCATTTACCGCTATTCACCAAGGCACAAGTGATACATTTAAAAAGGATTTACCATTTGGTTCCTAGACCAGAGATAATTAGTTGGTTAAAGTTGGAACAAACTAGCCTCTACTCACTACAACAAACATGACCAGAGAACTAAACTGAGAAATGTTGATTTAGCTCTACCCACTCTCATGGAAATGTTAAGGAAACCAGGATAAATAAGCAACTACATGAAGTCATTCTCTATGGAATCTTTGGATTGCTTTTTAGGTCTCCCCTTATTTTGACAAAATGTCACATCTTCGTGTCAGCAGACTACACTGTGTCACACAAGCCCTACTATTTAATTCTTCTAGTGCAAACAAAAACATACTAGCTGGGACCGAAATGAGAATAATGCTACCTTTTAATATATTTCTATATATAATCAGCCAGATAGGCTATTATTCCAAGGAATTTGTAGGTTTTTTCCCCCCTTTCATTTTCTGGACCTGATGAAGTGAGTAAGATAATAAAATCAGACCTGGTGGTTCACAACTATGAATCATAGAACTGACGTCTGTCTTCATGCAGTAAATTGAGACTTCTCCTAATCTTTGTCATTCAGGTTCCAAGTGTGTAAACTACATAAAGAAACACAGTGATGACTATGGCTATTGTAAATGACAATTTAAGTATTGCATTTGAATTCTCTGTCAAGATAAAACTGGCTTAAATTGAGTTTTCATCTCAGCAGTTAAAACTTGAAAGGACCTTTGACCTCCTAGTCTGTTCCTTCCATCGGTGAGTAAGGGAAACAGATTGAGACCAATTGATACACGATATTTTAACATTTTTTTCCTGTAAACCAGGAATGTATATTTCTGAAATCAGGCTGTCTCTTTGCTCTCTTCCAGATGTTCTGAAATAAAAGATAGTTGTTTATTTTGCTCTCACAGAAGCATGGGTTCAGAGAAAAGTCCTGTAAGGCAGCGGTCCCCAAGTTTTTTGGCACCAGGGACAATTTTCATAGAAGACAATTTTTCCATAGACTGGCGGGTGTGTGGGAGGGATGGTTTCAGGATGATTCAAAGGACTTTATTTTTATTATTATTACATTGTAATATATAATGAAATAATTATACAACTCACCATAGGTTGGGGGACTCTGCTCTCGGGCTCACCCAGGACCAAGGTATTTCTAGCTCACTGTCCCACCACACCTGGTGTGAGTTTCTTATTCTCATGGTTAAGAGGGAAACACCTGTATGGAAGGTAGTAGGATCCATGAATAAAAAAGAATAAAGGGAGGAGATTTTTTTTTAAAGAACAGCTTCTAGCACCTGCCATGAGACCCTTCTACTTACATTTCATTGGCCAAAGTTTTGTCGTATGCCCACACTCAACTGCAAAGAAGTCTGAGAAATGGAATCACCATTCTGGGTAGGCACCTGCTGGTCCCAAATCAGCAACTATTTAATATATCACCCTGGAAAAGGAATAATACATATTCAAGACATTTATATTTCTCTGACATATATTCTTTCTCATTTTCCTTCTAGGGTAACATTATTTTTATTTCCCCTTACCCTAATCTGATGATAACATACGGAACTCCTTGGCATTTTATGACATTCTTTAGTATTAGTATTTTTGTGTGGCAGATTTTTAGAATTATCATAAAATATGGAACTCTTTGGCATTTCATGAAATTCTTTAGTGTTAGTATTTTTGTGTGTCAGATTTCTAGAATTAGGATATTGCCTATAATGTTCCTATGTTTGTGTGTGTGTGTGTGTGTGTGTGTGTGTTAGTTGTTGGAATTTAACTCTGCAAAGTGACTAAAAATAGGTTGCCTTTCAATATATAGTAACATAAAGAGTATTAGCTTAAGCATTACAATATAACTAATTATTGAAGTATTCCAGTGACATGAGGCACTATTTGATAGACTGTACTGTTCAAAATTACTTTTGCCCTGACTTGGTAAAGGGTTATTACTTCACTGCACAAACCTCAAAGTTGGTCACGTGACTTGCTTCCATGAAAAAACAACATGGCGCCTCTGAGTGGAACCTGAGGCTCCGGCAGAGGACTCGCCACTTCCTGTTTCTGTTGTGTACAAGCACAGCACGGTCTGGGCACAGGTGGGGTCACCTGCCCATGTCCACACAAAGACATTGTGGAGCAGAGTTTCATTTGACCCCAAAGATTAGCGGATAGTTTTGTTTACGGTACCATAATCTCGTCTATCCTGACTTGCACAATCGTTATGTCTAAATTCCAGGATTCCTCAAGCTGATTAGTCTTTGTCAACCAAAGACTAGCTTTTTTTTTTTATTATTATTATTAAAAACCTTCCAGTGCTTTCCAAAACCCTTAGAATAAAACCCAATCACCTTAACTCAGCCAACAAACCCGAAACACTGTCGGTCCTCCTAGTCTCTCTCTGTTCTGCCATATGGCAAAATGATTCTCCACAACTGCTCCTTTCTGTCCTCACTGCCCTTTTTTCTCTCCCTGAAGAGAAAAGATCCAATTGGCTGGAAGCTCAGAACCTGTGGGACAGTTTTCCCTTCTGCCTAAATACTGGTTCCTGTGACCTGAATATGTCACCTCCTTCCTGTCACTCAGATCTCAGCTCACACATCTTTGGCTCTTGTGTCTAAAGAATCCCCCTTTTGTTAGAAACGCAATCCAATGATTCTATTTTCTTTACGTTGCCACCATCATTTTGTTTAATTTGTGGCTTACTAGGTGATTTTCTGTATCTTCTCACGAGTTTCTAAGCAACTTCAGAGCTAACGGCACTCGTTGTTTGGCACAAAGTTAAGTAAGCCATAAATACTTTTTGAATAAATGATTGAGATGAAATACGATACCATTTGCATGAGATGCATCTGACAGGGAAACTCCTACTGTTAATTCAGAAGAAACATAAAAGATATCAAGGCAATTTCTATCATTGGCTGGATTTCCAAAGCTTCTGAAAGCTTTCCAAAGCTTTTCAGAGTAAGCCTTTAAAAAGATCATCACTTGAATAAATCTAGTATCATTTCCTCTAACTGTACCATCATCTATAAATGCTCCGATGCAGATTAAAGTGGATGATAATACTACTATTCTCTAGCAATTGAAAATTCATGTTTAGGGTGCACTTTGAATTTTCAAATGCTGAGGAAGATTTTTGGTTACAGAGACTTGTGAATAAATTTAGTATCAAAAATTTGTATGGTACTCTAGTTTGAATGTGTCCCCCCAGAGATCATGTGTAGGAAACTTAATCCCCAGCTACAGTGTTGACAGGTGGGGCCTTTAGGGGATGAGAGCTGTACCCTCATAGATAGATTAGTATTGTTGTAGCAGGAGTGAGTTCATTGTCTTGGGTGAGTTTGTTATGAAAGTGAGTTTAGCCCTCACTTGCTCTCTCGCCATGTGATGTCTCCTGCCACGTGGCTATAAAGCCCTCACCCCTCAATCTCAGGCTCCCCAGCCTCCGGGACCACGAACCAAATCAGTTCCTATTGTTTATAAATTTCCCAGCCTGTGCTATTCCATTATAGTGGCACAAAATGGACTCACAAAGCCATTAATAGTGTATAATGCAACTGGAGAGAAGGAGGAATCTGAGTGATGAATGATACATTAGAGCTACCTATTCTAACAAACTTGAAGCCCCCACAACTTCTGAACTTTTAAAACTCCTTATTGTTTAAGCCAATTTATATCAGGTATTTTATTCTTTAGAGCCCAAAGCATCTCCCTGGATACATCCAACGCGAAAGGTCCATTTATGAGGCTCATGTGGCTGATGGTTTGAGTTCAGTATTATCTCAAAAAGAACATTGTTACTTGGTACCAAAGCTTTAACAGGAGATAACAGGGCTTTTCCTGAAATAATCACAATCGTCATCAGACTGCCTCTCCAGCCATAGATGCCTCGTTTTGTAGTGCTCTTGTCAAAATCAGTGAATTATTCTCCTCATTCAATTCATTTTTCTAAAAGCCAATTCTATTTCTTTTTTTTTCTTTTTTTTTAATTTCATCTTATTGTTATGAGGGATACAGAACTGCAGGTTACATACGTTACCCATGTACCGCCTTTCCCCCCAAGTCAGAGCTCCAGGCATGTCTGTTCCCCAGATAGTGCGCGTTGCACCCATCATGTAGGTATATATCCCTCCCTTCCGCACCCCCCCTTCCTGAGTCAGCACCTTCAAGCGTTACCATTCCCCAAACGGTGCGCAATGCACTCATTGTGTAGGCATACACCCATCCCCTCCCCCACCCCCCTCCTCAGTCTGATATCCGATTGGTGTCGTTCCCAGATGTGTATTTAGGTGATAATCAGGGAAACCAATTTTCTGGTGAGTACATGTGATGCTTGTTTTTCCATTCTTGGGATACTTCACTTAATATAATGGGTTCCAACTCTCTCCAGGAGAACCATAGAGATGTCGTATCTTCATTATTTCTTATAGCTGAGTAATATTCCATGGTATACATATACCACAGCTTACTAATCCAATCATGTATTGATGGGCATTTGCGTTGTTTCCACATCTTTGCTATTGTGAATTGTGCTGCTATAAACATTCGGGTACATGTGTCTTTGTTACAGAATGAATTAATATACACAAATCAGAGGCATTTATATATGCCAACAACAGTCAATCAGAAAACCAAATTAAAGACTCAATACCCTTCAAAATAGCAACAAAGAAAATAAAATATCTAGGTATATACCTAACTAAAGAGGTAAAGGACCTCTATAAGGAAAACTATGAAACACTGAGAAAAGAAATAGCAGAACTTGCAAATAGATGGAAAAATATACCATGCTCGTGGATCGGAAGAATCAACATTGTTAAAATGTCTATTTCTTAAATTGAGCGGATGGAGCGTTTTCCAGTGAGGGAAAGTATTCTCTACCGACAAACTAACACTAATCTCCAAACCCTCCTTTCTAGCAAAACAAATTTTTTAAGAAAGAAAGTAATCATATGATGACATTATTCGCATGATGTTCATTTACATTGCTTGCTCAAAGCCACAGCAAAAGCACCACCTCTTCACATTCTTGTGCAACTCAACTGTAATAGATAAAACAGGGTGAAAATTAGTCTACAAGGCATTTTACAAAAACCTTTCGGAAAATGTTATATAAATCCAATATACTTAATTATTTTTAAAAGTTTAATTTCTTTTCAACAAAGTAAAAGAAAGATAGAAGGAAAGAGAGAGGAAAGGAGGGGGAAGAATGATGAAGGTAAGAAAAGCTTAGGTGGGGGTTTTTGTCTTAATGGCAGAACTAAGGACATGGTTTTTGAAATGCTCCTTTATCTTCAAGCAGTTTTTCTTCCTTTCTGTCATTTTATTGAATGGATATTAGCATGTACAGCAGTGTTTGTAGACATGTGTTTAAAAAATGTTTCTAAGATTGTTGCCTGTACGCTATGTTGTTCAGAGTGATATTGCAGTGAATGGAAGTGTCATGCATGTAATGAAATATTTAAAAATACTTGCTTAAAATATAGTTCTTAGTTTCTACTTACATCATGGAAAGATTAAATCAATCTAATGAACATATTCATCACCTTATCATTTTTTGTGGTAAGAACTTTAAAATATACTCTTTTAGCAATTTTGAATTATGCAATACATTATTATTAATGGTCACCATGCTGTGACATACATCACTAATCTTTGTCCTGTCCACCTGAAATCCCTGTGTATCTGGACACCCATGGGTCAAGATAGTGAGCACCACTTTCACCCACTTTTAATCAGACTTTAATTTTTCTTCGAATCCAGGACAGCACAGTTCTTTTTAGATTTATGGGAAAAAAATTTCTGTTTTGCTTTGTTTTCACTGCCAAGGTACAAGCCACATTTCAGATCCTCAGGCTTTTGCATTAGCAGACATAAAATTATTTTAGCACAATAACATATTTGCAACTTTTCTAGTGTGTTAGTAAAGTTAACAGTTTTGTCTTCGGTGCAAGAAAAAAAATCAGCAAACGTAGATGCGTTCGGAACAATGTAAAAGTCTATAGGGTTTTACGCTATTTTCTTTAAAGCAATACAAACGTCCTTGCTGCCCAAATCCAAGGTCAAAACACATTTTGCTAACAACCGTGAAATATTCTACTATAAATATTTGTTGGTGTTTTAGGAAGAGTCATATTGTGGTAGATTTTAAACCAACCAGTCTGCAAATGTATTTTTACTTGAACTCAGCTGAGAGCCTCAAGTGATATAATCAATATAACCATACATAATTGAATTGCAAAGAATCAAAGATAAAACTGAATAATGAAATTTGATCAGAAAGAGTTCTTTATAAAGAGAAAACTTTTGAGAGTATATTGGAAAATAAAGCTTCTGAAGAGACGTTGATTACTTTTTAATCACATTAGCAATCTGCAAGCCCTGCGTTTCCATGCAGAGAACGAACGCCTTGGGCTTTCCCAGAAAAAAATTATATTGATTCCTGCACCACGATGAGGTCACAGGACATCATGCCAGAAATCAATGCCATTTGACTCCATCGCTTTCCAGGCTGCTGCTATTATTTCAGTTTTTAATTTTTCAATTCTGAGCACAAAGCCAATTTATTAAATCGACTATAATCCACTCCCAAAATATAGTAATTGACAAAGCTAATATTTTTGAAAAAGGAAGGGCTGCCAGCATCAATACAGAAATGATAAAAAAAAAAAAAAACTTCTCATCAGGAATTCCATCTCTGGATTGCTGCAGGAAAGACTCATAAGGAAACCAGTTGTCTCGTTGTATCTGCACCTGACATCAAGGAATGTTCCAGACTAAATCTTTTCTGATACACAATCTATCTGGCACCTGCCTGAAAGCAAATTCAGAAAAAGCCAGAATGTAGCCCAGTGGGTCTGCTGTACCCTCAACAGTTAGATCTGTGCTTCTTTGGTGAATCTTCCATTTGGGAATGGTTTCTGTTCACAGAAATGAGAGATGTTTTATGTAGAATATTTCATTTTATGACCCCATGTGAGTCTGGTAGATTTAGCCTCTATCCCTGGAGAACCGACAGATGCCTACCTTGTTAATAACCATGCTCGGGAAGGACGTGCTCTCTTAGCCAAGAGAGCCCCTCCCGGCATGTCTGTTTTATTTTTTGAAAACTTTAATTTGTTTTGTGCCTATTTAAAGAGGATGAAATTCATGATTGAGAGCTAGCCGTGACTTTCTATTTCCATTCTCTTGTTCCCTGATCGTTAAAATAATTAAACAAAATGGGATACCTGAATCTCAGCATACGTGCTGTCTCCTTTTGATACCTCTTGAATTTTTCAAAATGCATCACGTGCTGAAAACTAACCTAGAACACAAGATATGTCGAAGGACATACAGGGGTTGGAGGAATTTTTGCTAGCCCACATTTCATAAATTTTACTTCATCTAAGACTCTTAACATCTATGTACTTATAGAAAGCTGAGGTCTAAAAATCTGTTCAAATAGTCATAATGCTCAAAATCGAAACAAATAAACACACTATATGAGCTTCTGCCAAACACTGATTTGCAAATATGGAATATTTATAAATTATTTAAACCATGCTTAGTATGCAAAATATGTTTGAAGTTATAACAAAACTAGTAGTTAAGAATACAGGACTCGTAACCAGCAGATATTTTCTAAGCCCTTTACATAAATAATATCATTTATTCTGTGAAAGCAATTTTTGGCCGGTATCATAATTACTCCTGTTAGGGACTGAATGTTTGTGTCACCCCAAAATTCATATATTGAAATCCTAACCGCCAAGGTGATGGTATTGGGGGGGGGGGTTTGAGAGATAATTAGGTCGTGAGGGTGGAGGCCTCATACATGGGCTAGCGTGTTTATATAACAGACCCCAGAGAGCTCTCTTGCTCTTATTTCCCTCGCGGGGCAGGGGGTACAGTAAGACGTTGGCCATCTGCAACCTGGAAGAGGCCATTGCCAGAACTTGATCATGCTAACTAGCACCCTGATCCCAGACATCCAGCCTCCAGAACCGGGAGAAATAAATCCCTGTTGTTTATAAGCCACCCAGTCGATAGTATTTTTTTTTATAGCAGCCTGAACTGCCACAGACAGAAATTGGCACTAAGAATGTAGAAGCAACGTTGGAACTGGGCAATGGGTGAAGTTTGGAAGAGTTATGAGGTGCATGTTACTAAAGGCCTAGATTGCTGTAAATGAATTTTTAAAGGTGATTTTCTAAGAGTTCAGAGAGAGGGAAAAAAATCTATAAAGAAAGCTTCTATTTCTTAAGGAGTACCTAAGTAATCATGAACAAAATGTTGGCAGAAATCTGGACAGGACAGGCTATTCTGATGAGATCTCAGATGCAAATCAGAAACGTTATTGGAAACTAGGGGAAATGTGAGCCTTCTTACAAATTGACAAAGAACTTGACTAAATTGTGTTTATAGTCTAGCGTTCTGTGGAAGGTAGAACTTGCAAATGATGAAACTGTATAATTACGATAGCTGATAATTTTTAAGCAAAGTGTTGGAGGACTGGCTTGGTTCGTCCTGACTGCTTACAGCAAAATTCAAAAAGAGAGAAATGATTTGAAGCCAGAATCATTAAGCTAAAAAAAAAATAAATAAATAAAGATTTGAAAAATTCTCAGCCTATTTGTGTTTCAAAAAATGCGAAAGTGTCTTCAGAAGGGACCATGTTGATTAAGGAGAGCAGTATGACGTCATCGGCCATCTCAGCAGAAGCCAGTGCCTGTTCTGCAAGACAAGGGGAGAATGGCGCTGCACCCAAGGTGACTCAGAGGTCGTCGGGGCTGCCACTCAGAGCACAGACCCAGAGAGCGAAGCCAGGGGCTGGGCAGTGCAGAACTGGCTCCTCTCTGGTTTGGGTGGGCCGGGATGCCCAGATTCCATGCTGCAGGGGTGGGTCCCTGCAGAGACCTGTGATGTGGGCTGAGCTCAGCACAGGTGTGGGCACAGAGCTGCCCAGAGACACAAGGCGATAGCCCCACTCGGGGACAGCAGCAGAGGAGGGATCACGGCTCCAGGACGCAAAGGGTGGCATCCAAGAGGGTTATTCTAAAGCCTTACAGTTTAATGGCGTTTTTTTCCTTAGGTCTTCAACTTAGTTGGGATTCATCGTCCCTTTCTTATTTTCCTATTTCTCCCTTTTGGAACGGAAACGTCTGCCTCATGCCTGTCCCACCATTGTACTGTGGAAGTACAGGACGGTTTGGTTATGCAGGTTCACAGCTCGAGAGGAAGTTTGTCCCGGAATAAATTGTACCTTGAGTTTCAGCCGAATCTGCTTTCAGTGCTATTTGGATGAGTCTTTGGGCTTTAGAATCGATGCCGGAAAAGTTAAGATTTTGGGGTTTGTTGAGATGGAATGAATGCGTTTTTAGCTGAAAGAAGGACAAGATTTTGGGGGGGAGGGAGGAGGATATTATGGATTGAATAACAAATATGTGTGTCCCTTCAAAACTCATTGAAATCATAGCTCCCAACGTGATGGTGTTAGGAGGTGGGGCCTTTGGGAGATAATTAGGTCACGAGGGTGGAGCCCTAATGAATAAGATTAGTGCCCTTGTAAAAGAGAGGCCTAGAAAATGCTACCACCTTCTTTCCCTTCTCGGATGTGCAGTGAGAAATTAGGAGCCTCAAGCTCAGAAAAGAGCCCTCACCGACACTCAACCATGCTGGCACCCTGATCTCAGAATTCTAACTTCCAGAACTGTGAAAAATAAATCTCTGTTGTTTATAACCAACCCAGTCCGTGGTGCTTTGTGAGAGCAGCCCAAACTGAGAAATGCAGCCGGTAATCTACAAATACTACCATTAGGATTCAGAAGTGTCAAAAAAAATTTGTCCAATTCACCATAACCAGCATATGGTAGAAATAAGATCCTTTTTGGACACAAATGCCTCAGAAAGCAAATAATCAAATAAGCTGACATTCCACCCTTTAGGTTTAAAATTTCATTCCAAAGTTATGTGAATTTATTTATTACAGAAAATTTTTTGGAATTCCCATCAGACGTTGACATCCTTTGAATCATTTATTTCAGTCCTTTTATAAATTCCAATGATATTTATTTCTACAAAGTGCATCCTCGTACAGTCCTATTCAGCCTCACTTTGCTTATTTTTTTTCTAAACGTTGGCAAAGAGAATTCCGTTTCTGTTTGACACCGCGCCGTCTTTAGTTTGCTCATCTCGGGTGGATTCCCGGGACCCGGAGCCGCAGCCACTACTTCACTCCTCTTAGAATCACCGGGTAACTGGGATGACGGATGTCACGTCAGTGCCCGAGAAGGAAATGCCAGGCTGTTCTGTCATTGTCAAAACTGTCGGAAATCGTTGCAGTCGAATCTAGGAGCTCGGCTTAGAGTGAACACACTCGTTAAAACGTCCCTTTTGCACTCCAGGTTTCAAGGCTCTGCTCTGAGCTTGCCACATGGTCTTCTCCCCTGGGCTGTCCCCCGCAGTAACTAGGGGACACACAGCAGCCCAGGGGTCCAGGGGGTGTGAGAGAGGACAAAGGGGCTGGGAAGACATTCCGCCTCCTCTCTACGGAGAGAGGAGACAAGATGTAACAGCAATAAATAACCCTTTGCAAAGGAAGATGGTGTTTGTAAGGACTTCATTTGATATGTAGTATAGAAAAAAAGAGTAAAAAAAAAAAAATACTGGCATTAATCAAGTCTCCTTCATAAGCATAGTGTCACTGTGTGTTAAAGAAGTACATTTTCTGCCCCAGATTTTGTATTATTGGGAACGTTATCTTTGCTTTATCCTTTGTTATTACACAGGATTGAAAGGGACACTCTTTGTAATGTCAATACACAGTGACAAGAGCGCAGCTGATAGAAACACACAGACTCAGGAAGTCCAGGCCTATAATTCACTCTCCAACACAGACACATGATGTCCTAGGTAGCAATAGTAACTAATAGCATTAGTAAGGGTAGTTGTAGTTACTAATTGTAGTAACTAATGGTATTAGTAGGGGTAGGTGTTGTTTTAAGGCTTGGTTGATTAACCCGCATTCCCTAAAAAGGATTTCCATTCAGTCTTTGTCATTTTTTGTTTTTTTTTTTTTATTTATGAAAATGTGTGATCAGATAAGTCAGGGAAAGATTTTTATGTCTGTCCTGCTAGAGATGCTGGCCTCGGCATGCTGGTGTCTGCTGACGTGAGTCTTAGTAGTATTACTAAGTGAAATGGGTCGAATTCTTGACATCAAATAGTTCAGCGTAATATTGCAATGAGTTTACAATAGGACATTGTAAAGTGTGTTTCTGCAGAATTTCTTCAGGACATTGGGTGGATTTTTCCTAATGTCTTTATTATTTCCTAACATTTTCCATTGAGCATTTCTCCTTTGAAAGTCCAAATATTTAAAAAAAAAATATGTGCTTATCTTTTAATTTAAATCCTCTCTGTTAGTTGTGAAATTAAGTGTATAGGCTACAGTTATTAGCCAGCATTTAAATTCTTTCTATAAAAGTTCTGGATGATTTAGGGGGAAAAAATAAATGGATTATAAATTGGTTTTTGGCATTTATCATTGTAATAGGTTTAAGAAGTTATATGACTGGTCTTTATCTGTTTACTATCTGCTTTTATAATAATACTTTAATATTTGAGAAGGAACCAATCTTTGTGAAACTATTATTGTGTCATTTATGTTTTGGTGTTCTGGTCAGCTCTAACTCTACCTCACTTTTACTTACCCTCAAATACTTCCTTCAGCACCTAGCTTAAGAATCAACTTCTGGTTTCTTAAACACACAGATAATAATTTTATTCTCATATTTTTACTTGGTAAGAAATTACTGCAAATTCTTGATTTGTTGCTTTAGGACTTTGTGTAAATTTTTTTCAAGAATCCACGTTAATATGGTCATAAAGAAAAAAGAACAAATTTTAAAATGATGTTTTATCTGCCCCGTAGTACCATACCGTGCCGCAGGAAGTCAGAGTTCAATAACTTTTTTAAATAGACAAAATCTGTTTTTTGCCTGTAACCTGCTGGTTAGCATTTTTCTACATCAATTCACTTTCCCCAACAAAACAGACTCACAGTGCAAGAGATTTTTCCAAATGATAAATATGACAGTTCCATAGAGAAAAACAACGCAGTGATTAATAATCTAGAAATCTGCCCTGAAGCTAAATAAATACCCCTTCTTAGTGTTAGCCAGACCTATAAGATCACAGCAAAAATCAGCTTGGTTCTAAAGATTTTGATCTTCCCGAAGCCCAGGGGTTCATTTAGGAATGCAAGCCATGCCCTATGGGTGGCCTTGTGTGGCAGAAACGTTGAATCGATTCTTTCAGTTCTGTGTGTCAGCCAAAGTCACCGAGCTGTGGCCTAACTTTCCTCCTTCATCTTTCCTTTGGAACAAAAATAATTTCTTCAACAGAAATGAAACAGACTTTATATTTTTTCTATGTTCTTTGCTACTATCAGTGGTGCTAGGAGACAAAATGGTAGATCTGGAAAGGAATATCATTAAATTGAACTCAAACAGACTTAAAATTTAACTTACTCTGATTTGCAATTTTATAGTTATTGATTTTTTTCCTCCTCTCTTCAGTGATTCCCTCAAAATCAAAACTACGTTAATTATATTTTATCCTAACTCAGTTTTGTTATATTCATAATTATAATAATAAGGAACAGGACTAGTTATTTTTCCAAATGAGGGGGTGATAGAATGTATACATCAAATGTCAGAAAGATGTTGAAAAAATTTAAATAATTTGGGCAATAATTTAAAAATACGTACGTGGACTTCATGTTCTGGCTTGGATATATAAAGCATGGCAGGCCATTTCTTTTTCTGTATAAATTAGGAAACTATGTGTTAAAAAAAAATTTGCAAGGCACCTAAGAGCTTTTATGCAAAATAGTCTAAACTAATTGGTGCACTGTAAATTAGCAGAAATTGGCAGCTATTCACCTCCATGGGATATTTTCTAAGCATCGGTGAGAAATTGTGCCTTCCGTGGGCAGAGGAGCTCTTGAGGTGTAAGAAGAACAAGTAAGGATGTTATTGGCCTCCTGCTCTGGTGTGCTAGAAGGATCTAGAAGAAATCCGGTCTCAGAGCTGGGTCCTTCTGAGCCCTGATTCCAGGGTGGGGGACGTGGGGCCGAGATGGAAAGGCAGACAGACCTTTCTTTGTCAGTGCTGCGATCCCAACGTTCTGCATGCCATAACACACACACACACACACACACACACACACATACACGCACACGACAAATATGGTTATCATGTTTCTGGAAATCAAGACAGAAAGCAAATTTTGCATTAAATTATTAGAAATCAGATGTCAGCTGAAATCAACTAAAGTTGCAATTAAGCATCCGTCCTTGAGGAACAATGACACCTGTGCACATGTGTGCACCTGGAAATTGGTATGACTACATAGCATGCTCATTGCTTGCTGTAAGGTGGAATACGAGTAAACACATATTTACCACACTGAGCTTCACAGATAGCGCATCCTTGCTGTGTCCTCACACAGCAGAAGGGGCAAGACAGCTCTCTAGGGCCTCTTTAAGAAGACATTTGTCCCACTCACTCATGAGGGAGGAACCCTCGTTTCCAAAAGGCCCTGCTCAATACCATCACACTGAAGATTAAGTTTCAACATATGAATTTGGGGGAGGGAGAGACAAACATTCAGACGATAGCACTAAAAGATTGTGAAGTTTGGCATCACACGTTTCTTTGCCTATAAAAGTTTTAAAAAATGAGTCAATGAACAAGATGTCAAGTTAATACCAACATCTGACACGTCAAAATTTATTGACAAGAAAATATTTCAGATGCATATCCAATAAGCCAGGAGGCTTTATAGTCATGGATTTTTTAAAAACTGTGCACACAAACAAGTATCATTTATAGTTCTAAAATATGCTAACGCTCACTTTCCTGTAAAATAAATCATGCATGCTACATTTTTAAATATGATCCCTAATAGCAAAGTTTGACAAGGTGCTTGTTTTTAATCTTTCATGGGAGATTTAACTTCAGCCTAAAGTGCTATTTACATTTAGCAATGCAATCAATTCTATCACATTCTATTATACTGGAAATAGTTGCATTGAAATATGCTAGTGTAAATGGGTTTCAAGATGTTTATTAAATAGCTCATAAGCTTCGTGGCAGTGCTAAAATATAATAATAGCTTAAAAATGTTTAAAAGCTATGAGTCTATATAACATGATGTTAAAATATTTGCAATTATGGTGAAATCTCACAGAGTTATATGGTTATACACTTCTAATTTAAAATTTCCAACAGTTTAAACTCATTACTATAATGCCTGGCTTCTTCTGGCTTCTGATCATAGTTTAATAGAACAAATATTTTTTAAGGAGAAATAATTCTCATATAGGGAATTCTTGGCATTTTATTATGACTACAAATTCCTTCCCATAGAGTTAGTAGTACAGTTTAGGTCATCGGCACGGCTAATTTATATCACTATTATTGTAGAAGTTGAGTTAGAGGCAGTCATATAGAAAGCTAACACCTAATTCAGTAATGAAGAATTTTAATGGAACAATTCCTAAAACTCCAAGAGACCTAAAACCCCTAGCTGACTCCTTATTTAAAAAGCATTGGCTTTTATTAAGTGTTTAAAGTTATTATATTCATGATTCATAGAAGAATTGATATTGACATCATTTGAGAATTCAATAACCTTATATTCTAGTGCTAAAATAACACTCTCATCTTGCATTACACTAGTTTCCTATTGTTGCTATAGCCAAATTACCACACATTTAAGTGGCTTAAAACAACACAGATTTAGTCTCTTAAGAGTTCTGGAGGTCAGAATCCAAAGTGAGTCTTAGAGGATGACAATCAAGGTGTCGGTCGGGCTGGCTCCTTCCGCAGGCTCTTGGGGAGAGTCTATCCCTTGACTTTTCCAGCTTCCTTAGCTCCTACGCGCTTTCATGGTCACAGCCAGCAGCTGTGTCCCCTCGACCTCTGCTTCCACTCTTCCTCTCACCCCCTCCCTCTTTCCCTTGCAAGGACCCTCGTGATAACTTTGGAACCATCCGTTTAATCCAGGATCCAACCTCCCCATCTCAAAATGCTTAACTTATTCCCATCTGCAAAATGTTGTTGGTTTTTGTTTTTTGTTGTGTTTTTTTTGGTGTGTGTTTGTTTGTTTGTTTGTTTGTTTTGCCATGCAGGGTAACACACTCCCAAAATCTGGGCATAAGGACATGGACATCTTGGAGCTGGGGTGGGAGGGGCTGTTATTGTACCTACCACACACATAAAAGTGAATTTTATTTTAATTTTTGACCAGAACATCACAGTTTTTTAGAAGGCTTAGCTCTTTTAATTAAGCATCTAGCCATATTTGAAGTTACTATTTTCCCTATCTTGATTGACTGCATTTTCTTCACAAATAGGTCTATATCCTTCTGATCCTTTCTGTTAGTATGATAATGTGAATACTGTCATCCAATTGATAGCAGAGCTATTATAATGGCTCTTTTGAATGGATATATAACTTTTAACATACACTTCACTGTGTGTATGATTTCTATTGTTTTTATAATAGTGTGTGAATTTTGGTAAATTAATACCTTTCTCAAGGGAAGATGATTTAATAATTCACCGAGACTTTTCCTCATCCTTTGCAGCCAAATCACAGCTTGGCCTCCACTTCAGACACCTTCCTCTTATCATGTGAGCCACGTCTTCCAAGGCGTGTAAAAAGAAATCAAGTGTTACTATTAATTATTAAAATCTCACAGACAATTCAGATTGGTGTAGAGAGTAATTCTACGCATCGGGCGGCGATTTTTATAAACCTGACCAAAAAATTAAATGTAGAATTTGGAGATGTTTTTCCTAATTCAGGTATATGATGGCATAAGGCACGTTTTTTTCACCAGAGCCTCAAAGAATGAAATATAGAAGAGAGCGTAGCTTATTATTTTAGAAGGAGGGTCAGAAAGTGAAATAGTTTATTGCTAAGCACGGTGTTTGCAGGAAAGCCATTTAAAATGTAGTGAGAGTTTTATTGCTATCCTTGTAAGAAATGGAGTGCACCTCCTCTCTGGCTCCCTCGGCTCTAGTTCAAGCATTACACATGGCAGAATACACAAAGGACACAGCCGTAAAATTAAGATGTTTTACTGCTCTTCATGGTTCACCGGTTGAAAGGCAGAGTTATCATTGTTTCTACATGGAGGAGACAGACTACACAAGCAACAGTCATTCTACTTATTGTTGATGCAAATATTATTTGGGCTTACTTAGATTTTTACAGTTCCTGTTGCTGCCACCAAACTTAGGCGTACGGCAAATGAATTAATTCATAATTCAATAACTTCAGACTAAAATTTAGAATTGACACAGATCCTTCCCCCAAATTATACTGACCTACCATCCAAACAATTACCTGCGAGTGGTGGAAAACTGTAACATCAGCAGTTCATACGAAAGAAAACTTGACTTTTTGGTTGGCGACAAGTTCAAAACCCACCATCCCCGAGATGAGACTTCCCAAAATGTTAAGTTGCTTGGGCTTTATAAACATAAATATGCATCCGGCACAGCTGGTGTGATATGAATGAGATATGATGTGATATGATAATTGAACGAATCAGTATATACTGTATTGCTCATCCTGTATCTGGAGTGTTGTATTTCATCCTTGAAATCTCCTTTCTGGAACCAGGGAGTACAAAGAAGCAAAACTTCGAGAGCCCCAGAGCTCTTTATCCTTAAAAAGAAGTAATGAAGTCTTAACCCGGAGCTCAGGGGGATGTTTCTGTTTAGAAAAACAGTGGAACAATTAGAGTTATTTTCATGGGCTACCTTACAAGAAAAAAATAACTATATTAAATTAGTATAGCTCTTATAGTTCCAATGCATTTCAGCCTCAAATATATCCATTAATCTCTATGACTTCCCCCAAAAGAGACAAAACAGTGATTTTTTTCCCCATATTATGGAGAAGGAAAACGAGCTAAGAGAGATTAAGTAATTTGCACAAAATCACACAGCAAGAAGGAGACTCCTGTCTCTAATACTGATATTGTTATTGTAAGTCCTGTGTTCTATGTGTTAGATCACAGCGGTCTCTGGCGAGTATATTATCGCCAGAATGAAATGATCTAAGATATCCAAAATGGGATGCAGAGAGCAAAACAGTGGTCGTCAGGGGCTGGTGGGAAGGATGGAGATGGGGAGATATTGGTCAAAGGGCACAAAGTGTCACTTGTACGGGAGGACTGAGTTCCTGGGATTTATCACACAGCAAGGTGACTATAGTTAATATATTGTAGACTTGGACATTGCTCAGAAAGTAGATTTTAAGTGTTCCTAACAGACCAAAAAAAATGTTAAATAGGTGAGATGATAGATACGTTCATTAGCTTGATTTAATCATTCCATAATGTGTACATAGATCAAAACATCACCTTGTATACCATAAATATACACCATTTTCACTTGTCAATAAAGACACATGTATAAAGCGCATGGCCCACTACGAGGCAGTATGGTGGGATGGGAAAGATGGTCTCAGCTCAAATCCCTGCCCTCCCAGTTACTCGCTGTTTCATCGTTTGTGAAACGATGTTAATACCACCAGTCTACAGGGCTTTCTGAGGAGTAAATGAGTTACAATGTTGTAAATCATTTTGCTGTTAGAGCTCTATCAGTGTTAATGAATGTAAAGATCTGTTATTGTCTGGCACGTGGAAGATAATAGATGTTAGCTGCATTCTCTCTCCAACATGGGGTGTTAATCCGCATGATGAATTAATATATTTGTCATGTTGTAGAAGATATTCTAGAAGGGCAGGGAGTGGGAAAAGGTGGGGGGGATTTGAATAAGCAGCCCCCTCATTTCCTTTGTAAAATCCTGAGAGTCACTGCTTTGTAGGGAGCCATGCAGATGTCCTCTCCTAAACCATACGTGTCCTTTTCCCATGAACTCACATTCCATATGTGTTTAGGCTGTGTCCAACGGAGTGGCTAAATAAATGCACACGCTACCATAGGCCTCAGTACATAAGAAGTCATAGTTATAATTATATATTTGTGATTTCCCTTTGTAGTAATTTTAATACTGCAACAGCATGTTGTTGTATTTACACAAATTTTTTTCCTAAACCTTATTTGCTGGCCTGTGTGTAATGTGACTTCACTGCAAAGATTTTTCTGGAATGTTCAGTTTCGTACTTCATACCTTTTCTAAGCTTGCAGACTATGCATTCTATACTGGTGAAAATCAATTTCCCGTATTTGCTTTGCTGTTTGTAGGGAATGAAAGTCACGGGAAAAAATTCTAAGTTCACATATTTCACTAGAACAATCTAAACCAAGATGAATTAGATGCATCTTTTCCTCGAAGCACTGGAGCAAAAGCAGACTATGATTTAGTCACGGTACATCTCGAGAGAAAATTACATTTTGTAAATATGTCATAATCTAAGAAAAAGTGGATCCACGATACATATTTTACGACTGTAACACTGTCTTACGTGTGCACAAATTTATGAACTGGATACACTGTGTTCTCTGCTGGATTCGTGTTTTTATCATGAATGGATTTGTGTATTTATGCTACAAATTTAGCCCTTTCCAGTTGAACTACAGAATAATTACACTAGACCAACAGAGTTAGAATCATCTATTAGGAACTAACTGTAACAACCCCTTACCATGTTGGTGCCTTAAACAGCGGTTAGAAATTTCAATTTTTCAAATTGTTTTAACATTTTGTCGAAAGAAGATTAATATCTAAGTTAACGTAGGAAAAAAAGATTCCTATAAATATTGACAATGTAAGATCCCTCTATAAATCTGCAAATCTATAGTATGTATCAAGCAGAATGTTTTCCATTTCCCCCAATTTTTTTTGACGGCTGATCAGAACAAAGTAGTTTTTTTGTCTCCTTTATGCTGTTTGATCTTTCTCCTCATCATTATTCTTGTCAATCTTCTGTTCATTGCTTTGTTGATTTATTACACACATGTATCTCCTTTGTAGCAAATGTAATGAGGCATAAATTATGTACAGTAAGTTGCACTCATTTAAATATTAAACTCTTACAAATGTGGCAGATACACATTCCTTTAAAATCACCACCAAATCCAAGATCCAGAAGTTTCCCTCAGGGCTCCACAGCTCACCTTTGCTCCTCATCCTCATGCCATCCATTCCAAGAAACCAGGAACGACTTTGTCACTCTGGAGCAATTTTCCTTTTCTAGAATTCTATTTCAAGTTTATAGATACCAACATTTTTTATCTGGTGTGGTCAACTCTGCACGATTTTAACATACATCCATGTTGCTGTTTATATCAACAGTTTGTTGCATTTTATTGCTGGGAAGTATCAACACTTCATTGCATGCATATAGCACAACAGTGTTAGCTATTCAACAGCCGATGAGCACGTGTGTTGACCCCCATTTTGACTATTATGAATAATGCTGCTGTGAACGTTTGTATATGAATATTTGTGTAGACGTAGTTTTGTTTCTTTTAGGTAAATGCCTTGGAGCAGAGTGGGTGGGTTATATGGTAGGCATGTGTTTACTTGTATTAGAAGCTGCAAAACTGTTTCTCAAAGTGGTTCCACCACTTCCATTCCCATCAACAGCGTATGGGAGTTCCCACATCCTGGCCACCTCCAGGTTTATCACTCGGTCTAACTTTTGCCATTCCAATAGGTATACAGCTTATTGTGGATTATTCCGATTTTCCATGATCATTGATGATTTGAGCAACTTGGTCATTCATAATTCTTCTTTTATGAAGTGTCTTCAGATTTTTTCCCCATTTTCATTGGGTTTATTATCGTCTTCTTATTGAGTTGTAAAAGTCTTCTATACGCTGTGGATAAAAGTTACTTGTATAATGTACATGTTGTGAATTTTTTTTTCCCAATTTCTGGCTTTCTTTTTAATTTTTTTAGTGGTAGCTTTCAAAAAGAAAAAGATTTTCTTTTTGTTAAAGTCTCCTTTTTTTTTTCTTTTATGCATTGTGGATATTTATGGTCTACAAGGCGATGTTACCAGCAAAGCTCATGCCACAATGGCATCAAGATTATGTGTCGGTGCTTGAAGCTCTGACTCGGGGGTATAGATGGGACATGGGCAATATATATAACCTGAACTTTTGTACCCCCATAATAAGTTGAAATAAAAAAAAAAGGAAAAAAAAAGATTATGTGTCGGAAGGACATACTACATAATATGGTGGTAGTAAGTAGATTATGAAAACATAAAATTAGAGTTTATACATATGGCCGGGGCTACAGTATCCCATTTATTTGAACATCCTGTCAAATTCAGAACATATATTTAAAAGCAGCAATTTGGGGACTTGGAAATACTCACCAATTTTCACTGCTCTGTTTCACATACTCTATTCTTTAATCATCTACGCCGTGGACCGTGTTTTTGAATTCAGAGACACAGAAATTAGCAGGATTACCTTGGCCATGCACGGAGATTTCAAACTGAAAAAAATAGAATCCAAGAAAGGGATTTAAAGGAGGGAAAACAATGACCCATCTCCCCCGAGCTTGAAAAAGGCACGTCATGCAGAGGAGGGCTGAGGCGACCACAGGGAGGACTGACTGACATGCATGCCACACGCTAATATTTCAGCTTTCCCTGCGGTCTCTTCCCGGTGAAAATAGTCCACAGTCTTGGCCTCACGTTGAGCGACACACCTGGTAGCGGGAAGGAGCTCTTGAAGCAGATGATCTGCTCCATCGCTCATAGCACTTGCTCCCTGGGGAAGCCATGCTCATTTCCAGCTCTGCTGTGGATGAGAAGACAAGCCAGGGGTGAGCTGACACACACACGAAATTAACCCTGATAGGTCAATAATGGGGAAACCAATCAGACCACAGCATGCTAACTCTGATGGATTCACCATGCTTCTCTCTAACAAGGCATTTGTGGTGCTTGTGAATGTAACTGGCTTGTTTTCTTTCCTCTAAATTCACATGCTTATAAAGCTAGCACCTTTAAAAAATATTTTCTAGTTTTTCCCAAATGCTGCATTGGTAGTCATCTATGAGATTTTACAGAATACTTATGTTTTTTCCCAGTTCTTCATCATTATGTAACCTTTGCGTATCATTATAATCATTATTATTTATAATCATATTATTTTCTTAAATAATAGCCCACTAATATTATTGTTATTAACGTTATTATTTTCTTAGTAAACGGTCAGTATCAGAGAGCCGTCGCAACGTATCCTAGAATAACCATCCTGAATATTCTTCAACGTGACAATGAAAAATAATTCTACATTCTCATTCTGTCACTTTCACAATCATAAAGTTCTGTCCCATTCATGAAGTTCTTTCTTTTTTCAAACCTAAACTGCTCCTGTTAACAAATGACAGCCATTCGCTGTGGGTCGTCAGAAATAGGCAACAGCCGGCTGCTTTTCCTGTCGAGTGATATTAAGGATGAAATGGTTAGAAAGCCATTTAAATGTGACAGATGACCTCTTAAATCATGAGGACAGCTGATAAAAGCTCATCGTCTTATCAAGTCAGTGTCTAAATCACTTCAGGAAACAATTATTTTCTTAATTAAAACTCCAAAGCGTCAGCAATTTAATCAGGTCTTTGTTGCTAGAACATTATGATAAACTTACTATTTTAAATTAATTACATGATCTAACACTTATATTTAATTATTGCCAATTTAGTTTTTATTTATTTATTTATGTATGTCTGTATGTATTTATTTTTGAGATAAGGTCTCCCTCTGTTGCCCAGGCTAGAATGCAGTGGTGTCATCATAGCTCACTGCGACCTCAAACTCCTGGGCCCAAGTGGCTCTCCAGTCTCAGCCTCCCAACTCCTAGGATTACAGGCATGAACCACTGTGCCTGGCCAGCAATTTAGTTTGTTTACCCGATCAATTACTTAGTGGTCTTTTCCTTATACAAAACAACTGTATGTCTATAATCCATTAGAATATGATTTGCAATTTTTTTGAGTAAGAGAATGGCATTCATGGTGTTTTGCTGTTTTTGATTGGTCTATTAAGTGAATTTGTAAATGGCTAGCATATATTAAAACTAAATCTAATTTACTTAACAGACACCTATATGGGGTGTCAACATAGAGCAGGCATAATTACAAGTGCTTTAATAATATTAATATATTTAGTCCTAATAGCAATCCTTTAAAATAAATTATATTATTATCACAATTTTAGAGTTGAGAATTGTGCCAAGCAGCTTATAAGTGGTAGAGCTGGGATTTGAATTGAGGTGATCACAGTTCCAGAGTCAGAACTCTTAACCACTGCATGATGCTGTCAGAAAGGAGAGGGAGGGAGGAGATGATGGGAGGTTGATTATGTGACATAGTTTTTGAATCTCATAAACATATGGAGAGCAGCTGAACAGTAAACCACACAAATAACTGGGTAGTATATCCAAAGGCTGTAAGCAGCATTTGCAGCAAATTAAGGGAGCAAGGCGTCCCTGCAAATTTCAAAATACAAATAATTGAAGACCAGTCGCCAACAACCACAAGACCCAGGTTCCAGCAGCCCCTGTGCAGGAGAAAGCAGAGAAAGCAGCCAGGTGCCTGTTCTAACTGTCCAGTTTGAAAACAGCAGCTTGACTGACAGTATTTTTGCCAAATCCAATATGAGGTGAGTTGAGGGGTCCACATAAGATAATCTGAAAAGGATGGTGCAGTTTGGCCTATGGGAAATCTCAAGACTGACCCCGTTAGGTTTCCAACGTGGAGGAGAAACAGTCTGGGGTGGAATGAAAATTGCACGGGACAGTTAGAATACAGATCAAGGGAAGTGAAGTTTCAGAGAAAAATGGGAAAGAAAAACAAAACCAGGAAATCTTACGAAGCAAGCTGCTAGAGTTGTGACATTCTGTGAAAGCAAGAGAAGAAAGACTTGAGGGAAGTTTAGAAAAGCTGCCAGCACAGTGCCACCTCCTAAAAGTTCAGAAGAATAAAATTTCATATCAAAACAGGAAACAGAAAAATATTAAGGTCAGATTCCACACATTTAAAAAAAATGACTTAAGATGTGACAAAACAAAATAAAAGAATGACATGAAATAAAATCTGATAAGTATATTGAGAGAACTCAGGAAAATGTTAGAAACAAAATAAACCCAGTTTTTCATACATAAGGAACAAATTACAGAAACATAAGAAAATAAACACAATAGGCAACGCCTTAAGAGAAATATTAGGTTATTAAGTATAAAATGTCCGATTTCCTCAAGTAATAATTTGACAGTTGGTATCTCTGAGATATGATTTAACTCCAAAGAGATTGGCTTCTATCAAAAAGTCCCAAAACAACAAATGTTGGTGTGGATGCGGAGAGATAGGAATTCTCATATACTGCCGGTGGGACTGCAAACTAGTATTAATACAATCTCTGTGGAAAGTAGTATGAAGATACCTCAAAGAACTAAAAGTAGAACTACCATTTGATCCAGCAATCCCACTCCTGGGTATTTACCCAAAGGAAAAAGAGACATTATATAAAAAAGACATCTGTACTTGAATATTTATAGCAGCACAATTCACAATTGCTAAGATGTGGAAACAACCTTTTATTTGTATATAATTAGGATGTAGCTTTTTGGTTTAAAAATAAACATTTATTGAATTTTAATTAAAAATAGCATATCTTTACTACTTTGTTGCTTATTAAAGTTTGCAACTTTTTAAACTTTAATTGAAATTATATTATTATTATCATTCAATGCTTAGAAGTCCTGAACAATATTATAAAAATTTTTAAAAAACATAATTTTTTCCTAAAAGGTTATAATATACATTTAGAAAAAATCAACATACAAAGGAAATAAAAATGATGAAAATAGTAATGGAAGTTAATGAGGAAAATATCTGTGGAATCAGTAATAACATCATGCACATGCAAAAATGATTTGATCATGGGCATCAAAAATATTTAGGAAGGCATCAAAAAAGAAAATATAATACATTTAAGAAAAATTGAAAGAAAGAAAGGAAGACAGTGAGGAAAACTACTCTGTAAAATAACATCTCCTTCTGTTAATATAAAGCATGCAACACTTATACTCAGCTCTACAAATGTGCTAGCAAAATCTCACACAATTTACTTTTCTAATGTCTAAAATCAACTCATTACTTAAGAAATATTTAATTTGGCCAAGTTACGTTAGAGAAAATGTGATAAAAAAATCCAAGACTTTACACTGTAATACAACTAGAGTTGATACCAACTTAATATCTGAATAAATTATATATAAAATATATGCTATAAATATATGCATATATACCAAACACACACATACACTTAAAACAATATATTTTTTCATAAAAGCATAGAGAATATTCAAATTCTTATATGTATAATAGCTTACATTTATTTCAAATAGAAGGTGTTAAGCTCAAATATCCTGTTAGTTAAAAATTATTATTAAATTTTTTTAATCATTTTGTAAATATCTAATTGTTTGATTGCCTTAGGTCAAGTTTTTTAAAATTACATGTATATTCACAACTATAGTTTCCTTCATTTGTCTTATAATAACAAAAACATTCTATGAAATTGATTTCTTTTCATTTTACAAGTACATTTATGCAAAATAAATATAATTCAAGCCAATATCTTGATATTTACATATAATTTACTTTCCTGATTTTTTGACTTCACATAAATAAAAATACTAATCTTTACACACATGTTGTGTGTACATATGTAGTATGTTTTGTGTATATAGTATTTTGTGTGTAGTGTGTTTTATGTATTTATGTTAAGACACCAATAAAGTTAACAGATTTCTTTAAGCAAACTAAATAATGGCATGTAACATGAGAACAAAATTTCACTGCAGCTTTAAAACTCCAAAGTATTTGAAAATTAGTATAATATTTTTAGCTAGTGATGGAAAAATTTCCAGATGGTAAAAAATGTGAATGATAAAAATAGGCAAATTGAAATTAGAACTGTGATGGATTAATTTCCTCTTGGTTGTCCTTATGTTGTTTATATTCATGCCAAATACATGAGCCAATAGTCTCAAAAAAACACAGTCAAGAAAAGGAAAGGAAAGGAAAATTCCTAAAGTCATTTTTCATAACATTTGCAATTTGAAAATCAAGATAGCTGTCCACAAAATAATCTTGGTTCTCTTGTTCTGTTTAGTTTTTCAAAACATATGTCTTAAACTTTAAAAGCCATTTCTTTCACAGGCTTTTGAATGTAAGTGAATGTCAAATGATTACCAGAAATAATGTGGCCAAAGTTGGAGCTCTGCTTGCCTGAGAAGATGAAGCTGTCCCTAAGATGTCATTTGAACAGTCAAAACATCCCCAATTAAAATAGGTCCACTATTTTTTCCTTGAAAAGAATGAGTTTATCAAACACAACATAAAGCAAGCAGGCATCAAGAGAAGTATGATTCTCCCAACGTTGACGTTAAATTTTCTATTATTTTTACGTCTAAAATTAATTTCTATCAGTGAATTAGAAACTACTGCAATAGCTCACGAAAGACACTAGGGTCCACTAGCGATGTTCTTGGGTCTGAAAAAGCAGTGAAAGCTGACTTGTAATCCCCCCAACTGGCCACAGCTGTCTCTTTTGACAGTTGTGTGACTATTGACCGCCTGTGGGCAAAGCCTTGGCATGCGTTGGACCCTCTTCCCCTGGAGGAAATAGCATTAAATCTCACACTGACTGCACGTGCAATGAAACATAAATTAATGGGAATGTTCCTGAGTAGGGTATTTGGACATCTTCTGCCTTCGGGCTACTAAAAGAATCTGTTCTTTGCTTTGAATGTTTGTTACCAATAATCAATCATTCTATTTCAATATTTCTCAAGCATGTTGCTCAGATATACCAAGGCTAAGGCTTCTGTGGCTAAATAATCTCTCTGAGAAATGTTGGGATAAACACACTAAGTCCATGTTTTTGGCGTGGACATCCTCAAAGGCATTAGCATGCTAACGAGCACCGTTGGTCTCCAGGAAAGCACTGTGCATGTGGCTGTTCCAAATGTATAAACATAAATCACACATCAGCCAGAGTCCTCTTGTCCTTCAATTTCTGGGTAACATTGCTGCAAAATCTGAGCTCCTGTTGTTTGGATTTTGAAAGTTACCATGTCTACTACCAAATGCTTACAAATCTCATTGCAGATTCGAGGCAGGTTGAAGGAATCACAAGGGCAAGTTTTGAGATCCAGAAGCTTATTCAATTCTGTAAGCACCGTTTAGGAAAAAGTAATATAAAATCACTAATACATAATAAGACATAGCATTTAATATTTACTAACAAGGAAAAAAAGAAATCACAATGGACAATGCACATTTTAAAAGCTGAAAAATTCCACAAACATAACAATGTCCAGAAAAAGAATATTTGTATTAATTATCTGAAACACCTTTATTACACTTTTCTTACAACTTGTAGCTATATTTTTTGATAGTTCCTTTATATGACAACAATTTTGCAATAAATTTTCTGTTGAGAAAATAAATGCCAGTTTCTTGGCATGGTTGATTAAGGTTTGAGGGTTTTTTGTTTTTTTTTTAATTTTTGAAAGTTTAGAAAGTTACTTTCAATTGAACAAATTGTTCTTGATGATATCAAGTACATTTTTAGGATATTGTCAAATCTGGGGAATCCTTGACCAGCTTTCTTTCATGTATGAACTGTACTATTTTGGGGTGTTTCAGGTGTTCTTGTGTGTTGACCAGTATTAACTAGTCCTTGCATTGGTGATGCCCACCAACTTTGACCCCAGTATCTTTGTTGAAGTGACATGTTATGTTTATGTATGTTATCTTTATTGATAACAATATTTTGTGTTAATTTGATATTTAATGTGTTTATTATGATTCACAGCTCTCCCTATGTGATCTATTACTATTCATTAACCATTTTGATTAGTATTTAGGTTAATTTTGTTGTTTTTTTTTTTTTTTTTGAGACAGAGTCTCACTCTGTTGCCCAGGCTAGTGTGAGTGCCGTGGCGTCAGCCTAGCTCACAGCAACCTCAAACTCCTGGGCTCAAGCGATCCTACTGTCTCAGCCTCCCGAGTAGCTGGGACTACAGGCATGCGCCACCATGCCCGGCTAATTTTTTTCTATATATATTTTTAGCTGTCTAGATAATTTCTTTCTATTTTTAGTAGAGGTGGGGTCTCGCTCTTGCTCAGGCTGGTCTCGAACTCTTGAGCTCAAACGATCCGCCCACCTCGGCCTCCCAGAGTGCTAGGATTACAGGCGTGAGCCACCGCGCCCGGCCTAGGTTAATTTTGGCTCTCAACATTGCTGTCCAGTATTGAACAAATGGATTGTTTTGTGTGTGAATTTATAAATACAAGTGCTTTTTACTAGTAACTTTTAGAAAAAAACCTTTAGAGAATTACAAAGGCAGAAAATGCTTCCTGCAGGAGCAAGAAGAGATGCCAATGCCACTTGGGTTTATAAATTGAGGCCAAAGAATCTGCATTGATGAGATATCAGATTGAAAACTGAGTTAAGAGTATCCATGTTACTTTTCAAGAATAATATAAAATCTTAAACTAACCATCCTCATCTGTTTTCTGTAGTCATAACAAATGTATTTGCAAAATAAATTGGTTTTCCCAAGACCCTGAGGTTTTAATACTTATTGTTGCAGCTTGTAGAACATAATCTTTAATATCAAATGACCTTGCTTGTTAATTGGTTATCTTGTATAATAATTTTCAAATTGGAATCTCTGATAGATAAAGGCATAAATATGGGCTGCTTTTTTGCTTAGTAAATGAATTTTTTAAATTATATTTTCTTATTTTCCATTTGTGTATGAAGAGGAATAAATTATGGCTCTGGTGGGTTTCTTATTTTAAAGAAAACACTACCTCGGAGAGTGTTTTCTATTCACAGTTATAGATTTTATTTTGTTAATGTGGTCCTGTAATTTTTTAAGTTAACATTTTATGCTTAATGTTTTTGTTGATATTTACATATGACATGAAAAATATAGATTGGACTATATTTTCTTATGTTTTTATTTTTATATAAATAAAATAGACATTGTATTGATATTAATTAAATATAAAATATTTATATATTTCATTTTATTCCGGACACACTGGAACAGAGTGCATTGTTCAAACAGTTATTGTTACCTGCCTCCACTTAGGAAAATGAAAAGCCCTAAACATACATCTTGAATGAGAAGACACATTTTCAAGATCATGACATGTTAAAAATTAGAATCTTTAGAGAAACACACCAAGGATGGGAATGAACAAATAAAGTGCCATAAGAATTATCTTTATCAATGCTAGTCATTGCAATGAAGGTTTTGTTCAAATATAGAAAGTACGTGGGAGGTTATAAAAAAAGTTTCTCTAAGCCTTAAGGCTGTGTAGAATCTGTGAAAATCACAGCAATTTACTAATATGAAGAAGAAGAAGAAGAAAAGAGGACAACAATTTTGTCTTCCAAAAGCACATACAGCAAATATCAGTGAGAATTTGAAGACGGGGCCCCTAGTTTCTACCTTAACACAAGCACAATTTCAGACATAAAACAGAGCCAGACTTAAACAAAGAAATTTATTCCCATGTGCTGTTGACTGGCGTGGGAAGGATTTATTGACTCTTAGGAAATGAGAATTTTATAAAGTTGATTTTCTAATAAGATTCAGATTGGACAACTTCTATCTAAATAACTTCTGTAACATGATTAGCATTAGCTACAATACCTTACTTACAAAAAAATCTAAAAGCCCAGACTAACCATGAGAAAGCATTAAACAAACTACATTCTGCAAAATTCCTACCAAATGCTCTTCAAAACTGTCAAGGGCACAAGAAACAAGGAAAACTAAAAAACTGTGATAGGAATAGATTGGAAGAGACAGAGGAGACATCATGGGGAAATGCAATGTGTTAGCCTGGACTGGATCTTAGAACAGGAAAAGAACATTAGCAGAAAAACTGACAAAATCCAAACAAAGTCTGTAGTTTAGTTAATAGCATTGTACTCATATTAATTTCTTAGTTTTGACAGTTATATAACATATTGACATTAGGGGAAGCTAAATGAAATGACAAGAAATCTCTATACTATCCTTGCAACTTCTGTGTAGATTTGAAACCATTCCAAGATAAAAGTTTGTTCAATTTTTATAACACAATAATAAATTTAGTAGAGTTTTTGTAACATATCTCTAGGTACCCTTCATCATTCAGGACCGGGTAATATTGTGTTGGTTTCACGATTCAGACAGTTTAGTCACAATATTTTCACTATTAACACCAATGTGAGGGTTACAATGATTAAGAATACAATACACACATGTCACATATACTGTAGGTCAAAAGTAAATAACATTTGCACATAGAAATAGTAATTCTGATTAGCAGAAGTCCAGCTTGTATCTAATCAAACTGATGTGCCCACGGGAATAATGTTATAAACAAAATAAAACGTTATCAAGTGTTTATAAAGTTTTAAATAGTCTCATAATAATTATTATTACCCAACATGAATAAATAATGCTACTTATCTGGCATTATTCTAAGCACTCTATTCACGGATTTATTTAATATTCAATGAGTTTCTCTAATGTGCCTGACACTGTTCTAGGCACTGAGATACAGCAATAAACAAAGAAGTCAGACTCTGCTGCGGAACTTACGAGCTAGTACCAAAGACAGGTAGTAAATAGATACACAGTGAATGTACAATATGAGGCAATTGTAAGTACAATTGGGAAAAGTCAATCGGGGAGAGGCCAGGGAACCTTACCAAAGAAGGAGAGTGTTCTCAGTGAAGTGAGGTGACAAAACCAAGGACATTTTAGGGAAAGGTATTCCAGTAGAGAAATGAGCAACTTGGAAAAAAAATTATAAAAGCAACAAAATCTATCTTGATCTATAGTTGATAATTAAATCACTGATTTGCTATCAAATTTATATCTAAATGTGGATGGTGCCATGTCTATATAAAGCAGCAAATTTTAAAATCAGTGTTAAAAATCCTACTATCAATTTTTCAGGGATACACACACACACACACACACACATGCACACACATGCACACACACATGCATGTTTTTCTTTCTGTTCTCTCTTTTCCTCTCGGTTCATTCCTTTCTCTTTTTCAATCATGAATATGCCCAGCACCTACATTTACCATTCACTTCTTTTTCTTCATTTCTGCTTAGTCTCACTTGCCTTCAAAAGTCTTAAATAATTTTTAAATTTCTGACTGAAATCCTCAATCCTCATCAGAATTAGCAAACATTAACCATAACTTCTCAAACATATTGCCTGGCTAAGAGTTTAAGACAAGTTCGGAACATATTGTGAATCTATCAAAATGCATATTTTCTTTTCTCTGCGTCAGTATTTCACAGAAGTGTCTTACAAAGTTCTGGAGGAGAACAGTTGGTAATAAGCCAGGCAAGAGAAGGACAGGAAATATGATAATAAGTTCTAAATATATTAGCATGATCGATCTTCGTGAGTTGCACATGTACTATTTCCTCCGCAACTTTTTTGAAAACAGTCCTTGGGAGAAATTTCTCATAGGCATTCAAGATTAACGTGCTAGGCTGTCGTGAATCAATGCTAACATCCGTGCAGCCAGTGGTTCTTGTTTTGATTCTGCATCAAGGGCCTTATCAAACTGTCTGCAGCACCAGTTGAGATATTATCTTTCTTTAAAAGTGGGAGCTGGTTTTCCTAAGTTCTAGATAGATTCCAGTTATACATTCTGAAATAATTAAATCAAATTAATGAACACATCCATCTTGTTTGTGTGGTGAGAACACTTAAGATCTACTTTCTTAGCGATTGTCAGGTATACAATGTATTATTAGTCACCACGCTGTACGATGGATCAGAAAATGAAAAGATGTTGGTCAAAGCTACAGAGTCTCTTCTTTAAAGCCATTCTTAAATCCTAAAATGAAAAACAACCAAAACCCTGAAGGACCTATAGCACATATCTTTTTATGTTTTTACCTGATTTAGAATTTCAGGCTTGTCGATATCGATAATGCTTTTCCTGCTCTGATTCTCCAGAATGTTCTAAATCAAGTTTTCAGAATAAAACTACCGTGCTGACTTGGAAAGGATCACAAAAGCTGAAAACTTCGTGGATCAGTGTCTGGCACATACAGTTCTTCGATAAATATTTCGTATTCATCATACGCATAGCAATGACAAAGGATTCAGTGGAGTTGTGTCATTCAACGAGAGATATTTTTAATTCCCAACTATTAGCAAAACATTTTCCTAAATGCCCCACGTTGATCCAAGAGAAACAGCAATATGCTTTCATGAGTTTATTATGCAATCCGATAAGAAAATTAAAGGACAATAGATTGAGGTAACCATGAGACGTATGCCTTTACCATGGAGATAGAAATTAATTTCTATTGACAACTAATTTTATCAGGGCATATCCAATTAGAATAAAGTAAAATAAAAAAGGGAGTTGAGTAAATTATGAGTAATGAAAGTATGGAAATATTAGGTTAATTTAGGTATGATTTTATCCATGCGCTACACTGATTGATGAGTTTAACACACTTCTAGAACATATATGCATTTCTCATTAGTTTCACTTAAAAGTAGAAAATTCGCCACTTGGTAAATAAAACACTAATGTATATGAAAGCTAAACTTCACATGTCTGTCACTCTATAAATCACAGAATGTTCTTGAAAGCATAAACTGCTTTAGAATAAAGTGCAAGCTCTATCCTAAAGTGTTAGTAAGAAAAAGTGATTTTAAGAAATCATTGCAGAAAACATGTGCTGTGATTCATGATCTTAAAAACATTACAACTAACTCCAAAGTTATTGATTAATCTATCTTTTGGTAAAAACTAGAAGTTTAATTTCAAAATATATAAAGGAAAAATATAAATAATGCAACTAACAAGGAGTTGTATTCTTTACCCATTTTAATAATAGTTTAAATTTATCTCTTTAAGATGTCACATGAGAATGCTTTTTTCCTTCCATTTACAAACGTGTGTATTTTCAGTTCTTTTATAATCACCTTTTCCTGGCCTTCTAGACACTCTTACCATTGCAGGTTGGCGCATTGTTATTAATAATGCCTTGAGGTATGTTGTGGCTTAACTCGGTATTGTTAAAGGTGACCTTTCGGTTTGATTGTTTAGCTGACTTTGGTGCTAATAAGGTAAAGAATGAGGTGTCTAATGAAGCTTGTGTATGGGAATAATGATGGATGGCTTATTTGGGATTCTACAGACACAGCGCTGCCAAGACTGCTGAGAAGACTTTGGAACCTAACTAATTTTAGAGAGAGGTTTTATTGATTACACAGAGACAGGACACATTTTAATCATTTTTACAGCACTGTATTGCCTGAGGTCCCAAAATCCATTAAACAAGGATTATAAACTTTGTTTTAAACTGGATCCTAAATTGTTTCTTGATGTATAGTCAACAGCGGCTCTGTAATATCAATCAGAGTTGCTAAGGCGTATTAAAATCAACTTGTTTAATTTTAATTGCTCCTATGTCTGACCCTCGGAGGTGCAGCTGTTCATAAAGCTAAATTACTTTTCTCCTGGAGAGGAGTTTCATTTTTGTTTACACTGTGATCATTTCTTTCCTAAGGCCACCAACCTGTTCTGGTTTTTACACTTCTACTTTTAATTTCCTCTTCCTAGCCTTAAAAACGCACTAGAAATGACTCCTTGTCATTCTCCGCATCTTTTCATCTTTCTAGGAATCAGTGTTTCAATGAAGTTACCTGAGTTGAGTAGTAAAATCACACAGAAACACAAGCAAATATGTCACCTGGGTGTGTCCTCTGGAACATAAGTAGCTTAAACCACCATATACCTGGAAGCAAAAATATTTAGTTTGTTTACCAGAATGTGAATTTTCCGATTTTAAACAGGTACTTTATTTGTTTCATGTATTATTTAGATGCAGTAGAAATATATGTACTTCTTAAATATTTATTAAAATATAAAATATTATAAATCAATACCCTTATTCTATAACATTTAAGAGTAAATAAACCTGTGAAAATAGAGTGACTTTTACGACAAGACCTGGCTGAAAATCTAGATTTCCCAATAAATTATTATGTGACCAACAGGTAACTTAATTTCTTTGAGCCTACATTTCCACATTTGTAAAAGAAATAAATAAATAAGGAGAGGGAAATTTGAGTCTCATGATAGCAATACATCTAACAGTGTTTTAGAAATTTAAATGTCTACTGTTATACATGTGTATGAATATACATATGCTGACTTGGATATACTATCTACTCAATTTGCCAAAGGGTCAATAAATACACAAATACTCATAATGAGGAAAGAGTTAGGGGGAGAAAGTGCAGTATGAGGGAGAATTAATCTAATTTTAAAACTATACATTTTATGTTAAAATGAGCTTCATGCATTTTCAAAGCTATAGGTTCAAAATAACTAGATCAACACTCAAAAATTCCAGCCCTGCTAGATTAATAGTGACCTAAACACTAAAATTGCATTATCACAAAATTCGTCAATTGCATGTATATGTCATCAAACCCTAATTAACTTAATTTTTATTTAACTCTCTAGCTTCAACTCAATAAAAACGTTTAAAATTAACGTCAATGTTTTGAATTTCAAACAAAATTGAATACCACGGTTGGTGAGATGTCCATAAACATGAATTCAGTAGGAAAATTACTAGCATTATCATATTTAGTAATGCATATATTACCTCACTTCTTGAATATCGTAGTGTGCTCACTTATGCATGCATTATATGATAATTACGTCACTGGTTATTCTGATCAAGCTATTCAAGATACAGAAATGAAATGTCAATGTTAGGTGGAGGTATTCCTTTTATTAAGTCTTCCAATGCATTGTAAGTTAACATCAGTAAAACACTTCATCCATTTCCTAAGAAAAAGTATAGCATGGCATGGTGTATCAGCTAATGTTTTCCAACTGATAGCCTTCCACCGCAAGATATGTTACATGTTGCCCAAATGCAACACTTATCATTTCTCATAATGCTTAGAGCTGGTCGAGCAAATCTGGTCAGAGGCAGCTGAGCTGAGGCTGGCTGTCCAGCACCTGTCCAGGAACTTGGTTGGACTGGCTGCAGCTGCTGCTCTCTGCGTGATCTTTCATCTTCCAGCAGGCTGGCCCAGGCCTCTCCACATAGTGACAGAAGTAGTCTGTTGGCTGTGGGTTTGTCATACATGACTTTTATATATTTGAGGTTCATCCCTTCTATGCCTAGTCAGTTAAGGTTTTTTTTTTTTTTTTTTTTTTTAATCATGGAGCGGTGCTAGATTTTATCTAACACTTTTTTTGCATCTATTGAAAGGATCATATGGTTTTTGTTTTTAATTCTATTTAGTGAATAACATTTATTGATTTGTGCATATTGAACCATCCTTGCACCCCTGTGATGAAACTCACTTGATCATGGTGATTTATTTTATTGATGTGCTGTTGGATTCTGTTTGCTAGTATTTACTTGAGGATTTTTGTCCTTGTGTTCATGAGTGATATTGGTTCATATCTTCCCTTTTTTGCTGTGTCCTTTCTAGGCTTTGGTTTCAGGGTAATACTAGCTTCATAGAATGAGCTATGAAGGATTCCTTGCTTCCTGATGTTATGAAACAGCTTCATTAGGATAGGCACAAGTTCTTCTTTTTAGATCTATTAGAATTTGGCTGTGAATCTGCCCAAGCCTGGGCTTTTTGTTGGGGGAGCGGTGAGATTTTTTATTACTGTTTCCATGTCATTGTTCATTATTTGTCTGTTTAGGATTTCTATTTCTTCCTAATTCAAGCTTGGAAAGTTGTGTGTTTCCAAAACTTTTTCTACTTCCTCTAGATCTTCTAGCTAGTGTGCATAGAGGTTTTCATAGTAATCTCAGATAATCTTTTGTATTTCTGTGGTATCAGTTGTAATGTTTCCTTTTTCACTTTAGATTGAGCATATTTGAATTCTCTCTGGATGATTTGTTTGGTTAAGGGAAAAAGATAGTAATCTTTGTCTGAAGGTAGAGTGACTGGTTGTTCCTATGTGACAAGAGAAACATATACATAGAGGGTGGGGTTAACCATTGTTAAGCCCTTTGTGTGATTTTTAGACACATCTGGACTAAGCACACAGAAGTGTTCAGCTATGACTCCACCACTGCAAAACAGTTATGTTTTATATCATTTCAGAAGTATATGTGTTCTGCTACTTTTTTGACTAATATTACTTGGTATATATTTTATCAAAAGGATGATCTTTTAGGTAGACTTACTGGGAATTTTTCTCCATCACATTCACTAGGCTTTGTGTTGCCCACTTGCCCAAACACCCAGAGACCCCAGCCTGGAAAGATTACCCAGCCCCAGCCTCATCAATCATTTTGACAGCCAATGGGCTGCATCAGACACTCATAAGAAGTTATTCTGTAGGAAAATCAACCCACTAGCAAACTATTAAGAAAGCTTGTCATCCTGTTCACATGGGTCTGCCTACTATGTTTTCATGCTTTTGCTCACGAAAAGAGAGAACGCAATCAGCAAGCACAATGACAGGTAATGACAGGTGAAAAGGGATAATCTATCAAATTGTACCCCTCCTACGACACTTTTTAAATCCTGCTTCTCTGTTCTTTCTTAATCCTGTGTTTCAAGAATACTACATTTTCCATTATTATTTAGATACTTATATAAAAAGTATTTTAATTTATTCATTAGGAGTTCCTCTAAACAAGTCACATTGGTGATTGCTTCAAAACACTGTCTTGTTTTGTTACACTGAATGTTCATCATAGCATTTGTAGCTTACAAGTTTCATGACGAAGGAAAACTATGTTCATATTAGCTAAAAAATTGCCACAACGTGGCTTTAAAAAAAAAAAAAAAAGAATAGATGCAGAAAGATGTAAGTCTACTTAAAGTATGAGGCATTTGATTAAGTCCGAGATTGACAGTTTTGGGGCTTCTAGTCAACTAAAACTCTAATCTGAAGAATAAAATTGACAATTTATTCAGTAAAGAGCAATTAGCTAATATGCTGGAAATACCTTTTAATTTCCACCCACATAGAAAATATTTTGTTTGCACATGTACAGTCAGAGCAGGATTGGTTTTTTACTTTCCTATAATATTTTGGGACAAAATTCTTTTTTAAAAACCTGCACAAACAAGTTACTCAATATAAACAGAACTTTTGAAAATTTCTTTCCTCGATGATTATTATAATTTTAAATATTATTATTACAACATGATATTAGCATTTAAGGTACTCTTCTTTCTTTTGGTTTTTAAATTTTCTGAAACCGGTATACTTTAACAAAATCACTGGTTGTAATTTTTTTTTCTGGCAATAAGCCTACTTGTAGCTCCTTAACCACAGATATTTTTCCTTTAAATTATGTTTTACACTGATAAAAACTAAACGTAGCCTGGGACACTGAATTTTTCTACTTATTTTAAAACCTGAATTAATTATCTCAAACTAAGATCTAGCCTGAAGCACATTTTTAATGAATGATCAAAGTTATGGAGGATGGAGTAGATAGAATTATCCTGATTCTGAATGGTCCACTTTTATAACTTTAAATGGATTGGCAAATAAATAGTTTTTCCTTAATGTGCTGATATGAAATTTTTAAAAATCTTGAATACTTTGATGGAGGTAGGGAATAAAGTGAAATGTTTTAAAAATAGTAATCTCAAAGTAGAACTTTTAACAACGATCAGAGTATAAGAAAGGCAAAAAAAAAAAAACATTTGATAATCATAGTTGAAGAACAAATAACTTTTTAAATAATTCATTTTAATTAGCATTCAGGTTTCCTTGAAAGTCCTCTGGAAAAAAAATGCAAGTGGTGCTTGTTTGTGGGAGAAACACAATCTCCTGACAGTTTTCTTCCACAGTCATTGCTTGTGGGCTTTATCTATTAATAGAGTCACTTTGGTTACTGTCATTATGTCTTTACCAGCTTTGACTCTGCCTGCAACTATCGATCTGCAAATGGGCTACCCAAGGACAATGGCACCATTAATTGCTAAGTGATCTGAAAAACAATTAGAGACCTCCTGGCTCCCGTACAAATGGATAGTCAGAGCTGTCAGTCTGATCAGACACGGTTGTGCTTTGCTGAGGGACCAGTTGGAGGCCTCAAAAATGTCCTCAACAGCTGTTAGTTTCCCACTTCTCACAATAAGCACACGCCAAACCTTACAATTCTACCCTCTTGTTGTCTAAGAAATCTTTGTACCATATACGCACCAAGAAGGCAAGAATCATCTTGGCTCAACATAGTCCTTGAGAGGGATACAAATTAGAAACTACTTCAAAGAAAAATATTAAAAATACATCCGTGTAAAAGAGATTCAATATTCGTGTGATTTGAAAAAAATAATGTAGCAGTAAAATCTAAACATTGTCCGAAAGCCGTGCATGGTTATTATTGGCATCTGTAATTTTTGATCTAGTCAAGACACCACAGTTTTAAAACATTCACACCCATTATTTCCCACTTTAGGCAAAAACACACTCATCACATTCAATTCATGAAATCAAAATCTCACAAATTTTATTAAAGGATTTCATTAATTGTAAAGAATTGTGTCACACACATTTGAAATGAACATACGTAAATATCATTGTATTCATTTCTTAGATAGTAACCATTATAATTGCTTCCCTCATTGTCATGATGTAGATAAAAAAACATTTCATAATATATCAGTTTCCTCTCTTCGAAAATGAAAATAATAGGCCGGGCGCGGTGGCTCACGCCTATAATCCTAGCACTCTGTGAGGCCAAGGCGGGAGGATTGCTCGAGGTTAGGAGTTCGAGACCAGCCTGAGCAAGAGTGAGACCCTGTCTCTATTAAAATTAGAAAGAAATTATCTGGCCAGCTAAAAATATATATAGAAAAAATTAGCCGGGCATGGTGATGCATGCCTGTAGTCCCAGCTACTCGGGAGGCTGAGGCAGGAGGATCGCTTGAGCCCAGGAGTTTGAGGTTGCTGTGAGCTAGGCTGATGCTATGGCACTCTAGCCTGGGCAACAGAGTGAGACTCTGTCTCAAAAAAAAAAAAAAAAAAAAAAATGAAAATGATAATAGTGTTTATGTTATTTGGCAATTTAAAAATACATGTAGCATGGCAGTTATGAATGTTAGTACCTTCATCATACCGCATAGATTTGATTCCAGGCTTAGTTATTTACTAACTGAACAACTTATTTAGGCCTTCCAAGGGTAAGTTTTCTCACTTGTAAAGTGGAATTTATAACAATATATAAATGAATGTTTTATTGATAATTTGAGAAGGCCTGTGACATTTAAAAAATACAGTTTTTAAAAGAAAACTCTCACGTAGGGGCATTTCTTCTTTGCAATCTCTGACCATAGTCTTGTTGCCAATTTTAAAATATTTTAATAGTCATGACTTCAATTATATGACAGAGTCAACAATGGAAAAATATTTAGTATATGTGGAACCTAGAAATACAAAAAAAAACTCTTCTTGCTAACTTTGTTCATATTCCTTGTTTGTTTACATTTATTATTTTCAGCCATACTAGTGACCAATCTGACCTGCTAAAATATAAGTTGATGACACATATCTACTATGTCAGGGCTTGCCCACCACCACGTGAAATGAATATGTATTACTGGACTTTAAGAAGCAAATATACAAAAATTCTCTTTAGCTTGCAGCTGCCTGATACAAATTAAAATATTTGAGATTTCACACAACTTATACACACTTTCATATCTACATATCCCTTTTTTTTTTTTTTGCCCCTCCAGAAAAGTGACATCCAAAAAACCTACAATATACAGATTCTGGTTTTGATTTTTATTTAAAGGTAAGCATAGTTCAAAGACTCCTTTTGGGTCAGCAATAATTCCTTTCCTAATCCACAGGAATAGTCTTTCTGACTGATCTGACTGCCTTGATTACGAGAAAAAAATTATATTAAACATAGAGACAAAAAAATGTTTCTTTTTAGAGTTCGAATCAAAATAATTGCTTCTGCATTAAATTGCTTTGGTATAACACACAAGCAGCACAACAGAAAATATTTCTATAAATACCTGATTATTTCAAATAATTTTACATGTAGTCGGGAAGAATAAAAATAGTTTACTTGCAAAAAGAGAATCTTGCAAGAAAGGACTTTAAACATACCCTTTAAAATGCAACTTCAGAAAGCAATTCAGAGTTCCAGGGAAGAGAATTCCTGGAGCCCCTTGGGTGGCGGCCTAGATATGACACCTCTAGTTTCCACCTGGACAGTTCTAGCCACAAGATTGAAACCGAGGAGACTCCTCGGAGACCCAGCACGCTGTTTTGTCTCTCTGGCTTCACCTTTTCCGTTTGACGGTTACCCTTTGAGATCCAGGCCTGGAACGTGTCCAAACTACAGCATAATATTCGCTACATGAACTATGACATGAGAAAGAACGTGCTTTAAAGAAATTAAAATGTGACATATAATTAAACCAATGGAATACACTCAAAGGATTTAGAAAAGCATTTAAAATTGCAAAGCCTAGTGGCTCAAAATGAAAGCAAGCCATGTCCGAGGCAAGCGTGTGCGTATACATGGCTGAGCTGGGCAAGCAGCTCACCCAGAAGGCAGAAAATGTCAGGCATGATAGAAGGGAAAAGAAAAGGTTGCCTCGTGGTATTAGCTAGATCAATAAGAAACGTGCAGAGTTATAAAGGAAAGCAGATGGTACGTGTTGGCCGCGCTAAAAACAGAAACACAACATCTCAAAGCCACACTCCTAAGCCCTTGCTCTTTCTGTCTTGATTCAGTCTAAATTGCCGAGGCATTTTTTTTTTTTTTTTTGCTATCACTGAGACAGAAATAAATACAAGGTCATTGGAAAATGTGACAATACTTCTTTCCCTATGCAAAATAAAAAAAGACTAGGAAATTTTCATTAGAATACAAATATATTCTTACAACCAGAAAATGAACGTTTATTTCCAAATGCATTTACAACTTTGAGCGGATAATGGTATGTGAAATCTAGCCATATAGTATGTCACTTGTCCGTTCATGCTGAGACTAGCCAGTACGGTAGCTTGTTGCAAACCTTTTCTTTATGGGAATGAGAAAATCAAAACTTTTAAAAACTCCTCTGACAATAATGCAGTCATGCTGTCCCTGGCCCCGGCGTGCACAGCAAAATGGTACTATTGCAAATGGTGGTCTATTCTTTGAATGTCCATGCAGTGCTTGAGCAGGCTTAATGTCCCCGACTCTGAGGTACACCCTCTCTGCTGGAGCAGCCAGGCGAGTGACACTGGGGAGGGCTGGCAGGCAGAGAGCTCAGAATCCGAGCAGCCCTTGGTCCCCTGAAGGTCTTTAAGAGGTGAGATGGGGGCCTTACTCTTGGTGGAAGCCTTAGTGTAGTGGGCGTGCCAATGGAGGGGAAGCAGCCATCCCTGGGAGCCCTGGCTCGTTCATCCCTGGGGCCACCTGTGCCACTAGGTGGCAGTGGGTGGGGGAGGGGAAGGGAAGGAAAAGAGTCTGAATGGAGGAGAGCTGGCACCGTGGTCCTCCTTGTCCCCTTTCCCCAGAAGGCAGTGGGCCCGGAATGTCCCAGCTCTGGGATCACACAGATTCCCCCAGGCCCCACTGGCCCCTGTGACCACAACAGTCTGGACAGGATTTGGGACATGCTTGTGTGGGGACGAGTGACATGAAAACTGAAGGGCTGATGCTCCCAGGGGAGGACAAAGGCTCACAATGGGTGGAGAAGCAATATGGTGCCCACCGCCTGGGCTCAGGTCCGTGGCGATGGGGAGCGACCCAGAGAGGACTGACAGTTCCCAGTTCACTGGCTGCAGCAGCTTTGGGGCTCGTGAGAGTAGAGAAGCTCTCTAGGAGTTCAGGAGCCCGCGGCCTGCCAGGGGGGTTGTACCCCCATAATATGCTGAAATTTAAAAAAAAAAAGAGAAAGAGAGATGACAAATATATCTCAAGGACTATTAAAGAAAGCGTAGTGCCTAGAACATAAATTCTTTAATTTCATTCACTTCAATAAAAATAACAATAATGGGCCGGGCGCGGTGGCTCACGCCTGTCATCCTAGCACTCTGGCACGCCGAGGCGAGAGGATGGCTCGAGGTCAGGAGTTCGAGACCAGCCTGAGCAAGAGTGAGACCCTGTCTCTACTAAAAATAGAAAGAAATGATCTGGCCAACTAAAAATATATATAGAAAAACTTAGCTTGGCATGGTGGTGCATGCCTGTAGTCCCAGCTACTCGTGAGGCTGAGGCAGGAAGATCGCTTGAGCACAGGAGTTTGAGGTTGCTGTGAGCGAGGCTGATGCCACGGCACTCACTGTAGCCCGGGCAACAGAGCGAGACTCTGTCTCAAAAATAAATAAATAAATAACAATAATAATAAAAGTATCATCTTTTAGATGCATGCTAATGTGCTAAACACTTTTCTAAGCACTTTATATGTCTGAATTCATTCAATCTTCACAACAGCCTTAGATAATTATTAGTATAATATTCCCATTTTATACATGAGGATTCAAATACTTTTTAAAAGGTTAATTAACCCAACCAATGTCACAGATACAGTAAACAGGAGATCCGGGATTTCCATCCAGGCAGTCTGGCTCCAGGCCTCCGTCTGGCTAAGAAATACAGTTTTGAAACGTATTTCGGTGTTTGTGCTTTTTCTCCAAGCCTTTGCTCTTTCTGTTTTGTAATCAGCTCCAGTTCTGGCCCCATCCCTGCCCAGATTCTGCCAGATCTCTGATTTTGGCATTGAGATGAGTCACTTCAGTTTCTGAACATCAGTTTTGCCCAACAGATCGTGGGTTTACAGATTTGTAAGCCTTTCCTGCAAACTCCAAACATCTTCCCAGTACCACTATCACGACTCCACTTTTACCAATCTCAACTGTGGTCAAATGGTCAGTTCCTCTCAAGTGGAGAGGCATTAAGATAGCTCTTCATAGAAACACAACAAAATGATGATTCTTATTATATTTTAAATAAGAAAAAAATAAAACTGAGATAACTTAATTTAATTCAGGTCTTCAAATTTCTGGGTAGTGTCTTAAATGAAAATAATTGATGGTTTAAGTAAGGTGATACAGTTTCATAATTGCTTTCTTACAAATATAATTTTCTTTTACAAGTCTGACAAAATTCCATTTTTTCCTATCTCTGAATACAATCCTCTCACTTGCAAGAGCCGTGGTTTTTTTACTTGAGTCTTTTTTTTTTTTTTTTTTTTTTGAGACCGAGTCACTCTGTTGCCCAGGCTAGAGTGCCATGGCATCAGCCTAGCTCACAGCAACCTCAACCTCCTGGGCTCAGGCGATCCTCCTGCCTCAGCCTCCCAAGTAGCTGGGACTACAGGCATGTGCCACCATGCCCGGCTAATTTTTTCTATATATATTTTTAGCTGTCCATGTAATTTCTGTCTATTTTTCAGTAGAGACGGGGTCTCGCTCTTGCTCAGGCTGGTCTCGAACTCCTGACCTCGAGCCATCCTCCCACCTCGGCCTCCCAGAGTGCTAGGATTACAGGTGTGAGCCACTACTTGAGTTTTCATATCCAGCTTTCCTACCTCTTTGTATTATCTTCATGGAAATATTTAAAGGATATAAGCAGACCACCCTAGTATTAAACTAATGGCCTTAAAGCATGTATTTCTCTCTTTTTAATTTCTAATTGTTTGAGATAATAAATATACAAGATAAACTCAGAATTTTTTCATCTCAAGTGATTCTGGTTGCAAGAGTTTCCATTGTAGCGAAAGCTATTAAGTCATTGGAAACACAAATAGGTGAAGATGAAATGAATGTAGGGGACATGCAATATTTCTCATCTTACTTTATTTGCTATGAATAAGTTTTAGCAGGAATCATTAATCCAGTAATTCCAATAGTAAAACTGAAGAGGTTGTAAGTTAAGATATTTATTGAGCTTTAAGGGCAGATCAAAAGCAGTTGCTTTCTTGGAAATGTGCAGAGGAAAAAATATTGAGAGCCATAAAAGAAATCGAAGAGGTAGAAATGCCAATGCACCTAGCAAGCTTTTCCTTTAGTACCTACATCTTGTGCTGAAATGCTCTGAAGATTATGTACCTGATGTCAAACCAAACACAGAAGCATGATCTGTTAACATTGTTATGAGGACTCAGGGAATATGTGTGTTGTTTGAAATTCTGCTTCAATCTCTAAGAACAAAAAAAATAAATAAATAAGGCATTTGTGGCACATTGAACTAAAATTGTTTCAAAAAATATAATGATCACAAAGGCTCTTAAGGATGTATCTAGGCCGGGCGCGGTGGCTCACGCCTATAATCCTAGCACTCTGGGAGGCCGAGGCGGGTGGATCGCTCAAGGTCAGGAGTTTGAGACCAGCCTGAGCAAGAGCGAGACCCCGTCTCTACTAAAAATAGAAAAAAATTATATGGACAACTAAAAATATATATAGAAAAAATTAGCCGGGCATGGTGGCGCATGCCTGTAGTCCCAGCTACTCGGGAGGCTGAGGCAGGAGGATCGCTTGAGCCCAGGAGTTTGAGGTTGCTGTGAGCTAGGCTGACGCCACGGCACTCACTCTAGCCTGGGCAACAAAGTGAGACTCTGTCTCAAAAAAAAAAAAAAAAAAAAAAGGATGTATCTAGAGGTATAGCATAGGCAGACATCAGCATTGGGTGCCTCATGGATACTGAACAAAGTTACCTATTCTATTAATTTATGTCATAGAAAAAATATTTTTGCAGTAAGACATGGTATTAATTACAGCAAATTTCTACAAAAGAGCTATACCTTTCAGAGAAGTCAATCGGCATTTCATGTTATCTTCTTTAGTGGAAAATATAGAAGGACAAAAACACATCAGAAATCAAGGTTGAAATATATGACAACTGGGTTCACAGTAGTAAACTCTCTCAGTAGCATATTTTTCGCCTTGTATTGTTAACACCGTGCAAAAAAAGACTGTCAGACTATAGGGAAAATTAATAGCTGGACCTATGCTGGGAAAAGAAAAGTGCTTATAACTGGACCAAAATATTCACATAAACTCCCTTGGGTCTATATTTAATCAGTGTCATTTTCCAGCGTAAGAAATCTTCATCTTTATTTACAGCTTCTACCTTGGGAGGGCAGAATGTTCATGACCTGTTTCACTTGGAAAACTTTCAGCATTCTCTAAAAAAAAATGGTTTTTTCTTTTTTTTAGAAAATGAGGTTTTTGACATATTTCCTCTAGCAAGAGAGTCTTCCCTCTGGTAACAAAGTATCTTTCCAGGGGAATTACTGATGTCCAATGATCAAAGTAGCTGTGAGTAGACATTTAAAATAAGGAAAACTGTTACTTACCAGGGGGGACTTGTGACTTTCTTTCATTCTCAGTCCATTACTGGGCCAAGGAGATTCTTTTATTAAAGGAGCTAAGGTTGGGTTAGAACACGCGAGCAGGGCCGCAGGGAAATAGGTCATGGGAACCGTAGAATATGAGCTGAAAGTCGGGAGATGGGGGTTGAGGGGAGCAGCATGAGCCACAGGTGACTGAGGCTGTAATGAGGGCAAGGCTTGGCCAAGAGACTTCCAAAATAGCTGCTTGAACTGACACCTTGAAATCCAAAAATGCTTCTCTTGCCGACTGCAGAAGATTGTGATTTCAAGCCAGAAAAGCAAGTTCCTGCCGTCCTGGAAAAGAAAAAACATCCAAGTTGTGAACCGCCTGTGGGGTTTGGGGCAGCCTCTAGGAGCCGAAAGCAAATCCAATCCAACAGTCAGCACGGAAATGGGGCCTTCAAGACCCATCGTAGACGAATTCTGCCTACGGGAGTGAGCTTAGAAATGAATTCTTGACCACGTCCTCCAGATACCAGCTCAGCCCGGTGGACACCTGGATTTCAGCCACGTGAGAACCTGAGCAGATCGGACGCTCTGTGTCCTGACTTTTGATTCGTACACCTGTGAGCTGATAAATGGATGTTGTTCCAGCTCCTGCATTGGCAGTAATTTGCAACACAGGAACGGAAACTAATGCAATCGGGGAAGTGATGATGATCCTATTAAGAAACAACCCTGAAAAGTAGGAAACCCACACAGGCTGGCACTAGTCCTCAGGAGCAAAGGCAATATCTCATTAGGACTTAAATCCTCTGCAGACATATTTCAAATTGGCAATTTGGGGCGAGGTGACATAATAAGGTAGAACACAAAAGCCTGAGATCACTGAGTGACTGAAGTTGGCTTTTTATATGGTGTTATTTCCTGATGCAAAGAAGCAAAAATCTAAAAACACTGTCTTGGCTTTTTTGCTCCCTGAAACTGAAGAGAAGCATTTTATAAAACCGTTCTCAAGCCTCTCTGTGCGTTAGCATCCTCTAAGGAGCTTTGAATAATCACAGAGTTAGGCCACTCTCGGAACCCCTGGAGGTGAGATACCCAGGCTTAACTACATTCTCATAAATCGTCCAGATGTTTCCACCCAATGAGCAGTTTAGTTTGAGAATAAACTATAGCGCTATAAACTTGAGCGCTATAAAGCTCATATCCCCCAAAAGTGCAGAATGTGTGTGCAACTCCAATTTGTGGAGAAAATCCAACTGAAAACTAGCGTTAACTTTTCATTCAGAAAATAGCAACAGCTGATATCTGGCAAGTACTTACTAGCTGGTGTTTAAAAGCATTTTCTAAGCAGGAAAAGGCCTGTGAGGTAGATATTGTCATGTTCATTACCCCCATTTTCCCCCATTTCACGTGTCTCAGTGATAAAACTGAGACACGAACGAATAACTTGCTCGAAGTCACAAGCGAGTAAACTCAACACACCATGAGCAGCCGAACCTCCTCTCCATAACGCCTTCTTGGATCCAGACCGGTGCGTGCCCCGTATCAACTGCAGGTAGAAAGCAAATAGCATTTTTTTCTGGCAATTCTTTTTTCTCTTGGTCATATTCTCCCAAATATGTGGAATAAAATAGTTCATGCTTTTTCCCAAAACATTTAGTGCTAAATAAACCTTCTTGACTCTCTAATCACGATTTGATTCCAAGGTAAGCTGTTCAGTAACACAATCCGCTTAAGACATCTCTTCTTTCTGAAGGTAATCAGAATCTACAGAACATGCTCAAACAATATATCTGGTTCTCAAAAATGACGTAAGAAAACTTAGATGTTTATCAAATGAAAATGATGCAGAGAGGTCAACACTTAATTATTGGATTATACCCCCTGTACCTACGTCTTTGAGAAAACAGAGATGACCTTTTTGGTGGAGATGACCTTCATATGCATTGTTCATTCTGTCACACAATGGCCAAATAGAAACTCTTAAGGACAGATTTGCATCCATAAAATTTGCATTAGAAGTGCCCTGATTTCTGGATTCAGTTAATTCATGAAACACATATTTATGGCCACCTTAGAGGTACAATACACAGTCCTAAGTGTTGAAGGTTAACAAATTGAAATAGACCATCAAAGAGATTATAAACTAGAGGAGAAAATAAGCAACACACACACCATAAAAAGTTAAACCTGATAATTCTCCTACTAAAACAGCAGGAAAAAAGTGTCACAGAAGTTCAGATGAAGAGAGGGGACTTCTGACCAGGCAGGAATAAAGGAGTGACTATGAGTATTTTTGTTTGTTTAAAACATTTGCATAGATTGGAAAGTCATCATCATTATGCTTGCTCTTGAGTAGAATTCCATGAGAATCTACTTAGGCCTTTCGTTAGTATTTACTTTTTGTTTTTAATAATTTAAAGGAGTTCTTTGTGACATTGCTGTTCATCCATAAGACACGTGTCCCAAATACAGATCACAAGAGAAACAGCTGCGAAGCTCTGTTTCAATGCAGTTCACATTTTAGGTGTTTAAGATTTTAATCTTTGGAAATTCCATTTATAAATTCTGAACTTTATGAAATTATTTGCCTTAAATATACATGTTATTTGATATTGTCCATCTTTCCTCCAGCTCCGAAACTTACTGTACCTTAACGAAAAATATTATGTCTTCTACTTTTCAAACGAGGAAACAACAGGAAGCGTGATTTTCTAAGATAACTCAGGAAAGGACACAACATGATCAGTATCAAGGATCCTGACTTCCCTCTAACTGGATCAGGTGCAGCCGGCCGCCTACGGTCCTATCCCTTCTCCTCTCTGCCGCCTGAGGGCCCAAGATAAAGACCCTCAAAGTGTTAATAAATCATCCCTGCAGGATTAATTGGCACTAAACAGGATGTGTCATGTTTAACAAAATGGGAAATCTATTTTCAGCACTTATGATACCAAATGTGTAATTTTCTCCCACAGAAGGAGCAGGGAATTATCTACCTTAGCCCCGTGTGCTGGAAATAGTAGGTAACTCCCGTGAGAGAGAGAGAGCTGCTCACGGCAGAGCACAGGCTAGGTAGAATGCTCAAGGGAAGGAAGGAACTAGAAAGACAAGTGACAACCGTAAAAATAGTCATGAAGGTGCCAGCTGAAAGGATCAACTGGCCGTCAGTTTGCAGAGCTCAGGAGGCTAAAAGAAAGACTTCCGTGGAAAACAACTGACGACAAGTGGGCACTCAAATATTTATGTGAAAACAGAGGTTAAGGAAAGCCTAAGAATTTTCTGTGATTTTAGATAAGTCTGAAGCAAGAAAGAGGCATTCTAATTCATAAGACATAAATGATAAAAAGAGAATCAGCAAAACGTGGATAAACAGAAATCACATCAGATTGGAGATGAATCCATTAGCTGTGCTAGTTAAGAATTAATGCAAGTTCCTTTTGGATATAAACTGGAAGTTGTCATCAGAACACTACTACATATATATTTTACTTATTCAACATATTTGTACCAAATCTGCTATAAAATGGGTATCTTTAATATCTCAGAGTTTGCATTCAGTTATCCGCAGCATGTATTTTTATAACCTCACCTTTTTAATGATCTGCATTTTAAAAAGCCTATCTATTGTTCTATTCATTTAAAGAATATTTTACATTTATCTCCTGATTTGTTCCAAAATAAATTAACATTGATTACAGAACCATATATAAAGTGAATGGAGAAAAATATACAAAGTAATGTTAGATTTAGATAGTTCTTTCCACTACACCAGGGCTCAGTGAAGATAAAATGAATAAGAAGCACCCTCAGAGAATGTGACTTGAACAGGGCGTAGGTTTCATCCAGTGTCATTGCATCTGGTACTTGGTCACCAAGGCAATGCATATAACTGGCACAGAAGTTGTGTTTAACTACTTGAAAATGAGCATTTTATTGCCTTCACTTGTTAATAGCATGGCCTTTCTCTACTACAGGACAAAGCCTTGTGTCTGATTTATGGCTTTGTTCCTCAAGCTTGGCATATATTTAGCAGATGAGTAAATGGGTATAATAAAACTCTTCCAGGGAAATGGACCAATTGATGTGACGAAGACAACAAGCATATAAAATATATGGAGTCACAGATTCCAAACTCAATATAGTGCTTGCCTGTTTCAAATCACATTAATATTCATTATCATGAAAGCAGAATTCTCTCTATAATTAAAAAAATAATAATTCCAGAATTTTAAAACTTAAAAAAAATCAGGCAAATTTTATTTAATTTGATAAAACTTACTATTTAAAAAATAGAAATAATCTAACCATACCACAAAGTAATGTAGACTTTAATTTGTAGAGTTAAAGTATAGCTCTCCATGATGGCAAAGTAGTATACTTTGGAAATATTAATAAAGATATTCCTCTTTGGCCAAGCTGAAACCAGATTTTTCCTCTGACCTGAAATAAATTTAACAAAAACGACAGACAAAATAGCTGAGAAAAAAAAAAAAATTCAACTTTTAAGAAAATGGAGTCAAGCAAATAAGGACAGTGATCCCCGAAAGAAGGGAAACCAAAGAAGTGAGCCCTAGGATTGCCTGAATCAACTGTCCTAAGAGTTTTCCATCTTTGGGTTGAGAACTTGGAGCCCAGGAATGGGAAAGACAGAGATGGACGGCCAGGAGCAAAGCAGCTGGACGCCAAGGGGCCAAGAACCAGAAGAGAGAACAGCATAGAGAGGGAACCTCAGAGGGCCACAGAGGGCCCTGCTCCAGTCTTTAGCTTGAACATGGTACAAAGCCAAAAATGTATTCTCTTCTCACCAACCAGAGAAGAAAACTTAATGGATGAACTTAGGAAGGGGTAATGCATAAAGAGCAATAATTTTGCTGCTGCTACAGCTCTTTTTGACACCCTTTGGACTAGACACTCAACATGGATGTAGACATTCTATTTTCACTGTGGAAATAAAGATGACCGAATGAGAACAGACGCTGTTTTCAGAACTTGATATAACAAGGAAGTTAGCTACAATTATTTTTGTTGTAGGCCAAATGATTACCCGGAAAGACATCCGTGTCCTGATCCTTGGAACCTGTGAACATGTTATTTACATGGACATAGAGACTTTGCAGCTATGATGGACCTTAAGGTCCATAAAATGGGGAAATGACCCCGGATAACACAGGTCAGCCCAGTGTAACCACAAGGGCCCTTACAAGAAAGAGGCGAGAGAATCACAGTCAACAGAGATGTGACAGCAGAAGCAGGGGTCACAGTGATGCCCGAGAGTCCAGGGACATGCATGGCCTGCAGGAGCTGGCGCAGACTAGGAATGGGCTGTCCCCTTGGCCCCTGGGACAAACACTGCTCTTCCCACACCTTGGTCTCAGCCTCCTGCGAAGCATGTCAGACTCTGACCTTCAGAACTCTAAGATAACAAATGTGTGTTGTTTTAAGCCACTACATGTGTGGCAATTCATTACCGTAGCCATAGGAAACTAACACAACTTGCATTTGGCACAACGAGAGGCAAGGAAGTGGGAAAGCTTTATAGTGAACACAAAGGAGGTTAAACACCAATAATTAAACTCCAGTGCGGATCGAAATCTCATGAACTGAAAATACATTTTTCCTAATCCTAAAGTCACAACCCGTGAATGGAACCATCGTAAATCACGGATGGCCTGTACTTTCACTCCAGCTTGTTGGCCTGGGAAAGCTGGAGGTGGGATGACTCAGAGCGAGGCGTCTTCTGCAGTTGGTTAGGGAGCATATTTGGTGCTCTGGTTTGTGCTGAGTTAGAAATAGGCAAAATAGGGAAGCTGCAGTCCTTGATGAAGTCCTGATTATTCTGGGCCAATTGTAACAAAGATGGTGGTTTGGCTTCCTGACCCAGTTGCTGCGGAAATTATTGCTCAATGCTGTATTTTCATATTTGATTATGAATAAAAGTTTCCTCTGGAGCCTCAACAAATAGTCCTTCAAATAGGCACGCATTTATGTTAGAATCCCATTGTCCCTGATGAGAAGTAAACACCAATTGTGTTTCTACTGAAAGTAACGTCTTCTTTCTCTGGCCTAACCTGGTATTTCCCTTTTTCTTCTTTGTCTTTATCTTTCATCTTCAGAAGTTTGACAGTGATGTCTCTAAGTATGGTTAAATTTTTATTTATCTTGCTTCAGGTTCACCGAGTTTCTTGGCTTTATGGACGAATAATTCTCAAGACTTTTGGAAAGTTTTCCGCCATAATGTGATCAGTTGATTCAGTTCTCTCTCATCTCTCCTGGGACTTCAGTCACACGTATGTTAGATCCTCAGATGTTGTCTCCTAGCCTCTGATGCTCTGTTCTTTTATTTTTTTTTATATTCATTTTTCCGCAAGCTCTTATGAATAGATTTATCCAAACGGACAATTATTAATAATATGCTATGAAAAAATTCTTAACTTCATTAAACATTAGAGAAATGCATATTTAATGCAAAATTAGATTCCACTCTCCACCCAACAGAATGTCTAAAATTTTAAAAAGACAAAAAATATTAAATGTTGGTGTTAATATATAACAGCCAAAATGTCTTCATCCTATTAAATATATAATGCCAAGACTTCTCTTTGTGATCTACATCCCATTCTCTGACGTTATTCCAGCGATTGCCACGATTGTATCACACATGTTTTTCCTCTCTTCTGGATCACACTAATCAGAACATGAATCAAAAATAAAATTCTTCTCTTAGCCCTAAATCCCTCTCTAGTAACTGCCTCACTTCCATGCTTACTTTTACAGCTCCCTTGGTGACTTCATTCAGCACCATGGCTTTAAATACATCTATATCTTGATGACTCACAAACTTACACTTTTAGTTCTAATCTGTCTCCTAAACTCCAGACTCATATATCTGTCTCGGTTTCCACTTGAGTGTCTTATGGGCATCTCAAACTTAAATTCTTGAAATCCGTCCCCACCCTGCAAAAAAAAACTGCTTCTGTCAGTAAATGACAACTCCATCTATTCATTTGCTTAGTCCAAATACCCTGAGGTCATCTTTGACTTCTCTCCCATAGCTCACAGCTACTCTTTCCCCCAAATGCAAATTTAACCTTAAAAACATGTCTGAATTAAGACCACTTCCATCCCTTTCCAAGCCATTTACACCTTGCACTCCTACAGTCTATTCTCATCAGAGCAGCCAGAAGGATTTTTTTAAACTCAAATGAAATTCTATCATTCCTCTATGCAAAATCTCCGGTGACTCACCATTGTTTTAAGAATAAAAGCCAAGATTCTGACGATTTCCCTTAAATCTCTAATGCTCTACTCCCCACTTCTGTGACTTTATCTCCTATTGCTCTCCTCTAAGTCCTTTATGAGACTGTTAAGAATTTTGTTATTAAACCAGAAACCTCAGAAAATATTAATATATTATCCTAGAGTAATATCAGACAGGGAAAAAAATTGTTCCAGTAAAAAGTAGTCAAGGATTTTGATTATATCATTTTTTGCTGGTCTTTAAAATGAGAAATAAGGTTATTATTTCATTACCGGTCTATACTTAATTTTGATGGTAAAGATTAAAACATTATAAAATTAATTAGTTCCTTATTAGTTCCTATACATCTCTAAACATCTCTGTGATGTGACTTAAATATAAAATCAGGTCTGAAGATGAAGTCTTGCATCTTTCCATGAACAGTGAAATCTCTTCTTGCAATATGTTGAAGTCCTTAATCAATGCTCTTTTATGGTGATTATAAATAACATTCACAAGTAATCAATATTATGTTTTCACTGATATTTTGGGGAAAAATCTATGCATGGACTGATTTCTCCATTAAAATGAAAGCCTTTTAGTAATACTATTTATAGTATTTTTTGCTTAAATCAACTGTGTAAAATGCATGCTCTCTCTCAATGTCCCTTATATGAAATATTAACAATAGAGTGTTGATCACGTTACGGTTAACCCTGGAACAATACGGGTTTGAACTGCATGAGTCCCCTTACACGCAGATGCTCTTCCATCGCTGCCACCTGAGACAGCAAGACCAGACTCCCCTTCCTCCTCCTCCTCAGCCTACACAATGTGAAGATGATGAGGATGAAGACCTTTGTCATGATCCACTTCCACTTAATGAATAGTACATATACTTTCTCTTCCTTATGGCTTTCTTAATAACATTTTATTTGCCCTAACTTACTTTATCATAAGAATACAGTATATAATACATATAGCATACAAAACATATGTTAATCAACTATTTATGTTATTGGGAAGGCTTCCAGTCAACAGTAGGCTGTTAGTTAAGTTTTGAGGAAGTCCAGGAGGCTAAGGCAAGAGGATTGCTTGAGCCCAGGCGTTGGAGGTTGCTGTGAGCTAGGCTGATACCACGGCACTCTAGCCCAGGTGACAGAGTGAGACTCGGTCTCAAAAAAAGAAAAAAGTTTGGGGGAAGTCAAAAGTTATGCACAGCATTTCAATGACATGATGAGGGCAGGTAGCATGGGGGTCAGCAACCCTGACTTTCCTGACTCCTGCATTGTTCAAGGGTCAACTGTACATAAATAATAAAAAGGTGTAGTTATAAGATTCCAGCATTGAAATTGAGAACGTTTTTATTTGTTCAACCATTTAATTATTAGGCCACTACTGTGCACCAAACGCCACACTCTGCACGTGTAACAGTGCGCAACCAGACACCCGAACTCTTCTCACTGAGTTCACAGCATAGAACAGTATTATTCCTTTGCTACATCACATTGCCAAGCCCTCCAAGAGAAAAATGTGGAAAATCAAGTTGTAAACCTTGAACATACACAATTTTGATTTGTTGGTTCTACCTCAATAAAACTTAAAATAATCTGTAACAGAAAATTTATGCCAAGTGAATTTTAGTTGAGAGAGACATACCATGCTTAATCTAAGTGTGCTCCTAAGTTAGCACAGTACTTAGCACGTGTCTGAGCCTCAGGGAACTTATATTTCTTAACGGAAGATCTCTTGCCTTATTTGGTTTGTACTTAACCAGCTAGAAGTTAATTTTTAAATTTAAACTTCTATAACAGATCAACATACACTCTTACTAACCCAAAGAAAAACCCACCACCAATTAACTTTACTATCCCTGCTTAAACTTTTATTTCATGGCTTTACCACATTTGATAAATATTGTTAGTATTGGTAAAGGGAAAGAGGAAAAACTGGTATTCCTTGAGTACTTTCCTAGGATCAGGCACTGTAAAAAACCCATACATGTTGTGCCATGTAATCATCTTAATGTCACTGTCAGATAGCAATTTTTACTCCCCATTCTCCAGAAGGGAGACTCATGATGGCAGGTAGTGAACTCAGATTGCCTGGCTCTAAAGCTTATGCTTTTAACCACTGCTGCTTCTCACCCTCAGCGCTCCTTGTGTGCACACTCTGACAAAAGAACATATTGTTCTCTTTCACTCAGACGAGCTTCCTCATCTAGGTCGATCGCCAGTTATAGTAAGATTGTAATAAAGACACAAGGCCATAGTCACCAAAACAGCATGGTACTGGTACAAAAATAGAGACATAGACCAATGGAACAGATCACAGAATCCAGATATAAAACCATCTACCTCTAACCAACTGATCTTCGACAAGACATACAGCAATATACACTGGAGAAAAGAAGCCCTATTCAACAAATGGTGCTGGAAGAATTGGATAGCCACATGCAGAAGATTGGAACAGGATCCCTATCTCTCACCACTCACAAAAATTAATTCAAGATGGATAAAAGACTTCAAGGTAGGGCATGAAATCTTACATTTAAGAATAAAATACAGGAAAAACTCTTTTAGACATTGGCCTAGGCAAAGAATTTATGACTAAAACCCCAAAGGCAATCGCAGCAACAACAAAAATAAATAAATGGGGCTTGCTTAAATTAAAAAGCTTTTGCACAGCTAAGGAAATAATCAACAGAGCAAATAGACAACCTACAGAATGGGAGAGAGTATTCACAAACTATACATCTGGTAAAGGGCTAATATCCAGAATCTACACAGAACTCAAACAAATCAGCAAAAACAAAACAAAACAAAACATTAAAAAGTGAGCAAAAGACATGAACACAAGCTTTTCAAAAGAAGATAGACAAATGGCCAATAAATATATGAAAAAATGCTCAACATCACTAATCATCAGGGAAATGTAAATTAAAACCACATGGGATATCACCCTGTCAGAATGGCCTTATTATAGTAAAAAACCCCAAAACAACAGATGCTCATGTAGATGCAGAGAGAAAGGACCACTTATCTACTGTTGGTGGGACTGCAAATTAGTACAAACTTTATGGAAAACAGTATGGAGATTCCTCAAAGAACTAAAGGTAGACCTACTGTTTGATCCCGCAATGCCACAACTGGGTTTCTACCCAAAGGGGGAAAAAATCATTATATCATAAAGACAGCTGCACTCGGACGTTTACTGCAGCACAATTCACAATCGCAAAGATGTGGAATCCAACTTAGTGCCCATCAATTCATGAGTGGATTAACAAAACGTGGCATATAAAGAAGACCCTCTTCATCTCTTAACCAAGTCATTTTCTTCACCTTTTTCAGAAACGAGCTTGACTAAAGTTTTCATAGAGATTTTTCTGATTAACAACAACATGGTGGCATTTTTCCTTACTTTAATTTCTCTAAGTGATCTAAAAATAAGACTCTTGATTTATTAAGTAGTATTTTCAAATTGTTCCCCTTCGTGCATTTTTTACATTTTTACACATCTTGATCCTACGTACATAAATCTGAGAACAGTACGCTGCACTGTTTGGTTTGCCCACTTATTATATCTTTTCTAACAATATCTTTTCTTCAGCAAGGATTTAAATCAGTTCAAATTAAAGACATACGCAAAGTTAGTCAAACCAAAAAAAAAAAAAAAAAAGGAAAACCTGGATCAAAGAGAAAGGGAAATGTACATATGGTAAGAGAAATTGTCAAAATATTTGCCATGGCAACTTACCACAGACTTAGTGACTCAAAACAACACAAATTTATTACCATCTAGTTCTATAGATCGGAAGTCTAGCATGTGTCTCACTGGGCTAAAAGAAGGTTTTGGCAATTCATTACTTTCTAGAGGCTCTAGGAGAGAATTTATTTTCCTGTTTTTTCCACCTTCTAGAGGCCATCTGCTTTCTGGAAATACTCACAAATATTCATGGCCCTTCCTCTACCTTCGAGAGAGCAGTGTGAGGCCACATTCTTCTCATGCTGCTCTCTTTCTGGTTCTCTCTTCCATTTCTTTCTCGTACTTTAGATAACCTTGTGATTACATTGCATTTATCTGGATAACCTGGGATAATCTCACTGTCTTAACATCAGCTGATTTGCAACCTTAATTCTGTCTGCAGCTTTCATTTCACTTGGCCACAACCTAATATAACCACAAGTTTCAAGAATTAAGACATAGACTTCATTGGCAACCCTTCCTCTGCCTAAAACAGCAGTTGATCTTTAATTTCACTCTTAACTTCCTGATAATCAAGGCAAAAAATAAAATAAAATTTTACAAAGAGACAGCAAGCTAAGTCTTATAAATCAACATGCCAGTTCTGAAAAAGAGCTAGTTTTTCCTAACGGTATTTGTTGAAAAAAATGTATCAGAAAAGTCTTTAATATGAGACAGTGAATATTATAGTGAAGCATGGCATCATATCACTGTTTTTCCCCTACAAAGGGAAAATCATATTTTATATGCCTTTTTATGTCAAGGGAGCTTACAAAATCACGTCATTAAGAACTAGTGAGATATTTCTCCTCATTTGAAAAAAATTGTCATGTGCAGTCCCTGCCTCTCTCAGGAAATACTTGCTGAACTGATTAGACCTCCGGTGACAGCCATCCATCAATGGAAAGACCATTAATAAAATTCCTTCCACCACAGAAAATTTAAGTAGATTCAATAATTCTTGGTCTTTCCCTTGTTTATGCTCTACCAAGTGGCCGGCCCACTTTGATTTAAGGACAACAGCTCACACCCTGCTTGATCAGAGGACAGAATGCACAAAATCAGAAAAGACGCAAATTATATTTCCAAGACGTTATCTTAATACAAAGATTTCATGAAATGTTTTGCTTTCTTATCATTCCTGTGTTCATGGGAATAGCACTTTCAATTTCCTTCAAGAACTTTTCCTTTGCCTTCACGACTTGGCTAATTGGCACAAGAGGCCTAGCTTTTTGGCCTATTTCAGCTTTCAACAGGCCTTCATCCTAAGCTTAATTATTGCTAGCTTTTGATTTAAAGCGAGAGATGTTTCTCCTGACTTTCTCTTGAGCACTTAGAGGCCAATGTAAGGTTATTTACTGACCTAATTTCAATATTGTTGTGTCTCAAGGGACAGGGAGGCGAAGAGAGGGAGGAGGTGGGGCATGGGCAGGCAGAAGACACATTTATCAAGGGAGTTTGCTGTCTTCTGTGAGTGCGATTCGTGGTACCCCAAAATAATTACAATAGTAATGTCAATGATCACTGATCACAGACCACAACAACAGGTATAATAATAATAATAAAGTTTGAATTATTGCAAGAATCACCAACATGTGACACAGAGCACCTGCTATTAGAAAAATGTCCCCCATGACTTGCTCCATGCAGGGCGGCCACAAACCTTCCATTTGCAAAAAACCCAGTATCTGTGACGCGCATTAAAGCAAAGCACAATAAAATGAGGTATCCCTGTATTTGATGAAAGAAACATATTCGTGAAACTATTTGTCCGGTTACCTTCAGACTGCCTCTTATGTATACAACATTTTTTTTGGAATCTTTCTATTCCCGATGAGTGCCAGAGTTGGGAAAAAACATACTCTCCAAGGTCACGGGAATTTGTTAAACACAGCTGACAATGTTATAGTGTTGGGGGAAAAAATGTGCCTAAGTCTGTATGCACCGTTAAATTCACACATTAGTTGTTTACTCCTAAAGGGATCACAACAAACACCAAGGGAACCGTGGGGCTGAGCCGTGACAGATACTTCTCGGTGACTGTGGCCCTATGCCCCACATGGGTGCCAGGATGCAAACTGGGTAAATTCACCCCTTGGGGCTCTGAGCAGAAGTCAGACCACGTGGCCAGGCCAAGCAGGATGGATTTCATTAGGAAGACTGGAGCCTAATATTCACATAATCTCCTGAAGTTCTGTTTTGTCCAGTGAAACAATCATTATTTTGAGAGCCCAGTGAGTGGTGGGGAAGAGGTCCCCAAAGACGACCAGACCTTGTCTCGTTAATTAACCTCAAAGCAGGATTGGGACGACACACGCCCGGTCACTCCTGTTGACACTGAGCAAGGCTAACGTAGGCAGAGGTAGTGTTTGCTAAGAAAAGAATCCCCCAAACATTTGGTCTTATTTAAAAAATGCAACAGTTTAGACACAGCTTTATGTGACCAGCAGATAGTCTTTTGAGTACAGGGATAACCGAATTATTTTAAAATTAAGTGTCAACTGCTCAGAGATGCTTACGATGAGAACCCTATTTAAAATTATAACTCTGATGCCCCATACCCTGATTTTTTCCCAATCAACTTACTATCTCTTAGTATATATTTTTTTTACGGACTCATGACATTTTGGGGTCTATTTTTCCTCTCCTAGAACTGTGACACTTTATACTTGTTTCATTCATGAATATACCTTCAGTGTTTAAAGAGTAAAAATAAAGACTTGTTAAAAGAATAAAAATTCTGAGTTTTCAAGAATTCCCCCAGGACGTTCTCCCTTAGGAAGGCAGGGCAAAGAGTCCTGGACATCCACAGAGTCCACCCGGAATGTTCTCTCTAGTCGTTGAATTTTCCTTTTAGTACGTAAAAACCTAATGCACTGTTGTGACAGATAAAACAATCAGGGTAATTTAATCACTGTTTTTTTTTTTTCTCCACTACTTTTCTTCATAGGAATCATCCCTTTTTTCCACTATTGCAGTTTGTAAGAAACAAGATTTCTGGTGATCTTTTCACGTGTTCCAGAACTTCAGGGAAGAAGGGAGGACCCATTGGGTCAGCAACGTTTGGCTGTTTTCAGAGAGGGCAGGTGGCGTTGTAGTGGGAGAATTGCTGGCATGGTCTCCCCAGGGTCCTCTCTCTAGCACCTCCTTGACACAAGCCCATTGGTGACTCATGTGGGGGCCACAGAAATCTCTATGCGTGAAACTGTGCGTGATCCTACCAAGGACACAGGAGTCCCTGTGACGCTTTTCCTCTCGTGTGACAGTCTGTGTGCATCGGTGTGGACTGGGGAATTATGTCCTATGCAGATTTTTTCATCCAACATTTATCATATTTTTATCGAAAATCTTTTACATGCAAAGCTATTCACTGTCATCAGTAGATGGCTGAGAAAGAAAAGAGAACTCTTATATTAATAATATGGTGTGACAAGTGTTTTGATGGATGTCAGCCCAGGGGTGCGGAAAGCAGTCCTTCTCAGAAACCCCTTGATTTCTAGCCACTAGTCGCTACTGTAGACCCTGCTTTGAACTAAACATGTACTTAGAGTGTGGCAAATTTAACTCTCTTAAGTTCCATAACCTAACTGTAACCTTAAGAATGTGATTTCATAAAAGGCTGCGTGCACCATTCTGCCCAAAGTCATCGCCTGTGTGAAAATGTGCCTATTCACTATACCAAGACCATCCAAAATATAATACTAAAATGTCATCTTGATGTTGCATATTTACTTCCATTAAGACTTTCCATTTCCGTTTTTTTTTTTTTTTTTTCCAACTTCCACCCAGGGCTAATTCAAGCTGTGATTGCCTAGGTTCTTACGTCAGTAACATCTGTCACCAAAAATAAATATTCTGCAATCAAAACTTAACTGGCCCAGCAATTCGTTGGTGATGCACGAGGCAGAACAGAACTCAGCTTCATTCTTCCTCGGCTAAATTGACTTTGCAGCATGGAGAGGAGAAAAGATTTATGTGTTAGTAAATTAAGCAGAGTTGGCCCAGAGAAAACAAACGATACAAATACAGACAGGCCCACAGTATTCTTTAATATTCAGGCTTGCTCCTATACAATGTAATACATTTTAACAAGCTGGAAAACATAGATGAAAAAAAGAAACGCAGCTCCTAGTTAAAATGAAATTTGAATTTTATTAATAGGTGCAAACTGTTTTAACAGCTGAACGTGTGATTTGTCACCTTATTAAATCGAGAAAGAATAGAATGCTCTTATGAAATGACAGTAAGCAGTAGTAATTATAAAATCCCTAGCATGTTTTTCTCCCCCTTAAATAAATGATGCTTACTGCTCTTATTACAGCATTTCGGTTTACAAAGCAATTTTATACCTATTACTTTATTTAATCTTTAAAATAATACTTTTCAGAGAGTGGCTCTGGAATTATTAATATCATTCTTTTTAATCAGATGAAAAAACTGTAGCCTAGAAGTTAAATCAAGGTAAACCTAAAGATGTGTAATGAGAGTTGAGAAAAATCAACAAACTCTCTCCACTGACTCTCTACCGCATAGAGTTGGTTCTTGCTATTCATGGTGTCTACGTTTGGGAAAGTCACCACGAACACTGACATAGCAAATGCTGACCCATCACTCCTATGAGAAACACAGGGTTAGGTTACTGCAAGCTGTGGTCACATTTTTATCAACTGACCTGTACATAATTTTGCTTTATGTGTATATCTGTTTAAAGGCACCTTATTTAATATATGCTGTTGTACCTCTTGACTGATGGTCCTTCAGTCCGATGCATATAAAATCACCTCAAGATCCAGAAGGGATTGTAGTACATCTCTAGATAAACTACCATAGAGCCATTAAAATAACGGGGGATTGACAAAAACCTACAAAATCAAGCAAAATAATAAATAAGTAAATTCATACATACATGTTGTAGTATTTTAACTGGATGGCTGAATTAATACAAAAATGTATATATGAATAAGAGAACAATGAAAAGAAAAAGGTATGTTAGAATGACATGCCTACGGCTTAAGTTTTGACTTAAATTTTCTTAAGGTTTAAATAGTGTCTTGTAATTTAAGATGACATTTAAAAATATTAATTTAAAATTAAAATATTAACTAAACATATTTCCTAGAAATGTGTCTTTTTCAAGTCTACATTCAACAGAACAATTTTTTCTTTTCAGAAAATCAAATCAGTACCAGCTTCAGACATTGGACCTGTCTATTCTCCATGATGTACAAAAGATTAATCACACCAGAGAAGCGGTCTTTTAATCGCTAATTCAATAGACTTCTCTTAGTTCCCTGTCTATAGGTTTCCCTATAACTACTGACATTATTGAACACGCTGGCCTTTATTAAAGATAAAGGGACTTCGTCTTCATCCTTGTTTCTTTACATCATTTCTTCCCCCCTTACCTATTACCCTAAACCTCAACCTCCTCCACAAGTGGAAACAGTCTCCACAAATCGGTCCTCTTCCCTCAGTTATTTTTTTCTTCATTTAAAGTCTTTAGTTTTATTTATTACATCTAATGTAAGGACTTACAATTCGACTCTCCAAGTGTAACCTCCCTCTTGGTTTCCAGTGCTGAAACTCTAGTTTTCTGCCAGATTGCTCTATCTTATTATTCACAAGCTATCTAAATTAATGTTGTCAGGACCAACTTTATTTCCCTCAAAACAATCGTCTTAAGGCAAACGACATGTTTCTATTACTTAAACTTATTCAACAAGTCTGAAATGTGAGAGCCATTTTTCCACCTCTCTCGTCTTTATGCCCAAATCCAGTCGGTCAGATATTAAGATGTTTACAATTATCCCCAGCCCTGGCCATCTCCATCTCCTCAATTGTAGGAAGGATGCTTGTCGTCTTCTCTCTGTCCATTCTTTTCAAAATGGTCTGAATAGTGCGGGCACGGTGGCTCACGCCTGTCATCCTAGCACTCTGGGAGGCCGAGGCAGGTGGATCGCTAGAGGTCAGGAGTTCGAGACCAGCCTGAGCAAGAGGAGACCCCGTCTCTACTAAAAATAGAAAGAAATTATCTGGACAACTAAAATATATATAGAAAAAATTAGCCGGGCATGGTGGTGCATGCCTGTAGTCCCAGCTACTCGGGAGGCTGAGGCAGGAGGATCGCTTAAGCCCAGGAGTTTGAGGTTGCTGTGAGCGAGGCTGACACCACGGCACTCACTCTAGCCTGGGCAACAAAGCGAGACTTTGTCTCAAAAAACAACAACAAAAAAAAAAAATGGTCTGAATATATTATACTAAAAAGGATAACATGGCAATACACTATTTCTGTTTTTGTTAATATTTTATAATGTCTATTGGATATTAATATGTGTATAATTTATAAATATGCAAACATATATGGTAGTGTGTGTCCCAATTTTTAATGAGAGGGATGCACACTCAAAAGGACTAGAATATCTCAACAGCCTCTTGAAGTGTAATTAACTTTCCCCCCCTCAGCCTCTCTCCTTCCCCTCCCGTGCACGTCACCGCCAGATGCATGTTTTCTAGACATGACAACGGCCACCGCATCATCTGAACAAAGCTCTGCCATGGCTTTTTATTGCCTTTTGTTACCCAATCTCAGGAACGTGGCCCTCAAGGCGATCACCTGCTGGCCAGCCCCTGCCCCAAACACGCACATGAACACGTGCTATTTTTCCAGCCCTATGTTCACTCTTCATTTTCATAATCTTATCGTCCCAGTGAAATTTAACCGTCTGTCACCACCGAAGACATACCAAGTGCCTCTACAGGTCTATGATAATAAGGGCCATGTTCATAAACCTAATAAAAGCCAGGCCCTCATGCAAAAGCTTCTAGACAGAGTCATTTCTATGGAAACTCCAGCAGCCCAAATTAGGTCTTGATGGAAATCTGCTCTGCCGCATGTCTTTAGGAACATGAAAGGGGATCCAGTAGAAATTCATCTCAACTTCTTCCACTAACGCCCAGTTCTCTTGAACTCACCGTTGCTTTGCAGTTTCTTACTTAGCAAACCCCCAACGATGCCTCCTGCTCTCGTTCGTGAAGCAGTCTTTTCTCTCCCCCTGTCCACTGTTTCTCAGCTTCTTACTACGCAGCTTCTTCATGGAAACAAAGTTACATGAGGGTAAGAACTTTTCTTTCTCTGCTGTTGTCCAGCACTTGGTCTGGAACCAAAAACAGAGCTCATCTGGGTAGTGGTTTGGAGACGATGGAGGCAGGGAAGAGCTCCTATAAACCACTAAGTAATAGAGGAGGTCAACCCCATAGATGAATGGGCAAAAGACCTTAACAGACACTTAACAAAAGAGAGAGATATCCCACTGGACAATAACAAATGAAAATTTGCTCAATTTCATGTCATCAAGGAAATGGAAATTAACATCAACATGCAATGACACCAAAATGGCTAAACTTAAAAGCAAGCAACACCAAGTGTGAACGGCAGAATTCTAAGGTCCATGATTCCAGCATCTGTATCCACGTCTCCAGCATCTGTATCCACGTCTTTGTTTATCACCCAGTCCTTGGGTATGGGGAGGGTCTGCAACTTGCTTCTGACTGATACACTGTGGCAAAAGGGAATGGACTGTGCAGATGTAATTAAGGCCTCCAATGAGTTTCCTTTAAGTTAATCAAAAAAGATTAGTCTGGGTGGATCTGACCTTATCAGAGAAGCCCTTTAAAAAAGGGTCTAGCAGTTAAGAGCAGAAACTTTCCATTGACGCTTTGAAGAAGCAAGCTCTCACGAATTCTACAGCTATAAAGAAATTCATTCTGTCAGAAATGTGAGCAGTTTGGAAGAGGATGCATCCCTGGTCGGCACTCTAGATGAGAACACAGCCTTCATTTCCACCTGTGAGTCCAAAGCAAAGAACCCAGCTTCTGACCTACAGAAACTCTAAAATAATAAACATATGTTGTTTTCAGCCGCTAAATCTGTAGCAATTTGTTATGCAACAAATGCAAATGAATACATGAAGGAAGAGATTTGAAAGATGTGAAGAAACTGGATCTCTCATATGCCACTTCGGGGATTGTAAACTGGTATGACATTTTTGGAAAGCTATTTGGCACTAACTGCTAGTGCCAAACAGACACATGGTCGCTATGACTCAGCAACTGAACTCACAAGTATATATAAAACTCAGATGCATCACAATACTCCTGAAAGTTCTGTTCACAAAGCCAGGACTGGAACCTCCCAATTATCTCTATTCTGCATAGTGGATACATAAATATGTTATAGGAACCCACAGGAATGCTTGATAGCAATAAAAATAAAAGAACTGCAACTCTACATGACAATGAATGAACAAGATGAATCTTATAAACATAATGTAAAATGAAGGAAACTCGACACAAAAGATTACAACACTGTTTGGTTTCGTTTATATAAAGCTCAAAAACAGGAAAACCAGTCTCTGGTATTGTAAGTCACAGGGTGGTTACTCCTTGTGGGGGCAGCCATGGGCAGGGGCACAAAAGGGGCTTCTGAGGTTCCAAAAGTGTGAAACATGCTTTTTCTTAATCTATATGATAGTTTATTTAAGGAAAAATTCATGGATTTATACCCATAATGATGTGTGCATATACCTATATGTAATTATTCTTCAATAAAAGTTTACTTAAAATCAGTGTAGGGATTCTCTTCACTTTTGTGTACCTTCTAGTTAAAAATAGACATAGTTTGAATGTTTCATGAGGAATCCATAGAGATATATCAGTTCCTGCAGCTTGATTTGCATGCAATTTTTCAGGTCCTAAAGGTCAATTTGGGGGTGATTATAAAGACCTCTAAATGTCCTATAGTCTTAATAATATATACAATTTAAAACTTCTATAGGATATAACACCATCTAAAAAGCAATTGAAAATTGTGTCTGTGTGTGTATACAAATTCCAAATCAATAAAAAATAGATGTTCAAGAGAAAAATGAGAAAATATCATAAAAAAGCAATTTACTAACGTAAGTGAGCTAAAAACATGTATTCTAAAATAAGCAAATATTTCTAATATACCAAGTGGAAAATGTTTACATAAATATTAATCAGTGTTAACCAGACTGTGAGCAGAGAGGTACACTCCACCTCTGCTACTGGAAATGCAAATGGATTTGACTTTTCTGAAGAGGAATCTTAGCCATGTATCTGCACACTATTAACCTAACAATTCAAACTCTAGAAATTTACAAGAATATAATCAGAAACATATTTAAAGATGCACATAACAAATGTATACTATGGACAAATGGTTTAAAGTACTAGAAAATATCATGAAGAACATATTATATTTTCAACAGCTGGTACAAAATGTCATTTTTAGGGAAAGAGTCACCTTAGCTGAAAAGGTGCAGATGAAATGAAGGCATAGAGTGGAGACTTTTTTATCATATGGACATCCATTTGACTCAGCACAATTTATTGAAATATCATTTTTTAAGCTCAGTATCCAGAATAAGCATACTCCATTTAAACATTAGCAGAGAATCCATAAGTTATTAGAATGAGTTATGGAAAAGAAAAGAAATTCCCTCGAAATCTCTTGGAAAGTAAAGAAGAGTGGAGTTGAAACAAAGTGATACACTATCCATATTTAATTAATATCTTCAAGGAATTTCTCTATTTCATTTATCTTGCTTCATTTAACATAAAGTCATAATTGATCTAGTTTTAAACATTAGCATTTAAAACTCTGAAATTTCAAGGCCATCCTTTCCTCCTCGGCAGTGAAAGGAAAGTCTCTGAAAATCTCTCCCATAGCTGGCACATCTCCAAATACATTTAAAAGTACTTTTACTGTGTTGCAATAAAGCTGACATATTTTCAAAAAAACACATGGAGTCAGCTACTGAAGTATCTTTAAGAAAAATCTATATAGGAAGATTCTCCGTAGATATAAAACTAGAATATTTTCAGAAGTTATTTGTGAGATGTGGTATCATTAGTTCTAGTTTTCCCAGCTGTGATGAGTTGAATCTATAAAATAAATTAAAGAGTTTGAAAAACACATCATTCTTCGTATTTCCTTGAAGATAACTGTGTGTATGTGTGAGTGATATGTGGATCATTATTTATTTGTGAATGAGTTATCATGTTGTAATCTACTGAAGAATTTAACAAATTATTCATAGCTTCAGTTTGCCAAAAAGTTAACTTAAGAGGATTATTGTTAAATAGAGTTATTCAACCACTTCCTGTCTTTACGACAGAAAACACACTTTATCTGAGAAAGAATTGAACACATCACTAGAAACCATAACTGATGTTTTTAAAGAATGAGCTCTAAGGATGAATTCTTTTCTTCTTTTTATATTTCTGGGCCCCAGTTTCTTTATAAACCAAATATACGTAAAAACCACTTTCGTCACTTGTTTGACAAAGATCTTTTATTATTTACTCTATGAATTATTATTAAACACTCTCTATCAGGTGGTGTAATGAAAAAGGAACAGTTTCCCTTAAGGTGGAAAAATTATCATGATGGTCACTGGATCTATCTTATGTCACTTTGTAACTCTGGGGACAAAGTAACAATGGGCCATTGGTCACTACATCTTGATAACAAATTAGAGATTATGAATTGCTCTAACCCAGTAAGAATTATCTTTCCTCCTAGTTTTTACCTTAACAGAGGATGGACTGTTAAGTTTATACATTTGATAAATCTTGTCTTGAAAGCAAATATCTGCCAAGATTTCAAAAAAATGTTATAAACGATGGATATGAATAAGCAACACAAGTGTGCAAAAGTAGATGAAGATTAAAGACATGTGTTTGTATGACAGAGAATTTACATTGAAAAATGCCTTGTTGACCAAGTGAAAAAGAACTTCGCCATTTTTTTCTTCTTTTTCCCAAGAAAGATAATGAGCTACGAAATGTCACCACAGTTCCACAGTGCCAGTGTACTGAATTAATTGAAGCTGCTAGTTTGGAAGGACGGTTATTTTACTAAGCAAGTTGAAGAGCTCTATTTTTCATTCTCTTTCCTGTTTTGAAAGAAAACAAGATGAAGTGATTGTTGTTCAGTACATTCTAGTTGCAGCCTGTTATATTATTAATGACAGGAACACATTAAATCACTTCCTGATTGCATCAGAAGTTAAGAAGAAAGGATAGATTGAGTTGAGTTAACATTATTTTTAAAGTATTGTAATGTTCTTCATCCTTTGAATTGCAGCTTGATTTCACAAAGTGACTTAAGATTGCCTCTTTAGTAAAAAAAATTAAGAGGAAGAAAGGGGGAAAAAAAAAGAAGAGCCTAAATTTCAGTAAATCTTTTCTTCATTCAACTATACCGTTTAAAATTGTGAATATAAAATTCTTTCAGAACATGTTTTGAATATTAAAGATTGTTTCTATTTGTCAAAGATTTAGAACTCTTTTATCATTAAGTCTAGCTTTTTCCCTTGAAAATAAATATAGATAATTCTTAAATTAGGAATCAAACTGCAATGCAGTCATGATTTGCTAAATAGAACCTGTTTTTTGGTTTCTGGACAATGATCTACCACTAATCAATCAGAAAACATGTTAAACATCACTGTTTCAATGCCTGTAGGCAGCATGATAAGAAAATAGAAAAACAAAGATATTAAAATAAAAATTTCTGAAATCTCAGAAAGTCAACAGAAACTGTAGGTATGTGATTTGTATAAAGTACAATTTTTTTATCTTTTGAAAATAAATTTTTACACAAAGCCAGCAGTCTAGATTTTTTTCTTTTTACTTCTTGGCATTTTAAATCTACTTTTATGTTTTGACTTTTTAAGGACTTTTAAACGTATTTTGTATATGAATATTTATACTGGATCTATCTTTAATTATAAATATACTCAGGTAGTGTTACACAGAGACGCATACAGAAGAATGCAACTTAAATTCTCTCCTCCTTTTTTTTTTTTTTTGCTTTTTTACTTTTGTTAATGTTCAAAACTATATGTTTTGCTTAATCCATGAGACTAAGAGAGTACCTGTGTACAAAAAGTCCGTTTTTAATAATTAACCTTAGTAGGAGTTTTAGCTTGGATTGCACTTACCTTTAGTTTTAAAAGCTATAAATTCCTGCCAACATGTGAAGGCTTTCTCCATATTGGGGGGAAAAAAATGAATGCATATAAGTTAAAGAGAGAGGTAGTTTTACACAACAAAAATAATGACTTTCTAACAAATTAAGTTTTTCAATAATGAAATGGGATTTTTTTTAAACTTCTCATTATTAAGTTTATTAAGCAAAGGCCAATTGGAAATATTTTAGCCAAAGAGTCGAAGACCTGAGAGAGATCCTTGGGGAAAGAAGGAAAGAGTTGAATGTCTCCTCCATTAGATTCTGTTCTAATCCTAATCTCAATGGGTTTATGGGAAAGGCTCTTGAGTAAAATTTGGAATGGGCGAAATAGTCAACGAAAGATACCTGTTCTATAAATGCTCTTGACCAACTAATGAATGATCACAGGACAAGAGGAAAGTGGACCCACAGGGCAAACACCCCACTATCCTTTGAAGAGACAGGTAGGAAAGACAAACTTTATATCGAGTTTGATTAAGAAGCCAGTAAAAGACATGCATTCAGCAGGGACTCTGCAGATGAAGGGACCAAGAAAAAATAAAACGCTTACCCTCAGAGAAATAACTGTGACCCTGAACAGACACAGAAATGCCAGAACTGTCACGATGGCTGAAATTAGCACGTGTCAGCCCAGAAGCTGCGTGCACTGAGACTCTTTCTGCAGAGAGTCTACAATGCTGTAATGGCCAAGAGTCGATTTACTGACCTGTTAACACAGCCTATCAATTTCTCAGAAAAGAAAACTGGAATCAAAACTTCACTTGTGTTTTCTACTGTGTAATTGGTCACTACACCTACCATTGTTGGAAATGAGCAAGTTGTGCTAACCGGGCTTTGAGAAAGCGTGACGGTGACATCTTTCTTGGGACAGTGTTTAGACTTCCCTCTTTGAGGACAGCCCTCTCCCTCCCACCTCTAGGATTCTAACATTGACCCTTTGCGTAGCCCTCCGATTGGAGCCCTTGGTCTCTGGGCACAGCATCTGTCCTCTGTATGTCTCACCTCTTAAGATGCAACTCTTTGGAAGGATTTGTGAAAATACCTGCTTACCAATGACCTCAGACCTTAAGGAAGAGCTAAAACGCTGCCGCATGCTGACTTTCACACCGGCATCATTGCATTTGCTAGGACCCCAGCTACAATAATTATAAAACAAGAAAACAGTATCTATCCTATAGGGGGGTTAGCAATATATAACTTTAGATCCCTTAAAAGGCTTCTCTTTAAATGATCAGTACAGCTAGCGGGATAAACAGTCCCACACCCTTAATGTCAATACTGAGAACAAAGCAAACAAAACAATACACAGTGTCTTTAGTTTGCAACATCACCAGAGGGTACGGAAGAATATTACACTGACCGTTTTCCACTTTTCATCATAGCATCACCAGTGGAAGCAAAAGTCTTTATCTGCTAAACTCTTTATTGAAGCACTTAAGAGTGAAATAACATGATGTCAGCGTTTCACTTTAAAATACTTCATGATCTTGGCCGGGCGCGGTGGCTCACGCCTGTAACCCTAGCACTCTGGGAGGCCGAGGCAGGAGGATCGCTCAAGGTCAGGAGTTCGAGACCAGCCTGAGCAAGAGCGAGACCCAGTCTCTACTAAAAATAGAAAGAAATTATCTGGACAGCTAAAAATATATATAGAAAAAATTATCCGGGCATGGTGGCACATGCCAGTAGTCCCAGCTACTCAGGAGGCTGAGGCAGGAGGATCGCTTGAGCCCAGGAGCTTGAGGTTGCTGTGAGCTAGGCTGAAAATAAAATAACTGAAAATCAATTTGCTGTGAGGAAATATTGGAGCTTAACTTTGCAAATTGTAATGCCGTATGAAAGAGACACATTTTAAAGGACATAAAAATTCAAGGGAGAGGCAAATCTTACACTTCTCATTACCCTCATGTCAAACAAGAGATGTACCAAGTATTTTAAATTCCACTATTAGTACAATGACTATAAGAAATTGCGCATGTCATATGTGAAGAGCTAAAGAATCCCAGATACCATTTCATCTTCAGCTTGACTTTCAGGTAGAACCACCTATAGACTGGCAGTTTGCTATATTTTAATGTGCTCATCCACCTTCTTTTACTAAAATAGTTGAAACCTGCATTTAATTAAAGACCATCACATGATAAGAAATATGCACTTATAAACAATAGTAAAATGCAAAACTTGATGGTGTAAATCCAGAACTTGAATAAACAACTAACACAGGAAATTCACATTTTTTAGTTAGTTTATTTAACTTAATTTCCTGATTTATAAGAGATGTATTGTCATTTGAAGTTATTGTGAAGAAAGAAATCTGAACCAGAGAAAACCAGTTGTTTATTTTTAGGAATTTTGAGCTACAACGTATAATAATAATAATTAACATTTATTAAGAATTACTTAGATACTTTATGTAGATCATGATGCAACCATTTTAACAACTCTGTGAGTAAATGTTATTAAAAATAGATATTTGCAGGCCGGGCGCGGTGGCTCACGCCTGTAATCCTAGCACTCTGGGAGGCCGAGGCGGGTGGATCGCTCAAGGTCAGGAGTTCGAGACCAGCCTGAGCAATGAGCGAGACCTCGTCTCTACTAAAAATAGAAAGAAATTATCTGGACAGCTAAAATATATATAGAAAAAAAAAAATTAGCCAGGCATGGTGGCGCATGCCTGTAGTCCCAGCTACTCGGGAGGCTGAGGCAGTAGGATTGCTTAAGCCCAGGAGTTTGAGGTTGCTGTGAGCTAGGCTGACGCCACGGCACTCACTCTAGCCTGGGCAACAAAGCGACACTCTGTCTCAAAAAAAAAAAAAAAAAAAAAAATAGATATTTGCAGATGGAAATTGGGATTCAAAGGATTTATAAACTTGCCTGAAGTCACAAAACCATGAAGTGTTAGCATTGATATTACCCGGTTGTATAACTTTAGTGCCTATGAGGAGTCCACACAACTCTTATAAACTTACAGCTGCAGAACTGGACGTACTCGCTTTTCTGGGCTGATGCACAACTTAGCCAACCAATTCCCCACGATGGAACAACGTATGTCTTCCTCTCCTGGTCCTTCAGGAGAGAGAGATAGTGGTTGAGGAATTAGCTAGCTGTCAGGGTAGTGACAGCCTGTAAGTGATGAGTGTAGAAAAGGATCATTAGGTTTAAGGATAAAATCTAAAAGGAATTCAGCAGCAGAATTACACTGGGAACCGGCAGGAGAGTGAGGAGATTGTTCACAGGATCAGCTAGAAGAATGTTCCCAACCGGGAAGGCACTCAGGTTTTGCGTGGGCCAAAGGGATATTGACCCTGAAGCTCAAATGAGGAAAACGTCAGTAGAAGCTTCAGATAATTCTAGAGCTAAAGGCTTGTTTGCTGGTGAGTTCGCTTACAGAACTTTTATCTTGCTCCTCATGGCCATATGTGCCTATATAAATAGTCTACGGAGATTTAATAAACACTATAGTGTATTCCTTTAAAAAAAACTTAATCCTTTTTATACAAAATTTGATTTTACATGAATAATTATTTAAAGACAGGTATACTAATAAAGACCAGGGTTCAAATTCACTGACATATGTTTAGTTACAGAAGATGCTGGTTCTTTAAGTATCGGGATAGCACAGGCAGCGCTAGAAAGAGCAGCGTGGGAGGTGTGAGCACATGTTTAGGGCAAGCGTGTGGCCTCCCAGCTCAGCGACAGGAAGCGTGTGTCAGCGTGAGTCCCCCAAGAAGCAGAGGCCAAGACAGGGCCTCTCGACATGGAGTAAATGTCAACATGGAGACGACATTTACTGGAAGAGGAGCTTGTGGGGACCAAGGACAGGGAACAGAGTAGTCAGGGAGAACCTACAGGGCACAGTGCAGGTCTGGGATCAGTGACAGGACAAGGGAAGGGGAGAGGATGGTCACAGAGGGTTTGGGAGCAGCTCAAGGATGTCTCAGGAGTCCTCAAGCTACAGCCACCGTCGAGGGAGTGTCCCCCTTCGCCAGCCTCACGGCGGTGCTCAGGGATTGACCAAGAGCCAGAGGACGTGTCACCTTTGTGTGGACAGAGTGGTGACAATGGAGAGCCAGCAGCCGACGCTGGTGACCAACTATGATCCCCAAGCAACCTGAGCGGCACGTTTTCACGGCCATTTCCAAATGCAACATTTATTCTACGATGCATTTGTTTTTGCATAATCGTGAAAACCAGCTCTGTTGGCAGCGCTCAAGTTGTCGTGACACAAGATCGCTGCGACTAGTTAATATCTAACTCTCTGTCAGGGAATGTCGATGCCACGGATGCCAGAGTGACAGGCAAGTCAGCCCTTGACATCTTCACGAAGGAAACCGCCACCTCCCTACCCCCTGCGTGGTCAGCCTTTTGCAAACACGACGCAGAGATCTGGTTTCTCCCTCTTTCTATTCTTTCCGTGTTGCTCTTTGACAGAAATAAAAATCAGGAAGCCTATGACAAAAAACAACCAAAAAAAAAAAAAAAAAGTAGACAAAAAGAAAATACAAAGCAACCTCCTTTTTCATCTCTTTGGCAGCCTGCTTAAATGTGTCGGTCAAGAAAGAGAGATGGCATTTCTGGTGCTGATTTGAAATGTTGGATGAGGTGGCAATTTCATAGGCTTGGGTTCGCGTGTCAGCTCCGCGGCTTACAAATTATGTGACTGGACAGCTTGCTTTTTATTATCATTTTTTCGCCTGTAAGATGAGCATAAAATATTACCTTATAGATCTGCTAAGAGGATAAGAAATAATTTATGCAAAATGACCCTGGTGTAGAATAAGTGCTCAATAAACATTCTTACTGCGAAAAGATTATTAATCTTTTCAGGAAATAATCTCAACCTTCTGGGAGATTATAAATAGTCAGAAGCTTTACGGACATTAAATCTTCCCGAAAAATTGTCTTCAAAACAAAAAAAGGGCAATCTATATTCTTAGTCCATTTTGATTCTGTTGAGGGTGAGTGTTTTTATCTTAAAGGCAAAAACAACAAAAAATGTTAAGTGCAGACTGGCATTCCTGAAATTCAGACTTAGGGTCTGCAAATAAGACAGTGGAAATGTGACCATTTGCTCCCCTTTCCCACTTTAAAAAAAAGAAAAATAATCCTGAGCAAATTATGTGTGAAGTATTAATAGCAGGAAGGCCCACCGGGCAGTGACATTTTATTCCAGTTGTCCCCGCCCCACGGTGTTTGGGCCCAGGTGGCATCAGCGCTGAAATGAGAATCAGTCCTAATGTTATGATAAAATTCTTGAAAAATAAGTGTGGACTTGGAAATCGTGTTTGAAATGAGAAGGGGAACATCAGCTTCAACGGGCATCCCTGGTTTTATCTGATCCTAGGCCACGTTATAACCAGAGGTGCAGATACCTGAACACCAGAAGAACAAATGAGAACTTTATCTAAATTTAGAGAGAATGATTACCCCATGCTGGATTCAGCAGAAAAATTGTAAATATCTTCCTCATCTTAACGCTGTATTCAACCTGAGCATTGTAAAGTACCATAAATCCTAAATATAAAACAACTGAGCCTACTTATGCTTCTCAGCACCCAGATCACATAACACTGGGCTTGTGTACAAGCGTGAAAATGTGTTCTGGGAAGATCAAATTTCCCAGCTAGTTGTCTAAAGGACATTAACCCTCCATTATTTATTAGGTCGATTATAAAAGAAAGTCCTGCATGGTCCCGAAAGAGGAAAAAAAAAAAAAAAAATTGTCATGGTTCCCAGGAAGAAAAAAATAAAAAGCAAGGATTATCCTTGAAAGCAAAGAAGAGAATAGATTTTTTTGTCTGTTTTTTTTTTCTTTTTCTTTTTTTTAACCCAGTTGTCAGAGGAGTTGCTATGGGCAGCCATGGGGGCCTCCGTTTAAATGTCAGATTTCTCTTCAACTACTGTCTTTTTAGCATTCTTTTTGTTGTTGTTGTTGTTCTGTTGTATTCTCCAGATTTTTTTTTTTCGGAATTTTTAACTAAGCATTCTTTCTGCTCTACCGTTCTTGAAGTTCCCCCTTTCTCCCCAAAAAGCCCCCCCCCCCCAAAAGTTTTTTCTTTGAAGCAAATAAATCATTGCATTCTGTGTTCTCTCATTGTTTCGTGGCATCTATATTCGTATGGCGCATAGAAGTGAAAGCATTTAAAGCATCCAGAAGGCTAGCCACACACCGCAGATTAGAATTAGTCATTAGAAATAACAGAATTTAGCCACGTCAAGTTACGTTCATTGTCCTTATGCAGAACACTGACATATGGCATAGCTTATATTGTATTATTTATTTGATAGAGGGTGTGTGTGTGTGTGTGTGTATGTGTGTGTGTGAATGGAAAATAAGCAAGTGCCCATAAGAAAGCAAATGAGAAAGATAAAAACGTCATTCTTAGGGACAAGAGTGATAGGGTCTAGTCCCAGCGAGTATTTGAACGGATATACTTTACAAACAAGTTAAAAAGAGTTCCTACCCAAGGTCAATAAAACACCGGTAGAAACTCAAGTGGCCTGATCTAGCAGGGGGCAAATGATTTGATTCCTTTTTTATTTTTCCAGAAGAGGTGGGTTGGCAAATTGATCTTGTTCCTAGGCTTTCATTGTCTAGAAAGCAAAACCGAGCTCAGCTGTGCGAGGCTTGTCCCCTCCTGGCTGCAAGCTCTGCTCCCCTTTGAGAAGTTCCACGGTCGTGTTTTGCAACCTTTTTGCTAGTGTTAGCATGCAAATGAGCCCCGCTGAATGCTGGGGCAGCTTCATGAATAGCCACGGCAGGTAGGTGGAGGGTTTAAGCCCCCGGCATGGTGCTGTCCTCTGCATTCACGAAGGTCGGCTGCCCCGTTGGAGGGAAAAAGAAAATGCTACATTTCTTTCAACTGGCTGCTTGTGGGCTAATCACAACAGAAAAATCCATGTATTATGTGAGCAAATTTGAATAACCCTTCAGAAGGGGGGGGGGGCGGTACAGAATCCCCGAATAATCCATTTAACTTCCCTCCGGACCCGCAACATCGCCCCTTTACTTCCCACTTGAAAAGTTGAATGTCCTCAAATTAAAAGACGTTTAGGTTCAATTGCTAGAGTATGATTTAGACGAGCAACTTGATATCGATGGCCCCACAACTTCCAGGAAGATGTTTCACATTTGAGTAACTCCTTAGCAAAAGTAACAATATACTTTTCACACCCAGAGAGCAGCAGTGAAATTACTATTATCTTCATCTTGCATGTTCTTACTCTCATGTGGGAGCTAAAAAAAAAAACAATTGATCATTGATCTCGTGGAGACAGAGAGGAGAATGATAGTTACTAGAGGCTGGGAAGGGTAGCAGGGAGGTGGGGAGAAAGTGGGCATGGTTACTAGTTACAAAAATAGAGTTAGTTAGATAGAATTAGCAACATATAATAACGCAACAAAGTGACTATAATGAACAATAAGTTAGGGTATGATTTAGAATAACTGAAAGAGTGGAATTGGAATGTTTCTAACACAAAGAAACAATAAATGTCTGAGGTGATGGACATCCCAATTACCCTGATTGATTAATTCCACATCGTGTGGCTGTACCCAAACATCACATGTACCTATAAATATATATGACTATTATGTCATAAATGTCTGCCGAATGCTTGATTGAATTCGTAGTAAACAGCCACAACTAAATAAATACGTGCTTGAAATCGCAGATGTACTGGTAGGTAGCATAGAATAGTGACAAAAATTCTCGTTCCTCTGTAGAGACGGGACTCATCTGGGCTAGGCATGGAGGAGAGCCGTAACACAGAAGATCAAATTAGGATTGGGGAAAGCTTCCACGCAGCTTGAGGTTAGGGGAGAAGGGAAGCAGTATCCTTCCACATTCAAGAAAAATGTTGGCAAACATTACACCGATTTCTGAGTTTCACTGAAGATAGATTGTTTCACTTATAAACCAACATCATGATGTATCACAGGCCTACGTGAAATAAACCAAAGTCTAGCTAGTTTGTAGCATCTAGTTTCTTTTAGTCTTTCTAGCATCTTGGAGACAATCTGGTCACGAATTAGGCTCTCATATGTACACTGAAATTCACCTTCTGAGAGGAGCTTCCGATTACACGACACACAAAGACGAAAATTATCCTAAGCGATTCTTAAAAGAGGTAATAGAAATTTGAAAAGATGTAATGGTTAGAAGAACAGGAAAACAAATGACTTTGCAAAGAGTTCTATATGTGTTAGAAGGAAAGGTGTTCATGTCAGGTTTTTAAAAATGCATTTTATTTGACAAGGAAGACTTTTGGAAGGACAGATTCCTAGTCTGTGTTGATGGTATTTCAGAAAGTCTCCAGGTTTAAATGAACTGGTTGGCAAAATGACAAACACTTCCAGGAATCTCACCATATTTGGGGAGCATAAGTATCTCTTGATGAGAGGAAACTTGGGCCTCTGTGGAATATATGGACCTGCAGTCTTGGATTGATTACGCCGCAGAGAAAATCCTGATTCAGGGTTAGCAGGCAGACAACAGAATGCTTTCATCCCGAAGGTCCAGGTTAAAATAGAATAATATGATATTATTACTTTATGTGTGTGTGTGTACTTTGGTATTTTTATACACTAACCCATGGTATTAATGCACTTTCTATTAATATTAACCAGGAATATATCCTTTACCTAATTCCTTTTATTCATACCAGAATGGTTATTATGATCCTTAAAACGACTACTGCAAATTATCTACTATTTTCACTCTTCTCTAAACTGAAGATAATAGAGACTTCTTTTGTTATTCTCAACTGCCAACTCTCCTCACTCTCCAAAAAGATCGGTGGACTCAAATGGTAATTGTGTTTTCCTCCTTTTTCCTACCTTTACGTTTCTCTCTAGCTCTCTCTTTATCCCGTTTTCTCTCGTTTTCCATTCATTTTCTGGTTTACGGTTTCTTCTTTTCCGAGGCTAAGTCCCACTCTTCCTGGGTCCTACGGACCATCTCTTCCCATATTTTCTTGAACCTTTTTCTGGGATACCTATTTCTTATTTACGGATGTTTTCAAAAGAGCCAGAGGCCCCTTAAGGGGACTTCGAGCCACACTGGTCTCTAAGGGCAGCAAAACTCTGTCTGCATAACCAGAAATGCCATGCAAGGGAGCTCGGGTTTCTCTGCACCACTGAGTTCCAACTGACTGGCTCGGTGGGAAGTGGCAACATTCCACAAACCAGACAGCACCCTCCAGCGCGTAGGAAAACACTCCTCACTCTTGCCAATCTTTTGCAACAATTTCAGTATCACTTTTTCTATGTTTAAGCACAACTTTCTCAACACAACTACAGATCTCAACGTTTTTTTCCTGCTACTAGTGAGCTAACAGCCCTCACTCACATCCCCACTTCCAGCTACTCCAGGCTTCAACATGTTTTCATTGCCATTAAAAAGAAAAGTCTACTCTACCCATAATGACGATTCTAGTTTATCATTAGCCATATAATATGCTATTTTTGATACCTTCACTTTACTAAAGTTGTATATCTGCACCGATGAATTACAAGTCAGCAAGGCTAGGCTGGGCGCGGTGGCTCACACCTGTCATCCCAGCACTCTGGGAGGCCGAGGCGGGTTTGAGCTCAGGAGTTCGAGACCAGCCTGAGCAGGAGCGAGACCTCGTCTCTACTAAAAATAGAAAGAAATGATCTGGACAGCTAAAAATATATAGAAAAAAATTAGCCCGGAATGGTGACGCATGCCTGTAGTCCCAGCTACTCGGGAGGCTGAGGCAGGAGGATCGCTTGAGCCCAGGCATTTGAGGTTGCTGTGAGCGAGGCTGACACCACGGCATTCTAGCCCGGGTGACAGAGTGAGACTCTGTCTCCAAAAAAAAAAAAAAGTCAGCAAATGGCAAGACTTTTCCTAAGACCTTCCCTCGGTTGCCTTTCTGTGACCACTGATGTTGCTCTTTGTTAACTCCTGTGTCTGTTTAATGATTCTGCATTCTTAATCTCCCCTGTACCTCTTTGACCCTTACTCAAAAGTGGGAAACACCCACAAGAGCATTCTGCAAACAGCTACACTCAGTGATCACACATTTCCGGGTCAGATGAGGCCCAGAGTTCTTTAAATCACTGAAATTCCTGAAATCACTTCTAAGCTCTGGGACCCTAGCTCGGTGCCCGCCGCCTCTCTTCCTCTAGCTCCTCGAAACTACGAGCTCTCTTTTCTCAAGTTCGTGATGCTCTTTAAAAGCAAAGACTTAGAAAGATTAGAGTTATCTCTACGTATCTGGAGAACTGGTGTCTAGAGAAAAAAACTAGACACCATATGAAAAATCACATAAAAGAGACAATATCAGTGACTAGAAGTTTCAGAAAGGTAGATTTTGAGTTATAGGCAAAAACTTTCTGAGACTTCTAGACTTGTTTTTTGGATCAATCTGAAAGTGGAATGTGTGGTAAGAATTTTCAGAGTATTCTGTACATATTAGGTGCTTAAATATTAGGCGCTGTCAGCAAAGTCACGGAATTCATGATTTTTATCGCCTTGATAATTTGTTTCTAATAAAAGTAGAATTATGTAGTGCTAATGAGATTGACAAAATGACAGTGTTTTTGCTTTATATGTCATGTATCAGACAAAATTATGCTTCAAGTGAATTCATAGTGGTATTCTCTTCTTTTGCCTGGAGGAAGCCATAATCTCTTAATCAGCATATGAAACAGCACTAATAATAAAGGAAAGAATGATAAACTGAGCATGATTAAAATTGCAATTTTTTAAAGAGAAATTCTGTTCATGAAAAGCACGCTTAAGAGATGAAAGACAAGACATGTACTGAGAGAAGATATTTGCAATACATCAATCTGACAGAGGTGATTCTATTTTTAATGCTCATAAAACCTCTATTGCTGTTTCTCCTTTCCTGTTTTTTTTTTTTTTCTTGCAACTTTAAGCCTTCTAAAATTCCTTTAACGCTGTGCTCATGTGGTCTCAAGAATGAGTGGGCGCAAATGTGGGCATTCTGTTATGTTTAACCCTTGTTATCCAAACACAATTACCCGCCAACTGTGTGCTCAGGGTTTTTAGAAATGACCATTGCTTGGACTGTTTTCTCCAGAGCTTCATCCTAGCAAAATAAATCTAAACTTACCTACATACCAGGTAAGATAGGCTTCCAAAACCTCTCTTACTCTCAGTATCAAGGAAATAGTAATAACAGTGTTTGATAATGTTAGAAAATCTCCTGCTATTTTCGGTCATTTCTGGGTAACGTACCGCCATGACCAGAAACCTGAGACTGTATGTTGCCTATTAGTCTATTTTTTTTTTTTTTTTGTATTTGCAAAGTCACTCAAGGTAGAATAGCTAAACCTTGCATGATTCATTGAGGTGTCGTTCCTGAAACTAATCACCTTCCAAAGTTATATTTCAACTAGTTGAAAGAACAGTCATTCGTCACCAAGACAGGGAGTCTTGGATGGAGTTCCAGACATCTGCAAGGAGCCCAGGATCCAGAATGATCTAGTCTCCTCATGAAGGGAAAGGCTGCTAGGGAGACCTGACAAACAGCTGCGGCAGCTCACGCAGGGCACAACACAGAGACATAAACCGAAAAAACGAGGGCACAGGAAGGAAACCAACGCAAGGAAACAGAGTGAGTTGTTCGTCGGGGCCATTCATTTCCTTGATTGTTACTCACATATAAATTTATAAATATCCATAATGATGCAGCAAGGGCTACGTGGGTCGATTATGTCACATTTTATTGCCTGAACGCTACGTGCAGGTGGCACATCCCAACAACTCCTCTCCCATCAATGTGCTGCTATTGATTTTTGTAGCTTTACAGCAATTCCTTAAAAGAAAAAAATACCCAGGAAGAGGACTGCATACAGACCAGGTTCCTGCTTAGAGTCTCCAGAGCAGTGTAAACCCGTCAACGAGGCCGGGGATGGGTCTGTCAACACGGCTTAAATACATGTGCTGCCTCAACAAAGAAACCTGTGTCCACCTTATAGGAAAATAACGGGAACAATAATGATTTGCAAAATATTGTTGATGACCCTACACATCCTGATTGCCATCTTTTCACTTTGGTCAGGTGGAAAGAAAAACAAAATATTAAATACGGTAATCTGGCGTTTCTTTGGGAAAACACACTCTCAGCCCTGGCCACGGTTGTACACACATTTCATTCAGTGAAAGGGAGGGGAGGGGAGAGAAAAGGAAGGGACTCTGACAACGTAAGTGCCACTTACCTCTGCCAAAACGATGCCGCCATCGTCCAGCCCAGGGGGACAGTCTCTTTTCCTTCCGTTTGAAGATTTTTTTGAAGTCACTAAACTCAGTAGGTAGGAGACCAAGGCCAAATCCAGGTATAGTAAGGGAGAAGTATTTGATCCTTTTTTCCTTTAAACATCGCTCATTCGTCAGGGCACCTGACCGGTAAGAAGCCAAGCTAAGGAACCAGCCATGACATTTACACCAGGAAAAGGGCCAGCTTAGGGGACTTCAGATACCGACTCGGTCCTTTAGCAAAGCTTTTGGCCATTGTGTACCTTTAAATCACTGAAAGTCCTTCCTTTTAGATTTCTGAATAGAAATTACGTTCAGCATTTCAACAATTGATTTTCACTGTTTGAAATGGAGATGAATTGTTTCCCTTTATGTTCACGTCATTTTCAACTTTGCAGCAGGAAAAAAAAAACTAGTTTAGTCACAAGAAACATTCTGAGCGGGCGAGGAGAGACAACGTGGAAGGTCAAGAACATAGACCAGCATGAGGAGTCTCTCCTTTCCTTTTCTTCCTCAGTTCCCTACGTGGAAGCATTGCATGGCATCGTTTACATTAATCTAAATTTGTTTTCCTTTGCCTCTCCCCCTCCCTCTTTCCAAGTTCTGTTAATAGTTTCCTGACAACAGACCTGCAGAGATTTTTTTCCTATCGTGTATCCTGATAAAAAGAAATTTTTCATCTGTCAGGAGGGTTTTTTTTTCTCTCCTTATTCATGCAACGAGTGGTGCCAAGGACAGAAGTTGGGTGAGAGGGAAGGACGCCAGGGTTTTTGTTTGTCCCTTGAACAGGGAGAGGAGAGTGGTCAATCCTACAGACAACTCCGAGCATGCAAGACGTGACTGCAACCAAGAAGGCTGGGGAGAGCAGGCCAGGGAGAGGCCACGGGCCAGCATTCACCGTGACGTCTTACCAGGTGGCACGAGGACAGCGATGGTTGAGGGAGGTGGCTATATGCTTTTCCTAAAGCAATGACACTAATTCCCCATAGATTGCAAGTGGGATGTAGGAGTTTCATAAGTTGCCAAATGTCAAATGCGGAAAAGTAGAAGTGTTGATAAAGTTGCAGGACTTAGCAAAAAAAAAAAAACCACCAAAAATAAAACTTGCAGAATAACCCACATCTTAATTCCTGGACTTCCAAAAGGATAAAAACTAACAAAAGCTCGAAGTGCCTGAGCACTCTCGTCTTCCCACTGGGTACCGTGCAAAGATTAATAACCTCCTAAGCCGAGGGACGTGGCCAACTTCTCTTTAGAACTTTTTACTCTATGTACAACATAAAATGCGTTTTCTGTAATTATTACAATATCTGACACATAAAAGAACACCATCAATGTTGGAGAAAAAAAAAAAGGAAAAGAACAAAAAAGGGAAAAAAGAGAAAGAAAAATGCAAGAAAGACATGAGAGTGGCTACAAATGTATAAAAGTGGCAGGAAAGGACAGTTAAGAAGGAATGAATGAAACAGAAGGAGGGAGGGGGGAGGAAGAAACAGACGTTTCTTTTCCTTAACGCTGCTAAGGGTTAGGGTTAGGGTTAGGCTGGGTCAGTTGTAGTTACTGCCTTTTTGACTTCTACACAGGCAATGAGGAACTCTGAGGGCTGCTAGAGAAAACCATGGATATATAGTAGATTATTGCGTCTATAAATCTGTGTTTCCGGATACCACCTGAGCCCTAACCACTGTCTCCCTTGTAATGCCCGTGGTCACTGTCACCTCCCATTTCCTCCAATATCTGTTTTGTTCTTTGTCTTCTTTCCAGCCCACTTTTTACTTCCAACAGCAACTTAATAAGGAAATTGAAACCCATAAAGTGATCTTTCAATGTTCTGTGCTTCTGCCTATAAATCAGTTTACACCCACATCAGCGCTTAACTGACAGGTCCAGGGGTTGAGGAATTTCTCCTACTCAAGTTCAAGTTTTCTTCATGTTCTCTCGACATCATCTCTTGCCCTGTTCTGCTGCATGTCTCCCTTGATCTCTGTCTCCTTCACGTGTCTGTGTTCACTCCCTTTCTCTTGGCTTTCTCTCAAGACTAAAAACACACTGAGGCCGGGCACGGTGGCTCATGCCTGTAATCCCAGCACTCTGGGAGGCTGAGGCAGGAGGATTGTTTGAGCTCAGGAGTTCGAGACCAGCCTGAGCAGGATCGAGACCCCGTCTCTATTAAAAATAGAAAGAAATTATATGGACAGCTGAAAATATACATATATATAGAAAAAATTAGCCGGGCATGGTGGCGCATGCCTGTAGTCCCAGCTACTCAGGAGGCTGAGGCAGGAGGATCGCTTGAGCCCAGGAGTTTGAGGTTGCTGTGAGCGAGGCTGACGCCACGGCACTCTAGCCCGGGTGACAGAGTGAGACTCTGTCTCAAAAAAAAAAAAAAAAAAAAAAATTACTATATTGTCCTTCCCTTTGTGTACAGTTTTCTGATAGCATTTTTTTCAATTTTGCATGCCAGTGTTGACATTTTAAGGATCACACATGAATTTCCAGATCTTCAACAGGGACCACGGTGGCACACAGGGCTTGTCCCTGCTTTCTGCTTAGCCCACTTTGCCCCTGGGCATCTGGACTGACCTCGGCTCTGCAAAGGCACCAGGCCTTTCCTTCCTGCTGGAGGTGTTTGTTCCTCCTACCACAGAGCCAAGTCCTCCCAAGTTGCTGAGTTAAGCCCTACTCCTTCTTCAGGTCTCACTGTAAATGTTCTCCAGAATGATCTTCCTGGACACCCCATCAAAATTAAGCCTCCGGATTATAATAGCCCATAACGTCTTACGTCTTCACTTCTTAGCTCTTATCACAATTTGCCATTATGTATTTATCTGATTAGTTCTGAGCGTCTGCTAGCATGGTCGCCTTTGAGTTCACAAGTCGAAGATCACGTCTGATAAGGCCATAAACACACCACCTCCTACTATGTCTGGAACACGGGAAGGAATCAATGCATATCTGGTGAATAAATGAATAAAGAAATAAATAAATGAAGGGGATTTCAAAAGCCACCTTGGGTCTTACAAGGCACTGTCTGGGCTGGATATCTCATAGAGAAGGAGTGAGCACGCTTTTTATTTTACTTTATCTGTTTCTGCCAGGACTGTGGTGCAGAATATCTTTTTAAATGCAATGCATAAAATATTTAAATTCCACAAATAAGCTTTCCTCCTCAATTTTATTCTGCAGGCTATAAATATTTAGCGCTTTATTCACTTTCATATTTTCTAGCACAAGCTAATTTCTCTTCTCTGCAAACAGATAAGCAATGTTAGAATCTGTGTAAATAGGTAGCGTTAGCATTCGCGGTTCCTAATCTTAGCTAAGCATTGGCATTCATTAAGGCCATTTGTCTTCATTTTGCTTTTCCCCCGATTTTTGTTTCCTTTCCCTTGTTTTCATTTCCCTATGCTAATTTTTCTTCAGACTGCTTTTCTTTTCTAGGCAGAGGCAAGAAAGACAGTAACTATCATTATCCATTTAAAGATTGCACAGTGCAGATGAAAAAATAGTTAAGGTCTCATTTTTTATGGTTTTCTCCTATTTTTCTTTCTTCTTTGATTTACAACAAATCTCGTGCACCTACGCTGTCATAACTTCCTCTTCCTTCCGCCACCTCCACACCCTGCTTAGTGAACCTCTTTTCCACGCTGTTCCGAGGACTCCCATAGTCATCATCAAAATGTTCTCAACTAAATCAGAAATTCAGTTTATTTCGAACTCATTCATTTCAACAAATACTCACTCACTCATTCACTCACCCATTCAGGAAATATTCAAAGTGCCTATTGCCCTAAGCCAAAATTAGTTTAGGAGCCGAGGATCCAAGCAGAGGACAGAATGAAGTCCTAGCCTTCATGAGGTTTAGATTTTCTGGCATAAATTAAGAAAAAGGTAGTATAAATTATCATACGAATATAGCATAGATGGGCTCTGGAAAAGAAATAAAAGAGGTTAAGTGGAATGTCTTGGGGATCATATGAGGATGGTTTCTATTTTGAGCAGAGCAAAGACGTTAATGAAAGATGACTATTATTAGGGGTTACCAGAGAACAGAACCAACGGGAGGAGAGGAGGCAGTGGGGAGAGGAGGGGGGAGAGAGAGAGAGACAGAGAGACAGAGAGAGAGAGATTGACTGATTTTGAGGACTTGGCTCACACAAATGTGCTGATAAGTGTGAAATCCACAGGGCAGACCAGCAGGCTGGAAATTCCAGAATTGCCTTGAGTTCCGAGGCAGCGGGAGGGCTGAGTTCCCTCTTCAGGAGGCTCCGTCCCTTCCTGTAAGACCCTCAGCTGATTGGGTAAGGCCCATCCACACTGTGGAAAGTAACGCCTTACTCAAAGCCTCACGATTCAAATGTTAATCACAGCTAAAAAACACTTTCACAGCAACATCTAGACACTAGTGTTGGACTGAACAATCGAGCCCCGTAGCCTGGCCAAGTTGACACATACGATAAACTGTCATAGTGACATTTGAGAAAAACCTGGAAAATGGGAGAAAGAGGGCCATGTGCCTGTTGGGGGGAGAGGAGGAAAAACACTTTCCAGGCAGGGAAAGAGTAGTGTATCTCATTCTATACAGGTGTGTAGCCTGCGAGCACCAGGCCACACCATATAATCCGGGGGTGTCGTAGGCTACACCATCCAGGCTTATGGAAGTCCCCTCCGTCATGCTCCACAATGACAAAAATCACGTAACAATGCACTTCTCAGACTCTATCCCTGTCATTAAGCAATGCATGACTGTAGTTGTTATACTGTATTTTTTTGTTTTTTTCCCCCAAATACTGGTGATCCATGATAGCTGAATCCACAGATGCAGAAAGCATGGATATGGAGGGCTGACTTCGATTCAGAATCAGCGGTTTCTCCACGTCATCACTCAGACTGTATATTCTTTTGCTCTTGTTTTTTTTTTTTTTTTTTTTTTGAGACAGAGTCTCACTCTGTTGCCCGGGCTAGAGTGAGTGCCGTGGCGTCAGCCTCGCTCACAGCAACCTCCAACTCCTGGGCTTAAGCGATCCTACTGCCTCAGCCTCCTGAGTAGCTGGGACTACAGGCATGCGCCACCATGCCCGGCTAATTTTTTCTATATATATGTATATTTTCAGCTGTCCATATAATTTCTTTCTATTTTTAGTAGAGACGGGGGTCTCGCTCCTGCTCAGGCTGGTCTCGAACTCCTGACCTCGAGCGATCCACCCGCCTCGGCCTCCCAGAGTGCTGGGATTACAGGCGTGAGCCACCGCGCCCGGCCCTTTTGAGCCACCGCGCCCGGCCCTTTTGCTCTTGTTAAGTATTTTATTATCTGTAGTGTATGTGCTTCTCTATTTTCAATGAACAAGTATTTACTTAGTGCCAATAATAACTAGCTTAGCTAACATTTACTTGGCAGTTAACTGAGTTCCAGGCACTTTTCTGAGCACTTTGCCAGTATCTTTACTCATTTGGTCTTAACGTCAGTGCTGTGAGAGAGGTAATATTATTGTCTCTACTTCCCAGATGAAGGCACGAAGGCACAGAGAGATTCAATGGCTTGCCCGACCGAGATAAGACAGCAAGTAGACGAGATATAAATCCAATGTGGGATTTCAGAATCTGGGCTCCTAATCACGGCACTGCGGTTGTCTATGCAGTCAATGGTCTGCCCACAGACATGTAGCATGAAAAGTAGATAAGGTTTAATAAACTCATTAGTTAGGAAAACAAACACTTATGAAACAAAGAGTGAGAAAAACAGATCGAGATGTTGATGTTAGCACTCGTGTGCAGACCGGAAGCTCCCGTATGGACTAGGAGCTGTCAGAGTGGCATTTGCAGCGTGGTAGGACATGCAGGGGAGGAAGGAAAGCACCAAGGTGGTGGGACAGCAGAAGGCAAGTCTGGGACGTGGACTTGAACTTCATGCCTAGAGGAAGAGAGTAACGGGTGAGGCAGGGGTGAGTAAGATTGGATTTGGATGGCAACGGTGGGAAATAAATGTGTTTGGGGTGGGAATTTTGAGGGAATGGCTTAAGATGTGTCCAACAGACTTTACTAACTTGATTGGTTGGTGGTGAGAACCCTCCCGCAGGGTCTTGTAGGAGCAAAGCGCACTCAGCAGTCACGAGAGCGACAGGCTGTGGCTGATACACTCATCTTTCCCCTTCCTTGCTCATTTCTTTACCAATACCTAGTAGATGCTTCATAAACTGTCAAATAGAAAAATGAATACATGTTAATGGGATTTGATTCACTGAATAAGAGATGAAAGAACATTTTTGTGTTCTTGAGCATTTATTTCCTCATTTTATGTCTTTATAATTGACACATACATATTTATGGGGTACAAAGTGATGTTTCAATGCAGGCACACACAGTATAATGATAAAATCGGGGTGTTTACTAGATCCATCCCTCAATGGGTGAGGTCTGCGTTTTAAAATTTTTCATAGACCAAGAAAGGATTAATGTTAATGACAAAATGAGACTATGGAAAGGGGAAAGTGATTTCGAAAGAATGAAAGTTTCAGGGTACCAGAATAAGTAGAAATAGCGTGCTTACCAGCAAGAAATTCACTCGGGTGTCAGAGTTGCTCATTAGTTGTGTAGGAGAAGTCACAGCCAGCATCTAAACCTGGTTAGAAAAAATAATCATGATTTCTAGCTGCAAATTTATTGTGCAGCACCAAAAGAACAATGAGGAGAGGTGTGTCTTTCTATTTTTTCCCTGGCCCCTAGGTGGGAAGCCTGAGAGTAATCCGATAATAGCAGCAGCTGGCCTTATGAATATTGCCCTCCTACTGCAAGGGGGCTGTTCAGTTAGATGCAAACCTAGTGTGTAATTATATATTTACGCGACGTATGTAATAATAGCTAAATGATAAACACTAAGGAAGTAAAATGAAAACTAAAGAAAAAACCGAGCAGTGACTGCAAAGAGGCTAGAAATACTCTGTTGCTCAATGTACCGTGCACAGTCCTTTATGAATAAATTTCATACGTGCAAATGAAGGAAGAGAAGTTAATTTGACAGCTAACAACATCGGGTGGAAAAAATTACCCTTTAGAAAACTGTTGTGAATTTAGATCTTTTTTTCCCCCCAATTTTCCCAAGCTTCGGTGGGTGAAATTGTTAGGCTTGGGTTTTTCGCATGTCTAAAAATACATTTGGCAGAAGACAAGGGGAATATCTGAAGAGAAAAGGAGAGTGAAGAAAGCATCAATAACGTAGATGTCCAGTGTAGGCGGAAGAATGGCTGATCTTGCCTCTTTTCTGCACCTGGAAAGATGAACTTGTGACCAACATCCTGTGCACATAATAAACACGTAATTAATATCTGTTGCATTAATTAGGGCTGGTATTCTTTCCTAGGAAAGAAAGCTCATACTTTGCGGCGTTTTGATATATTTTTAAGTGCAGAAGGTCTATGGCCACTTATTCTAATTAAACACTAAGCTAGGTTTAGAAAATTAGCATGATTTGGGAGGGTTTTTTTTTTTTTTTTTTAAAGTTTTAAGTATTTTGCATAAGATTTCACTGTCGGGAGCTGAAGGAGAGGGCACCAGCCCACTCTGCGGACCTTGGCGGTCCCTGTTGCTGTTTCTTCCCTGCCTCACACGTCCACCCACCGTGTTGCAACCCACGCAGACACAGCCCTGCAAGGCAGTGGAGAAAAATATTGAGCTACCATGGCTCACTTGTTCATAGCATGAAGTCTAAAAGGCAAAATTTTAGCTAATATACTTGAAGATATAGGGTCCTTTCTGGCCAAATGACCACACATGTACACACATACATACACACACACATTATGTTAATATAACAGACCCTAGTAAGTTTTTCTGTGGAAGACAGTGGGGTGCCCAGTTCAAAACCCCTTTCCTGAATCACACACACCTGCACCCACCCCCTCCCCAGCTCACTATTATTTGTAACCTCACGTCTCTTTTCACAGATCCCATCCATCCAAAGCCTGCTTGGATTATGAACCAAATGCACACATATTTTTTTTTTTTTTACAATATTTATCTGTGCACATAAACCTATGCTTTCACTGGAGGACTTACCTAAATGACTTTGCAGCATCCATATTTTGATATATTTACATAGACTGCACAAACCCCCTGCATGGCAAGCGCTAAGATACTTAGTGCCATGAAATATTTGCTTAGAAAATATCAGCGGAGACGGAGCAACCGTGCGTATTTGTAATCTGTTGGAGAAGACATTCGAGCGCTTCCATTTAGACTCGAAACGCACGTGCAGGTTTCAGTATTTTCAGAAATATTTTTGTCTGTTTTCAGCTTCTTTGTTAATGAGCAAATAAAGCATCCTGTCGTCTGACATACAAGGGTGAGGACCTGAAAACGAGACAGGCGTGAGCAGAGTCCGCAGGGGAGAGAGGAGGCTCCTAAGGGGACGAAAGTCGCGGTGAGAGAAGACATCACGGGCAGCTCAGACAGGAAGACCCAGCTGCCTGTGTTGGGGCAGAAGCAGACGGGCCTCCCACGCCGTTTATTCCACCCCTGCCCATTTTGATCTTGTGTCGTGTTATCTGCAGAAAACATTGAGCCTGTCTTTCACCACAAAGGGACATCAAGGGAGAAGAGATTGTTATTAAACCTACAAAAAGGGAGAAGGCAAAAAGCTTCTTTTGGAGTTTAAGATGCTGGACAGAATCCTACTGCTGAGCAAAGCAGAGATTTATTTTAATCATAACTTCAAAAGCTATGACATTTTAGAGGCACATAATTAAAAAATTAGACTGGAAGGAGGGACAAGATAACGAGCTTTATGTATTTTGTGTGTTATAGTAATAGTTCCATATGTAGGGATGGCCCTAAGTCAGCTACATCAGCAATAGTCCCCGAGGTGGGGATGTCCCCTTAAATAACACTGTTTTTGTGATCTTGGGCCAGTGACCTCACCTCTGTGTTAGTTTGAGTGAAAAGTGGGACGCTATACAACAGCCACCTCCTAGCTTCATAGAAGAGCGAATAAGATATTATATGGAAAGGTCCAACACAGATTCACTTTCTTCCATTCCAGACAGCTAAATTTTCAGATTATCCAGTTTCTTCCAACTCACTGTTATCATGGTTAAGTATGCATTACACCTTTGTTACTAAAATACTATATAAAATAAAAAATGACTGTGGGTCCTAAAGCTCAGCCCTACTGGGAAAATGTGAGGCTCCCCACCCCCCTAGTTTCTCCTTGGCGGTAACTTTTGCTCCCCCACCTGGCTGAAGGTGCCTCATTGCTGGGATTCCTGGTGCTGCCTCCCAGGAGAGCTCAATAAGGATGCTGTACCCCCCCTCGGTGACTCCTTTGTGGCTTCCTGTCCCTTCCTGAAGATCCTGTGAACCGATCTCTCCTTTCCTCCCTCAGCCAAAATTATCAGGCTGTCGTGTAAATAAATAGACCGCCGATTGCCCGTAATCACAAATTCCTCAAATAGACCCAAGGAGATCTGAGTTCTGTCTGGGTTCTGCAAGGATTCAGGCTACAAAAGGATTAGCCTGTTTTCATAATTTTGGGTTATCATTGCCTAAAATGTGGATGCTTCCACACATTGTTGATGGGTGTCACCGAAGAGCAGACGTCGTCTGGAAACAAGAAGACAAGCTAGACAGCACATCCAGAATGAGGACTATCTACAATCATGGAGAATAAAATTTTGTGATGTTCCCATACACCCAGGAAAAGTCTGGTCATGTTCTAGCCATAACAACAAATCACCACAAAAATCGGTTTTAAATCAATTTAATCAATCAGGGATAGCTTCCCCTCGGTGAACACACTTTTGCAATCCCACCACTCCGTGACAATCCTTCACTTTTGAAAATCAGCCAGTTAAGAATAGCCTCACCCCAGTGAACAAGCGTCTAGAAGCCCATCTATCTCCTACGCTTTTGCCCAAGTAATCACATTTCTATAGCTGATGTCAACCCATCTCTGCAAGCTCACCGGCTCCCTGATTCGATAGTCCCCAAAAGCCAGGTCCCTGCTATGCTCAGAGAGGACGTATCTGGCAAGCACAGCTCTGCCTCACTCAAGAAAGCCACACATCGCACGAGTGTCGGGGAGGGGGCTCCAGATAGTAAACGGTGGTCTCATCCTCTGGATATCACCAAAGTTAAACGTGTGCCGTAGGTTTGGAAAGCCATCCCAAGGAATTTTAAGTGGCATGGCAACCTCTAAAAGACCAAATTTCACTTAACGTTGGACCTAGCCTTGAAGGACAGCTGTACCTATTCCCAGCCAATGCCTTTTGGAGTCACTTTCTGCTTCTGACTCTAACAAGCCTTTTAAACTCGTGAACTGACTTACATTTTCTTAGCCTTTCATTCCTCATCTGTAAAATAGGCATGACACCATCTCTCTTTGTTAATATGATTGCTAAATGACATGACAAAGGTGTTGCTCTGAATGATAAAGCATTCAAATGTTGGTAAGTACCAGTTATCCATTTGCACAGCCCCATTCACTCTGGGAGAAAAAAAAACGTATAGAGAAAAAATAAATTTTCTTTTCTGCCCATCTTCTCCTTCCCTTCCATGCTTCAGATACAACAAATGTTATCAATTTCTGGCGAATTCTTCTAGATACATTCCTATACTAACATAAGCAGATGTGTGCACTATTTTTTAAATAGTACATGAATTGCACACATATTATACATCCTGTTCTGTGCTTATTTTTTATTTTACGATAGATCTTAAGGCTCGTTCTAAAACAGTATAGAGTAGTCCCTGTGCCCCTTATCCACAGGGGATACCTTCCAAGATGTCCAGCGGATGACTGAAACCTCAGATAGCACCTGACTCTATACATACTGTGTTTTTGCAATCTGACAACCAAGACAGCTACTAAATGGTGGACGGGTAGCCTATAGAGTGTGGATACCCCGAATAAAGGGATGGTTCATGGTTCATGTCCTAGGCCATACGAAGCAGGATGGAGCAAGATTTTATCACTCTACTCAGAACGGCATGCAATTTAAACTTATTATTTCTGGAATTTTCCATTTAAGATGTTCAGACCACACTTGACCACAGCTAACTGAAACCACAGAAAATGAAACCACAGATAAAGGGGGGGACTACTGTATTTAGAACTGTTTTGTTATTTTTTAAGAGTTGCTTAGCATTCCACATTATAGTGTTTCATAATTTACTTAACGTATGACCTACATGGCCATGTAGGTGGTTTCCGATCTTTGGCTGTATCAAAATTCCTTTATTAATGAAGTTATACAGTTGTATTTGCACACACAGTACATGTATAAGCTGTAGGAATAAGTTCTCAAAGTAGGCCGGGCGTGGTGGCTCACGCCTGTAATCCTAGCACTCTGGGAGGCCGAGGCGGGTGGATCGCTCAAGGTCAGGAGTTCGAGACCAGCCTGAGCAAGAGCGAGACCCCGTCTCTACTAAAAATAGAAAGAAATTATATGGACAACTAAATAGATATATATAGAAAAAAATTAGCCGGGCATAGTGGCGCATGCCTGTAGTCCCAGCTACTTGGGAGGCTGAGGCAGGAGGATCGCTTGAGCCCAGGAGTTTGAGGTTGCTGTGAGCTAGGCTGACGCCACGGCACTCACTCTAGCCTGGGCAACAAAGTGAGACTCTGTCTCAAAAAAAAAAAAAAAAAAAAAAAAGTTCTCAAAGTAGAATTGCTAGGTAAAAGAGTACATGTACCAAATTTTAATAGATACTATCAAATAGCTCTCTGTAGAGTTTGTTTATTATTATTTCAAAGTATTGTGGGGGCGCAAATGTTTTTAGTTACATGGATCATTTTTGTAATGCTTGAGTCAGTTAAAAGTGTGCCTGATGCCCAGATGGTGTTTATTGTACCCGTTAGGTAGGTTTTCACCTGTCCCCTCCTCCCCCCCGCTTGATCTCCTTTGAGATCTACTCCCAGTTCATAGTCCCAACCATATAAGAGAGAACAAATCTCCTGCTAGTTTACTGATCAACAGTTTCCAAAAATTTTGTCAATCTAATAGGTAAACAGGTGATTCATTAAAATTTCATATGAATCTGCATATTTATTATATGTGAAATTAAATTCTTTTCTTCTGTTTAAAAATTATTTTTATGTTTTCCTGCCAAGTCTAGTCTTATAATTCACTCATGTTGGAATTATGTTTATATAGCCTTGTTAATTGATTTGGAGGAGCTTTTTACATATTTTATCATTAAGTCTTCCTCACTGATTTTCCAAATACGTTCCTCTAGTTTGCCATTTGTCTTTTGACTTTGTTTATTGTATTTTTCTATTAAAAAGTTTTTATATTTTTTATCAGTATCTTATGGCTTTTGAATTTTTTGCATTTCTCTCCTCATCTAAAGTAATATTTTTCATAAGCTTTATTCCAATACCTTTATGGTTTCCAATGATTTTTGTCATAAGAATGAAACAGAAATCTAATTTTATTTTTCCAATGGCTCTTCAGTTGTCATTTATTCATTATTTTCCCATTTATGTGAAATGTTACAGTAACTGCTTATAGATATGGATGCCGGTTTCTATTAGTTTCCACTGAACAACGTCAGTACCATTTTGTTATGAGTACAGCAGTTTTATAATATGCTATAACATCAGATAAAGCTAGCCCTTCCAACAGATTTTGTTTCTTAATTTTCCTAGATGTTCTAGCACATTTTTTACATATGTTGTACATTTTTTAATCAATTCCTCTAGCTATATTTTTCAAAAAACCTTATAGATTACTTTGTATGTCACTAACAGCTTTGAAAAACTGATCTTCCCGCTCAAAGCACAGACTATCTTTCCTTGTTTTAAGGTGTTCTTTTGTTGCTCCTTGTAGCAATGATTTTCTTCCTACCTGTATTTTAATATATATATATTGTAATGCTACAGAGTTTATATATTAATTTCCTGAAATTTCTTATAATATCCTTTCATGCTGAAGCTCTTGGTTTTTCCAGAAATATAGCCATCTCTTCTCTAAATAATGATAATTGTGCCACCTTTATGTTTAGAGACCATTGTTAAAGAAATAGATCTCATTTGGGAGCAGTGCTAGTTTAGAGTCATCACTCACTTGTCCTGGAGGGTGGTGGAGAGGAGTGAGTCCCTATGTTTGCAAGGGCCATCTCTTTCCTACACATCCTAATCTTACCTTAAGAGGTATTTTACCTGCACAGAAAACAGAGAATCCACTTATGAAAGAAGATTCATACAGTTATACTCTGAGTAAAATTCCTCGCACTGTGTCAACAAAAGCACTTCTTTGAGGCCACTTCTCTAGATATGAAAAAATGCATCCTTCTGAGACTAGAGAACTTTCATAAAGACATCTTTTCCTTTGTGAGGCAACATGCACAAAATAGCAAAATTTTTCACTTATGAAAATATGTGATGACATCAGCGAAATCTTCAAAATGGCTGGTGGATTTGACCACTCAGGGCACGGAAAGGCTGGCGGAGGATGAGGGACAACGTGCCCCAGAGTCGTCGTATCTGAGCCTGGCTTTATTTTAACATGGTGAGTTTGTTAGGGGAAGGCTGGGGAGCTCCGGTGGAAATTATCAAAGTAGAACAACAAGCCACCAGTCACTATCATTCAGTACCTTTTCCCTTTGAATTTCCCGCCAGACAATAGAACCACACTCCATTTCTTTTGTTCCTCTCACATTTCAGTCCTAGACACATACCTCATGCTCAACAAATGATTACAGATTAACCAGTAATGACTGCTTGCCTATTTCTCAAAAATACATGCAGTTGACCCTTGGACAACAGAGGGATTATGGGTCTGAACCTCCACCCAGTCAAAAATCTACACGTGACTCTTGACTGCTGAAAACCTTGACTACTGATAGCCTGAAAGCCTAACTGATAACATAAGCCGTTGATTAACATGCATTTTGTATGTTACATGTAGTATGCATGTGCTGTAGTCTTACAATACAGTAAGCTAGAGAAAATAAAATGTTATAAACAAAATCATAGGGAAGAGAAAATATATTTCGTATTCAATAAGTGGAAGTGGATCATCAAAAAGGTGTTTATCTTCATCATCTTCACACTGAGTAAGTAGCCTGGGGAGGAGGAGGAAGAGGAAGGGTTGGTCTTTCTGTCTCAGCGGTGGCGGAGGTGGGAGAAAACGTGTGGATAAATGGGCCCTCACAGTTCCAACCTGTGTTGTTCAAGGGTGAACTGCATACGTGTATCAATGCATACATGTTGGAGTTAAGGGGTAGGGTGCAGAACCGTGTAAAATATTATTTCACTCCACACATTCCATTTGTGATCACAGAGACAAAACCTGATTGATTTGACTAAACAGGTTAAAGGCAGCATGAAAATTAGAATCCCAGCACTAATCATTCCATCTCCATTGTCAAGTCATTATAACATTATATAATTTGGTTTATCAAAAGGAATTTTTTTAAATCTCTAATTCATTTTAACATAGCTAATATTTCTAAGGTACTCACTTAAATTTCCTAAACTAAGCTGTATGTAAGTGGAGATCATGTTTCACCATCAAAATGTATATATCTGTAGAACTTAGCTTTATAATTTTAAAAAACAGAATGTATCTATAACTTATGCTATTATTTTCTCTTTCTTAGAAACATGTGTCATCGTAGCTCACTGCAGGCTTGAACTCCTGGGCTCAAGGGATCTTCCCGCCTCAGCCTCCCAAAGGGCTGGGATTACAGGCATGGGCCACCCCACTCAGCCCTAACTTATGCTGTTTTTGAATTGATTACCTAAAGCCCAATATAAAGCTGGCAAGCAACATGATAAAATTAAAAGTGTACATAAAATGAAAGCAACGTAAAGATTGTAAAGATGTCTGGTCAGGATGCATTTGAAACAACTAAAGAAAGGAATTGGTTCTCTCTCCTAGTGCAGTTTGAAAAACAGTTACTTGTACACCTGTCTCGTACTTTATCCTCATAACCACAAGGCAAAACTCAACAGGATATGGTTTTTTTCTGATTGTTCTCTGCTTTGTAAAGTCTCACGGCTTTTGTTCATATAAAACCCACGGGGCCCTGAAACACCAGCGTCAAGAATAGGTAGCTGTTCTCTGGAAATGCTCTGTAACATTCCCAAGAAAGTGCAAGAATATCTGTGATGCAGGCAGAAAATGTTTTACCTCCATAGCTGACTGATTTAGTTGGGCATTTAGGTGGCCTTGGGTTAAAAGAAAATAGATTGAGGAAAAAGAATATGCTGTAGATTTTAATTATTTCTCTGCCAACCACACACCATGCACAGGAACTATAAAAGTTTATCATCTGATAAATTTTCCCCTTTCCTTGAAGTGTAAGCCCAGTTTTAACAGCAAATGTGTTCCAAGCTATCGGCTCCAAACTGTTAAAAAGCAAAGGAAGTTCAGGCAGAGGCACGATGCTTTGCACATGCTGCAACCTCTATGTTCCAGCAACTTTGTATTTGCAAAGAGCTACCCTCAAGTGGCTGGCCATGCTTAATCTGTGCAGGCTGGAACATCTCTAACTCCCCTCGTGTTGTTTCCTGTAACAAGGTTGAAGTTCCCGCTATAAGTGTAAGATTTAAGAAAATGAAAATTAGCATTAAAACTCGGGGCCTAAGCAAATCCACACTTCAGTTAACACGACACTAGTCAGAATAAGCTGTTCTGTTTTCCCTTTCCGTTCACAGTGATAGATGTATAGATTCATTAACATGTCAGAACACACACTTAGAAAGCAATATGCCAAGGTTAGCAACTCATTCAGTCACTTTGCAAACTTTCTTGGAAACCTATTATGATACAAGGCAGAACAGTATGAACTAGGAAAATTATGCTGGTGATATGCTCTAAGAAATGTAGTCCTCAATAAATATCTAATTCCATACTGTTAACCATTAACGTATGTCAGCTGTTCATCAACCTAATCAAATACAGGTTAATGTTACACTTAAAAAGAGCTAATAATAATAATGACCACAATTACCACCATTTATTTAGTGAGTGACCACCATAAGCCAATTGTATTAAGATATGTGTGTCTGTGTGTGTGTGTGTGCATACGTGTATATATTCTACTTCAATCTGATGTAATTTCACTCTGCTTCCATAGTAAACTATATAACTTCATGACAGCACCCCAAGTCCCTCTTCTGACAAGATTAATACATCCCTGATATGACCTTACCCTGTGACATGTCCTCTAATACCTCCTGACCACTCAAGCAGTCACACAGATAATTCCTGTTTGTTCTCCCAAATGACCCATGAAGGGGGAACTCAGAGCTGCCACTCGCAGCCAGAGGATCCTCCCCCCTGCCCGCCACCAGGCCACCAGCTGCCCTGGTCCCTGGCCTTGCCACCCGCACTCTCACCTCCCATGGGGACAGAGCCGGAATGGCCCGCAAGTGAAAGCTGTGATGGGAACTCGAAGTTGCACCCAAGTACAGACCTCTACACGCCACCCACTTAAATTGAGAAAGGGACATTTATATTATGCTTAAATAACAAGAAAGAGAGAGGAGAGGATGTGTGAGCAGGAAAAAAGAGGACGGCATCGTGCAGAGATAACAGGTCAGACTGTAAAGCACTGCAGCCCTGCGATGATGGAGCACCTGGTCAGGTCAAGGTGGCCTGTTCCACTAGATGCCACGGCAAGCCCCTGCCAGGGCGTTGCCACCTGTACCCATCCTGTGTCTTTTCTCATGGAAGTCAGGGATTTAGGGACTGTTGACTGAAATGCAGAGTCTGCAGAGGCGGGACATCACCTGAGCCACCTCCTCTCATTGTCCTCAGGGCCACACCTGTGGTGTCTGACGACACAGAAACCAGGGACTCAGTGCCACCACTCACAGGGTACATATCCCAGCTCTGACGGGATGGAGATGTCGGGGGGCTCTGGTTAAATTGCATGCTCTGGGGAAAAATTACAGATATCTGCCCCAAAAAAGTGACTACACTTTCTCAAGAAGAAAATGAAAGATCACTTGGAACCATGAATAAAGCTATGAGAATGGTCTTATCACATGTAAAAATGATGGGGTCTTAGCAGAACAGACATAGAAAATACTAGAGGCCGGGCGAGGTGGCTCACACCTGTCATCCCAGCACTCTGGGAGGCCGAGGTGGGAGGATCGCTCGAGGTCAGGAGTTCGAGACCAGCCTGAGCAAGAGTGAGACCCCCGTCTCTACTAAAAATAGAAAGAAATTATCTGGCCAACTAAAAATATATATATATAGAAAAAACTAGCCAGGCATGGTGGCGCATGCCTGTAGTCCCAGCTACTCGGGAGGCTGAGGCAGGAGGATGGCTTGAGCCCAGGAGTTGGAGGTTGCTGTGAGGTAGGCTGACACCACGGCACTCTAGCCTGGGTGACAGAGTGAGACTCTGTCTCACAAAAAAAAAAAAAAAAAATTATTAAAAAAAAGTCACAATGAAAGAAAAAAAAAACGAAAAGAAAATACTAGAAAATAGGGGGAGAGTGGGAGAGTATGACCAACGGCTTCTCAAAGCTGCGAAGACATTCGACCCTGGGTAGCGGTCAACCGGTCACCGCTATCCCTTAGCCTGTGTGCAGCCCCCCAAATACAAGGAAGTGGTTTTACAAACTGTCCCCAAATTGCTGCGAGGCTCCCAAACGGTGCCTCAACGACCGGCCACCCGGCGTTTGCCAGGACATGGCACCGAGACAGGGAGTCCTCGAGCTTCCCGTTCCCGCTCCCGACAGAGCAGCCCGGCTCCGTGTTGGGATTTCACATTTGGAAAACACGGTTCAACTGTGGGAGGATGTTCGAAAACCGTTGGCTTAGGGACAATGTCATCAGAAAGGTTTTGGGGAAATGAATATGCAAATCCCCTCACACACATCTCGGTACCATGTTCTGCGTGTGATTTAGCGCCGTGAGTCATCCCAGCCATTCCCAGAGCTTATTTATAAATCTCGTGACAGCTGCAGTTTGGTAGAAGTTATATAAACTTATCCGTTAGAGAGAGACGGAGAGAGAGAAAAAAAAACGTCCTCCTCAGACATCGCGAAATGTGGGGATTCTCCATTTTACAACAAAAATGGGAGGCAGGGAGGGGCGAGGGCAGGTGGGAGGGTTCACATGTTTCATGGCAACGGGTGAGGGTTTGCTTTAGCGCAAAAACACAAATTTTGGGTCCACGTGAAAAACTCTAAAAAGAGTAAAAGAGTTTATGTCTGCGCTGAGAGTGAACGGGGACTCCCCCAAGAATAGAACTGTGAGGAACTGTGGTGCGTGAGAACTAAATTGTGAATAAATTTCTGTTGCTTATGGGTCAAAGAGAGAATCTGACACGTGGAGATTCGAACCCAGATCCTTCCGGATTCGCCTCAGCGCTGAGAGGTTCGGCGTAACCCGGGGCACGTTCACGCGCACGCACCGCGGGAGTCTCGCGAGAATCCGGGCGCATAAAAGGTCCGGAGCCGGAAGTGCGGTTTGGAAAGTGGAGACTCGGGCGGAAGTGCGGAGTTCCGGTAGGTTCTGCTGTTGTTACCTGCGGGGAGGCAGGTGGGGAGGAATTCTCTGGCTGCTTTTTCTCCCTCACGCGCCGTCAAGGGCAGCGCCCGTCACCGCGGCTTGTTTTCCCACGACTTCCTGTCCCACTTTTCTGAATGTCTGTTTCAGCTTCTGCTTCTCCGCCCTCATGTCGTGGCCCGTGTTTCCTGTTGAAATTCACGAGAGAAAGATCTAACTTGCCCAGCTAGGACTTGTCGGGGGCAGAGTTTCCGCTTGTCAAGTCACCTCCCGGGGGAGCCCACCTGGTCCATGCCCACCTGGTCCCTGCCCGCCTGGTCCCTGCCCACGTGGTCCGCGAGGAACGGAGGAGTCACGTGGCACAGACCGCGGTCCCCTGTCTCTGGACTCACCTGAGTGACCTCCCTTGGCAGGGGCTGGAGATGGGGCAGTTCCCCTCGGACAGACCCATGTCACGGGCAGCCTGTGTCACGGAGCGGTGGTGGGAAACAAGTGTCAAGAGGGCAGGGGACGGGACAGGGACCAGACCCGAGCGCCACGTGGGAGGGTACAGCCACCAGGCACCACAGGGCCTGCATCGAGGCCAGAGGGAGAATCCACGTGCTCCGGGAAACACTTACATGGACAGTCCTGAAGGGGTGACAAACGTGCCCCTAGAGTCTGCTCATTAACTGATGGAAAAATAGATGGATAGATAGACAAGCACAAAACAAAGATTTCATGTTGGACCTAAGCGACAGCTAAATCCCTTTATCCTCGTCGTGTGTCCCCACCTCCGATAGCAGGGCCTCGTTGATTTAGCACCGGGGCTGCGCAAAGCTCACCTCCATCAGGCATATACTAAATAAGAAAATAGATAAGGGAAACAGAGAAATGCATGTTAAAATATCAACTTTTCAATGAAAGAAGATTTTGGTAACCATAAACAAATCCATTTGTATAACTTTTAAATGAAATCTGTTATATTAAATAGAAAAAGTAACAGTTTAGAAAATGAAGAAACATACAGATAGATAAAAAGTGTACTTTCTTCACAAGCTAAATCTATTCTTGCTTTTGGAAGGAACTGCCAGTTGATTCTTAATATCCACTCCCTTTTTTTGCTTTAGTGGCAAGAATTTAATTTTGGTGAAGGTGCTGCCACCAAACTGTAAGATTATAGTTAGTGTGGTCTTACAACCAGATTTTAGTAATAATCTATAGAGGAGGAGAAGTACTGTGTCCACCTTTCAGGAAGTGTTCTCACTGGAAATTCGTGGCCGCCTTCTTGTTTTCACCCTGTTGTTGCACAGACGTAACCACACTCAGCAGCTGTGCCAGGTACCGCAAGGCCATCTTCGGGTTTGGTGATTCACTAGCAGGACTCGCCAGACCCAGAAAAGCTGTCATCGTGTGGTTTATTACAGCCAGAGGATACAGATGAGAACCAGCATAGAAAAGGGGCGGATAGGGTGAGTGTAGGAGCTACAGGGATGAGGTAGCTTGCTGTGGTCTCTTTTAAGGAGTGCAAATCTCCATCCTTTGGACTCTGCCCTCGTGACATAATGACTTCCCAAAGCCCCCACCTCCCAACGCCCGTCACCTTGGGGGTTTCACATGGAAATTTGGAAGTAATGCAAATATTCATACACAGCACTCAGCTTAAAGCTTGCAGATGAGTGATACAGAGGGAAGCTTTCTTCTGCAGAGCTGTAGGGCAGGGAGCGGCGTGCAGTGCAAAGCAGAGAGGAAGTGGGAGGCTCTTGGAAGAAATATTAAAGTATTAATGCCTCAAGCCTGAGGTAAGCTACTTGGAAACTATGAAATGAATTTGTTCAATCGGTTGGAAAAGAAACACATTTCTCCAGAATTCCTTTTGGGGAAAGCGTGGTATTCTATCCGAAGCAATTCCTCGGCTGATCCTTTGGAGTAGAAGCTCAGACCCTGGGGCGCCTACATGGAGGCAGATCGCCTGAGACAGGGGAAGCATTTGTTGTTCCTGGGAAGGAAGGTGGCAGAAGAAAGTGTGGAAAGTGGCTCTGAGAGATGATAAAGACCACAAGCTTCAAAATGAGACACGCGCACACACACTTTCATGTAGGTTGCTAAACTCACAACATGCTCGAAGTTAACAGCTGGTCCTCCAGGGACAGGAAGGGTAGCGCTCCGTGTGCACATCACATTGACATCGGTCCCCAAGGCAGGCAGGCCCTGAGTGGGGTGCAACAGAGGCAAAGGGAAACATAGGGAGCACTTTGCAGAAGCTGGAGGAAGAGCGCCATGCTGCCACAGGCCGAGAGCCAATGTCAAGTTCTGCCACGGCTGGGAGGGGAGGAATTTGCAGTGGTTGCCAGGCAACACCTGGATACCACCAACATCAGCAACATGGCAGCGGGGACGTCTCCGGTTTCCATCACTGGGACTTGTGGTTCATGTCAGCGTCCACACTCATTAATGCGACCCGCATCCCATTTGAATCCCATTTGCTTTGGATTCACTAAGCTTTCCGACCACTTTTGCTATTACCTTTTTAATCCTTTACAGCATAGAATACCCTTTGTCTTATGAAGGAACATTCATTTTTTTTTTCCCTTTTTTTTAAACACACGGCAGTTAGGCATACAGGGACATTCATTTTTATCATGTTCACAATGACCAGATCTACTCTAAGTACCTGGGGAGTACACTATTTTCATTGTTGGTGGTCGTTGTTATAGTCAATTTAATTTACAAGATGTTTGTGTATAGATTTGTTTTTCTACATGATACACAAGCACTGGAACTGATTAAATGACACAGTTGTTTGGGGATCATGTGTATGACAGCCAGTCTATGTTCTCCTGATCACTCTATTTAAATTGCAGCTGCCCAATTTCCAGCTCCGACTGTGTCATTCTCTGTCTCCTTTCCTTCTTTTTCCTTTTTTCTCCATTGCACTTATGACAAATGACATTCGATCTATTTTACTGATTTATTTATTGTGCATTGTCTGTCTCACTCCACCAGATACAGGCTCCATTTCAGGTAGAAAATTTTGCCTATTTTTCACTATTATATCTCCAGTGTTCAAAACAATGCCTTACATGTAGTATTTGTTCAAAAATATTTGATGAGTGAATGAATATTTGTTAAATATTATTTTCTAGTTAAAATATGATGTAGAAAGTTAAAAAAAGGAGAAACTCTGAAAATACAAAAGAAGTTTTAAGATTCCATGTCAGCAAAAGATCATCTTAACAAATATGTACCAAAGTTATGATCAATGGGTAGAAAGCTTATAGAATAGCATCACTGTCCCTACTTATCTTTAGAGATAGAAAAATGCTGAACTTGTCCAACACTGAAACAAATTTAGGGCACAAGACAGCTTGGCAAAAACATTCTGCAAATTCTTTTCTTATAAATAGTGCAAAGAATTGAGCTTAAAAAAAAAGTCTTTTTTTAAAATCACACACAAAGAAATGAGTTACAAAGGGTTGAAAATAGTGTCACTGTTTTTAAAATATATTTAGAAAGCTGATTCTTTCACATAAATTACATAGTAAGTGGAATGACTGTGCAAGTTCTAACGCAATTCTAAAAACAATGTCCATATTGTTCTTTAAGAAACAAGCACAGTCTCATTCAAATGACGGAATTTTATGCAAACCGAATACTTTAACAAAAAGATAAAAATACACTTTTTTTTTGCCAGGACACTCGTCTGGCATGTCTAAAAACACTTTGCGAAATAAGAGAACAAGATGACACAATCAGCTGCTTCTGAAGTGAACGTTTATGTCTAAAACACTATAACATTGTTTTGTTTAGTTAGAAAACTAAAACGCAGTGGTATTTTCCAAACTTTTATTCCAGCATCTTTAAAAAAAATAGTTTTACATAATAATAACAACACTCTACCGAGACACGAATATTATTACTACCATCAGCTTCCCATGCTAATACAGATAAAATAATGAAATACAGCCTTTCAAATTTGGAGCATCAATTATTAATATTATTTCTCAGTATTTTTTAAATGTCCTTAGACTTACGTAATGGGTACTTTTCAAACCATTTTCAAAATCTCTTATTTGTTCCTGGGCTCGAACAGCCTAATACGTAGGCAAAGTAGGGAATTGCTTAAGTGCCTGTGATTTGAAAAGTCTCAGAATTGCTCAGTAATCCCCACCTATACAGAAACTCTTATCTGTTAACCAAAGCTCTTTCAGTTGCAAGGCCCAGAAACTCAACTCACACCAACAGGGAAAAAACAAGGCTCACTGTCTCACATTAACCAGAATGTCCTGTGTGTGTGTTTCTCTCTCTCTCCCTCTCGTGTGGGGGGGGGGGGGCGGATAATCATTCCCACTTATTCCCTCTTCTCTCTCTCTTTTCCTTTCTTCTTCCCTGTATGCCTCGCTCCCTCCATATCCTAACAACATTTCAAATCTCAGGGAAAAATAAAATACTTTCAGGTTCATTAAAGATGTGAATTAAAACATGCTGGTACCTTTCCCCCTTAAGAGCAACCCTGGATGAAGTAGAGAGAGAAATAAGAGAAAAGTACAGGAAATCCCCAGGGGAAGAGGCTGTCTGAGTTGTGTTGAGAAGGGGCAGAAGAGCAGCTGCCTTCTGCTCCTGCCCCCTCCCCGCCCCCCCCCCCCCCCCCCCCCCCCCCCGCCGTCGCAGGAGAGCTCAGCAGACTCAGAGTGGCCACCAGGTAGGGGAGCCACAGGTAGGGCAGGGCAAGCAGGCGCCCCGCTGACAGTCTCTTTAATACACGGCACTTGGAAAACTGAATATATCCAGGTGCTGAAGAATGAAATTGGACCCTCATCTTACACCATACATGAAAATGAACTCAAAATGGATTAAATCTCCCATGTAAGACCCGAAGTTATAAAATGTAAACAAATATAAAACAAAACGTAGAGAAATAAATTTTGACCTCGGTCTCGGCTATGACTTTTTGAATATGACTCCAAAAAGCACAGGCAACAAAAGCAAAAATAAACCAGTGGGACTACATCTGGAGCCCCATGGAAAGCGTGGCCCTAGGGGCCGTCACCGCGCCTCCTTGCTGGGACCGATGGCCTCTGCTCTCTTTGGTCAGATGGTGCCTACGCGTCCTTCCTGGCATAGCTCCAGCATTATTTCCTCCAAGAAACTTTTCCCGATCTCTCTCACTAGGTCAAAGCCCCTAGAATAGTCTCTCCTGGTGCCTTGTACTACACATGTCGTGATCTCAGTTTCACATTTCTTAGTGAGACGACTTATTCCCATCTCTCCGCCGCACTAAAGTGTAAGCTCTACGAGGACAGACTGCCATCAACTGTGCTCCCACTTTTTCTCCTCCAGTCAGTAGAGGGCTTGGCACATAGTGGGCACTCGGTAAATCTTTGTTAAATTAATTAGCAATATTGACAGATCCATAGATCTGTATGATGAGATGGCACGGCATGAGTGGCGACCCCTTTGGATTTTAAAAATAAATGGTTTTAAGTCTTTGAATTAGTCCTTAAATAGATTTCTCCTCTTCTTTTAACTCAGCTTTCTTTTTCTGGTACCCGTAATAATTTTTTATTAGACATCTTGGGATTCATATTCTAAGTTTCTTATCTTTTCCCCATGCTGTTAGATCTCTTTGTATCTTGGGCTACTTTCTGGAAGATTTCTTTGAATTTATCTTAACAATATATTTTTTATTAGTTATGCATTTTTAGTATATAAGCATGCTCTGATTGTCCCAATGTGGGTTTTTTCACGGATAAACATTGTCTCCTTTCAAGTTTTCTTCTGCCCCTTGCATTGCCTCTGTTTTCTTTTAATTCCATTTCCCATTGATTTGCTTTTGGTTCCCGCATTTCATCTTGGAGGCTTCTCAAAAATGTTTAATGATTATTTTTGGTTTATTCATCTTTAAGAGAAACTAGCGGGCAGATTGGAAGTTCTGCATGAATAGGTACATTTTGTTTAGTGGAATCCTGCCAATTTGTTGAGATATCCCCAAATGTCAGTAGCCATCTGTCTTTCCTTGGGAGCTACACAATTTCTCCAAGGAAGAATCTGCTGAGTAAACTTTAATCTACCAGCAATTTTGTGTCAAGAGGCACAAATCCAAAAGGTACAATACAGCTGAATCATTCAGTGTGTGTGTTTCCACCAAGTCTCTTTTTGGTAGGGCAACTCTTGCTTATACTCTGCTATTCCTTCTGACCTCGGCCTGGAGTCTCTTGGTTTCATTTCCCCCAAGAAGAGACCTCCAGATTCCTGCCAAAGTCAGAGAGGGGCAGAAAAGTCTAACTGACCTTTGAGTTTCAAACATTCCTTTGTTTTCAGTCTTCAATTCGTGTCTTTAAGAATTTTCATTACAATTATTACCACTATCTTTTTGGGCAAAAAAAAAAAAAAAAAAAAAAAAAAAATGCTAAAGGAAGTGATTCTGTAACTTTTCTAACGACTTTATTCTGAGACTAAAAGTGCCTTTACAGTCAATAGTCATTCAGTGGCACTGTCCTCCCTATGGCTACAATGACTAGCTGTTAACACCCGGTATCCACAGAAGGTGGGTTGTTTCACATCTTTCCTTAGGTACTTCTTCTCTGACAGTAGGTACAATGTATGCATTTAGGTTTATGCGACCCGATAAGGAAAGCCACTGTAGCTAGGGTATTATTTTTTTTCTTTGAGAATCAACATGGACCACTGAGAAAAAAAATATCAGATTGGGAACAAAAAGACCTAAGTATTAATTCTCACTTTCTCAAAATTTTTAGCTCTGTGCCTTTAGACAGCTCCCTTAACTTTCCTGGGCAGTTTTTTTTTTTTTTTTTTTAATCTTTTTATTTGCTTTTTTTTTTTTTTATTCTTATTTCAGCCTATTGTGGGGCTACAAAAGTTTAGGTTAAGTATATTGCCCTTGTCCCCCCCCCCCCCCCCCCCGAGTCAGAGCTTCAAACGTGTCCATCCCCTAGACAGTGCGCATCGCACTCATTATGTATGTAGTTTTCTAATCTGTAAAATGGTGAGACTGGATTAGTGATCTCTAAGGTCCTTCCTGTTGTCAGCATCCTAGGATGGAGTACAGTGAGGTGACTGAGTAAACTGCAAGGAGACACTGGCATAGTGACCTCCGTGAAGTCATACAATGGGCACTGGTATCACCCCGTTTCCCAGATGGGGACATAAGGAGCCGCCAAGTGTCACAAAGACAGTAAGTGGCAAAACCAGCACTGCCAACCTCAAGCGTGATCTCCACATGTTACGCTGCTGTCCCTGCTGGCCAGGCTCTGGGCGTGAGCACACTCGCCTTGTAAACAGATACATCCGAGGAGTTTATTAAAGGCCAAAATTAACTAAGGGTTGAGAACCAGTAAGTACTGGATCCAGCGCTCCACAGTTCTTCATTCCCAGTATCACTTTTAGATTTCAGAAGTAATTTTCATTTCACAACTTAACTCGTCACATTTGACTACACTTCTGTGTTAGTAGAAGTCAAACCTACGTGTGTTACGTCTAATATTCCACAAGGTTCTGACTAGACTACATAGTTAATGCCAATGTCTAAAATGACGGTATCCCACAATTATTTTACAACTCTTCTGTATTTGGATTGGTCCACAAACTTGGAACACCAACTGACATTGAGGTTTGGTTTTCTATCCACACAAAGCAACACATCCTTCTCCTGTGTAATGTCCTAGTGTCCCAAACCTTAAAGGGACACGAACCACTCATCCGTCGGGAATCCCATATAGATCTGTAGTCCTTTCAGAAGTCTTGTCACAGTGATGGGTTCGTGTCCCTCCTTGTCTCGGATGACTCCCCTTCCTGGGGCAGAAAGATCACATCCTCGTTCCCTCTGCTACTCCCATTAGGCTTTAGAAGTTCACAGATAACCTTCTTGAACTGTCCGTGGTGAACATTCAGCGTAGCATCACCTTCTCTCCAAAGAGAAATGACCTCTGTCCTCAGAACAAAGCGCTCACGCCTAGAAATGAGTCACCGGAGAATGTGATCTTCCCCAAGAGTCTAAGCTGTCCATGTCACAGACGCGAATTGTCATCGAGAATTCACTGAAGCCAGCAGTACATTGAAACAGAGCACTTCATCCCACGCCCCCGTGAACAATTCCCAACCACAACTCAGATCCTTCAAACGTCATGTCTTTCCTACGAACAGAAAGTGGTAAATAAAATTATACAGTAAAATTTCAAATTTTCACCCTGTGAGATTACCTAACAATATAGCAAAGTTTTTGGCTTACAAAGACCGAACTGTCTAGAATGATGAGTGATAAAGTGACTTGAGACAGTCACTTAACAAAGCACCCAGGATCTGTTTCCGCCCAGTCTCTGCTGTTCCCCTGCGCGAAAGCCTCAGCCCCGGGCTCCACCCAGCCCCCGCAGTGCCCTCTGCGTCATGGCGGCAAAGTGCCTGGGGAGGGTGTGAAAGCCACGTCCTAGTGTCCCAGCAAAATCTCCTTCCACCTCGTTAGCGCCACCTGCCTTACTTGCCCATCCGCCAGCAGCTCTCTGCTGAGAGTAACGTGACCACTCCTGAAGTCAGTCCAACCCCATTCAAACCCTGTGGCTTTGGATGACTATTTCCCAAGCTATCGGTGACAGACCATTTGTGGGTCTATAGATGATAGACCATTTGTGGGCCATACACTCAATACAATGGGCTGCAAGAATAGACTCATGTAAAGACAAAGGAAAAAAAGAATAGACTAAAACAGAACAGAGATAGAAATATCAGAGTGCATAGCCATGAACAACATTTTTCGCTGAAGCTTGCTTAGTTTTTTTACATAAATGTATATATGATGGGTCGGGAGCGATGCAATTTTTTTTTTTTTCTATGAACTGTAGTGGAAAAGTGTGAAGGGCGGTACTTAGAGGAAGAGAAATTTGACTTCTCCCAAGAAAAATCAGGTGTCAGTTGGAAATGGGAATGAATGCTGGATAGCAGCCAAGAGATAAATATATACTTTATGGAATTTATTTGCTACCTATTGATTTATAATCTTTCTAATATGTAAATTATTTGCTTTTTTTTTTTTTCTCTTACTAAAGTTTGCCAGAGTAAGAGCAATAGCAGTTTGACAGATGTTTTCTGTGAGTTTGGGAAAGCAATATTTTTTAAAGGCCATTTAAATCTGTCATTTCTGGCATCTGGAGTAAGAGGTACGTTTCCCCAGGCAGCAGGACCTTCAGTTCTAAGGGCCTCCTACCTGCTCAAATACCAGGTGATTACTTAACAATCCTGGTCATTTTTATTCTTGGTGGTTATTTTGATTTTAATCTAGAGACTTCCCCACAACCAGTCTCTGGATAGTGTCTAAAAAATCATTAGGAGGCAGAATGCAGCTGGTTTGTTGGGGGGTTGGTAGGGGGAGGGGTGTCTACAAAAGGCCACAGACAGAGCTCAGGGCTGCAGGACATCAGAGGTCCAAGCAGACAGCAGTAGAGCTTGGTGGCCAATGTGTGGGATTATGGGAGTACAAACAAAGAAACTAAAGGACCAGGAAAATTATTAAGATGTCACTTAGATTATTAAGGCAGAAAGCACTTAATAAAACCAGGGCTCTCGAGGCACAGCTGTTGTCAGGAACCAGAAAAAAAGTCTTAACCTGCTCGAGGTCAGGGCAGACCTAGGAGAAAAGACCCCAGAGTATTGGACTAAGTATGTAATCTATTCCAGAACCTGTCTTAAAAAGTGAGCTCTGTGAGATTTCTGCTTCTGGGAATATAGACCATTAATTCTGGGGACTTCCAACTTTTAAAGAGAAGACAAATTTCGTGTAAAATTATCACATATTCAATGGTGGCTACCAATTCAAAACCGAGGAACTGTTCACTTTAAAGTTACAAGTTACAGGATTCAGCTGTATAGACTGCACATTCAAGAGCAGAAATTAAAAGAGGTTGTTACATCTAAAAAAAAAAATCAGTAAGTTGCATAGAAATAGATTCACTTTTCTAATATAAGGAAAAAATTACTTTTAAATTAGGATTACAAGAAAAAATACTTATATTTGTGGCAAATGTATAATTTGGCAAGGGAATATGAGATTATTATCAGTTGGTTACAGATATTTTTAATATAGCCGTTTAGGGTAAGTATATTTAACTAAAATAACTAGATAGTCAATAAAGATACTGCCCGTTAAGAAGTAACAAGAAATATCCGAGTCAGGTGAAAGATAAGGCCAGATCTGAAATCTGACAGTCAGCTCACAGAATATGGGTTATAGATTTTTCTAGAAGCTGTTCAAATCCACTATGGGCATAGAACGTTCTGGACCCGAAGAAAAGTGTCACGGACATCAGGTGCTCTCACTGTGTGTGACACTTAAGTCTGTCGCTCTTTCTAGTCAAACAAAGAACAACGAACACATTCCTCTGTCCTAGACATGGAAAACTAATTTTCTTTGAAAATGACTGAAATATTCTGAGATTAAACTTTTTCCTAAGTTTTGTATCATTTTCAGGTATGGTATAATATAAAAGTCATACACCAAGGAACGGAAGCTAAATGGAGCAGGGCATTCCCATAAGAACACTGACTGAGCCCCGGAGGATTTGCTTGTATATCAGATTATAATGCATTTCCACTGGCTCTGAGCTCACCACCATATTAAAATCAGATTGGACACCATCACCATCATTTCATGTCCCGCATTATTTTCTGAGTGGTACTGTCTTTTATCACAGAAATTGTTGACAACTCACCTTTGAAAAGATAGGATGCCGTTAAAAGAAATGTGATATAATGAAATATTAAAACTGTGAGCCAACGTGAGATGGTCACTTTGACAATGTCTGAGAGATATACACTGTGCTTCGTTCAATTTTGACACAAATTCCCTTTGAATTCGCCAGGGTACCCCGGGTGCCTCAGCTCCGAGTTTGGGAACTGTGGATTTTGACACTAATCTCTAAGGAGAAACACTGCAGGTTTCTGAGCAGAGGAACGACCTAACCAAAGCAATGTGATAAGACTTGTTGAAGATCGAAAGACAGATTAGGTTGAAAGATAAAAAAAAGAAGGCTAAAGCATAGAGACTCAGAATAAGGTATTTAATTTTGCTAAAATATTTTTTGTAATAATTGTTCTTCAGGATGTGTGAAAAATGCTCGTGAATGGAGTGCTTTGAGTTGATTGGCAAAAGTAGGGGCCTGGCATGAATGACAAAAAAAAAAAAAACAAACATCATGCAAGAAGCACTGTCTTGGGTTAGAGAATGTGACTTGGACAGAAGAAATATTAGAATGTAAATAACATTGCAAATCCCTCATTATCCTGAAAGTGCAAGAAAAGCCAGAGCTCAGCTTTCTGCAGCCTTCCCACGTGGAGTGCACATTTGCTGAATGAGCTAGATAGCACAGAAAGCGCCATTAAAAATAATGTCTCGAGAGCCAGTGTCATTTAGGGTACAGAAAGATGACCGGATTTCTGCTTTTCTGTATGATGCCCCCTTTTAAGAGGAACCATTTGCTCTAATACTGGCAGAATGTGCTAGACTCAGAGTTTCAGGCGGCCAGGGTCAGGGGGAGGGATGTCAGAGGGAATAGGGATGGCTGCTGCTTGCTTGGCTTTCAGGGGAAATTTGAGGCTTAAGAAATTTGTATAAAAGGATTTTTAGAAACGTAGCACTAAACTTAAATATGCTCTACAAATAAAATACCCTCTACGTTCTGTAGCTAAAAATACCTTTTAATAAGGATATTCAAGGATGATACCCTAAGAACAAAAAATAAAAATCAGTTTTACCAGAAAAAAACTGGAGACCAAGATTCAGGAAACGTGGTTCTAGAAGCAGCTCTGGGGCTTATACGCTGTCATCTCAGACAGATCACTTCGCTTTTTTTGAGTGTCATGCCTTTGTCTATAAAATAATAAAAGGATTTGTATTAGGACTAGAGGTCACAAACTGGCTGCTCTAGGCTGGCTATGACATGCAAACAACTGTATTTTGCTTGGTCCACTATGTTTTCATTCCTTTAGTTTGAATTAATTTTCAGTGCTATAAAGAGTTTTCACATAAAACTCTAGGTATCTGTCTGGCTTCTTTTGAACACTCATCCTAGGTTCTTCCTCGAAAATCAGCAAGACCGAGGTCACAGTTGCCCTCTTTGGAGAGGTCACACACTATAAATGGAACCCAAACATCGTTGTTTGATTATGCTGTTAGTCTGACCCTTGTAGGATTTGAGTTTATAACCCCTGATGTATGTGATTCCTGCTATATGGTTCGAACGTGTCCCCCAAAGTTCATCTGTTGAAAACTGAATCCGTAGGGCAACAGTGTTGGGAGGTGAGGCCTCATAACAGGGGATTATATTTTGGGTCCTCCGCCCTTAGGAATGGATTAATGCCGTTACTGAGGGGACGGGCTAGTCATCTCGAGAGTGGGCTTGTTATAAAAGCTAGTGAGACCCTCTACTGCTCTCTGCTCTTCCACACTCTCCTGCCCGTCCACCACGGGATGATGCAGCTTAAAAAGGCCTTTATAAGATTCAGGTCCCTCAACCTTGGACTCCCCAGTGACCAGACCGTAAGAAATTTTTCATTATAAATTACCCAGTCCGATATATTCTGTTATAGCAGCAAAACACAAACCAAGAGAATTCCTAAGCTCCCAAAATTTCAGGGTACCCTGAATGTACACCAAAAAGGCTGGAATGTGATTAGGTATGTTTGTGCATATATGTGCAGATTTATTTAATTCCGTAAGTAATTTATTATTTTGATTATATATCATTTTCTTGATCAGAAAATGTGGCATTGCTTTGCAATCTTTTCACTATAAAATTTAACTGCCTCTATGATTATGTATGTTTGCGTGTGATTTTGTTGTAAGCAAACACAGACATGTTTTGGAAATAGAATGAATTATAGGTATTTAAGTAGGTGAAATGCACAGAACTTGTTTTATGAGATAAGCAAACTTAAGTGATGTGCTGAATCACACGTATCTTCACAGTAAAGTCACTGAAACACCCCAATACCGCGTGTGTTTTATATAGTGCTCTGAATCCACGATGTTAAATATGAAGTGGATGGTGCTTGAGCTAGGAAATATAAGAAGGAATTATCTTTTCACGAATATTTCAGTAAATCATCAATAAACCATTAGCAATTAGCCACGAAAATGCTGTACACACATTTAAAACATTAACAGACATTTTCAAAGAAAAAAATGTATAATTTACATGTCTAAAACCGGTTATTTCTGCATTTTAGCTTTTATTCCAGGATATGTCCATATGGACTTAGATTTATAGTTGCGGTAATAGTGTACATAAAATTTTGATTTTTTGCTATTTAACCTGACATCACACTTTTCCGTGTTGAACCATTTTCATAATTTTTACTTAAAGACACTTTAATATGACATTACTCCTTGATTTAATTATTCTCATGCTTTTATATTAAATTTATTCTACCTTTTTATTATAATCATTGCTGTAATGAGCCCCTTTATATTCAAAGGTTTTTTTTTTTTTTTTTTTTTATCTGAAGAGTTTCTTTGGAGTAAATTACCAAGAGTGGAATCATAGAGTCAAAGACTATTAACTTTTCTGTGGTTTATGATATATAGCACCAAAGTGTTTTCCTAGAAGTATATGAATTCCCATTTAATCTCCCAGCTTTATTGGGAACTTGCCAGCATTAAGCTATTATCATTTTTAAAGTTGATGCTAATTTAAAAGTTGTTAAAATTACCCCATTATTGTTTAAATTTGCATTCCTTTGACTATTAGTAATGCCTAGATTTTACCATGGGACTTGGTTCACTGAATCAAGCAGTTAGATAATCAATTTTTATTTCCCTAAATGAAAAGAAGTGAGATGCTCTCGTAATGAGTACTAACACCATGGAAACGCTAGAAAAAGAGAAGAGATTGAGAAAGAACATCCTCAGATTATCCCAGTATGCAAGACTATAAACATAATCATTTGTCATGAAATAATCCATCCACATGGAATTATTTTCTAGAAGTGACTCCTGTAATGGGGCATTCAAATATTCTAACTACACCCAATGGTTAAATAACCCTTTGCTGCATAGTATTTTCATTTAGTCCTGAAATAGTTCCATATACTTGAATAACAGAAATAAGATCCATTTAAATTTCTTTCTTGCGGCTGCCTTAAATAAATAAAGTACCTTTTTATTCACTGGGTTCACAAAAACAAGGAAACAACTCAGAAAATTTTAATGCAGTTCCATTTAGAATAGCAACAAGCACAGAATATTATTAGAGGAGGGAGAACTACTAAGGATGAGATATTTTCATTTGCCCCCACAAAGCCCTTACTTTCTGCTTTTTCTTCATGTGCTATTGCAGTTAGATGACTCTTAATCTACTTAATTGCGGCTCTGTATATTATCTCTCTGATTTCAACAACATCTATTTAACTAATTTTAACTATCAGGACTTTATGAGAGGAGTGTATTCCCTCCAAATGAATTAGTCACAGTAAAAACTCTTTGTAACGCCCCCAAATTATTTTTCTGTCTAGTTTGCTTTAGCCAAAATAACAAATAATAAATATGATATACTTAAGATAAATGTCATGAAATTCAGTTGAAAAAATAACTACTCAAGTATTAATATTAGTTATTGAAATTTATTCTCCATTTTCTTTAAAATAGTGCTTTGAAATGGACTGATGATGATAAATATATCTTCATGATGCTGAAAAGGAGGTAAGTTTCTGCACTAAGTATGCAATTTGCAAAAACTGTTCTTTATTTTTGTTTGACTAAATTTCTACGTATTTTGTCAAATAAAACTTAATTGCATTTTGGGAGAATTGTCAGTTACAACAAAGCTAGTTCCTGTAATTTTGTACTGCAGGATATGTTTTCTAGAAAAGTTAACACAGTAAGTATTTTACATGCCTTTCTGAAGAATATTCTCCCCCAAAATGTTATCTAATCAGGGTCCCATTTCATCAGCTAACATTATTTACAGTTAAAGATTGAAAGTATTAATAATAACAGAGTAGTCCATAACAGACACAGAATGTATGTTTACTGAGGAAGGGAAGGAGAGAAGGAAGGGAAGGAGGGAGGGAAGGGTATTTCAATAAACATGAATTTTGTATACAATAGATTAAATGAATAAATCAAATTTAAAAATATAATACTATCCCAGATGTTGAAAAGCCTTTTTCTTTTGATTAAAAAGAAAAGTAAGTTAAGTTTTGAATAAAATGAGTCATCTTTAATGTGATAAATACAAGGTATCACAAAAAATTACCCAAATACCAAAGACATTCCCATTCACACTTGAAGGAAGTCAAGGTTGTTGCCTATTAACACTAAAAACCAATATTACCCTGAAATTTCTTTCTAGTGTCAAAAATAAAAAAGGAAACAACTTACATATATTTCAATTGGAAAAGAAAGATCAAAATTATTATTTTATTATATGATTGTTTGTCTAAGAAACTTAAAAGAATCAACTATGAAACTGTTAATTTAAAAATTCAACAAAGTGGCTAGATAAAAATGCACAGAATTCAATACTTTTACTGTTCATATTACAATACAGTAACAAATTATTTTAAAAGACCTCCATGGACAATAACAATAAGATATATGAAATGTGAAAACACAAGCCTAATCTGACAGACACGATATGAGCAACTGTACAGTTTTCTAGCAATGGAATATACACTACTTAAGTTTTGAAACAAGTAAGCCTTTCAGGATCGAAATTACTTAATTGTCTTTCCCATTTGACCTTTCAGCACATCAGCGGAATCAAACACGAAAAATCAAAGGACCTCCACAACCCTAAACTTAAAAGCATCAGGAAACAGATTATATGCAAACTATTTCCCCGAGGCTGAAAGTGAGATCACATACCCTTCTTTGGCTTCTTTAGAAGCTCTGGATTCTTTGCCCGGGCACTGTCTGATAAAACAGCAGTCAGACTATGAATGATAACACTCAACAGAGTGATAAATTGGAGCTAGCTGTCCATTAAGCCACAAGTTAGTGTGCATTTATGAAGTTGATGATAAATGACCCTTTTCTGTATTAATGCATTACTTTGTTCACTATAATTATTGATCCCTAAAAGCCATCCTTTGTGCCAAAGTGCTTTAACCAGAGTGCCTTAATACAAAGTTCAGTAGTGACCTCATAAAATGACACACACAGGCAAAAGAAATATAATTAGAGGAGTTAAGTCACAGAGCAAAAATCTGAATATGACTTACACCGTTGGAAATCTTTCAGCAGAAATCCCACGTGAACAAATAATCTAAAGCTTGTAAATACTGGGTTCTGTCCACAATGGAATACAAGCCAGATCTCCTGCAGGGGTACTGCAACGATCAGTCATATAGCAGACATCAGAAAGTAGGAAAAAACAATGGTAATACGTTAAAATACATTTTTAGTAGACCTCAGACCAAGCCCTGAAATACTGCAAATAATGAATTTCGAGGGGAAGAAAGTGTCCCTTCATGGTACAGTCATTCTTCTTTATCTGATCAGGTATGTGGCACACTCAAATATGCATAAATCATGCTGTGTTTGTTCCATTTATACTACGTGTGGCTTCATAGGACCACTTGGGACATGGTTGACATCAAAGAGAAGAAATGTTACAGCGGTTAGACAAGGAAAGGTTCTATTGTATTCTTTTGCTAAAGGCACAGAATTCACATCTACTATCTATGAGGAGGAACAAGTTGCAAATGACTGTTGGAATTAGAAAGATTAGATACGATGTAACTGGAAATTTCATGCTCAAAAAATACCTTACGCTAGTAGACAACATGGCTTGGTAAGCATTATGAAACAAAAGTGTTTCAAATTTCTAACTGTTTGAAATTTACCCCAAGTAATATTTTATTAGGTAATGTAACAGTAGAGACAAATTCAATTAATCATTTTTTATGGGAAAAAGTCTTGCAATCCCACCCCTTATATACAATCAGCTTATTATATATTAAATATTTTTTTAATTTGATGCTATAGCTTAAGTGTTTATCCTTGAGGTTTTTTGTTGTTCTTTTACTGTACTTCTGTCTTCTTGTCAAGGCATTTCTTGGAGATCTGTTTTAAAGCTCTTATGAGAAGTATTAGAAGGAAATATATTGTAGAAGGCACATGTTGAACAATATTGTGTGTCTCATAAAGAAGTCAAATAGATTGATGAACTCTTTTAAAAGGACACTTGGAAAAATTACCCCAACTCTGCTGCTTTTTTTCAGTGCTATCTATTGAAATTATTTATCCACTTTCACAAAAAGAATGCTTCTGACATCTAACCCTGTAACAACCCTAGAGTCACTTTTCTTTTTTAACGTTTGGTATAAGTCAATATTTAAGCAGTGATAAATGTACTCTGAAATGTCGGTAAGCATATTTAATATTCAGATTTAAGTTATTCGTTATTTTAGCTATGCATTTTAGGAGACAAGAAAAATCATTTCCTTCTGAATTGGTAGCCAGTGACTAAAGCTGAAATCTCAAATCTAACTCAAGATCCAGGTTCCAGGCCGGGGGAGTACCAGGCTGGCAGAGGCAAAAGGAAGATTAATTTCCACCCAGTGCTTCTTACAAATAGCAGGTCTACATATTCGACATTATTCCCAAGACAACACTAATTATACTCTTCCTTCTTCCTTCCACATAAAAGCCTCAGGCTGAATGTCCTGACGTTTTTATATTTCTCCCATTAATACAATGTTTGATGAAAAATTCCAGTCTGATCTCTCCAGTGTAATACCTTGGGCACATGAGCTATAGACATATTTGGGACGTGGGAACGGGAGAACTCACAGTACGATTGGTCCCAGGCCTTAGATGTTATCTCAGATAACCATGTAAATTAGACTTGATTGCAAATCTACATCTTCCTTTCTTCGTCGGCATTAAAAAATAAAATTCTTTCATACTGTAGTTTGTTTTTTTATCTTTACAAAGGAATTATGTGTTTTCCCCTTGCAATTCAGTCAGGATACTATGGGAGGAGAAAGAAAGATGTTAATAAGAAGTAGTAATATATTATTTTATTTTTATTTTTTTTTTTTTGAGACAGAGTCTCACTCTGTTGCCCAGGCTAGAGTGAGTGCCGTGGCGTCAGCCTAGCTCACAGCAACCTCAAACTCCTGAGCTCAAGTGATCCTCCTGTCTCAGCCTCCCGAGTAGCTGGGACTACAGGCATGCGCCACCATGCCCGGCTAATTTTTTCTATATATATTTTTAGCTGTCCATATAATTTCTTTCTATTTTTGGTAGAGGTGGGGTCTCGCTCTTGCTCAGGCTGGTCTCGAACTCCTGAGCTCAAACGATCCGCCCACCTCGGCCTCCCAGAGTGCTAGGATTACAGGCGTGAGCCACCGCGCCCGGCCATATTTTAAAAATCAAGTTAAAATGCTACTCAGGAATTTTATAAGAATCTGCTGCCCCTCTGAAGCGTGGGGCTCCTACAGGAGTGAAGATTCATCATCATCATCTCATTTTAGTACCTCACTGGATAGTTTCATTTTATTATTCTCTTCAGGGCTCTTCAATCATTCCAGTTTTATTTTCATGTTTTCCTTCAGCAACAAAATCTTGCCGAAATAAAACCCGACGGTGGAATCATTATAGGATTTGTTGGCAGCGTGATCGTTAAGATTGTATGAGCACCATCTTCATCTCCACGATATTTCCATTCTTCTTCTAAGGGCGTAGCATAACATTAGTATTATACCTTTTATGGGAAGAAATGTTTTTCTATATGTCCTAAAACAGGAGCCAGGGAAATCACGCAGCACGAAGTCCCTCTGAAATTTTAGGCCAAAGATAGCACACATTGGTAAACAAAAGATGGCTTCAAGCTCTATAAGATTCATAGTTAACTATATTTATAGATTATAGTTTTTTCATCTATAGAGGTGAGAGTAGCTTAAACAAAATAACGACCGTGCCCCGAAGTATGGCACTTAAGGACTAATGGAATCAAAAGAGCCAGGGAATAAAAAGATACTTAAAATTCCTAAATATTTGATGGCTTCACTTTATAGATAAGGAAAGTTTAGAAAGAAGAAATAGGAATAGAGGATCCTGACCTTCAGAGTGCATGGGTCTCACTGAAAGTGACTGGTAAAAATGCAGCCTTCCAATGTCCCATCAAAGATGCTAATTTAGTAAGTCTAGGCAGAATTTGGGGAAATCTGCCTTTTAACAAATATTCCCAATGACTCTGACTCAGAGAGTCTATCTGAGAAACACTTAAATAAACGGGTAGAACTCTGGTCCCTGGACTCCAAATTCAATACTGTTTCTGCCGCACTACAAGGTCTTTGACTTTTATGGATTTTTCAAACTCAATTTTAAACAAGGTGCTATTGAGCCTGCTACTTAAGTTAGACACATCAAAACTCCAAAGTGTCCACTGAGTTTCGACCATGACTCACAGTAACTAGTCACTAGAAATGTCATCCTCTCTTCCAGGGAGTACTTTCCTCCACCTATTTAATATGTAGCGATACAGCAGCACTCTGTTTCCGTATTACTGAGGTTCTGGCTACAGAGAGGAATCGCGAAGATCTGATTGGTCAGATCCGAGCCAAGATCCAGGTGAGGACTCAAAAGGTGACCCTTGGGCTAGAAGGGAACCAACGCGTGGTGGGGAGATTTACAAGGGTAGCATCACCTTGTACAAGAACTGCCCCGGGAACATGAGTGATTGGCAGCATTTGATTTAACAACATTAAATGGGCTCTGGTTAAAAAAAAAAAAAAAAATGTTGCACTTCTCTGAAATTGGAAATTATTCTTAAAATGGCAAATCACTGAAATCTTTTACATAGAAACTTAGAAACTAAAACTGCAGCAAAATGGAATCTGGAGTCCTACATCAAATGCATGAAGCAATTTGTCTATAAAGAGGAAAAAAAATAAATTTCCCACCTTCTACCAGCTTCCTACTTAACCTCCTAGGGGCAGAGCCTCCTCCTGCCCGTTCTACATGAATGAATCAGGAAAGCAACGAAATCTAAAATTGTGTGCAGAAAACACTGTAGAAAGTTTCTTTTATTTTCAAAGAGTGAGAGAAAAAGCAGAGTTGTTTCGCTTAGGATAATTATCAGCTGTTTGCAATTTAAATAAGCACAGAGCTTTTTATTCTTTACTTTAATTATCTGGCATGTTTTTAAAATGCCACACTACCCCAAATAAAAGTTCCTTTTCACAAGAACAAGAATGAGAGTAGTTTTTCCAAAGGAATGAAATGACCAAAGTTGGAGGCCTCATTTTACCACCAGTGTGAACCTCCAAGAGCCTCAGCTGCTTCACTTGTGCATGGAATCATCTAAGAGTTTAAGAATTGGATTATAAAGGTATTTGCAAACCATAAAGTCAACTTCTTTTTTCTTCTTGAGACAGGGTCTGGCCCTGGTTTCTCTCCTAGAGCACCATGGCATCATCATAGCTCACAGCAACCTGAAACTCCTGGGTTCAAGCCACCCCCTTGCTTCAGCCTCCCAAGTAGCTGCGACCACAGGCACACACCACCACACCCAGCTGAATTTTCTGCTAGCAAAAATCACAGCCTCTATGTACAAGTTTGAAAGTTCACTAATGATCCTCAGAACCATCATTGAATACAAAATAACCCAGATAACGTGGATACCTAAAATAAACTTCTACATCAATAGCCAAAGGCTGGAAATCTGGCTTCTTTCTATGCTTAGTTATTGAGGTCACATTTCTGAACATATAAATGAATGGTCTAAATTGACTTTTTAAAAAATATGGCCAAGTGTAGTGGCTCATGTCTGTAATCCAAGCACTTTAGGAGGCCAAGGCAGGAGGATTGCTTGAGGCCCGGAGTTTGAGACTAGCCTGGACAACATAGCAAGTCCCTATCTCAACAAAAAATAGAAAACTTAGCTGGGCATGGTGGCGCATGCCTGTAGTTCCAACTACTCTGGACGCTGAGGCAGGAGGATTGCTTAAGCCCAGAAGTTTTGAGGTTGCAGTGGGCTATGATGATGCCACTGCACTTCAGCATGGGAAGCAAAGCAAGACCCTGTCTCAAAAAAAAAAAAAAAAAAAAAAAAAATTAAAATGCTTAAATTTAATGAAAACAATGGATTAGACATTTTCTCTCTTTTATGCCACATGCTTGTTTGATTGGAGTTTTTACATTGCAGCCAGATGTTTTAAAGTAATTTTGTCAAAACCTTTGTCTTGTAGACATAGAACCCATGACATTTAAATGTCACAAATATTTGCTATCGAGGTCTTCATTTTCAAAACCTGACATCATAATACTAAAAAGAAGTACAGCAAAATGTTAATACTGGGTGTCTGAGTGTAAAGTAACGGGTAATATTTCTTCTTCCATAGACATTGTACTTTCCAAATCACCTATAATAAACATGAATTCTTATGACAGTGAACAGTAAAATAAAACAAACGCCAGTTAACAATATCGACTGCATTAAGGGATACAAAGTACAGAATAACAATGGTGGAAACAAGATAAATGCTTATGTTCAGATGAGTATCCCTCGGGAAATTAGATCTACTCCAGCTCAAGCGCCCGCCATCCTGAAGGTGACTCTCTACTTCTTGGTCCAATCAAATTGTAGCCGAGCTCTACGCAACAAGATGGCAGAAGACATAAAAAAGAAAGAGCGAGCAAAGAGCACGTGCCAGCTGTGTCTGAAGGAGTGTATCAGTTATCTACTGCTGCGTAACAAATGACCACAAACAGCAAAGTAAACAACAGACACTATCTCCTGGTTTCCAGGGCTCAGGAGTACAGACACAGTGTAGCGAGTTCTCTGCTTACGGTTTCACAGTGTTGCTATCAGGATGTGGACGGAACTGCATTCTTCTCTGGGAGGAGAATTCATTTCCAAGCTGACTCAAGTTATTAGCAGAATTCAGTTGTTGTGAGTGTGGGACCGAGGGCCTCAGCGTCTTGCTATTGGCTCCTGGCTATTGGGTGGCGGCTTCCCTGGCATCCTAGAAGTCACGGCTCCTAGAGGTTGTCCATATTTTTTCCTGCAGTTCTTTGCCACATGAGCTTCCCCAATGTGGCCACTTCCTTCATCAAGCCAGAAAGGGGCAGCCTCTGGAGCTAGTCTGTTAGCAAGAAGGACTCTCATGGAACACAACCACGTGAGTGACATTCCATCACTTGTGCCACATTCTGTTAGTTAGAAACAAGTCCCAGGTCCTGCCCACACTCAAAAGGGAGGGTGTTCTATTTTCCAAGGGCCTGAACGCCAGGGCATGGGGACCGTGGAGGGCCCTCTCGTGTCTGTCTGCCACTGGAAGGTTCCCAGAAACAATCCCACAGTCCTCCCTCTTACAGCCCCATCAGCTAGATCTGAGCCACACCTCGTTGGAAAATGTAGCCTTTCTTTCTGCATGGCCACGTGTCCAGCTACAAATGCCATTATCATGGAGTAAGGAGAGACTAAATATCCGAAGTCAGCTAGCAGACTTGCCTTCCAATCAGAGACATTCCAATCAGAACTTTTGTAGCAATGAAGTGAAAGGAGGAACATGGCAGTATTTGGTCTAGTGTAGAAGGTAGTCAAATGATGCTCTGTGATCATATCTACTAAATCTAATACTAAACGTAGTTGGATTAATGGAAGAATAGAGACTAAATTCCCTTAAAAGAAGAAGGAAGCTGGAATAGAAAATCATGTTCAATTCACTTTTGCACTAAAATTTCAGTCTCAGGTAAGTTCATTATATCTAATCTTATAGCTAATTTTTTATTCTTACCAACATGACCTGTTTGATAATACAACCTTTAAAAAATATATCTGTATATCCCTTTGCAAATTTCATAGCATTTTCCCACATATTTTATTCTCGATTCATCCCCCTGAAGGGTCCACTGCTCTCCTTGACCAAGCAAGGTCAAGTGGCAAGTGTGAAGCTAAGAAACTGCCAAGTGGGCGTAGCCAGAGTGGGGACCCAGGTCATCTATGTCCACATGGATTATATTATATTATGAAACTGATTTCATTTAAGAACAAAAATGTGAGTATATTAGGCATTTCAACAAACACTAGATGTTGGTCATGTGCCAGAAATGTGGCGATATCCAGATAATTAATGAATTTTTGTGTATGCGCTCTCTCTCGCTCTCTCTCTCTCTCTCTCTCTTCCTCCTCTCTGCTTGCTGTGTTTCATGTAGCCCCAACTGGAAGAACTGACAGAAAGAAAGAAAGGAGAGGAAGGTAAGAAAGGTCAGAGGGAGGAACAATTAATTACTAAAGGGTACTTAGTACCCTTTGAAAGGACTTCCACATTTGAACGAGTCACTGTGAAGAGAATTTTTTTACGTCAGGAAAATGATTCGTCACATAGTTAATCTAATCTTCAGGACAATAATTGTGTTGGCTCAGGTGGCTGCAGACACAGGAACCTTTCCGAGATAGATATTGCCGGAGCGTTGACATTAAACTCTTTCACTCATGGTCCCTGCCCATCACTGTGACCCCAGGGGCCTTTGTGGCTGGGGTTTTTTTTTCCCTAAAGGACAGCAACAGCAACAGGAAAGAAATTCGACTGGGCATCGTGATTCACTGACCCCAAACCTCCCCGACACCCCTGGCACTCCGACTCCCTGCACAGACCAGGGCAGGTCCCCGACACTTGCGTCCCCTGCATGTTTCACTGTCACCTACAATCGTAAGTGACAACTGTAAGTCATGCTGTAGTGACACTAACTGTGAACAACAGTTGTGCAGTAATAAAGCGAAAATCACCAGGCTGGGGACTCCTTTATATCCTTCTAGCTCATCACTGCATTTCTGCAGCACGTTACAGACACATACGTAGATACTTCGTGCATATTGCTTGACAGTATGAGATAAATTCATTGGAAAAGCATCACATATGATGAAATGAGTCTGTGTCGGAATAAAATTTCTGCCTTTCATCTTTTTTTCCCTTTTCTCTTTCCTCCCCAAACCACACCCAATCCACCTCAAAGGTCACCATCGGTATTTTTAGACTTTGGAACATTACTTACGCTTCCTAAGCCTGGTTTTCTCCTTCTGCCCCATTATAATTATACCCACTTTGTTGTGCTCTTTTATAGACTGGATAATGCAGCATATACAGAGCTGTGACACTTGACAAGGGCTTGTCATGTTCTGCCTCATTGTCATTCTGTTGCTATTATTGTGTAAGGTTCCATTATTGCTATTTGTCAAAATGGCTACGTTCTTAGGTAAATAACTGTATCAAACAGATACAGATGGATACGTATATGAAATGACCAGGACTTCAATAAATCTCATATATAGTTTATTACTTATAAAGCAGTACAAAATTAAACCGGTAGCAATCTTTTGGCATCCTTTGGCTTAAATTCTATCTGATACTGAAAAGTAACAGTTTTCTATACTGAACTACAGTTAAGGTTTTTCACAGGGACAGAAAACTGTTGCCCCCCGTGTAGTCAAGTTTAAATGAAAAATAACTGTTACCACTTCATACCCTTTAATCCAGGTTAAAATTTTTTGTTCACTGTAAATACAAAGCTGTTGTAAGTTGTGGAACTCTAGAGGGTTTCTACTAACATTTTACCCCTTCCCCAAAAAACAGAAAATTAAACTCTAATTGTATAACTTATCTATAACACCATAGGCACCTAACAGACTCTTTCAAAGATTAATTCTTAAATATATTTTACCTAAAGGGCTTAAGGAAAAGAAAATTTTAAGAGTCGGATTCATTTGTCCAGTCAATACTTATTTTCCAGAGGGCTGAGCTATATCCTGTGGAAGAAAAATAAAATGATAACGGATCCAATGATTAAAATGAGATTTTGGAGAAAATGATTTCGTGTTTGACCATTAGTTTCTGTAATGTCATTTCATTTAGGTGTATGTGTTTGATTTCAAGTGTGAGTTTTAAGAAAAATAAATAAGGGCATCTACTGCTGTCCTCCCAGAATGCAAAAGGTGCTGAGTAGTAGCTTAAATTCACTGCTGGGTGGTGAGTAGATTTCCATTGTCTATTTCTTCTGTTACTACCGAGGGCACCTGTTCATGTTTGAGGGAGGAAAAACCCAAATGCATAATTTTTCCCTCTTTCCAATTAAATTTCCATCTTTATACTCATACCTCTCTAATTCAAACGTATGGTGGAGAATTCAGTCCAAAAGCCTCAAGCCTAAGAATATTGAATTTGTCAATCCATGATGTACAGGGCAGCTCAATTTTCTCTGCTATTTCTCTTTTTTTCCTAACAACTTCTCCTATCACTATTTCAAAAACATACTTTCAAAGGAGCTAAACAAAATTAATTCATAGAACTCCTACTTCTTGAATATTTATTATTTTCTTTGATCTCTTGAAATCCAAGGATCGGATATAATGGAGAAACAGCATAGCAAGGTGGTAGGAAAAATATTCCGGGGTGTTTATGAAGCCTGTTTTCAGACAAATTGAGAGAGAAATCATCCATTTTATTCTCGAAATGAATCTCTCTTGTGCTACATGGCACGAGGCCAAGCTACGAAATGATGTTTTAATGTTGCAAGCAAGATCAAAGGAACACCTTAATGATATTTGGTCCTGCCTGAATATGATGAGATAGTTTTGAAGACTTACACAAATTGTTCTACAATCTGATGATTGCTCATATTTCCCCATTAAGATGGAACAAAACAACAGTAATTTCAATAGTTTATGCTAAACCTATAGATCAGAATATGGTTTTACTGCCAAATAGTTATCCCCCAATGCTTGTAACTAACTACCTACCTTATGATCAACACATGAGTTTAAACTAGTCTCACATAGGGGAAAAGCTATTTTTGAGGACAAAGCATTTAGAAATTAAACAGAAATTATAAAAAACAACTTGAAGAGGTGTTCTTTTCAACTAAGACATTTTGTTTTAATAAAGACAGGATAAAAATAAGGTTATTTCCTTCAGCAGGGAAATCATCAGCTATTATAATAAGAAAATAATTTCTTTCTCTTCAGTGTGTTTTAAATGACCATGCATGTACGAGGCACTGTACCTGGAACAGGGAAACCACAAAGTGAACAGTGGTGGACGCAGCCCTCAAGAGGGTAAGAGTTCAGCCTTTGTTCTCTGATTCCTATCCTTTCTGCTTTACTGTGCCAAAGGCCTCATATTTTTAAACAAGGCATTTTCTTTTCTTTGCTAGTTTACCTAATTGATTATATGGAAAACCAATGAAAATACTGAATTTACTGTATGTTTATTTTGACAAACAGAAAAGTAGTTTTGAAAACCAAATGTCTTATTAATACAAAGTGATAAATGTTTGTTTTTATAGACTCACATAAAGGCACACTCTGTGTGCTCAATAATGCTCGAATGCAGGGCCCTCCAGTGGGGTCTCAGATGGCGCCATGTGCATCCCCTGGGAACTTGTTGCCGTGGAGATTCTCAGGCCCTACCTGCCCATCTACTGAATCAGAACTCTGAGGGTGGGACCCGGCAATCTGTGATTCAATAAGCCTTCCGGTGATACTGATGCCCACCCATGCACACTAAAGTTTGCTCCAATCCGGTCCCTTAAACATTAAATTGGCATTTCATACAAATGAGACTTCCATACTACCAGTTCAATCCTGTTTACTTTGACAGGCAATGTCTGCAAGGAGACTTAGAAGTAGCTAAAATTCATCTTTCTGTGGCTTTTCAGCATCCTGATAACCTCTTCCACTTCCCTTCTTCCCAACCAATCATTTTGCTGAGATTTTGGTTTTGCTGTATTTTCACTTTAACGTCTCTTGAGACAGTCAAATTTGGAGTACATTTCCTTGGACTGAGTTAGCAGTTCCTAGGCACAATACGATTTCTGTTTAATCCTCACCCCGTTACCTTTAAACGGCTTAACAGTGTCATTAATGACTGTAAGCTAAAGCTGAAGATTTTTAAAGAAATTGTAATACTTAAACTTAATGGATGTTTCAGATCAGAAATACTGATGTGTCCTTTACAAATACTTGTATTTTTTTTACACTTGTCATAATAGAATAATATATGGCTTTAATTTAGACATTGAAAAATAGAAGAGAACTCTGAAAGTTGAAATGAGTTTCCCAAAAGTCTTTTGTTCATCAGCACCCTTCACACAGAAGCATGTAGGTGAAGGACAAAAACTCATCTAAAGATACAAATAACTTTTAATTTATATGAAGCATAAGTTATTAAATTTCTACATCACCATGAGTTGCTATTCAATGCCTTCTATCTAAATACAAAGATAAATTATATCAATATACAAAAGTGCATAGTTTTGTTCTTTTTTCTTCTTGTTAATGATTTCTGTCGGTATTTAATTTACAGGTAGATGCTTCCATTTGCATTTGAAGTTGGGAGTCTGATAAAAATATTTCATATTGTCTCAGGGCTTCTCAGAGGTTTGCAGAAGCCTGAGCCTCTTCCATGTTTTGAGATTCCCGGTATTAATGTAAGCAGTAATAACAGAAATGCCAAAGGTGGTTACAAAAACTGTGGTATAGCCCAAAAGTTTAAACTAAACCTAACCCACCTATCATATTAAAAAATATTGCATAAGCTCATTTGGAGATGTCTACATTTGAGGCCCTGGAACAGGTGGTCGGTCTCTCCACGTCTACCTGGGCACCACCACAGGTTTTTGTTATCTGTAACTAGTGTCAGACTAAATTGGAATATCTGAATATTCCCTGGCCTTCATGTCCCTGCGTTAGGGAAAGCAGAGAGGATGGGGGGGCTACATGGGGCAGTGGCTGACTGCCTGTCCGTCCTCTTCTTACCTCTCTGCTGGGTAAGTAGCCCAGGAATGAAAGGAAATATAGGCAACCTACTATGACACTGGCTTAAATGTCATATGTGCTCAAATGGGATCTTCTGGAACAGAGCTAAAAGATTTGACGACCCCTTGGGAAAAGATAGCATAGGCCTGAGCTGTTTGTGCGTCCAGGTGGATGGTTGGAAGCAACAGTAGCTAGAGAAGGTGGCAGCTCTCACTAAGTAATGGGAATCTCCGATCCAGCTCAGCTGAGGAGAACCTCAAAATACAGTTATCAAGGCACTATGTTATAGAAGAGCTTTTCTGTTCCGTTCCGTTTTATTTTGCTTTTGCTTTTGTGCGGGGAAGATAGGGAGGAAAAAAGAAAAAGAAAAAGTGAATGCCATTTCTGAACCTGCCTACATACCCTGAAACATTCAGGAATTTATGATTTGTGGATTTATGAGTCTTGTCCCTTCTCCGAAATCCTGTGGAAGAGCCTGACCTCCTATAACCTGTATGACCCTGGAATCATACATTACAGGCAGCTGAAGGGCAGCGCAAGTTCCCACTTTTCCTTTCTCAAGATTGTACTCCCAGAGCCATTTAACAGAAATTCAGTAATTTTTTGGTGACTAAAATGATGAATGTGTGGACGCTTGGAAGACAGGGCAGGCTCTCTGGCACAAGAGGTATTAATACAGAGAAATAAATGTAGGTCCTTAAAATTCCTGAAAGGCACAAGACTCGCAGGGGAGACTCCAACTAAAAAATAAAGTAAATAAAACCAATCTCATGCCTATCACCTAGCCAAAGAATTCTACCATCCTGACATCATTGTAGCTTCCAGAGGAGCAACTGGTTCAGTCACTTCTGTAGCCTGTTAAACATAGAACAAGGACATACAACTTCCTAGCTTTAAAAAAAAAAAAAAAAAAAAAAAATTCCAACTCAGGACGTTGGGATCTCACTGAAGGTCTCGCTGTAAGAATCTAAATGCTCTCATAAAGTCAATAAACAACCAAATGTTTTATTTCTGTATCGCTTGGGTCTCTTTCAGTTCCAAGGGACTGAAAATTCAACCCAAGCTTCCTTGAAGCCAAAGCGAATTTATTGATTCCTGCATGAAAACATGAATCAAGGTAGAACTTGTTTTAGTCACAGCTGGATCCGGAGCTCAGAAACCTCCATCTGGGCTCCAACTCCCGGGTCGTTTTCAGACGTGACACGGTGACAAAGCAGCCTTGGCCCCCATCTTCGTGACTCCAAGTCCAGGGTAGGAGGTGGCACTTCCTAAATAAGGGAGGCAAGACCAAAACCAGTCCCGGAGCCCTGCCTTGTTGTCCCCGATTGGCCAGACTGAGTCACAGACCCGCCACCCCGGCCGCCAGGGGGACGAGGCGCGACAGGCCCCGGCCCGGACCCGGTGCTGGGTCCACCGCGAGCGGGAACGAACGGGCCGCGCGGGGCGGCGCGGGGGTCGGTTCCCACCAAACAAACGGGATTTTGTCCCCAAGAGCCGATGCTGGGAAGCAAAACCACAGATGGCCACTGCGAGCTCGCATTCTCGGACCCCACTTACAACAGCTCTAACATACGTTGGTGGAAACAAGTGAGATTTAAAACAAACACCCTTCCCATCTGGGCTCTGATGAAACTACGGTTCTGGCGACCTCACACCTTGCATGCAAAGGTCTTCCCCCCGGTGGCTTCGGCGGGGCCCGGCAGGCGGCGGGGGCGCGACCGGGGACCCCGCCCCGCCTCGCCCGGGGGCGCGCGCCCGGCGACGCCCCCCGCGGGGCCCCGGCCCTGCCGCCTGGCGGGCGGGCGGCCGCGGCGATGCAGGCGGCTCCGGCTGCGGCTCCGGCTCCCGCCCCTTCCCCGGGCGCGCGCGGGCCGCGAGCGGGAGGCGGCGCCGCGGTGCGGGGTGCGCGGTGCGTCGAGTCCCCCGCGCGCTCGCGGCGCTCGCCCCGCAGCCGCTGCCGCCGGCCGCGTCCACGCGGACCCGGGCGCGCAGGGGAAGGGGGCCGCCCGCGCGTCGCCGTCGCCGGACCCCGGACCCCGCGTGGACCCGAGCGCCGCCCGCGGAGCCGCCGAGGCCGGACCGGGAGGGGCCGCCGCCGCCGCCGCCGCCGCCGCCGCCCAGGTAACCGCGGGGACCCGGCCGCGCGACCCCGCCCGGACCCTGCCGGGCCACGGGGACCCCACAGGCGGCGCCGCAGGCGGGACAAGTTCCGGTCGGGTTGGGCCCCGGAACTCGCCTCGTCTACCCAGCCCTTCTCCTCCGGTTTTAAATAAGTTCCTGTAGACAATGGGGAAAAACAGCCTCCCGGGCGACTGGGTTTGCGAATTAACCCTGAAAGTTTCTCCGGGTGTGGCCGTTTGCTTAGGCGACATCGACTCACCTGTTAGCCCTCCGGCCACTCGGAAAAGCGACATCTGAAATATTCTTGGAGGAACATGACAAGTTTGCCGTCGCGTTCGGGCATCGCGCTATTCATCAGCGTAGTTAGCATCTGCGTCCCCAAGCGGTCCCCAGCCGGGCCTGGGCGACAGGGCTTGCATGTGACACTCTTGCCCTCTAGTGCCTCGCCGGCTGGGTAGCAGGGGGACGGCCAATGTTAATAAAATGTTGCATAACAGGAGGGCGCTGGGCCCGGGCTTGGTGCTGCTGCCGCTTGTGAAGCCGAAGGGCCTGAGTCCATTGCAGCAGCGGCTGCCGTTTCAGCCTCTTTTCCATCCATCGAAACTTTCTCCAGCATTCTCAGCATTTTGAACTTTAATTCCAGGTAAGTGCATTTATTCATGTGCATTGCACATTAATGCCTCATGCATAGACAGAGGGGCTTTTAGGAAGACATAACAACTTGCACAATTAATGGAAGAATTAATTCCAGGATCGAACAAGTGCTCCCTTTTATTCTTGAAAAATAAAAAGAGCATCTTGATTAAATTCAGCGAAATGAAGGACTATCTTATCATTCGGGGAAAATTTTAAAGCTTCTTTTTTCCATAAGATTGAAGTATCAGGGAGATGACTTCTTGTAGTTAAGATCCTCGCGGACAACTTGTAATTATTCTGCAGTTGATTTCTTAAGCAGACCACGTCTGTTGCCCTGGCAGAATCCTGTAAGCAACATCAGAGATTTTAAAGTAACTACCTGCCCATCCATGCAGCAGTCGTCCAGGACAAAGCTTTCTGTTTGATGCAGTTTATTTTAGAAACATTATTTAAAATTATAGAATTAAAAACATTAACTGTAACTGGAAAGAAGTAATCAGCCTAAGTATTGAATGCTTTAAATTGAAAGAAAATAGATACATCTTCTATTTAATATATTCACCTGGGGGTTGCAGGAAAGAACCAAGTTGCATTCTTTAAGAGGTTTATCCATATCATTTTCCAAGTAGATATTTTTCTAATATCTGGATACTGTTTCAGCCTCAAAGTCATTGAAAGTTGGAACTATATCTATGTTCTTTACAAACATATTGGGATATAGCAACATAGATAATCTGGAAGAGTTTTGAAAAAAAAAAAAGCTTCGAAACAATGTAAACAGACGCATTCTTAATATTATATTAAAGTACAAATCAGATATGGAGACAGGCGTGAAACTGATCTCAGACCTACTCTTTTTTTGCCCTTAGAAAATATCATATTATCAACTCATGAACAATGCCATTCACCACCAGAGAGCAGAATGGTAGGGAAGAGAAACTCTCAAATGTCTGATATGCAGCTGAAGGAAATATCATATTTGAGAAGACGATTGCAAAAATATATTGGAAAGAGATTCCTTTTGAAAATAGTACTGAACGTATAAAGAGGCTTGCCCTCACAGTTCTTTCTCTAGTTAACACAGTGTCTGCCATCTCTATGACATGGTTATTGTTTTTCTTTATGGTCTAGATGGTAAGACACAAGACTTGTTTCTCTGCGTAAATAATTGTTAATTTTAAACTAGTAGCATCAGTTAATTCTCTTCGTTGTCTTTAAAATGAAGGATTCTCATGGTACTAAGATGTTTTACATAAAACAAAACTTTTGTCTCTATCTGGAGAGATTTGTTTTAGCTTAGTTTGAGTTATAGTATACCTTCTCTTTTAAGAAATTTTCTTGGCCGGGCGTGGTGGCTCATGCCTGTAATCCTAGCACTCTGGGAAGCCGAGGTGGGTGGATCACTCAAGGTCAGGAGTTCGAGACCAGCCTGAGCAAGAGTGAGACCCCCGTCTCTACTAAAAATAGAAAGAAATGATCTGGCCAACTAAAAATATATATAGAAAAAATTAGCCGGGCAGGTCTCTACTAAAAATAGAAAGAAATGATCTGGCCAACTAAAAATATATATAGAAAAAATTAGCCGGGCATGGTGGCACATGCCTGTAGTCCCAGCTACTTGGGAGGCTGAGGCAGGAGGATCGCTTAAGCCCAGGAGTTTGAGGTTGCTGTGAGCGAGGCTGACGCCACGGCGCTCACTCTAGCCCGGGCAACAGAGTGAGACTCTGCCTCAAAAAAATAAATAAATAAATAAATAAATTTTATTAAGAAAAGTATTATTCCTGGCCATTGCACCACATATAGAATAATTTTTGTTGTAACTGAAAGATTTGTTGAAAAAAATATAGTAGAAAAGATAACCAGACATTTGAGGTTCTTTTTCTGGACCGTATTTTCTGCTGAAGAAGTTATTACAAGCTAGAATCTAAATATTTCATGGTTGACTTGTCATTTCAAAAGTGTGAAACCATAAAGAAATTACAAATTTTTCTTTTCAGGGAATCTGATTATGTGACTTCCTTGAAACTTGATTGAGTGTTGGCTGCTCTTTGGAGATTAGGTCCAACTTCTAAACTTAAATCTGCATCTGTGGAGGTATAAAATATGTTTCTAAAAACTACATTTAAGTACTTTGTGATTTGTATGGACTGTAAAATTAAAGAAATAGAATTAAAGATAAAAACACTATTTTCAACTAGATGAATGCCTTGGATTTCTAATTGCTTAAGAGTTTAGACAATAGGGAAAATCAGTGTCAGTTTACTCTCCCTGTGCTCTGGCTAGAAATGAGCATTTGCATTGAAATGCATGAACTCTGAACACCTGTCCAGATTAGGGGACGCAGCCAGGCCACAAAAATAATGGCCTGCATTATACTGAAAGTTTGAACAATGTTCAAAATTATTTTATAACTGAAGTTTCTCGTAGCAAAGAACTGGTTTTATAATTTGTTGGTTTGTCTGTTTGTTTTGAATAAAAAACTATATCCTCAGGCACCTGGATATCCCAATAAGTGAATTATCCATTCATGCTACTCTAAACGTTTTTCGTAAATTTCATGTAAGTTACCTGACTGGGGGAAAAAAGTAGTCAGGCCCTACGATAATTAATTAATGTCCATAATAAACCATTTCACAACATCTCCTACAAATTACTGAGGGCTATAACTCTTGGTTACCTCTTGCCAAACGAGAGCTTAAGAAAATCAAATATTGTAGTCCTGTCCTAAAACGTTTAAGCATCTCAGTGATGAGTGTTCATTTCACATAGGTTGCATTTTTTTAGTCTGTTTGATTGCAGTGCTTGAAAATAACGTGAAGTAGACCTGGATTCTAGGCCTGGCTCTTCAGGGACAGGGGTGGCTGGGGCGGCTCCCTGGCTGGCTCTGGGGTTTGGTTTCCTCACCTGTGAGATGAGGATCTCAGAGACCATTTCCTGTCCTGTCTGTTGTCCAACCTTGTAGAAATTGCTCTGAAAGAGAGGACAGATACACATGAAAAACGCATTAGAGAATAAGACAAAACTTAACTTGTGGATACGTGCTATTGTCTAGGTTCTTACGAGTAAAAATGTAAGTGAGGCCGGGTGCGGCGGCTCACGCCTGTAATCCTAGCACTCTGGGAGGCCGAGGCAGGAGGATCGCTTGAGGTCAGGAGTTCGAGACCAGCCTGAGCAAGAGCAAGACCCCGTCTCTACTAAAAATAGAAAGACATTATCTGGCCAACTAAAAATATATATAGAAAAAATTAGCCGGGTGTGGTGGTACGTGCCCGTAGTCCCAGCTACTCGGGAGGCTGAGGCAGGAGGATCGCTTGAACCCAGGTTGCTGTGAGCGAAGCTGATGCCACAGCACTCTAGCCCGGGCAACAGAGCCAGACTGTGTCTCAAAAAAAAAAAAAAAAAAGTAGGTGATTAAAAATAACAATTAACACTCATAGAATAGTTACCTTGTACCAGGGACTGTTCTAAGCACTTTCCATATTGATTTATAGCTCATGTACTCTCTACAAAGATTATTGGAAGTGAATCCTATTCCCATTTCACAAATGAGGAAACTGAGGCACTGAAAGGTGACCGACCTGCCTCAGATCAGATCCCTGGCAAGCGGTGGGGTTGTACTCAGTTTGAGTCTGGCTCCGGTGCACATTTCTTTATTATATGGCGTTGTCTCTGTATAGGTTTTCAGATATTTATGGCTGATGCAGTGGAGGCTGTCCACTTCCAGCACTTGCATTCTCAGATGTGAAATAAGCATCCATTCACCCAAGAGGTATTTACTGGGCACCTACTTCTATGCCAGGCGTGAAGCAGTGCCCAGGACAATTAAATGTGATGCTGTCCCTAGCGAAGTATGCGCAGTCTAGTTTGGGTGATTTCTTTCCCCTCTGCTGATACCCTAGTTGGGTTGAATGTCACTTGTTCTAAAGGGTGCCCAAGGTAACAGAGGAAGAATTTATCTGGCTTCGTGGATGTACCATAACAGAGAGAGTAGTACTGTGAGTAGAAACAGGACCTCCAACCTCCGCAGGACTCCCCGTCATATTTCTCCATTGCTCCTTTCTGCGCTTTTTTCATCATCTTCTCCCTGCAGATTGGCTGCCTTTCCTTCTCTTGTTCCTGGAACTTGCCCTACTCCACAGCCAGACACTGTGCTGTGACTTTGCATCTCATGGCCAAGGCAACCAGGGAGAGGTTGGGTTAACACGCCGTTGTTCCCGCGATTCTGATGCAAGACAGAGATGCTAAGGCTCGTAGTAGATCCTCAAAGCTGCGCTGGCCGTAGTCATCACGCCCTGCTGTCAGGCAGCGATCGATGCCTACGTTCTGTGACTAGTTCAGTGTCAGAGTGCGGGCACCCTTAAGTCACACAGCCAGGACAAGCAGCCAACGGCAGTGGGGTGGTTTCTTCCCTTACCTCTCTGGATGGCGTAACATAATCTTTCCTTCGTAATTTGTAAATAGAAGAGGAAGGGAGCATCACAATAGGGACTCATTTTCCATCTAATCTACCAAACAAAGCTAAAGCCTCCAAGTGCAGCCTTTCTCCCTGCGTCCTTTAAACACTGCAATGGGGGGGGCAGAGTGTATTCTTGGTCGTCCTCCATGCAAATCAGCTTCTTTCCTACCACCGTAGAGATCAATTAACGGGACACGGTTTCACACATTCTTTCCCGAAGAAAGGCATGTTCTTTGTCAATTTTTAATATCACGAAATTACTTTTAGCAAATTCCTGTGGTGGTCTTGGAGGCCCACAAACGGATTTCGCAGCACTATAAAATATAGTTTCGTCATTCCTTCCTTTTTCGAGAAAGGGGAATATTGTCAAGATCTTTTAAATATCTTTCATTTATGGTAAAACCTGAAGCTCTTTGGTTATTAATACTCGTTTTCCAGATGGTAATCTTTTTTTTTCACATTTCTTACACTGCCAACTTGAACATGATTCTGTTTCCTTTGGAAATTGATTTTTTCCTTTGGGATGATGGTGGGTGTCAGTGGAAGAGAAAAGATAGGTCACGTTGACAAGTGAGCCCTTCGGCTTGCAGATCGTGCGATACTTGGCCAAGTTCACGTTTGCATGTATCGGGTTCGTCACGAGGCATATGGAATTGTCTGTGATCCCAACAGCTAATGTCTCCCTCTGCCTTTTGTTCGCGGTAAATAATTAGATCTAATTGCTAATGTTCCCTTGGTGGAATCTTTTTAAAAACAGATGCGTCGCAAAGCCATTCTGTTCGCACTGAATTCTGAAAAACCTCAGAATGGGAAAAACAGGTAGTTGAATAAAAGTCAGCGAAAGGCACAGTCTGGATGTGCTTGATGTATGACTCTGATCGAGATGGTCACCGCCATTCGCATTGTTTTGTTACCGCCTTGACTGTTTGAGGCCAATGTGACTGATGGAGGTATCTGCTCATGGAAGATGGTTTGACTTAAGTACTGCCCTAGTTTGTGAAGGCAGCTGCTATTTTTTTTTTTTTTTTTTTGAGACAGAGTCTCGCTCTGTCACCCCGGCTACAGTACAGTGGCTTCAGCCTCGCTCACAGCAACCTCAAACTCCTGGGCTCAAGCGATCCTCCTGCCTCAGCCTCCCGAGTAGCTGGGACTACAGACATGTGCCACCATGCCCGGCCTATTTTTTCTACATATATTTTTTTAGTTGTCCATATAGTTTCTTTCTATTTTTAGTAGAGACGGGGTCTGGCTCTTGCTCAGGCTGGTCTCGAACTCCTGACCTCGAGCGATCCTCCCACCTCGGCCTCCCAAAGTGCTGGGATGACAGGCATGAGCCACCGCGCTCAGCCTTTAAAGGCTTTTAATAGTTTCTTTCACAGTCCTCATTAAAACTCTAAGTTGGTACCACAGTATACCGTTCTCCTATGAGGAAACTGCAGTGTCTACAGGTGACAGCTACCCGGTGGCAATTCCCTGCTTGTTCCTAGTGGGGAAGGGATGTGTTACAGTTGTCTTCTCAGGCGTGTGGCATTTTTGATACAGGCTGTCAAAGTTCAAATTTCGGGTCAACCTGTACTCGCTGCGACGTCTTTTGCAGGTTACTCAGCCTCCAAAGGGTCCAGCACAGTGTTGGCACTTAGTGAACGTTGGCTGATGTTGCCTGTGTTGCAATTGTTGTTCTACCTTCCCACACGGTGGTATTTCCTTCACGGTGCCTTGTAGGAGATCCTGACCATGTGGTGATGTTTGTAACCGGTCCAACTTCGTAACGGTCCTGCTCCTAACTGTGTTTATTCCAGAATGCCTGCCTAAGTGGTTCATTGATTTTCTAAATTTCATACACGGTGTCTTAGCCATTTAGCATATGCCTCATTACAAGTGGAACGGGGAAGAGAATTCAACCACAACCATCAGCTCTCTACCGTTCGTAAAGACAGCTGTGTCCGGGGAACTTGGTGACATGCAGGCCACTGTGCTTGTCCTTTAGTTACTCAGAGCACCCTGACCGTGCAAAAGTCTGTAATTGTCAATGTGTTTTTGTAAAAGCGCTTCAAAAACACAATCATCACTATACCGACGTGTCTATCGGTTGATCTTGTTGGCCTTTATAAATGTCTTTACCCTGTTTCTCATTTGAAAGATTACTGGGAAAAACGTGAGCCCTGTACCCTTAGAAATTTCAGTCTTACAAAGAAGAGAGACCTTGGAATATGGCTACTAGTGTTAATATTTAGTAAGAGTCGTGCTAAAGTCTCCAAGGGGGGCCCAGGTCTAGAGGTGGGAAGGTAGCGTTGGTCAGGAAAGGCTTTTCTGGGGAATTGGTTTCAGGCAGCATGTTGAGGTTTACCTGCAACCCACCAATTTCAAAGACTTCCTTGACTCTTTTATGTGTCTACATCCAGCAATTTTGTAGAACTTTGTGATTTTGCTGTCTCACCATGCGTGATCTAGTTGCTCTGCCTAACTGAGTCTGAAGGGGGTATGGCCAGCTCAAGCCAGTTGCCACCTTAAGCTTTGTGTCTCTATTACCGGCACCTGTATCTTCCAGTCCCCCTACCTGCCGCCTCCCCCAACCATAATTAACAGTAAGCGTGTCCTTTTCTGCTTTCTCCCCAAATGTCTCTCCATTTCCATTTTCCCTGGCAACCCTCCAAGTCTGGACTCCCCACCATGCCAGGAGGATGAGGGGAGCAGCAGCCTCTTGGCTGGGACGGCTTCGCTCTGACAATGTGACACACGCTCTCCGTTCGCATGAACACTCGCTGTCTGTTCTGGGTGTCGCCGCCACACGATCATCTGTAAACAGTGTTTGTATCAACTTTCTCTGTTCCAATACATCCAGCGTCCTCTGTTTCTAGGTTGACACATCCATGCTTCACGATCACTTCCAAGGACACGCACTAATCTGCAACACTATCTCAACCAAATATTGTTTCCATCTTCAACCCACAGTGTCTTGTAATTAGTTTAATTTCACTGGGAGGGAAACACATTGTAACCATTTCATTGTTTCAGCCTGGCGGGGGATTTCTGCCTGGCCTCTTGTCCCACCCTCGTATCTGCGCCCAGGCCATTATGCCTTGTCCCCCTCAAGCACCGTGGCTCTTAGAATCTGGCACTGAGTTTCCTAAACTTCATCAGTCTGTCTGTCTTCTGAAATCTGTGACAGATATCGTCTGTGTAGCATCAATCTCTGTTTATGTGCAACATAGTGTTGGCTGTTGTTTCACAAGTCTTATTTCGCTCAGTAGAATTCATCCTTCCAAAGAAAAGAATCATTCCTACGATTACTTCTGTGCTGCCCCCAAGCACATGGCGCTGCACTAATCTCACAGGTGTTCCATGAATACCTGATGACCGATTGCACAATGATTAATTGATAGATACTTTTCTGTGGGTGAAGGTTTACTATCTACCATAGATATCACAATATTAGATGTATTCCATGCTGGGATGCTATGATTCTATTAGCTTGGCATTTAATGCAACAGAAGTGAAGTCCAGCAAATGTATGAGAAATTATAATCGTATTTATAGTCATGTGTAACCTTAAAAAAATGAGTTGGGACATTAGAAGAGACTAGAAGTGTCCAATTAACCTACAGGCATCATGTGCCGTTGTATTTAGCTAATTCTAAAAACAGTCATTGAGTACTTACTCTGCTTCTGGCACCAGGGGCGCAGTGAGAGACAGAAGAGGCCAGCTCTACCTTCTTGGAGCGGCTAGTCATACAGGGAGGCTGACTGTAAACATAATTTTAATTATAATGGTGGCGTTAAGTACAAAGGAGAGGTGCTTTTCGCAATGACTCTGTGCACCTGCGGAGTGGAGGGACAGAGAAGGCATCACAGGGGACTGAGTGGCTGAGTTTCAGGGTTTCATTCCGCACGCCTGTCTGTCCTGGTGATGCCCCACCGGTGACGGTCCCCGAAGGCTGTACCTTTGCCTCTACCTGCTGCGGCAGTGCCACCCGCTCCCTGCAGGAGAAGGAGCGACAGCCACAGTTCGGGCCGTCCTCGGGTTTTCAGAGCCACCAGAAACATGGCAGCTGTCTCTGCATGAGGTTGCAATGTGAACAGCAAGTTCTGAGCGTGCCCGCCAGAGACTGGAGTTGGTCACGGTAAAGTGAGATGTGGAAAAGGTTTGCAGAAAATGGGAGAATCTTCACGTATCCCTTTGAATATGTTAGCCCAAATCCTCACGGACATACGCTGGAATTTTCTTTGCCTTCGGGAGGAAACTTGAAGAGTTTAATGGAAAAGAAATGTCCTTCAGTATTTTGTACCTGCCAACAGAAAGGGTAGCTTTGATGGGTTGCTCCTATCTGTCCTGCACCGTGAGAGCAAACCCTCCTCACCACTCCGCCCCGTCACAGATAAGAATCGTATAAGTTACACGCCTTTCCCTCTCGACAAAGGGAATCCACTGTAAAATGCTGCTATCTGAAATGGAAAATGCGGCAACACATTTTATAGCCAGTCAAAAACACTTCTCAGCTCAAATGAAACATAGAAAGGGGAAGGTGTGAGGCTTTGCGTCCTGCTGGTATATTCCAGAATAGCACAGTCGTAAACATGTACATAGCTTTAAAAGTGCAGTTACTTATCGAACTCAATTAACTATAGCTACAATGGAAACTGTCGTCCAGGTAATTTTATATTTGCTTACATTACGCCTAGACCTATGCTAGAATGTTTCCAAGGGCAGGATACATTGTTTATGTTAGATTTATTTCAGAGCATCTCAGATCACTTGGTGGCGTTTATCTGGCACAGGTGCCACAGACCTCACGTGGCATATCAAGCTCTCTTCCTCCTTTACGCACAGTGTTCCTCAGACTTGTCCCCTCCCCACGTTCTGCCTTAACTGTGATCATTAACGGTTCGTGACTAAATGGTCGGAAATGAGCCCGCACTGGATTACTCAGCTCTCTGAGATTGCTCTGCGATCTCCTCCACGATGTTGATTAATTCTTGTTCTAGAACAACCTTACTCTCACGTTCTTCCCTAATCAGGAAAGTAGAGTGTCTCCTCTCTGGGTCTGTTTTATGCCACTATGACAGAATCCCACGGGCTGGATAATTTTAAACAGTGGAAATGTGTGTGGCTCACAGCTCTGGGGGCTGGGAAGCCTGAGAGCAGGTGCAGCCTCTGCTGGGGGCCGCCTTGCTGCGTCGTCCCACGGTGGGGAGGGTTGGAGGGCAAAAGAGCATCCCCAAAAGAGCAAGAGAGCAAGAGTGGACCGAGTTCACTTTTGCAACGAGCCCACTCTTGAGATAACTTACCCACTCCCTCAATGATGGATATCAGTTCACTCACCGGGGCACGAGGCCCCCCCAGCACCACTGTGCTGAGGATCAAGTCCCCAACACGTGAACTTCGGGGGACACAGTCAAGCCGTAGCCTCGCCCTGGGAGGCTTTCTCAGCCATGAAGTTCTGTGTTATCAAATCTTTCCGGCCAGGCACGGTGGCTCACGCCTGTCATCCTAGCACTCTGGGAGGCCGAGGCGGGAGGATGGCTCGAGGTCAAGAGTTCGAGACCAGCCTGAGCAAGAGCGAGATCCCGTCTCTACTAAAAAAATAGAAAGAAATTAGCTGGATAGCTAAAAATATATATAGGGGAAAAAAATGAGCCAGGCATGGTGGCACATGCCTGTAGTCCCAGCCACTCGGGAGGCTGAGGCAGGAAGATCGCTTGAGCCCAGGAGTCTGAGGTTGCTGTGAGCGAGGCTGACGCCACGGCACTCTAGCCCGGGCGACAGAGCGAGACTCTGTCTCAAAAAAAAAAAAAAAAAAAAAAAAAACTTTCCATAATCTGGGTTACCCATATGGAGTCACATTTATTTTTTACGTATCCCTAAGTCTTTCCTTGCACTCGTCATCCTTGTCTCTTGGCCAGTAGTGTGCTCACCTCTGTAACATCTCCTTTATCCCAAATGTCTATTCAGATCACCCTCAACCGTCAAGTGTCTGCCCTAGTCCCACCCCCGACTCCTGGTGACACATTTCACAGATCCCCCCCTCCCCCGCCCGCTTGCCATGGGCTCTTTCTCCTCCCACCCTGTTGCTGTCATTGTCGCTAATCCACAGCTCACACATTGTCATCATTCTCATCACTGTCCCTACTAAACACGACTCAGAAACTTTAAAAGAAAGTCGCTATGCTGAACATTTGTATTTTACCTGGAAGGGTAGCCGTGCCGTAAATCTGTGAGTGAATGACATAGCCACCCTTAAATATTTGAATGAATAAACTATACTATATAATTTATGGGACAAAAGCGTCATTTGCCCTGTAAATAGAATAAATATCTTGTAAATATTTTGCAGTTCTATTCCAGAATATATTATTCATAAAGATAGACACATTATTCAAAATATTGTTCAGTGCATATTTCACAGGTGAATATCATAGAATTGGAGATCCAGAATGTTCTGGGTGCTCATTGATTCTAACCTCGTCATTTGACTTGAAAGGTACACGGACACAAATGGCACAATAAGAGTCAGAGGCGCAAAATACCCCACTGTTATGGCAAACATCAAATACGATATTTTGCAGCAATGCTCTTATCTTACCGGCTAGCTCTTAGCCTGCCTTCTGGACAAGAACAAGACCTGTCTTAATTTTTTTTTATATATTCCATGATATTTCTTTGCAAAGTGCCAGGACTGTAAGACTCTAAAAAACTTTTGCTCCAAGAAGCACAGGTTTCTTTCGTATTATTTTTCAAAGTCACTGAATTTTCAAATGGTACTGAGACTTGAAAGGAATTTGAAATTATTGCATAACAAGGGTTAGCTTGAAGTCTCAGTTGTTTTCACTGTGTTTTTTCAGAACACTTTTAGAGTACTTTCTTGTATAATGATTGAGCTCTTCCCAGAAAGCAGAAACAGAATGGTACAGAAAGTAAATCGTAGGTTAATACGCTCTTCCCCAAAAGTGCATTGTGCCCTGTGGCCTCGTGCCAGAGCTGGAGGAACCAAGGAAAGGATTTTACGCCTCATGTTCTTCTTACTACATGACTGTTTAGATTTTTGAAAACCCTGTAAATATACAGTTCTAACATAATCCGTTGGGTGGCAGAACCATTTGTGCTTTTTTTTTTTTTTTGAGACAGAGTCTCGCTCTATTGCCCGGGCGTCAACCTAGCTCACAGCAACCTCAAACTCCTGGGCTCAAGCGATCCTCCTGCCTCAGCCTCCCAAGTAGCTGGGACTACAGGCATGCGCCACCATGCCCATCTAATTTTTTCTATATATATTTTTAGCTGTCCATATAATTTCTTTCTATTTTTAGTAGAGACAGGGTCTTGCTCTTGCTCAGGCTGGTCTCGAACTCCTGACCTCGAGCGATCCTCCTGCCTCGGTCTCCCAGAGTGCTGGGATGACAGGCGTGAGCCACCACGCTTGGCCTATATTATCCACAGAGTTTGATGCAAAGCTCAGTGAGTACAATGAAATTCCTTGTTAGACCGATGTCTTGTCTGCACTAGGGGTAGAGACCAGCATTCAGGGGAACCTCTCCCTCATTTTGTCCTTCCGTGTCCTTGTTCAGAGCCGGGAGAAGGAAAGGGGGTGTCTCGGACTGACCACACACCTGGTCATCTGCCTCGTAGTCTAAGGGTCTGCCGCTTGCGCCCATAGCAGCAAGATCAGAACTCGGTCATTTTAATGCTGCCGACTAAATGTTTTATGTTCTCTTCTATTTTGCAGACTGTATTTTCTGCCAGTCCTGATCAAGTGATACCCATGTGCTGCAATGGTGACATAAACTGTTGACTGAGACTGGGAAGGTCGCTGAAAAACCTTACTTTCTCGTGCTTTTTTATGGTGCTTCTGTTGGGACCGTCCGGGAACGTGCACACAGCATGAGTTTTATCATGAAACTTCACAGACACTTTCAAAGGACGGTTCTCCTGCTCGCCACGTTCTGCACGGTGACCATCGTCATTTCCGCCTACTACCTGTACAGCGGCTACAAACGGGAGAGCGAGCTCTCCGAGCCGGCGTCGGAGGTGGACTGCGGTGACCTCCAGCCCCTGCCTTACAGACTGCTGGAAGTGAGAACGATGAAGCTTCTTGAGGCCCCCAGGACGGACCCCACAGTGCTGGTGTTCGTGGAGAGCCAGTATTCATCCCTGGGTCAAGACATCATCACGATCCTGGAATCCAGCCGATTCCCGTATCACGTCGAAATTGCCCCTGGCAAGGGAGATCTCCCGGCCCTTACAGACAAAAATAAAGGCAAATATGTTCTCATCATTTATGAGAACATTTTAAAGTATGTAAATATGGACTCCTGGAATCGAAGCCTTTTAGATAAATACTGTGTGGAATATGGCGTAGGAGTCATTGGATTCCACAGAACTGGTGAGAAGAATCTACAGAGCTTCCAGTTGAAAGGGTTCCCTCTCTCCATTTATGGAAACCTCGCCGTGAAAGATTGTTGTGTTAACCCTCATTCCCCGTTGCTTCGCGTGACCAGATCGTCTAAGCTTGAGAAAGGTTCTTTGCCTGGAACCGACTGGACGGTTTTTCAGATTAATCACTCCGCCTACCAACCAGTTCTATTTGCCAAAGTGAAGACCCCCGAAAACCTTTTTCCTCCAGGCTCCAAAGGTGCTTTTTATGCCACTATCATACATGACCTGGGGCTTCACGATGGAATTCAGCGAGTTCTTTTTGGCAACAACTTGAACTTCTGGTTGCACAAACTCATCTTCATAGATGCCATCTCCTTCTTGTCAGGGAAGAGGCTGGCATTGTCCTTGGACAGGTACATCCTTGTGGACATCGATGACATATTTGTGGGAAAGGAGGGCACGAGAATGAACACCAACGATGTAAAGGTGAGGCTCTATTCTCTCAAAGTTTCAAAGTTTAATTTGTCTCGCCGTAGGGCTACCAACTATCTAGTTTATGCTAGGACGAAGGAGTTTCCCAGGACATGGGGCTTTTATTTTATCAGCAAAGTCAGGCAAGCATCTCTCACCATAGATTGACTAAGTAGATAATATGTTTCTTTCTGAATCAAAAAAAATAAATGAAGATTTTACTAAAAGATTGAATGTAGCAGGATCCAAAAATGGCTTTCTACAGAGTAGAAATTATTTGTTTAGCTATGTTTCAGAAACTATCTACCTTAGGAAACTATTACTAATCTAAGACTTGGTTCATTTAAACGTGAAATTAAAGTGAATTTGTCTTAATGATAATAAATACTCCCACAGATTTTCAAGAATTACAGATCTCTTAAGAAGCAAGTTCAGATATTTTTGGAAGTCAAATATGCAACTCATTTTCTCTTACCATGTTTTTCTGAAACTCTGAAAATTAGCATTACTAAATAGGGTGAGCTATTACTGTGTAAGCATATTTATTCACATATAAACATAAGGATTTAACTTGATTTCAGTGCACATTTCTGGCACATACATGAAGCTCATCGTGCTACATTTAAGTTGCATTACATTTCTTTTTTTTTTTTTTTTTTTTTGAGACAGAGTCTCACTCTGCTGCCCGGGCTAGAGTGCCGTGGCATCAGCTTAGCTCACAGCAACCTCAGACTCCTCGGCTTAAGCAATCCTCCTGCCTCAGCCTCCCGAGTAGCTGGGACTATAGGCATGCGCCACTATGCCCAGCTAATTTTTCTATATATATTTTTAGTTGTCCATATAATTTCTTTCTATTTTTAGTAGAGACGGGGTCTTGCTCTTGCTCAGGCTGGTCTCAAACTCCTGACCTTGAGCGATCCACCCGCCTCGGCCTCCCAGAGTGCTGCGATGACAGGCGTGAGCCACCGCGCCTGGCCTGCATTACATTTCTTACTGTGTAAAACTGCTGCCCTTAAACAGAAGATAATTATTTGAAGATAGTTTGTTATTATTATGAATTGATTGTGTTACATAAACAACTGGTTGTTCAATATTAATGAAGTTTAAAATTAAAATTATATACATTTGTCTTAGTTTCCCACTCAGAATGCCAGAGGATTTCTCATAGAAGTGAGACTTTTGATATATAATTTTTTATTCTCTACGTAGAGACTTTGACCTTTTGGTAGAATATCTAGAACTAAGTCAGATGGCAAAAAATATATCTGGAAAACTGTGTTCTTCTCTCTAGTCACCAAGCATCTGGCAAATAATAGTAATGTTCATCACACTAGTTAAATGAGCTAAGAATACCAGAAGAACCATTAAATGTTACTGTAAGAGAGTGTGACGACTAACAAGAAAAGAAACTCTCATAGTCTTGGCATTATTTTAGTCTTTTCCTTTTAGCTCAATGGAAATTAGTTAATAAAGAAGTTGTATTGGCCGGGCGCGGTGGCTCACGCCTGTAATCCTAGCACTCTGGGAGGCCGAGGTGGGCGGATCGTTTGAGCTCAGGAGTTCGAGACCAGCCTGAGCAAGAGCGAGACCCCATCTCTACTAAAAATAGAAAGAAATTATATGGACAGCTAAAAAAAATATATATATAGAAAAAATTAGCCGGGCATGGTGGTGCATGCCTGTAGTCCCAGCTACTCGGGAGGCTGAGACAGGAGGATCGCTTGAGCTCAGGAGTTTGAGGTTGCTGTGAGCTAGGGTGACGCCACGGCACTCACTCTAGCCTGGGCAACAGAGTGAGACTCTGTCAAAAAAAAAAAAAAAAAAAAAGGAAGTTGTATTTAAGTTTTCACTAAGTCTTTTGAAATTTAGTTTTGAAAGTGTAGCTAGATTAAAACCCAGCTGGTACTTTAAGCATTTATTATGTGCTTGAAGATTATAAACAATACATAATTCTCCTTCTAATTTTTCTATTTTAAATTATTATGATAAAATGTTTTCTCTCTCTCTCTCTCTCTATATATATATATACATATATAATATTTCTGATGTAAAATTCTTTAAAACTGCCAGATGTATGTATTTGTTACGGCATTTCAAAACATGCTAGATAAATCTCTGAGTTTTCTGTACAACGCTCCGCCCATACCTCATATCCCTTAATATTATACAAAACATAAAGTGCCTTTTGTGTCCTAGAGGTTAAGCCATGTTTTTAGGGGTACCAAAAATGGAAAGGCTTACTGAACATATTCAAGAAGAATGTAGCATGCATACTTTATGAATTGCTAATATTTAGATAGGAATATGTTTTCTAAAGCCTTTCAAAAAGTGTGTTTTGAATTATCTGAGTTTTTAAACTGCTTCTAAATTACATCTGTGATTGCGTCTCAAAACACTAATTGGCTGCGATCAGTTGCCCTGAGAGTACAAACATTCATTCATTGATTCCGTCACTAGTTATTAAGTGTGTCCTGCGTGTGAAGCACTTATGGGGCTTTATAGATGGCGTCACCAACCATGGTCCCATCCTTTAGGAGAGGGGATGAGGAGAGGGTGTCCGAGGAAGCCACCCTGCACTGCACGTGGACATCTGCCACCCTGGACATGGCCAAGCACAGGCCAGGCGCAGAGGCGGGCACTTGGAATGCAAAGATAAATAACGTGCCTTGTGGGGGAGATAAATAGGTAGGTGGCTGGCAGCTTGGTGGGTGCAATAGCCAAGGTGTCCGTGCGGATTTATGTAAGTAACGCTGTGGAAACCACTGTCACGCGTGCTGTGTGCTAGACACGGTTAGGCACGTGGGACAGCGTGAAGCTGAGACCAGAGGGATGCTAGGATTCGGGAGGCCATGCAGCGATTCAGGCAAAAGACGGTAAATTTCTTGAAACTAGAAAATTGGAGGAAGGATGGAGAAGAAAGGACCATTTAAGAACTATTTAGGAGGTGAAATGGAACAGCTTAGTAATTGGCTATGTGGACATAAAGACCGTAACCAAGGATGACATTAGGGTTTTCAGCTGAATGCTCGGTGATGCCAGCCAACAGCAAAGAGCAAGAGGGTCGCAGTGCAGGTCGTTAGAGGTCGTGACACAGATTTTGGTTTTATTGAAGTGCACTGGGAGGTACAGGCGTGTCCCAGGCAGTTGGCTCCCGGGAGAAGTCTAGGTGGGAAATATGGATTTCCAAGTCAGCATCCAGCAGGGAATAGCTCCCAGCACGAAAGTGCGTGAGATCAGCCAGGGAGGGGATTTTTGTAGAGTAATAAAATATCACTCTACAAAAAGAGTGAGAAAATCAAAAATCACATTGACTGTTACTTGCAAAATTATCTTTTTTTTTTTTTTTTTTGAGACACAGTCTCACTCTGTTGCCCAGGCTAGAGTGCCGTGGCGTCAGCCTTGCTCACAGCAACCTCAGACTCCTGGGCTCAAGCGATCCTCCTGCCTCAGCCTCCCGAGTAGCTGGGACTACAGGCACCATGCCCGGCTAATTTTTTCTATATATTTTTTTAATTCTCCAGCTAATTTCCTTCTAATTTTTTAGTAGAGATGGGATCTCGCTCTTGCTCAGGCTGGTCTCAAACTCCTGAGCTCAAGCGATCCTCCCACCTCAGCCTCCTAGAGTGGCAAAATTAGAAGGATAATACACAACATAAATTTTAACTACTAATCACTGCATATGTGTTAGCATTTTCCTTATGTTGAACAGAAAATGTATTCCCTTATTTAATGGGAAGATTAGAATTAGCAGTGAACTATCAGCTTTACCTATGTAACTGTTGATTAATATGAACACATTTTACAGAGCTTCAGAGCTACCAAAAAAAAAAAAATTGACATGGCACAAAATGTATGAATCTTTGTACCAGAAAAAGACCAAAAGAAAAAAAAGAGAAAAATCCCAAAACAGACCTAAGTTGGTGTCTTCGTTCGTGTGGGAGTATTCAAACTACAGGCCATAGCTCTTAAAGAACCAAAGAAGAAAATAGCTTAGACAATTAAACTATTCTTCAAAAACGGCAGAATTAATTTCAGTTCACTTGAAGTTAGAAGAAGGGGTGTGTGTGTGTATTTCATTGGACTTTGGACCAGTTTTGTGATGTTCAAAAATGTAAGTTCCTAGTACTCTTGGACCGATCCTTAAATTTCCTGAGACTAAGCCTACAGAACGGGGTTTTGGAAAGGAAAGTGATATTTCTACCATTAAGAAAAGCTTCCGCCATTAAAGCGTTTTAGTTTTACATGAAAAAACTTCTTGACCCAAAGAACATTAACTACCTGTATTGTCTTTTAGAAGCATTAATTCACTCTTGGCCTGAGATCCATTGTACCTTTATACTTAACGGTTTCATGTAACATCTGTGTCCCAAGACAGATGAAAAGTCGAATGGGAAAATTCTGGACAAAGTGGTCTTTTAGGGTTTTATGTATCCCTCTCTCCCTCTGTCCCTCTCTTTCTTCTCTTTCTGTGACAGGCACACGTTGCATGTCTAGCTTTGACACCCTTCCTGACACCTGTCTTAACTTGCGTGTTTGTGGATTAGCCCTTTAAAAAAAAAAATCTACATTGTTAACGTGGTCTCTTGAGAGAGGACAGCTCTTAAATCAATGTCGTTGAGAGACTTTGTCATTATTTCCGTCTGGAACTGAAGATCCCAGGGCTCCTGGGGGAAAGTGTGAGAATAGAAGTAGGAAGCCATAAAGCTGTGAGGAATAAGTGTCATCGAGCTCGGAAGACAAACGTGGCTGGCTTTGCAGTCTGAGGGGGCTGGCCCGGGGGCTCCACGTCACCCTCCCTGGGGACGTTCACCCCCCGCCCCTCCAGCTAAGGTCAAGCCAGAGGCTTCATAAAATCATTGCAAAAGACCTTACCATGTCAAATGCTCGGGAGCAAGGAAGACCACCACAATGCATTGTTTTGTCGTAAGTACAAATAGGAGGGCCGACAGTTCTCCATCCACACGCTCTGCGTGGACCCCAGGGCCAGTACACGATTATTCTGTGCACCCCAAGTTACGCTGTCGAGATCATCACGCTAGCCAATCTTGGAAGGGCTCAACTCTCCAAAAGTCTTTACCACTTTACTACTGTTCTCCTCACCGGGAAATGAAACTTTGCTGGCATGTATATGATCAAATCATTAATTTAGCTTTCTGAATCAGCAGTAGTTAATTGGGGGAAATTAAATTATTATGCTCTTAAACTCTTCATATCCCTGACACTCTGAAGTGTGTGGGCAAACGCTGGTAGGCGAGTAACCCTCTCTTCGCTTAGGTAGCTTACAAAATTTAGCTCTCCAGAGATTGCTCAGTTGGAACAGAGGTGTAGCTATCATCGACTCACTACTTGAGTGGTTTCTAATGTCATGTTTCTAATAGACAATTAGAGACAATGTTAAAAGCCAGTTTAAAAGCGCTGGTTAGCATTTTCATTGTCACCGTTTTCATTATACTTCTTTTGTCTTTCTGTTTTATTCTTTTTGACTTATCTTGTGTTTCTGAGTCTACCTCAGCTTAGGTGCCCTTGCTTTATTGTATTGGTCTTTTCCTCTTTGGAATTCCTATTCTAATTATGCCATTCTAAAAACACAAAGGAATTCTATTCAATCTGTTTATACCCCCTCTCTTTAGCCATCCTGCTTGGAATCTCTGGTGTCTGTTAGTCCACTAGGACTCCTTTTCTCCCCCTTCGTACTTACATCTTTATTTTTATATCACTACCTTTCTCTGCTTTTTTTTTTTCTGTTAACTATATACACTGAGTAGAATGAGCTTACTAAAAAAAAGAAAAAAAAAAACATTGCATGTAAAAATTAAGCCAACTGGCTAGGATGTTGAACAATGATGATCTATCCAAAAAATAGTAATCAGTCATTCACTGTTCTTTATCTTGGATTAAATAATTCATATAACACCAGAACAACATATAACAGAGCCACTCCTCATCTGAGAATCCTAAGAGACAAGGTACTTGAGTTCACATAGAAAGACAACTTACTTGATCTTCTTGACTAAAAGGATTTGAGTGGTTTTGACAATAAACTGTTCAAAGATTAGAGCTGCTGTCAGAGTAGTTAATAGCTGTACCCTGCCAGACTTGAATTTCTGAATATGCTGAAAAATACCTTTAGGAAATTTTGTGTAACATTGTAACAAAAATTACTTGACAGTATTTTCAAAAGAAAGAAGGCATCCTAATGAAAACCCCTTTTCACTCTAGTGTAATTGCTTTAACAAAATAGATTAATAGTGAAAGAATTTTTGCATAATTGGCAAATCTGCAGAAATGCAACAAACATTTAAAGGATGTAAAGGAAGAAAACATCTTCACAATTATTTCTTCTTTTTTTCTTCTTTTTTCTTTTTAAACGTTTTAAAATTATTTTCTATTAGTACACAATATGTATACATACTTAGGGGGTACATGTGATATTTTGTTACCTACATACACTGTGTAATGATCCAGTCAGGGCATGGGCATCGTCACTGCTTTGACTGAGGACACATGAACAAGGGAAAAGGAAGGGTGTATTTTTCACGCCTGCTATTATTTAAAGTACTTAGAACAGTGTCTGTCTGATGGTGTGAGTCACTATTAAGGAGGGGTGGGGACCAGGAGTTCTTTTTTGTGCTTGTTGGGTCTGTGACACCTTCCCATGTCCCAGTGGAGATGTGCGGGCAGTCAGGTATTCAAGCCCAGAGGTCAGGAGGAAGTCACAAGGGAAGATGTAAATTAGGAACTCGTTAGCCTGTCGATAGCGGGTAAAGTCCTGGCGCTGGACGAAGTCACCCAGGAAAAGAGGGCAGGGAAGAGAGCAAAGGAGGACCAGCCCTGGGGCGCGTCACCTGACGTTAAGGTCACGGCGCGGACATACTCAGATGTCACAGAAATGCCTTGAGAGTGAATGAATTCTTGATCGCACTCTTTATTTTTAGGGAGCGTCCTGGTCCTAAGTTAATTCCTGTAAGTCTCACGTGAAGTTCTGGGCCACAAGCTGCCCTCTGTTCTCCATTTCACATACGTGCTTTCCCATCAGATTGTAGGTTTCTCATGGTGACATCATGTGCCATGATTCTTTTCATGTCCTTCACTGTGCCTAGCACAGAGTGATACACGTAGGCTGCCTCAGTAAATGTCTGTTGGGATAATGACGTCAAGAAATTATGATGGGCCGGGCGCGGTGGCTCACGCCTGTCATCCTAGCACTCTGGGAGGCCGAGGCGGGAGGATCGCTTGAGGTCAGGAGTTCAAGACCAGCCTGAGCAAGAGCGAGACCGCGTCTCTACTAAAAATAGAAAGAAATTATATGGACAACTAAAAATATATATAGAAAAAATTAGCCGGGCATGGTGGCACATGCCTATAGTCCCAGCTACTTGGGAGGCTGAGGCAGGAGGATCGCTTAAGCCCAGGAGTTTGAGGTTGCTGTGAGCGAGGCTGACGCCACGGCACTCTAGCCCGGGCAACAGAGCCAGACTCTGTCTCAAAAAAAAAAAAAAAGAAATTATGATGAATATTCTGTCCTTTCCATGGCACCATATGAAGGACTAGCTACTGAGGATGTGAATTATTTTGCTTTAGGGAAGATTATAAACTGAACATAGTTTATTGGGGGAAAATGTGACCCCTTTGGAAAACCAAAGATGAATCCAGGCTCATAAATGAACTTACCTTGCTAGAACCCAGCTTTCTCTACTGCAGAAGGAACAGACGTAAAGTGAAAAGACAATGAGGCTTTAGACTTGGGCAAATTTGTGCCCAAATCTCAGACCCATACGAGTTGTGAAACCTGAACAAGTTACTTAACTCATTTGGACCTGTCTTCTCATCTTTGAAATGGGGGTGATGCTAATACCTACCCCATGAGGTCTGAAGGGTCTAAATGAGTTTGTGCCTGGCATGAATTGGACACCCACACGTTGATTTCCTTATCTCTCCTGCAAAATACACTGCATCTTATGAGAGGTTTGCTGCACTTCTGCGTCCATTGTTCTAAGTAAATAGACCATAATTATGTACATTTCAGTTTGTTTTTAAAATGATACATACAGTGCAATTGGTAGATTGTGTGTGTTAGAGAGAGAGAGAGAGAGAAAGAGAGAGAAATCTGTAGATACAAAAATACATTTTACTATAAAAATGTACTGTTTAGTTTTACATAAATAAATTTACTTCTTTCTAAATGAAAATGTATGTGTGACAGTATCTTTCACATGTAACAGGAGGGATTTGTTACACTGTGGCGATTTGTTGCTTTTAAACAGACTTAGCAACATCCAGAGGCAAGACTGTGATGGGCTCATTATTTCCTGCCCCTCCAGAGGATGAACTGTGTTAATTAAGCACATTTAAAGTGGAAAAAAAAATGGCTCTGCTGTGTCCCTGTGAAGCTACTGTCTCTTTACTTACTGATGCTTGTTGCAATTTATTAACTGTGAATTATACCTCACAGGAAAGTAACCCTTCTTTCCTCACCCGATTTGTCAGGTAGAGAAGTTGGGTAAAGTTACAAACCAGCCAATTGCCTTCCTGAGAATACAGATACGAAACAATTTTCTGCAGCATCGAACCTCAGAAGACTTTAACAGCTTTTGTGAATCTAGTACCGATGCTCATTTCCAAGCCTGGAGCAAACATATAAATAATGTTCAGCACAATGTACCTGTCTTTAGAAAGCTGTTTACAGCCGTGTATATTTATTAGTTTTCCGTGATTTCAAGCAATATTTTTTTCTCTACCCTCTCCTTTTGTTGTTGCACGCACACACTCAAATTCCTATCACAAAGTCTCTCTGGTACATCATAAAACACAGCCTCAGGGGGGATTATTTTTCCCGCTTATATTTTTGTGCCCTTGCTTCGGATAGTACCAGGATCCAGTAAACTGGATCTTTTTCTGTCCGTGGATATTTGCAAGTTGTCAAGAACTGTGTGGAGTCTTGAGATTTCACCTGCAAACTAAGAAGTCAGCCTGCCAGAGTTAGAGTTGCCTGGGTGCCGGCAGAAGGGGCAACACTCCCGGGTCAGGGAGGGGGACTGGATTACTCACAGCAATAGCAGTAATCAGAGTCTCAGCCTTGGAACTGGTTCTCCAGTTCCAGATCCTATAGGGTGATGTGAGGAGGGCCAGATGGTACCTACACATACAGTGGGTTGCTTTGGAGGAGAGAGACCCTAAATTTAGGGAACCCAGGTCGTCTATAATGGGCAGTAAGCTTGAATGCCTTTGCCCCAGAGGTAAATATTGTCTTTTTTATTCTGGAAAATAAGCTAACTTGCCCTTTGTTCGAAAGAAAGATGCTCTCTCTATATTTCAAGGCTGTTTGTAAATATCCTTGAAAAGACAGCACATAACAAAGGCACTCGGTGCTTTTGCTCACAAAGAGGTGCAGAAAGGCAAGAGTATCATGAATTGTGCACCAACACCACTGAAGCTTTTTCTTAATGGATGTGTGTTACAGTTTGATAATATTTTCAATGCACCTTGGGTGCGCTGGTTTGCCTTTTGTTGGTATAGAAGCATTTATCAGGAAAGGGTAGGGATAAAAGGAAGTAGTATTTTGAAGACCCTATTGTGTGTTTTAAGTTGATTATTTGACCTGGTGCTCGCATGCATTATTTCATTCTTAGGAGCATTCTTGCAAAGGAGGCACTGTTTTCTAAAAGAGTAGATGGAGATTTCAGACACTGCTGAAGGTCCTGCTGTGTGTAAATGAAAGAGCAGGAGTCAAATCCCATCCGACTTTGTGCCCGTTCAATTTTTAACCATTTAATTTTATTTTCCTTAACCATGAACCAGGCGGTTGGGAGTTACATGGCCTGAGTCTGACTGTGCGCGTGGCTCTCCCATGAGCCTCTCTGAAAGCCCACGTGGGGGCTCAACCGCAATGTAGATTTAAGCCGGTGACATGATACCTTGGGTTGTCCTCGGTCACCTTCCAGAACCTGTTGTACTTCCTCGTGCTTTTGCAGTCGGGGTGCTCTGAAGTTCTAATTGGCAGATTTGCAGGGCATTCCCTGTCCCCCAGATGTGGCAGTCGCTGGGGTGCCCGCCTTGTCCCCAGGAGGGACGGTGTCCCTCACTAGCTACCTAAGGAATCCAGGCACCTACCCTGGTTCAAGTTGATCGCTCTTGATTTTAGCAATAATTTTATATGTACCCCCCCCCGGGTTTGTTTTTGTTTGTTTGGTTGGTTTTTTTTTGTTTTGTTTTGTGTTTTTCTTTGCCCCATTTAAAATTTGCAGGGGGAAAAAAACAACAGATATGTAACATAGTCTCATGAGAAAACCCCAACACAGAGCCATGAAATGAAGAATTTCACGCTGTCAACCCATTTAGGTTTTCCTAGGAGTTCGATTACTGCGTTGGCTTTTATCCATTCCTCTGAGACTTACTGAGACGATCCGCTGTCACTGGCAGCTACGCGGCCACGTGGCCACACTGTTACTCCGCATTTATCTGGAATCCTTTCAAGGGTTCAGCAGAGGTTTTTATTCTGTTCCGTGCCACTACCATTGTAGGGCAGCTTTGCTGTTTGACCCGAACGTGGTGCGAGTAGGCTGTTCTCACAGGGACATACCCCTCCCCTGCGGCTGTGTCTGAAAAACTCTGCGACTTTCTCGTGGCTTTTTCACACCCCTGACTTCTGTGTCCCCTTCATACAATGCACTTAATATTTCAACGTTAGCCTCTTGCAATCAAGTCTCATTCCTGGAGCTCATTTAAACTCTGAGCTGTCTTCAATTTATGAGGACTTTGAGAAATTTCTCTTTGCATTGAGTTATAAAATGAAGACGAAGGCTCAAACAAGGTAGTAAAATCTTTTCAGAATTTGCCTTGGTTTCATTGATATGATCCAGATCCTCAGGCGTACATCTCCTTAGAAACCTTCCTTGTAATGGGTTTTTTTTTTTTTCAGTACCCCTGACATCTTAAAACTGAGTCATCCAGACACCACCCACCCGCCCTCTGACACCTGCTTCCCGATGGAAAGAGGCATTTGTGTACATGAGTCACCACCTCCTGCCGCCTTCCCGGGATTACGTAAAAGCAATCTGCCAGCCAGCTTGGCCTGAGGACAGGAAATCGCAGCTAGTGTCAGAGTGAAAGTCATTCTTGCATGTTGGAGGATCACAATGGACACTTTCGGACACGATCAATGAGGAACTAATAAACCGCTATGCTTTCACTGCTTTGGATAAGCTTCTTGGCCTAATAATTCTAAATCCATCTTAAATCCCTTTTTTTTTGGTGATAGAAAAATGAAAGACTAATTTATATGCAGGAAAGATTATACATGTATTAGAGGAGAGGATGTGGATTAAGAAACAAACATCGTATTAGCGAAACACATTATCTTTCCACGCTAATACAAAAACATTAGCGTGGAAAGCTAGTTAAAGGGCAGAGCTTATAGCAAGGAAGTGGTTTTTCATTTTACTTCCTCAAAAAAGAAAAAAAGAAGGAAAAGTGGTTTTATTTTCTAAAATAAATGAATTGAAAGACTTCTCTCTATATTATACAGAGAATATATTGGTCAAGATATTTTTAGTTTTCTTGTTTCTAGATGAGGCAGTGTAGACCATATGGAAATGTAGGTTTAAAGCCCCTCTCCTGCCTTTTATTTAGTGTGCGGGTTTAAGTAAAGTTCTTAACATGTCTGAACTGCAGTTTCCTTCAATGTAAAGTGGTAAAATAGTGCAGACCGTTTCTCTCTCGAGTTGAGGATCAAATGAAATGATATGTGAAAACTTTTTGAGGCTTATAAGCAATAATGCAAACATAAAGTGATGTTATTTTGATCTCAAAATCAGAATTGGGGCATTTCAGTATCTTCTGTCATTATTCTCTTGGTGGCACAAAATGTCATGCTCCACGGAGGTGACGTGGAGAACCCAGTCACCGTGTCTTTCTGCAAGACCCTCTCGAGCTCTGGCCTTTCCTCGGTGTGGCTGTGTCCCCCCAGGTGGCCATGGCCTTGCTAGACCTCCAGGGACACAGGGAAGGCTCAACTCTTTGTAGCTGGTACAGAGGATCAGGAAGGTGCCACGTATGTGACATTCCTTTCCTTCCCGTCAGCCCACCCACCCACACATGCACGGATTCGTGGAGCCTCAAAGAAAGTTCCGTTGTGTTTCTCCAGACACCCTGCCGTGATCTCTCTGAGTGGTAGGGTTTCCCTCAGCTGTGGGTCTTCCTAATCAGTTCCAGACTATCCTAGGAATTTGGGCGTGACACAAATGGTCACTGCCCGTTGGAATTGGAATTTTAGCTGCTGACACGGAGCTTCCCCGGTGTTCACACCTGACATGTGCGATGGCGGACGGGGGGTGACAGGGTGTGTGTCTGAAATGCACAAATCGTCCTCAGAATGACAGATTTTTAAAGCTTCCCTTCTCATTTGCATACAAGGCTTTCTCTCTCTGTGACAAAGGACAACGCTCAGAGGACAATAGAAGTAAATAAAAGTGTGCACTCAGGCCAAATACAGAATTATTGCACTTCTCCCCGGGAGAGACGGTTCCAAGCCCAGAAGCCTAGATTTTAATGCACACAAGGTTGACCCTACCAGTTCTCAGCTGGGATAGGTTTCCCCAAGTAGATAGAACCTGTGGATGTTGTCAGACTCCATTGGAAACCCTCTCTCGTAACAAGGAAACTCAACAGATGAGATATGTTAGAGGAGAGTTATAATGTTACATCATTTTTTTTCTTTGATCGGTTTCAGTTCTCATCTTTGTTCAGAGTGAAGTTGAAAATAAATGGAACAGTTGGCAATACCTTGGTGACCAACTTGAGTTTTCTGTGAAAGTGTTAATACCAGTCAGGTAACAGGACAGACAGACATCTAGGCAAATTTAACTCCTATTTGGAATTTGTGATACTGGAAACATTTGTGGAAAAGGAACATGTTTAAAGTCTTTTGAAAGTTTCTTAATCAGTCTTGACTTCCTCTAAATCATTGCTCTATACTTAATATAGAAATGAACAAAATGAACTCCTAAAGATACATGATTTTGGAAATAAATTAAAGATTTATAAATTCTCTCTTCCTTAGTTATGGGTCATATGTTATGTTCTTCACGGGTATGCAGACAGGAATATAGAACTTATGGAACCTAGACAATTTGTATCATTGACGACATTTTAATTGTAGTCTTTTTTTTTTTTTTTTGGAAGTTATCTTTGTAAAGAAAAAATAATTTTCTCATTAGGGAATAAGCATTATCCTAAAGTCCCTCTGGAGTAGCTAAGAGGTCATTGATTTACATCTGAACTGGGTCACGAGAGCAAATGACTCTTTGGTGGCCTAATAGAATAGAATAATGACATCTTTCCCAGTTTTGGAGTCACCTTACCAATTAAAACTCAAAATTTAAATCAAGCATATGACTTTTTTTACTTAAAAAATTTTACAGGGGTACAAATGTTTAGGTTACATAGATGGCATTTGTGCTGCCTGAGTTGGAGCGACAAGCATACCCATCCCGGACAGTGCACACCACACCGGTTAGGTGTGAATACACCCATCCTCTCCTCCCCCTCCCACCTACCCGATCCCCGATGAACGTTACTTTCAAATGTGCACATCAGTGTTGATCAATGACTACCAAGTAGATGATGAGTACATGTGGTGCTTGTTTTTCCATTCTTGGGATACTTCACTTAGAATGGGCTCCAGCTCCATCCAGGTTAATACAAGAGGTGCTAGATCACCATTGTTTTTTGTTTCTGAGTAGTAATCCATGGTATACACACACCACATTTTATTAATCCACTCATGTATTGATGGGCGCTTGAGTTGTTTCCACATCTTTGCAGTTGTGAATTGTGCTGCTATAAACATTTGAGTGCAGATATCTTTATCATAGAATGTCTTTTTTTCTTTTGGGTAGATGCCCACTAGTGGGATTTGTGGATCAAATGGTCGTTCTATTTTTAGTTCTTTGAGGTATCTCCATATTACTTTCCACAGAGGTTGTACTAGTTTGCAGTCCCACCAGAAGTGCATGAGTGTTTGTATCTCTATGCATCCATGCCAACATTTGTTGTTTTGAGATTTTTGATAAAAGCCATTCTCGCTGGAGTTGAGTGATATCGCATTGTGGTTTTGATTTGCATTTCCCTGATGATTAGAGATGTTGAACATTTTTTCATATGTTTCTCAGCCATTGGCCTATTTTCTTTTGAAGAGTTTCTGTTCATGACCTTTGCCCACTTTTTAGGGGGTTATTGGATTTTTTTCTTACTGATTGTCCTGAGTTCTATATAGATTCTAGTTATTAGTCCTCTGTCGAATGTATAGCATGCAAATATTTTCTCCCATTCTGTAGGTTGTCTGTAAGCTCTAATGGTAGTTTATTTGGTTGTGCAGAAGCTTTTTAATTTGATCAGGTCCCATTTATTTATTTTTGTTGGTGGTGTGATTGCTTTTGGGGTATTCTTCATAAATTCTTTGCCTCAATCATTCATCACATAACTTATTATTTCATGTTTTTTTCCTGTCTATAAGAGTTTTTCCAACATTCTCTTCTAATGGTTTCCTGCCGTAGGTTTAAGTCTGTTATTCATCATGAGTTGATTTTTGTGAGAGGTGAGAGGTGTGGATCCTGTTTTCAGTCTTCTACATGTGGCTTTCCAATTTTCCCAGCACCATTTATTAAATAGGAATTCTTTTCCCCAGTGTACATTCTTGTCTGCTTTGTCAAAAATCAGATGGCTAAATGAGGATGGTTTTATGTCTGGGTTCTCAGTCTTCATCCATTGGTCTATGCTTCTGTTCTTGTGCCAGTACCATGCTGTTTTGGTTACTATAGCCTTGTAGTATAGCTTGAAGTCTGGTAAATTGTTGCCGCCCAGTCTGTTCTTTTTGCTTAAGGTTACTTTGGCTATATGGGGTCTTTTCTGGTTCCATACAAAGTGTAGAATTATTTTTTCTAGATCCGTGAAAAATGATGTTGATATTTTAATGGGGATTGCATTGAATCTCTAGATCACTTTGGGTAGTATAGACATTTTAACAATGTTGATTCTGCCGATCCCTGAGCATTGTTTTCCATCTGTTTGCATCCTCTGTTATTTCCTTCGTCAGTATTTTATAATTCAACCTGTAGAGGTTCTTCACCTCCTTAGTTAAATATATTGCTAGGCATTTTATTTTCTTTGTTGCTATTGTGAAAGGTATTGAATCTTTGATTTGGTTCTCAGTTTGACTGTTGTTGGTGTATATGGATGCTACTGATTTGTGTACATTGATTTTGTAACCTGATACTTTGCTGAACTTATTTACCAATTCCAGTAGTTTCTTGGCAGAATCTTTGGGGTTTTCTAGATACAAGATTATATCATCTGCAAAGAGTGATAGTTTGATCTCTTCTGCCCCTATTTGGATACCGTTGATTTCTTTCTCTTATCTGATTGCTCTGGCTAGGACTTCCAGCACTATATTGGATAGAAGTGGTGATAGAGGGCAACCTTGTCTGGGACCAGTTCTAAGCAAGAATATTTTCAATTTTTCCCCATTCAGTATGATGTGGGCTGTGGGTTTGTCATATATGGATCTTATAATATTGAGGTAAGCACCATCTATAATTATTTTGTTAAGCATTCTTATTATAAAAGGGTGTTGAATTTTGTCAAATGCTTTTTTTGCATCTATTGAGAGGACCATGTGGTCTTTGTTTTTACTTCTATTTATGTGATGAATTACATTTATGGATTTGCATATGTTGAACCATCCCTGTATCTCTGGGATGAAGCCCACTTGATCGTGATGGATTATTTTTTTGATGAGCAGCTGAATTCCATTTGCTAGGATTTTATTGAGAATTTTTGCATCTATATTCATGAGGAATATTGGTCTGTGGTTTTCTTTTTCTGTGTGTCCTTTCCTGGCTTTGGAATCAGGGTGATGTTGGCTTCATAAAATGTGTTGGGGAGGATTCCTTCCTTCTCAATGTTGTGGAATAATTTCAGCAGGATAGGCACTAGTTCTTCTTTATAGGTCTGGTAGAATTTGGGTGTGAAACCATCTGGTCCGGGAATTTTTTTTAAGGAAGATTTCTTATTACTACTTCAATTTCAGTACTTCACAGTGGTCTGTTCAGGAATTCTGTGTCTTCCTGATTGAGCCTAGGGAGGCTGTGTGTTTCTAAGAATTTGTCTATTTCCTCCTCTTTTTCAAATTTATGTGCATAAAGATTTTTATAGTATACAGAGATGATATTTTGTATTTCTGTGGTATCCATTGTAATCTCTCCATTTTCATTCCTAATTGAGCTTATTTGAGTCCTTTCTTTTCTGCTTCTGGTTAATCTAGTGAGAGGTGTGTCAATGTTTACCTTTTCAAAGAACCAACTTTTTGTTTTAGTGATCTTCCGTATAGTTCTTTTATTGTCAATTTCATTTAGTTCTGCCCTGATCTTCATTATTTTTTTCTTCTGCTAAGTTTGAGATTGGTTTTCTCATCTTTTTCCAGATCTTTGAGACGATTCATTAGATTGTTGATTTGTGATCTTTCTGTCTTTTGGATATAGGCATTTTATGGCTATGAATTTTCTTCCCAGGACTGCTTTAGCTATATGCCACAGATTTTGATAACCTATGCCCCCATTATCATTTAGTTCAAAAAATCTTTTGGTTTCCATCTTAATTTCCTCCTTGATTTGCCAGTCATTCAGCAGTAGGTTATTTAGTTCACATGACTTTGTGTAGAGATGAGTGTTTCTGTTGGAGTTGATTTCTACTTTTATGCCACTGTGGTCTGAAAAGATGCATGGTATAATTTCTATTTTTTTTTTAATTTGTTGAGGCATGATTTGTGGCCTAGCACGTGATCAATCTTGGAGAATGTCACATGAGCTGAAGAGAAGAATGTATACTTGGTCGTTTTGGGGTAGAATGTTCTGAAAATGTCTGTTTGGTCCGTAGGTTCTAGGGTTCTATTTAAGTCCTTTGTTTCCTTGTTTATTTTCTGTTTGGAGGATCTGTCCAATCCTGTCAGCTTGGTGTTGAAGTCCTCCACTATTATGGTGCTACTGTCTTTCGTTTTGTTTAGATCAAGTAGGATTTGCTTTATGAATCTGGACGCTTCTATGTTAGGTGTGTGGATATTTAAGACTGTTATGTCTTCTTGTTGAATTGTTCCCTTTACCATTATATAATGACTGTCTTTGTCTTTCATTACTTTTGTGGATTTGACAACTAAGTTATCTGATATGAGCATTGCTAACACCAGCTTTCTTTTGGTTTCCATTAGCATGGAATATTGTTTTCCATACCTTCACCTTGAGTCTGGATGTGTCCTTCTGTGTTAGATGTGTTTTCTAGAGACAGCACATACTTGGCTTGTGTATATTTATCCACTTGGCCAACCATGTCTCTTCAGTGGGCAGTTCAAGCCATTCACATTTATTGTTAAAGAATTGATAAGTGGGGTGGATTTCTGATCATCCTGTTAGGTTGAACTTTGTTGCTTTGTTTTATCTCTTGAGCCACTGGGGTATCTGGCCTTTGATCTTTAGCTTTTGGGTGATTTTACATTGGTAAGTGTTTACTGTGCTGATCTGTGAATAATGCATTTTTGAGTAGTTCCTGGAGGGCAGGTCTTGTCTTGGTGCATTCCCTCAGTGTTTGCTTGTCCGAGAAATACTCTATTTCCCCTTCATATATGAAATTCAGTTTTGTAGGATACAAAATTCTAGGCTGGGCATTATTCTGTTTGAGAAGACTGAGAATGAGGCCCCAATCCCTTCTGGCTTATAGGGTCTCAGTTGAAAAGTTGGCAGTTAGTCTAATGGGTTTTCCTTTGTAAGTTACCTGCTGCTCATAGGAGTGTCTCTGTCATGTTTATTTTGGCCATTCTGATGACTATGTGTCGTAGTGTATTTGTCTTTGCAATGAATCTCCTGAGAGTCCTATGAGCTTCTTATGCCTGGATGTCTAAATTTCTAGCAAGGCCAGGGAAATTTTCCTCAATTATTCACTCAAATATATTATTCAACCCTTGTGTATTTTCTTCTTCGCCCTCAGGGATGCCTATGATTCTTATGCTAGGCCTCTTTACGTAATCCAATATTTCTTGTAAGCCTTGGTTATTCCTCATATATTTCTGCTCTGTCTCTGTGACCTATTTGTTTAATCAGAAGTTGTTCTCTTCAAGCTCTGAGATTCTTTCTTCTGCCTGATCTAACCTGTTCTTAAGGCTTTCCACTGTTTTGTAATTCCTTGAATGAATCTTTCATTTCCAGAAGTTCTGTTTGATTTTTCTTTAATAGCTCAATTTCGTTAGTGAATTTTTCATTGATTTGCTGCATTGTTTTAATGGTTTCTTTGTGTTGGGTTTCTATTTTATCTTGTATTTCATTAAGCTTTCTCACAATCCACGTTCAAAATTCTTCCTCTGTCATTTCAACATTCCGCTTTTGGTTGGTATCCATGGCTGGGGAGCTGGTGTTCCCTTTTGGCGATGACCTTTCTCTCTGATTCTTCATAATTCCAGAGCTCTTTCACTCGTTCCTTCTCATCTGGAGCAGATATTGCTTCTGACTCGTGGATTTACTTTTGTTTAAATAATGGCACACCCAGATTAATTTCTAAGCCAGTAGGAGGTGCTTGTGGGTGAGAATCAACCACACCCTCTATGATTGAGTCAGTAAATGCTGTAACGGGTGTGCAAATTGACCTCCTTGTCAGTATATGCTGTTTGCTGGAGGGAACAAGCTGCACTGTTTTTCGCTCCTGTGACCAGCTCTAGTTCTGCTGGAGAAGCCCTCTCCTGCCCTTGGTGGTAGGTGCGGCCCTGGTACTTCCAGGTGAGTCTTTTACTCACCACCACAGCAGAGGCAGGTGAGGGAATGAGGGTGGGCGGCATTAGGTTGGGTGAACCTGTCCTTCCAGCCCCACAAGTGCTGGAAGGGGTATGCAGAGGTTAAAAGGACCGTTCCCCACCTCAGGGCTAAGCCGGACAGGAGTGGCCCAAGTGGCCCCAGGTAGCCAGAGGATCTGCGTGTGGAGGTGGGACTATCTGAGACCCGCAGTCTGGTGGTCTGGAGCAGGTCTCACTCCTTTCAACCCTCCCCTATTTCTCAGTTTCTCCCCGCCCTCTGCCTGCAGGCAAGACCTCAAGTCAGCCAAGCTGTTCAATGACTGTGATGCAGGCAGGGAGGTTCCCTGGTCAGTGTCCCGGCCTGAGCTGGGAGCGCAGCCCTCCCGTGGGAGGACGGGTGCCCCCCTAGCTCACCATAGCTAGGACCCACACTGCTCTCTCCCCCTTGTTCTGCCCCCACAGGCACCCGCACCTTGCCAGACTAAGTCACAGATATCCCCTCTGTGGCCCTGGGCGACGTGGCCGAGACTCGGATGTAGGGGATCGAGCCCACCCCCAGGACCCCGGGGACCCATCCCTGACCAAGCCAGGGAGAAGAACGCTGGTCCCGTGACCCCCATGGGGTGCCCGGATGGTTCCATGTCCCTCTGCCTCCGGGCCTGTCTTGTTCTAATGGGGCTGCCAGCTAAGCGGCAGCAGGGAGGGGCTGGCGAGCAGGGGGCGTGCGGTGCAATCACCCCTCAGTCCACTGCAGGACCCCAAAAGGGAAGTTCTGAGCTCCGCTCCCTGTGGGAGCCTCTGTATGGCTGCTCAGTAATCTCTCTGTAGCCATGGGAGGCGGGGGAGGGGAGGAAAAGAGTCTGGGTAGAACAAAGTCCACCCTCTGGTTGTCTCCAAGCCTCTCTGTGGGATGCAGTCCACCCGGAATGACCAGGCTCTGAAGTCACGCGGAACACCCCGGACCCACCGCACGCCTGTGGCTCCTGCAGTCCGGGTTGGAGCTGAGACGTGTCTGGGTGGGGCCGCACAGGCCGAAGCCCCCAGGACAGGACTGGGGTGCGCTGTCATTGCAGAAGCAGCAGGGTGCTGAGGTCTGACTCGGTCAGTGGGATGGGGGGGTGCCCTCGGGGGGACAGGGAGCCTGGTGTCCTCGCTGGCGGCAGCAGGCTCTGGCCTCGCGTGCGTGGCAGACTGTCCGGTTGCGCAGGAGCACGCAGATGTCAGGCCGACCTGACCCGAAGGACAAATTCAGGGTTCAGGAGGGAGGAGACTGCTGGGATCTCGATGGGGGCTCTGGTGGGTGACCTGGTACCTGCCTGGTGAGTCCCAGGGCCCCACAGTTGCGGGTCAGCCGGGCAGAGAACGTGGCTCCCTTTCCCCTCTCCGCCTCCAAGGGTGGGCACGAGAGCCCTGGGCCGGGGGCGGTGCAGTCGGAAACCTGGTCCACCGAGCAGGACCTCCGACCTGGGGGCCCTACGGCTGGCGGAGACCGGCCCTGGAGCGCGGGAACTGGGGCCAGCCAGGCGGGCGACGGACAGGCCACAGACTGTTTCCTCGGCACCGGGTCCCGCGGGTTCACATCCGCAGGGCAGAGGTCGGGCTGTCTCGGTCCCGCCCCCAGTGGGCGGTCCCGTGGGCAGAGCCACGCCCACATCCCCTCCCCTGCGCCGCGCCCGCCGACCGCCAGGGGGCGCCGTCCCCCGGCTCCTGCGCCGCAGGAAGTGGCTGCTCAGCCCCCTCTGTCCGCCGGAAGTCGCTGCTCAGCCCCGGCCCTCCCAGCCCGGTGGGTCTCGGCACGGCGCACCCGAGAGGCCAGTGTGGCTCCGCCGCGTCCTCCCCACGGAGCTGCGTCCCGGCGGCCTCGCACGGGCCTCAGGTGGGTCCCTGTGGGGGCGGGTCCCCCTCCGGGTCCTGTTGTCGCGCGCCGTGGCCCTCCCTGCTCTGTTCTCGGTGGCCTTTCTCCCACTTCCGGTTTTTGTGACTGTATCGCTCCGTCGTCACCTTCTTTCCTGCGCTGCGTGTCCCACGTGTCCCACGACGCCCTGGCATGTCGTCGTCCGCGCTCGTGACCTCCTTCCCGGGGAGCGGCGAGCTGGAGGCGCCGCTTGTCCGCCCTTTTCTCCTGCAAACGTGTAATTTATTATCAGAAATAATACTGGGAATGCTCTGAGGTCACCAAGAAAACAAATGTGATCTTAGATACGCAGTTTAATTATTTCAAAGACTACAACTTTGAAATTTATGTTTCACCTGTGTATATACGAGCCCCTCGCATCAATTTCACATAACGTCTGGTGTCCGTTCCCAACTTGTTCCCAAATGAAAGGTCTGCGACCAGGTATTTTATAACAGGTGATAAATTTAGAACGGGGAGGGCTTCGTGAAACCAGGAGCGCATTATTGATCTTGAGTAGATTGAAAAGTAGGACATAAACTTTGAGAACAAGGTGAAAGCCGAGGTGATGACTATGAAAGAAAGTCTAGTAAAAGAAGAATAGTCTGGAAAACGTACTCCATCCTGGGGGTCAGTGTCACCCCTGTCGTGACTCAAAGAGCACACGTGATAGGAAAAGGCACAAAGGGTTGGAGGACCAGCAGGAAAAGACCACCTGCCACCCGCCACGAGTGATTAAAGCTCCTCGCCCACCCGGCAACCATGGCAAGGGACGAGCTGATCCTCATGATGTTGTCTTACGATGCCCCTTAATTCCCGATTAGGATTAGGCAGCGGTTTAAACACCTGCACCTGTACCTACACCTACCTAATGTGCACAGCCCTGCCGACCGGGCTGGGAGGGCCTTGAGCAAGTCTGCATATGATCCTACTTTGTTCACAAAAGGGTGAATGTCACATATTTTAAACAGCACGTTAAGGTTCGAGAGCAACTAAAATTTAACGTTTGGTTCTGCTTTGGGAAATCTGTTTTTGAGGCATGTATGAACAGTTGAGAGGCTCATTCCAACATGGAATGGACGGCCCAGGCACGGTCCAGTCCAGGGCGGGACTTTGACGTGTTGTCCCCTGTCCTGGGCTCCTGGCTTGGAGGAATCGCAAGCCTTGGCCCACGGCTTGGCGAGATGACAGACACTCAGCAAGTCTGCGTGAAGAATTCATTGCGATGAAGTTTAAGGGTGCAAAGCAAAAGTACATTTCCTAAGCGGAAATGGGTCCATCTCCGTGAGTGGAGAAGACCTTAATTCTTTTCTTAACGTGTCTGTCTCTTTAGTAAATTTTTCATTCATTTCCTGCATTGTTTTACTGGTTTCTCTGAGTTGGTTTTCCATTTTCTTTTGGATTTCATTGAGCTTCCTTACAATCCGTATTTGGAATTCTTTGTCTGTCATTTGAATGTTTTCATTTTGTTTGATATTCATTGCTAGAGAGTTGGTGTTCCCTTTTGGGGGGAGTCCTTTCACTCTGATTTTTCCTACTTCTGGAGTTCCTTCTCATCTGGAGCAGCGGTTGCTTCTTGGTTTTGGATTTTCTGTTTTCATGGGGCCTTTTCCCCCCCCCCCTCACTCATAAGGGTGGGTCTGTAGCATATGTTGGGTAAGACCCTTTGGCTTTACTTGTGGGTGCTTTGATGGTGGTCTAGATTCTGCATGGATGCCTTGTTATAGATACCCTTAGTGCGGTGGTTTTCTCAGATGCTAGTTGTTTGTAGGCTGTAGCAGTGGCGAGCTGTGTGTGTGGGCAGATTCCCTGCCTTTCTTTGATGAGGGAGGATGGAGGTCTTTGGAATCCTTTCTCTTTCCCGGGCCCTGTGGTCGTCTTCTTTTTTTTGAGACAGAGTCTTGCTCTATTGCCCAGGCTAGAGTGCCGTGGCATCAGCCTAGCTCACAGCAGCCTCACACTCCTGGGTTCAAGTGATCCTCCTGCCTCAGCCTCCCGAGTAGCTGGGACTACAGGCATGTGCCACCATGCCCGGCTAATTTTTTTCTATATATATTTTTAGCCGTCCAGATCATTTCTTTCTTTTTTCAGTAGAGACGGGATCTCGCTCTTGCTCAGGCTGGTCTCGAACTCCTGACCTCGAGCGATCCTCCCGCCTCGGCCTCCCAGAGTGCTAGGATGACAGGCGTCAGCCACCGCACCCGGCCCCTGTTTTTTTAATGAAAGGGAAAATGAGAGATCTACTTTACCAGGGTACCCGCTTTTGAATAACAATCACTGTCATCTGGGAATCTCAGATTTGTATTTTGAAGACCGAAGACCTATCTGAGAAATAACAATGTGTCTTTCAAAGTATGATCTTGCATAGCTTCGCTTTGAATGAGGGTCCTTTTGACCCTTGGTGATCTGTGTCCCTGACAGGTAAAAAGGGATGTCCTTTATGTACTAGACACTGGCTCCTTTGACACATGCAAAATAAACTCTTTTAACTTCCTTTTTCTAGATGACACTTTGTGCTGATTTATTGCAAGCCAAAGGATAAATATATGTTTGTATTTTATGTAATCTTGAAAGTCTCCCTCTAGTTTTAAAGTGACAAAGAAACTACTTTGCATCATTTAATTTTCTCACTTATAAAGGAGTGATTTTATCCTCTGAACACAAGAGAAAAGTATCTTTTTAAAACTGTTCAATGTCATTCTTTACCTCATATATTTTTTACATTCTATGTTTCAGGCCCTGCTTGATACTCAGAATCTTTTGCGCGCACAAATCACAAATTTTACCTTCAACCTGGGATTTTCAGGGAAATTTTACCACACAGGTAAGAAAAGGGGATTAACGGTTTTTATAAGGCCTTTCTGACCACTCTATATACAATTACACACCCCTCCCACCTTCCTGCATTCCCTATGTCCCTCCCCTACTTTTTCTTCATATCATTCAACTCCATTTATTGCATGCTGTTTTTTAAAATTTGGAAAGTGTTGATGGTTTGAAAGTTTATGGAATTATCTAATGGACTTACATTTTTATTGAACTGTAATTTACATATCTAAAAGTGCATAAATATTAATGGTAAGTGTGATGTGCAGTGAGTTTTCACAAAGTTTACAGAGCTGTGTAACCTACAGGCAGATCAAGAAAGAGGCCAGGTGCAGAGGCTCATGCCTGTAATCTCAGCACTTTGAGAGGCCAAGGAGGGAGGATCACTTGAGGCCAGGAGTTCGAGACCAGCCTGGGCAACATAGCAAGACTCTGCGCAAAAGAATTTTTAAAAAAAGAAAGAACGAGTGTCCTACCAGATCCCCCCTCCTTGGGCCCCTCACAGTCACTGGCTTCCTTCAGAGAAAACCATGTCCTGGCTTCTAATCTCATGACTCAGTTTTGCCTGGCTTTGAGATGTCTGTAAAAGAGCTCGCACGATATGGACTCATCCGTTTCCAGCTTGTTTGGTTCAACATTATTTTGATTTCATAGATATTACTGTTATAGGTTGTAGTTCTTTCATTTTTATTGCTGTATACTATTCCACTGTTTGACCATACAAAATTTCTTTATCCGTTCCATTCTACTGAGGTGGTTGAGTTGTTTCCAGTCTTTGGCTTATTTTGCGTAGTTCTAAACTTTATAGTTTTTAGACTTATTCCATATGATTTATTTTTATTTATTTATTTATTTTTTCTTCAAAATATTACAGGGGTACTAATGTTTTTGGTCACATGTGTTGATTTCGTTATGCTTGAGTCGAGGTTATAAGCATGCCCATCACCCAGACAGTGTTCATTGTACCGTTAGGTAGGTTTTCACCCACCCCCTCTCCCCACTCCCTCTGCTTAATTTCCTCTGAGTTTTACTTCCCGTAGGATTTTTTTGTGTGCAGTAGTAAATGGTGTCTTTTTTTTTTTTTTCATTTTCTATTCCTTTGTTGATGACATATAAAAATAAAATTGATTTTGTGTATTGATCTTATATCCAGCAACTTTATTACAGTCAGTTGTTAATTCTATAGTTTAAATCGTTTGGATTCTCTCCCAGTACAATCATATAATTTTGAATAGTGGCAATTTTATTTCTTCCTTTCCAAGCCTTATAAATTTTGTTTCCTTTTTTTTGCTGATTGCACTGGCTCAGATCTCCGGGACAGTATTAAATAAAGGCAGTTCTGGTGTCATTCCTGTCTTGCTCCTGACCCCAGGGGGAAATCTTTCAGTAGATTTGTTCCTGTTCTCAAGGGGAATTTTGTCAATAGACTATTTTGTAGCTACTCTTCCTTAGCTTAAGGAAGCTCCTTTCTATTCCTAGATTACTAAGTTTTATCATGAGTCAGTGTTGAAGGCACTCTGTTGTTATTTATCTGCTGTCTCTCTTCCGTCGCTAAAATGAGCACTTCACGAGGATTTTACTGCCGCAACATCAGCAACTAGAACAATGTCTGCTTAAAAGTGAATTAATGAACAAATGATTTAGTGAAAATAAAACCATCTTTATTTTAACTGTCAGTATTTACATGGAACAAGGTCAGAGAATAGGCCGGGCACAGTGGCTCACGCCTGTCATCCCAGCACTCTGGGAGGCCGAGGTGGGAGGATGGCTCGAGGTCAGGAGTTCGAGACCAGCCTGAGCAAGAGTGAGACCCTGTCTCTACTAAAAATAGAAAGAAATTAACTGGCCAACTAAAAATATATATAGAAAAAATTAGCTGGGCATGGTGGCACATGCCTGTAGTCCCAGCTACTCAGGAGGCTGAGGCAGGAGGGTCACTTGAGCCCAGGAGTTTGAGGTTGCTGTGAGCGAGGCTGACACCACGGCACTCTAGCCCGGGTAACAGAGCGAGACTCTGTCTCAAAAAAAAAAAAAGGTCAGAGAATAAAATTTGACCGTGTTGTGTTGTGAAAAGAAATCACTGTAAATATTGAGAATAATTAAAAAGTTTCTTTCCCAAAAATAATTAACATGATCTAATATATTTTGACTTGCCTGAGGATAACTGAACACAGTTTCATCAATTTCATGATGGAATGAATCAGTTGCATTTTTAGAAGTTTTTTAAAAAAAAAAAAAAAATTACATATAATGGTATATCCATATAATGGAATACTCTGCCATCATTAAAAAGACAGAAGCAATTTTGAATGTTACTGATAAGGAACGAACTCTTGAGAAATACTTGAAAAATCAAGGTACAGTACAGTGATTAGAACATGCTACCATTTCTACAAAAATAAAGGAGGGGTGAAATCTACACAACTCTGGATATAGTAGTCTTCTTAACTTATTTTATAGCTTAGAAAACTGAGTTATAGAGTATTTAAGTAATTTGCCACCGTCACATGGCTTGTAATACAGATTGGATAGCTCTGAAAGGATTCCTGAGAGTGAGACCCACCCCGCCTGGCTGTTTGTGGAGCCTTAATTCTGTTTCTGGCCAGTGATGCCGAGCTGTCTCTCCGCGTCGTTGTGCATTTCCACGCGACACAGTCTCAGCATGCACGGCACAGCCCAGTAGACAGGGACTTTGGTGTGACCATTAACTAAAGGGGACTAAGGCAACTGAGGCAGCTTAAAGCAGTTCAAACCGGTCTTAAGAGTTACAACGTCTGGGCAAAAGGAGCTACTTACAAACACCCTGTGTGCTTTGTGTCGCCGTCAGCGTTTTTGTTTTGATCTGTAGCTTCAAATTCAGAAGAAACCTGCACAAGTTCTGTTCACTGTTAAAAGTCAGGGCTGGGGAACTTGGACCCTCCCCTCGTACGTGTGTAAGACGGTACGAATGATGCCTTCTGAACACGTGTGTCAGAGCAGACAGATAGGTAACGGACAGATGAGTGCAACAGGAACTAACTGAACGATCTTTCCCCCCCTACAGGAACTGCAGAGGAAGATGAAGGGGACGACTGTCTCTTGGGGTCCGTGGAGGAGTTCTGGTGGTTTCCACACATGTGGAGCCACATGCAGCCCCACCTCTTCCACAACGAGTCGTCTCTGGTGGAGCAGATGATTCTCAACAAGAAATTCGCCTTAGTAAGTAACTCACGAGTGTCTACCGATTAGGAAAATGACAAGGTTTTTATATGAAAAAGCTCTTTGAGGCTTTGGGCAGCTTTTCTACATGATCACTAAGAAGATCTTGGTGTCGCAGCCTTTCAGGGTGTGGCTCTTGAGTTTGTGTGGGGTGCTTGTCACCACACTTAATGCTTTGAGGGACTTGACAAGCTATGGATTCGGTATGCTATTAGGGTCGGAGCGCCTAATTCATGGCTCCTGGCTGGGAGAGCTTCCTGCTACACTGGGAGGCAGAACTAAGCACCTTAAGAAATTCTCCAGCAAAATGAAATATTCTGAGACCTAGCGCCAAACCATGTGAACACAAAACCCACAGTTCAAAGAAGTGGCTGTCATTGGGAATGGCCAGGGACGTGTTCTCACGGAAGTGGGATTTTAACTTCCATCTCCTCCTCAAAATGAACAGCCTGCTGCAAGCACACCTTTGCCAGGCACTGGTATTTTGTTACGAAAGCAAGGATGGTGCTCCTCCGTGTCAGTATTGTGAAGATGGTTTGATAGTGTTTACCAACTTCTATGAGATGGAGACTTATCTTTTTCCCAAAAAATATAAACAGGAATAGTAAACAGCATATGAAACCGGGTAAACACTGCCACAATTTGTAATGAAGAGTTCTAAAAGTCCTACGCAGTGCAGCAGACGTTAATTCTGTCATCTTCAGAAGTCTAAGACTGCTGATATTATCAGTGTTAATCAGCAAGAGATGATGGGGGGGGTTACTTTGTAGTTTCTTTCCAATCTGTGGAGGAAAAAACCTGTGAGAAAAAAAAAATGTGTATGTCCAGTAAAAATAAAAAAAGCACCAGCAAAAGATAAAATACTGAGAAGTGAGGAGAGAGGTTTTTGCTGTTACTGCCGTTGTTGTTTTGGTGGCCTTCAAAAAAATTGCGTTTCAAAGCAGGTTTAATTAAAGACATGACATTCACTGTTAGGTTCTGTTACTACTTGAGTAAATGAGTCAGTGAATGCCAGTCTTATGTTTATATTTTTAAAAACTGTAAATACTTGAAAGTACGTCTAATAAGAACAGGTACGCACAGGAGCTATACACATTTTTTAGAATTCTCAACTAAAAACATGGTGCATGAAAGACTAATTCAGAATCACAATCTGGTCCTTCGTAACCTCCTAACTTAAGTGCCAAGAAAAGGAGATTTCTTAGGAGTGTCATTCGTAACTACATGTTGCCAACCCAAATTATGGTCCTGGAAGCAGTGGAGAACAATCATACGGGACCTTCAGAAATGAGATCAAGTTTATTCTTTAATATTTAATCAAATACAGGACTAGTCAATATTTTTTTTGGGGGGGGGTGGTCAGGAGAGGACAGACAAGAAAAAAGACTGAGTCCAAAACCAGTCCCTGCCCAGCCTTGACAGTATGAAGGAGAATCCTATGCAGAGCATTTGGGAACAGTGACTAGCACATAGCTGTCTCGATAGATGGCAGCCATTGTTTTTATTATCATTATATTTAGTATTACAAAACTGCCATCTTCAATTTTTGCCTGGACTAGAGTGCCGTGGCATGAGCCTAGCTCACAGCAACCTCAAACTTCTGGGCTGAAGCGATCCTCCTGCCTCAGCCTCCCGAGTAGCTGGGACTACAGGCATGCGCCACCATGCCCAGCTAATTTTTTCTATATATATTTTTAGTTGTCCAGATAATTTCTGTCTATTTTTAGTAGAGACGAGGTCTCGCTCATTGCTCAGGCTGGTCTCGAACTCCTGACCTTGAGCGATCCACCCGCCTCGGCCTCCCAGAGTGCTAGGATTACAGGCGTGAGCCACCGCGCCCGGCCTTACAGCACAGTTTGAAATATCTATTATACAGTTTTTAAAATAGGACAAAGTATCATTAGAAAAGTAAAATATTCTATTTGAACCACAGAAAAGTCCTCAATAGCATATACTCTTAATGGAAGAATTGGACCTAAATTTTAGGAAATGGTGGCAGTTGAATTTTTAATAAAATAATTAGTAGGGTTTTTTATCACAGAATTCTTTGCCAATATCAGGTGATAACTTAACACTGTTATAGACAATACTATTAAAGGTAGCAGGAGTAGAACAGGGTCCCCGATAACGGAAAACCTTGCTGAGGATTGTGCTGGCTATTGCATTATCGTCATTCTTCCAAGCAGTGTCTTTTTCACCCTTTTCCAAGTTCAGCAGAACCTGCTGATTCACATCAGCCGGAATGTCTATTGTCAGTTGTGAAACTTTTTAGATTAGTGAGCGTGTTAACTTTTCCAATATAAAACTAAAGATTATAGTATCAAAATGTAATTTAAAATATATTGAAAGACTCGCTGGCTTAAGGAACATATGATAATCTTTTAATCAGTTTGCTTGCCAGCTAGAGAATGAAGGAATACTATCCCTTTTATTTCAGGGAAGCACTTTATAAAAACGCATGTTAGATTTTCGTTCTGTTGATACTGGATACAAAGTATGGTTCTAGCGGTCCTGGGAGAAGTAGAGAGTTCGGGTCAGGATGCAGGGGCGACCCTGGGCCAATTCTGGCATCATCCAGGCAGCACCGTTTGAGAGAGACGTTGGCCACTGTGCAGAGCAAGATGACCACGACGGTGAGGTCTGTAACTGGCTTCAAAACATGAATGGCTGAAGGGACTTCAAGCAGGCAAATGATAGAAGAAAAGATGAAGGGATATGTTATCGAGGCTAATATTCAAGTTACGAGGGCTGGTACGGCCGTGGCAGATATCGCAATACTGAAATGTGACAATACTGTGCCCTTAAGCCCACGGCCACCTCAGCTCCCCCACCGCGATGTCCCAGATCTCCTGACTCCTCAGCAACTAGGTGAGCCCGGCCCGGAAGCTTCTCGAGCACCAGCCCCGGCTCTGCAGCTGGCCGCAGTCTGCCTGGTCCGGGGCCTGGCGCGCTGCTTGGGAAATAAAATATTTTAAGTATCGTTCCTGAATATAATGAAACTACCTTATGATTTAGAAAGGACTGGAATCAGTGTATTTAGAAAGAAAGACCATGGGCAAGAGAGTGCAGTGCTGTACCTTTAAGTAGCGTTCTAATCCACGTCAGTTCGCGTGCAGAGTGGTGCGTGGTATCTACCTAATAGTAGGTGTTCAATACATGTTTGTTAGATGAAAATATAAGTAGATATTTCTTGTAGCTCTTGAGAGTCTATCATCACTGTCTTAAATGTAGATTTCCATATTATTCAGATATGGTAAATGCAACAGATCAGGAGACAACTGTCATTAAAAGGATGGTTTGTTACTCACAGTCCCTAAGAGGAGGGGGCTTGTCCCATCATGCAGGGTCACCTGCAGAAGCATCAGGGTTGTTCAGAAAGCAGAGGACGCAAGGGGAAAACATGGGCTTGGCTGTGTGTGTCTGCAGGAAAGCAGGCCTGGGACTGCCTGTTGGGAATGATTTCAGTGAGCTCTGAGGTCTGGGACGTGGCCCTGGGGCCATCAGAGCAGACTCAGTTGCTCGGCGGCCTGTGAGAGTCTGATAAAGAAGGGGCGAAGGGTAGGAGCTCTGAGGTGGTTGTTTTGCATTTGAAGAGTGTGCTCTCTGGAAGGTGTCTGCCGTCTCTGGGAATGGCCAGCCCTGGGAGAGGCCGTCTGTCCAGGGTCAGCGAGGCTCCAGGTATCCAAGGGTCAGAAATACAAAACGGAAAAAGGGGCGATTGATACATTCACATATGCCTTGATCCAGGTTATGTGCCTTGAAGCGTTCCACAGATTTCAAACACCCTCGAATCCCAGTTGCCGGATCTGTGCGCTTTCTAACTTGCCTTTCCCCTTCCCAGTGTACGTCGCCTTAATCTGAACATTCGAGTCCACCGATGTGATCTTACTAGAACAGAAAACAGTGAAATATTTTTCCTTCACATGCTCTTTATTTCTATCAGTGTAGCCAAAGATCACATTAATTTTTTGAAACCGTAATATCACACCTGTGTCTGTCACACCTCCTGTCCGTGAGCTGCTTATTCAGCCTTCACGTTATTTATTTTCATCCAGTCGATTCTGTAAACTAAATGCTAGGCTTGAGATTACAGTTGTCCCTTTAATAAAGTGTCATATTTGTTATATGTTCAGTGTTTGAGTATATCATCATGCTTCTAAAGATTGATTCTGTTATTTAACATGCTTTATAGCTTTCCCACCTTCATGTTTTCCCCATACTTTACAAGTATAAAATACTTACAAAATATAAGTATTTATGACTTTTGTATCTGGCGTCATTAGTAAAGCTGAACATAGTATCCTAGGTAGAGATTCGTGATAGAGCAATACAGTCTCCATTCCAAGTTAACATAGGCCCAGCAATCATCATTATTTCAAAATAGTTGGTTAATTAACTACAAATCTCTTTAACTCAAGTAATAGCCATGAGGATGGCATAAAGTATGTCAGGGATCTTGCTGAAATCAAGAATCAATATGGGCCGGGCGCGGTGGCTCACGCCTGTAATCCTAGCACTCTGGGAGGCCGAGGCGGGTGGATCGCTCAAGGTCAGGAGTTCGAGACCAGCCTGAGCGAGACCCCATCTCTACTAAAAATAGAAAGACATTATATGGACAACTAAAAATCTATGTAGAAAAAATTAGCCGGGCATAGTGGCGCATGCCTGTAGTCCCAGCTACTCGGGAGGCTGAGGCAGTAGGATCGCTTAAGCCGAGGAGTCTGAGGTTGCTGTGAGCTAAGCTGACGCCACGGCACTCACTCTAGCCTGGGCAACAAAGTGAGACTCTGTCTCAACAAAAAAAAAAAAAAAAAGAATCAATATGTACGTGGCATTTTTCTGATTCCAATTTAGAACTTTTATTTTAAAAGGAATTTATAAAGTATTAAAACATATTAATAGTAGTTCCTCACAGTTATTGCTTTCTTCTTTATTACTTCTCAACAACCTGTTACGTAATCCTTTCTAGAACTGCATGGGGTTGACACTAAGCTCATTGATACAGTTTCCAAAATGCTGTCATTCTCTATATTGGAACGTTTGACAGGTTTTCAACTCCTGTATCCTATTCCTTGTTTCTCTGCGATTATTAAAAGTGTTTGCACATCAGTTCTTTATTTTTTTAATTTCCTTAAAATGTGCTCTCCTGAGCCTGGAAAACAATGAAATAATTTATTTTATTATAGTTTATGGTTTAGTTTATTGTCTCTTCATCTAATTTTGTTTATGTCACCATAAATATTTTGAAAATTGTCCTCTCTGATGGAGAAAATAAAAGCAGTGTATATATTGGTAGAAGCAGAGTAGATAAGCAGATATTTCTACTTTTTTATTCTATCATCGTTTAAAGTATTTCAGACTCCCCCCATTTGTGAATATGCTATAATATTGATTATTTATCTTTTATTGATCAGTCATTTTCAATTAGTAATTTCTGGAAAATAAACTTATCCTGAGATTTAGCCTCTTTGGGATTATTTTTGTATCTTTTTTATTTGTTTTGTTTTGTCAGTTGATTTCTGTCCTTTGTTAGGTACACTTCCTTTCACCTCTTGCATGTGTTTTAAATTCCAGTATATACTAGAGCCCCATATTGAACCTTTATCATGTGGCTGGAACACTTATTAATTTAATAAACTTACTTAATTCTCTTAGTGATCTCACTTAATTTTCATCACAACCCTCCTGCCACCAGCCCCGTTTTATGAATGACGGAGATGGTATCTGGAGAGGGTAAGGAATTTCCCTAGACCACACGGCGAAGTCACACATCCGGCACTTGAATTTAGAGCTTTCTGACTGTTAACTACTATTGTAAACAGATGTTTTCTTCCTTGTTTCAAATAATTATAATCTTTACAAGGAATTACATTTTTTTTGAATTCCGTATCCTTTAGATATATTCCCTTGGTATATTCCTGGCAATTGTTTCACAACTCTTTTTTTCCTCCGAATATTTTAAAATCTACTTTCCCGAGTTGAAATATCATACCTTATTATCTTCAGAGTTCCCTGTTTTCAGTATTTTGAACTCCAAGATGAAGTTGTCACCTCCTGCCCAGCGTCCTGGGACGTCCACGCAGCGGGCAGAATCAGCGCAGCAGAGCCTGAGTGTTGGGGATGTTGACAGGCAGGGACAGATCGGAGGCAAACAGACCCATGGGATTACATTGGGTTAACACAGAAGAGGAAATAAAGGCCAGCTCTAACTAGACCAGGGGACGTGGGGTCCCGAGGGACAGAGATGTGAAAACCATTTCTGTCACAGATTCATTAGGGCTTTTTATTGAATGGGTGATGAGGAAGCAAAAGGAAATAACAGGTCAAAGATAACATCCAGGTTTAGGCCTCCCACTTGGGTATCTCTGTGTACTTATTTAAAGGCCTTGCAGATACGAACTGCTGCTTTTTCTGTAGAAGTTCTATATTTTACCTGCGTACAGATACCCCCGTGCCGCCCATATCAACAGTGGTACAGAATTTATTCTCATTTAGATATGTCATTAAACTTTTGAAAGTGGTTCTGATGATTCCAGGAACTTAGAATCCTTTTCTTTGTAAATTTCTTTCCAGATTACCTTTTTTCCATCCCATGGGAAGACCTCACACGCTCTCCCTCTGACAACATAGAGAGTATAGAAAAGTATTCCTCAATTCCTTTCCCTTTTCCTCTAACAGAAATACTAGATTTCATCTTCGGCACACATATCTGGTGACTTAAACCGATTTCTTAAAAAGAAAGATAAATTCAGCACATGTACTACATGAAAATGATCCCTTACGGTCCAAATTTATGTGGACACAGAATGAACTAAAAGCCTTTGCGAATCCTTCTAGAAACTCCCGCTGGTGGGCTGGAGTCGGACGCGGGTATGAGGCAGGGCGGGTCTGTTTCCAGATCCAGGCACGCTGCTCCTGAATTCTGACCGTTCCTGTCTTTCATGCCTTACATTTGCTTGAATGGAGGGGGACCTTGTGTGCTGAGGGGTTGTCATGATCGTAGCGGAGAGAGAGGTGATGGCAGAAGAGGAGACGAGAGTCAGTTCTGCACCAGCGCCAGCCTTGGGTCTACTGTGGCATTTCCCTGTCTCCCACTCCGCGTTCCCACTCGCTCAGCAATTTCTGTCGGTTTTTTTCTTTTGTGCCATCTCCTGCTCCTTTTCAAAATTTTCCATCCCCGCTTCACTTCCAATTTTCCCATCCCACACCTAGAGGGTTGCAGCAGCCTCCAAACTCCCCGCCCAGTTCTGCATCGTTTTCCTGTGATTTGTGCTCGCATCAGGGAACACTGTGGAACTTGAAGTTCTGCTTCTGTTCCCCCGAACCGGAATGAAACCGAGCCTTGCCTTTCAGTTAGAAGATTCTTGACTCTCCCGGGACATGTAAGAAGAGAAATGGTGGAGCTCCAGATATTCACCAGACGTACTTAGTGCTTTGCATGCGTCCTTCATGGATCCTCACAGCCACCTGTGAGGTTGGTGTTTCTTGCATTGAACACGCAGAAACCAATGCTCAGAGAGCTTATGTAATTTTCCTAAGATCACACAGCCAGTGAAGACTGGAGAAGGGATTTTATCCCAGGTCTGAACTCCAAAGCCATGTGACAACCGTGGTTTGTATAACTGAAAGTCGCCATGCCATTGACACTGTTACCAGTTACTGTTACACAAACCTCATGATCAGAATTTTATTATTTTCTTAAAGAGTTATATTTTTAAACAAATTCAGAATACAAATCTGATTTTTTTTTTACCATGTTTTTCTCCTAAATAGCTGTTTATGTGATTTACATAATTTGTCATGTTTATGCAACACAAGCAACACTGTCCTGGTGGCTTTTATAAATACTCGAGGGCATGCAACAGTTATAACAAACAAAGGTCAATGTCAACTTTTTATTTCAGGAATATTAAACTTCATTCAAAATTAGTACTATGCAGACTTAAAGATTCGTAGTCTAATCAACCTTGTACATTTTCAGAGAGATCAGGTGTGTTTGCAAAGCACTCTGGGACTTGGAGGCTGTCCCTGAATTGTTTGTGGCTCTGTTAACTCTCGGAGACCCCAAAGGTCTCTATAAAACTCATTGCTTCAAACTGAGAAAGATGGAAGATGCCAAACCCTCCAATTCCTCTGTTATGAATCCAGATAATTTTATTTTCAGTTATTTTGCTACAGCATAAAATATAAGGCTTTATAAATGTTCTTTTTTTTTTTTTTTTTTTTTTTACATTTCTTAAAACCTCTTTTTGTGTTTACTGGAAGACATCCCAGCAATTCAAAGCTATCAACCTGGCCTGTGCGAAGTACAAGTGTTTACATCATTATTCTGAGTATTTTCACAAAAGCACATCCCTTGGTGGTGTGTTTCTTTATGAGACACTCAAAAAAGGTATGACACTTCAGAAATTCTAGAGGGAACTCTAAGAGAGGAAAACAACATGCTCAGTTAAATGGAAATGTACTTGAAATAAATTACATAATTACTAGGGGAGACTGGGAGAAAATCTGTCACTCTCCCCCAAACAGTTCTTTTCTTAGAGGTTACAAGTAAAAAACGAAGGTTACAGCTGAGTATGCAAACCTTTCTCAGTATCGGTACTGAGCTTTTAGCTTGGCTTTTGGTTCTGGAATTTTTTAATACATTTGGCTTGTAAAATGTCATCCAAGCTTGTCAAATAATTCCGCTCTCAACTTGGGTAGTACTTGAAGGGGAATATGTGATATCAAGGAAGGCGTTTTGCTGATGTCATTGCTACAGCCGTATCAAATTTATGGCATTAATATTTACCCCCTACTTTACACATACTATAAATTACTTTTTCCGGAAGAAATGTATATGGTTAGTAAAATGTTTTTTAGATGCAATTGGTAATGATAGTGTATCTTCTTTGAGCAACGTCTGCGCTGAAATAAGCATTCTGAGTTGCCTGGCTGTAGGAATGATGGCGGAAGGATTGTCTTCTTGTTTTGGTGGTTAATGTTTCAGAAAGAAAAAGAACAATTACATGATGGGTCTTCCTGGCATCCACGTTCATCCTGAGGCATCGTGTTAGCGTAAACTCAGATACAGTTTCGGGACCCACCATGAATAGCAGAGACACTCTTACCACTCAGGAATTCCAAGGACTTAGGAATCATCTCCCAGGAGCCAAGGATGAGGATGACCAGCCAGATTCTTCATTATGGAACAGCTGCCAACAGAGGATGATTTGAAACTCTTAAACTGAATGTATTAAAAACAACATGATCGTCATAGAAGCTTTTCTCATACCAGCCAGAGAACAGAAATTTATATTGTGAATCAAAGAGCACCATGGAAGAAAACTAGAGAGAGATCCAGTGGCCAAATCTGTAAATACTAACCAAATTTATGTAAATGTGTCTATCATGTTTTAGGAGATTATTACCTCCTTAAATATGAGGAAAGAAAAGTGTACATGTTTAGATTAGATCACGGCTTTAAAATAGCGCCTTCAGATTTAATATCTGAATATAAGATCATCTCTAAAACCGCAAAGATAATGCCAAAGAAACATAGAATTATAAATCTGAATCTCAGTGACGACTTGCACGACCCCTTTATCTCACAACTTTAAAAAAATGAAACATGAGATTCCTATTCTAAAGTAATGATTTCTTTCAAGATTTTTCATTTCAAACCATACCAGAATTAGCATCATTTATCAAACAGGAACATATGCTAATGTTTGACGGGTCTTAATGTCAGTGCAAGACCTGACTTCCTCATCCAAAAGATCCAGACTTGCCTGGGTTTGTCCGAGGTTAAGAAGGACGTCAGCGTCCTTTGGACAGTGACTTGACATACGCTGGACTCTCCTGCCAACGGTCACTGCCATTCTTACTCTCTCAGTCACAGCAGCTGCTGCAGGGCACCGTCCCCAGGGGCCAGAGACCCCACAGGTTCCTATGAGCTAAAAGTTTGTGTCGCTCGTCAGTCTCACCTTAGGAAAAGAAATTGTCTTTAGAAGTTTTAAAAGGCTTCTCATATTCAAAGAGTTTCATAAATTTATTTTCTTCATATATTATATATTTGCATGTATGTGTCTGTGTGTGTATATATATGTGCACGTGCCTTTTATGTTAAAAGGTTCTGCGTTCGTTTTCCAAACAGAAAAAGGTGGGAAGTGGTCAGAATCACGCTCCTATTATCTGGGAAAATGTATTCTTTTCTTTGCAAAATAGTGTCTTAAATAGCTACCATATTTAAGGAAGCCACAGGTTTGGTTTTTTTGTTTGTTTTTTTTTTTACCCATGGTTTTTTAAAAAGCCACTTAAAAATCTAGAAAAAAAATTTTTCTCTAGAAACAACTTCAGAATATACCGCCACCTAAGAATACAGGGAAACTTTATCTTAAACTAATATAAATTGTAAATATTAAATTCTCGATACTATGAGATAGTTAACCAAAGCACAAACATCTATATACTGAGGAAATTCAACGTTCCAACCAAAATAAACTGCAGAAAAGCATTTGGAAGTATTTCCCAATTGTGTTGTAATAAGTTTTAGATTTTTTTTCCACTGTAGAGTGCAGAATGTCTGCTTGTAGGGTTTTCTGTAAATTACATTGGTTTGCATACTTGCTAATCTGCAAAATATAAAAATACACAATGGGACTTCTAGCCATTAATAGAAATTATAGTGCTTCTGTTCAGAAAGATTGAAACAGAGACAAAAACAAAAAGTAAGGTACCATTCTTAATTACTAGCAAGAGTCTAAATAAAGAAATATCATCAAAGACAGGAATAGACAGTTATTTCTTCAGTAATGAAGTTAATTGTGTTGCTCAGATACCTAAATGCTGGGGTTTTTTTTTCTTTTAGTTTTTCGGGAATTTTTTCTAAAGACTACAGCATCATTTTTTGCTTGGTAAAACTGTAGTATCTTGGCCGGGCGCGGTGGCTCACGCCTGTAATCCTAGCTCTCTGGGAGGCCGAGGTGGGCGGATCGTTTGAGCTCAGGAGTTCGAGACCAGCCTGAGCAAGAGCGAGACCCCATCTCTACTAAAAATAGAAAGAAATTATATGGACAGCTAAAAATATATATAGAAAAAATTAGCCGGGCATGGTGGCGCATGCCTGTAGTCCCAGCTACTCGGGAGGCTGAGACAGGAGGATCGCTTGAGCTCAGGAGTTTGAGGTTGCTGTGAGCTAGGCTGACGCCACGGCACTCACTCTAGCCTGGGCAACAGAGTGAGACTCTGTCTCAAAAAAAAAAAAAAAAAAAAAACAAAACTGTAGTATCTTCACATTCTCCACTTGGAAATATTTGAATGTGTAATTTAGGCAAATCTTGCAAATTTTTAATTTTATACACTATAACTTAAATATATAAATTCATAGTAATAAATGTGTCTGAACTGGAATAATAATTTTTAACTACAGTCTCAAAGTGTTTTCAAGTACCGTTTATATAGGTATTGAAGTTTCCCTGTGAGTAGCCATATGTTCATTTGTCAAATGAGCTGACAGTTTGAGATAACTCAGAAAGTGACAGCGGGAGGGATGGAGAAAGTCAGAATCGGCCTGGGTACCTCTTCACTAATACTTGCTGAGTGAGTGCTCGCTGTCGGCCAGGCACTGGGCGCATCGCAGGGGATGAAACAAAACCTAGACCTCGTGGAGCTTACTGTTCAAGGAGGAAGAGAGACATGATGTAAATAATTATGCAGAGAGATACGTGCTTACAAACTACGCTGTGCACTGTGAAAAACAAAAGAAAGCCACTAAGGGATGTCTTAATGTGGCTTCATTTAGATTGAGACTGCTCCGTACAGCCTTCTCTGAAGATAGGACAGAATAAATTACCTACGAGAGGTGTCAGATTTACCCAGGGGACACGCTGGAGTAGGGACATTTCAGGTGGAGCAAACCACATGTGGGAAGACGCTGAGGTAGGCAAGCACTCGATGAGTCTCAGAGAAAGGTCAGTGTGACTCAAATGCAGTGGAGGGTGGAGGTTGGTGCAAAACGAAGCTAGACAGAGAAGCAAGGAGCAGATCGTGCAGAGCTGGTGATCGTGCTAAGAATTTGTATCGTAAGTGCAAGAGGGAACCAAAGAAGCATTTTGAGTAGAAAGTCACATAACCGCATTGGTGTCTGAAATATTGCTGTGGCTGCCGTGTAGGGAATAGACTGGAAGAGGCAAGAGAAGGAACGGGAGACCATGCCAGGAGGCCATGAGATACAGTGGTGGATCGGACCGGAGTGATGATCGTAGGATTGGAGAAAAGTGGATAAATTAAGGTATATACTGAAGGTAGCACTAGGGACACGATAATGGACTGGATTTAGGAGAGAATGAGGACACAGGAGATGTCAAGAACATTTGCCTTGTTGGTTGGTTGGTTGATAGTGTCGTTTAATGACACGGAGGAGCCCTACAGAATGAGCAAAGCTGGGGGGCTGAGATGTGGAGATCACAGCTTCAAGTAAGAGACTAATTAATTCCATTTGCATTCCAAGTATTTAATTTACGTTTTATAGTAACACAGCCACACTCCTCAAACTTTTCAGACCATGTCTTCCCCTAGGAAAATCTTGACATAGATTGCAGAGTTCCTGGATTTCAGCTGCTGCTTTCAATCAAGGATCTATGAAAAGAATAATGAGAATTAACTTTTCAGCTAGACTTTTTGCCCTAGATTATAAAATAATATGTGCTGAATCTCAAATTGAATAATCTGGAAGAGAGTAATCAGCCAAGAATTTAGCATTATGGCTGAATTTTTTAAAACATGATTGTCTTAGGTTAATACTAGAGGTGCTAGTTTGCCATTTTTGATGGCTGAGTAGAACTCCATGGTATACATATACCACATTTTATTAATCCACTCATGTATTATTGATGGACACTTGAGTTGTTTCCACATCTTTGCAATTGTGAATTGTGCTGCTGTAAACATTCGAGTGCAGATGTGTTTTTTATAGAATGTATTTTTTTCCTTTGGGTAGATGCCCAGTAGTGGGATTGCTGGATCAAAAGGTAGTTTTACTTTTAGTTCTTTGAGGTATCTCCATACCCCTTTCCATAGAGGTTGTACTAGTTTGCGGTCCCACCATTCTTCTAAGTGAAGTATCACAAGAATGGAAAAACAAACACCATATATACTCACTATTAAATTAGAACTAATCATCAACACCTATGTACACATACGGAAATAACATTCATCAGAAATCGTGCAGGAGAGAGGGGGGAGGTAGGGATGGGGAAATTCACACCTAACGGGTACAATGCAGACTATCTGGGGAATGGGCACATTTATAACTATAACTCAAATGGCACAAAAGCAATTTATGTAACCAAAACATTTATAGCCCCATAATATTCTGAAATTTAAAAAAAAAGCCATCTACATACTAGCAGATTTGCCTCTAACATTTGCAGTTCCCAGCAAGAAAACAAACAGAGATCTACACACAATATGTTTAAATATCTACAGGTTATGAGTTAAGGTAACAAACTATTAAGTAAAATATGTTCTATCTGTTAAGGACAAGTAAAAATTAAAAAAAAAAAAAAAATGGCAGTCTGCCTTCCAGATCATACTGCCGACAATCCTCGCCCAAACTTCTCTCTGCAGTAAGATTCCAGGTGTTCTCTCTGGCATTGTATGCAAATTTGGGAGCAAATTTATGTTGCCTTTGTCTAAAACTCATTTAAAAGAGACATCCTACTAACTCGGTGATCCACAGGCTGGAACCGCGTGGCAGTGGCTGAGAGCGTATAGACATATCAGGAGGGCAGCCTAGCGTGGGGTAGAAGTCAGGGTTTCCCACAGAAGCCTCCTGAGAAAGAATCCCAAGATCTACAGTGGAAGTAGAAACAAACAATGTATCTCTTTTAGGCCAATAGTTTTATAATTTCCACATTATAGTAGAGTAATAGGATCATAGCATATAGAAACAATGGAGTAATTGACAATAAGAATAAAAAATATTCATTAAATGTATATCATGTTTCAGGAACTGCACTGAATGCTTTTGCTGCATTTTTATACTATTTAATTTCCTCCAAACTCCTTTGAGTTAAATACTTCCATGACCCGCATTTTAGAGAACAGGACGAAAGGCTTGGACCTCGTAAGTCATTGCTGACTCCGGAAGTGGAGTTTCCCACCACGAGGCCACACGGCACCAGCACACAGATAAAAGATGAAACTAAAAAGCCCCAACATTTCTTTAGAGTTAAAGCTAGAAAGAAAAACAAAAACTGTGTATGCATTGGTTGCCAAATGTTTTTAAATAATCCAAAATAAGGAAAATGTCTCTGCTGTGCTGGACCATCCTTTTATCACAGGGGGTCCCCAAGACAGAGCTGATCACTTGCAGGCAGTTAAACCTGCTGTGAGCTTTTGATCTGCACAGTTTCTTTTTTTTTTTTGAGACAGAATCTCACTCTGTTGCCTGGGCTAGAGTGCCGTGGCGTCAGCCTAGCTCACAGCAACCTCAAACTCCTGGGCTCAAGTGATCCTCCTGCCTCAGCCTCCCGAGTAGCTGGGACTACGGGCATGCGCCACCATGCCCGGCTAATTTTTTGTACATATTTTTAGTTGTCCAGCTAATTTCTTTCTATTTTTAGTAGAGGCGGGGTCTTGCTCTTGCTCAGGCTGGTCCCGAACTCCTGACCTCGAGCGATCCTCCCGCCCCGGCTTCCCAGAGTGCTAGGATTACAGGCGTGAGCCACCACTCCTGGCCTGCACAGTTTCTTACAAATCTGCAGATACTGGAATTTGATAATGTGGCTCCTATCATTGTGAATTTCATCCATCCTTCTTCCCATGCTCTTCAGAACACCGTTAGCCTGTCATTGTTCACCTTTTTTATTTCCGTGACTGCAGTTCATTTGGTCTTGATGACTGCACCCTTATTCTTAAACCCTCAGATGAGCACTTCCCTGATCTTTTCTAACACAAATTATGTATTGACACATGAGTCTTAGTGGGAAAAAATTGCTTTAGTTTGAGTTTTTAAAAACTAGCAAAAAAAAAAAAAAGCAATGAAATATCTCAGTTCAGTTTTTAGTGGTGTTCTAAATGATCTGATAATTTGTACGGAGGATGCAAGTAAAATGAAGAACATTAGACTTTCCTGCTCACCTTCCAGAAATGCAGGTCGGGTCTCCTCCATTCCCATCCCACCCATTCTCTTTCTCACGGCAGCAATGTGGTGGCTCCATCTTTAGCATCCTCGACGACAGCCGGCTGAACTGAGTTTTGAACCTTAAACAGTTGATGAGACAAGAAGAAAATGGCACTGCAGTTGAGGACGGTGTGTGCAGTGTACAGCAGGGGCAGGAAGAACATCACCAAAACTGGGGTGGGGGCGTGAATGCTGATAGGGGATGAGGCTACGGAGGTGGGCAGGGACCAACTTTTGAGGGCTTTTTATGCCATCTGGAGGAATCTGAGCAGGTGCTTAGGTAATGGCAAACCACTGGCAACCTGTTTTCCTCCGGTATCCAGGTACTTCCTACGCTTCCTTCTCCTCCTGTCATTGAGGTTGGAAGACAAAGCCGGTCATACCTCTTTAACTTTTTCCATGTCCGTTCCATCCGTCTCGCAGCCTGATTCTCTGGTTCTGTGTGTGTGAAATTGCTCTTTGGCAGAAGAAAACCATGACTGATACAAAGGAAGCCTATCTGAGTGGAAGACTTTTTTTAAGCAATTGAAAAATACAAACAAAAATTTAAAAAAACATTCAGGAGAGGCTGGGTGCGGTGGCTCACACCTGTAATCCTAGCACTCTGGGAGGCTGAGGCAGGAGGATCGCTTGAGCCCAGGAGTTTGAGGTTGCTGTGAGCTGGGCTGATGCCACGGCACTCTAGCCCGGGCAACAAAGTGAGACTTGGTCTCAAAAAAAAAAAAAAAAAAAAACGGTGGCTGGCTACCAGGCTTCACCAAGTCTAGAGGTCTTAATATTAATCACTTTAATTTGATCATACAATTAAGTAATGATGGGTTTAAATGTATTTATGGTGCAATTTGAAAATCCTGGGGTAAAAATAGATTCAAGATGAATCATCACGCGTCCTAATTAACGTTTGCTTGGCCCTAGGAGCACGGCATTCCTACAGACATGGGCTACGCGGTGTCCCCTCATCACTCGGGCGTCTACCCTGTCCACGTTCAGCTCTACGAGGCCTGGAAGAAGGTCTGGAACATTAAAATCACCAGCACTGAAGAGTATCCACATCTGAAACCAGCCAGATACCGGAGGGGCTTCATCCACAAGAACATCATGGTGAGTTTCCTCCGGTCTGCATGGGCGAGCGTGCAGCTAATTCTGCCAGATTGACAGTCCTCCTTTGAAGGAAGAAAAAGCAAGAACAAATGCTACGCGCATAGCTGTAGGGAAGGCCGCATGCTGCAGGGAGCATATTTGTCATATCTAAGCAGAGGATGTTTTAATTAAAGTCACTTCTATTCTTCAAATATAACTAAAAAAAAATTTTTTTTTTTTTTTTTTTTTTTTACTGACACTACTGCTGGTAAGCAGGCACGGATGTTAAAACACTAAGAAAATATTACATCTAACTTGAAGATAATTTTTAGTAACCATCATTCCTTTGAAGTTATTTAGTATGTAAAACTAACACCAACTCTCCCTCTGTTAACCTTTCACAAGGCAGTCAAACTGTGTTCTTCTCTTTACCATGCTAAGCTAAAAAAAAAAAACTCAACTATTTGCAGTGAGAAGCCATATGCGAAGTCCTGCATAATCATTAACGGATAATAATAGGAAGTGTATATGACAGATGATGTTAATTAAATCATTTATTGCCATAGCCTAAGTCTCGGTCGCCAGGGTTTCTCTGTTTTGTTTTTCACACAGTGGCAAATGTATATTGTCAAAATATGTACCTTTGTGAGACCTCTCAAAGTACGTAATTAAATCCCATTTTTTTCCCCAAACCAGAAGATCCAAAGAAAGTGTGGTGAAGCTAGGAATGAGCCTCCTGATTTAGACTCTCACGCTGGCAAGCGACACCACGACAAAGAACACTAAGTGGTGAGCCGCCATCACGCTCTGTCAGACTGGCGTGTCTGAAGCGATGTCTGTCCTGTAGAATTAGGTATAGCTGACTTCTTTTCAGACCGTTTTCCAATGTCTGCAAAAATGACAGAGTGGATAATGACATTTAACTTGGATCAACTCCCATCTCGACTTTTCTCTCAATCAAAACTGTTATAAACACTAGATGGGGACATGCTGGCCACATTTTGTCGCAGTCGGCCCTTCCTATGTGCTGCAAATGAATTCGCTGCTCCTCAAGCTGCCAGCCTTCTGACCAGAGAGTTTAGGAAATCTGGAACCAGACAAGGCTGCCACTGTCCCCATTACTTTTCAACATAGTATTGGAAGTCCTTGCGAGAGCTATCAGGCAAGAGAGCAGAATCATGGGAGTCCAAATAGGGAAAGGAGAGATCAAACTCTCACTCTTTGCTGATGATATGATGTTATACCTGGAAAACCCCAAGGATTCAACCGAGAGACTCCTGGAATTGATGAATTCAGTAAAGTCTCAGGTTACAAAATCAATACACACAAATCAGAGGCATTCATATATGCCAATAACAGTCAAACGGAGAACCAAATTAAGGACTCAATACCCTTCAAAATAGCAACAAAGAAAATAAAATACCTAGGAATATATTTAAAGAGATAAAGGACCTCTATAGGGAGAACTACGAAACACTGAGGAAAATCTAGGTTATAGTTTTAATTTCTCCTGAAAACCCATTCTATCTAGATGATAAATGCATGAATCCTGCAGGCAGTCAAGGCTGTAACGGACGTCCTGTTTGGTGGAACCACAGAACCCTGTGGTTCTCCTGCCGCAGTCCGGGGGAACTCTCTGTATTTGGTCTGTGGGCTCTTGGATGAGCATTTCCAAGTGGGAAACGTTCCGCAGACAGTTGATTACGCAATGAGAGAAGACAGGGCTAGAAGCCACCCGGATAGAGAAGCAGGTTGAGACCACAGGAGCCGGTATGTCCTCCTAGGGAGAGACTGCAAGGAAAAAAGCAGGGAATTGAGGAGCAAACCTTAGGTCACTCTCATATTTTGTTGTACGAGATGAGGGAAAATTTTTTTGGATGATTCGTTCACCAACCAAACTCAAAAGACCATTCTCTTCCCTTCAGACCAGCTATTAATCGTGCCATTCTTATTTCAGCTCTGCAATTCAAACATCACACTGACCCCCACCCCTCCACTTCCAATCAGTCTCTACATTTCATCACTAATTTCTTTGTAGCTTCTTATTTCCTTTCCCGTAGGCGCCATCTTGCTTCTCTGCCGTAATTTTCATGTGTTCACTGTGGCGCCGGTTTCCACTTTGTCTGTTCACAGCTTCTATCCCCTCCCCACTGCACAGACAGAGCCAACTTTCTAGTCTTTCCAAATCCCTGCCTTCGTCCTAGCCTTCCCAACTTTGGTTAGTTCCAGTGGTTTCCACACCCCTTAATGTGCTCTTGGGAGACCTGAAAACAGCCTGGATCTTTCTAGCTTCTCTTTCCCTGGAGCTCACACAGACTCACTCCAGCCAAAAGGGCCATAATAGTTTCACGCCCCCTGGGGTGGTCCTCGTACTCACAGCGGGAGTGACCACCCGGCACTTCCTCTCCACTGTGTTCAAATTCAGATAATTTAGGGAAGAGACAAAACTCAAATGTCTTTTCACGTCTCTCTCCATTTTGCGTAGAATCAGCACGAGCAATTAAGTTCCAAGGATGGCTCTGTACATATCCCATCATTTTCCCAGCGAGATACTCAAACTGAACCCTGAAAGTGATTCAGAGTCACACACGTTGCAAATGTGACGGTGACCTGACCCTGAACACATGTGGGCATTTTATTATTTGGGTTTTGGGTCTTTCTCCTTCCCCTGATACATCTCACATCCTTCAAGAGTAGAAAACAGACATCTTTGTGTTTTTTCCCCTGAACTAGCATGGAACTAGCATGTAGAACGAGACTCTGTGCTATGCGTTAGCATAGAGCCCATGACTAGCTCCACTAGCATAGAACTAACTCTATGCCATGGGCTAGCACAGAGTTTAGAATAAGTATTTGTTAAATAAATGAATAAATGTTACATAAATCATTTCTTCCAAATGCTTTCCAAATTCCAAATTCTATTATTAATTTCTAAAAACATTACATTTCTAAAAATTGTTAGGGACTATATTTAATTCAGTTAGAGTATGTTTGCATTTAGTTCTTTTCTGTCGTCGATTTTCTGCACAGCATTATGAGACTACATAGTGCTTTTACACACAGACATCACCACAGCTAATACTCTGCGCCGTCAACTAAAGTGCTTGTAACTATTTCATCAAGATAAAATAGCTCCTAAGGATATAATTTTTTAACAATTTACCAAAACAAATAGGATATATGGAGTTTCGACTTGCAGCAAAATGAGGTGTATTGATTGAGCTGAGAATTATGTTTTCTAAGAAAACTTTCCAAGGGCAAGATTAAAATTTATTACACTACAATTCAAACAAAAGAAAAAAGAACTAGTATGTGTACAGAGGGCTGCAAAACATGGAAAGTTCTGGACAGGTAACACTTCGAAGGTATTTACTGAACCCAATGCGTCTTGAAGGTCCAGGGAGTAAAAATAAAGATGGATTTGCTTGGGACAGTAGCAGAAGACCTGCCTGTGCAAGATTCTGGCACATTCGTGGCTCTCTGAAGTACATTCATTAATTTGCTGCTACTGCAAGTGGGTGGTGACAAACACAGGTCACCGCGAACTCATTACGTAAGATTTAGATGAAGACTTTACCGTCTTGCACAGCCTTCGTTCCCACCTTCTTTTATAATTACATTCCTATTTTGCCAGGAAAGCTATAAAAATTTGAAAAAACGTCCTTGTCATCAATGTGCGTAATCGAAGAAAACAATAGATTCCATATAGAAAGGATGAAAGGAATGCCTTTTACTGAGTGACCCTTTGTCGTTTTGTTTGTTGCACTTTCTAAAAAATGCTTATCAAATGGATAATCTCTTTCTCACTTTTGGACCTGGCAGGCTTCACACTTAGAAGCCGGGCCAGCTACTGTGGCCTCTCAGACTACAGCAGACACTGTGATTTGTGTCTCAGATGTTTGTTGTGATTTAAAATGTCATTTCCTAAGAAGCACATTAAGTTGTTAATTGACTTCATTTTCTAATGAATGTATAGAATTTGGCAGAAAGTGTTATTCTTTGTATTTTTGCCTACTAGGATGACAATGTAGCACAGACAGTTCCAATATATATTTATATATATATATTTATACATATATATTTATATAAATATATATATTTTTATATATATATATATATATATATATATTTTTTTTTTTTTTTTTTTTTTTTTTTTTTTCTGAGACAGAGTCTTGCTCTGTTGCCCGGGCTAGAGTGAGTGCCATGGCGTCAGCCTAGCTCACAGCAACCTCCAACTCCTGGGCTCAAGCGATCCTCCTGCCTCAGCCTCCCGAGTAGCTGGGACTACAGGCATGCGCCACCATGCCCGGCTAATTTTTTCTATATATATATTTTAGTTGGCCAGATAATTTCTTTCTATTCTTAGTAGAGACGGGGTCTCGCTCTTGCTCAGGCTGGTCTCGAACTCTTGAGCTCAAACAATCCACCCGCCTCGGCCTCCCAGAATGCTAGGATTACAGGCGTGAGCCACCGCGCCCGGCCCAGTTCCAATATTTTTAAAGTCTCATTTTTGCTTTATTATTTTTCCTATAATAGGCTTTATAATAGAAGTACTGACTTCATGATTTAAAGCAGGTAAGTAGCTAGAGCAATTCAAAGCCTCTTTAAAGTATTTCTTCCGCTTTCTTCACTACTCCTTCTATGCTAATATCACCCCATCTTTCCTAGAGTGTGAATTACTGCCCTGGCCCTAGTTAGAGCTGAATAATGACACCAGCTTGTGTAATACCTTCTGCAAGAATAAAGCTAAGTTTCAACAAATAATTGATTGAAAGGAGCTTTTTCCTTACTGATTGATTTTTCCTTCAGGTTCTTCCAAGACAAACCTGTGGGCTTTTCACGCACACGATTTTCTACAAAGAATACCCAGGAGGCCCCAAAGAGCTGGACAAGAGCATCCAAGGAGGTGAACTTTTCTTCACTGTGGTCCTCAACCCAGTAAGTACTTTGAACTAGAACTATTCTCCAGATGAATAAGGAACAAGGGTGGAGTCAGTGACAATTACCCTGACAAAGAGGCTTGGGACTGGGCGGCCATCAGCCAAGTCCGTAGGAACCTCTGGCTCTAAAACAGTAGCAGAATCCGAATGGCACCGCGTCTGGACAGTAGCAATGACATGAGAAACTTACGGCAGAACCAGGGAAGTGTTCCAGCAGGTTCTCCTCTGCACCGCAAAGGGATCAGAGTTTAGAGGTTCTTGCTTTTATGGAGAATAAGATTTTTCACCTATAAAACCCTCCTATTTCCACTAGGGACCAGTATTTTTCATCGAGGCCACCATTACCTCTGTTCTTTTCTTTTTTCCTATTTGAAGTTCATGTGTAATCAAAGCAGCAGAGGAGTGAGCTAAGCAAATATAGTCACATTTTCTACATTTCTGGTAAACCCTGTCTTACTGGGGCCCAGCCTGAGGCAGAGCAGCTATTTAACGGGGTACCTGCCCCTTTGCTTCTCAATACCTGGGTGTCAGCTCCATCGTGAACCGTTTGCACATGTTTCTGCTTGAGGCAAGTATTAGGAAGTTGTGGAGAGAAAGAACTAATTGAAGTAAGCAGTATAAGGAAAAGGAGGGATTTTATTTCCCTTCGGAAATCACTAACGTGAAAACTAAAGCTAAGTTTGTTTATCAGGAGGTGTATGGGTTCGCCCCTGGCATTAGCAACATTCACGATGGAAAAATGCAATTATTTCCAAATGTGAAAAAATTTCTAACTGTAAAAAAACTTGAATAAGATAGGGACAAGCAGAACACAATTTGAAAAGGCCCTTTCTTGACCTTAAGTTTACAGGCCCTGTAAATAAAACTTACAGATACTGTTCATCCTCTACTTGTATTCAAGTGGACATATTTAATTCTGCCTGAGTTCATCTACTCTTCCCACTTTTTTAGCTACTAGAAAATGGGATAGAAGTAAGGGGTAACTCATCTTTGGGTAAAATCTGCATATGTATTCAAAAATCAGGATGCTTTGGAGTGCTGTGGCATTTGGCCTTGGGATGTTTATCAATCTTTAGATCCTCAAAATACAAATAACTCTTACTTAGACATCAGAAATAATCTGATAGGCCGGGTGCAGTGACTCACACCTGTAATCCTAGCACTCTGGGAGGCCGAGGCGGGTGGATCGTTTGAGCTCAGGAGTTCGAGACCAGCCTGAGCAACAGCGAGACCCTGTCTCTACTAAAACAGAAAGAAATTATCTAGCCAGCTAAAAATATATAGAGAAAAAATTAGCTGGGCATGGTGGCACATGCCTGTAGTCCCAGCTACTTGGGAGGCTGAGGCAGGAGGATTGCTTGAGTCCAGGAGTTTGAGGTTGCTGTGAGCTAGGTTGATGCCATGGCACTCCAGCCAGGGCAACAGAGTGAGACTCTGTCTCAAAAAAAGAAAAAAAAAAAAAAGATTAGGAACAAGGCAAGAATGCCCACTCTCATCATTTTTATTAAACATCGTCCTGGAAGGACCAACCAGAGCAATTAGGCAAGAAAAAGAAAGGAAAGGCATCCAAGTCCTAAAGGAAGAAGTAAAATTATCTCTTTGCATATGACATGATCTTTTGTGTAGAAAACCCTAAAGATTTCACACACACACACACACACACACACACACGTAAAAAATAATAAAAACCTACTAGAATTAATAAAGGTCCAGGATACAAAAGCAACATACAAAAATAAGCTGCATTTCACTAACACCAAACTACCTTAAAAGAAATTAAGAAAACAGTCCCATTTACAATAGCATAAAATAGAATAAAATACTTAGACATAAACTTAACCAAGACAGTGAAGACTTATACACTAAAAACTGCAAAATATTACGAAAAGAAATTAAATAAGATACAAATAAATAAAAAGGTATCCTGTGTTTATAGATTAGAAGAGTAATATTGTTAAAACATCCATGCTACCGAAAGTAATCTACACATTCAATGCAATCCCTATCAAAATCCCAGTGGCACTTTTTTACAGAAATAGAAAAAACAATCCTAAAATTTATGTGGAACCACAAAGGACCCCAAATAGCCAAAACAATATTGAGACAGAAGAACAAAGCTGGAGGCATCACATGACCTAATTTCAAAATATATTACAAAGCTACAGTAACTAAAACAGTATGGTACTGTCATGAAGGTAGACATATAGACCAATGAAACAGAATAGGGAGCCCAGAAATAAATTCCTGCAAATATGGCCCATTGGTCTTTATCAAGTGTGCCAAGAATACACAATGGGGAAAGGACAGTCTCTTCAATAAATGGTGTTGAGAAAACTAAATATCCACATACAAAAGATTGAAAATGGACGCTTATCATATACCGTACAAAAAAATCAATTTAAAATGGATTAAAGACTTAAATGTAAGACATGACACTGTAAAACTTTGAGATAAAAACATAAGGAAAAAGCTTCGTTATGTTGGCAACAATTTCTTGAACATGACAGCGAAATCACATACAACATAGGCAAAAATAGACAAGTAGGACTACATCAAATTGAAAAGCTGCCACAGATCAAAGGAAATAATAAACAGAGGGATTGCAACCTATAGGATGGCAGAAAATACTTGCAAACTGCATGTGTAATAAGGAGTTAATATCCAAAATATAAAAGGAACCCTTAACACTGTGTAGCAAAAAAAACAAATAATGCAATTAAAATAGATTGTGTATTTAAAACTGGAATAGATATTTCTCCAAGAAGACATACAGATGGCCAACAGGTATATGAAAAGAAACTATAGGCCAATATCCATGATAAACATAGATGGAAAAATTCACTAATCATCAGGGAAATGCAAATCAAAACCACAATGACGTATCACTTCAAACCTGTTAGAATAGCTATTAACAAAAATTAGATAGAGATATAGGTACAGATATAGACATAGATGATATAGACAGATATAGATACAGATAACAAGTGCTGGCAAGGATGTGGAGAAATTGGAACCCTCCTGCACAGTTGGTGGGAATGTAAAATGGTGCAGCTGCTATGGAAAACAGTATGGAAGTTCCTCAAGAAATTAAAAATAGAGCCACCATATGATTCACCAATCCCACTTCTGGGTATGTATCCAAAAGAATTGAAATCAGGATCTTGAAGAGATATTTGCCCGCCAGTGTTCACGGCAGCATTAGTCACAATAGCCGAGATGTGGAAACAACCCAAATGTCCATCAACAGATAAGTGGATCAAGAAGATGTGGTGTGTACATGCAACGGAATGTTATTCAGCCTTTAACAAATAATCTTGCCATATGTGACAACATGGATTAACCTTGAGGCCATTATTCTAAATGAAGGAAGCCAGTCAGAGAAGGACAAATACCACATGATTCCACTTACATGAGGGACCTGGAACAGTCAAACTAGCAGGAGCAGAGCTGGTGGCTGCCAGCTCGGAGGAGAGGGAAAGGGGGAGTTGGTGTTCAAAGGCTATAAGTGTTCAGTTCTGCAAGATGAGAAAGTTCTAGAGATCTGCTGGACGGCACTGCACTCACAGTTAACAATACCCTACAGTTTTCCAAAATGAGCGGGTTCCACGCCTTTCCTTCCAAACAGTGAACCCTGTGCTCAGTAGCGTTGGTTGGTAAAGTTAGGACGTCAGGAGCTCACGGCTGGATACGGGGCCAGTGAGAAGTGTAGGTCCTGGGACAACAAAGGAAAGACAAGCGCATTTCAGTTCTCCTCTTGAGTTTACTCTGAGCTTTCAATGTCCTCTTTTGCAAAGTTCAGTAATACAAGTCTCTCTTATTAGAAATTATATATTTAGTAGACATTAGAAATAAAGGTTTCAAAAAGTATTAGCAGGCCATCTGAATGCTCACCGCGGTTGGCATCAGTAAAGTGAACAAACCCCAGGTGAGTTATCCATACACAGTAAAACAAAGGGCCGAGGCCTTCAATTGGAGTGAACAGGACAAAGGCCAGGGAGGCTTGGCGAGGTGTCCTTTGTAGTAAAAGGGTGATTCTGAGATTGCTGTTTTCCGACTTGGCCAAAACCTTTGTATCCTTTAATATTATGATTCTACTTCCAGAGATCTATCTAAGGAAAGAGTACTAAATATGGAAAAAAGTGTAATTATAATGGGAAAAGAAAATGGAAGCAAACATTCCAACAAAAATACTGAACTCTACACAAAGTTGTGGAAATTAAACAACTTACTGCTAATGATACTTAGATCAAGAAGGAAATTAAGATAAGATGGAAATCAAAAGATTCTTCGAAGTAAATGACATAAAAGACACAAGTTACCAGAATCTGTGGGTTTCTACAAAAGCAGTCCTCAGAGGAAAATTGGTAGCCTTAAATGCCTGCGTCCAAAAGACAGCAAGATCACAAATCAACAATCTAATGAATTGTCTCAAGGAATTGGAAAAGGAAGAGCAAACCAATCCCAAACCCGGCAGAAGAAAAGAAGTAACTAAGGTCAGAACAGAACTAAATGAAATCAGTTCCAAAAGAATTATATAGCAGGTTAATAAAACACAAAGTTGGTTTTGTGAAAAGATAAACAACATAGGCCTCTCACTAGATTAACCAGAGACAGAAAAGAAAGGACCCTGATAAAGTCAATCAGAAATGACAAAGGAGATACTACAACTGATACCATGGGGAAACAAAGTATCGTCTCTGAATACTATAAAAGTCTCTCTGCACGTAAATGTGACAACATTGAGGAAGTGGAAAAATTCCTGGAAACACACAACCCTCCTAAGTTCAATCAGAAACAAAGAAAGAACTGAACAGACCAGTATCAAGTAACAAAATTGAAGCAGCAATAAAAATCTTCCAACCAAAGAAGTCTCAGACCAGATGGTTTCACAGACAAATTTTGCCAGACCTACAAAGAACTGGTACCTATATACTGCAGGAGTTATTTCATAAAATCAAGAAGGAAGGAACCCTCCCCAACTCGTTCTATGAATTCAATATCACCTTGATACCAAAGCCAGGAAAGAACAAAACAAAAAAATGGAAACTACAGACCAGTATCCCCTATGCATATAGATGCAAAAATTCTCAATGAGATCCTAGCAAACCAAATTCAGCAAAAAAAATAACCCACCAGCACCAAGTGGACTTCATCCTAGACATGCAAGGATGGTTCAACATGAACAAATCTATAAATGGAATTCACCACATAAATAGAAGGAAAAATAAAGACCACATGATCCTCTCAATAGGCACAGAAAAAGCATTTGACAAACTCAGCACCCTTTTATGATAAGTAGTCTTAACAATATAGGTATAGATAGAATATATTAATACCTCAAAATTATAAAAGCCATATATGACAAACTCACATCCAACATCATACTAAACAGGGAAAAATTGAAAGCATTCCCACTTAGAACTGCAACCAGACAAGGTTGCCCAGGTAGAAGAGACAGAGGGACTCTCATTTGTACCAGGCAATGTGCTACATGCTCTTATACATGACCTTATTAAATTCTCACAACTCTATGCGGCTTTATACGTACTGTCTTTTTTTTTTTTTTTTTTTTCTTTTTGAGACAGAGTCTTGCTCTGTTGCCCGGGCTAGAGTGCCGTGGGGTCAGCCTCGCTCACAGCAACCTCCAACTCCTGGGCTCAAGCGATCCTCCTGCCTCAGCCTCCCGAGTAGCTGGGACTACAGGCATGCACCACCATGCCCAGCTAATTTTTTCTATACATATTTTTTAGTTGGCCAGATAATTTCTTTCTGTTTTTAGCAGAGACAGGGTCTCGCTCTTGCTCAGGCTGGTCTCGAACTCCTGACCTTGAGCAGTCCGCCCGCCTCGGCCTCCCTGGGTGCTGGGATCACCGGCGTGAGCCACCGCGCCCGGCCTCTATGTACTGTCTTATTTGTCCCTTAACGGCAATTCTGCGCAGCATTTTATAGAGGAGGACTCCGAGGTTCAAAGAGGTTAGTTACATCACTTAACCAAAGGAAAACAAGTAAGAGACAGGTCCGCCTTCTTCCCACTGTCACTGTGCTTTGTTGACGGAATATCCCTGGCCCACACCCATAGCCCTGCGTGGCCTCATTTTTAAACAGAAGTCAGCTGCGCACACTTCTTATTCTGGGTTCTTACCCTGAAGGACATATTAACATTATACACAAACGTTAGAATATGAGAGAAAGGAAAGAAAGAATGCCAGAGAGCAAATAGCACTGGGGAAATGAAAACTGACAAAAGAGTAAACCAAAAAAAGAAAAAGCAGCCCAGGAACTCAAAAAGCAGCGGTATTGCGGTGTGGAACTATTTTATGGCACAACACAACGCTCTACAATGCTGAGGTGACCATTATACTCAATACTTTCTTTCCCCGCGTGCTCTGTAGTCTAGGAGGAATGTAACACATAAAAATCACTTTGCACAGAGGCGCGCTTTCCTGCAAGGACTCTGGGTGGATGAGGCTTTGTTTGTTTTTGTAATTCGTGAGAATCCAGTGGAAGACTTACAAACACAAGCCGATTCCTAAACTGAAGCCCTTCAAGACAGGCGGCGTCCAGCTTCAGAACTCCACTGTTGCGTATCTACCTAAGAGCTGAAGAGCAGACGTAGAGCTACTTGGTTATGGATACGCTTTGAAACATTTTGCAAGAGCAACTTAAAAATGGCACTGCAGCCTCCACGGAAGCTCTCTGTGCTACTGTGGTTTCAATTGAGGCTGCGCTTTGTATAAACATACTTTTTGTGGTTTAACTTCGGGCTGTTCTCTGCGGTCTTCCCAGAGCATGGGAGTGCGTCAGAAACACAGCTTCGCCTCCTGCGTGGGCTGCAAACTTAACTGCAAAGTTTGGAGACCGTCTCAGAGAGCTCGTTGCCATATGTTAGACTCAACTTGATATGAAAAAATCCTATCAGTTTCCAGTTTCCCAGAGCATAGGAAGGGAAAAAAAAAAAAGGAGCTCAGGCTGTATAAATATAAAAAGCATCTGTCTGCACAGGAAATTCTACTCTGTTATTTTGCAAATGATCCCTACTTATATTTACAAGAGAAATCAGATCTGGTGAACTATATAGGAAGTAACGCACTATTTTGTTCAAGATTTGGAAATATACGTTCGTAATTCTGTGCAGCTGGCTGGACTGGGAACGAACTATCGTGGTGCAGAGATCTCAACACTGCTGCTCAGCACGGTCCTAAGCATTTGTGCTTCCAAGTAAAAGGTGGTGGAATGTTTTGACAGCACGCTGCTAACTCAGACATTTCTATCCGCTGTAACTTTTGTGCTTAAATGCGCCCACCGCCATTTCCAACTCAGGAAGGCTCACGAGCACTCACAAAGCGTTTGGCACTTTTCACTCTGATTTTTTATTCCTCCTCGACTCTGAGCCTCGAAAGAATTCTCTCCATCGTGGCTCACCCAGGAGTGAGTCCCTGAGTTAATCTGCAGTAGCCCTTTTAAGAATCCCTTTCTGGGACTTCCTTCTCGCCTCTTTCCCCATTGTCACCTACCATTGTGTCACCTCTTTTGCTCTGCACCACACTGCCGTGCTAAAAGCCATCCCTCCCCTTCACGTTTCATGACCCTGCTGAGATTAACAACGGAAACACCAGCAGGACCCTGATCACTCACGGTCTGCAGAGACGGCACACCACCTTTCTAATATCCTGGGTGTCACCAGCGGATGTCACTGCTGTCAAAGTGACTGTAACCCTCTGGCTTGCGTCAGTTCCAGCTCCACTGTTTATCTTGATTTCATTGATTGCTGTCTTGCCTCGCAAAGGAACCTAGAGACTTTTTCCAACAGAATTTTTCTTTTTCATTTACTAGCCTATGCATACCAGTATTCCCAGCTAAACTCCCTTTACCTGGAAAAACATTGATTTTTTTCTTCCAATTTCTTTTCTCTTTCCCACCTTTATCTTGCCTAGTTTTTACTCATTTTCATTCTTTTAGTAACTTGAGGATGCTTTTGCTTCCAGTTCCATTTATTCTCATTCCTTTCTCTAATATTGTATAAATAGCACATGTTAATGATTATTAGTCATCTAATAATTGTTAGTCATCTCCAAGCGATGCCCACATTTACTAGCTTCTCTGGTTTAAACATTGCTGCCCCATCTATGCCCATTATTTAGGAGACACGGCTTTGGGATAGTGTCTTTTCTCCCCCTATCTTATCACAAAAGAATTGAAATGGTTTTTCTAAATGAAAATTATACCCACCTGTGTTACCTCGCGCACTGGGAGGCCCGAGCCCCGGGCCCTCCTTGACAGAGGGTGAGTCTGAACCACATCCCTGTTGTGTGGTTTGCGGCCGCCTGTCCTGAGCGGGTGTAGACACACCAAGCTGCTCTCTCGGCCGGGCCTGTGCTGGAAAGAGCTCGACACCCACGAAAACAGGCATTTCCACTGTGAGTCAGAAAGTCTCTGGGGGAGAGACTCGACACGAATGTGTGTTCTCAGTGTGGCATTGTTCTCCCGTGTTGACACTCGTCTGTCTTGTCCTCTGTGCCAAATTCCAGGTGATTGGAGACCGATTAGCCGGTCTGTGCTTCCCTCACTCCGTTTTGGCCTCCGCATGGCACGTTGTTACAGCCAAAGTGAGGCAGAAAATGCAAATGTGTATCATTATGTTTTATTAGAATTGGTAAAAAGTTTGTCATGTAAAAAGCTGAAATTTTTGGCAATTTTTTATGGTATACCTCTGAAATATTTAACTATTTTGATTAAAATTATTTAATTATCCTAGTTACTATTATTGAGTTTAAGTTAAAAAAAAAAAAAAACAACCTGTGAGCAAATCTATCCCCTACATATTTTGTCATGCTCCATCCATACATTTAACATTATAAATTCTCTTAAGTGTTTCTTCTTACTTTCCATAGTGCCTTTGCTTTTTTGTTGTAGTTTTTTTTTGTTTGTTTTGTTTTGTTTTTTTTTTTTTTTTGAGACAGAGTCTCACTCTGTTGCCCGGGCTAGAGTGCCATGGCATCAGCCTCGCTCACAGCAACCTCAACCTCCTGGGCTCAAGCGATCCTCCTGCCTCAGCCTCCTGTGGGAGTAGCTGGGACTACAGGCATGCGCCACCAAGCCCAGCTAATTTTTTTTCTATATATTTTTTAGTTGTCCAGATAATTTCTTTCTATTTTTAGTAGAGACGAGGTCTCGCTCTTGCTCAGGCTGGTCTCGAACTCCTGACCTCAAGTGATCCTCCCGCCTCGGCCTCCCAGAGTGCTGGGATTACAGGCGTGAGCCGCCGTGCCCGGCCTCATAGTGCCTTTGTAACATTATATTCAGATAGAGTCTTCTCTGCCACAAGCAACAAGAATATTGTTCCTGTCAGCAGCATCTCTGGTGTCCCACGAACAAGGTGTGGCACCTCCACTCCCAAACCCCTCGCTGTGACACCAGAAGTTGAGAGTGGCGGAAAACATTTATAAAGGAAGATTATAGACTTACAAAATAGAAATTTGTGGAAAACCTGTGCTGAGTAGTACGGTGCCGTGTTATAGCATGAAGCAGAGGACTGTGGATTTGTGTGTTTTAAGCAGAGAGAGAATTTAAGAAATCCTGTTTGGGCAATATATTAATTGTCATCTCAGTTTCACCAGTGGGCCGCCTCTACACCTGGAGATTTATTGTCTTACCCAAAGTTTCTCAAGTGATATCATAGTAAAAACAAAAAACTTTTTTCAAACTTAAAGAGTTTTATATAAACTCCCACGGAACAAATATTTAAACACTTAGAGGAAATTGGCTCTAAAGCTGCAAGCAACGAGGGCAAGAGACTCCTGCCCTCTCCCCCCGTCACCAGCTACCTGTCCACCCTCCTTAGCCAGGTGAATGTTCTTACCCAGCAGTCAGTACTCCTTAGCACTGGTGTTTAATGAAACCTCTTATAAAAATCTTCGCAGTTCTTTCAGGAGTCTAATGTGTCCAACGCTTGCCTGATTGTGATAATAATATTCAAGCAAAGATTCTTAGAAATTTTTCTTTAAGTCACTGTGAACTTTTGACACTTTGTCGAGACTGAATCTACACTTCAGATTTCATGACCTCATTAATCCTCCCTGTCCCTCTGCCGTGCAGTTGGGGTTGGCTGCTACTAACGTGGGAGGGTTGACATTTTTAAAAAAGAAACATTTATAAACTCACGTTCTTTCTAACAAGCTGCTTATCCAGTTCCTAAGATATTTTACTTTTAGAAAGTATAACTCCCCTTTGCAAACAGTCTGACTTATAGATTGGTTTATCTATAAATACATTATTTTAAAAGACTTATAATTGAAAGCAAAGGTAACAAATTATGAACCACATTTGGGTCTCCCACTACAAATACAGTTTTCAGTCGATATCTGGTGTAGTTACGATCTTTTGTGAATCTATTACCTTTCGTCCCCTGAGTTAGAAACACCTGTCACGGTGGTGTTCTTGCTACAGCTAAAACTGCCCTCCGATGCCAGCAGCTTCGGCAGTAGGTGGTGACTCCTAAAGGTTTGAAATGTTTTATATTTCTGGTCTTTCCCCATCTCTGCAGAATTGCCTTTCTAGGTATCTTGCTCTTAATTAAGTCTTTATACGGTGTCTTAGCTGACTTTTGTATCGGGTCAGTTTTCTCCTCCCTGCGAAACCCCGGGAGGACTGCTTGACTTACGTTCTCTTTGTGCTGAACTTTATTCCTTAAAATGTCTTATTTCAATCAAAACAGAGGTGGCTTGCCCAGGCCCAGCTGAGCCCTGAGAGTTTTCTTTCTCAGAAAGGTACAATTACCCTTTGTTAATACCTGGCGAGCACTTTATTTTTTAGTGTTGTTCTTTCCTGTCCTTGGAGTTTTTATTCTCTGCTTAAAGAGCTGGGTTCCTGTATTAGATGGGTACTCCCAAAATCTTCCATTTCACAAGCCACTTTATTAGAGGGGCAGTCTTAAATAAACACAATTGTAAATGTTTCTGAATTTTTAGAAAATGATAACAATTAGTCATTAGCTTTTAAAAACATAGCATTTCTTAATTCACAAAATAAATGAACTTGTTTGGTATGTTGATCCTCCCACACCGGAGGGAATTCAGCCTTATGAGCAAATACAATTAAACTGAAACGTCCTGGTGATGGAGCTGATCTTCGTGAATTCCTAAATTAAACTCGGGCCAGGCGCGGTGGCTCATTCCTGTAATCCCAGCACTCTGGGAGGCTGAGGCGGGAGGATCGCTCGAGGTCAGGAGTTCGAGACCAGCCTGAGCAAGAGCCAGACCCCGTCTGTACTAAAAATAGAAAGAAATTATATGGACAGCTAAAAATGTATATATAGAAAAATTAGCCGGCATGGTGGCACATGCCTGTAGTCCCAGCTACTCGGGAGGCTGAGGCAGGAGGATCGCTTGAGCCCAGGAGTTTGAGGTTGCTGTGAGTGAGGCTGATGCCACGGCACTCTAGCCCGGGTAACAGAATGAGACTGTGTCTCAAATAAATAAATAAATTTAGCTCATTCGCACGTGAGCCAAAATCCCATTTTCATGTCCATCCATTTTCTTGAAGGAATTTTTTTTAATTCTGTCAGATTTTTGAAATTAAATTCAACGTGCTTTTTTTTTTAATTCAGGATATTATGGGGGTACAGACATTTTGGGTACATGAAATGCATTTGCCTTGCTCAAGCCAGGGCCACAAGCGTGTCCCTCCCCCATACAGTGCGCCCCATCTCCATTAGCTGTGGGTTTACCCACCCCACCCTCTCTACCCCCTACCCACTCACCCCCCACCTGACCGGAACCCAGTGAATATTCCTACTATGTGAGCACCTTAGTGTTCACCTTAGTGAGCACCTTAGTGTTCACCTTAGTGAGCACCTTAGTGTTGATCAGTTAGTACCAGTTCGGTGGCGAGTACATGTGGTGCTTGTTTTTCCATCCTTGTAATACCTCACTTCGCAGGATAGACTCAAACTCTATCCAGGATAAGACAAGAGGTGCTAGATCACCATTGTTTTTTGTGGTTGAGTAGTACTCCATGTGGTATACATATACCATATTTTATTAATCCACTCATGGATTGATGGGCATTTGGGTTGTTTCTACATCTTTCCAATTGTGAATTGTGCTGCTATAAACATTCTAGTACCGATGTCTTTATTATAGAACGACTTTTTTTCCTTTCGATAGATGCCTAGTAGTGGGATTGCTGGGTCAAATGGTGATTCTATTTTTAGCTCTTTGAGATATCTCCAAATTACTTTCCACAGGGGTTGTACTAATTTGCAGTCCCAGCACCAGTGTAAGAATGTTCCAGTCTCTCCACATCCACGCCAGCATTTGTTGTTTTGGGACTTTTTGATAGAGACCATTCTCACTGGAGTCAGGTGACATCTCATTATAGTTTTGATTTGCATTTCCCTAATGATTAGAGATCTTGAGCACTTTTTTATATGTCTGCTGGCCATTAATCTGTCTTCTTTTGAAAAGTTTCTGTTCATGTCCTTCGCCCGTTTATTGATGGGGTTGTTTGATTTTTTTTCTTGTTAATGTTTCTGAGTTCTATATAGATTCTTGTTATCGGATGTGTAGAAAGCAAATATTTTCTCCCATTCTGTAGGCTGTTTATTTGCTCTAATGATAGCTTCCTTGGCTGTGCAGAAGCTTTTTAATTTGAGCAGGTCCCATTTGTTTATTTTTATAGCTGCTGTGATTGCTTTGGGGTCTTCTTCATAAATTCTTTACCTAGGCCAGTGTCTAAAAGAGTCTTCCATGCATTTTCTTCCAGAATTCTTAAGGTTTCACGCCTCAGGTTTAAGTCTGTCATCCAACATGGGTTGATTTTTGTGAGAGGTGAGAGGTGGGGATCCAGTTTCAGTCTTCTGCATGTGGACATCCAGTTTTCCCAGCACCACTTATTGAAGAGAGATTCTTTTCTCCAATGTATACTTCTGTCTACTTTGTCAAAGATTAGATGACAGTATGAGAATGGCTTTATATCTGGGATCTCCGTCCCATTCCAAAGGTCTATGTCTCTATTCTTGTGCCAGTACCATGCTGTTTTGGTTACTATAGCCTCGTAGTAAAGATTGAAGTCTGGCAGACTGATGCCTCCCAATTTGTTCTTTTTACTTAAGATTTCACTGGCTATACAAGGTCTTCTCTGGTTCCAGACGAAGCATAGAATTATTTTTTCTAAATCTGTAAAGAATGATGGTGGAATTTTGGTAGGGATTGCATTGATTCTGTAGATCATGTTAGATAGAATGGACATTTTAACAATATTGATTCTACCAATCCATGAGCATGTTAGGGATTTCCATCTGTGCACACCATCTACAATTTCTTTTCTAGTGTTTTGTAGTTCTCCCTATAAATATCTCTCACCTCCTTTGTTAGATATATTCCTAAATATTTAATTTTCTTTGGTGCTATTGTGAAAGGTGTTGTGTCTTTGATTTGATTTTCGGCTTGACTGTTATTGGCATATAAGAATGCCACTGATTTTTTTTTTTTTGAGACAGAGTCTCACTCTGTTGCCCGGGCTAGAGTGAGTGCCGTGGCTTCAGCCTAGCTCACAGCAACCTCAAACTCCTGGGCTCAAGCGATCCTCCTGCCTCAGCCTCCCGAGTAGCTGGGACTACAGGCATGCACCACCATGCCCGGCTAATTTTTTGTATATATATATTTTAGTTGTCCATATAATTTCTTTCTATTTTTAGTAGAGACGGGGTCTCACTCTTGCTCAGGCTGGTCTCGAACTCCTGACCTCGAGCGATCCACCCGCCTCGGCCTCCCAGAGTGCTAGGATTACAGGCGTGAGCCACCGCGCCCGGCCAATGCCACTGATTTATGTGCGTTAATTTTGTATCCTGAGACTTTACTGAATTCGTTTATCAATTCCAGGACTCTCTTGGCTGAATCCTTGGGTACATTAAACATTTTTAGAGATATGTAATTTAATTCTCCTTCTCATCTTCATTATGTTGTGGAGGCAGTGCTTTAAAACTAAGAAGCAAATGTTTTATGCTAGAAAACAAAAATGTTTTCACTACAAAATTGAATATAACCTTTGTGCTACGTCGCTGCTTTAAAAAGTATTTCTCTTAATTAATCATTTTTAGATCTCTCATGAGCTGTAACTGTATTCATTATTCTGTCACTTTGTGAGTCTAACAGAACAAGAACAGCTGTTGTCTGGTCTCTAAATAACTGCAACAGAGTCTTTCAGAGTGAGGTAGAGACAATATCAGAAAAGCCAGAGCAAGGTACACAATGCAAAATTCATCAGAAATCGGTGATCTGAGAGTTGGAGACATTCTCATGGCGTCTAAATATTCGTTCGGCAGCTAAAGTAATAGCAATGCATTAGGCCAATAGAATTACTTCTGACACCTAACAGAAATGTTAATTTATCTTCAATCATTAGCTTGTAATAAAAGGGCTGAACTTGCAGTTCTGAATGTATAGCCAAAAAAATTAAATGAGAGACATAATGTTATAAAAAAGAAAAACGGCTCCCAGCTAAATTGCTTTAAATTACATTGACCTCATCACTGTACCTTTGAAACTGTCCCTAATTGAGAGCAATTGATTTACCTTCCAGCTTCTCTTGAAAGCCTGTCAGATCCCAAATTCCAAATGTTAAGAGCCCTTTGACAAATCATTCTGCAGTTGAGCTTTCCTTTGAGATTCTTAAATGATGACTAACGCACAACCCATGTAGAAAAACACTACTCAATGAATTTAAACCTTAAAAATTAAAGTGACATCTTTTTCCCCCCATTGGAGAAGGTGATAAAATTAATGAAAGTAATTTTTAGCATAACACAGTTATAATAGCACAAAAATATGAAAAGATGTTAGACACCACAGTGAGCTGTGAGAGGAACCACTATGCTAAAACTTCAAATGTCTCACCCACATCCAGGATAAAAGGTCAAGTTGCTGGAAATTAAGGAGAATTTGGGAAGATTTCTGCAAGAAGCCGTGCTGTGCTATGATTTATAAGACATTACTCTCTAGCCATTAAAATATACATATCTACCTTTTAAAAGCATTTTTAACAATGTAGTAAAATGCTAAAGATATATTACTAAGCAGCAAACACTATGTGCCAAGTCATACCATACTTGAACATAAACATACAAGATTTTATATAAGAAACAATTTATATTAATATATAATTAAGTATATATATTTATATAATTTATACACATAAATTATATATAAGATTTTATATTTTAAAACAATTGGTGGTAATTTTTTGGTATTTTTTCTTTTTTTAATTTTATATATTTTTTTACCTTTCATGTGCAATTTTTAAAAGCAGAAAGACCACCAGTAATGAGGTAGACTTCAATTCGATTCAACAAACATCGGTAACCTATCATGCAATTAAATTGAGTTTAACAGACAGTTCTTTAATGAACCATACACGTGACTGTAGACACAATGAAGATTACACTATAGTCTCTGCTCCTGGTGAGCTCATAGTTTAGCAAGAGGAAAATATGAGAAGTCAAGACGACTTATTCCAGCAGTTGTTACAAGACAGCATGATGTACAAAGAGTTCAACTTAGCCACGCTTGAAGTGAGATGGCCATGGGACCCTCAGGTAGAAATGTCAACTAAACAGATGTTCACGTAGAAAATTTAGAAGAAAGATACAAATGTTGCTTTGAGACTTGGGGATCATTGTGGCGATTCCACCTAGGGACAGCAGGTAAAGAATAAAACCCTGGGAAACACCAGCTGTTTAAAGGTAACGCAGAGAAAGAGGAATCAGGGAAAGATGTATAGATGAAGGAAAACTAGGAGAAGACAGTTTCCAAACAGTCTAGAGAGGAGAAAATCTGAAGTGTGGTCAACTGTGTCACATGGAGCAGGTGGTGACCATTAATGGGATGACTGCCGGGTATCCATGGGATCGTGTAGCTAAGAGGCCATTGCTCGCCTTTGAGAACCATTGTCAGAAGAATGGTGGGGACAAAACCCAGAGTGGAAAGGACTGAAACGTGAACGGAGGTGAAGGGTAAAGATGGCGCCCATGCTCTGTTCTTTTGAAGACCTTGGCTGGGTGGGACGGTGGCTGGAAAAGATAAAATCTCAAGAGATGGCCGGAGATGAGAGAGCCTCGGACACGTTTTCAGGCATTAGGGAAGGACCAGTAGGGAGAACTGGAAATGGGGGAAAACAGGAATGAGTGGCAGAGTCAGCTCTCTTGGGAGTTGGGAGCAGGTGGGAAGAAAGGCGCTGGGAGACGCATTGGTCTTGAACACAAAATGGCGCACCTCGGCCTGACACTGCTGGTGTCAGGAGGAATTTTAAGAAGACAAATGTGCATGGAGACGGGTGAGGACTTGAAGCGTCCCTGCCTGGTGACCATTACTCCCTGCGAATCGTGGGACGCTTAGCTGGGGACATCAGGGACAGTGGAAACTAAGCAGAGGCCTCCAGGGAGGGATGAAAGTCTGCACTAGCTGCTGGGATGACAAAGCATGAATACGGAGACTATCCCATAGCGCGGAGGGTTGGCCCGAGCTTGAGGACCATATGCCTGTGCGGTATGAATAGCTCCCATCGTGTGTTTTCCCTGAGCCGTGCCCAACAGCCCATGTGTGGGAGTGAGGTAATTAAATGGAAAAACCGATCCAAAGTCTCGGATTCGCAGAACATTGAAAGCAGATGATTTAGGTATCTGAGGGCGAAGGTAGGAGAGAAGTTCCACCCACTGACGAAAGAATCCGCCTAGTAGAGGAAGTGATTGGAACACTTATAGATACCGAAAAAACGGGAGGGTTCGGAGGGTGGGAGTCCGTGCTGATCAGGCTGATCAGCTGCTAGAAGGAAGCTTAAGCCGCACGTGAGAAATATTCTCTCTCCAAAATAACAACATGCTGAAGAAAACAAATAGCTATTATTTATTAAGCAATTACTATGTGACAAGGCAGTGCTTTGAGGTTTTCTTTTTCCGTTTAATTGCAATGACAACCCTGTGAGATAGTTACTATTATTAAGTCCTTTTTTTTTCTTTTAAATAAGTAATTAATTTAAAGTACTAAGAGCTTAAATAACTCGCTAAGATTACAGAGCCAGTGGATGGCACAGCCCCCCTCCTTAACTAGTAATCCTGTGCAGGCCAGAGTCAAAGACATGAAGACATAGAGTTTATTTACAAAGAAAGGAGGTTTCACAGGAAACAGAGGGAGTGGACAGGAGGAAAATACGTGGAGGCTGGGGAGGAGGCCGAGTTTGGGGAGAGGAGGACAGAGTGAACGGGACAAAGTGAGAGACAGGAATAGATCGTTGAGGAGGTCCACAGTTTTAATGATGCTAAAAGATTACCAGAATGAAAGGCACTGGAAAAACAGCTGACCCTAGTTTCTCAACTTTACGAATAAGAGACTTTTCTGCTTGTTTTCCAGAATGAGATGTGCTCATGTGATAGAGCACAATCGTAGTGAAGGAATTTTTCACGATGATAAAAATGAAACTCCCAGAGTTTGGTCACTGCCCCATAAAAAAAATTAACTGATTTCATTATTTTTTTCCCTAAAGAATATTTCTGGTCTGGAGATCTAAGTCAAAGGAGGAAGAAGGAACAGGAATTAAATTACAGTATATTTGTCCTTCGCCACCCAGCCCTTAAAATGCCGTGAAATAAAGTAAAAAAAAGGAACATGAAAGGCAGCCTTTGAAATAGAGAAGTTATAAAATATTATGCATCTGAGAGGTGATGGGGAAATGGGGAATTTTGCTTCAGTACAGAACAGGGTCGAGGGGAATTGGGGGCCAGTTGCACACGTCTGTGTGAACCAGGTCTTGTCTTAGCAATCTCCGTGCCTCTCCACACAGTGGTCGGCCACACAGAAGCCCCCCGAAGACATGGCCAAGGGCATTTACCAAGTTGGTTTTTGGACTAGGGACAGCACTAAAGTCTAGGACATGGAAATCTATTTATGAACTTAACAAGGCATGCTTGTTTTTAAGACATCTTCAAAAGGACCACTGCAGAAGCACCAATGGCTTTGGTGACCTGAATCGTTTCTGTGGGAATAAATCTATACATTTTTATGGGAAATAAACACTTCCCCGGGAAAACTGAGTCCAGCCAGTTTTCCTCGGATCATATTCCAGCATCAGGCCTGCGCTGGCTCATTCTCCGAAATGCAGGTACCAGACCTGGAAGTCAGATCTCCGAGTGTAAGTCCCATCCCGGTGATCGGAACTTTCAGCAACTTTCAGCAACTTCCTAATGGATTTGCATGTGTGCGACAGCTTTTGAGTCTCCGGCCACCCGGCGGGGTTCCAGAACAAAACAGAACCGGCTGGCTGAGAGCCAGGGCGGGGAGAGCTATTTCCTCACTGTGAACTCTTCTCTCCCTTTGGAATTCTGAATCTTCTCGTGAGCAAAGCTTAGAAGAGTGAGCCCCGTTTTGACATCTGCAACCTCAGCATGGGTTTGAACCAAGCACCATGGCCATGAAATAGTTGATAGTAAATAAAACACATTCTTCACATCCCTGTTCCTTCTCCCCTGCCCCGACCTCTCGAAAGAAAGAGAGCAGTTTCTGTCTTGTCAACAGCTTTCGCACCGGGACCCGTGTCCTGTCCCTTCTCAGAACACGCATCCCCACACCTGGAACTTCACAGATGTGCACGGTTGACGCCGGCAAGCACAGATACAGCTTCTCATGTTGTTCTCCTAGTTATGCCGTTATGAATAGTGTCTGTTTCATTTCTCATAAATAGTAGTGTGTGCAGTATTTAGCATTTCCCTTTTCCCTTTCACAGAAAAAAAAATCCCAGATAAGTATCTTGTTGTACATATATGTGTCTATCAAGCTAGAAGGAATATTTTTCAACCGTTAAATCCAGTAAACTTCGTGCCTTTGGCAGAGTTTTCAAGAGCTCGTTAGTCGTTTTGGTAACAACTAATTACTCCTAGCGTGTTTATAGTAAAAAAATTTTAATAAGTGCAATTGTAACTTCGTTTGACATTTTCCTTCTTATGGGAATCTCTGAGTGTGATAAAAATAATTTTTTGACCCATTCTATCTTTTTAAAAAAAACCAAAAATAAAACCTCAGTTGTGAAACACTCCTAAAATGATAAAAGTATCATCTTTAGGAAAAGATGAATATCGACCTTCCCTGAACTGGTGGTAGCCTTTTCAAGCTTTGTTTGTTTGTTTGTTTGTTTCTATGCTGAAACTGTAGTCAGGTGAGGAATTTCCAGGAAGTACAGTGATGTTATGAATTCATAGGTTAGAACACAGGTAAGGAATAAATGCTGTTTGGAAAGCAAGCTAAGGTTTTGACCAAAACATTCTTGTTATGTATCTGTTCTCACCAATCCTGTTGCTTATTGTGCTTACCTTCCCAACTAAAAAAGAAAAAAGAAAACTTGGAGACAGTACATGTTCAGCAAAAGATATGCAATATTCCATGTCTAGAGAGAACACTGTGATGCGTTAAAAAAAGTATAAAATGAAATTGAAGTGTTCAATATTCTGACAAATTATACTGCCTTTATGGCCTTGGATTTCTTTAGGAGCACAAAACAAATCCCAGGCTTGAGTCCAAAGTCTAAAAGGGTCAGAAGGGTAATATGCATTAGAAAAGTATCACTTTCAAACAGTTCCCTCACTTAATGGTGAACTTTGCCTTATGATAAAGTGGGAATACAAAAATAGAATTGAAAACCTGGGAGAGGTTCCATGCTTGGAGGCTAAGTAGCTTTTCTTTTATAGGACTAAGTTCAACACCTTGTAAGTATCCGCTTAATTCTTGCAAATCACGTTCAATTTCGTCAAAGTAAGTAGCTCATAACTCATTTTGGTTTGCCTGTGTCTTTATCAGAGTAGCATTTTTTTTTTTTTTTACTTTCTGTAGTCATGCAGGTAGAAAAGTAGCTCTCTGCCTTGTTACAGAACAAAATGTGTTCTGAGATTAAAAAGTGAATTCAGAGGGAATTCAAATGTATTAGTGTCACGAAGTCATGTAATATCTCTAAGTTTCCCATTTTCTGTCCAATGCAGATATTATTCAAGTGAAATATGACACTTATAGATGTATTGATATATCTTTCATAAAAATAAAGGAAGAAATTTGAAACAGTGGCTAATGAGGTTAAAAGTACATTTATTTTTTAACTTGTATTTAAAAATTGTTGAAGAGAAGGGCAACTTGGAATTATCATTGCGTTATTTGTTATTAAGCTACATTGAAAAATGTGGCTTACAAAACAAATGAGTAAACGCTTGCTCTAACAGACATTGGAAAAGAACTTTCAAATTTAAAAATGATTTTCATAAGCTTCTCAATCGCCTAACATTTTATAAATTTTGAAGGAGAAAAGGGATTTAGAAAGTCACAGAATTAAAGCTACTACCAATAAAAAGAAGTTTAAATGTTAAAAGTCTCACTTTTTAGAAAGACCCAAAATGGTAAAAGTCTTACTTAACAATTCCATGGCCACATCAGTCTGCGGGTACAGAGAGCTATTTAAAGTCACCCTGAAAGTATTTTGCTTGCAAAAGTTCTGAGATTTAATATATAACCAGGCAGAGTGAATAGAAACACAATGGAATATTCTTGATCACAGGTGAAGCTTTCCATGTGAAAGCCTGAAAGATTTGCTCTAGAATATAGGATATTACTATTTCTTCTTATTCATAGCTGTAATTACATTTTTTCTTATTTGTCATATCAAATCTTAATATAACTTTTTCTCTCATCTCTGCCACTTCACCTCAATGAATCTTCTTGACTGTGTCTTTCAGTTTCTTAATGAATGACCTATTATATTCATTGTCGTGACAATAACAATAACCATTGTTACTGTTCATTCACACGACATTAGATATTTTGGGAAAGTGCTATTATCACATGAGTTATTTTTATGATCTTTATAGCAGCATAAATGTCACAGTGGTTCTCTTTGACATTGAAAATCTGATGATCTCATGCAAAATTCTTTCTATTTGTCAACAACTAATCAACAATGTTATTTGCATTCTCTTAAAGCGGTAGCATTAAAAATACCCATTCTACATCTATGTCCCAGACCAATTGAATCAAATCTACAGAATTCGAATTTATTTTATGAAAAGGTCCCCACATTTGCTGTGATTTTTTTTTCAATACATGGATTCAGTCTAGGTCAGCCGCCTCCACTGGAAGAGTCAATTTTATCTAGCCCAGCATTGAACATTTTCCTTAAAGAGGTATTTTATACTGGGAATAATGGACCACAGAATATGAAAAAGGGTTTGAGAGTGTTATTGATGGAAAATAGTTAATAGTTATTTTAGTAAAACTCAGGCATCAGCCTGTTGTCATTATAGCCTCTAAGAAATGCAAATTAGAGAACATTCAGTTGATGCTAATAACAATTCATTGATTTCTTATACTCCTTAATTTGAAGTTCTACGGTCTAAACCGAATTAAGTAGCCTGAAATTACAAAATCTCAACCTCCTGGAATCCTGCTTTAAATGATTAATAGTCCACATATCATGAGGCCATTAGATGTTGACATCTAGGATTTGTCATTCAAGTATATGGCAGCTATTAGATGTTGAACTCATTTTTTTTGTTATGAAATGTGTTCAATTGAAGAAAAAATGCTCATCAAGTCTTGCTGACAAAAAATCCGTATGCATCAATATAACGAGAGTTTTGGAGACATCCAAAATCCAAAAACATGCCGTCAATTGAAACCCCGTGCAAAGACTAAAGGAAAAAAATCCAGCGTTGCTGGATTACACTGCCCTCTAGTGTTAAGTGACTGGCGTTTACACCGAGCGTCATTTGCCTTTTTCAGATCAGCATCTTCATGACCCACTTGTCCAACTACGGGAACGACCGGCTGGGCTCGTACACGTTTGTGAATCTGGCCAACTTCGTGCAGAGCTGGACCAACCTGCGCCTGCAGACTCTGCCCCCGATGCAGCTGGCCCGCAAGTACTTTGAGCTCTTTCCTGATCAGAAAGACCCTCTCTGGCAGGTAAGATGGGTCCAGTGACTGGTGTGAACAGTTAAATACAGAAACCTCTTTGATAGTTCCGTGACACAATCCAGACCTGAAAAGGAAAGGCATCTGAGAAACAGCTGTACGTTTTGGAAACACCCGTGCGTCTGAGACAGCGCTTCCTCCTGACTTGCAGTCTCGCCTTGTTGCTGCGTGTCGAGCCAGGTTCTCTGTTCCCGCGCCCGTCAGAAGGGTTTGCGTTTTGAAAGCTCAGCGAGGGATGCAGAGAATGTAACTCGCGATCGGGAGCGAGAGATCGATTTCAGGTGGCAACAGCTCAAGAGTAAGAAGGTGGCGAGGGGGCAGGTGGCCGGAGGGGTGGCCTGGAACACAGCCCCGTGTCCCTGATGGCTCTGAGAAGGGTTCAGAAGTGACTTCTGCCTTCTGAAACGGGGGGTACACCAGCAGCCACAGGACGTGGGCAGCTTTCAGACGCACTAATGGGGACTACTTGGACATGGGGGTCAGTGTTCCATAGGAAAATCCCTGAGCTTCCTAAGAGAAAATATCGCACTAATAGGACATATTCAAACTGTTCTAGGAGTGACTGACATTTCAAAGCATAGACTCATGTGGCATAGAACTGCAGGAAATTGCTTTGAATTTCAGTTGGCAGCTCCCTGATCTGTGGAAACTAGTAATTTTAGCAAACGGTTACATGGTGCTGACTATGTGTCAGACTGGGCACTTCACATGTGTTATCTGATTCCTCACAACTACCCCATGTGGTAGGTACAGTTATTATTTGCATTTTACAGATGAGGAAACCGAGGCACAGAAAGGCTGAGTCAGTTACGCAAGGTCACCCAGCTAGAGTGTCACAGAGTAGAGTCGGTTCTAGGCCCGTCCGGCCCCAGAGGCTGTGCTCCTAATCCCTGTGCCAAATGCTGCCAGAGGTACAGCCCCCGCTGCTGCTAAAGCAGTCGCAGTCTTCAGCAGCAGAGCTCAGCAAATCTCACAGACCGAAGCTGTGGTCAGCTCCGAACTCGACAGTCAGCTCACCCGGCTTTGAACTGTGTGCTCGTTACCTCCTGAGCGCGGATCGGCAGCTCCGAGAAGAAAGTAGCTGCACATCTAGCAGGTTAAGGCCGGTGGTCGGTGACCTACGACTGCGTATCACTTTTCCGTTGTCACAATAAGCGTCTTTTCATCTCCACCACTGTGAAACATCACCACGTTAGCCCCTGAAAAGATATGGAACTTGCCCGCTAATTGAACACCTTATTTTTAAACTGAAATCATTATTATTTCAGCTGACAAGTCTATAATGATTTTTTTCCAGAACAGCAGCCAAAAAGAATATCCTCACTTTTGTCGCAACATCTGCAGCTTACTAAAATAAGCAGGGTTATTTAACTTCACATTTCTGCAGCAGTAATTGAATAGAAATAGGAAACATTCCTGTCTGCCTGCCCATTCCCGAAATCATATTAAAGGATACTTTAATCCTTCCCCCTTTTCCGTATAATACATACTTTGCAGTTAAAACAAAGGGTGTTCTGGATATGTCTTGCACGGTGGGTGTTGGTGTGAAGTGTTATAGACCAAAAGCAGAATCCCTAAAGCAGTAATTCACCTTTATTGTTACCCTTTTGCTAAAATTTAGCACTTTTTAGCATCATACTCTTGTAAAGTTACACTTTTAGATACACATTCAGGGACCTTTGAAGGCAGCTGAAAGGAATATGCTGTCTCTTTGGTATTATTACGGCCAGATCTCTTTCCCTCTGAAGCACAGCAGGAGAGCTCACGGTTACTTAGAATACAAATATGACACCTCATATTCCAGTTATTTATTGAATACTGGGGATGTATCTTCTTTTAGGTTAGCAGGAAGCAGAGTCTCTGCCCCACAAGCTCACTATTAAAGAAAAAGAAAAGGAAAAAATTAAGACATAGAAACTGCCAGTAGCAAAAGTATATGTATAAAATATAGCAAAATATATGTATAAAACTCTCAGTGCTATGGGGCTGTTTACCCAGAGTGGAAATATCTCCCCTCCTCCACCTGCTCAGCAGACTCTCAACTTCTGCATGGAAAGGAGTTATTCACAGCTTTTGTGATGCCACTTTGGGGCTTTCATTCTTAAAAAAAAAAAAAAAAAACAGCCTCGTCCTCCCCGCCCCCCCCCCCCCCCGTCCCCCGTTGTGTCCTAGGATATCAGTTAAGGACAGAAATTGGAAAAGATGGCACACAGTGGACACACACACACAACTCTATCTCTGTATTCTTCTCCCACTTAGAATCCTTGTGATGACAAACGCCACAGAGACATTTGGTCTAAAGAAAAAACCTGTGATCGCTTACCAAAATTCCTGGTAATAGGACCTCAGAAAACTGGTGAGAGCTTTTTGTGTTATGATTAACCAAACAGCGTAAAAATCTTGATGAACAGACAACGAGTTCTTGTCACAATGAGTTCGTAAACTTCCTATAAATGCCGATGGATGAATAACATGCTTTTCTCGGACAGAATCTTTATTTAGCGCAATAATGTACTTAAATGCTTGTCAAAGTGTTTTTTAAAGTGAAAAGAATTAAATAGATGTCACACAGTTTGAATATCCAGCAGCCAATTCAGTAGCACATGTTATTTTGTTTCCAAAGGTCTTTTTTTCCCCTAAATGAATTTCATCTGTGTATTTTTTAATTGAATTTTGAAATATTTTTTTTTAATTGACACATAATTGAACATATTTATGGATTTCATAGTGATGTTTCAATACATATAATGTATAGCCGTCACATCAGAGTAATTAAGCACATTCATCATCTAAACATTTATCATTTCTTTGTGTTGGGAAGATCGAGGGGACGTCCATTTTTCTTCCAAGACTTAAGAAATTTTCTGCTATTATGTCATTAAACATGTTTTCTACATCTTTTTCCTTTTCTTCTCCTTCTGGAATGCCCATGACATGAATATTTTGTATTCTTAATGGTATCCCATAAACCCTGTAGGCTTTCTTCATTCTTTTACATTCGTTTTTCTTTGTTATTATTTCAGAAGACCTGTCTTCAAGTACAGAAATTCTTTCTTCTGCTTGATCTAGTTTAGTCTGTTAAGTTCTCAGTTGTATTTTTTATTTCATTCATTGAATTCTTTGGGTCTAGGATTTCCTTTTTTTTTTTTTAATCTATCTCTGTTGAATTTCTCATTTATATGATGAATTGTTCCCCTGATTTTATTGAGTTGTCTATCTGTATTCTTTTGCATCTCACTGATTTCCTTAAAAACATTATTTGGAATTCTTTTTCTGCCATTTCATATATTTCCTTTTGATTAGGATCTGTTAGTGGGGAATTATTGGGGAAAACCTTTGGTGGTGTAATATTTCCTTGCTTTTTCACGTTTTACGTGTTCCTATGTTGATCTCTGTGCACCTGGTGGAGAAGTCACCTCTTCCAATTTTATGGAGTAGGTTTCATAGGGAAGGACTTTTTCTTATGAATGGGTTTTTAGGTTTTGGTTTGGTGGGTGCATTGACTTTGGTTCTAAGTGGGTGCAGTAGTCTCTGTGTAGCTTCTTCAGTTGTAATCCACATTAGTGATGTTTGCAAGTGTCTCAGTGGCCTAGGCTAAGCAAGTTTATGGTGTAGTGGTGTGACTTTGCCAGGGGTGGGTGTGGTGACCTGTTTCTCAGGTTAGGGGGTGCATGTGTGCACATGATGGGTCCGCCAACTTGGGGACTGGCTTGCTAGGGTTGGGGCCACAGGGCTTGACTCTGCCCAGGAGCGTGAACACACAGTTGCTCAGCCAGCCTGGGGGCATGCCTGCCAGGAGCAGCCTGCGGGGCTGTTTCTCAGACCCAGGATGTGGGCACACGGCTGCCCGGCTGGCCCGGGGGTGTGTCTACCAGGGGTTGCCCACGAGGCTGCTTCTGAGGCCTGGGGTGTGGGCACAGGGCTGCTTGCTTGGCCTGGGGTGTGCTTTCTAGGGGCAGCCCGGGGGGCTGTTTCTTGGGTTTGGAACACATTTTCCATAAAAGTAGTTCACTTAGGTTGCCATCTTCCTGATAGAGTGTATCTGTAAACTATTTCTTACAGAGATGACTGTTTTTTTTAAAGTCTAAAAGATGTTTGACAAGCAGAATTCCTAGACATAAACAAAACTTTGTGCCAAGGAAGGTATTTATTCACACCCAGGAGAAATCTTTTTCACTTTTTTTAAATTGGTGTGCAATTTTTCTCTCAAGAACTTCTGTTTCTGTAAGAATTGGTATTAAAATGAAGCCCAGTGGAAGCTTTAAAATGCCAGACATTCATGCTGTTACCTGCGTGATAAATCATTAGCAGCCCTTGGATTCTGGCGTCCCAGAGAACAGCCGTTTCAATCATATTATTTGCTATGGGGAATAAATACATTCCGTTTCCTCGTCTCTCTAGAAATAACTGAGTAGAATTCTATACAATGTACGTAGGGAGTTTAGTCTATTCATTTTTTCCTTAGTTCCATTTGCAGGTATCAATCTGAAAACAATAACAAATATGACAGATACTTTTCTTGCCCTTATTTATTTCACTCGTCCTCATCTATCTCAAGTCAAAAGGCAACTAGGAAAACCTTTAAACTGAAGTGTCCTCAGTGACTTCCCACCGTCATCCCAGAACTGTGTCCTTCCGGGTCACATGTGACAGCTTGGCATTTCAGTCTGCTGCAGAAAGCCCTGCGGGACAGACTTCCTCTCGTGTTGGACTGGATGGACAGACAGTTCAATATGATGATTAGGTGGCAGAATTAGTACTTGTCATCTTAAACTCAATTGGGTTTCCAAATATTGGTTACAATTTGATATGACATTGACCTTTGGAAGAGAACTTTTGTAGAAATTGATTTTTTCCTAGTTTTATTGAGGTATATTGACATACAGTAAAATTCACCCATTTTAAATGTACAATTTAATGAATTTTGGATATCGTACATAGTTGTATAACCACGACCATTGATACATTCAAGACACAGAACAGCTGTTACCCTAAAAATGTTTCTCCACGGCCCTTTGCAGTCGTCCCCAACCCCCGCCCCAGGCCTGGCCATAGGCCACCACTTTCTGCCACTGTAATTCTGCCTTTTCTAGAATTTCATGTAAATGGAAGGACGTAGTATGTAATCTTTTGTGTTTGACTTCTTGCACTTAGCGCATAATACTTCTGAGATTCATCCATGCTGTCGTGTATCTCAATATTTTGTGAAATTGATTTTTTTAATTAGACAAAAATATCTTCTCATATCAGTTATATGAGAATTAAATAGCTTCATTTTAACTATAGTTTTGTCCAAAGTATTTTTCTGGATAGTTTTGCAGAGACTTCTAGTTGTCTGGATATTCAAATATTTTTGCATGTTGAGACTGACAAAAATATAAAAACTGAAGCTTTATTGGATGGTTACTTAAATGTGTGTCTATGATTATGTAGTTGAATTACCACTGAAAAAATATACATACAGACAGAATTCAGAAACCACAACTTAACAGTTTTTTGACCAGTGGTAACTTACATTTATGTCTTTTACTGACTATGCAAAGTAATCATATTACATCCATATTTTGTTTTTGTCTAATTAATTCTGGTCATGGAAGCCTATTAACCAGCCTGAGCAACATAGCAAGACCCCACCTCTACAAAAAATAGAAAAGTTAGCCAGGCGTAGTGGCGCCTTCATGTGGTCCCAGCTACTTGGGAGGCTGAGGCAGGAGGATTGCAGTATCAGCAAGAAAACTCTTGATCCTAGAATTTACCTGACTCCAAAGAACATGCTCTTTCCAGTGTACTGTGGATTTCAAGTACTAGAGCACATTGTTTCACACTTCTTCTAAGACAGCGATTCCCAAAGGATAGTGATGAATGAGAAATTCTGGGATGGAGCCCAGCTGTCCGTGTTTTAACAAGCCCTCCAGGTAACTCTGACGTGTGCTAAAGTTTGAGGACCACGGTTGCAAGTCAAGCTTGCGAAGAACATTTTTACTTTGCATATCATAGATTCCTACGTTTCATTCTCTGTAGTAATCTATGATTGTAGATAGAGTGTTCGCTTTTTTTTTTTTTTTGACAGAGTCTCACTCTGTTGCCCAGGCTAGAGTGCCGTGGCGTCAGCCTCGCTCACAGCAACCTCAAACTCCTGGGCTCAAGCAATCCTCCTGCCTCAGCCTCTCGAGCAGCTGGGACTGCAGGCATGCGCCACCATGCCCAGCTAATTTTTCTATAAATATATTTTTAGCTGTCCATATAATTTCTTTCTATTTTTACTAGAGACGGGGTCTTGCTCTTGCTCAGGCTGGTCTCGAACTCCTGACCTTGAGCGATCCTCCCACCTCGGCCTCCCAGAGTGCTGGGATCACAGGCGTGAGCCACTGCGCCCAGCCGAGTGTTCGTTCTTGAGCTCAGATGTCATCTAGGAACACTGCCTCTTTCAACTTTTAGACAATATTGCTGTTGATAGAGTTACTTTAACTATTTTTCTGTTGTATAGGTACGGTAGATTTCATCATGATACTAAAGAAAGCTTATCAGAGATATCAGAAAATTCAAAACTTTGTACAAATGGCAATACAGTATTATTATAAGAAAAATTAGAATAATAATTTCTCCAAGTGAGAGAAAAAGTATAAGGCCACGTGTGATTACTGGTGCCAGCTATTGATCTGGAATGCAATTAACAGGTCCCGCCCCGCAGATTGTATAATAGTGTAAATGACATCAGAGCAGAGAGATAGAAACCAGAGGGTGTGTTTCTCTCTAGGAGTACTGAATACATAGAGGTATTTTTACATTATGATCTTATAAACACAGTCACAGTTGCAAGTGTGTGGTTAAATCTTTAACAAACTGAACCCAAACTGCCTTACTTTTTCTTGCAGCAGTGTCACTAAACTGCACCTTTTACCTCCTAATTTAGGTTTACAAAACACTAATTTTATAGTTTATGACGTTGCTCGCTTTTTAAAAAAAATCACCACCTTACTCCCAAGTAGTCACAGATCTATATGGCTCCCTGGGAGAAGCCATCCTCTTTCCAATAAAATGCGCATTTTATAAAGTATGTCACTAAGGACATACTTTTTTCAAATTTGGCAATTTAAACAATTTTTGACTACCTTTTATTCACATGTAAGTGCATTCACACTGAAGCAAACTTGTTGAAAGATTCAATTCTGTCTTGAGTTGAACTGGCTTCCCTGGGCCTCAGGAAGAACTTTATAGGGGAACGCAAGTCCCCGTTTGGTAACGTGTAATATGTGAATATATATGAATGTGTACATTTCATTTATGTGGGACTTCCTTAACGTCAAAATGTCTTCAGGTCCATTATGTCTTTTCATGCTCAGAGAAAACCTACAAGATAAGCAAGGCAGGTCATTTCCCGTTAGGAGAGCGGAGATGAAGAGAAGCTAAAAGGCAAGGTCGCAGAGCTGAGACCAACGGCCAGGTCTCTCTGTCCCCACCGCGGGCCTCTCCTACCCCTCACCGCCCCCCCGTTGTAGAATCTGCTGCTTTTAGAAAGCTCGTTATCTGTTCAGTTTAATTCAAGGAGTACTTACAGTGAATCTGATGGAATCATTGTAATAGTTACTTTATTAATGACTGTGAAGTGCTAATGGCAGGAAACTGTTTCTGTGTCATTAATTTGTAAACCTCTGTTGTCTTTCCAGGTACCACTGCTTTGTACCTGTTCCTGGTTATGCATCCCTCCATCCTTAGTAACTCCCCCAGCCCCAAAACCTTTGAGGAGGTACAGTTCTTTAATAGAAATAACTACCACAGGGGGATTGATTGGTAAGATGGGTTATTAGTATAAATCTCAAAAGTCTATGTACTGTGCACAGTGTAAACATAGCACTAATATTTAGTAACAGAATAAGTCTGTAGCCACAAATGTGAGTTACCCTCTGTGCCTCGGAAATTGACTGAATAACGTGGAAAAGCTCAGAAATGACTTATAACAAACTCTTCTCGGGTTATGAAGGGACTTCTTGACTCAAGAGGCCCACGTGTAATTTCAGTTGGCATTTATTATCTTTGTTGGTAATTACAGATGCGAAGTCAGAGAAATAGGATAGTAGCCAGGACGTTGATTCTTCTCTACTCACAAGAAAACACTTTCATGTCTTTCTCTTCTTGTGCACTTTTCATTAAGTGATGCGATAGCCCACATGTATATATAATTTTCTATTTTACTTTGATATAAAGGACAAAAACTAAGTAACTAGAACTAGAAATGTGTGTATATTTCAGGAATAATCAAAGCTATAAAAAAGCTATCAACAATATACAAAATTTAATTTTTTGCCTTTGAGTTGAAATTAGAAATATATCAACCATCTGAAGAAACGTTAAAAAGTAAAAATGTCAGATATACACAAGATATAATAATGTAGAAACAGACGGTACAAACTAACATGTTACTCATAAAATGTATCTAGAGGTCTTGCTATTAAGGTATAATACTGGGCAGAGAGTGGTATAAAAGTGGAATGCTTACAGTAATTCTAGAGCATAAACATTTTGCATGTATTTTAGCATAAAGAATCACATATGTTAACCTCTGTTGTCAAATTGCATGATCTCAATTTCGTATCAGCTCCCTCAAAAGTTGCTTGTGAATAGTCCAAATGGAAAGAAGAAGAGATGGACTGAATGTAAATCGAGTTTACACTGAGCACCTACTAGGATTTACATATATTCTAATTGTTATATATTTCACTGCCAGTTCTTCAGTACAGGGTTTGATATTGATTAACTGTGTGGCGCTAAATAACAGCTGGGAATATGAAGAAACCATCAACGATTTCAGCTACTTTTTGACCACTGACTCAAATGAGTATGCAGTTCATTTTCTCTAAATGTGAGCCTATCTGGGGAGCTTCCAGGTCCCACCCTGGAAATACGAACCTGAATTCCTTTTGTTTACTTGTTTATTCATCAAACATTTTTCAAGTGCCTACCAGCCAGCCAGCAGCCGCCATGACACAGATACACAGGCGAACAAGGACTGGACCTGCCTTCGCTGAGCCTCTGGGGCCAGGACAGATCAACACACTGCAGGGCCAAGATCCAGACCTGCTTGAGGTCTTCAAAACCTAAACTGTTCCAGATATGAAAGACTTTTAGGAAAATGGGGTGGATTTTAGAGGCTAAAACCTATGCCCTTTGTGTGTGTGTGTGTGTGTGTGTGTGTGTGTGGTTTTTGGAGCCTTTTTCAGAGCAAGCAAGCTTGAGACAATCCTGGACCAAATAGGATGCCACCAGTGACCAGACATTCAGGGTAACCTGAGCACCCCTGGAACCAGCGTGAGCTTCTAAACAAGGGCCGTAAAATTCAGCACTTTCTATAAATAGAACGCACACCAGAACAGGTAGCAGAGCAAACTTTCCTAAAACTTTTGTATAGCTCTCTCCCCCTGAGAGGGTGCCAGAATTACCCATCACCCACAAGGCAACTCCCAGAAAACAGAAAAGGATTTCTTTGCTGCTCTGCATCTCAAGGCATCACCTCATTGCACCAGCTAAACTCTGCAGTGTGTTGACGACTGGATCCTGCCGGAAGCTTCCTCGTGCGAGGTGACAGGATCTGGCCGTTGAAAGTCTGTGACTGTCTCGTGTGATCTTTCAGTCAGAAGAAAACAGCGCACCGTAAAAAGAAGTCATTGCCTGGCTGCTAGTGACTCTCGTGTCCAGTAATTATTGAACCACCTTGTCTGGGAAGCCCCGAGTCGTGGTGGCTTAGGAATTGGCAGTGGGGGCTGGGGCCATCATGATAAAATGTGAACATCCCTACGAGTTAGATTCTCATAGCCTCTCTAAAAAAGCCCTTTTCTTCCAGAAGGCATCCCTGAGTGCTTCAGAAATATCTTACCATTACGTGCTACGTTAGTTATATCTGACAACTTTTGTAAAGGAGGAACATTAAACAAAATCCTACATTTCAGCCCTTGAGCCTAAGGGGTCCCTGCCTTTACCCCCCTGGTGATGTGAATTTTCACTTAAGGATCCAGGACCCAACCTTGGGATTTCCTACCTGGAAATATGTGTATGCTTTTTAGACTTTTCTTACAATTATTCTGAAGAAGGATATAAGTGATTGTATATGGAAAAAATTCAGCCAATAGGCAGTATTTATACCAGATACGTTCTGCACTTTGACACTGTGTGGTTAAACAGAACATCACCACAACACGTTAGTGGGAATGAAATTCTGCTGGTGGTAAACCAGACATGTTTTGTCTACATCCTCTTAAGATGTCTTTGGGCCGGGCGCGGTGGCTCACGCCTGTAATCCTAGCACTCTGGGAGGCCGAGGTGGGCGGATCGTTTGAGCTCAGGAGTTCGAGACCAGCCTGAGCAAGAGCGAGACCCCATCTCTACTAAAAATAGAAAGAAATTATATGGACAGCTAAAAATATATATAGAAAAAATTAGCCGGGCATGGCGGTGCATGCCTGTAGTCCCAGCTACTCGGGAGGCTGAGGCAGGAGGATCGCTTGAGCTCAGGAGTTTGAGGTTGCTGTGAGCTAGGCTGACGCCACGGCACTCACTCTAGCCTGGGCAACAGAGTGAGACTCTGTCTCAAAAAAAAAAAAAAAAAAAGATGTCTTTGAACTGAACATAGATTAATAATTTGTTTTGCTCAAATTTTCTTTTCCAGTACTTCCATTTTTCTCTGTACAGTATTTCTGCATTTAGATACATTTTATATATAGTTAGGCTATTGCTGCAGTTAGATCACTCTGTGTCTGTGTTTCTGTTCTCTCTGTATCTTTTTTCCTGATATTAAGCAAAAGAAAAAGAAAATGTATTTAGAAAAACATCTTCCAACTCCATTATCAGTGTTCTGGCTATTTCCCCCTGCTAACAAAGAGGGACGAATGCCCCAAGGAGAAGGTGGTTTTGTTTAGGAGACACATGAATTTGGGGGATGCCTTTAACATCTTCAGTCACCAGGGTATGAGCGTAACCAGGGTCTTGTTGTGAGGAAAATATTCCTGTTCTAGGTATATGGATTTCTTCCCAGTCCCATCAAATGTCACCACCGACTTCCTGTTTGAGAAGAGCGCCAACTACTTCCACTCCGAGGAAGCCCCCAAAAGAGCAGCCTCTCTGGTCCCCAAAGCCAAGATCATCACCATTCTTATCGACCCCTCAGACCGGGCCTACTCCTGGTACCAGGTGAGGCAGATACAGGCAGAATCCAACAGGTAGAGGGGGGTCCGCACAGGGGAGGATGGCTTTTAGCAACAGTCCCCACCTCAGGTTCTAACAAAAGAGGAGATTTGCTACTTGTTTGATATTTACAGAAAAATGGATACATTTTTCTTTATTTTCATGGAGAAACTTTCTCCATTAAGTTTTTGTTCATTTTTAATCAATTTGTTTAATAAAATTTATTAATGTAATTAAGAAATTAAAATATAACAAAATATTATGTGCATATATATATATCTGTGCTTCTACACATCTGCATTTTAAAAGTAAATGTTATAATAATTTAAAATGATTATTTTTCATCCTAGTCCATGTGTATTCTATAAAGGGCCGAACTGCAAAAATGTGGCAACTCTCCCTTTATATTTTGAAAGAAGCCAGAGATGACATGTCAATGAATGAACATGGCTATGTTCCAGTGAAACTGTATTCATAAAAACAGGTGGGAGGCCACAGATTGCTGGCCCCGACTATAATAGAGTTTAAATAACTTTTGTATAAAAAAAAAAAACCACTCAGTGGCAAAGCAGATATAAGAGTTCTTCATCCCTGAAAGCCCAACCTGTCTGCACCTGCTCTAAGCCTCCTCCTCATCTACTCATTGCCATTGTGTTTCTGATGTTGGTTAGTTACAATCACTTTGAAATAATTTAACAGACGCTAGTAATAATGTTTATATATCAATATATTTAACAGACGCTAGTAATAATACTTATATATCAGATACATTTTACTTTAATATATCATGAAAAACGATAGCTAGGAAAAGAAGTTGAAACCTGTCCCGGTGATATTTTAATCACCAAGTGGAACAGTTCAATAAAAAGCAGCCAAAATTATACATAAAAGTGTAACAAAATTAACAGAGTCAGTGTTTTTAGTTCTGGGACGCTTAGTTATCATTTCTCTGTTTTGTAACTTAAAAAACAACACTTTCCTACTGTTCATCTATTCATAAACAATTTAAATGAGTACCATGTCCCAAATATTAAGTGTGATTTGCAAATAAGCCGATCAATGCGGACGCTACACTTGAGACTGCGTTCAGTCTAGTTGGAGAAATGTGTTTAAATAAGCACATAAATCAGAAAGTGGTGCGTGGTGGGCAGACGCAGAGCGAGAAAGCCCATCTGATAAAGGCCCCGGGGAGAGGCAGCTTCCTAACCGGCTGCCCCAGAGGAGCCCAGACACCGGAACCGCCGGGCATTTCCCTGGAGGAGGGAAGGATCTGTAAGGGGGGAAGTTTAGGTAAAATCAAAACGAAGAATTGTTTTGATGGGGGCAAGGCAGAGCTGTGTGTAAAGGAGTCATCAGCAGGTGGGGGCTGAAAAACAGACTGAGGGTCCTATTTCCTCGGGAACTTTAAAGTTAAGATAATGAGGAATGTCGTGTAAATCGTCTGAAATCTGCAGGTGGGTTGGATACGAGGCTACTTCTCGGTGCTAAAGTGACCCACATAGCTCACACCCTCCAGGCAGGAGTGGGATGTTCCAGTCTCCCTGCTGATGACTTTAAACAGCTCAGTCCTTGACAGTTAGGATGTCAGAGAATAAACTCCCCCAGCTCTGAGTCCTTTTGTTATTTAACAAGAGCAGCTTTTCCAGGTTCCCAAGAGGAGGGACAGACTGTCAGGGAAGGTCGTACGAAGCCGAAGCCGACGAAATCCTAGAGAGGCAAACCGATGATAACCTGCCTAACAGGGTGTAGACACACCCTCCAAAGCCAAGATCCAGAGAATTCCACAGTTCCATACCAATCATTCGTGCAGAACCTGGAACCATCTTTTAAATCAAAATATACGGCAAATTGCAAACTGACCAATTTGTGTTTGCACCTTTTACCTTTTCCACAAGGTATCTGGAGAAAAAAGAAATAAACCTTAATTGACTCAGGAAGAAGAAAATTGGAGCTTGGCAACCACTTAGCCCCTGAAAAATAGAGAATTTACAGAAAAAGAGGGTTTTCAGGCTGCAGGTTAACAGTGTCCTAAATATCACAAACAGGTCACGGTGGCAAAACGCAGGCTTTAACAAAGTCTAGTAGCGTTTGGGGTGCAGTAATTTGACACTCAATCGTAGAAAATTTGCTATTCAACCAGATGTAGTAAACATCCACAAACCCACCACTAAGCCTGAATATTTATTGGTCAATCTAAGGAAAAGGTGATTTCCTCGAGCCCCCGGGCCCACGCCGGAGCCTTTAGGAAGCACTTTCCTACTTGGACTGCTGCTTTCTGCATCTTCTGCACAATAAACGACGGATTCACCGCAAAGGTGACCATTAAATAAAACACTATCGGCTTTCAGATGCCAGGTGATGTACGATAAAAGCTGTGGATTTCAGATAACGTACACGTCAGAGTTTTTAGTAGTTTCTGCATTTAAAATAGCTGATAGAGCTTTTCTAATCTAAGACTGCGCTACGAGATAGAGCAGAATTATTTGGCAGAATTAGCAGCGTGCTTGTGTATCACGGATATTTGCTGGACGGGATAAATGGTTTGCTTATGGGCTGCAAAGGGGACATTAAAAAGTTTCCTTCCAGAATAAAAGACACCAAGGAAACAACTCAGTAAAGCTGGCTAAGGAATCCTATCGACAAGAATTCAACTTCTACCAAATAAGTTCTCAAACGTTTACTGTCATGGGGGCCATAACTTTAAATCCTGATGCTCCAAGCAAACATTTTCATCCTTTCTTAATTTTAAAATAAATATGTCTTCAGCAGTGGGGCGGTCTTTGCTTTAGCTTTGAGCTGCCTCCTGAGGATTGATTGGTCCTTACTCATGCCTGTGGTTCGGGTTGTTTAACGACCCGCCTTTCCCTCTTAGCATCAGCGCTCGCACGAGGACCCCGCGGCTCTGCGGTTCAGCTTCTACGAAGTGATCTCGGCCGGGCCCCGGGCGCCCTGGGAGCTGCGGGCCCTGCAGAAACGCTGCCTGGTGCCCGGCTGGTACGCCAGCCACATCGAGAGGTGGCTCGTCCACTTCCCCCCGTTTCAGGTACGGAGCCGTGGTGACTTGCATGACGTGACAGTCCCATTCACTGACGACTCTGCCGCAAGGATGAAGTTTTTACTCCTTAAAACGTTTACTAGCTTTTACTCTTTCGTTGCAAAAAACGGAACTGTGGCAGAGAAAAATAAAACAGGCAGAGGTAGAAAACTGTTTAATTTTCTGTCTAAGAGTATTTGAGGCCAATTCTCCCTGCTCTGTTTTCTAGCGTGCACCTTCCCTGACTGTAAAGAGCTTCAAAAGCCTTAGGTCCCTGGTTCTTCTTCTGAGATGAATAAAGCTCGAAAGAGAAGCTCGTAGCCAAACCAGACAACTCTGTTTTGCTTAATTAAGTACCATTATTCCCCTTCTTCTTTTTCTTTTTCTTTTTTTTTTGAGACAGAGTCTCACTCTCTTGCCTGGGCTAGAGTGCCGTGCCATCAGCCTTGCTCACAGCAACCTCAAACTCCTGGGCTCAAGCGATCCTCCTGCCTCAGCCTCCCGAGTAGCTGGGACTCCCGAGTAGCTGCCACCGCGCCCAGCTCATTTTTTCTATATATATTTTTAGTTGTCCAGCTAATTTCTTTCTATTTTTAGTAGAGCTGGGGTCTGGCTCTTGCTCAGGCTGGTCTCAAACTCCTGACCTCGAGTGATCCTCCCGCCTCGGCATTATTCCCCTTTGGGACCCCCTTGTGCTGTGTTCGTCTCAGTCCTCTTGCTTCTCTCTGTGCCTGGCATTGACCCAGAGCACAAGGCCAGCCCCTCACTGGTCGCTTACGCAGCCCAGGGTCGGACTGGGGGTGCCTGTGCGCCTAGAACCGTGCTGTCCGGTGTTGTAGCCAGCACCATGTATGGCTATTTAAATTTATATTAAATAAAATTAAAAATTCAGTTCCTCGATTGCATTAGCCGCATTTCAAGTGCTGGGTGGCTGCTGGGTGTTGACCCCGGCAGCTGTGGAGCGTGTCCGTGACCACACAGGGCCCGTGGCCCAGGGCTGGGCCGGATGCCAGAGGGATATTGGAGAAGAGGTGTGGGCAGGGGCCGCCCTGCAGGCTCTGGGGTGTCTGTCGTGGCCCCTGTCGCAGCGTCGTGCTGGGCCCGGCCTCACCTAGTGACAGGCACATTCTCCCCGTGGCCTCCTGAGTAGTTCTGTCCCTGTTCGGGTCCTCTGGGAGCCTCACCTTCTCCCGCACGTGGTTATCCAAGTATTTCTTCAAATCTCTTAGTGCTGCTGCCGCACGGACCCTGCAGGGTGCGTCCTGGGACGTGTCACACCTGGGCCGAGTGCACCTTCCTCCTCCTCTTCCTCTTCCTCCACCGCACTGCTCCCCAGCCCGGGGACGGAGCCACTGCTCTACTTCCAAACTCGGTTTCCATGTGTGATTTCCTGTCCCCTCAGCTGCCTTTTCTGTCTCCTCATGTTTACAGGACTTCTCAGATTGCAAAAGGATGCACGCAATTGGCACGATTGATTTCCTGTTCCGGGTCGGGAGTGAGGGGGACCTGTTCACGCCTAACGACCCTGCGAATCCCCCCCCCCACCCGGGACGGCGTCTCCCACTGGAAGACAGAAATTGTTCACTATACAGTTAACAGGTCGTTTTCAACGTGCACTGGGTTATTTTTTTGTTTGTTTCTTTGGTAATTTAGTTGCTGATTATTGATGGGCAACAGCTAAGAACTGACCCTGCTACAGTGATGGATGAAGTCCAGAAGTTTCTAGGAGTCTCTCCTCATTATAACTACTCGGAAGCTTTAACGTAAGTTTATATTCTAATTACTTCATTGAAATTTCAGGAGAGCACTTGTTTTAAAGAAATTATAGTTTGGTGATGTAATTTTTAGGGTTAGCTTTTCTTCATATACTGATTATCTTTCAGTTTGACATTAACCACTTGGGAAGGAACATTTCAACAATATGCCAGAGAAATGGCCTAAATTCTCTGTCGATTCCTAATTGTGCAAAGATGTAGGTACGATGGGGAAAAAAAAAAACAAAAAACACCAAATTAATTGTGCAAAGATTTCTCTTGAAAGGAAATTGAGAAACAAAACAGTTGTGAGTCTTTAACAACTAACCTTAACAGAGGAAGTAGGAACAGGTGATGAACTCGGGAGTTTAGGGGCTCACTCTTCTCTCTCTGTGCAATTTTTAGAAACAATGTCATACAGCAAAAAAAAAGCCCACTGGGTGACTGAGTCACAGAGACATCCGTGCTCTTAAACACACTGCCAGTTTTCGCTTGTCTGTCCTTACCCGCTGTGAGTGTGGTCCTCAAGAGGCCCCGGCGGTTACAGCGCTGGTTTGGTTTGTTGGTCCGTTTGTGTGGCTTTTGCTGGTTTCCTCTGATTTTCTCAGGCAGCTGAGTCCCCAGGGCTGGGACCAGCAGGGAGAGGCTGGAGGGACCCAGGGTTCAAAGAGGCTCTCGCCGTCAGGCCTCGCACACCACGCGCCTCTCTTACCGCACCCCGGCTCTGACTCCAGGCTTCACGCGGTGTTGTCCAGTAAGGCCTCCAGCGCGCTCTGCCCAGCACTCGGATCTATGAAGGTTGTGTGTATCAGATTTGTAAAGGTTCTAGAACAACTGGAAGGCACTGAGTCGAATGCACCACAGACCTGACTCTCACTATAAAAATTTTTTTTTTTTTTTGTTTGAGACAGAGTGTCACTTTGTTGCCCTGGCTAGAGTGCCATGGCGTCAGCCTAGCTCACAGCAACCTCAAACTCCTGGGCTCAAGCGATCCTCCTGCCTCAGCCTCCCGAGTAGCCGGGACTACAGGCATGCGCCACCATGCCCGGCTAATTTTTTTTCTATATATATTTTAGTTGGCCAGATAATTTCTTTCTATTTTTAGTAGAGACGGGGTCTTGCTCTTGCTCAGGCTGGTCTCGAACTCCTGACCTTGAGCGATCCACCCGCTTCGGCCTCCCAGAGTGCTAGGATTACAGGCGTGAGCCACCGCGCCCGGCCAAAAAATTTTTTTAATCTCAGGATTATGGGCTGAGCCTTAAAGAAACTGAAAAAGACTGTATCATGCCATTCTTCCATTGTAGTTTTTAGTATAAAAGCTCAGTTCCATAGATCAACTGGTTTTTCCTTTTTGTTTTTTTGTTTGTTTGTTTGTTTGTTTGTTTGTTTTGTACTCCTTATCCTATTTCCATTCAGAAAGTGAAAGGCAGGCTTCCTTTACCTGTCGGCATCCCTGACGGTAAAGACTGGCAGGAAAACGTCAAATGCTACTCATGTCTTGTGCCAATCGCACGCAGAGGCGCGTGAGAGGGACGCTTTGGTTTGGAGGATGAGGGAGCAGGTGGAACTCGGCAGTTTGGAGCTTCCTTGCAGAGAGCCGTTCTCTTTGCTCTCGTCATGAACCTCCCGGGCCTGTTTTCTGTGCTCAGAGCTGCTGGGTTTCGAGAGCTTGGTTCAAGCAGCAGCGCAGACACACGAGCCTCGGGCGTTCAGCACTCGGCTTAACCTTAGGGAAAGCGGAATGGGTTTAGTCTGCAGTTAGAAATTCAGGTCCACTTTCTGTCTTTTTAAGTATCCCTGAGAAGAGAAAGCTTTTATTTTCTAAACAGTTTTCTCCTTCATGCGGGCTTCTCTTTGGGTCTCTTTTATCGCGTGTAGAGCAAAGCACTGTATTTCAGAAGAAAGAAAAGTACAGTCTTCTAGAAAGACAGAATCTGTGTTTCTTACGGAACGGCCCTTGGCCGGCGTGGAGTGTGTGTGACCGTCCGCACCCCGCTCAGCGGCGAGCTCGCCTTCGTCCCCACGGCTGAGAAAAGGTGGCGTCAACTTCAGAGAGTGTCAGAGCAACGTGCCACATACAAAGGACTGGGGGTCACTTTGTACCCGGGCTGCATCTGCTACAATTGCCCATTATGTGATTCTCTGACCCGGCTGGGGGCTCAGTGGGAGAAGCAGGGAGGTAAGATCCGTGCGGTTTCTGGGCCAGCCGGGCTGCCCGCACGCCGGCTGTGCTGGTAGGGAGATGCGTTTCCACTCAGCCTCTTTCACATTCTCTTGTCAGTCATCAGTCGGCCTGACACACCTTGCAGAACCGGAGTGCACGTGTCGTGGGGTGTTTGGAGGTTCCGTGTCACGGTCTTAGGTCCAAACTGATCTTCCTTCACCCCCGGCCCTTGGCAGTTACTTATCTGAACTCTGACCTCACAACTGAGTCACTCTTGTTAGAGTAATGGCACTTTCCGGAGTGCTTGGCCAATGCTGGAAATGATTAGAGGTACCAGTATAGCCTCAGAAATGCCACGTATGCTAGTGGGCAAGAGATCCTTTGTATACTTTGTTATTACTTCTTCTTTTCCTGCTAGTGATAGTGAAGACCGTCTCTTTGGGGCTTAAAAATAATTTTTTTTTTTTTCATTTAAAGTTCTCTAAGGATGTATTAAACTGCAAACCAGTATGAATTCTCAGCTAGCCACATAAATTCAGTGCTTTGCACACAGTAGAGTGAATGAATGGAACAAGGTCTACACAAAAGTTTTTTGGGGGGGGTGGGAGGACTTTATTTTTTTTATTCTTATTTCAGCATATTGTGGGGGTATGAAAGTTTAGGTTACGTATATTGCCCTTGTCCCCCACCCCCCCGAGTCAGAGCTTCAAGCGTGTCCATCCCCCAGACAGTGCGCATCGCACTCATTATGTATGTATACACCCATCCCCTCCCCCCACCCATATCTGCCCGACATCCGATCAGTGTCATTCCTAAATGTGCACTTAGGTGATGATCAGTGAAACCAATTTGATGGTGAGTACATGTGGTGCTTATTTTTCCATTCTTGGGATTCTTCACTTAGTAGAATGGGTTCCAGCTCTATCCAGGAGAACATACGAGATTCTATATCCCCATTATTGCTTATAGCTGAGTAATATTCCATGGTATACATGTACCACATTTTATTAATCCACTCATGGATTGCTGGGCACTTGGGGTTGTTTCCGCATCTTTGCAATTGTGAATTGTGCTACTATAAACATTCTAGTGCAGATGTCTTTTTTATAGAATGTCTTTTGTTCTTTTGGGTAGATGCCCAGTAATGAGATTGCTGGATCAAATGGTAGGTCTACTTGTATCTGTTTAAGGAATCTCCATATTGCTTTCCACAGGGGTTGCACTAGTTTGCAGTCCCACCAGCAGTGTATGAGTGTTCCTGTCTCTCCACATCCATGCCAATATTTATTGTTATGGGAGTTTTTGATAAAGGCCATTCTCACTGGTGATAAGTGATATCTCATTGTGGTTTTGATTTGCATTTCCCTGATGATTAGAGATGTTGAGCATTTTTTCATAGGTTTGTTGGCCATTGTTCTGTCTTCTTTTGAAAAGTTTCTGTTCGTGTCCTTTGCCCACTTTTTGATAGGGTTTGATTTTTCTTGCTGATTTTCCTGAGCTCTAAATAGATTCTAGTCATCGGGCCTTTATTGGATGTGTAGCATGCGAATATTTTCTCCCTTTCTGTAGGTTGTCTGTTTGCTCTCATGACAGTTTCTTTGGCTGTGCAGAAGCTTTTTAATTTGATCAGGTCCCATTTATTTATTTTTGTTGTTGCTGTGATTGCCTTTGGGGTCTCCTTCATAAATTCTTTGCCTAGGCCAATGTCATTACTGAGTTTTTCCCACATTTTCTTCTAGAATTCTAATAGTTTTGCACCTGAGGTTTAAGTCTCTTATCCACCGTGATTTGATTTTTGTGAGAGGTGAAAGCTGTGGGTCCTGTTTCAGTCTCCTACATGTGGCTATCCAGTTTTCCCAGCACCATTTATTGAACAAGGAATCTTTTCCCTAGTGTATGTTTTTGTCTGCTTTGTCAAAGATTAGATGGCTATATGAGGATGGTTTTATATCTGGATTCTCAGTTCTGTTCCACTGGTCTGTGTCCCTGCACTTGTGCCAATACCAAGCAGTTTTAATAACCACACCCTTGTAGTATAGTTTGAATACAAAAACTTTCTATGTGTTTTTCCCTCTGTTTTCCTCCCAGAATTTTTATTAGTTTTAGCACTTAAATTTAGGTCAATAATCCATTTCAAGTTAATTTTTATATACAGTGTGAGGTGTTTAAGGGTTAATGTTCACTTTTCTCTTATAGATATCCAATTTTTCTTGTGCAATCTGTATGAAAAACTAATCCTTTCCCATTGAATTACCTTGGCTCCTATTTTTTGAAAATCAGTTGACCATAGACGTATAGGTCTATTTCTGCACTCTTTATTTTGTTCCATTGGTCCACTGATGCCAGAACCACATTGCCTTGATTACAGAAAATCTTGAAATCAAATAGTATAAGATCTCCAACTTTGCTCTTTGTTTTGAAAGTTAGGACCTTCTAAATTTCCATGCACATTTTTGAATCATTTTTAATTTCTACTAAAAAAAAGAGTCTACTGGAGTTTTGATTGGAATCACACTGAATCTATAGATAGATTTGGATGGAGAGAGTTGATATTCTACAAATATTTAGTCTTCTGAGAGATTTGATAGATTTTGATAGACTTAAGGGTACAGGTGGGTTTTGGTGACATGGATGAATTGCAGAGAAGTGATATCTGTTTTTTTAGCGTACCCATCGCCGAATAGTGCACACTGCGCCTGATAGGTAGTTTTTCTTCCCTCACCCCCTTTGCAGTCTCCCCCCTTCTAAGTCTCCAGTGTCCACTGTACCAGTCTGTACACCTGCATGCCTTGTGGCTTAGCTCCCACTTGTGAGTGAGAACATGTGGTATTTGGTTTTCCATTCCTGTTTGGAGAGGTAGCATTCTGAGAAATAAGTGATAATTCTTTCTAATGGAGAAGAAGATGTGGCAATAGAGTTACTGAATAACAAAAGCAATGTGGAAGAATTATCACTTATTGTTGTTTTTTGGTTTTGGGGTCTCGCTTTGTTGCCCAGGCTGCTGTCCAACTTCCTGCCCTCAAGCAATCCTCCCTCTTTGGCCTCCCAAAGTGCTAGGATTACAGGCATGAGCCACTGCACCCAGCCAGAATTATCATTTCTGACAATTACTTTCACTTTTATATCTAAGCATGGAAATAACTGCTTTGTTTATAACACAAAATAGACCTAGAGACCAGTGAAAGACAAAAGGCCCTGACTCTAGAGTCGGGAAGCTTAGACTCGAGTTATGACCTGAATACTGAAAAAGTATATGGTCTAAGATAAATAAACCTTGACAGACATTTTCTTCTTTTTCATTTTTTTATTCAGCTAATATTTGATAAATGTTTACAAGAGGCAAACACTATGCAAAGTGCCATAAAATGGGAAGAATACTACACATGATATCCCTTCAGAGGTTATAATGAAAACTCAAATGAGAAACTTATATGAAATATTCTGGTAAACTAAAACATAAAATTTGATGTGCTTCTATTATTTTATTATAGTTATGGCATCAAAATTCCATTTATGGGTTCTGTTACTTTAATACAGAGCTCATGCCAAAAGAAGAAAGTAGCTCTGGAAGAAAAATAGATTATAGACAGAAAATCCTAAAAGTAACCGCTCCATGGCCCACCAAAACCCTTTCTCTTCCATTGTCCTGTAGGTTGTAAGATCTAAGTACCATGTAAATCCATAGACGTAGATGAAGACTGACTTTTCATTTTAAACCCTGCAAAGGAAAACAGTGGACTTGAAACTTATGAATTTTTTCCTTCTAGATGAAGAGGTAGTTTTGTTATCTTCTATTAATAGGAGAACTTCCACTGGAAATTTTCCTATCAGAAATCTGGCAAACTCACAAATATAACAGATGGACTGAGAATTCAGAAGTATGCCAAAAGACTTTATGCCAAGAGATGTAGTATAAAAACAAAACAAAAAAAGTTTCTCTGGTTATAGATTGATATCACTGATATCCAAATAAAAATGTTTATGTATTGGTCATTATATCTTATGAATTGATTGGAAAATAATTTGTGGATTTTTTGTATCTTTATTTTTCTAGGTTTGATTCACATAAAGGTTTCTGGTGTCAGTTATTGGAAGAAGGTAAAACAAAATGCCTTGGAAAAAGCAAAGGAAGAAAATACCCTCCAATGGATGCTGATGTAAGTACAGAGCTTAAAAATACAAACTAAATAAGCAGAATGATAAAAAAAAAAAAAAAAGAATGTCATAACTGCTTTCTTAGAAAACTAAAGTCAAAATTCAGCCTAAAGTCAAATTAAAAGTGACATTTTGATTTTAGTACATGTAGACTGCTTGTTTTGATTTTTCCAATGATATATTATTACCTATCATGCAAGAACAAAGTAAAACAATAGAATTTGACATTTTGAATAAAAACAAAAAGATAACATCTCATTCCAAAAAGAATGATACCTGCACAGACATTTGAGCATAAATGTTAACAGAAACCGAGACAGAAAATATATCAATTGGAAAGTGAAAACAGGACCAAAAGATTTCCATTTTGTTTCACTGCCTACGTCACTCTGTAGTAGGAAGTGTGGCCTGGGTAATGATATTAATTACTAATACAATATGCTCAGCTCTCAACTGTTAATATGCTAATGCAATTAAAGAATTGATATATTTCCCACACATCTAACCTACTGGCAGATAACTTAGGCTTTGGGGCAGGGGGACATGCACAGTGTGGCTAGATGTGGTATGCATCTAGCCCCTCATGGTGGTTCTGTTCAGGATAGTGACGTGGCGATCACTTAATGCCGCATTTTCTCAGTTTGTACACCCTGTATTTTGACTTTAGTGCTTATTTCATATATATTAAGATTCATTAATATTTTTATTTCATATTCAGTCCAGTTAGTATATAGTTTGGATAAAAGAATGTAGGGTAGATTATGACTTATAATTTTTTTAGATCTCATAAATTAAAATAATCATTTGGGTTTTTCCCCCCACAATGTTTAATACATTATGTTAACTGGTCTGAGAATCCTAAGGTGGACTGAACTGATTTGCATACTTTTCTCTAACAAGACTTTCCGGGCCACTTTTTGTGCCGGGCCTGATGGTGACAGGTCTCGTCCTCCATGGGCTGATGCTAAAATTCTGTAGGGAAGGCCTGGAGGAGGGCGCTGTCGTTTTGATAAGTTGCATTCTCAGAACTCCAGCTTTCATTGGTTGATTATTAAAATATACCTTCGGCACACTATGAAAACAATCCCAACCCATTAAAAGAAACTAAAGTGCACTTTCTAGTGTATTTTAAGAAAGTAACATAAAATATATCATTTTCATTTATGTCAAAGCTATTTCCCTACATATTTATCAAAGCTGAAATGTTTTTAATAGACACTGAAGCACATCTTTCTTAACACTTCATTTTTTTAACTCTGGTCCAACATAGACATACTGAGACATAATGCCAAATTTGGTGGTAGAGAAGGGTAAGAAAAACACAACTTTTCAGAATATCAAGTCTTCTAGATCTCTTAACAAGGTCATGGTGTGCTACATCTTGGGTTTACCTGAGGGAGTGAAGTGCTGGTTCTGTGCAGTAGAGTCCAGAGAGGAGGAAATAAAACCGTGCGGGGCCGGGTGGGGCCGGCGGGGCTGTGCCCATGCGGTTCGTCCCCTCCTCGTACAGAACATGCCTAGGACCTTCAGCACAACATCCCAGGGTGACCTAAACAAACAGTGCACACGCTCACCGTCAGCTTTAACCCAGAGATGGCATTCTCGATACTGACTTAAGTCAGAGTCTGTGAAACCTACTTCAATAAACAATGAAATGTGCTTTTATCTCCCCCGCCCCGCGCAGAGCAGAGCATTCCTGTCCAGCTACTACCGAGAGCACAACGTGGAGCTCTCCAAGCTGCTGCACAGGCTGGGGCAGCCGCTGCCGTCCTGGCTCAGGCAGGAGCTGCAGAAGGTGAGATAGCACCGACAGAAACTTCTGGAGACTTCAGCTGCCAACGTAAAACACACCTTTTCCAAAGCTTCCAGAAGCTGTTGAAAATATACCTCTTCACATGAGAAAAAAGAACAAACTTCCTTCCATGTGCTGGCATGTGGATGATTAGAAAAAAAGCAAAAGTACGTTACAAGCCTTGAGGCCTATGGTCTTTCTCCTAACCCATACCTGAGCCCGTGGGGTATCGCAGGCTACTGTGCACTCATGTATAGTAAATGCAGACCTGTCCCCTTTCGTAGTAACACTTACCCTTTCATGTAGCCACTAAGAGTGTGTCTCTGTAGACTTTTAGACTGCTGTTTGCCTGTACAATGTTTTCCTATTCTTTGATTCTATGAAGTCCTACAAAACAAGAAGCAAAATAAACATCACGATGTAGCATAAAATGTCAAAAGCATAACACTCATGAAAAATGCTTGCCAAAATTCAAATCCACTGGAGTGTTTAGAAATAACTGTAAATTATAATTTGTGCTAGATCAGGGAGTGGAAAAGTTATACATGAGCTTTATCTGCATCAAAAAAAAAGATAAGTGCTATAGCAAAAAAAAAAAAAAGTGATTTGTCATAGTCTAGTGCATTTATGTAAAGATTACTAACTCTTCTGTCATAATGTAACTGTTATACTAAAATATATATTGTAAAACTGTCAGATGGTAAAAGGAAACACATCGAATATGCCAAAAGAGTAAATAATTATGTAAAGTGTACTGACTAAATTCTCTAAAAGAGAGAACATCACTGAGAACTCCATGTCCACTTGCTGCAAATCTGTTCCAGTAGTCCTCACAGTGCTACAGAAATGCATGCACAGAATCTAAAGTATGTGTCATCTCCAGAACCAGATTGACTTAAATGTGAATAGTTTTTTTTTTAATGTCCCCCAGAGCAAAATCTAGTAAATGAAAACTAAGGATAGTTTCCCTAGATGATGTGTTTAGGCTATTTACATTTAAATTATTGAAAAACAACATTTTTTTCCAGGTAGTTCAAAATAAAATTATGTAACGAGATTTATAACAAAAAAACTAATATATGATTTGTAATCCAATATTTACAATGATACTTTTGATACAAGGCAGAGAAACACTAGCATATTTTTAAATATTTCACACATCACTCTAATGGACGATAACAAAACATTTAAATGTGTGGATTACCTATTAAATTAAAGCAGAAAGTACAACGATGAGCAAAGCATGGCTCTTGAAATAGATTTCCACTTAAATTTTAAGTGATACACATGACTAATAAAGTATTCAAAAAAGAAAAGTAAAGGGAACTCATACTTATTTTCCTGTTAACATTTACTTAATTTTCAGATGTACTCCATGGTACGCATTTGAAAATTAAATAAATTCCCTGGTATAATTATAAGCCTTTATAAAATGTTATCACAGGTATGATTAGAAAAACAAAATATGCAAGGAAAATCTCTAGCAAAAATATTGTCATTACAATGTGTAAAACTATCAGTTACTCATTAGACAGCAAATTGTGAGATCCTTCCACTTATTATTATATAAAATCTTTAAGGTACATTATAATTACTAAGTAAATGTTCTTTTAAAGTTTTATGTACCCAAAGGATACACTAATTTTTAAACAAACTATTAGCAGAAAGAATTGGAGAAAGAACCAGGTTTTAAGACCCCCGACTGCAAAAGCAGAGTCACTTGGACACACCTGGTAAACTGAGTCTGCAGGCTCCCCGGCTGCCTCTGTGAAGCCACACTCGCCAAACATGCCAGGAGAGTTATCACAGTCTTGCGTCGCCGCCAATTTGAGAAAACTGGGTTAAGAGGTCAAACACAGAGTAGGCTCCAGCAGTTATATACAGTGTCATACTTTCATTTGGCAACATTTATGCTGATTTGAAAAATGTAAAAACTGAGACATTGATGCTTTACTGGCGAGACGGCCATTTGAACTTCTAAGCCAAGCTGCTAATGGCATCGTTCTGTCCAGGTAAACTGAGGTGACTGAACAGCTCACCCTTTAAGATAAATGTCAGAAACATGCTTGATGCCTGTGTAAACAGAGGAAAACAGGAAGAGAAAACACCAAACTGTCATTCACAAGTGCAGGCTCAGAGCAGCAAATGTGTGAAAGGATATGTGACCACTCGACCGTGTCTAGAAGCTGGCGTCACCTTCTAGGGGACACGCCTCCTCTCCACGCTGTGGCCTCCAGCGGTGACCATACTGTTCTGCAAGAAACATAAATACACACGAGAAAAGAATGAGCGACGACGTGATTGAAAACTAGCTTTGTACAGAATTCCCCGTTTCATTGCTTAAAATATGACACTTCCTCAGGAAGAAATGAAATGGTTATTTCAATGTTTATAGCTATGATATTCTTGTCATTCACATTGAATGAAAATTACTGGAAACATTTTTTTCTCTGAGTTTTTTAAAATAAAAAACCTGGATATAATTCTAATAGTAGCATGGTACCTCGTATGGACGACAATAAACTCTGATAAGAAAATGAAGACTTTGGGACTGATGATTTTTGGGTGGTAAGTCGGTATTTGGTGGTTTTTGCCTGGGGGTAAGTGGGAGGTGGTTCTAGAACAGAGATAGGCTGACAGGGCTCAGAGTGGACAGATGGACAGAAAGCTTCCAGGCGGGAAATTAGCAAGTTGTATGTGGTATGTAAGTTTTATACACATACACACACACACACACACATATGTAACGAGGGGGTGGGGTAGAGAGAAAGTAACCATTCACAGATCCTTCTCCTACATTTGACTGTGCTTGTAGTTTTTTAGTTCTACCAGATGTAAAGCGAGCGCCTGGGTCACCCTGGGACCCTAGCGTGAGCGCACAAGAGACCACACGACTGAACAGACTCGAGACCCCCGAGTCTGCCCACAAACGGGCCCCCTACTTTCTTTAACGTTTTAAAAGGTATCAGTCTCTCCTTTATAAAAATCTAGCAAAACAAACAATCTCTGCAAAACAGGGGGGGTGATGGGGTAAAGTGGGACATTTATCTTCATTCTCCACCAATGTTCTTGCCTCCATGCCGATCCCTCTGCTTTCTAGGCAGATTTTGTTAGGTTGCAGCCCCTCCCCCGCCCCCCTGCCCGGTCGGGGTGCCCCAGCTGAGCTCCCCACAGCCCCCCGACACAGCCCCCGCTCGAGCCGGGCCGTCTCCTCTCACCTTCTGCCATCACACTGGGAGTCACACCCCCGGCTCCCCTGGTTCTCGGGCCTTCGGCGGCCGTAGACTGAATTGTAAGACACCAGCGACCCCGCCCCGTCCCCGGCTTGCAGACGGCAGACCTGGGCCTCCCCAGCCCGTGTGAGCACGGAGGCAAAACCCCGCATCATAAATCACATGTGTGTCTCCCGTGGACTCTGTTTCTCTAATCGACCCTGACTAACGCACACGGTGTGACACTGGTTCCAACCCCAAGAAAATCTAGAATCTACTCTCACCTGTGGCCAAGGGTACCGAACAGAACTTGGGGGCCACGTCCCCCCACCCGGTGCTACTGCTAGTTCTTTCCATTTATTGTCCCCAATTTCTTGTCCATAAAAGTTCTCTGCATATTCAGTGCTCATAACAGATGTTATAAACTAAAATTTATTCACTTACTTGTTAGTATATTAAATTCATTTTTTAACCTTCCTGTGTACCACCTTCTGTTAATCCTGAAACTATGCTAATCTTTAGTTTCTATCACTGCTCAGTCTATTCCCAAAAGTTAGAAACACAAAAATTAACTAGTCACTAAAATTAGGACTAGCAGCGTGCTCATCCTCCCCTTTGGAGCGTTTCTTAGAGAAAGAGAAACCGTGAAGAGCGTGAGTAAGAAAAGACTTTCACTTGCTGGATCCCAGTCAACTATCTCGTGTGCCACAGCGGGGTCCTCTGGATACACAGAACCAGGGGGAGATGCACATACGTGTGTGTGTGTGTCTCTGTGCGTGTGGGGCTGTGTGTTTGTGTGTGTGTATATATTTGTGTGTATGTGTATCTCTGTATATGTATGTGTGTATATGTGTGTGTGTTTGTATGTCTCTGTGTATATATGTTTGTATGTGTGCCTCTGTGTGTATATATGTGTGTGCATATGTGTGTATATGTGTGTTTGTACGTGTGTCTCTGTGTGTGTATATATTTGTGTGTCTCTGTGTATGTGTGTATATATGTGTGTATATGTGTGTTTGTATGTGTCTCTCTGTGTATATGTGTATGTGTGTCTCTGTGTATATATGTGTGTGTATATATGTGTGTCTGTGTCTATATATGTGTTTGTATGTGTCTGTGTGTATATGTGTGTGTTTGTATGTGTGTCTCTCTGTATATATGTGTGTGTATATGTGTGTGTCTATGTGTCTGTATGTGTGTATATACACACACTCATTACAAGGTGCTGAATCACGTGATTTCAGAGGCTGAGAAGGCCCAGGACGACCCGGCACCTGCCGGCTGGACAGTCCCAGGACCCGAGAGCCGAGGGGACAGACTGTGGCCTGAGAGCCGCAGGCACCGAGGACGGGAGCTCCGTGTTGGCCGCGCAGCCAGACGGAGTCAGTTCGACCTTCGTCCACCTTTCAGCCGCATTCTGGCCCTTGGTGGCCGGGTGACGCCCTCCAACCCCGGGGAAGGCATCCGCCTGCTCTCCTCGGGCTGCCAATTCACACGTAATGTCATCAAGACGCACGCCCACGGCCACACCCAGAGATAAGGCTCAACCCGCTATCCCGCACCCTGCGGCCCAGCCAGCCCGGACACATAAGATTAGGCACCACGCTCACTCAGCAATCCCTTCCGAGGAATTCAAAGCAAATTTCACAAATTAAACACTCCCAGCATAAAATCTCCCAGATCCTGTTAGAAAGTGCGTATCTGCCCAGACTTCACCATGCAGAAAACTGAATGAAAATGTGAGATATTTCCAAAGCCCGCGGCATCTGTGACAAATCTCACCTAAAGCCGTCTCCATCGGGCGGCTTCTTGGTGACAAGGGAATAAACGCAGCGTCTGAAACGCCTGCGTCCGCGTTCCTGCCTCCAAAGGGCCCTACTTCACATCCGTAGCTGAAACGGACACCAGCCTGGCTCTTAAACGTGACACACAATTTATGCAGCTGGACCAGAGAAGACGAGTCTCCTTTCTCTCTTTGGTACAGAATGTTCTGAATCCCGATTTCCTTCAGCTTCAGCCACGTTTAACAGAAACGCCAGCTTAACGTGCAACACACTCCTCGGGCTTTCGTGCGTCATTTCGGAACCTACTGGACGCCCTTCGAGGCAAACACGACTTCTAAAAGCCCACAAAACAAACCGACTACCAAAAAATAAAATTCGCTTCACACAGAAATAAACTGACAAACTTACAATTTCAAAAACAATAAAAAGCTGTGAAAATATAACTGATAAATTCTGCCTCCCACCTAGGATCAACCTGATAATACCGTATTGTTCACATCCCCAGTGAACTACAGGGATGTCCTCGGTATGAGGAGAACAGCAAAGAGGAGAGAGTGGACTGCAGTCCAACGTCTGCTCTTAACTAACACTGGGCAGGTGACTCTGGTGGCCTCCGGTTTCCCACCTGTCCATGAAGACAAACGTGATCACGGGTGAAGAGAGGCCACCACCGCTCCTGTTGGCTGACGGTGGGCTCACAGCAGTTATTCCCACGCCTGCCTCTCACCCACTCCGCCCCAGGGGAGCAGCCGTGAATCACGCTGGGATCTACATATAAAGAACAGGCCCCCGTCTGTTCTTGGCCTGTGTTAACTTTAGCAGAAATGGACATTTGGGTACATCACATAAATCCACAAACACGACCAAAAGAGCCAAAAGCAAAACCAAAACCAGAAACGTGTGCCCTAAAACGAGGAAGATGAGCAAGAGTGTAAGTGGGGAACAATAATGTAAACGAGTTAATGTCTCCTCCTCCCTGTGGGAGCCAACAGACACGGCTTGCAGGGGACAAACCGAGAAATCAAGGGAAAGGGGTGACTGGACTCACGGAGGTAACTGGCAGGGCTTAGGGCGTGAGTGAGTTACCCTTGGTGAGCGGGACTAGCGCGTGGGACCGGGGAGATATACTTGGGTTTTTGCATGTATCACTGTATAGCAAGAACCATTTATCATTTAAAAAACTAAGTCTGTAAATGTTTAGCACCAACGGTGTCCAGACGGAGGGGCACGGCAGCAAGAGGTCTAAGCATCAGACGTGGGACATCCGGGACTGACTGACAGGGAGGTGTCCCAGCACTGCGGGACAGCAGTTCCCAAAGCACAGCCTGTGCACCCCTGGCAGACCGGAGTCCCCTTCCCGGAGTCTGCGAGGTCAAAGCTATTTCCATGTTCCTAACGAAACTATGTCACTACACGCCTTTGTCACCGTGCGGGTGTCTCAGGGTGCCGGAGCACCGGTGCTGGTGCTGGTGCTGCGACACGCAACCGAGCCGTGCCGAGAGTCACTGTGCTCCTCGTCACACGCTCCGTTGCTCAAAACGTCAGTGTCACATAGGAGCGTCTCTGACAGCTGTAAAAAGCGTATGACTCCATTTGGACCCTCGAGCGTGCATCTCGTTCCTACTCCGCGGGACCGAGTGTGAGGGGCAGGACGGTTGTCCCGGGCAAAAGCACTCGAGCAGCCGTTTGCGACGCGAGTGGAACCAGCCGTTTACTTGTGGAGCATCGTGTTTACCTGGAAGAGTGACGGACAAGGAGCTACGGTTACACAGACCTGAGCCGCCGGCAAACGTCTTCTTGAAAAAGAACAAAGTGAGCCTGTCACTTCAGAGAAAACAGTTGACGGTATTTGTTGCCAATGATAAAATTTGAGCTTTCGAGTGAAGATGAGAATTTTGTGACGTGTGTCAGCCGCCGTGAACTTGACGGCAGACTCATGTTGCAAGGCCTCTCTGATGACCTTGGTGGCGATATTAACACGTTATTTTCTAATATTATACGATAAAACGTGTCAATGTTTTAGAGATCTGTATCCCTCTGTAAACCATTTGCAAAGTAACCACGGCAGTCACCGATCGTTATACATGGTACCATCGTTATAATGGTCGAAGATCCATTCTTGGGGCAAGATAAACCGGTAGATCTTAACCCAGCGGAGTATGAACAGTTCAATGATTTGGTTTGAGATTCCACATTGCAAATATCCTATTAAAAAAATAGGGGAATGGGGTGGAGGGGCGGAGTGAAGCAAGATGCCCAACAGAAACCCCCAGCAGCCCTCCCTCTGCAGGAACACCAAGTTCAACAACTATCTGAGCAAGAAGAACTGAAAATCAGGTGAGCGATGGGTCGCACTGCCTGGTTTTAACATCGTATCAAGGAACAGGCACTGAGGAGGGCAGGAGAGACAAGTCTGCCCGCACAGGCCACCCCTGTCCCGTCCCCGGGCAGTGCCCCGTCACTGTGCCGAGCAGAGAGAGGCCCTGTGTGCCCAGGGCAGGGAGAGGGAAGTGACTGCGGGGCTTTGCGTTGAAGCTCAGGGCCGCCCTGGCACGGGGGAGCCCAGCACAGGGCAGAATCGGCGGTGCCCACGGAGGAAGCATCTAGACTCTGCCCGGCCAGGGGGAATCCGCGCCCTCAAACCTGGGTCCCAGCCGCCCCACCACCGCCGGCAAAGCAGCTGGGCCCGGGCTAAATGCACAAGGCGGCAGGTGACAGAGGCCGCGGTCCCTGGGCAGTTCTTGCGGCTGTGCTGGCTCCGAGGCAGGGGACCTGGGCTGCACGTGACGCGGCAAGACACCGGGCAGCCGGGGCCACGCCAGAGCCTGTGTCACCCTCCCCAACCCCAGCCATCAGGGCTCGGGGAGAGTCTTCCTCCAGTGGGGGAAGGGAAGGGGAGAGCTCAGAGGACTTTGTTTTGCAACTGGGCACCGGCTCAGCCGCAGTAACATAAAGTACCAAGCGGAGTCCTGAAGTCCCTGAGTCCAGGCCTCGGTTCCTGAACTTTCCTTCTAGACCCGGCCTGGGCCAGAAGGAAGGACCCAGTGCTGGCAGAATTCACCACACACTGACATTTTTTTTTTTTTTTTTTTTTTTTTTTTTTTTGTGGCATTCAGAACAGCTAGAACTTTCCTGGCCATTTAGTAAACACTTCCTGGCCGAAGAGTTTCCCCCTTTGGGCTTTGAGCAAACATCAGGGGCATCCCGGCAGCAGTCACCACTGGCTTTGGGTGACACTAGGCTGGCCTCAGCTGCACCCTGGCACTGGTGGCCACAAGAGAGTGCCCACCTCACTCCTCCCCCAACCCCAGCAGCCCCGCAGAGAGCGAGACTCTGCCCGGGCATCCAGGGAATTCCGTGTCTCACCGAGTCCACCGATGTGGCACCACCAGGAGTCTGCAAGCGTCACAGCGTTCGTGGGCGCGGGGCCCCCCAGTGGCTGCAGTGACTCAAGACTTAGATCACATCGCTCAATTCCCTTTGGATAGCTGGAAAGTCTTCTCGAGGAGGACAGATTCAAACAAGCCTAGACTGAGAAGATTAAAATAAATACCTAACTCTTCGATGCCCAGGCAGCAACATCAGCATCGAGGAAGGCATGACCTCACCAAATACATAAACTAAATAAATAAGGTACCAGTGACCAATCCTGGAGTGATGGAGACAGGGGACCTTTCAGACAAAGAATTCAAAATAGCTGCCCTGAAGAAGCTCACTGAACTTCAAGACAACACAGAGAAGGAATTCAGAAGCCTAACAGAGGAATTCAACAAAGAGACTGAAATTTTAAAAATCAAGCAGAAATTCTAGAGCTTAAGAATTCAATTGACAAACTGAGAAATGCATCAGAGTCTCTCAATGGTAGAACTGACCAAGACGAAGAAAGAATTAGTGAGCTTGAGGACAAACTATTTGAAAATAACCATTCAGAAGAGGAAAAAGAAAAAAGAATAAATAAGAGGGAAACATGCCTACAAGATCTAGAAAATAGGCTAAAAAAGGGAAATCTAAGAGTTATTGACCTTAAAGAGGAGGGAGAGAAAGAGATTGGGGTAGAAATTTTATTCAAAAAAATAATAATGGAGAACTTTCCAAACCTAGAGAAAGCTATCCATATTCAGGTACAAGAGGGTCATACAACATCAAGCGATTTAACTCAAACAAGACTACCTCAAGGCATTTAATAATCACACTCCCAAAGATCATGGATAAAGAAAACGTCCTAAGGGAAGCAAGAAAAAAGAAGAAAAGAACACATAAAGGAGCGCCAACATGCCTGGCCGCAGACTTCTGAGTGAAAACCTTACAAGCCATGGGAGAGTGGGATGATATACTCAAAGTGCTGCAGAAAAAAACCCTTAACCCTAGAATATTATATCCTGTAAAAATATCCCTCAAACATGAAAGAGGAATAAAGACTTCCAGACAAACAAAAGCTGAGGGGTTTCATCAACACTAAACCTGTCCTACGAAAAATGCTAAAAGGAGTTCTTCAATCTGAAAGAAAAGAACATTAATGAATAATAAGAAACCCTCTGAAGTTATACAACTCACTGGTAACAGTAACTACACAAATACAGAATGCTCTATTGTTGTAATTGCAGTGTATAAACCACTTATATCTTCAGTAGGAAGACTAAAAGACAAAACTATCAAAAATAACAATAACTTTTTGAAAGATAAATAGTATAAAAAGATATGGATGGAAAAAACAAAAAGTTAAAAAGCCAGTGGGGGACGGAGTTAAGGGTAGAATTTCTGTTAGATTTATCTTTGCTTGTTTATATATCTGTTTGTTTATTTGTAGGCAGAGTTGGCCTATGTTTAAAATAATTGGTTATAAAATGTTTTTTGCAAGCCTCAGAGTAATCTCAAATCAAAAAACCTACAAGAGACACACACACAAAAAAAATAAAAAGCAAGAAATTACAACACACTACCAGAGAAAATCACTCTTAACAAAGGAAGACAGGAAGGGAAGGAAGAAAAAAAGAGATGACTACAAAGCAAACAGAAATCAAATAACATCATGGCAGCCGTAAGTCCTTACCTATCAATCATAACATTGAAACATTGGACTTAACCTGCACTATAGACCAAATGGACCTAATAGATATTTATGGAATGTTTCACGCAACAGCTCCAGAATACATGTTCTTCTCCTCAGCTCATGGATCATTCTCAAGGATAGACCATATGTTAGGCCACAAAAATAAGTCAAAAAAACTTAAATCATACCAAGTATTTTCTCTGACCACAATGGAATAAAACTAGAAATCAGTAACAAGAAGAACACTGGAAACTATACAAACACATGGAAATTAAACAATATGCTCCTGAATGACCAGTGGGTCAATGAAGAGATTAAAAGGGAAATTAAAAAATTTCTCGAAACAAATGAAAATGAAAACACCACATGTCAAAACCTATGAGATACAGCAAAAGCAGTAGTAAGAAGTAGGTTTGTAGCAGTAAGTGCTTACATCAAAACACTAGAAAAGCTTCAAATAAACAACCTAACAATGCATTTTGAAGAACTAGAAAAACAAGAGCAAACCACATCCGAAATTAGTAGAAGAAATAATAAAGATCAGAGCAGAAATAAATTCAACTGAAACCAAGAAAACAATACAAAAGATCAACAAAATGAAAAGTTGGTTTTGAAAAGATTAACAAAATTGACAAACCTTTAGCCAGACTAAGAAAAAAAAGAGAAGACTCAAATAAATAAAATCAAAAATGAAAAAGGAGAAATTACAACAAATACTGCTGAAATCTAAACGGTCATTAGAGACTACTATGGGAACTATTATATATGCCAATATATTGGAAAATCTAGAAGAAATGGATAAATACTTAGACACATACAACCTACCAAGATGGAACCAGGACGAAATCCAAAACCGGAATAAACAAATAACAAGTAATGAGATAGAAGCAGTAATAAAGTCTCCCATCAAAGAAAATCCCGTGATCTGATGGCTTCACTGCTGAATTCTACCAAGGATTCAGAGAACTAATAACAGCTCTACTTGAACTAGTCCAAAACATCAAGGAGGAAATACTTCCAAACTCATTCTGAAAGGCCTGTATTACCCTGATACCAAAACCAGACAAAGACAGAACAACAAAAAATTATAGGCCAATATCTCTGATGACCATACATCCAAAAATTCTCAACAAATTACTAGCAAACTGAATTCAACACCACATTAAAAAGAGTATTAATCACGATCAACTGGGATTCATCCCAGGGATGCAAGGATGTTTCAACATATACAAATCAATCAATGTGACACATCATGTCAACAGAATGAAGGACAAATGCCATATGATCATTTCAACTGATGCTGAAAAAGCATTTGATAAAATTCAACATCCCCTCATAATAAAAACTCTCAAAAAACTATGTATAGAATAAACTTACCTCAACATGATAAAAGCCATATATGACAGACCCACAGCTAGTATCATACTGAATGGGAAAAAACTGAAAGCCTTTTCTCTAAGATCTGAAACAGGACAAGGACGCCCACTGTCACCACTGTTACTCAACAAAGTACTATTAATTCTAGCTAGAGCAATCAGACAAGAGAAATAAATAAAGGCATCCAATTTGGAAAGGAAAAGTCAAATTGTTTGCAGATGATAATGATCTTATATTTAGAGAAAACTTAAGACTGCAACAAAAAAAAACTACTTTTAGAATGGATAAACAATTTTCATACAGTTGCAGGACACAAAATCAACATACAGAAATCACTGGCATTTCTGTATGCCAACAGCAAATAATCTGAAAAAGAAAACAAGGAAGGAATACCATTTACAATAGCTACAAATAAAATAAAATACCTAGGAATAAACATAACCAAAGAAGTAAAATCTCTGTAAGGAAAACTATAAAACATTGATGAAAGTAATTGAAGAGGAAATAAAAAAATGGAAAGATAGTATACATGCTCATGGACTAGAAGAATCAATGTTGTTAAAATGTTCATACTACCCAAAGCAACCTACAGACTCAGGGCAATCTCCATCAAGATACCAATGACATTCTTCACAGGAACAGAAAAAATAATCCTAAAATTGATATGGAACCACAAAAGACCCAAAATGGCCAAAGCCATCCTGAGCAAAAAGAACTGGAGGAATCATGTTACCTGATTTCAAATTATACTGCAGAGCTGTGGTAACCAAAACAGCATTGTTCCGGCATAAAAACAGACACATAAACCAATAGAACTGAATAACAAACCCAGAAATAAACCCACACATTTATAATGCATTTATCTTTTGACAAAGTTGCCAAGAACATACAGTGCAGAAAAGACAGTCTCTTTAATAAACGGTGCTGGGAAGGCTGAAAAATGAATCTAGACCCTTATCTCTCGCCATATACAAGAATCAAATCAAAATGGATTAAAGACTGAAATCGAACACATGAAAGTACGAAACTACTAAAAGAAAACATTGGGCAAATGCTTTAAGACATTGGTCTGGGCAAGGACTTCTACCCCCAAAGCACAGGCAACCAAAGCGAAACTGGACAAATGGGATCACATTAAGCTCAAAAGCTTTTGCACAGCAAAGAAAACAATCAACAAAGCGAAGAAACAACCCACAGAAAGGGAGAACGTATTTGCAAACTACCCATCTGACAAGGGATCAACAACTAGAATATATAAGCAGCTCTAACAACTTAATAGGGAAAAAAAATCAAATTATCTGATTAAAAAATAGGCAAAAGATCTGAATAGACATTTCTCAAAAGGTGACAAATGGCAAACAGGTCCATGAAAACATGCTCAACATGTTTGAGCATGTTAGCAGAGAAATGCAAATCCAAACTACAATGAGGTATCATCTCACCCCAGGTAAAATGGCTTTTATCAAAAACACAGGCAATAACGAACGCTGGTGAGGATGTGGAGAAACGGGAACCTCGTACGCTGTTGGTGGGAATGCAAATTAGTGCAACCACACTGGAGAACAGTATGGAGGTTCCTCAAAAAACTGAAAATAGAACTAGCATATGAGCCAGCAATCCCACTGCTGGGTATATATCCAAATGCTGCAGAATTCTGTATATCAAAAAGATATCTGCACTCCATGTTTATTGCAGCACTATTCACAATAGCCAAGATTTGGAAACAACATAAGCATCCATCAACAGATGAATGGATAAAGAAATTGTGGTACTGGGCCAGGCGCGGTGGCTCACACCTGTAATCCTAGCACTCTGGGAGGCCGAGGTGGGTGGATCGTTTGAGCTCAGGAGTTCGAGACCAGCCTGAGCAAGAGTGAGACCCCATCTCTACTAAAAATAGAAAGAAATTATATGGACAGCTAAATATATATATAGAAAAAATTAGCCGGGCATGGTGGTGCATGCCTGTAGTCCCAGCTACTTGGGAGGCTGAGACAGCAGGATCCCTTGAGCTCAGGAGTTTGAGGTTGCTGTGAGCTAGGCTGACGCCACGGCACTCACTCTAGCCTGGGCAACAAAGTGAGACTCTGTCTCAAAAAAAAAAAAAAAAGAAAGAAATTGTGGTACTTATAAACAATGGAATATTATTAATTAATATATAGCCACAAAAAAAAAAAAAAAACAGTGAAATCCTGCCATTTGCAACAACATGGAGGGAACTGGAGAACATGATGTTAAGTGAACTAAGCCAAGCACAGAAAGACAAATCTCACACGTTCTCACTCATATGAGGGAGCAAAATATTAAAAACAATTGATCGCATGGAGACAGAGTAGAAGGGTGGTTTCCAGAGACAGGGAAGGGTAGCAGGGAGGGGGGATAAAGTGGGCAAGGTTAATGGGTGCACAATTATAGTTAGATAGACAGAATGAATACTATGTGACAGCACAACAAAGTGACTATAATCACAGTCAGTTTGGGTCTACTTTAACCAAAGGAGCGCAACTAGAATGTTCCTAACACAAAGAAATAAATGCCTGAGGTGATGGACACCCCCCTCACCCTGATCTGATTAATTCACACTATGCCCATATCAAAACATCACCTGTACCCTATAAATATATATTATTAGGTACCCATAATACTTAAAAATAAAATTTAAAAACATTAAAAAGAAAGCATAGGTTAATATTAGTCCCGTCAATTCTCTGAGGTATCAAATGGAAATTAATCAACACAGTCCTTACCGCATCGTAAAGAATATAAACCTCTAACACTGAGACTCCAGAAAGCAAAGATCTATTTCAGGTATAAATACTGGCAAATAGGAGTAAGTTCCAAAGGTTTCCATAAAATTTTCTCTGTGAAATGATTTCCGTTATAAAATTTGAAATATAGTCCCACATTGCGGGGGGGAGGGTGACTCAACTTAAAACTTTTGGTAAAGACAGAGGTAAAATGAGTCCAAGATCAAAAAACATTTGTCATTTTTGCTTTAATATACTGCCCTTCATCCATTTTTTCATTTTCATCGTATACATTATGTATAATTTCTCAGAATTCTTTTTCACTTTTATCATCCCAGCTTTCTCATTCAACAAACTTCTAATCAAGCATGTACCACATACAAAGTACTACTATAGATAAGATAAATATGACTACACCCTTGCCCTCTAGTAGAATGGGCAGAACTATCTCATTTCTCCAAAAGAATCACTGTCTACTCTGATATACTCCCCATTTACAATGCATTAACCTGAATACCTCAGACAACAGAAAATGAATTAAATCTCTACTTGATTAATTTAATATGTTAAAAACCTAGACATCCAATTCACATATAAAAAGGTCTGGTGTATTTCAACTGTATTCTTAGAATATGCATCTGGAGAAAGTTGCTCCTTGCTAGCATAACCTAAAGTTTTCAATATTCACTATAGATATTTATCACACAAAACTGGATTCCAGAGGGTAAACTGGTACAACCATTAAATATCCTTACATTTTCATGTTATTATCCACGCATACATTAGTACATTCAGACACAATAATAAACGAACCTATTTAATTCAAAACCTTCCAGGGATTTAAACACATACTTAAATAATAGGATTACAGAGCCATCTAGTGGCCTCATAAAAACTGACGCTTCATGAAATTTTGTTTTGTTCCATCAAGTTTTACATAAACCTAAGCTTATTTTCCCACTTATACAGACATTTATAATCCTTGGGGATAGTGTATCAAAGGAATTTTGGAGCTCAGGTACTAGAGTAAATGTTTGACATTATGAAACACGCATAGTCTATGTTATGGGAACAAAAAAGTAAAGAAAAGAAAAACAAGAGAATTTTAGTAAGTGATCATTAAATTTTCAAATTATTTTAATATATATAGTAGGAAAACACTAGATATTTTACAAATATTAGTTCACAAATAGTCCAAAACAGTAATATGCCATATTAAATGTTAAATAAATAATAATCTTCTTTTGCATAAAGGCATGTAAACCCAAAAAAAAAAAAAAAAAGTCTCATTAGTAAATGATTAAACCAAGGAGCACAAGCCATCTGAGAAAGATAGAAAGAAAAAGTCAAACTCTTGAATGTTAAATATTTAATGAAAGTGCAGAATCTCACTGACACGCGAGTTTCTACGACCAAGCCAGGCGTTCACTCTCAAAATGCTGGAGGCCACTTTGAGATCACAGAGCACCGGGGCAAAGCCAAAGGTTTTCAGGCTAAACCACAGAAGTGTCAGCATGCTGCTTGCTAAACTTCCCAATAAATATATACATTAGCGATGTGTCATGATGTCAAACACTTACTCTAGAACCCCAGTCCCAAAACTCCTCTGACCCACCATCACCTCAAAATGCACTGATCCTACTTACCACATTTTTGATATCCCTCGCTCTTCTCAGGTACTGTAATCGCTCCTTGTCCAGCTTCAATTCCATGACAAATCAACGGAACCAATCCCTGGCGAGCATTCCCTTTCCCTTCCCTCATTTTGCTTCCCTCTCGGCAAACCCCAATGGAGTTCACGCCAACGCTCCGCCAGCTCCGCACCCATGCAGCTGAGCTCAACGTGGACAAAACACACAGCCGTGCTGAAGATTTGAACTTCAATCCAGTAGAAGAATTCACGCAAGCTACTACTGTGACCCAGGAACCCTGCTACCTTTCCAAGTCCATTGATGCTAACTCCTAATTACACCTTTTCCTCCCTCCTCAAATTCCCAACACTCTCCCCCATTCTCACTCTGTTGACGGCCTTGCTTTCTATTACCCTAAAAAAAAATTACTAGAATATTCCAAGTTCACACCACACTCATTCACCCGTAAGCACCTGTACCCAGATACTCCTGCTCTATAGATGAGCCGCCTGAACCATTAATACCATCTCAGATTAACCCCCACCTCTGTGCTCTCGCTACCCTCTCATCCCCCAAGCGGTTCGCCAAATCTCTGCGGTATCATCAATTTCCCCATTTCTACTGGATCTTTCCTATCAGAATACACACATGCTTTAAGCTCTCCCATGCTTACAAAATAATCCACTCTTTATCTCCACCCCTTTCCACATACTGCCCCGTGTCTCTTCCCCTGTACCGACCGTGAAACTCCTCAGAAGAATTGCTGCAAATCCACCATCTCCAATCCTCCTGCCATCGTCTCTGAAACTGTTCTTAACAAGGTCTCCAACGGCCTCCCTATTGCTGTGACCAAGTCGGTTTTGAATACTGATCAGGCAATTTGTAAAATGTCTTATCGGTTTGATTTTGTCTGACTTTTCTTCTCATGGTTAGGCTGGGGTATAGGCTTTGAGGAAGAACACAGAGGAAGGTGTAAATGCCCGTATCACATTGCATCAGAGTCCACACCATCAACATGACTTATCACTGATGTTAATATTGACCACCTGGACCGGGGAGTGTTTGCCACTTTTCACGACTGCAAAGTTAAGCTTCTTCCCCCTTTTCTTCCTCTACCCTTTGAAAGCAAGTTATTATGCATAGGCCACGAAAAGGTTAGGGGGATCAGGAAGGGGGATTATATTCCACCTCTTGGAGAAAAATGCTTTTTTTTAAAAATAAATATAAAACCTTTTCAATTTCAGAAATATACATGGAGTATCTCAAAGCACTGAAAAATGCAACTGAGTGCTCATTTAAGGCACGTCATTCTGCTGGGCACTGCAAAGAAGAGTTAGACATAGCCCTTCACCACAGGGAGTTTATAATACAGATACCACATGAAAAATGTGAGTTAAGTACTAAAGAACGTTAAAAAAGGAAAAAAAATCAAATTCGGTTGAAGTAATGAAAACTCTCACAGAACAAGTGATAGTCGAGCAAAGCTTTGAAAGCAGAGTAGAATTTTGACAGCTCAAAATAGGTGAGAAGGCATTCGAGATGGAGAAAAAAGCATAAACAAAATACGGGGTAGAAAAGGGCTAATTTTTTAAGCCCAGTTTCAGACAGAGCACGAAGTTCTAGTCAAAAGCACAGGTGTGTATGCACACCGACACTCTCACTCACGGTGTTCACTGTTCTAACTCCCTGAGCCAGTGGAAATATTTATTTCAAACCCTTAGCAAGACTGTACAGCTTAGCATAAATGGATGGGCTGAATTGTGCTCCTGTTGAAGTCCTAACCCCCAGTACCTACGATTATTTGGAGAAGGGGACTTTAAAGAGGCAATTAGGGCACTCTGGGAGGCCGAGGCAGGCGGATCGCTTGAGGTCAGGAGTTCGAGACCAGCCTGAGCAAGAGCGAGACCCCCGTCTCTACTAAAAATACAAAGAAATTGTCTGGACAACTAAAAATATATATAGAAAAAATTAGCTGGGCATGGTGGCACTTGCCTGTAGTCCCAGCTATTCGGGAGGCTGAGGCAGGAGGATCGCTTGAGCCCAGGAGTTTGAGGTTGGGGTGAGCTGAGATGACGCCACGGCACTCTAGCCAGGGCAACAGAGTGAGACTCTGTCTCAAAATAAATAAATAAATAAATAAATAAAGTAAAAAATAAAGAGGCAATTGGGGTTCAATGAGGTCATAAGGGTGGGCCCTAATCCAATATGATCAGTGTCCTTTTAGGAAGAGGCAGCTGAGAAAGACACGTAAAAAAGGAAGCTGACACTAAGATACAGGAAGAAGCCACAAGCTTGCAAGGGAGGGGCCTGAGGACAACCTATGACACCGTGATCTCGGACTTCCAGCCTACAGAACTGTAACAGAACAAGTTTCATGCTGTTTCAGCCACCCAGTCCGTGGTATTTTGTTATGAGAGCCCATCTGGCAAAACTCCCTACTGTGATTTGGTATTTAAGCCTTGTGATTGAGTAGTTCTTTCTTTCAGCTCATTAGCGAGATCAAATAAGTACGAAGTGAAAAAAAGTACAGCAGGGTGAAATACGGTGAGCCTTAGAAACAGCTCTAGTTCTCCTAAGAAAACGTATCTCCTATAAGCCTGTGTGTGCCTTCCAACCCTAACCATAATAGCAATTTTTGCTCTAATTAAATTCGCTCCCCCCAAAAAAGTACGCAATGACCACATGAACTTTCTGCGGATCTCCACTGTGTCCCTGCCAGCAATGGCTGCAATGTGCCTAAGGAAAAGGTTTGTTTCATACCGGAAGAAAATAAAAAGAACAGAAAACGAATGTAGTGTTGTTTGACAAGCACGCATCTAAGACCAACACTCTTCCTAAACGTTGGAAAGTCCACTTTACAAGGCCAGTGGCTCTACTGCTCCTTTAACCGCAGCCTCAGAGAAACGTAGAGCAGGTGCGTGAAGACGCAGGTGTTTTGCTTTCAGGAGCCCAAAAGCGCCCGACGTGGGCAAAGGCTGCGGGTCCGACCACAGGGAGAACCTGCACGAACGCACGCACCTGGGTCTCCCGCGGGCTCGCCAGGCCTCACGCCCGTTCCTTTTGCTAATAATGTGCTCAGGAAACCGGGGAGGCTGTCGGCATTCCGGGCAAACACCCCTAAGAGATGAGACCAAACCCGACCCTGAAAGCAGACCCCTGGGACCGGCGCTTCCGGAACAGCAAGCCCGGCGGAAGACGGAGGTCACGCTCAGTTCACCAGCAAGGAAACCAAAAAACTCAGCCAGTCTGACCTAAGAAATGAATCTACCAAAATGTTAGGCGGCAGAGAACTGGCAAACCTGTGTCTCGGTAACAACAGGAACTTCTAAACTAAAACAAGCGTCCAGGGTTAAACAGGAAACAACGCTTGCTCCGCAGCTGGTTCGGCGAGCGGACGCTCCCGGGTGTCAGGCGAGCCGGGTCCCGCAGGAACGTTCCGGCCGAGGTGCGCACGCGGCCGTCCGGAACCGGCCCGGGGAACCCACCCGGACCTGCACGACGACGGGACGGAGAGAAGGGGGCGGGGTCCCAGGGAGGCGTGGCCATCTGGAGGCTGGGGCCGCGGCGCGGCGCGGAGGGCGGGACGAAGGTGACGTAAGCAAGCCCCGCCCCTCGTGGCGCTTCCCCCGGAAGAGCGTCATCACTGCTATAAGATGGCGTCCGCGGAGGGATTCGACCTTTTCCGTCCGGGGATCGCTGCGCTTAGGTGGACGTAGGGTGTTGTGTGTGTTGTGCGCCAAAATGATAATTGGGACGGAATGGACTGGCTTTCCGAAAATGCAGGGTATTCGAGAAGCTTGTTGGGTCGGTAGGTCAGGGTCAGCTTTGAAAACCTTCCGGCTGGCAAGCGTGACCGGACTGACGCGACCCCTAGGTCACGGGACGGCCGCGTGTGGCCCCGGGCCCTAAACCGCGGTGCGCCTGGGCCGTGGCCCGCGGGACGGTTCCGTGCACCTGCTGCCTGCAGCGAAGGTCGTCAGTTCCGCCATGAGTGTCATGTGGCCGTCTTGAGTGTCACCGTTAATTAGCGTCCGCTCCCCGAGAACCGCCGGTTTGACCCCGATGGTGAGTGACGTCTTTCGGGGCTGCGCTTGGCTATTTTTCAGTTTCGGATTCTGAATCTCCATGTGTCTTTGGGACCTGTCAACTGTGGCAGTCTCCCTTCCTAGCCATGGAAGAGCATATTCTTGTTTATTGGCAAAGCTGTCACCATTTAATTGGTATCAGATTCTGACTTGCACAAGTGACATTCTTCGCTGCTGAAAATCCGAGGGGTGCCGGTTACTGGGCAGACTTTAGAAATTCTAAACTGTTGTTCCAATGTTTCTAGGAAGCTGAGCTCGTTCTGATTGGTGATGGGACGATGACAAGGTACGTTTATTTACTTTTTCATGCTCCCGAGTTAACTTAAAACCCCTTAGCGTTAAGACATTGGAAGCTAACGTCGGCCCGTTTTGCTGGCGTTTTGTAATTTGAAAACCAACTGACTTTGTTGTTCAAATCGCGGAACGGCGAGGTAAGTACACAGACCTGAGGTTTGTAATGCCCGTTTTTTTTCTCTTGCAGGTACCAAGTCCGTAGTGACGGTGAGTGAAGTCTTAACGCAGTGTCCTGCCGTGGATTATACCAAAATTTCTCAGTCGTACTTGGAGGAACAGCTGTTTCCAGTGATGTTCTGGAAACTACCAGGGCACCAGCTTTAAATAAAGGCCTGAGTTTTTTTAGAGGGGATTCCTTGATAATTAAATAAAATGCTTAATTCATGTGGAAACTCGACGTTCCTTGACTGATTTAATAGGCGGAAAGGTAGTTAAAAATAGCGAACAAAATATCAATATCTCCTGGTACTGTTCTTCGGTTATAGCAGCATTTCGGGAAAACTTGTCATCTTTCTAATCACCTGGTTAACCCCAAGGGAGGGAGCAGACACCATACCACACAAAAGATAAAGGCAACATACGAGGTGGAAAGTTACACACTTTATTTACACAGATGTGCACTGAACATTTTATCTTTTAAAAGTCACACAAGAAAATTGCCTGTAATAAAATCATGTTAGATGAACCGTATATTCTATTTCAGGATCAAGCAAACTGCAGGCTGCCTGTTCACTGCCTCTCGGGTTTGCCAATCCTCAGTCCACTTAATCGTAAAGGTGGGCTTGCACCAGCACTGTAATTTAATTACAAGAGCAGCCTGTGAGGAAGTTTCAGTAAAGATAAATTTCACGCCAATACTGCACATTCTTCCCTAGCCCTTGTGCAAGTGCTCGCCTTATGTAGCTCTATCACCTAAATGTTAATGCTGCTTAAAAAGTTTTAGCAAAAAAATCATGAGCTTTTTAGAAAAATTTTAACGCTGTTCTGCCTGACACAAATCTGCAAAGCAGAACTATAAGCACCTTTAGTTTTGCACCAGTTTTTATAAATCAAGATTTACAAAAAGGGCATGATTTGATGCAGAAGGGAAAATGGTAAAGCTCTTTATGACAGCTATTTAAGAGGATTATTTATAACCATCCTAAATTTCGTGCTAACCTCTTCACCTGTTTTTATACTACTTGGGGTTTGGGGAAGGATTCATGACGGTAGCAATAATTCTCGTGTCTGAAATTGTTAAGGTACCTCGAGTGTGCCTTTTATCTTTGAGCAAAGATTCTGCATTGCTACCCAGAATGGCCTGCAGAGGAACACAGTAAGCAGCTACCCCCTACCACTAGGTGGGAGAGCCGTGAGGAAAAAATAATCTTACCAGCGTTAGGACTCTTCTGGAATTTGGAATCAAAACCCTTCTCCAGCTGCCTCACCTTGATCTAAGCCTGTTACCCTATTTGAAACTACGGCTGCTGCTACTATAAAATCTTACTGGCCTTTTATAAACTGTCAGTGAAGTGTGTGGCCGCCTAATGCAGCGCCTGCTGTATGCGTTAAGTGGATTGAAACAGTTATTTTAAAACTTTCCCAAATACATAAGCCCGGAAAGCCTTTGTACTAATGAGTTTTTAGTTACTAGTGTTTGGTGATTAATTGTATCAGGTTATTTTTGGAAAACCTACAGGTAGGAGTCAATTACAGGAAAGTTTCAGCAGGTGGCGCTCTTCCATCATAGTCCATGGAGCATGATGTTAAGGAAGAGTTAACATTTCTTAGCCTCCACTAAATTAAATCTAAAGTGGTTAAAAGTGATTAGATATGTTACCATGTTGGATAAATTAGGTTGTATATCCAACTAGCAGTTTTCAGGTTGCCAGAAATCTCCAGATTGTGCTAGTAGCTTATACATAGTACCTAGAACTTAATTGGGGGGGGCGGGGGCAGGTGGGTCTTGCTATGTTGCCCAGGCTAGTTAATGGTTTCTGTAGTGCTTGGTACTTAACAAGGATACTTGTTTCCAAATACCAATTGGATCGCTTCATTTGGGAATGTACTGTGACAAATGTCCTTGTGGCTTAATGATCCTATTATTCGGGAAATTTTTAACCTTTTTGGCCCTTGATTTCGTTATTTGACAAAGGCTACAGAGATAATGATATGTGAAGATTTCTTATAAGTCTTTTGAAAAGACCTAAGCATAAAAAGGAAATAACGCCACTCTTTTGAATGCAGTGAAGGGTATTTTTTATGTCAAATGTGGGCACTTACTAGAAATTCATACACCATATTGATTGACTTATATGGCGTTCTCAGTCCAGATAAATGTCAAAACAGCCTTAATTGCAAAATCAATAAAGAAGAATCTCTGGAGAATGCTGAAAAATAGACAAACAGCTAAATACGGCTCAAATGAGAATAAGTTGAGTTTCCGGTGAAATGTGGGTAGACAACAATCCTAATTAAGGACAATCAGTATTACACTGAGGTATCTGTAACCAAAAATGTTCACATCACAAATTCTCAAAAGCAGCAAAAGGTACACACTTTAAACCACAACGTAAAGCAGAAACACGGGTCTCAATCCGCATCAGTCGTCCTCTCGGGCTGACTGCTCACGGTGGAGGTTAAAACTGCCATCAGTTTCTTCAAATTCTGTTCCGTCTTGAGGTTTCCATGAAGAATTATAGTTTGGTGACACTTTTTATCCAAGGGACAAAGGCTGAGACTTTGGTGTAGACACCAGGGGAGTCCTTGACCCCACAGCCATGTCCCCAGGAGGTCACCCCGTACACCACCCAGCTCGCGCCAGGCCGCTCACACATGAGGGGTCCCCCGCTGTCTCCCTGGCAGCTGTCCACGCGGGTGTGTTCGAGGAGGTTTCCGGCACAGAGCATCCTCCCCGTAAACCGACCCTTATAACGGTCTTCACAAACCCGCTTGGGAAGCAGGGGCATGGCCGCTTGCTGTAGCGTCCTCGAATAGGCTCGTCCTACTCGGACCAAATATCCGAATTAGTCAATGGGGCTCCAGCTAAGGATCACAACATTTAACAGTTTAACGAATTATTAACAGTCTTAAACACAATATCTGCTGTGGCACTAGTGTAGTTTAAATGGGTGGTGACTATCAGTGGCATCTGCCATTAGCTGTCCTGCATGCTGACACTTTTACCCTTACTAATTTGTTTCTCAGTACTGAATCTTTTGAGGAATGAGTAACATTAGTAACATAAAGGTAATCTAAAGAAAGCACATTTGTGCAGGCTTTGCTAGTTGAATTCTGTATGTTAAGAAGCTGAGGCCGGGCGCGGTGGCTCACGCCTGTAATCCTAGCACTCTGGGAGGCCGAGGTGGGCGGATCATTTGAGCTCAGGAGTTCGAGACCAGCCTGAGCAAGAGCGAGACCCCATCTCTACTAAAAAATAGAAAGAAATTATATGGACAGCTAAAAATATATATAGAAAAAATTAGCCGGGCATGGTGGTGCATGCCTGTAGTCCCAGCTACTCGGGAGGCTGAGACAGGAGGATCGCTTGAGCTCAGGAGTTTGAGGTTGCTGTGAGCTAGGCTGACGCCACGGCACTCACTCTAGCCTGGGCAACAGAGCGAGACTCTGTCTCAAAAAAAAAAAAAAAAAAAAAAAAAGCTGAGAATGCACGCTGGCTTTGCATATCACATCTAGTCATGTGAGATTCACCTACTTCATTGCATTAGAGGATTAATACATGGCAATTATATATAAGCACCTAAGGGGGCAATACCTGTCCTAAATAGGACCATGGCATCGTAGAAGAGTGATTCGGAAATAAAACATTGCAGACTTTCTGATACAGGCTTCAGTTTTACCACCTGAAATCAGTGTACCATATTTGCAGGTACAGCCATTCATTCCTTGTTCAGTGGCTAAAGCATCCCACCATTATTCTCCGATCCTATTTACTAAACGGAAATAAGTAATCCACAATGAAGCACATTGTACAAGATGTACTTCCGTGGTTGTTCCTATGAACTCAGGTGTGATGTCCCAAGGAAGGTGACTGCTCCCTCCTGTCTGCTCCAGATGTTCTGCATTCTGCTGCTATGAAATAGTGTAAGTCCGAAGTCCAGCTTTTGTTTGCAATAAAACACTGAGATATATTTATATTTACTAACTAAAACCTTACTGAGATTATCCCCAGTAGAAACACACTTGTTTGACACTCTTCAAGAATGCAGTGATCACTGTAATGATTTTCAGTGGAGAGCAACCAACCTAGTATTTCTCCTCATTCAATATTCATTTGTGAACTGACCAGGTAACACAGGTGAGAGACTTGGGTCTGTCTCAAGACCCACCCTGAGCGAGCACCAGCCTGTACATGTTGATTTAACTCTACGGCAAGATAATGCAGAAAGCGTCCAGGCAGGGGCGGGAAACCCGAGGCCTTAAGGCCACACGTGGCCTTCGAGGTCCTTAAGTGCAGCCCTTTGACTGCATCCAAATTTTACAGAGCAAATCCTTTTATTAAAAGGGCTGCAGCCTAGCACTCTGGGAGGCCGAGAGGGGAGGATCACTTGAGGTCAGGAATTCGAGACCAGCCTGAGCAAGAGCGAGACCCCTGTCTCTACTAAAATAGAAAGAAATGATTTGGACAGCTAAAAATATATAGAGGGAAAAAATTAGCCGGGCATGGTGGCGCATGCCTGTAGTCCCAGCTACTCGGGAGGCTGAGGCAGGAGGATCCCTTGAGCCCAGGAGTTGGAGGTTGCTGTGAGTGAGGCTGAGGCCACGGCACTCTAGCCTGGGCAACAGAGTGAGACTCTGTCTCAGAAAGAAAAACCTTGCTGCCCAGAGCACGCCCACCAATGCGGGTGACACCAGACCCGGGGGGTGCCCGGCCTCCCTCGCTCGTCCCTCTGTGTTGTTGGCGTTACCTGTGTCTCCCCATCCTGTTACGTAACAGTTGGAGGCCGTCTTCTGCGGCCTCTCTCTCCGGAGCGGCAGACAGGCTGGCAGGACGTGGCTGCTGAGTCGGGCGCAGTGGCCTTCTGGTCCCTGTAACCTCACCAGGGCAATGTCATAGTCGCTGCTGTCTGGCCGATACTCCCGGTGGATCACGATCTGCTGGATTCCAACTTCCTCTTCAAACTCCTCCGGCACCAGAGTGTGATAATCCCCAACGCGAACAGCGTAGTTCTTAGTGCCGTTCCCGTACCTAAGAGGCGGGGACAGCTGATGAGAGACCTGTGTCACATACCGCAAGGTGGGGATTTTCAGCAAGAAGGTTAGTGGGCGTGTTGTGAGCCTGTCCTGGACATCGTCAGCCCCTCCTGTAAACGTGACCTTCTTTCCACTTCTCTGACCCCCACACCGTCCCCTACTGAAACTCAGCCTCATCACCTGTTGTCTTCATCCATGTCCCTGTGTAACCTAGGTTACCGTGTCACTCTCTTTTCCGAGAAGGAGCACACGTGGCAGATGAGTGGAAAATACAGGCTGATCATTAACCTGTCATTTCCCCCCCAAATGAAAAAGAATCAAGACAGGAACGATAGTCTGGGCAAAATCACTGTCCTGTGTTTGCTATCTTCGTTTATCTGTCATTTCCGAGAGTGTCAGGGCGTCACCAAGCTCTGGGACGGGAGGAACCAGGGAGGAACCAGGTCTGACCCTTGTACCCGTCTAAGCGCTCAGTGCCAGCTACTTTCCTCCCAGCAGACAGACTCCACGCTCCCCTTGCATGAACCGAACGCAAACCCAAACTATGTTCTCACGTTAACGCTTATTCATTGGATTCTTTCGCCTCTTTTAAACCTCGGCTCAGATGTCGCCGCGGTGAAATCTACTTTGACACCTTGTATGTAAAACCCCAACCCACCTCAAGCCCATTCCCAGACCCCTGATTAATAACTTGGCCTTACACCCTCAGATCTATCCACACATCTCCGAACGACTCCTCTCCCGAAACTCCTCCTTGATCATATTTCAACGCTCAGAAACCATCGTTGGTTTCCGGCTGCCGAGTGCATGAAAGAGAAACTCACGGCCCCGGGCCCTCTTTGCTTTTGTCCTCTAAGTCCAGCTCCAGTGTCCTGGGTGATCGCTATCATCCCTCAAATGTGGCTTTTTCTCTCGCAGCTCCATACGCTAAACACCAGATACTTAACCCCCCACCCCCCCCCACCCCTCCCACCCCCGCCAGCCTCTACCCGTGCCCGGACCCACCTCCTTCTGCTAGAACAGACGCCAGAACACAACCCACTTTCCTCCCCCATACGGTCCATCCCTCCTTTGAACTGTCCTAGTGCTACAGAAATAAACAAACATAAACTCTTTTTCATGTGAAAACAAAAATGATCTTATCTCCCTTTAACATCTGTGGTCTTTGAAGCAACAGGCAACAAATCTAACCGGATTCCGTACAACCTCCCCTTTCTGTTCACCCTGCCTGGGGCACCGTGTGCCATTTCCCATGGCGTGGCACCCAGAACTGAGCACAAGTCTCCGTGTGGCAGAGACAGTGCTTTTGTCCCTGACGACAGTGTGAGCACGTAAGACAGAAGAGCAAGGCTCTTTGCTGCTCTGTTTGGACGCTGTCCTATCAACCAATGCCACCCAAGACTGAGTTCATTCTGTGGACAATCGCATTACATTGCTGACTTGTATTAAGCTTGCAGGACACCAAAACTCGAGAGTCTTTTGCACGTGGGCTGTATTTCAACCAAGTTTCCTGGAACTGAAGGCAGCATTTTGCTTCAACCTTATTCCATATTGCTTACTAGAATCAGCCTGTCAGGGTCTTTTGCTATCCTGATCCTGTCTGTCAACATGTCACTTGTCTCTCCCAGTCCTCTGGCATCCAAAAATGTGATTAACTTACCATCGGTGTCCTTTTTCAGTTTAGCAAGTAATATGCTGACCTGGACAAGGACAAGTGTCTGCCAACTCTATTCTTCCCCATCAACATTCTCCAAATGTCCAGACTATTCTACCCCCTAAGCACATGGGTCTTAACCTTTCTTGTACATAAGAATGACCTGAGATCACTGAGGAAAATGCAACTCCTGAGTCTCAGCTCCAAAGATTCAGTAGATGTGTAGTAGGGCCCAGGAACCCGGATTATTAATGAGCTAAATCAATCAAAAATTGTGGTGAAAAGACCACACTTTTAAAATAGTATGCTAAACTTTTTTGATCATATTAGCAATATCAACGGGAAAACAATCTATAAGAAAAGGTATAAAATTAGGTCCCTTCCTCACACCATATACCATACACAATGTCTCCCTCCTCGGGGCTCCTATAGCAACACTGTAAACTCTACGACAGCAAGAATCCCATCTGTCTTGTTCTCCACTGTATCTAGTGCACAGCACGTTCCTGGGACTATCGGGGGTTCAATAATTATTTTTTAAGTTAATGAACAAATGTAAACTTTATTGTCAACACCACTCACATAACACAGGAATGCATTAAACCCATTGGTATATAGGTGACCACTTAAACTCAATTATTAATAGATCCCAGAAATGGCAAACATTAGGTAAAATATCGATTTGTATCCTGGGCAGCACCTTATTAAACAGGGAAGATTACTGCACAAGCATTTATTGAAATAGGTAAGTGTGGAAGAAAATAGAGATTCTAGAAACAAGGATATATGAGAATTTGGCATATGATGAAGTTAACATAAATCAGTGGTTAAAGAATGGAATATACAATAAAAAGTACTGGGAAAACAACCTATAAAAAAAGGTATAAAATTAGGTCCCTTCCTCATACCATATACCATACACAAAAATAAACTGTAAACAGATTAAAAATCTAAATATGAAAAGCAAAACTGTAAAATATTCCAGGAAGAAAAATAAGAGACTATCTTCATTACATGGGGCTAGAGAAAGGTTTTTAAAATAAGAAACATAAAGCTTTTATAAAACTTTCAAGAAAAGATGATACAATTAAATATTTTAAAATATTTTTGTAAGAAAAAGATCATTAACAAGAAAAAGGACATGGTCCAGAATGGGAAAAGGTATTTGTAACACATAACAACAAAGATAGGAAAATAAATAAACTGTGGTTTAGTCTTACAGCAGGAGTGAAAATTCGTACGGCAGTTCAAGTGAATGAACAAAATCTACATGGATGGTTTGCAAATAGATAATGAGGCAAAGGTATGTACTATATGAGATCATGTAAAAAAAAAAACATAAAACGAATTTTTGCTTGGAAACATTTTCCAACAATATGGAACATGTTTTTTAAAAACTTTTTATTGTGACAATTTTCAAGCACAAAATTAAAGGATAATTGTGTCATGAGACTCCTTTTACTCATCCCTTCGCTTCGGTAGTTAGAAATATTTTGCCAGACTGGCATGCCAGTTTCCCCGTGTGGCCTTCCCTCTGAGCTGGGAAGACTTCAGAAGGGACTGATAAAAAGTTGGGGATGAGAAAATAATCGGGACTATAAACACAAGAAATGACATAGATGCCACCTGATTTTCTAGAAGGTACAAATTGAGAAATCTAAAAGACACAAAATAGCAGGACTCCAAGGATCGAAAACACTCAAACTGCACTCCCTAATTCCTTACGATTCTTATGAAAAATAACTAAATAAACTGAGGTCTCTTCCACCTCCGGTGGGACACGATTTCACCCCCAGACATGTTCCTTGGGGAGGCGCTAACATAGTCTCTCTTGTCTTCTCCCTAAATCCAGTGTTTGTTTTAACAACAGGGTAGCAAGTGGCTTCCTGAGGGCTCTCTTTGTCCCCTTGTGTCACCTCACTCACTCCCACAGTGCTGTCAGCACAGACACGGAAGCCTATGGCCGGCTCTGACACCTGGAGCACTGGAGTGCCGGAAGGTGCTAGAAGAACCCAGGAAAAGAGCCAAACTGAGCGGTTGGGGAGGGGACACCTACCGCTTGAAGCAGTGCGCGGCTGTAAGGACCCAGCAGCTGCTGAGCAGGGTGGCCCCGCAGAGGAGCCGGCCACCTCCGTGCGGTGACTTCAGCCGCAGGGAAACTTGCCAAGGCCAACCGCCCCTAGGAAGAAAATGAGCCACATGGCAACGTCAGGAAGGCAAAGAAAAAGAGAGAAAGAGAGAGAGAGAAAGAAGAGCACCAGTTAAAGCAATGACTTGAAAAAGGAATAAATACAAAAGGAAACCGAGCATGTAAGATCCCTTCCCGCTTTGACACTTCCTGACTCGAAGTGTCATTTCTCTCCCCGCTCACTCTCCCTCCAGCCGTCTGAAGGAGCATCTAATAAACAAAGTGCTGGTTTTCCACGGAAAACTGAACAGACAAACGATTGATATTAACATGAATCAAGTCTGAAACAAATAGATTCTAAATTACATGAGTCTCTGTCATTAGACATTTTTTTCGGGTCTCTGATTAAATGATATTGTTTCTGCCGCATAACTTTTCAGCAACACATCTAATCTTGTAAATCAGAGGACAGGGATATAAGAACAACAGGGTCGGCCGGGGCGCGGTGGCTCACGCCTGTCATCCTAGCACTTTGGGAGGCCGAGGTGGGTGGATCGTTTGATCTCAAGAGTTTGAGACCAGCCTGAGCAAGAGCGAGACCCCATCTCTACTAAAAATAGAAAGAAATTATATGGACACCTAAAAATATATAGAGAAAAAAATCAGCAGGGCGTGGTGGTGCATGCCTGTAGTCCCAGCTACTCGGGAGGCTGAGGCGGGAGGATCGCTTGAGCCCAGGAGTCTGAGGTTGCTGTGAGTGAGGCTGACGCCACGGCACTCTAGCCCAGGCAACAGAGCCAGACTCTGTCTCAAAAAAAAAAAAAAAAAAAAAGAAGGCCGGGCGCGGTGGCTCACGCCTGTAATCCTAGCACTCTGGGAGGCCGAGGTGGGCGGATCGTTTGAGCTCAGGAGTTCCAGACCAGCCTGAGCAAGAGCGAGACCCCATCTCTACTAAAAATAGAAAGAAATTATATGGACAGCTAAAAATATATATAGAAAAAATTAGCCGGGCATAGTGGTGCATGCCTGTAGGCCCAGCTACTCGGGAGGCTGAGGCAGGAGGATCACTTGAGCCCAGGAGTTTGAGGTTGCTGTGAGCGAGGCTGACGCCACGGCACTCACTCTAGCCCGGGCAACAGAGTGAGACTCTGTCTCAAAAAAAAAAAAAAAAAAAAAAAAAAGAAGAACAGGGTCTATATAAATTAAACATGGGTCAAAGGACAGTGTGATTATCAGCGTAGTCTGTATTTAGTTTAGAAAATAAGATGCATAAAACAAATTCCTTATATAATAATAGAACATGCCTAGTTTGTAACACTGTATGTATATAAATAATTCTTTAATAGGGAAAAATCTCCTTTGAAGAACCTTTTACCTTAAGGAATTTTTCCCACCAATGATCCGCTTCTGCCGACGGTGCAGTAACCTCAGCCCACAGACAGACGCGAGGGGGCCTGAAGGAGGAAGGTCAGGAGTTAGCCCGTCGCTGCTGACGGAGGGGTAAAGGCATAGTAAGTGTCGTACTCTCCCCTGACGCTTCCTCCTCTACGCTGAAATCCCTCTCTCTGCAAATTATAGGATAATTTTCCCTATAATGAAAATAAAAAGTGTCCTCATTCGACCAAACGGTAGCAAGTTGCAAGCACATGGGAAATTTTATGAGGTTTCCCATTAGTCAGCTCCGAGGGGTTTTGGGGCTTCTGAATCGTGTGACCCCGTCCAGTGCCTTGTCCCGGTCGGCACCTGCATGTCCTGCTCCCAACTATAGAAGCTGTCCCGGAGTTCAGGAATGTCAAACAAAATAAGTGAATCGCAAAGGCAGTAAGGGTCTAAATGACTCACTTTCCAAATACACCATTGTTTCAAGCCACAGATGAAAATGTAACTCAGCGGAGCAAATCACATTCCCAGGCTAGATTCGGATCTGAATTTACGTTTACTCGGGGTATTAATGTATGAAAAGGGTTTGCTAAACCAATTTAAGTGGTCAACTGTATTGAAGGGTACACAGTCAAACTTCCCAAGGTAACAGACTTCAGTCACGAACATACAAAAGAGAAGAGTTCAATTAAAACGACATGCAACATGGTGTACAAAAGAAGGGCAAATATAACGGGTATGATCAATTTTTAAAATCATTTTAGAAAGCGGGAGAATGTATATAGAGGTGCTTTGCTTCTTTGGTTAAGTATAAGTATATCAAGCACAGATATGCACTGTCTTTCTGTTTGTGTAAGGACAGAGGGTGGGCATCTTGCCAAGAACACGGAGACCTCATCGGCACTAATGGTCCCCCATGATAATCAGGTAGACGAGAGCCCAGTGGGGAATTCGCAGTCATTATTTCTTGATGGAAAAAAAGAGGTTCGATGATGTGCACCAAGATGATTAATTTGCCAAATGATCTCAGAGGCATGGTGTCAAGTTTTAACTTCAGCTCTTAGAATATGAGTCCTCTAGATGACACTGCATATCATAGGATATTAGGAAAAAAACATAAGTTTCCAATAGTGCTCCAAGTTGGCTCAATGTATATGGATGCCAAGAAAACGAATGATGCAAGAGTGAGCAAGCAAAACCTGAAGTTCACATCATTCTGGGACAAAGCACCAGAGTGCAAGAGAATAAAATATATTTAAACCCATAAACTGTTATAAAAATAAATAAAAAGCAAAATGAAGTTCATTTATAAAAGGAGCTCATGAGATGACCAATAACCAAGGACTTGAGTTGAATCACCTTATAGAAGTCACCAGGTCCTGCGTGTGAATATCAAATCAATTGGTTCATGAGCCAGTTTCTGTAATCTAGCTAGTGTAGCACGAAATCTTTTTACTTGAGGTCTGGTAACATTGTTATAACCATGGAAAGGAGTCAGAATAAGTATTGCCACAACTCCAGGAAGGCATAAAAACAAACACATAAATAAAGAAGAAACAAACCCATGGTATCTCATGTTTTAGAATAGGTTTACATAGAAGTGTAGTAAAATATTTCACAGTTATTGAACTTTTATATTTTATGACTACTTAAGGGATTTGACATAATCCAAAGAATCAGTTATATTCAATTTGTAAGTGTAGTTTGAATTATTGAAGGGAATTTAATAATCAGCATGTAGGGAAAACTGTCTTACCAATTCATATATGTATGTATATGTACATATAAAAAAATAAAGCACAAGGAGTTGTTAAGGTTCTTTCTACAGTCAAAAGCTCCTCAGATAGTGAAGAATCATATTAACAACATCCAGAATGCTCTAAAATGCTTAAAAGAAAAAAAAATGTTTTTAAATGTAAAAAAAAAAAACCAATATCCAATTCATTTATTGCATTGTCTTTGGCAGTTATTACAAGGTTTTAGAAAAGAAGAATACTCAAATATTTAGATGTACCTGATCTTAACAAAAGCCAATAGCACAAAAATATGAACTTTCAATACAGATAAAGAGATGACTGTTCTTTTCATAAAATGTAACCACAGATTTCTCCAAAATAGCTAATTATCCCACTTATGTATGTAAAAAAACTATTTGTTTCCTAAAACTTAAACATACCCAGAGCTTTCAGAAACTCTAAAGTATGAAACATATATTTACTATACCATACTAAAAGATGACTTCTCATTTTCCTTAAATTTTTACATTTCAGAAAATAAAAGCTGTAACAAATTATTTCCTTTCGGAAATTAATTTGAAATATTAACCCTGTTGTTTAAAATATTAGAGCGTGCCGGGTGCAGTGGCTCACGCCTATAATCTCAGTACTTTGAGAGGCCAAGGTGGGAGGATTGCTTGAGGCCAGGAGTTTCAGACCAGTCTGGGCAAATGTAGCAAGACCTTACCCTTACAAAAAAATTAAAAAAAAAAAAAATTAGCAGGGTGTGGTGGTGCATGCCTGTAGTCCCGGTTACTTTGAGAGATTCGCGTGGAAGGATCGTGTAAGCCCAGAAGTTGGAGGTTGCAGTGAGCTCTGATCACAGCACTGCACTCTGGCTTGGGTGACAGAGAGAGAGACCCTGTCTCAAAAAATAAATAAATAAATAAAACAGAATAAAATAAGAGTGAAGAAGTGCCTTTGTTGGATTCATCTCTGTATTTCCATCGCTTTCCTTTTTAAGATGTAAATATCAATTCCGGATCTTCAAGGACAGCTTTATTTCATCCAAAGAAGGGAATACAGGAACGGCTAAGAATGTACAAAGGGGGTGATCCCAGGGATCACGGTTTCTGGAAATCCGCTCCTACCCCTGAGCATGCTCTCTCTGCAAGCCCGACCTGGGCAAGTTTGCCAAGAACCACTGCTCGTAATACTACCACCAGGAATAGGCACCGACTGCATACATTCTCGCTGCACGGGACTTATGTCACCAAAGCCCTTCTTGCAGTACTGAGGTGGGGGTCAGCATCCTGTGGCTTGCTTAGGGCCCCAGAGGGCGGCTCACCTTTCTTACTGTTACCTGACGCTTTCCTGCCAGAATAGTCACAAATAACGCCCGCATCCTCGCTGTGGCGGCAGTTGTGTCTTCCGATGTCCTGCTTGATGCAGTCAGCCAAGGACCTCTCGTGTCCCGTGCACTTCACGTTGTCCACGTGGATGGGTCCTGCTCCTTCCCCAAAGTAAGCCAGGCCTCGTGCTCTGGCGGGGCCCCTGGAAACAGAGCCTTCTTAGGCACATGGAGAGACAGACGATCACGCGTCTGAGTAAATCACAACCTGTGCTCACGTTCCATGTTCTTCCCTAATTTTTTGCACGTTAAAATTAGCATCTGCATGTGCTAAAAACCATTTATTTCATGACTGTCAAAAAAAAAAAAAAAAAAAAAAACAACCCTAGCCTGTAATCCTAGCACTCTGGGAGGCCGAGGCGGGAGGATTGCTCGAGGTCAGGAGTTCAAGACCAGCCTGAGCAAGAGCGAGACCCCCGTCTCTACTAAGAATAGAAAGAAATGATCTGGACAACTAAAAATATATAGAAAAAAAAAAATTAACCGGGCATGGTGGCGCATGCCTGTAGTCCCAGCTACTTAGGAGGCTGAGGCAGGAGGATGGCTTGAGTGCCGGAGTTTGAGGTTGCTGTGAGCGAGGCTGACGCCACGGCACTCTACCGGGGCAACAGAGCGAGACTCTGTCTCAAAAAAAAAAAAAAAAAAGAAAAGAAAACCTCTTATAAAGCTGCCCCAGCAGAAAGACACAGGAATGTTCACAGCAGTCTGATTTTTAATAGCAAAATTAGAAATGATATAAATGACCTAATATCCATACAATAATAAGTTGGATATTTATGCGATTTAACACCATAGAGTAAATGAGTCTGCCTGTACTACAGCTACTTGCATCAACAGAGATGAATCTCAAAAGCAACACTGAGAAAAAAATGGCAAGGAACGAAAGAAAACCTAAAGTATGATCGCTCACTTTCAAAAATAGCTTTCCAAAAATAGACAAAACTATTGCTTAAGGATATAACTTCTAAAATTCTGGAAAAAAATATGCAATGGGATGACACAAAATTCAAGATAGTGTTTACCTCGAGGTGGTGGAGTGAGGAGGGTGGGATTGGCACGTGAGGAGCTTAAAGATACAGTAATGTACTGTTTCCTAAGCTCAGTGGTAGCGACAGGGCTGCCCTGTGTGGTCTCCCTTTTTTTTAGCTATATATTTCCCAGTTAAAGACAAAGAAAAAAAAAATGGGAAAATATTTCAAAATCTTTCCTATTCTGAATAACCACAGCAAGAGAGCCACACATACGCAATCAAAGGTATTTGAAAAGTTTTCAAGCAAAAGAAATGGTCTCATTAAAAATGACGATTTGGGCCAGATTTCTAACATGAAAATAGCTTCTGCTTAATGAAGACAAGCTGATTACACTTTCCTTATCGTTGTCCTGCAAACCCAGGCAAAGCAGTTTATTGATATAGATTATCCAGGGATTTCCCTCCAATAGGGAGATCCCTTTCAGCAATGCAACCTGGCCTCAGACGTTTGTAGCAGTCAGCACATTCATTCCATACATAAATCCAGTCATTTCTTCTGCGTTGGCAATTGCTATGCTGACGTAAGTTGCAAATAAAAATAAGACCACTTGAGCCCAGGAGTCTGAGGTTGCTGTGAGCTATGATTTTTTTTAATTAAAGGTAAGTAAATAATTTAATTAAAAAAAAAAAGAAAACAATAGAAATGTTTAGTCATAGAAGATTCCTGTGCCCAAAAAGGTAATTCTAAAGTTTCTCTTAGAATTAAATCTTTTTTGTGTAAAACTCATTTAATGATATTAAATAATAATAAATGGTCATTGGATCAAATTTGCATTTGCATTGTATGAAATATTGTCTCTTACGTGACATAAGGTTTCTCGTGATAGAAAAATTTGCATAGACTCTACCTGTTACTTTGTTATAATTCTGAGTCAAATCAGCCTGCTGCCAGCCTTTTCAGCTGAATGATATAAACGAATTTTAGGTAAGAAGTAACTCATGAGAACAAGCACAAAAAAGTCGGAAATGGGCACCAGTAGCCACCCCAAATAACGACGCTTTCCTTACTTAAAGCCAAGCTGCCGACAGACCACAGCTGCGTCCTTGTCACTCCATCCGTCGTCGCAGATGGTTCCCCACTGGCCATGGATAAAAACCTCCACGCGTCCCTCCTTCTTGTTTTCTCCGTCCATCAGTCGGAGAGGAAAACCTAGGCCGCCATTCGAGAGCATTAGAACAGCCGGAACAAGCATGCAGCATGAGACACTCAGACTCCTGGGCTCAAGCGATCCTCCTGCCTCAGCCTCCCCAGTAGCTGGGACTACAGGCATGCGCCACCATGCCCGGCTAATTTTTTCTGTATCTATTTTTAGCTGTCCAGATCATTTCTTTCTATTTTTAGTAGAGATGGGGTCTCGCTCTTGCTCAGGCTGGTCTCGAACTCCTGACCTTGAGCGATCCACCCACCTCGGCCTCCCAGAGTGCTGGGATGACAGGTGTGAGCCACTGCGCCCGCCCTTTACAAAATCTTAATATAAAATATTTGGGAAAGCTAAACAATCTATGGGTATACAGTATCTTTAATTATATATCTCAAAGTGATTTCTAGCAGTTTTCTTTAATTTTTCCTGTAACATTGATATACTATTTTTAGAAAATAACACTATCTCCTAGAAAAAAGACAAAATATAGCATAACTACAAATTAAAAATCTAATTTTATACTGTAAAACTGAGTAAGAGGCAACCCCACCGGGAAAGAAATCTTTGCTAGGGCTTAACACTCTGAAGTTTAGAATCAGTGTCATGCTAAAGTGAGAAGTCTACATATTTACCCCCTAGAAATTGCCTCTCACACAGGCACTAACTGCATTCTAACCAGAACTACTTTTACTGGCTTCGAATTTTACTTTTGAGTATTCCACCTACCACAGACCAAAAAGAGCGTTTATAAAACTAATTTTGAGAGGAGTTTCATTCACATTTGAAGTTCAAGTGCAAAAGTAAAAGTAAGTAGTAAAAACCTCTACTGTTTCTTAAATGCTGTTATTTGTGTCAGTAAACCATGACCTCCTTTCTCTAGGCTTACCTTTTCAATATACAGTATTTTTTAGTAAGTTGCAAAGTAATGATCTATTTGACTGAATAAATGGTCACATGATCATATCCTCAGAGGATATTTGGCTCAGACATAATGGTCTTTGGACAAATGACTTTAGTTAATAGACACATTACCGAGATTAGAATAGAACCAAAGAGCTTCATAATAGTGATCACATATTTTATTAATAATTATCACTCTCCGCCTTTTTAAATTTTTAAAAAATACATTTAGAGTCCTAGAATTAAAAAGACTTTCGGGGAACTGAAAAGGCCAGTTGTCTTAACCATCCGATGTAGTTAACAACAGGCCTGCAGAGAACTCAGATTACACGGTATTTTGTCACCGGATGTGGTGACAGAGCACGTCTGAGCTGTCACCCCACGACCCTAATACTTGCTCTCTGGGGTTGAGAGGATCCATTTCTAGCAAACAGCTTCCTTCTCCCCAGCCACATGCAATCATTCATCACATAATCCTGGGGGGATCAAAAGAAGAATGGGGCCAGGGACAAGGAGAACAAATGAAAAGAAAGAAAATTGGAACTATAACCCGCAAGGGATAGAATAAAAATGTGTATTTCTACTTGATATGCTGCTAGATTCCTGCAGTGAGTCACCATGATCTCATCGTTCAGAGTACAACGAGGAATCAACTGTCCACTTTGACGAACTTAAAGTACGCGATATGCTTAATGCTGTGGGATTCAACAAGTTTCGTTACTTTATAATGTGAAGATTTCAGCTTCAGGGTCCCAAAACAAATGGATACAAGAAGGGGCTGGTTCAATCCTGAGGCTAAAAGACCACCTACAGCATTTTAACATCCACACACTCACACACACACACACACACACAGAGACGCATATGTAGACACATAACAGAGCTACGAGAACATTTCTGGAAAGTCTTCCGAATGCTTCCTTCTGTATTTTTCAGGGGTATTTATTCTGCCCTACTTGTTTAGACATTGAGAATCTGTCAAGAATGTTTAACTAGGCCGGGCGCGGTGGCTCACGCCTGTAATCCTAGCACTCTGGGAGGCCGAGGTGGGCGGATTGTTTGAGCTCAGGAGTTCCAGACCAGCCTGAGCAAGAGCGAGACCCCATCTCTACTAAAAATAGAAAGAAATTATATGGACAGCTAAAAATATATATAGAAAAAATTAGCCGGGCATGGTGGTGCATGCCTGTAGTCCCAGCTACTCGGGAGGCTGAGACAGGAGGATCGCTCGAGCTCAGGAGTTTGAGGTTGCTGTGAACTAGGCTGATGCCACGGCACTCACTCTAGCCTGGGCAACAGAGTGAGACTCTGTCTCAAAAAAAAAAAAAAAAAAAAAAAAAGAATGTTTAACTGCTCTTTGCCCGTAAAAGGTTCTGTATCCAGAATTATTGCAAGACTGTTAGAGGAGTTAGTGGTCTTTTATCCAACTACAAATCTAAAAAAAAAAAACTATAATTTGGGAGTAGCAAAGGTCCCTGATGGGTTTCTGGAATACAAGAGCATCTTAGAAAGATGGGTGGGCCATTAAGTCCAAGGAATCCACTTAGAAGCCCCCTGACAATCTCGAGAGAGCAATGGCTGGCCAGCGACAAGAACCGAATCCTTAGACACACGGCAGAGCTGGGGTGGCGGTTGGGGGACGGAATTTCCTTTTTTTCATCCTGTCCCACATACTTCATTAGAATTCAAGGTAAATAAAAACCAGAACAGGGGACCAAGGAGTAGGGGGATGGATATTGTAGCTTCTTTAGTCCATCTTTCAGACACGTGTGATCATAAACATTTTGGAAACTTCAGCTTCTAAGTAAAGAAAGCCAAATGTAGGGGTAGACATTTCATAAGTTGGTGGAGAGATTCAAAAGATTGCTTTTTCTCTGCATAAAAATGACTGAAAATTAGACAGTTATAGGAAATAGACCCCCCAAAAATGCCATTTCACATTCTGGACCAGCAGGTGGAGGGGCAGCGGCCACTGAATTAGGGAGACCCAGAGCCGTGGCCAGTCCTCACCCAGAGAAGGTCTGTGTCCCTCGCTGCCGGGGTAGCAGGCGACACCAACATCCTCGCGATGGCCACAGTCGTGCCGCCCCCACGGCTTCCTGGAGCACTCAAGGAAACTGGTTTCCTTTCCGGAGCAGGTGACGTCATCCAGCCATATGGGACCCGTGCTTTCTTGGAAGTGGTTTGCGGAGGCTTGTTTGCCGTATCTGCAGCAACAAAACAAACATGGCGCGTAGACTGCTGGCTTCAAGGAACCACCACACATAAAACAACCCAATTAAGTGTCATGACTTCAGAGGGTAAGAATTAGTGCTTTTCCTACCTTGGGGACAAAGCTCTGAGAGCTATGTTTGCTCCATCACACACATGTTGGTCATCTTAACAATTTTTTATTATTTCAGTGGGTAACTAATGAATAACTTAATCCTCTTTCCCCATCCATTCTTGTGTTTCGTCTACAATGTAACCCGCCCATCAAAGAGAATGCACACAAAGAGGAAAACCCTCAAATTCCTGACCACAGAAGTCACACTGAGGACCAGACAGTGAGAACACGGAGCTCGTGTTGGCCACCTGAGCTCATCTGATTCCATCAGCTTCTCCAGGCCTCTCTGCTAACTGACCTCTTCTCCACTAGGAAAAGCGGGGATTAGTTCAGGGATGACTCAAGCACTGCTCCTAATCCATGATGAAATTTGGATTTCGGCCCATTAAAATCAGAATGACAATGTTCTTAGCTTTTCAGAAGATTACATAAACTCAACTTTTTATAAATTATATTTGTACTCCAGCTGACTTTATTTATAACATTGCACTACCCAAAAACTAAATATATTATATACATTGCAGAACAGGATAGAGCTACAAAATAAAGTTGGTAATTTAGTCTATACCCTTTCATTCTCCCCCAATTTTGTTTTCTTTTGTTCCATACAATCCAAACCTCCAGGAATCACTGAGCTTAAGGATATTTTAGGTGTCTTTCCATTCGAACAGTCTATAAAATCCAACTCTTACTCATAAGTTTTATGTATATCATCTCCCTCATTTTAAGTTCTTATTATTTCTGTGCTAAGAGATCTTTCTACCTGGCATGAGTTTTCTTAATTTCTTTTTATACAAGCATTTATTAAATTTATTTAGCAAGATGAACATTTTACTAAATTAAAACAATGAAACATTTAATCAACCATTCTAAGGCTTTTTTCCTATTTGCTGACTAATTAAGCCTTACCTAGAAAAATAATTTGCCTAAATCTCACATTGCTGTCATTTTTCACCATTTTTACATGAAATGCCCCAATCTGATTATCACCTGTCCTTATCAATCATATAACATACAACAGGAAGTCATTTTACTTTGGGATTGCATTTGTACAAAGAAACCTAAAAAGTTTATCCTTTTTCTCACGCCCCCAAAAATTATTTTTCAAAAATTCCTCCCTAAACTGCAAGTAAATGTAGCACATGCTTTTACTACCCTCCAAAACAATCATTTAAAACTTTTAACACACATTATTGAGAACATTTTTAGAACCAGTAAGTTTGTATACTACTGTGTATGCAAGAAAAATTGAATGGATTTGTGAAACTAAATAAAATACGGAGAAAAAAAATCAATGTCATTCATTTGTTTTCATTAATAACGAAAATATGTGGATATAAATAGTAAACAATAGGATTTATGACTCTCTAAATCTACAAAATTGGGGTATAGTTAACAGTCTAGTAGAGATTTACTTAAACAAAATGACACATATTAAGTAATTCTCATTAATTAAATGTCAATACACCATATTTATTTGGCTGTTACGTCATAGGCCTTTACCCAATAATTATAACCGCTCTGCCCAAGAAGATTCAAGACATGGGACAATTACATGCATTTATATCTTCGTGATAGCATTATTGTAACAGGTAAAATTAAACTAAATATTCAATAAGTTATGGTATGAACATTCTATGGATATTGTTATTATAAATTATGACTACATAGCAATATAAAGGTTAAAAAATATGGATATAAAAATTACATGTCCACTACTAGAGCTGACATAAAGTCATACACAAATTATAATAATGATGGTGTAAGAATAAAACATTATGGATGGTTTTTAAATTTTCTTTCTTTTCCAAACTTTCTCTGTTTTATGTTACTTTTATAAATTTTAAAATATACATTTAAACACAGCTTTGCCTAGCTTGAATGAAGGTATATTTTTAAGATTTAATGAATATTTGCAAATAGCTCCATCTCAAGCTGCAATGAAACAATGTTGCCAATTTTCTTCAAGCATGAGACAATTCCTTCAAGCATGACACAGAAACATGAAAAACAAGAAAGAATGGGCATTCATTCAATATTTAACCGAAAGGCATCATTTGCGGTTACAGGGACATACTTGGGTCTGCTCTGGAATGCACTGTGTGGCGTGAGACGTATGTCTCCAGGGTGACACTTGGCTTGTATGTGAGTGAGGGCAAAGGCGAGTTCTAGAGGGCATCTCATAACAAGAGGGCTGTTTTTCTCAAATAAAAGTGAGAATTGCCATCACATCCTGAGAAAGGGAATAATGAAATACGAAAGCATTTGACACCGGACGTCTCTGCAACGTTAGACACGACGATGTCGAAACTAACGACATGCAATAGTATTGAAGCGTGAGAGTAAAATCGAGCAAAGTCTCGCTGGAAGAGACACAAAGAGAGAGACCTAGAAGTCACCCTGGCTTCAACCAATTTTTCAAGACGAGGGGTGGTGCCGGGAAAGGTAAATGAGATAAACAGCAAGAGATGGTCACCCATCACCTTAGAAACTGTCATTGCTTTTATTGTTGTGCTTCCCTATACAGGTAGAGAGATGATAGCGAATATGTATTTTTAGTATTATAGAAATTCCAGGTCAGGCACGCTGGCTCACGCCTGTAATCCTAGCACTCTGGGAGGCCGAGGCGGGAGGATCGCTCGAGGTCAGGAGTTCGAGACCAGCCTGAGCAAGAGCGAGACCCCATCTCTACTAAAAACAGAAAGAAATTACCTGGCCAACTAAAAATAGATATAGAAAAAATTAGCCGGGCATGGTGGGCACACGCCTGTAGTCCCAGCTACTCGGGAGGCTGAGGCAGGAGGATCGCTTGAGCCCAGGAGTTGGAGGTTGCTGTGAGCGAGGCTGACGCCACGGCACTCACTCTAGCCTGGGCAACAGAGTGAGACTCTGTCTCAAAAAAATAAAAAATAAAAAAAAGAAAGAAATTCCAATAGAGATTACACAATAATGTTTTTAAAGACAGAATCTGGCGTTCGGCTGCCGCATCCCAATGAGCCTTACTTAAATCCCAGCTGCCGACACACCACGTATGTGTTCAGCTCCGTCCAGCCGTTGTCACACACGGTGCCCCACTGTCCCCGGTGATACACCTCCAAGCGGCCCTCGTGACTGCCTTTGCCCCCTGCGAGTCTGACGGCCCCATCTGTGATGAGAAGGAGACGCAGAGACTAAGCAAATCAACGCTCAAACACAGGCAAAACAACACCGTCATTTCAGGAGACCTATCAGCAGCGTCAGGCCTCTTGTTAAACTTGTATCACATCTGTGCTCGGTGACCCGGGGTTACTGTATGGATGCTGAAGTCTGACAGTGTTCCTTTCTATGTGTGCTCCTGTCTTCTGAGTAGAAAAATATATCCTGATATAATTCCGAAGTCTCTGTTTAAATTTTTCTGGACTAAGTAATATTTGTGAAATTTCTGATAACATCAGTCTCTTAAAATCTAAGCAGCCTGGGTCATTTAAATGTAAAAAGGAAACATATGTACTTGGCGATAGTTCAAAATTTCAACTGCAAATAAAAAATATTAAAAGAAGAAGACAGAAGAAACTATTCTGGATAAAGGACAGTCTGTTGGGTCAACGCATTTATTATTCCTTAGGCGTCCATGAATTATAAAAACTGGAACGCACATCTTGCCTTTGTTCTTTTATTGATGATACAGATTTCAACTGGAATCTTATTAACTGAATAATTAAAAGAGCTTCGAAGCAAATACATAGGACAATAAATTTAAATTGCAAAAACGTAAATTTAAAAGCCATTTTCTATCCCAAATAATCCGAATACCCCTCCTATCAAACATATAAATAATCTTGGGTAAAAGTCAGACTTCTCATGAATCTCTGGGATCATTTAAAGCAAATAAAGGTCTCTTAGCAACAGAACCATTAATGAACATAACACTCCACTGTCTGCAAGGCACATGATGGGTATTACCTCATCGGACCATCACAGCAACACTACAAGGCCATCTTCATGTGAAATAGGGGAAATTGTGGCTCAAGAAGCTGACGTGCTCTGGTTTAAAATCTGGCATAAATTATCTATGTTTATTGACTACCGATGTGTTAATCTGCTAATAAAAACAAAGGCATGCAGAGAATTGTCAATAAAAATATAAATTTAGTATTTTGTAGGCTCTAAGAAGTTATTTTCTTATTTTTATTAAAGAAAAATTTAAACAAAAAAATTTTTATTCAAGTTCTTTTTGCCACAAAAACAATGGATTTGTGATAGCTCAACTTCTCGACTGTTCATTTCCTTCTTCTCACCCCAAGATGTAATCACACACGTGTACACACACACACACACACACCAATCTGCACTCAGACACGCCCTTCTGCTAACCCCTGACATGTTTTGACAGTTGTGCTACAATCTGGAATAGTCTAAAAACTTAGCAAAGCTCACTTGGTTTCTCTAATAATGTGCTTTCATCAGCAATCTCATCAAAACCGTTTTACCAGTTATCAATACATTAAACACCTTCTGAGAGTGAAGCCAAGTTAATAGATGAATGGACTAAAGATGTAATTTTTACATCTAATACCTGAAGTTTATCACTGCACACTGATTTTGATTATTGAGTACTCCATTGCAACAAAGTCATGTGTCCTGATCAAGTTTTGCAGGACTGTAGACCCTTAAATTGAACAATTCAGAAATATCTGTGAATAAGGAGATAGTATTTTGATATACAATTTGTGTTCATTTTTTTTTTTTTAGTTTGATTTGGGGGATCTATGTGTATGCCCACGTGGTGATACCATCTAAGCTGAGGGTGAGGGGTGCCAGGGCAAGCCCAAACGGTGCCGGGGGCAGGGTCGGTGCGCGAATGGGGCGAAGTCCTTGCCTGTCACGGGGCTGCAGGACACTCCGGCGTCTTCTCCGTGGCCACAGTTGTGCTCTCCCCAGGGGCTCTTCACACACTGCTCGATGGAAAGCTCGTTCCCAGTGCAGCGCACTTCATCCAGCACCACGGGGCCAGAACCTTCTCCGAAATACGCCCGGCTCCACGCTTTGGCCATGCCACTAAGGGAACACGGGATTCCGGATTAGACATCGGAAGCTGGTCTGGCGCATTTCTGTGGCCCCTGGTAACAGCACAGTTGTTAATCCTACCTACCAACTCCCTCCAAAGGTCATGCACGACTTTCTGTGTTTCTTTTTTGTTTGTTTGTTGTTCTTCGTATTCTCAGCCCTTACACACATTTCTGAGATCGTTAGGGATGCCCCAATGTGTGCCCTCCTTTTCTCCGTTAATAATGGGACCTCAGATTTTCAGGAGGACAATGGCTACCTGGAATAAAGACCATTTCTCCCAGCCTCCCCTCCCCTCCTTCTTTTTTTTCTTCAGTGTGTTTTTTGTCGCAAATTTTCAAGATAGTTGTAACGTTATGGGAAAAGGGTGACTAAAATAATGGGGAAGAGATATAGCATCATCGAAAAACAAACTAAAAATATAGATGCTGTAGTCTGAAAATGACAAGCCTGACAAGGGCTGAAAATGCAATTTCTGCAGTCATTCGTCATTTTGGCAGGCGGTCGTGATCACCGAAATCTGAGGTTCTAGTGGCGTCACTTCGAACTGTGGAAGAAGTAAATTTACTACGGGTAAACTTGAGTGAAGAGATGTTTTTGTTAGAAATAGAGGTGGCCGTAACAGAACTGAAAATCACAGCGACTTAAACAAGTTTAGACTAGAATTTAGGTCTCTCGAGAGAGACCAGAGGTAGCTGCCTGCTCGAGGGCAGTAATTAGGGCCCCGGGCTCGTTCTCACTTGCTCTTCTGACATCCTTAGGGTGGCACCTTCTGGCCCAACGTAGCTCCTCAAGCTCCAGCCACCCCCTCTGCCCTGCAGTCAGCGAGGAGGCGGCAGTGGAACAAGGAAAGGACACTTCCTACAGTGATACGTGACACTTCTACCTAAATATCACTGGCCAAAACTCAGTCATCTAACATGGGTGCAAAGTTTGATTTGAGGATGATGACAAATTCTGGAGAGGGACAGTGGTAATAGTTGTACAGCAATGTGAATATACCTAGTGTCCTTTAAACTTAAAAAATTGTCACAACGGTAAATTTTGTGTTATGTATATTTTAGCTCCAACTCCTGGGCTCAAGTGATCCTCCTGCCTCAGCACCCCCACCACCACCCCAGTAGCTGGGACCACAGGCCCGCACCACCACACCCGGCTAATTATTTTCTATTTTTAGCAGAGATGGGGGTCTCTGGCTAAGGCCAGTCTCGAACTCCTGACCTCAAGCGACCCTCCTGCCTCAGCCTCCCGAGTAGCTGGGACTACAGGCATGCACCACCATGCCCGGCTGATTTTTTTCTATATATTTTTAGCTGTCCAGCTAATTTCTTTCTGTTTTTAGTAGAGACAGGATCTCACTCTTGCTCAGGCTGGTCTCGAACTCCTGGCCTTGAGCGATCCTCCCGCCTCAGCCTCCCAGAGTGCTGGGATGACAGGTGTGAGCCACCGCGACCAGCCAGACTCTAAGGTTTAAATCTGGGCTACTCTGGGGAAATGACTAAAAACCTCCCAGGCACGGACGCCACAGCTGGACACAGGGCTGATCAGGGCTGACCCGCAGGGTGGCGGGAACTAAGCTGACATGATGTATGAGCTCAATAAACGCCGGTTCCCATCCCTCCCCTGGCACCGCTAAGCAGCGCCCCGCTCTGCCCTGGCCCCAACAGCTGATGAACAACCCATCTTTCACGGCGATGCAATTTCCCAAATGGTACCTGGTATTTAGTTCAAATGAACACCATAGTTTTTACCTTCCCTGCTCCCCAAAAGGCAGAGCTGGGGAGCGGTAGGGGAGGAAGAATCAGTCAGTATCTTAACCTTTGCTGGTTTTAATGCTGTAAATCTGTTTTATTTATTTATTCATTTTAACGTAATTTTAGGAAGAATATTTATGGAGGTAATTTGTAGCCTATAAAACACTGGACGAACGTACATGTTATTTTTATTACAGATTATTAGGTGACAGCCCAAAAGACCATTAAGCTGAGACTTGCATTACTCAACTTCAGATTCTCGGTGAAGACATACGTAATCAGAGGCAAACCTTTGCAAGTATTTTAATGCCTGTAAAGTATTTTACCAAAAAAACAAAACAAAACAAAACAAAACAAAAACCAACCACACAAGGTTGTAGTGGCCAAAACAAAACTTTTTGTGCAAAGAAATTATTCATTTTCCTACTAACAGTGTGACTTTGGGGGCACTGGGTGACTTTAGGGAGCCGAACCGCCTTACCTATCAAATAAGGTCTCTTTCCTGCTCAAGAATTCCATATACCAGGCTATCTTTATTGTAAAGTTTATAAAATATTTTTCTTTAATTTTCACAAACAGTAAAATAAATGAGCAAAAAAAAAAACATTTTTTTAAAGAGCAATTTATACCAGAAAAAAATTTATTCTAACTACTCAATAATATGGTTGTACATGATCATTTTGTAGCCAAAAGAAACCTCAGGGAAAAGAAGTGTCCAAAATTTTAAAATTCCTGTGTAAATTATGGCATGTCCACACAATAAAATATGATGTCACAGGACTCAGCCGTGCTTTTAAGTGTTTTGAAAGACACAGGGAAATGCTTTTAATGTTAAGCAAACAGAAAGGAATTCTAATTAAAATGTCTCCACCTGAAACTTCACTGGGTATACATGTATTCTCAAGTTATCTAATTTTCTAACATCTGGCTGCCTGCTTTCCTGCTCCTTATCTTTCTCCGAGTTCTGAGTTAATCCAATTTAAGTACCTTAAGTATAACAATTCCTTTTGTATCTGGGAAGCTTGCCAGCTACCAAAATACACAGACAACATTAAAGATGAGGGTCAACACAGACAGCACCGCACAGAGAAACTGTAAGCACTATTCCAGGGAGGCATGACGTAGCTGCCCTCTGGGAATTCAACAGAGCAAATAAGACGGAGATGAAATTTGCTTAAGAACAAAGCATACATTGAGACAAGCCACAATTACACTCTGATGTCAACCATGTGTCATTAAAAAACTATCTCATCTGAAAGTACTTGGCCTTTAAATCAATGAGCAAGACAGATTAGAGAGGAAGAACAGTTGCAGATTACTCGTTAATGCAAACTTATGAGAGATCTATAAAATCAAGTGCAAGAAAGGCAAACCAACAGTGTCAGCTCAGGGCATCGGAGAACTTGTGATAAAAACAAATCTCTACAAAGCTGGGTTGCCAGTTGTTACGAGGGCTTTGTGGAGGCTCTTTGCTGCCTCGTATATGCAGAGATATTTTTCCTTTTAGCCACTTTTCCAAACATGAATCCCCTCATACAAAAAGAGCAGTGAGCTAGTGCTTGAAAAAGATGTTAGCACTTTGCTTAACTCATGCGTGTGCTCAACACGAACATATGGCCTCCTTGTGACTCCATCTCCATATTCTGTGTAATTGACTGTTGTTTTCAGCATGGCCTTGGTTCGAGAACTACTTAGATAAGTGAAAAAAAAATCTCTGTCACTAAAGGAAGAACTCTGCATTACAACATGCATTTTTAGAATGACTTCAATAACTATAAATGCAACTAATATTCAGTGTCATTTAAAGTTTCTATGCATCCTTCTAAGCAACAAAAGCTTGGCTTTTCTTTTTTTTTTTTTTTTTAAGACAGAGTCTTACTCTGTTGCCCGGGCTAGAGTGCCGTGGCATCAGCCTCGCTCACAGCAACCTCAAACTCCTGGGCTCGACCAATCCTCCTGCCTCAGCCTCCCGAGTAGCTGGGACTACAGGCATGTGCCACCATGCTCGGCTAATTTTTTCCATATGTTTTAAGTTGTCCAGCTAATGTCTTTCTGTTTTTAGTAGAGACGGGGTTTCGTTCTTGCTCAGGCTGGTCTCGAACTCCTGAGCTCAAGCGATCCACCTGCCTCGGCCTCCCAGAGTGCTGGGATTACAGGCATGAGCCACCGCGCCCGGCCAAAAGCTTGGCTTTTCGCCACAGAAACATATTAATAATAAAAATGCCTTATGGCTTAAACTTAGAATAATCCATATTGCCACTGGTAATATTAAATATGTTATTACTATACTCTTAAAGTTCTTAATACTTTTGGCAAAGACATAGGTTTCCTAGTAACTCATATGAAAATCAATTAGCACACCCCTTCACACATAATTAATAACTCAGTAAATACACATATATACATTAACAGAGTTTTGAAAAACAGGAGAGCCAATTATAAAAACAATTGGAAAAATTTTGAGTATAAATGGTTCAAGGTTCAAAAATCACGGCCCAGTGTCAAGGATGATGGCTAAATGGACAAAATGGTACAAAAACAAGATTTAACCTCAGGCCAGGCACGGTGGCTCACGCCTGTGATCCCAGCACTCTGGGAGGCCGAGGCGGAAGGATTGTTTGAGGTCAGGAGTTCAAAACCAGCCTGAGCAAGAGCGAGACGCCGTTTCTGCTAAAAATAGAAAGAAATTAGCTGGACAACTAAAAATATATAGAAAAAATTAGCCGGGCATGGTGGCGCATGCCTGTAGTCCCAGCTACTCGGGAGGCTGAGGCAGGAGGATCGCTTGAGCCCAGGAGTTGGAGGTTGCTGTGAGCGAGGCTGATGCCACGGCACTCTAGCCTGGGCAACAGAGTGGGACTCTGTCTCCAAAAAAAAAAAAAAGATTTAATCCCAAAAGGCCTCCCCATCACCCCCCGAGTGCTAAATGAAATATTTTTAAAATTTGAAGTAAAATGTTCACTTTTAAAAGATCCCCTGGTCTAATTCCAGACAAACTTTTCAGCTTATTATACCAGCATTGAGAATCACTACAGAAAGGAGTCGAAGATCTGAAATTCTAACGGAACCTTCCAGAGCAAGCACAACCGAGGCAGAATGGAGGCGGGTTTCCACGCTGCCGTCTTGGTCGCGGGGGCTTTCTTCCCACACTCTGCGCGGGATCATTTCCTTTGCAGGTTCATAAACATCCCACGAGCTGAGCACACACCTAACAAACGAGGAAGCGGAGTTCAAAGGCTGAGGCAGTATTTGGGGGGGAGGAGCTTCCGTCAGTTCTGGGCTGACATCTAGTGTTTTATCCCAGGACTTTGATTAAGTTGCTGCAGACGGCAGCGCTGGTCACCACCTGTGACTACCGCGACGGCTACTAATGAAAGGCCATTGAAGTTTGCATTCTTAGTGACATAAAATCACCCTCATTCCGACACAGGCGGGCGAGACCCACACAGCGCAGGTAAGTCAGGGAGCTCGAAGACCCAAAGGCGGCTTTTCCTGCCCGTGCAAGGGACCCTGACGTTGAAACCAACAGCACCTGCCTTGGGGGATGGAAATGACAGATGAGAAAATCCAAACGCAACAGCACAGAGCAGGGGCGGGACAAGCAAACCTGAGGCCCAGCTGCCTGCAGATGACCTCGGCGTCCGCGTCGTCCCACTGGTCGTCGCAGACGGTGCCCCACTGCCCGGCGTGGTACAGCTCCACGCGCCCCTCCCGGGCGCTGCGCCCGCCGGCCAGGCGGACCGTGGGGAACGCGGGGCCTGTGCGGGGGAAGTGAAAACGAGTTAAACCTGTGCATTTACACTGATTGATGACATTGCAAACATCCGATTCTTTTACCATTCTCCATAATTAGGTGACATTTATGAAGGCACACCGGTGACACGGACGTGCACGTGCATATCTAATATATTAATGTTGACCCATTAAAATACTCCAGAATGAATCACATGCATACAAATAGCGCTTAGAGCAAACAGACTACATTCAGTTCTCCCCAGCAATCTCAGGAACCAGCAAAGACAGGCTCAAAAGCTGCAGATGGGCTGGGCGCGGTGGCTCACGCCTGTCATCCTAGCACTCTGGGAGGCCGAGAGGGGAGGATCGCTTGAGGTCAGGAGTTCGAGACCAGCCTGAGCAAGAGCGAGACCCCGTCTCTACTAAAAATAGAAAGAAATCAGCTGGACAACTAAAAATATATACAGAAAAAATTAGCCGGGCATGGTGGTGCATGCCTGTAGTCCCAGCTACTTGGGAGGCTGAGGCAGGAGGATCGCTTGAGCCCAGGAGTCAGGTTGCTGTGAGTGAGGCTGACGCCACGGCACTCTAGCCCGGGCGACAGAGTGAGACTCTGCCTCAGGAAAAAAAAAAAAAAAAAAGACACACACAGAGAACTGCAGGTGAATGCTGAAGCCACAGTCTCACAAACTGCCAGAAGCTGGGAGAAAGCCCAGGGACAGATCCCTCCCTGGTGCCCTCAAAAGGAGCCTGGCCGGCTGACTCCTGGATCGATCGTGGACTTCTAGCCCCCAGCACTGTGGGACAACACGTTTCTGTTGCTGAAGTCACTGAGTTTGGGGTACTCGCTACTGCAGACCTTGCAAAATAATAGAGCCTTTATGGTACTGCCCCTCCTTGGCCAGCCAGAAGAACCTTCCTTCCCTTCTCCACACTTGAAGGAAACCTAAAAGAAATATAAGGAAAGGAACCAACGGGTCGGCTACCTTCATTCCACTAATGTAAATCCAGCTCATTCCAAAATAATGCAAATAAAAAGAAATGCCAATTTAGTTTACTAATCAAAATGTGCTTATAGAATAACATTCACTCATTTGAAGAAGAAAAAAATACAGTAAAAACAAAGACCCGTCTCGGTAGCGTTTTCTGGATAAAATTAGTAATAAATATTTTTAAAAACTTTGAAAATGGTAGTTTGATAAAAGAGTAACAAAGTTTCATGTTATCACAGAAATCCTTTCTCATCTATTATTGAACTTCATAGATGCACGAAATAATTAATGACAGTCATTTCTACTGTTCTGGGGGAATAGAAAGAATGTATCCTGGGAACATCAAGCTATTGTTCGGATCCTTGATAAAAAGTATCCTTAGAGCTGTGAGTGATACATCAGTTTCAATTTATGAAAAAAAAAAACCATTAAATACTGGACAATTTGGCATACACATTTGACATTATGTTAAATATAAATACTATGTCTTACACCAAAGGCAACAGTAGAAAATATACTAAAGGATCATTTTCTATTTAAATTATAAAATATATATACTCTGGTTTCTCTTCAAAATGAATAAATCTTTCACCTTTTAAATTATAAAACATACAAAAGAAATCACAGTATCTGAAAACAACTGATTCGGGAGGGGCTGTTAGTTGAATTTTTCAAGTACAGAAGGAGAGCCTAGGTTAATTTTGACGTTATTTGCTTTCGACACCCTATTTGACAGTACTAAGGTATACTCTTTTTACCTATAATTATATTTACCTATTAATTAAACCTGTTATATCATTGCTAAATAGAAGAAGATTTTATTCAAATCATCCCAGGTCAAAATGAAATCAAATCATCTTTTAACAGACAGGGCATTTCCCCGAACCAAGATACAGCGGAGCTATATTTGCCTCCATTAGTTCACATCTATAATTCATATTAATTGTTCATTTATTATTCATGTAAATACCTTTAATGCTGAGGGAAAAAACCTGAGTTGGTCAAGTTCAAAATGAGAGCGTATCCTCTGAATAAGCAATGCTACCCATTTATATTGTGCTTATTAGACATTTATAAATCTTATATGTTATTTGTTTAAAACATACAATATCACACAAAACAAGGAGATTCTATCCATGGTTAAGTTATGGTATACTAACAATATATGCATATAACCCTACAGAAAATCCCAAAAGTTGTGTGTACCTGACCGTCCAAAGATAAGCAAATGCTATAGGTATTACCATTTTACTGTACAGCACTGAATGAGGATATTAAAACCAAATAATAATCCTCTTCTCTGTCTCACAGAGCGTGTACACAGAGAAGGTAATGAAAATGCTTATTATTCTTCTGACACTTCAACCAGAGAGTGGGTGTCCTCAACCAGAGGACGTAAGTGATTTCTTATTCATCTTTGTCAATGCTGCATCTAATGCAAACACAGCAAACGTTTAATGAATGAATGAAAGAAATCTACCCTTGGCCGGGCGCGGTGGCTCACGCCTGTAATCCTAGCACTCTGGGAGGCCGAGGTGGGCGGATCGTTTGAGCTCAGGAGTTCGAGACCAGCCTGAGCAAGAGCGAGACCCCATCTCTACTAAAAATAGAAAGAAATTATATGGACAGCTAAAAATATATATAGAAAAAATTAGCCGGGCATGGTGGCGCATGCCTGTAGTCCCAGCTACTCGGGAGGCTGAGACAGGAGGATCGCTTGAGTTCAGGAGTTTGAGGTTGCTGTGAGCTAGGCTGACGCCACGGCACTCACTCTAGCCTGGGCAACAGAGTGAGACTCTGTCTCAAAAAAAGAAAAAAAAAAGAAATCTACCCTTGCCCTGTTAGCAGAATCAGCATTCCACTCTTTGTGTCCCCTCTGGCGATCCTAATAAAAAGTATTGAGGCTAAATGTGCATGTGTGGCTTGTGGGTGGGGGGGACGGAATATCATTACTTTAGTGCTTTGCAAACAACAATTTTTTTTTTTTAAATATTGTTGTGCTGATATGCAGGAAGAAGAAGAGGAGGAAAAAAAAGATAGTCAAGAGGCAACAATAAACATTTCCTGATTTTCTAACAGTATGTCAACCATGTAGAAGACAATCTAAACCAATTGTGCATAGGGTACTCAACCGAATGCCTACTTGCCACACAGACTAAAGAGAGACGTTTCAGAGCACTGATTTCTTTACAAGTTAATTCAGAAAAAAAAAGCTTAAAAATGAGCATTCAATCATGTTGACCTAACAACGGAACAAACTTCAGTATTCTCATCACTTAAAGAAGAATTTGTTTCAGAAATAAACGTGCAAGTCATGTTCGCCTGCAAATAGCATCTAAAACCAAGAAAATACGTTTTGTCAACCAAACCAGAATCGATCTAAATGTAATAACATGTAGATATGAATTAAAAACGAATTTAGCATTTCAAGCACAACTTTTTAAATTACTTGTTTTTTTAAGAGTATAATTTTATTGGAAATCCATTTATTTTATTTTTTGAGACAGGATCTCACTCTGTCACCCCTGCTAGAGTGCCGTGGCATCAGCCTTGCTCACAGCAACCTCAAACTCCTGGGCTCAAGCGATCCTCCTGCCTCAGCCTCCCAAATAGCTGGGACTACAGGCATGCGCCACCATGCCCCGCTAATTTTTTTCTATATGTATTTTTAGCTGCTCAGATCATTTCTATTTTTAGTAGAGACGGGGGTCTCGCCCTTGCTCAGGCTGGTCTCGAACTCTTGACCTGGAGCGATCCTCCCGCCTCGGCCTCCCAGAGTGCTGGGATGACAGGCCTGAGCCACCGCGCCTGGCTTTAAATTACTTATTGCTATTTTTTAATTGCATTAACTTTCTCAAATACAAGAACAAGCCCCAACCATACTCCTTAGCAGGCCCCTGTGGTTCTCCTCAACAAATACCTGCTTCCTCCTTTCCTCCTGGCCAGCTGCATCCCCGAGCGATTCGGAGGTTAGTGTAAAGCAATGGAGGCGATCACATGACTGTAAATTCCTTCCCAGAGTGCATCGGGAAGGAACATGTGATCCAGGCTGGGCCAATGAAATGCGGGAGGGAGTCTGCAGGTCAAATCCCGGAAATTTTCCTTGCTCTTTCAAAGGGACGTACCTGAAGAGGGTCCCTCTCTTTTCCGCTGCAGGCTGTTGCCTGGGGAAGCCTAGAATCTCCACCAGCCTGAGGATAAAGGCCACACTCAGAGGACAGAGGAGCCAGAAAGCAGAGGAACAGAACTGCGCCATGTTGGAGCGCGCCATCGGGACTTCTTTGAATATGAACAATAAACCTCCTATTGTTCCAGTCATTTTGAGTTGGCTTTTCTATTCTTTGCCATCAAAATCATCCTAATGGATCCAAGCCACATCCTTACCCAAACTTGGAATTATCACTTGTTTTCTCTTCCAAATTATCCACAAGTATCTTTATTCTCACAGTCACACTGCACATAAATTTTGTATCCATCTTTTCCCCTTGACACTATCCTAATCCTTTTTCTATTTTATATATAATCTTTACATTTATGACTTGAGTATCTGCATCATGTCCATCAAATGAAGGTACCTGGCTATTTCAGTTTCTCCCCACCGTTATAAGCCAAGTGACTTTTACAAAGCTTACCTTGCACACACACAATGGTGATCACATAAGTATATACATTCCCAACAATAGCTCTTAAAAGGCAATAGTACATGGATATGTTTTCTTCTTAAAAAAAAAAAAAAGCTCTTCAAATTAGTTAAGAGTCATATAAGGACCCCAAATCTAAGTGTTTTACATCTGCCTCAGCCTGAAAAACAGATTGAGCTCAATATTTAAAATTCAGCCAAGGAATGTATCAAATCTGGTCTTGCTAATAAATGTTTTTCAGCACCTGCTACATAGACTCAGGATGTAAGATTAAAAGGGGGGAGGACAGCTCTCAGCTACCTTTTTAATTAACATGCACTTGAAAGAACAGATGGACTTCAAAGAGTACAGCCTGTACACACTAGTATTTGGCCACACATCCGCCATCCCTTTCATTCGAGAACTGGGGTGGGTAGGCACACATGAACAGATTAAGATGACGTGACAAAAAGATCTATGAATCATTCTCTCTTGTAAAATCTCAATTATTAGAGCTTTTTCATTATTCTGCCTGTGTTACCCGTCATCAGCCACGTGTGGTGGAGTTCCACTTGGCTGCTTGTGAAAAAGGGCAGTTCCCAGCACACTGCCAAGCGAGTTGTCCCTCTGCCCTGCCACCCAGACACTGGGAAAGCGACGGCCTTCCTCGTCAAGAATCGCTGCTGCAAGCTATCACCGGGGAAATCAGTTGCCTACTAATTCTCCCTGTAGAAATGTGAAAACAACCTAGTTCACATTCTGTAAATAACCATATTCTAGAGAATTAGGTTGTTAACATCCCACATTGGTCAAATAAAAACCAGGGGCACCATTTTCTAAGACCACACAAAAAGTTACCATCAGCAGCCTCATGCCTGCTCCTAAACCTACCAGGGTTAAGTCACAGAATAGTTGGCTCAGGATTCAGGTACAGTGGCTCATGCCTGTAATCCTAGCACTCTGGGAGGCCGAGGCGGGAGGTTCACTTAAGCTCAGGAGTTCGAGACCAGCCTGAGTGAGAGCTAGACACCAGCTCTAACAAAAAAAAAAAAAACAGAATGGAGAATGGTGGACTCACTCTACATCATCACTCAACATTGTGCATCCTAGGTGAGTCCTGATGCCCTCCCAGGGGGTTTTCCTGGCTGTGACAGAGGGTTTTAGCATGCAAACCACCTTGACTGCTCATTAGAAATGCACATGCCTTTTTTTAATCTCAAAATCTTAAGGGAGTACAAATGTTTTTGTTACATGCGTACCATTTATAATGCTTAAGTCAGGGCTTTTAGTGTGCCCATCATCCGAATAGTGTTCACTGTACCCAATAGGTAGGTTTTTACCCTTGCCATTCTCCTCCCTCCCCCTTGTTGATTTCCAATGACTTTTATATCTCTTTATGCCCACATGTGCCAATTGATCAGTTTCCAATTATTAGACAGTACATGTGGTGTTTGTCTTTCCATTCCTGAGATACTTCACTTAGGATAATGGTCTCTGATTCCATCCAAGTTGCTGCAAATGACATTATTTCATTCCTTTTTATGGCTGAGTTATACTCCATGGTACATATATATATATATATATATATATCACATTTTCTTAACCCACTCATGAATTGATGAGCACTTGGGTTGATTCCACACCTTTGCAATTGTGAATTGTGCTGCAATAAACATTCACGTGCAGGTGTCTTTTTGATAAAAGGACTTCCTTTCATTTGGGTAGATACCCAGTAGTGGGATGGCTGGGTGCAATGGTAAGTCTACATAGACGTGCACATTCCATTTCTGATCCAGATCTGAGAATTATTCAGGGCCTGTGGGGCTACAGTCTAGGAATCTGCATTTTAACAAGTCCCTAGGGGATTCTAACACTCATTATGAAAACCAATTCCCTGGGCTGATTCACAGTATTCCAGTCCCCATAATGAATATTTATGATAATTATAATTTGCAAGCTTCATAAAACCAGGCCCAGGTATCATCACCTTTCCTGCTCTCTGCCATTTGAGCCACTGGGACGTCCACGCCCTGCCCAGGCTCACCTGAGATCCCCTCCTTGTCCTTCAACTTGGCTTCAACCAACTCTCACCATGAAAGCACCAACTTCCTCATTTCTCTTGATGTAACTAGATACATGACTCTGGCCACCAGTTTATTTTCTAAACAATTACTATAAATTGCTCTTTTTGTTTTGCCCTGGTTTTTGATAAAGAAAAAAAAAACTGTGTGTTTTTAAAGCATAAAAGACTGGAAATCATGTGCATTGGACCAAACATAATTCCCTTCCTCTCTTCCTTTTAGACAGTCCATAAACCACAACATGAGCATTGCTAAACAGCACAGCTATTTCTACATGTGTTTACAAGTAAAGAACTAGAGCAAAATGAGCTGTGAAGTGAAAATGTACATATCCAACCCTGTTTTCTCCTGCATGCCTGGTAATATGCCTTCTGGTATTTTCATCAGGAAACCGCAGGGACTCCCTTACGAGGTGGCTCTGAGAAGTAAGAGAGAACACGCACGTAAAATGCTCAGTCCAGCGCCCAGCACGGAGTGAATTCCCAGCAGGTCTTACCAAGCCAGCTTGTTTTGTGGACATGCTCAGAGCTGGAAAAAATCTTGTAAATTAATCTGTTCAAAACCTGCTTTTCTCTAGGTGAAGAAACCAAAGCTCTAGGAGTTAAGAGTCTTACCCAATAGCTACTGGCACAGCCAAAGCAGATACCATTTTTAGAGCACAATCCAATATTCTTTCCACCATTCCAGAATGCTGTCTTTCCCACCCCGAACTGAAATGTCGGCCCAAGAAAGCCACCAGGTTCAGAAGACGCCAGTCACCTCAAAGGTATGGGTTATGCCCAACCAGACCGAGAGGAGTCAATGACAGAATGGGAATCTCTGGTTACCAACATGGAGTCCATGAGAGTAATTTGATTATTACACAGCTGATTGCTCCTATTTTTTATGGTGGCAGGGAGGGCATTTCTCTCCCATCTTGGGTGGTTTCTTTTGTTTCTCTTATGTTCCCGGAAGTAAATACAACTCTTGTGCAGCGCTTAAGGTTTTTGTCTGGTGAGAGTTAGCTACGAGCATAAAGGCATTGAAAGGATTCCAATTTCTGTTCACTTAAGAGGGTGGGGTGGTTGGGACTCCAAAGACAAGCTCCTCTCCTCATTTGGAACATGAAGCTGAGTTGTGTGTCAGAAAGAACAGTCTTCATCCTGTCCAAATGTCTACCCTCTAGATCACTATGATTTTTCTAACTTCAAATTCCCTTTTTTTGAATATGTGCTTCTATATATTTTAGGAGGCGTTGTATATTCTTTCCTACACAATTATTTCTCAATAATTTTCGACGCATATCTAGTTCTAAAACTAAGAAGGCCATCACTTAGTTTTGTATGTTATTTGTGGAAAATTAGGATTAGCTGGCAACATCAGGAGATAAAAAGTTGGGAAGATATTTTAGGTTTGTAGTAATAAAAGCATCACATTGATAAATTTAATGTAAATGAATAATCTGCCTTTGAACAGTGCTTCATTTTGAATTGTGAATTTCAAATAAATTTAAGAATGAAGACAAAAAAATGTCAATGTTGGCCAAACATGAGATTTTATACAAATAATCTCTTACAGTAAATACTGAGACAATGTCAGGGCTCTTTGCTTGATATCACCTCAAATTCTTTATAGCCACATTGGCATTCTGTCCATGAAACATGAGTACAGCGATGACTTCATTCTCTAGGATGAAGGATAATTGATCTTAACCTTCCTTCCTACGGCCTTCCCTTAACTCAAAGCACTAATGCAATTGAAGGCACAGATAGATGGAATTTCTGCAGGGAAAGAATGGCATTGTGAAAGCTAGCCTCCCAGTTACCCCCAAAAGGTACAAAGTACACGCTTCAGGATCTCAACTCATGAATCCTTTACCCCACAGCTTGAATGGAAAGCTGCCAAAAATTTTTTTGAAGGGAAATTCAAGCTTTGACGTACATAAAGTTTTTCTTCCTCGGTTGTTAAAGAAACAAAAAAAAAACCTAACATTAAACAAAATCCCAACAATTCAAAATGAAGCACTGTCCAAAGGTGGATTATTCATTTATGTTAAATTTATTAATGTGATGCTTTTAATACTACCTAAAATATTTATTAAACCTAAAATATCTTCCCAACTTCATCTCCTGATGTTGCCAACTAATCCCAATTTTCCACAAATTAAGTGATGGCATTCTAGAAAACTGCATGCCTACATCAAGTTGCTTCTTCACTAAGAGAGTTACCCTTCTCACCTATTTTCCTGTTTTTTTTTTTTCTTCCCTCACTAATGATATTTGCCATACGGCACCCAAGAGTGTAAATAGCATTGCATTTTGACCCCAGAATTTTGCCCTATGTTTTCAAACAGGGATCAATGGTGGGATTAAGGCAAAAAGGTTACCACATTTTGCCAAATCAGGGTCTAAAGAAAGGAGGGAAGGTTATTGATTGTCATTTGATATGTACTATTTCCCTTTCCAAAACAAGTAATATACAACTTGATCTCCTCTTCTGCTTTGCCCCTTTTCTGTAAATACGGTCACACCTCCAAGGCAAGGTGATCTAGAAGACAGACACCCAATGCACACAGGTCCAGCCGGTGAGCACGCACACATGCACACACATGCACAAACACACATGCACACATGCACACACACAGAGAGAGTGGTCAGACCACAGAAGACACCCAAGGCACACAGGTCCACCCGGTGAGCGTGCACACACACGCACACACACATGCACACACGCGCGGGCACACACATGCACACATGCACAAACACACATGCACACACATGCACACACACACACACAGAGTGGCCAGACCACAGAAGACACCCAATGCACACAGGTCCACCCGGTGAGCGCGCACAAACACATACACATGCACACACACGCATGCACACATGCGCGTACAAACACACACACGCACACGCACACATGCACACACACACACAGAGAGTGGCCAGACCACAGAAGACACGCAATGCACACAGGTCCACCTGGTGAGCGCGCACAAACACACACACATGCACACACACGCGCACAAACACAAACACACACACACGCACACGCACACATGCACACACACACACAGAGAGTGGCCACACCACAGAGCACATCCAGAAACCCAGAGCGCAGCACCCCGCGTGGACGCTGTCACCCCTGACAACCTTCACGCGCAGCACACCTGGCCCCAGGGTGCCTCCTTGGCAACCCCGCGGCAGCCCCCCATCACCCGCAAACCCGCGACCCCGCGACCCCGCCCGGCCGCCCGGTGCTCACCGCCGCGGCGGGTCCCGTGGAAGCACCAGGGCGCGCCCGCGCCGTCGGGGCTCCGGCAGAGGCGGTGGCGCTGCGGGAAGGGCGGCACCTCCGCCCCGCGCAGACACGGGGCGCCCAGGGCGGTCGCGTCGGTCCCCGGCCGGCCGGCGGGGCAGCCCCCGGGGTGCGGGCGCGGGGCGCTCGGGACCGCGGGCGGCGGCGGCGGCGTCCTCGGCGGCCGCTGCGGGGCGGGGAGGTAAGACGGGGACCGGGGACCCGCGGGGGGCGCGCGGCGGTGGCGGGGGAGGAAGGGGTCCCCGAGCGCCGGGTCGGAGCCGGGCAGCGCCCCGAGGACCAGAGCGAGCGCGACGCGGGCGAGCGCCATGGTGCGGGCGCCGCGGGCTGCGGTCCGTGCGGTCCATGCCGCCCGCGCCCCGGGCTCCGAGGGGACGGGGCGGGGCCACCGCGTCCCCCGAGTACCGCCCCCCGCCGCGCCCCCGCCCGCCAGCCCCGCCGCCGCGCCGGGAGCTCAGAGGGACCTGGCGGGCGGGGAGGACCCCGGGCCGCGCCCTGAGCCCCGGGGGCGCCCGCGGGGGACAGTCTTGGCCGCCCCCCCCACCCCCGCCAGCAGGCAGCTCCCGCTCCCCAGCCCGTCTCCCCGCCACCCCCGTCCCGCCTCTTGTTTTCTCCGTTTTGCAATCGTTGCAAAAGTGTGGGTGAGTTTCGAGGCGACTCCCCGCTGACAGCTCCCAGGGAAAGAGTTACCCGCGAGGGACGTCAAAGCCCTTCCCCTGACCTGTGAGCCCTTCAAGGACAAGACCACACTCGATGCAGCGTGACATCCCCGGGCTGAGCACCGTGACATCCCGGGCTGAGCCCTGCCCCCGTAAACAATTGCTGAAATTGTATTCCTGGACCGGCCCGGGGCAAGGAGCTCCGGCCTTGCTACTTCCTGCCGCCCACTGTCCACCCGGTGCCCTGGGCGCCAGTTGTCTGGTTATTGCTGGGATTCGGTGAGGTCCCCTTAATGCCACATCTCCTCCTTGACCAGGGCAGACATCATCTGTCCCCGTCTCCATCCCAGCCAAAGTCTGTCCCTCCAACACCTGCCTGGTTCTCTAGCAGGGCAAGGGGACCCGAGGGAAGCCTATTCATGTGCCCTTAGCTTAGTGGAGCCATTTAACACTCTACCCCCTGCGCACACCCCACCCTCTGCCCCCACCCCCGAAAAAAAGTTGGCTTAGAATTTTTCAAAAAATCACTGGAGCTGCATGTTCAGAATTTCCCCTTTCCATTGTTCCTGACTAGGCCGCTAAAGTGAAACAAGGAAAAGAAAGCCCACAGAGGAGGCAATATTTACTTTCTGGCCTGAACAGGTTTCACTGTGACGGAGGAATACTGTCCCGTAGCATGATGTCCTCTGAGGAATTTCAAACTTGAACAAAGTTTAAATGTTTCTTCTTAAAACCTGAGTTTCAACTGCAAATTGAATGAATTCCCTACGCCTAGCTTTGCATAACTCATCTTTAATTTTTGTGAATCATCTTATTGGCTTTTATTTGTCACTCTTTTTAATGAAATATTGGATTTCATCCCAGCTACTGGGGTGTCTGCAGAGAGAGTTGGGTAGAAGGAATGATATTTGTCAAATCTTTATTCAAGATGTTTTTATGGGCCGGGAGCGGGCGGCTCACGCCTGTAATCCTAGCACTCTGGGAGGCCAAGGCGGGAGGATCTTTTGAGCTCAGAAGTTCGAGACCAGCCTGAGCAAGAGTGAGACTCCCATCTCTACTAAAAATAGGAAGAAATTAGCTGAACAACTAAAAATAGAAAAAATTAGCCAGGCATGGTGGTGCATGCCTGTAGTCCCAGTTACTCGGGAGGCTGAGGTAGGAGGATCGCTTGAGCCCAGGAGTTTGAGGTTGCTGTGAGCGAGGCTGATGCCATGGGACTCTAGCCTGGGCAACAGAGCAAGACTCTGTCTCAAAAAAAAAAAAAAAGATGTTTTTATGCTAGATGCTTTTACCCATTATTTTGGTTTTTACTAATACTTTCCTGGTTCCAAAAGCATAGTTGAAACTGTACTTGTTTCAACTTGAGGACCGCTTGAGGTCGGGAGTTCAAGAACAGCCTAAGCCAGAGTGAGATCCACCCTATCTCCGTAAAAAAATAAAAAAATTAGCCGGGCGTGGTGGCCCACGCCTGTAGTCCTAGCTACTGGAGAGGCTGAGGCAGGAGGATCGCTTAAGCCCAGGAGTTTGAGGTTGCTGTGAACTATGACGATGACACTGCACTCTAGCCAGGGCAGCAGAGCCAGACTCTGTCTCAAAAAAAAGCCCAAAAAAGAACAACAACAACAAAAGCTGTACTTGTAGAAGAGAATGAAACTAGGGTTTTGCCTTCTATTTGGAAGGCGAAGTGTGATTTAAATGGATCTGTTCTTCATATATGATCCCTTCTCTGCTCATATTTTCCCTTCCTCTCTCTTTTCAGTCCTCGCTGCTACCCCGGTGCAGAAGTCTAGAATCGCAGTTCCCAGTTGAAGCCCTGAAACGCATCCTCCCTGTCACCATCCCACCACAGCGTGAAGGGACGAGGGGAGGGAGGTTTGCAGGAAGAAACCCTGTCCTTCTCCTCTGTGAGGCCACCACCTAGTCACAGCTCCCTCCTCTGACTCTCGTCAGCCTCTGTGGAGATGCCAAAGCCAAAGGAGGGGGCACCTCCAGCTTGTCACCCTGCCGGAACCCACAGCCGATCCTCTGCCGTCCCTTCCCCTCAGCAGCAAGGAAAGGGAACAGGAAGAGTTGACACCTTGCAGGCATCCCCCCCACAACACTGGGGAGTCCCCAAGAGGCCCCCAGGTCCCCCCTTGTCACCCAGTCGCCTCTGACTCCTTCAAGCAAAAGCCAAACTCCCAGCCCATGTGCAGCCAGGCCCAGTGCTCGCTGGGAGGCTGGGGGGTGGGGGTGGGGAGGGGTCTCCTTGCCCTCAGGCAGCAGGCAGGGCGGGCAGTCTGGGGGGGCTACACACACCTGCACCCGTGCACGTTCCCATGGCCACTGTGTCCCAAATGAGCGTTTGCTTCTGCGGTGCCTTAGAGGATCATTCTACTTCCCGTCAGTGATGGGCCGAATAGCTCTTGTGTAGTTTGATTTGGAAACATAACCAATATGTATATTAGTTTTGCAGAATTCCAAAAATCAATCTATGAAATAACTTTTGGAAAAGGCCCATTTGCAATTTAGATGCTGCCTGTCTTTGGAAAAGCTCAGAGCTTTTAAACAGATGGCATAAAAGTAGTATTTACTTTCACAACTCCGATTGCAAAAAAATTTGTTCAAAGAACACCAAACATGGCTGTTGCACATCAAAGGGGGGAAAAAAATCAAATAATAGGAGGGCCCGTCTAGGGCCTGTGGGAGATCCCAAATTATGATGTTGTCAGGCATTTAGAGGGCTGAAAGACAGGTAAATGACAATATGATATTTAATTTGAAATTCAAGAAAATAAGAGAAACATCCAGGCAATAAGTGATGAATTGGTACATTAATGGCAGAGTGATTCAGGGTCAAAAGTCCCCTGTTAGCAGGTGAAGTCCCGGAGTTGCCATTAGAAGCTCCTTAATGGAAAGAATTATCTACTTCACAGGGACTGGCCTTTCGCTGGCAGCCAATCAACAGCCTTTAAACAAATGAAGTCTTCAGGGAAAATGCAAATGAGCCTTTTTCACTTTTTTATAATGCGGTAGTACAGAGTCTGCAGAAGAGATCACAAACTAACAGCCAGCAAGATGCATACGCCATCCAGATGTATTTTGTTTGCTAGAGACCCATTTTAAAATTTCAATTTCATACAACATTTACAACTCAGTAGCTCACACATGAGATTATAGATGATAGATGATTAGCTTCCCTTGCATAACTGTTAGAATGCTTTTGGCTGCAAGTAAAATAAACCTTAACTCAAACTGCCTTAACATAAGGTATTTTAAAGGACCACATAGGTCTCATAAGATAGGAAGTGCCACGTTCACCAGGTTTGATCACTCCAGTGTCTATCTGGGCTGTTGAGGTCTTGGGCTCCTTGTCGCTTTCTGTTCGGTTCAGACTCCCAGCACATGGCAAGACACCACCTTTAGACAGAGCTGTTCAGAGGAAAAAGAGAGACTTGTTCTTTCTGTGCCTCTTTTTTTAGGCTTAAAGAAATCTTTCTCAGAAGCCTCCTAGGAGATTTCTCTTCAAATTTTGTTGGCCAGAATTGGGTCACATGTCGGCTCATGAAAAATTCCCTGGTGGGAAGGGTCAACGTCCTATGATTAGCTTGGACTGATTATCTGGGGTATGATAAGTGCTTGGGAAGAGATCAACCTATGGGTACTACACTTTGAAAATTCAAAAGATCTGGCAACATTGCAACCCAAATATCCACATGGCAACAAATGTCCCTAGTTGTTTGAGTCCTTAGACCTACAGAATAGTCCCCAATTCACCATGGTGGCATCCCCCACCTGGCCTTCGTAAGCATTTGAGTTTGCCACACCTAGTTCATGCTTTAGCTGGCAATTTCATGCTAAGTTACGAGGTTTCATGGGTATTTCAGCCTAGGGATTCTGGATACTAACGATGAGTGAGTAATTGTGTTAGTTATCTATACATTGTAACAAATGATTCCACAATTTTGTGGCTTAAAAGAACAGGCATTGGTTATCTCACAGAGTTTCTGAGGCTGGGGAATCTGGGCGTGGCTAATCTGCAGGGTTCTGCCTCAAGGTCGTGAAGTATTTGTCATGTGGCCATAGGTATTTTCCAAATGCTAAGTGTCTTGCAAATGCATTGTCGATTAAATAATCATTTTACATAAAACACAGGGTCAGCTCCAAGCAAAAGTGATTTAATTTCCCCACAATTAAATCTCCCTACTCTACTTTATGAGCAGATGCATTCTTGGTCTATTACTTGTCTGGCTGCAAGAAAGCAAAAGATTTTATCCATGAATTCAGGTACCCAAACTCCTATTAGATGACTCCAGAGTGTACCAGCTGCCTGACAAGACTTAATGTGTCAGCCAGTCTGGAGTTACTAACGTTTTAATGGGGAGAGAAGAATGCATGGAACGGACAAAAAGATTTCAGGCACCCCCTGAAACTGAGTCCCAGGGGAGCAGGAATTCGGATAAGGAAGATAATTCCTGAAAAGATATCACTTGTAAAGCCATCTGTATTAGAATATTGCTAAAGACAAAGAAACATAAAACAAAACCAAAAAACAGTCATGGTTTCATCTGATGAGTAGATGACCAAACTTTCTGGGTTAAATGCTATTTGCTATCTGCAAGACAAACAACTCTGAGCATTTTGTAATGCAGCAGAATTTCCTGTCCAAGATATCAAGCTACATATATTTCCATTGCTTCCCTATGCACCCTCAACCAAACAGAAAAACCCGAAGCATCAAAAGGCTTATTATATGTGTGCATCCTACAGCTATAACAACTGGAAGCAAAATTTGCTGGTAGAGCTAAAATCAGAAAAAATTTCTTCCCCCCCCCCCCCCCCCCCCCCCCCCCCCCCCCGCATAAAACAGTTACATTGTGAAGGTTACTTGCCCTCTTTTGGTGCTGAAAGATTGATACAATTTTGAAACAGAGACTCATTGGCAGTATTAATAGCTGAGTTGTGTAATAAAACAAACTCAGGGAGTTAAAACTATGACGCTACCCCAGACTTAGCCTTTATTTTTAGAAGGCTTAGAAACCTCTGTCCAGCGTAAGAAGTCTTTGCATATGACTTAATGTTCGTTGCTATCGAGTAGTCATTAGAAAGTTGTAATGTGGTCAGTCAACAAGAAAGACAGTCCTTGGCACAAAGCATGAGTTATTAATCTGTTGGAGACCACAGCCGAGGCTGAGCGGACAACTTTATAGAAGATGTTGGGCTCTATTGAATTTGAAATAAGAAATCCTAATTATGAAAACACAAAAACCTGAAAAATGACATGAGTTTTAAGGATACAAATAATAATAACATGATTTTCAGTTCTGATCGTGATACATAGCTGTCTTTGGAGGCTACGATTTTGTGCTTTGTGATTTTCCATACTCTTTTGTTTTCAGAATATGTTTGACAAAGATCTTTAAAGAAGATCTAGGCTTCTTTATGAATTCCCAAATTAATAGGCAAAAAAAAAAAATTCGAGAAAATTCCTTCTCCTCAACCTCAGATGGATCATGCTTCCGGGGCTTCCGTGCAGGTTAGAGTTGTCTGCAAACGGTTTTGTTCCCTTTATCCCTGGCAGGTTTCCAACAGTTAACTTTTCCATCGGAAAAAGGGGGTGTGACAATTAAGGTGTGACCATTCATAAGCTGAATTGACTCATTTTTTTTTAACATTAGTAAGTAAAATTATTGTCACTGTTGTATCTGAATTAAGGGATACTGTGTTGTCTGGTGGTCAGCACATAGATGAACATCGGACATTATGTCAAATTCTACTCCAAATATTGTTCACTAGCTCGGATTTCTGCTAGTTCCTCTCTGAGTCACATCTGTGGATGACAGTGAGCCCCACGCTGATGTTGTGCAGAGATGTTGTAAAGAAAAATGCTACGTTAGCTACTTCATAGGCACTCCACAGATGGTATGTTTTTGTTCTCTTTTTTTGTAGAAGCTCAATGTTTGCTCAATATTATTTAGAGGACTAAAAGTTTATTCCCTTCCAAAGTGTGCGTCAAGAAGCAGTTTCACAATCCACACTGAAGTGGATCTGGCCAGGAAAAGTTGTTATAAATCCTGGAGAACCTGCTGACCTCTAAACAACAAAAAAAATCTCGCCCAGTGTTTATTTGGGACCCTGAAGTCCAGTAAATAATGTTCACTTAATTAAAATCTCAGCTGCTTTGGGAAGGAAGTGGATTTTCTCTGTCTTTCAAATTGGTAGGCAAAGGAATTTAGACCAAATTAAAGTGTTATTAAACCTTTGAAACACAAAAGAAATAATACTGCTAAGGACTAAATTATGTGCTGATACTTTTTTTTGTATTCCCACACAGAAATTTTAACACTTTTTTACTGTATTAAAAATATAAAACGCTTAGGCCATTCAATTTTATGTTATGGAGTTTCCTAAATATTACTTGAAGGAATGAATGAATGAATGAATGATCATTTTCACCCTCTTCTCCACCGTATCTATATCTTATCAATTAATCACGGTCCTTTTTTCTTCCCTATAGATGTCCTGCTAGAGGATTCCAGCCCACAATGTTGATTAAAACAATTGCTTTCATTTTCAGAAGTATTAGACTACCTGTGAGCATTCCACACTCCTGTGCCCTAAGTTTCAATTGCTTGTCAACGTTGACCCAAAGGGTCACCCCTGGGTTTAGCTTGGAACCAATCACTTAGGACCCTAACCGGTTCTCAGAGACGACTCAATAAGTAGCCTTAGTCCCTTAAACCTGAGCCCCAATCCCCTGTGGGCGGGCGGACAGGTAAGCGAAGTGTCACCTGTATTTACAGTCACTGTCCCCCATCACCCCCAGATGGGACCCTCTAGTTGCAGGAAAACAAGCTCAGGGCTCCCACTGAGTCTGCATTATGGTGATTTGTATAATTATTTCATTACATATTACAATGTAATCACAATAGAAATAAAATGCGCAATAAACGAAATGCACTTGAATCGTCCCAAAACCGCCCCCAGCCCCATCCGTGAAAAAATTGTCTTCCTTGAAACCAGTCCCTGGTGTCAAAAAGGTTGGGGACCGCTGCTAAAGCGTGAGTCCCAGAATTTAGCTCGGGACGCTCCAGAGTGTCCCAGGCTGTTCCAGATAACGGCTGTGGGGGGAGGGGCAGCATAACCCTGGACTTGTCAACCAGTCTGTCAGACAGTGAGGTCGCCACCGAGGCCCGGTCCCTTCTGGGCTGGCAACAGCCATCAAACCAAGGGCAGTCCCATGTAAAACACATGTTAAAAAAATAAAATCTGTTCTTCTTGCTTTTTCCTATTCTTCATTTTGGGTACACGGCTGCCCTCCCTAGGAGGGTGACTGACTCCGGAGTTAGACCCAGGGCTTCCCACCCAGGTGCGGTCTTAGGAGGACACCTGTGAGCTGCAGAAGCCTTCCTCTCCCTGCAACCCCCCACCTCCCTCTCCCTGCCATGCCCTCACCTCCCTCTCCCTGCCATGCCCTCACCTTCCTCTCCCTGCAACCCCCCACCTCCCTCTCCCTGCCATGCCCTCACCTTCCTCTCCCTGCAACCCCCCACCTCCCTCTCCCTGCAACCCCTCACCTCCCTCTCCCTGCAACCCCCCACCTCGCTCTCCCTGCCATGCCCTCACCTCCCTCTCCCTGCAACCCCCTCACCTCCCTCTCCCTGCAACCCCTCACCTCCCTCTCCCTGCCATGCCCTCACCTCCCTCTCCCTGCAACCCCTCACCTCCCTCTCCCTGCAACCCCTCACCTCCCTCTCCCTGCCATGCCCTCACCTCCCTCTCCCTGCAACCCCCCACCTCCCTCTCCCTGCAACCCCTCACCTCCCTCTCCCTGCCATGCCCTCACCTCCCTCTCCCTGCAACCCCCCACCTCCCTCTCCCTGCCATCCCCTCGCCTCCCTCTCCCTGCCATGCCCTCACCTCCCTCTCCCTGCCATGCCCTCACCTCCCTCTCCCTGCAACCCCCCACCTCCCTCTCCCTGCCATCCCCTCACCTCCCTCTCCCTGCAACCCCTCACCTCCCTCTCCCTGCAACCCCCCACCTCCCTCTCCCTGCCATGCCCTCACCTCCCTTTCCCTGCCATGCCCTCACCTTCCTCTCCCTGCAACCCCTCACCTCCCTCTCCCTGCCATGCCCTCACCTTCCTCTCCCTGCAACCCCTCACCTCCCTCTCCCTGCAACCCCTCACCTCCCTCTCCCTGCAACCCCTCACCTCCCTCTCCCTGCAACCCCTCACCTCCCTCTCCCTGCAACCCCCCACCTCCCTCTCCCTGCAACCCCTCACCTCCCTCTCCCTGCAACCCCTCACCTCCCTCTCCCTGCCATGCCCTCACCTCCCTCTCCCTGCAACCCCCCACCTCCCTCTCCCTGCAACCCCTCACCTCCCTCTCCCTGCAACCCCCCACCTCCCTCTCCCTGCCATCCCCTCGCCTCCCTCTCCCTGCCATGCCCTCACCTCCCTCTCCCTGCAACCCCCCACCTCCCTCTCCCTCCCATGCCCTCACCTCCCTCTCCTTGCCATCCCCTCACCTCCCTCTCCCTGCCATGCCCTCACCTCCCTCTCCCTGCAACCCCCTCACCTCCCTCTCCCTGCAACCCCTCGCCTCCCTCTCCCTGCCATGCCCTCACCTTCCTCTCCCTGCAACCCCTCACCTCCCTCTCCCTCCCATGCCCTCACCTCCCTCTCCTTGCCATCCCCTCGCCTCCCTCTCCCTGCCATGCCCTCACCTCCCTCTCCCTGCAACCCCTCACCTCCCTCTCCCTGCAACACTTCACCTCCCTCTCCCTGCCATGCCCTCACCTCCCTTTCCCTGCCATGCCCTCACCTTCCTCTCCCTGCAACCCCTCACCTCCCTCTCCCTCCCATGCCCTCACCTCCCTCTCCTTGCCATCCCCTCGCCTCCCTCTCCCTGCCATGCCCTCACCTCCCTCTCCCTGCAACCCCTCACCTCCCTCTCCCTGCCATGCCCTCACCTTCCTCTCCCTGCAACCCCTCACCTCCCTCTCCCTGCAACCCCCCACCTCCCTCTCCCTGCAACCCCTCACCTCCCTCTCCCTGCAACCCCTCACCTCCCTCTCCCTGCAACCCTCTCACTACAAACACCTATCAGGCTCTTGGCGCTCCCTGGTGGCACCGGTTAATCCGATCAATTCCTTCATGCTAGACTAAACCCTCGGGCCTCTTCCCTATCTCAAAAAGCAAAGAGTCTTAACTGTGGCTTTCTAGAACTGTCCACTGGGCTGTGCCCCCCCCCCCCCCGGGGGTGAGGGAAGAGGTGAAGATTCCAGAGCAGGGGAGAGGTGGGGGGAGCAGCAGGTTGGGATGGATCTTGGATGAGTCGCTTGTTGAGATTCAGATTCTTCTGGGTGTGGCCAAGGACTTCCTCACAGCTGCCCAGAGTCTGCCAAAGAATCAACTCGAGTAAGTCTTTTGGGGGGGAAAATTGAGTTGCCCACTGGATGCTTTTGATTTCCTACGGTGACTTCTAAACATCCTCATTCCCTGTGGTTCATCCTCATTTTCACAGCCCTTCTCCCCAAATGCTCTCTTCCCTTCCCACTCCCACTTCAGTGGTATTTTTTCTACACGGCACGCTCAGCCTGAAACTCTTCTTCCCCTTCCCTGGTTTCTATTTGCCTCTTCCACGTTCATGGCCTATCGTTTTTGCAAACCCCTCTTTTGAAATCTGTTACTTGTATACTGGACATGCCAGCTCTGAAATTCCGCCCCCCGGGAATGGAATAAAGGGAAAAACATGAGAAAGGAAGATGAAAGAATCACTGGATCTGTTTCTCATCTTCCTCTGCTGGGCTCAGGGAAAGACAGAAACCAGGCTCTCCCTCGATACGAAAAACCCACCAACCGGGAGGTTTCCTCAGCCCCTTGAGGATAAAGCCTTAATTATCTGTCTATGGTCATTAGACTCTAAAAGGAATACTTTGCCTTTTATCCGTGCAGGACTCTGTTAATATCATCCTTCCTATTATTGATCATAATAAAAAGAAACAATGACATTACATATATTCTTTTTTATTTAATCTTCTCTAATCTGGCCATCATTTGTTGATATCATTAACATAGGGTGGTATAAAATGTCAACATATTAAAAGATTAATAAAACTATTACATCTTTTAGTTAGGCCTCCGGTTGATAGTTTAATGTACTAGACAGAATAGAGAGTTGCTATGAAAATTATTTATGACAAGATAACTTTTGCCACAAATTTATAATGATATTTACAATATCAGCTTTCGGTGTGAAACAAACACTTTGAGATTAAAATTATAAAATATGTGTGGGCCGGGCACGGTGGCTCACGCCTGTCATCTTAGCATTCTTGGGAGGCCGAGGCGGGAGGATCACTCGAGGTCGGGAGTTCGAGACCAGCCTGAGCAAGAGCAAGACCCTGTCTCTACTAAAAATAGAACGAAATGATTTGGACAGCTAAAAAAATATATATAGAGAAAAAATAAGCTGGGTATGGTGGCACATGCCTGTAATCCCAGCTACTCAGGAGGCTGAGGCAGGAGGATCGCTCGAGGTCAGGAGTTTGAGACCAGCCTGAGCAAGAACAAGACCCTGTCTCTACTAAAAATAGAAAGAAATGATTTGGACAGCTAAAAATATATATAGAGAGAAAAAATTAGTCGGGCATGGTGGCACATGCCTGTAGTCCCAGCGACTGGGGAGGCCGAGGCAGGAGGATCGCTTGAGCCCAGGAGTTTGAGGTTGCTGTGAGCAAGGCTGACACCACGGCACTCTGGCCCGGGCAACAGAGCCAGACTCTGTCTAAAAAAAAAAATAAATAAATAAATAAAATAAAATATGTGTGGTATGATGATGAGATTTTCACTGCATTTTTCCCCGTAGTTAACATTTCGGTCTCTCCGTCTACTGAAAGTACAACCAAGAGGCAGCCTTTGTCTCCGTCGATAAACAACTGTAGGACGGCAGTGGGTTTCTTCGAGCTGTTGGGGACCAGCTTGTTGCCGAAGAGATTTAGGCTATTAGCGAGTGAGGTTTAGTTAGTATGATAATAAGAGCACAAGGGAAATTTTCAAAAAACAGTTGGGTGTTAATCAGATAATGTGAATTTAGCTAGGAAGAGGCATAGACCACAAATATCAAAAGACAAGAGCTAGTGCTGGTCCTGACATCACCGTGGAGAAAGGAAGTAGGAAACAAATAAACATAAATGTGAAATAATTCAACCACGGTGCCAAAACAGCACTCAAATCTCTCCATTTCATTAAGGAAGGTTTCAAATAGTACGATATGGAATCAGTTATATTTTAGAAAAACACTGACTATAAATTCATGAATAAATAATTGTAATGGAAAAATCATCCAGCACTATCCTGAAAGTCTGCCTTTTGTTTTGTGCCATTTGGAAATAACGGGGCCCACCGTTTAATTAATTACTGGTAAAGATAAATCAACTTAGCATGTGTTATCTCAATTAATCAACCCAGCAAACCTTTGCAAGACAGACATTTTCCCATGAGGACACTGAGCTTTAGTGAAAGTGAATATCCTTTAAGAGGTGACACAGGACCAAAGCGCTTGTCTTCACCTCGGTCCTCTGTGGCCACCTTGTCTGCAGGGAGGTTTCAGGCAGTGAGAATGTCGCAAGATTTCCCTTCATCTGCAAACAGATACGTTCAGTACTTTGTGAGCTTACTAGTGAAAAGCTAAATGAACGCAAAAACACAAGAGCTCAGAGGTTTAAAAACACCGAAACATAAGCCAGCGGATTTCAGAGTCTGAGCTTTGTCTGGTTTCTTGGTCGGTGATGATGAACTCATGAGCCTCTCAGCAAGACAGAGACATTTGTAGGGGAAAATATGTCAAACATGATAATCCTTTGGACTGTTCTTATAAAATATAGCCATCTCTCGCAGACAGCCACAACACTAGTCACAACCTACACATTCTTTCTAAAAGACATCATGGGGTGCAAATAAAGTTACAAAATGTGTTACTTGGGGCAGAAATAGAGTAACAGTTGTTATGACCAAATTAAAGATTCCCCTAAGATCTCTCCTTTATTGACAATATCGGTACACAGGGGCATTACAGCCTTTGAATAAAGTGCTGTTTTCTCCACCTAGAAGATTTGGTGGGAAATAACTTTGGAAATTGATGTTCTTTCTAGTTAATGTTTACAGATACTTTGGTTTTTTGTTAACGCCCTCTCTGTGCTCTGTTCTACAATGTGTCACGTTCCTGCAATTATTTGTTGACCTCTCTCTCCCTTGCTCCACTGTGGACCAGTGGCGTGTGGGGCTTTGTGTGTGATCTCTCCTTGTGCACCCAGAGTGTAAAAACGATCCATGAGTTTATAAGGATACTAAAAGAAAAGGAAAAAAAGGGAGAAAGAGGAACGACTCTTCAGAAAAGGATGTCAGACGATGAACGTAGAAATGCTGATAGAATCAGTAAATCACCATCTTCCAACCACGAACACAATCGCATTCAGGAAAGCACCATCAGTGGATACTCAAACCACTGGGTAGTGAAAATATTGTTGGGGAACAGGATATTCACCGTCAAAGAACCAACCACACATTTATTATAAATTATCCAGAAAAAAGCGTATCTTTTACAATTAAATCTGGCGGACACACCCTAACCGCGTGATAAAAATTCACATCGACAATAACTGGATGGATTCTTTCTTCTCTTCTCGTTTCTCGTGGGAGATTTCTTCCCTGGTCCCAGGCAGTGGGGAGCACGGTGTGGCCAAAGCCAGGCTTTCTTACCGGACTTCTCTCCTTCTTTCTTCCATTGTCCTCCTTTTTTGCTTCTTTCTTATCCTTTGTCAGGCTGAGATTGCACATGGGAAGGCCCAGGAATTTGGTTACCCACAGAGAAAACTGAAAATAATGGGAAAAGGAGTATAAATATGGAAAGAAGACATGCTGGAATAAATCCTGTGGTGTTGGATTGGAAATGTAGATATCCATGTAAACTCATTGTTTTAAATAAATGGATACTTTAACATGTATGTATAGATATGACAGAGACATGATAGAAGCAGAAGCAAATGCAAGTGTGGTTGGATGTGTAGCTGAATATCCATATATTTCATGGCTTGATCCCCCGAGAGGTCTGAGAAGTAAAGAAACCCCTTTAGCAATGAGCACACCTAGCGCCCAGAAATCTAGAAATCGTTCTCCACTAAATGGAGCCAAAGAGTCTTTGGAGAAATGGCTGACGCCAGAGCTGGAGCAGGAATGCTGTCTTGTTGGGCAACTGGTGACATATCAAAAGAACACAAGAACGAGTTGGAAGGGGCTTCCCTGGCCAGGTGAGACAATTTGACCAGGTAAATAATCAAGGCGAGGTCTTGAGTTTCCCTGAGAAACCAGTGCCTGGTAGTGGAGGGTGGAGAACTCTGGGAGGACCAAACCACATGTGTCCTTCTCAAGTGGCCCCAGCAGAGTGTGGCGTCCTCAGCATGAAGTGGGTTCATGTCACTCCCCAACACCCAAAGAGCTGCAGATATGCTGGAGACAGTGGGAACTAGCAGAGATGGCACCAGGAAGTGAGGCCAGAGACCAAACCAACAAATAACGACGGTAATAGATGAAAACCCTTTGGATAAAGTAGAAATTCATGAGTCTATAATGATATTAATTAATTAGTTAATTAATGGGCAAGAAGGGTAATCTCTATTGTTAGAATGCCACCATCTGTAAAGCATTGCTAATTGGCAACCATTCTGGTCATAATTGACTCAGCCATCTTAATCAAAAGACGCTAAAATGGATGCGTGAGAGTTTGATGGGGAATAAGATATTTACATAGTCTCCGAGTATTTAGTTAATTATTTGTGAATTAGAGAAAACTGGGAGACACCATCTTAACCAAGATTTCAAAGTGAATATTGTCAGATAAAAGACACAAATTGACACCTGTGGGTCTTGCTGGGACGCACTGAGGAGATCACAACATCTTTTATGTGGTATTTCCATCAAAATGCACAAACCGTGAGAAAATATCATACAAAACCAATGGAGGGACTTTCTACAAAGTAACTCTTCAAAGTAACAAGAGCATGAAAGAGAGAGTAAGACTGAGGAAATGTTTTAGATGGAAGGGGTCTAAAAACATGTCAACTAAACATAGCACATGATCCTGGATTAGATCCTGGATAGAAAACACACACTGAAATATTAAGGGGTAAAATAGTATCGTGTCTGCAACTTATTCTCAAGTGGTTGAGAAATGTTAACAGAGAATTTGGGTGTTGGGTATATAAGAGTTTTGTGTACATTTTGGAAACTTTTAGGCAAATTGCCAACGACTACAATTAGTTCAAAATGCTAAGTTTAAAAACAGTAAAAAAAAAAAAAGGTATGGGGAGAATTTTATTTGAAATGTCAAAACACATAGCCATGTATTTTATAATTTAAAAAAAAACAACCACAATGGAGGTTGATATTTAGGACCAAACGAAAATGAATTTACTTTTTGGAATTTTACAAATTCCAAACTTGTGGACTATAACTATGATGATAGTTGGAAGAAATTATAAGACTTTTAATACTTATATTAGAAAATAAGCATTTATGTAATTAGCGCCAACATGGATGAGCCTGGAGAACATGACGGTAGGGGAAATAAGTCAGGCACAGATGGACAAATACCATATGCTCTCATATGTGAAATATAAAAATTGGACCTCATAGGAGAAGAGTGTAGAATAGTGGTTACCAGAGTTGGCAATAAGGGCTTAGGGAAGATGTTGGTCAAAGACACAAAATTTTGGGTAGACAATAATATAGTAAGTTCGTGAAATCTACTGTACAATGTGGTGACTGTATTTAATATGTTATATAAGGGAACTTCAAAAAGTTCATGGAAAATGCATATGATGAAAAAACTATACACGGATTTCAACTTTTTTGCACCAAAATAAACTCATCCTAACTTGTGATAACATATCTGGACAGGATCCAGTTTGAGGCACTAGGAAGGATAAGACATCAGTTTGAAAAAAGCCACCATCAGAGCAACGTGGATTCTGCTAAAACTGAAGCAAGAACAAACACCGAATTCAGGGGTGGAAGAATGGTGAAATCACTGATGCTTTACAGAAAGTTTAGGAGGACAAGAAATCGCCTAAGAAATAGCAAAATGATGAACATAATGAGTCCCTGCTTTATTCTATCTCCAAAGTACTCTTGGCAGATATGTTAGTAATTAGTGAAATAGCTAAACAGCCACAGTGAGACAGTGTAGAGGCAAAACGCTTGCATAAGCCCCAGACGGGACAGCAAGCCACTGAACAGCTTCGGTCTGACTGTGCGGTAGATATAAATTATGCCTAACAAATCCCTTCTGCTCAGGCCTCTCATTACTTCATGCAAAATGCATCGTATAGAGCAAGTCTTCCCACAAATGGCTCACAGTGGAGGATGCCCTGGAGTTTCAATGGGGTTTCTAAATGAATTAAATGGTCTTAAGCACAGAGAAAAGAAAGAAGGTAATTAGATGCCAAATGGTTGGCCAGCACAAAAGTCTCGAATACCTCTTCAGAGACTCCCTTTATGCTATCTCTATTCCTAGAAAGAAATGGTAACAAATCAAATGCATCCCACCCACAGAAGGCATTTTACAGTCACGCAAGTGTTCCTAAATGGCAACGTAAGTGGAAACCAAAATTTTTTACCTTATATAGTCACAACCCACATTTTCTTAACGAGCAGAGCTGCCTGTTGGATTTTTGTAGCTAGTGTTTTCCTACTAGCTAGTTTTTTCTTGATAGCCCAACAACAACTTTCCTAATAGACTTCCTAAAATTTTTACTCTAAATTTACAAAAAATATTCTCACTTCTGTGTGTGCATGTGTGTGTCTCAAGAGGCGTGCGACAAGTCCAACGTTGAGAAGGTAAAGATGTGTTACCTGAAAAGATCGATTTCTTCTAATATATGACAGTTGTTACGTTCAAGATCCCAAAATTTATTTGGAGAACTCAGTATTTTGAAAAACAGGAGAGCCAATTGTAAAAACAATTGCAAAAAATCTGAGTATAAATGGTTCAAGGTTCAAAAATCATGGCCCAGTGTCAAGCGTGACGGCTAACCAGACAAAATGGTACAAAAACAAGATTTAATCCCAGGCGGGGCATGGTGGCTCACGCCTGTGATCCTAGCACTCTGGGAGGCCGAAGCAGGCAGATTGTTTGAGCTCAGGAGTTCGAGACCAGCCTAAGCAAGAGCAAGACCCCCGTCTCTACTAAAAAAAATAGAAAGAAATTAGCTGGACAACTAAAAATATATATAGAAAAAATTAGCCCGGGCATGGTGGCGCATGCCTGTATCCCAGCTGCTCGGGAGGCTGAGGCAGGAGGATCACTTGAGCCCAGGAGTTTGAGGTTGCTGTGAGCGAGGCTGACGCCACAGCACTCTAGCCCGGGCAACAGAGTGACACTCTGTCTCAAAAAAAATAAAATAAATAAAATAAAATAAATAAAGTATTATTGCTAGTTATAAAGTAAGTACAAGGCTCTTTTGACATTTTTTAATCCTTTAAAAAACTCTACATAATTAATCTTATCAAACTGTATGCAGTGCAAGTTCCAATTTCTTTGAGAAAGATGGATAGGATTCTTTCAGAATTAGAGTTATTAATATATCCTGGATAAATTAGCAATCCTTTTTCCAGTTCTATTTTCTTGAGTTCCATGGGGTCTTAAGTAAATGAATACCAATAATATCAGAAAGTTTTTTCATTTCAAAATAAGAAATGTGTCTGTAATACTCTATTTATAAGCTTATTAGTTGTAATATATTTTTTTACTAAAATTTTGAGGCTATCCTGAGATACCTAAATGTCATAGTCTAAAGACATAATTAAAAACAATTTGAGACAATTCTTCAGCCTCACTAAATTCCAAATTTATCTTTAGATTTCACTGCCACACAATTCCAAAAATTAATTGGACATGTGTGATATAATCCTTCTAGTATCTCCAAGAATGTGGTATCCTGCGTGGCATGAAATCTTTTGATGCCATCGTGTGATAAGTGTGGTGTGCCACACCAATATAGACACAACAATCAAACAGTACTTGTAATAAATAGAAACCGTTTCACATAGCATCTTGGTGAGGTCAGCTTGTATTATGTCCGTTTAACAGAACAAGAAGCTAAGCTGTCCAGACCTGTTTGGACTTGCCCAGAGCAAGTCTTGGAATTACTGGTGAAGCTGAGGGTGGAAGTTGACACAGTTTTTCGAGCTTGTGACAACACAGGACAGGCATCTTCTCCTGCAGTTAGAATGGAGATATGTTTGAGGTACATTTTGCTCTACCTGGAAATGGAACAGGGAGAGAAGCCTTAACTGCAAAGCTAGAACTAAATTTTGACCTCATATTTTGATTCTCAAACTGAGACTAAAGCTTAAATAGCCAAATAACTGTTCCTAATTTAATAATTTCATAATGGCCAGAAAAGGCATGGAAGACTGCTCAAGTTTTCATCCAGAGACAGGGGAAGAGACAGACCCACAGAAAGGGTAGCAGAAGAAAAAAAATAATTTGCTTTATGATTTTACTACGAGTCCTGCTTGTTCGGTATTCTAAATACAAAGGTCATCTTCCTATACAGCTTAACAAAAATTTTCTGCATGATACATTAGCATATATATGTGTGTGCACACGTGTACATACACGTACACTATGTGCTTTTTTTCCCCACAGGTATTAATATAACATGTTCCCAGCAATTCCCAATCTAGACTTAGAGATGGATGTGGTAGAGTTGCTTCTTCATAATATGAGTTCCAGTTTTCCTGGATACAGCACGTCAAACCTGAAACCATGGCTTGAGTTTTGCCTTGAGATAAGTCTTGCCATATGCAACGTTCAGACTTGAGAGAAATAGTAAAACTAGTACAGTTGGAATTTAAGTTGGAATCCAGTTCCTATCCAGGATAAGATGTCCAGTTTTTTTTCCCTTTCAGTTAAGCTTTTCAAGCTTCTGTGGCCACCAGCCAAACCTGTTTTCCTCGGCTAAATTTCACCAGAATCAACAACAAACTTTGGTTTATTATACATTTGATCCATAAATGGATGGGAGAAAAAAACGGTAGATGTAAATTCAGATCGGAGGGAATTCTGAACAACCCATGACGGGCAAATGAACCCTGATTGTGCATCACTCCTAAGTTATCTGATATAAATTCCCAGAGGAGAATGTTGGGAAGCCACAGAGTGCCGCAGCTCCAGAGATTTCTTTTGGATGTACTCGTTCATAATCTGAAACATATTTAGTATGATAGCCACAGTTTGCTTTTGTTATCTTTCTTTTGAGCATATATACAAAGATTGCCTTCCATATTCAGTTGCAACTTAATTGTTTGGGTAAAAAATATAGTGTTTGCGGTGACTACAGTAATATGCCATATAGTGTAAAGAATGTATATAACTAAATCCATTTTTATGGTGGTTTGGTATAAAGTAACAAAAATAATTTTTAGTATTTTTCTGATCCAAATCTCTAGAGTAACTCATCATTTTCTGTAATGCATAGAGATACACTGACCAGTTAAAGAAAACAAATAATAAAAGCAATAAATTAGGGATAAATTAGTTTCATTTTAAAGGTATATTTCATTTTACTAAATCCTTTATCCCACAATTCTTTAAGATTGTTGCATTATTAGTGTTTTTAAAATAGGAATAAATTTACAGGGAAAATTTCAGGAATTGTATATAAATAATAAAAATTTTATAGAAAGTAGTATTTTATATGCATTTCCTCCTAGTTATAAGTATATTTAAAGACTGTTACTTTTCTCTCTTTGTTTTTCTTTTTTCTGAGAAGGGTCTTGCTCTTTTGTCCAGGCTAGAGTTCAGTGGCACAATCATAGCTTCATAGCTCACTGCAGCCTTGAACTCCTGGGCTCAAGTGATCCTCTCACCTCTTTCTCCTGAGTAGTGAGGACTACAGGTGCATGCCACCACACCTAGAAAATTTCTTTTCTTATTTATTGTAGAGATGGGGCCTCACTATGTTGCCCAGGCTGGTCTTGAACACTTGGCCTCAAATGATACTCCCACCTCAGCCTTCCAAAGTGCTGGGACTATAGGCATGAAACGCCACACCCAACCCCTTTTCTCTCTTTTTGATGGTTTAAGTGCTTTGAAACTGTATTAAACATTTTTTTACAAACTTACAATTCCTTTTATAAGAGCACCTGATCCCATTCATGAGAGCAAAGCCCTTAAGCTCAATCACCTCCCAATACTGTTGCCTTGGGGATTAAGTTTCAACATGAACTTTTGGAGGAGACAAAACTATTCAAACTGTAGGCAAGACGGTGGGGGGACATTCCAGTAAGATGTTCAATAGGCAGTTGGATATACAGATGGTCCCCAACTTACAATGGTTCCATTTACAATTTTCTGACCTTAAGATGGGTTTATTAGATTATTATATTCATTTCTTAACTTATGACATTTTTGACTCACAATGGGTTCTCAGGATGTAATCCATCGTAATTTGAGGAGCATCTGTATAGGTTTGGAGTTGTCCCTCTTGAGAAGCAGTTTATAATGTTGATCTCTCAATTATTTCCTTATAAGGAGTGCCTAGAAGTGAAATTGCTTCTTCAAAGAGTATGAAATATATGGGAGGACTTTCCAATTTTTTTTTCCTTCTCCTGCTGCCACACACACTCCCTAGTGGCCCTTACGTTGCCAGGATGAACAGATGTTACTGATGGGTAGGTACAGTACCCTACAGGTGTGCTGATGTGCTCTGGTGTTTTAAAATTCATTAGTTCAGGGAGACAGAATTCAGAATGATATTCCCTTCTTTGTAAAAACTGCAACAACCCTCTGCTGATTCCAGTGGCTTTGTAAATACTGCAAGGTAGTAGACACCTGCATCTTTATCAGCCCAGCTTCTGGGCAGGAAAACGGAAATCATTTTAGAAGTATTTTAAACAGACACCATTTACTATGGAGAAATGGTTACACGGGTGTTGAAGGTCACAAGAGCAAAAGGGTAGGGTAAGATTAAATTCAAAATCCTTGACTGCAGATGGCCACCAGCCCTGGAGCTGGTGGGACATGGCGTAGAAGTGCTATTATCAGAGCCCAAGAGCAAACTCACTGTTGGGGGCGCCACAGCAAGGCAGGAGAAAGGAGGTGCTGCTCCAGCTGGCTCTGGACTTTGTCAGGGGCAGAGCGATTCCCCTGGATGCCAGAAGCAAAGCATAAAATAAATGAAGAACCACCGCCGCCCCATTCTCCGGACTCTCCAAACCCAGGTCATTTTAGCAGGCTGTTTGTTTCAGTTAGGACAAATGTACAAGCAAAAAAAAGGGGTCCACTGGCTTTTAACCTCTAGGACACAAACCTAGTAAAGACCCACTCAACTATCACCCATTGGGGGAATGGGAAGGAAAGAATCCATAAAATGCATTTTGCTAAAATAGGAGACATCTGAGGGGCCAGTGGGGCGTGGAGAGGATCCGGGCAGATGCAGAGGTTGTTCCCCGGTGGAAAAGAAAACTAATAATAAAAATTTTAATAATAAACACTTGCTTGGCGCTATGTGCCAGTGCTGCTTATTCTTTTTAATTTTTACACCTCTGAGGCAGGCACTCTTATTTTGCCCATTTTACAGAGGCGGAAACTGAGGCTCACTTCCGTGGTTAAGCAGACAAGGCCACTCGGCCGGTGAGCGGGAGGCCGGGTTCGAGCCTAGTCCGGGGTCTCGGTAAACGTCAGGGCCGGCGACTGGGGAACTGATGGAAAAGGGAACCAACACCTTAGAGACACCGGGAGGCACCAAGGGGGCCTGACATCCCGGGAAGCAGAGGTGAGAAGGGTGGGGCCGGCCCCGACCACCGAGTCTCGGGGCGGCCGACGACCCCTCCATCGCCGCAGCATCCCGCTCCCGGCCCTTCCTAGCGGCGCCAAATCGCGGCGCCCCGGACTAGGCGGGGCTTCCGGTCCGGGCCGAGCCAGTTCCGGCCGCGCCGGAAATCCCTGCTGAGGAAAGCGCGGGGCCCACTCGCCGCCAGAAGCTGCCGGTGCAGCGTGTGTGTCACAGATTCCGAAGAAAGATTGGGCCGGGAGGGGCGGTGTCACTCGCGATTGACACGTATTTGGGGTCGCGAGAAAGAGGAGCTGGGCCATGGACAGCCGCTTGCAGGAGATCCGGGAGCGGCAGAAGTTACGGCGGCAGCTCCTCGCGCAGCAGGTCCGCGGCGGCCAATGGGGGGCGGGACCGAGAGTGCGCGTGCGCGGCCTCCCCTCCCCCTCCTCTTTCTGTCTCCTCCCCGCCCGCCGCGGTCTGGGCCTTCCGGGTCCTGCGACCCCAGGTTCTCGGGTCTCTGCTTCTAGTTCTCACGTCCTGCGGTGCCCCGAGTTTTCCCCGGTCCCTGCCTGGTTCGCGGTGATGCTGAACCGAATGCCCACGACTGGTCTTCGGCGACTCGGGTGGGGATGCCCGGCGGGCGCGGTGCTCGCCGGCGGGGAGGCCGAGCTTCGGTCTTTGCAGATAAATCCCTGCCGGTCACGCTGGGATGGGTGGCTCGTTACCCCCTAAATTTGTCTTCGCTATTTAAATGTCCTTCCGTGCCTTGTCCTTCCTTCTCATCTGCACCAGAGTCCTTTTTTTTTTTTTTGAGACAGAGTCTCACTCTGTTGCCCAGGCTAGAGTGAGTGCCGTGGCGTCAGCCTAGCTCACAGCAACCTCAAACTCCTGAGCTCAAGCGATCCTCCTGTCTCAGCCTCCCGAGTAGCTGGGACTACAGGCATGCAACACCATGCCCGGCTAATTTTTTCTATATATATTTTTAGCTGTCCATATAATTTCTTTCTATTTTTAGTAGAGATGGGGTCTCGCTCTTGCTCAGGCTGGTCTGGAACTCCTGAGCACAAACGATCCGCCCACCTCGGCCTCCCAGAGTGCTAGGATTACAGGCGTGAGCCACCGCGCGCGGCCCTGCACCAGAGTCTTGAGATTGTGGCTTCATTGTGAAATAAGGTTACATCATTTCTTGGGATCGTGTCTAAAGATACCTGAGTGTAAACTTTAGATTCTGCACATGATGCACGCATTTATGCCCGGTGTCTCTGTCCTCATCCACAGCTCATATCTGAAATCTTACTCTGTATCGGTCACAATAACCACCTTAAATTGGTTTGATTGTCAAATAATGCAACAAGCTCCAGAAGTTAAGTAATTTTACCCCCGGTCACTCACCTCTCGGCCAGGAAATTGAGCCCATCCAAAGCTTGTCTTCTAAACCGTCCTCCTTCACTGCTTTTTGTGTATGAGTTAACGCTTGCTGATTAGTGGAGTCCACGCAGAGAATACACACCGTACATGGTCTTCTTAAAAATCAGAGGCTTTGTTTTCCATTCCCCTGTTCAAATCAGTACAAGTGATGGGCTGTAATGAGGCATTTTGATGTTATTTTTCAGTAATAAATACTTGGGTTTAATGAATGGAAATCTGAAGCCCATCTTCCTTTAGGATCTCATGAACAGATTTGTGGCATACTGTTAAAAAGGTGGGAATTTGGAGTCAGATCTGTGCTCTGGCTTTATGATCTTGCACAAATCAGGTGTCCTTTCTAACTCTTCTTTTTCCCCCGGTTTCTTTTGACATGTTACCTTTAAAAATGTTCAGTAGGTCTTGTTGCCACCACATAAGGTGTTTTCTCCTTAATTTTGAACTCAAACCTCTATTTTACTGAAAAAATGTATTGGAGCAATTGTTGAAGGTTTTACACTCAGCAAATGCCAGAGGCTCTATTAGGCGTTGGCAAATGAACAGTGGGTAATAGGTAGTCCCTACCCTCAGGGAGCTTACAAAGTGCGTAAAATTTAGTAACAGCTGCCACTTACGAAGTCCCTTCTAATTATGTGTCAGACTTTGCTAAGCCTTTTACGTAAGTTATCTTTGTTCTACAGTCCGACGCTATCTGTGTGTGTTTTTATAGATGAAGAAATTACGCTCAAAGAATTTACGTTGCCATTTTTAAGGTATAAAGTTCAGCGTTGTGCCTATAATTGTAAAGACTTAGCTTTCATAAAACTGGATAGATTTTTATTAGAGCGTGCAATAAATAAGGTACAGTATATGAGCCAGTGCATATGAAGTGTTTAATGTCGTACCTAGAACCCTGTATAAAAACTGTGTTCGCTGCCTTTTTTGGTTATTGCTACTACAGGTTGAGTATCTCTGTTCCGAAATGCTAGGAGGTTTCGGGTTTCAGTTTTTTTCAGGTTTTGAAATGTTTGCATTGTGCTTACCAGTTGAGCATTCCAAATCCAAAAATCTGACATTTGAGATGCTCCAATGACCATTTCCTTTGAGCATCATGTCAGTGCTCAGATAATTTTGGATTTTAGAGCATATTGGATTTTGGATTGTCAGATTTAGGATGCTCAACCTAAAGTTGTGTTTTACTATTTGCTTGAAAAGTAGGAAATTGGCTAAAGTTAAGTGTTTTATTTTCAAATACAGATGGCCCCTGACTTACAGTGGTTCAACTTAATGATTTTTTGACTTTGTCATGGTGCAGAAACCACATGCATTCAATATGCTCCTCAACTTACTATGGGGTTATGTTCCAATAAATCCGTCATAAGTTATTGATATTGAAAATATCAATATCAAAATATTGAAAATATTTTAAGTTGAAGCCACACTTTCAACATTTATTTTAAATGCATTTATTTTCAACTTAGGATGGATTTATTGGGGCTTAACCCCATCATAAATCAAGGAGTGTCTATATGACTGAAAGTATAAAATGCTTTTTCTGCTGTCAAAATCATTTTTTTTTTTTTTTGAGACAGAGTCTCTCTCTGTTGCCCAGGCTAGAGTGAGTGCCGTGGCGTCAGCCTAGCTCACAGCAACCTCAAGCTCCTGGGCTCAAGGGATCCTCCTGCCTCAGCCTCCCGAGTAGCTGGGACTACAGGCATGCACCACCATGCCCGGCTAATTTTTTCTATATATATTTTTAGCTTTCCATATAATTTCTTTCTATTTTTAGTAGAGATGGGGTCTCGCTCTTGCTCAGGCTGGTCTCGAACTCCTGAGCTCAAACGATCCACCCACCTCGGCCTCCCAGACAAAATCATTCTTAATTAACATGATTTTGTTTCACGTTTTTTCCAGTTTGTCCTATAAGCTATTAACCCATTTGTTTGTTGTATGATTTTGGGGTTTTTTTTTTTTTTTAATGCTTGGTATATTAAATGCTTCTACAAATGCCTAGAAAGGCTGTCCAATGTATTGTGATGTAATTTTTGGCTTTTGCCTTTTCCCAGTTGGGAGCTGAAAGTGCCGACAGCATTGGTGCCGTGTTAAATAGCAAAGATGAACAGAGAGAAATCGCTGAAACAAGAGAAACTTGCAGGTCAGTCAAGCAATTTTTTTTTTTTTAGTGACATGTTAATACTGTGAAAGGATCATTGTTTAATAAACAACTCTAGGTATGCAGAGTGTTTTTATGAAAAGCATCAAAATAAAGATTTTAGAAACATTGGTTTTTATTGCCAATTCGTGAATTATGAAATATTTTCTGAATATGGTAAGTTCTCATTTATAAAGTAGGAAATGGACTTTTAGACTAACATATATACTGTAAGTAACTATATTTTTAAAATTTTTATAAAGGAAAGTATACTTTACCGTAAAAGTGGTATTTGTTTGATGGTTTAGAAAGCATTTCAGAATATCTGTGATCAATTTCAACATCAGTCTTGGTCAAGACACGTTAAAATGATGCATAATATAGAAGTTTCTTTTTGCAATACCTCCGTTATAACACTTTATTTTCTAATTTGCTTGCTTTCTCTTGAAAATAAAGAATTATCAATCATATTGTGGGAATATTTGAATATTTGGATGATATATAAACTGAGTAAATACCTAATGTTTAATCAGGAAAAATTTGCCTGGTTCTGTTTTTAATCACTTGTTTTTTAATATTAATAAATGCATTTATACATCTCATATATATATATGTATATATATTTGTGTGTGATATTTCCTTTTTAATTTTCAGGGCTTCCTATGATACCTCTGCTCCAAATGCAAAGCGTAAGTATTTGGATGAAGGAGAGACAGATGAAGACAAAATGGAAGAATATAAGGCAAGTAGAGAGTTTTACTGTCAAGAAAAAATAAATCCTTATAATAGTTTCATATCCAAATCTGATGGAAAACTGAATTTTGAGATGTGCTAAAATAATTATTAGTGGCATATGTTGTCATCAGTTAAATAAAGACCTTTCTTGTTAGTTTCCTCGTTTTAGTGCAAGAGTTGTATGGATTAAATTAGGTTATGTATGTAACGTACTTAGTGTAATGCCCGGCAAGCACTAGGCAATAATATTCTTAAAGAAGTGTGAGGAGGTAAGTGTGTCAGAAACTTTGGGTTATTGGATCAGATTTCAAGAAGCTGCAGCAGTCTTTTTTTGAATTGTATTATTCCATGTTAACAATATGGGGTGGTACAGTTAAAATATCTTGAGAACTCCTGGGCCAGACAGCAGTATAGAACCATTTTTGAAAGAGGCCCAAGGAAAACCCAATATCTAAACTTACACTGCAATATTTAGTTGAAAAAAAGTATGGGTGAAAAACCTTTTTTCATTTTTTTAAGTAAATTGTTGCATAACTATATTTAATAGTGAAGAGAATGCATAGTTACAGTAAATCTCTAGGAATTTCAATAACATGATACCTAATTTCATGAATACTATCTTTGTTGCATTTTGATGTATGCTAATATGTAACTTAAATATTTGTGATTATTTTGGGTGTAATCATCAATATATTGGGTGTAATCAGCAATATACAATTGCTGATACTCTAATTTTTTGACCTATAAGTGCAGCATTTGCATATGATTCAATCTGATAGAAATAAAATTGCCCCATTGGTGGTCATATCTTTCATGACTTAAGCTAAATTCTCATATTATAGTATATATGAGATAATACTATGTTTAGTCAACAAAACATTAGTAGTTGTAGGTAATTGCTATTCATAATAGTCACGAGGAAATTATTTTTTTTATTTTGAAGATAATCAACTAGTTAGATCTAATGATGAGAAAGCAAAAGCTGTAATGTTTAATGCTAATTAGAAACATTATATCTTAAGGACATAAAATATTTATGTTGAGTCTTAATCAAGATGTGATCATTAGAGAAATAGTCTTGGTACATAAAATGTTTACTTAATCTTCCTTTTTCAAGGATGAACTAGAAATGCAACAGGAAGAAGAAAATTTGCCATATGAAGAAGAGATTTATAAAGATTCTAGTACTTTTCTTAAGGTAGAGAATTTTTAATCTTGTAACTTTCCACATTTAAGCTCTGTGCCTGAAAAGATTTTAAATACCTGTTTGTCTTTAAGATTTTTTTCAATTGTTTAGGGATTATTATTTAAAATAAAGATCAACTAAAATTATTCATGAGATTTTTTTTCTGATATTTGGCTATTTAGTATGCGATAATAGTATATTAATGTCAGTAGCTACTGAAGAGTAATACTATCATTTTACTTGTGTTTTCAAATATCACTTTTTAATCTATCAATTGATTATATTTTGTCTGACCCCATGATAAAAAACAAAGTACAAACTTGGTGTTTCTGCCATCAGAGTGCATGCTATTAATTTAATTTTGACTTTTTCCTTAGGGAACACAGAGTTTAAATCCTCACAATGATTACTGCCAACATTTTGTAGACACTGGACACAGGCCTCAGAATTTCATCAGGGATGTAGGTATGTCAGATTTATTTGGAATAGGCTATTGCTAACTCTCAATGACATGCATGCAATTTATCCATTTGTGGGTTATTTCTGACAAAATTATTCTTCCTAGCTTGACTTCCTCTTTCTGTTCTCAGTGCCTCCTTCTAGTACACCTTCCTTTTCCACAAGCAATGTTGTTGTTTTTTTTTCCCATTTGTGGGGCAGATTCCACATTGGTTCTGCATTTTAGATAGCTTTATTGAGAGCATGCAATTCATCCATTTAAAGAATATAATTCACTGTTTTTTAGTGTATCCACAGGAGTTGTGCAGACACTACCACAATCTATTTTCTTTTTCTTTTTTTTTTTTTTGAGACAGAGTCTCTCTCTGTTGCCTGGGCTAGAGTGCCGTGGCGTCAGCCTCGCTCACAGCAACTTCAGACTCCTGGGCTCAAGCGATCCTCCTGCCTCAGCCTCCCGAGTAGCTGGGACTACAGGCATGTGTCACCATGCCTGGCTAATTTTTTATATATATATATATATTTTTAGCTGTCCATATAATTTCTTTTTATTTTTAGTAGAGACGGGGTCTCGCTCTTGCTCAGGCTGGTCTCGAACTCCTGACCTTGAGCGATCCTCCCACCTCGGCCTCCCAGAGTGCTAGGATTACAGGCGTGAGCCACCGCGCCCGGCCCACAATCTATTTTCTAACTTCTGCATCTCCTCTAAGGAAGCCCCATACCCATTAGCAGTCAGTCCCTGTTCCCTCCCTCATTTGCCCCCCAGCATTAAGTAACCACTAATCTACTTTCTGTCTCAATAAACTTGTGTATTTTAGCCATTTCATGTAAATGAAATCGTGTAATATGTGGTGTTTGGTGACTGGTGATGATCTTCTTTTATTTAACATTTTTCATTTAATATTTTTGATATTAAAGTCATTGGTATTTGTACTTTTGGTTTTTATGTTAAGCTCACATAATTTATTATGGTTATGAATATGCTTCTTATTCGGTGACAAAGATAGAAAAAAATACTGATTTTCCCTGCTTTGGATACCTATCCAAGAAACTAAGTACAAATCTTAACAGTTACTACATTTTCTTTCATTTAAATTTTTAACATCATTGATGTTATAGTATGTGTCAGTACTTTATTTCTTTTTATTGCCAAGTAATATTCCATTGTGTGTATATAAATGTCTATATATATCACACTTTGTTTATTCATCTGGATTGTTTGTACTTTTTGGCTTTTACAAACAATGCTGTTATGAATATTCATGTAAAAGTTTTTATGTGATATGTTTTTTTTTTCTCTTTGGTGTATACCTCGGAGGGGAATTACTGGGTCCTGTGGTAGTCCTTTGTTAGCTTCTTACCCATCTGTTATCCAAGTGACTGTACTATTTTACGTTCTGATTTCTTCACATCCTGGGCACTTATTGTCTGTGTTTTTTATTGCAGACATCCCAGTGTGTGTAAAGTGGTATCTCATTGTGGTTTTGATTTGCATTTTCCTAGTGGTTAGTGATATTGAGCATCTTTTCATATGCTCATTGGCCTTTTGACTATCTTCTTTGGAGAAATGTCCTGATACGTTGTTTATCTTTAAATTTTTCTTTGTCTTTTTATTATCAAATTGCAAGAGTTCTTTATTCTCTGTGTGTATATATAGTGTTTATACATTTTTGGTACAAGTGTTTTATTCGATAGATGATTTGCAGTTTTCTTCCATTCTGGAAGTTGTTCTGTGACTTTTTTCATAGTGTATTTTGCAGCACAAACATTTTAATTTTGATGTAACCCAATTTATTTATTTTTTTATCACTTATAAGCAATGTTACTCTTGAAGTAGAAACTAATTTTAATGCTTTTATAAGCAAAATTTAGATGTAACATAAAAAATTATGGTAAATTTTATAACCAAATTTGTATATAAATCTTTCTGCCCTTAAGACACTTACTTTCCCAATGCAAAGAAAATGTACTTAGAAAACTATTACAATAAACTGAGGAAAAGTTGTACCTTCTGTTTTGTATATGATTGAAAGCTGACTCTACCCTGTTAAAACCTCACTGTAATAAAATCTTCAAACTTGTTTTATTGGAAGAGTGATCTGCAACCACTGGTTGAGAAAGCTTTACAGAATCTTTCACTTTTACCCTTTGATATTAAAGTCATTGGTATTTGTACTTTTGGTTTTTATGTTAAGTTCACATAAGTTATTATGGTTATGAATATGCTTCCTATTTGGTGACAAAGATAGAAAAAAATACTAATTTTCCCTGCTTTGCGTACCTATCCAAGAAACTAAGTACAAATCTTAACAGTTACTGCATTTTCTAGGAGAAGGAATTTTTTTTAGCTAAAAGAAAAGGGTTAATAGCATACAAGAAAGGTAGTATTTTTTCTTTTCCTGAATGGTTGAACTTGATGCCATGAGCAGATTGTTTTTTTTGTTTTTGTTTTTGTTTTTGGTTTTTTTTTGAGACAGAGTCTCACTCTGTTGCCCAGGCTAGAGTGAGTGCCGTGGTGTCAGCCTAGCTCACAGCAACCTCAAACTCCTGAGCTCAAGGAATCCTCCTGTCTCAGCCTCCCGAGTAGCTGGGACTACAGGCATGCACCACCATGCCCGGCTAATTTTTTTCTATATATATTTTTAGCTGTCCATATAATTTCTTTCTATTTTTAGTAGAGATGGGGGTCTCGCTCTTGCTCAGGCTGGTCTCGAACTCCTGAGCTCAAACGATCCGCCCACCTCGGCCTCCCAGAGTTTTGCTAGGATTACAGACGTGAGCCGCCACGCCCGGCCATGAGCAGATTGTTTAACTTAATAAATATGAGAAATTAAATGGTATGTGGACTTGAACTCGGCTTTAGGACATCTGAGTTTTACCTGTATGTGGGCTTAGGGTCATTGGGTGCGAATTGTTTAAAAATGCTGTACATTAACTTTTTAAAAAAGACATGAGAGCAAAGTGGCATTTGTATTGTTTTAGTTCCTTGAGAAAACTCGTAACTTTTGAATTCACTGATACTGAGTTTACTTGAGTTGCAATTTAGAATTTCCTATTGTTTCTCCTCAGGTTTAGCTGACAGATTTGAAGAATACCCTAAGCTAAGGGAGCTCATCAGGCTAAAGGATGAGTTAATAGCTAAGTCTAACACTCCTCCTATGTAAGTGTTTATTCAGTCACTGTTCGCTCTCAACTCAGGGTTAAAGTATCGATGTGTCGTAACTTTTCTTTTTAAAAGAAATTCAGTGCCTCTATAAGATTAACATACTTTATTACTCTATTCTTTAATAAAATATATTAGTTTGAAACTCTGGTGCTAAATACGCAGTGGGTTCTCATTTAATTTTTTTTTTTCAGCTTTTCAGGTAATTTGCTTGAAGCACCTCTAAATATTTTTGTCTTCTTAAAAAATCATTCATGTTTATTGTATTCTTGATGCTTTGCTTAAAATACCTTTAAGTGACTTTTTCCTTACAATCACATTTGTTTATTGGAAAAAGTTTAGAAAACTTAAAGGATAAAGGATAAAAATTAATTATAACATAGCATCCTGAGATACTATTCTGAACAATTTATAATATTGTAATTCATTTTAATCTTTGCTGAACAGAATGTTTTCCTCAGAAATGTGTATAAAATCTTTGGAATTGGAGAATGTTTCATATTTAGCTTTCAGTGTTTTATACATTTAACAATTTGATAAAATATATCCTGTAAGTCATTAGAAGAACCACAGAAAGTCGCAGTACGTGGGGAAGTTTGAGTATACTATAGTATTTATTCTGTTTAAAAATTCTCTTATATGCAGAATATTTTAGATTTAAAATAATAATTTCATACTCTGTGAAAATAACTGCAGTAATGGCTAGTAGTAATTTATATTAGGTAGTGTGAAAAGTCTATTAATATATACATTTTTACTAATGAACAAACTAATAAAAGTTATGTCAATATTTAGGTACTGCTTTTTAGAAGGAGGAATTTAAAACTTACAGTGAAATGGTTTTTCTTACATAACTAAACAGTTGAGGAAAAAAGTAATGTGGTACTCCTTGGAAAGTTCAGGTGACAGTGGAAAGGCGTTCAGAAACTCACATCTGAGTGTGAATTTTCAGTGTAAAGATGAGAAGAATTTATTGTAGATGTGCATGGGGAGTAGGTTGATTTTTATTTTATAGTGTAATTATGTCCATGTCTTAGCAAGAGCTCTGGTAGGTAGGTGGTTTAATGTCTATACTAAAGAAGGAAGACCTTCCATAAAAAATCATTTAGTATTAATAATTAGCTCATGATCATTTTATAAATAATTTTTGGTAATATTTAATCTGGGAGGCATTTGAAAACTTTTTACTCATTTTATGGTTTAATCCAATAGGTATTTACAAGCAGATATAGAAGCCTTTGACATCAGAGAACTAACACCCAAATTTGACGTGATTCTTCTGGAACCCCCTTTGGAAGAGTATTACAGAGAGACCGGCATCACTGCTAATGAAAAGTGCTGGACGTGGGATGATGTAGGATGGAGCTTTCTACGTTGTCATGAATTAGTTATTTTTCAGATAAATATGCATTTATTTGATCAGAAAGTGAGATTGTAAATATCCCTACTTTTGTAGGAATTACAAATATAGATTTATAGTGTATATTGCTAGAGGTCCAAAGTACAAGGTACATTAACAAATATTACATTATCTTTAATTCGATTTTTCTTTCTGAGGCAAAAATTGAGCAAGTGGTCAGTGAACAGGCTGTAGAAAACTCACAATTCCAGTCTCAGAGTCCTTGGATATGTGGCTAGAAAAGTCTCAAAGCAGACAAAATAATTATAACTCATTTTGCACTTGATTGGTATCAGTAAACATCTGAGTGTTTGTGTGTGAGTGTATAAAAAAAAAATCATTATTTCTACTCTTTAAAGAACTTATAGGCCAGATATGGTGGCTTATAGCTGTAATCCTAGTACTCTGAGAGGCCAAGGTGGGAAGGTCGCTTGAGGTCAGGAGTTCAAGATCAGCCTGAGCAAGTGTGAGACCCCATCTTTACCAAAAATAGAAAAAATTAGGCGGGCATAGTGGTGCCTGCACCTGTAGTCCCAGCTACTCGGGAGGCTGAGGCAGGAGAATCGCTTGAGCCCAGGAGTTTGAGGTTGGGGTGAGTTGAGATGACGCCACAGCACTCTAGCCCGGGCAACAGAGCGAGACTCTGTCTCAAAGGAAAACAAAAGAACTTATAGTATAGTATAGTATGGGTAAAAAGGAGATATGAACACATAATTTCAGTACCATATAATTGTTGTGATAAAGTTATATTTCCTTTTTTTTTTTTTTTTTTTTTTTTTGAGACAGAGTCTCGCTCTGTTGCCCAGGCTAGAGTGAGTGCCGTGGCGTCAGCCTAGCTCACAGCAACCTCAAACTCCTGGGCTCAAGCAATCCTGCTGCCTCAGCCTCCCGAGTAGCTGGGACTACAGGCATGCGCCACCATGCCCGGCTAATTTTTTCTATATATATTTTTAGTTGGCCAGATAATTTCTTTCTATTTTTTAGTAGAGACGGGGTCTCACTCTTGCTCAGGCTGGTCTCGAACTCCTGAGCTCCAGTGATCCGCCCGCCTCGGCCTCCCAGAGTGCTAGGATTACAGGCGTGAGCCACCGCGCCCGGCCATAAAGTTATATTTTCCTAAATAAAATTAAGCAAGCTGATAATTTGAGTTAGTTACATGAAATATCTGTTTTACTCATCAGTAACAAATTTATTGAGTACCGCTCTGTTCTGGACAACGTGCTGGGAACTGGAGAGCCAAAGATTAACAAGACTTACACAGTTTAATGGGCCATACATTGGCCTGAACCGATAATTATATTATAATTTTGTTGGTTAGTGATGGAGGACCGTGTGGGATGGTATAAGGACAGCTGACCAAGCCTGGGACGATGGGACGTATGAACATAGGGTGGCTGACACCTGAGCAAAATAAATAGATTAGCTGGCATTGGCCAGGTGAGGCAAGGTGTGGCATGGGGATTCCAGGCGGAGGGACTGGCAGGAACAGAAGGGCTGGGAGCAAACACGGTATCGGGTCTGTGGGGGTGGAGGCTGGGTGTGGGTTGGTCTGTGGGGGGGAGGCTGGGTGTAGGTTGGTCTGTGGGGGGGAGGCTGGGTGTAGGTTGGTCTGTGGGGGGGAGGCTGGATGTAGGTTGGTCTGTGGGGGGGAGGCTGGGTGTAGGTTGGTCTGTGGGGGGGAGGCTGGGTGTAGGTTGGTCTAGGGGGGGAGGCTGGGTGTAGGTTGGTCTGGGGGGGGGAGGCTGGGTGTAGGTTGGTCTGGGGGGGGAGGCTGGGTGTAGGTTGGTCTGTGGGGGGGAGGCTGGATGTAGGTTGGTCTGTGGGGGGGAGGCTGGCTGTAGGTTGGTCTGTGGGGGGGAGGCTGGGTGTAGGTTGGTCTAGGGGGGGAGGCTGGGTGTAGGTTGGTCTGGGGGGGGAGGCTGGGTGTAGGTTGGTCTGGGGGGGGAGGCTGGGTGTAGGTTGGTCTGGGGGGGGGAGGCTGGGTGTAGGTTGGTCTGTGGGGGGGAGGCTGGGTGTAGGTTGGTCTGTGGGGGGGAGGCTGGGTGTAGGTTGGTCTGTGGGGGGGAGGCTGGGTGTAGGTTGGTCTGTGGGGGGGGAGGCTGGGTGTAGGTTGGTCTGTGGGGGGGAGGCTGGGTGTAGGTTGGTCTGTGGGGGGGAGGCTGGATGTAGGTTGGTCTGGGGGGGAGGCTGGATGTAGGTTGGTCTGGGGGGGAGGCTGGGTATAGGTTGGTCTGGGGGGAGAGGCTGGGTGTAGGTTGGTCTGTGGGGGAGGCTGGGTGTAGGTTGGTCTGTGGGGGAGGCTGGGTGTAGGTTGGTCTGTGGGGGAGGCTGGGTGTAGGTTGGTCTGTGGGGGGGAGGCTGGGTGTAGGTTGGTCTGTGGGGGGGAGGCTGGGTGTAGGTTGGTCTGTGGGGGGGAGGCTGGGTGTAGGTTGGTCTGTGGGGGGGAGGCTGGATGTAGGTTGGTCTGGGGGGGGAGGCTGGGTGTAGGTTGGTCTGGGGGGGGAGGCTGGGTGTAGGTTGGTCTGTGGGGGAGGCTGGGTGTAGGTTGGTCTGTGGGGGGGAGGCTGGATGTAGGTTGGTCTGGGGGGGGAGGCTGGGTGTAGGTTGGTCTGGGGGGGGAGGCTGGATGTAGGTTGGTCTGTGGGGGAGGCTGGGTGTAGGTTGGTCTGTGGGGGAGGCTGGGTGTAGGTTGGTCTGTGGGGGGAGGCTGGATGTAGGTTGGTCTGTGGGGGAGGCTGGGTGTAGGTTGGTCTGTGGGGGAGGCTGGGTGTAGGTTGGTCTGTGGGGGAGGCTGGGTGTAGGTTGGTCTGGGGGGGGAGGCTGGATGTAGGTTGGTCTGTGGGGGAGGCTGGGTGTAGGTTGGTCTGTGGGGGAGGCTGGGTGTAGGTTGGTCTGTGGGGGGGAGGCTCGGTGTAGGTTGGTCTGGGGGGGGAGGCTGGGTGTAGGTTGGTCTGTGGGGGGGGGAGGCTGGGTGTAGGTTGGCCTGTGGGGGGGAGGCTGGATGTAGGTTGGTCTGGGGGGGGAGGCTGGGTGTAGGTTGGTCTGGGGGGGAGGCTGGGTGTAGGTTGGTCTGTGGGGGGGGAGGCTGGGTGTAGGTTGGCCTGTGGGGGGGAGGCTGGGTGTAGGTTGGTCTGTGGGGGGGAGGCTGGGTGTAGGTTGGCTTGTGGGGGGGAGGCTGGGTGTAGGTTGGTCTAGGGGGGGAGGCTGGGTGTAGGTTGGTCTAGGAGGGGAGGCTGGGTGTAGGTTGGTCTGTGGGGGGGAGGCTGGGTGTAGGTTGGTCTAGGGGGGGAGGCTGGATGTAGGTTGGTCGGTGGGGGGGAGGCTGGGTGTAGGTTGGTCTAGGGGGGGAGGCTGGATGTAGGTTGGCCTGTGGGGGGGAGGCTGGGTGTAGGTTGGTCTAGGGGGGGAGGCTGGATGTAGGTTGGTCGGTGGGGGGGAGGCTGGGTGTAGGTTGGTCGGTGGGGGGGAGGCTGTACGTAGGTTAGTTTGTTAAGATGCAGGTGGGGACTATCTTGAGAAGGTGTGTCAGGAGCCTGGACTTCTATTCTGAGGACATTCAGTAGTCTTTGAGGGGTTTTAACTAGTTTAGTAAAATGGTCAGATTGGTGTGTGGAGACTGGCCTAGAGGGAAAGAATTCTGGAGAAAGAGCAGTTAGAAGACTCTTGCAGTAACCTAGTTGTGAGGTGGAGGGACCCCGAATTAGGGTGACAGTAGGAATAGAAGGAAGGCGGTAAATTCGGTCATGTGTAGGAGACACATTTGGTAGGACTGAGTGAGCGGGATGAGGGGAGGAGTTAAGGGTAACTCACGGTTTCTGTCTTGAGTTAAATGGATCGAGTTACTCCAACTGAGAGAGTGAATTTAAGAAGAGGAGCAGGAATAGAGGGATTAGATATTGAACAAGATGATTTTTAGGTGTATGGGAGACATTCAAGTGGAAGAGGTAAGAGGACTATAAAACTCAAAGGGCAAGCAGATCTGGTGTCAAAATACAGATTTTAGTGGATTAATTACCACATTAAACACACGGGAACAGACAAGTCTGTCCTGGGATTGTGTCTCAAATTAAGATAAAATATGGACTGACAGTAAATCCTGGGGAAACATATAGATTTAAGTGCACATGTAAAAGAAATGTAAAAAAACAAAATGGATCAGAGGTGACTGAGGAGAACCAGGAGAGTATGAATGTCATGGAAACCAAGGAAACGGGGAATTTCAAGGAGAGAGTAGTCGGGAGCACCCTGACTTCCAGAGGAGAGGAAGGGTGAAGAAAGGGAAACTGTGACACTGATGTTTCCTAGGAAACCGCTTTGAGTCCTCGCTTATGACTTTCTGCACCAATGGTAGTTACTATTCTTAGTAATACTTATTTTTCAAGATTTACCTCCAGTTTTTCCTCCTTGAAGCTTTTCCTGTTAGCTTTAATAATCCTAGAACTTCTATTTACTTTTTTATGGATCTTACATAACTTAAAAAAAATTTTCACCTCCCCTATTTATAACTGTTATCTGTGCTTATTGTTGAAAAATGAGAAATGTATACAGAATATAGTGTTCTTAAATTTTAAGATTAAAGACTTAACGTTCTTGATATTAATTGCAGAGAAGTTTTCTAGACAGGCTGTACAAATTTACATTCCTTCCAGCAGTGTTTAAAAATGTTTAGTTTACCCTATCCTCACAAAATTGAGTATTAACAATAGTCATTTTTGTCTGGTTAAAAGAAAGGAAAATTTAAACAATGGATCTTATTAAGTCTGTAGTTAATTGTTAGGTTGAACCTTGTTTTCTCTAGCCAACCTGAGGTTAGGTCAGTAAAGACACAGAGCTTCAATTATATATGACAAACTAATAGAGTTTTTGAAATAAGGAAATTACATTTTATGTGCAAATTCTTGAATACAGTTTATTTTCACTGAACTTCAGCTCTGACTGGCATATTGAAAAATATTATACATGGCCGGGCGCGGTGGCTCACGCCTGTAATCCTAGCACTCTGGGAGGCCGAGGCGGGTAGATCGCTCAAGGTCAGGAGTTCGAGACCAGCCTGAGCAAGAGCGAGACCCCGTCTCTACTAAAATAGAAAGAAATTATATGGACAACTAAAAATATATATGGAAAAATTAGCCGGGCATAGTGGCACATGCCTGTAGTCCCAGCTACTCGGGAGGCTGAGGCAGGAGGATTGCTTGAGCCCAGGAGTTTGAGGTTGCTGTGAGCTAGGCTGACGCCACGGCACTCACTCTAGCCTGGGCAACAAAGTGAGACTCTGTCTCAAAAAAAAAAAAAAAGAAAAAAAGAAAAATATTATACAGTCCCAGAGCCCTAAGCTCTTACCGTTTGTGTGATATCCTAAAGAACATACCAGTAGTTAATGTAATAAATAAAATGTAAATAAGAAATGTGGGTTTCATAAGTATTCTTTTCCACATTAGAGAGTCAGTAGTGGTTAATGTGTTTTAGTTAAGGACATAAGCACTTATTTAGAATACCAACGCTTAGCTTTTAGAATGACAGTGTCAAAAGAGAATACTTCATTATTTTTTTTGGCATTTCAGACTTAGTTATCATAAGGAAATATGTATATTGATTTATTGAAAACTGTTCTGTAGATCCTGGAAACCACAGTCTTCCCCAAACATTTATTATATTTCATTTTAATTTTACCCCTAACCTTGGACTTCTCTCCATTCTTTTTTGATAACATTGCTGTAGAATCTCTCTCAAGTTCCATCTGTAAGATTCCATAATTCTATGAATATGGTTTCCTATAAGCTCTTTCCATATAAAGGCAAGTGTATTTATGTATGTATGTGTATAAAATAATAAAGCAGCAGTAGAACAAGCAATTTTAAATAAATTTTATTTTCCATTATATTTCCTAATGGAAATCAGTACATTTAGAGAACACATCTACTGAGAATCCTGATAAATTCCAGTGGTGGTTCTTTCGGATTCAGGATAAAAGGGAAACAAATGACTCTTATGCAATATTGTTTCTGTGTCTTCCAGATCATGAAGTTAGAGATTGACGAGATCGCAGCGCCGCGGTCCTTTATTTTTCTCTGGTGCGGTTCTGGGGAGGGCTTGGACCTCGGAAGAGTGGTAAGCTGCTGTTTAAGTGGAATTTTAAGTTCATAAGAAAAAAAAGTAGTAACATTTTGCATAAGAAGTTGGAAGATTGTTATTTTGTCTTCTCTTTCTTGAATAGTTTCTAAAATGTTCAGAAGGAAGAAATGTTGGGAAAAGAGTGTAAGAGAGACAGGACCCCTAAGTCAGCTAACTAGCATTGGGATGAATGTGGCCCTTTCAAAATATAATTTATTACAACTGCAGGAAGAAAACAGTTTAGAGATTTGGAACTCCCAATGAGCTTAAAAATGAGCTGCTTGTGTCACTTACTGCTCTTTATGAGTAGCTAAAAAGTGTTATTCTGAATAGCATGGACACCTGAATTCCAAATGGAAGTCAAATCAAATTGGAAAAGTAACATGGCGTATGGAACATGTAGTTTGATTGCATGAATGAGAGTAAGAAGTTATCACACCCAAACTTATTTTAGGTATCTTATATTGAATTGTATTTCAGAGCTTTTCTTTTTTTTTTTTTATTGGAATATTTTGTGAAAAGGAAACAAAATAACATGCTGTTTTAACCAAGAATAATAAGAGTATTATGCGTAGGTATCAAGAGTCTTCAGTTTTGGTTTCAATTCAGCTACAATTCAACTGTGAGACTGGGCGAAAAGGTACTTAATCTTGTGGGTCTCAGGTTCCTCATGTGTTATTGGACAGTACTTTACATCTTTATGACATATTACTTGTTACACAGCAAGTGAGCTCATTTAATCGTGCTCATTGGGGTAGGTGTTCATTTGACAGGTGAAAAATTTAAGGGTTATGTGAGTAAGCAGGATTATATTGAGATAAAATTGTATCCAAATTCTGAAATTCTACCGTTACTTTATATCTTTTATAAAAATAGCGAGTTTGAGGCTGTTGGGTTACATCATTGCTTCTGTCATTTATTAACTTCAAGGGTAAGACTGTGACTGTGTTTTAATTGGGTATCCCCATTTTTTTTGGTGGTGGTTCCCCAAGATGCAATGGAAAAGCAAGAGAGAAAGAAACACACTGTATGTGTTAATAGGTATATTGGTATTTACCTTTTTGGGCTCTAACGTCTGACTTTGGTCTTTCCTCCCACCACCTGAATTAGGTTGAAAATAATCAGGAGGTTTTTATCTTACTTGTTTATATAGCAGTTTAATTAGTGAAGGCAGAGTTTGGCCAAAAATGCTTATAAAAATAATTCAGCATGAGGAATACTCTTGAGCTTTTGACAAATTAGTAGATTAGAGGATGTAGGATTTAGGCCATTGTTAATGGCCTGATGTTAATGTTAGTGAACATTAATGTTTAATGAACACCCTGTGCTAAACAAATATTTAGTGACAGGAATAGATATTGGTCTTGATCTTTGAGATTTTAAAATTAAAATCTTAAGTTTTCATTTTGAGGTATATCTCACTTTACATGATAAGCATTCCTGAAAAGTGTATATATGTTTTATGTTCCAATATGTCTTTATTTATTTATTTATTTTTTTGTGGTTGAAATTTATTTTATTTATTTATTTATTTATTTTTTTATTTCATCTGATTGTTATGGGGGATGCAGAATTGCAGGTTACATACGTTGCCCATGTACCGCCTTTCCCCCCAAGTCAGAGCTCCAGGCATGTCCGTTCCCTAGGTAGTGCACATATACCAATGTGTCTTTATATGTACTTGATCAGAGTACTAATAATATTGAACTGTACAATTTACTTACTTTCCCCTAGTTTACTCTTAAGTTGACTTTGGGGTAGGAACTGTGTCTTGTTCATGTTTTTATTCCTAGCACCAAGCCAGTACCTGCGGATGTTAGGCCGTCAAAATGCCACTGAGCAATGGGTTAGGTAGTTGTTGTATGTTTATGTATAACAGGTTCTAGAACACTAAAATTCACATCGCTACTTTCTAGATTTTATAAAATGAAAGTATAATATTACCCAATAAGATATACGTAATAATTTAAGTCAGAACTTTTTGTAGTTGTTAGTATTAAATATAGAAATACAATTTTAAAGAACTGTCATTTGAAAAGAAGTTATCAGTGAGAAAATTTTCAACAGTGTTTAGCTTCGCCAGAGGATAGAAAATTGAGGTGGCAGGAATCAAATTATCTTTTGGACTATTTTGTGATAACAGGGTCTGAGTGTTTTCTTGTAATTTAAAACCCAGTATCTATTGATGACAATGAAAGGTAGTAGTCAAGAAGTGAGATATTGTGTAATCCTTTCTGTTTTTATATTTAGCAGTATAAATTATATTAATATCCAAAAGATATATATGTATTCTGTATTATGGCTGTGTATTTGTAGACTGGCATTTCTTTTCTTCTATCTTACGCTAAAACAAAATTACCTTGACACTTTGGAATTTAGTGTCTCAAACGTCTAGCAAGTTTTTTAATGCTGTTTGGTTATTTTAAGTATTGTTTATTTCTTTAAGGATTTCTTTTCTTAATTCTTTTATGTCTAGTGTTTACGAAAGTGGGGTTACAGAAGATGTGAAGACATTTGTTGGATTAAAACCAATAAAAACAATCCTGGGAAGACTAAGACTTTAGATCCAAAGGCTGTCTTTCAGAGAACAAAGGTATTACCTGTATTGGTTTTTTTTTTTTTTTTTTAATTTTCATTATTTTCTGTCAAGCTTTTCCAAATCACTATATCTGTTTAATTAATTTTGGTGGGAAGGTCCTTTTCTTAGACCTGTGAAAATAGCATTGAGCATTATAGGAATACATCCAAGTTAATTTTAAAATATTTTAGCCACTATCTTAGATCAGCCCCATTGTGCTGGAGAGAGGAGTGTATATATATTCCTGTATGTCCTCAACTGCCATATTTCTAAGTTAGATGTGGGCTTTTGATACCTCTGACCCCTTCCAGGCTCAGAAAGAAGATGCCAGCAAGACTCATTGCTGGCTGGCTTAGAGACATATTTCTCTCTTCTTCCCTTCTTTTTCCTATATGAGAACCCCTGAGAACGTTTGCTTCGTATGACTCTGCCCTGCTAGTCTCAGGTTTTAACAGTTTTTATTCTTTGCTCTTTAGGGCGCTGTTGGTGGGAAGGTCTTTCTTATTAAATCTTTCTTGAACTGGCATCATGCCTATGTAATGAAGCTTCCGTACAATTCCAAAAGGACGGTGTTTGTAGCGCTTCTGGGCTAGTGAACCTGTGGAGGTGCTGGGAGGGTGGTCTGCCCGCAGAGGGCGTAGAACCCCCCTGCGTCTTCCCCCTCGCCTTCCCCGACCCCTTCTCTCCTAGAGAGATGCCCTGTGCATCTCTTCTGTCTGGCTCTTCCTGAGTTGGATCCTTTTGTAATAGACAGGTAGTAAGTAAAGTGCTTTCCTGAATTCCACGAGCTGCTCTAGCAAATGATCCAACCCGAGGAGAGGGTCGTGGGAACCTCTGATTTATGGCCTGTCAGTCAGAATCACGAGTGACAGCATAGACTTGTGACTGATGTCTGCAGTGAGGGACAGCGTGACGTGACCAAGCTCTGGACCTGCGCACGGGGTCTGCGCTGCCTAGATCGGTAGTGTCGGAATCGAATGGAATCACAGTGTTGGGGCAGCAGTGGGCAAACTCACCCACATCTGACGTCAGAAACGAAGTGTTCTGAAGTATTGAGTGGTGTGAAAATACAGGAGAAAACTGTTTTTCTTATTTACGTGGCAATCGTTACTCACCCAGAGACCTAGGTTATCACCATGTTTTTGCCCGTAGACCTGTGTATCAAAGAGTTGGAGCAATGAGGATTGTTTTGGAATTAAGGACTTAAAGTATTAAATGTTATGAAATGTGACTGTTGATGAAAAGAGATAATTGGTCTGTTCTCGTTACTTAGGAACACTGCCTCATGGGCATCAAAGGGACTGTGAAGCGTAGCACCGACGGGGACTTCATTCACGCCAACGTGGACATTGACTTAATTATCACAGAAGAGCCTGAGATTGGCAATATAGAAAAACCTGTAGAAATCTTCCATATAATCGAGCATTTTTGTCTTGGGAGAAGACGCCTTCACCTGTTTGGAAGAGACAGTACCATTAGACCAGGTAGGACCTCCCCTCCTGATTCCTGGGGACACGGGTGTCAGGAAGCAGGACACACTGCAGCGTAAAATAAAATTGTTATATATTTGAGTCTTGATTCTTTTATTTTCTTTTTCTTTTTTTTTTTTTGCTGTACTTCAAATATGAGCAGTTTTAGGTTCACAGCAAAATTGGGAGGAAGGAACAGAGATTTCCCCTGTAGCCCTGTGCCCACCCACGCACAGCCCCCGTCTGTATCCGTCTCCCCTTCCGTGACGGGACGTTTGTTACGGTTGATGAACCAGCGCTGACACGGCGTCATCACCCAGCGTCTGGAGTTTACGTTAGGACTCAGTCTTGGTGTCGTACAGTCTCTGAATTTAGACCAATGTAAAATGACATGTTTCCACCGTCATGGTATCGTTCTAAGTAGTTTCACTGCCCTGAAAATCCGCTGTGCTTCACTTACCTGTCCCTTCCTCCCCTCACCCCACCCCCCACCCCCCACAATCACTCCATCTTTTTGCTGACTCCCTGACGTTCCCTTTTCCAGACTGTCCTATAGTTGGAGTCACACAATAGGTAGCCTTTTCAGATTGACTTCTTTCATTTAATAATACGCATTTAAGGGTCCTTCCTGTCTTTTCCTGGCTCGATAGCTCGTTTCTTTTCAGCGCTGAATAGTATCTACCACGTTTTAGAATGTTTTCCTAGTAGAATATTTTTTCATTTTATGGCATTTTATATGATGCACCTAATATTCTAAGAAATAACCTTGAGGATGATGGGGCAGAGATATCGTATACCTAATTTTACATATAAAGAACTAATTCTTAGAGATTATTTGGGCTGTTCCGAGGATCTCGTGTCTCGGGTAACACTCGAGAGCCATATCTCCAGGGTCCTTCCCAGAGGACATGTCAGTTGTAAGAATCACGACACCCCAGGAATTCCAAAGCGTGGTGTCTCTATTGGGTATTTATCATTTGTAGTTCCTCATGTTCCAGATACAGTTTAATCAATCAGAAAATATCCTTATTATAAGCAAAGTTATCTAGCAATGTAATTGACAAAAATACCTTTTTACCTATAGAAGGATAACATGCAATGGAAATTCTGAGAAAAGAGAAATGATTTTACATTTCATGTAAAAAGTATATTTGAATTGGATGCTGAAGGGTGAGGTTTTTAACAGGTTGGCTGGATAGAAAAGAAAAAAATACGGGCACAAAAGTAGAGGTTAGTAGGAAGCAGCCACTGTAGTAGTTCGTTGTTTTACCTAAACGAAGGTTCATGGAAAGCATTAAGGAGGGATGTGATTGGAAAGTTAGTTCAAGATCGTAGAGTCCATACTTAGGAATCTGGGCTTTGTGTAAAGCCCTAGAATGTTCTTGAGCAGGGAAGTGACGTCTTAAGCTTCGCTTTAGACTTTTCACTTTTAGAGGGAAGAGAAACTCGAGGTTGGGAGATCATGACGGCGTATATGTGTGTCTGTCACATGTGTGTGGTGTGGTCGGGGCTGGCCTGGTAGAACAGTAAGGGTCTAAGTGTGAGGGTGGCGGGAGAAATGGAAAGATGGGGACGATGAGGGACAACGTGGCCGTGGTTGAGTTTCTAGGACTTACCAGCTGAGAATATTTTGTGGTTGGGAAGAATAGAGCAAAAGTGCGTTCCAAGATTTTCACTAGAAAACGATGGTACCATTTCCATAAGTAGGAAGATTATATATAATTTAATAAATTTTCCCTGGGCCCAAGCTCAGTGTAATGAGTGGATAATATTTTTTTCTAAGTACTTTGCTCACAAAAGATACTAAGAGAACATGGATGGGGGACAGTGAGGAGGACATACTACAAACGTTACAATCTAGGAGGAGAAATAAGAGACGTACGTACACGTGACATCTTTAAAACATGACGGAGAGTAAGTGCCGTGCGTTCTGCAAAAGAGATCAGCGTTGGCTGAGCGACGGGGACGTCTCTAAGGGCGCATTGGGGATTTGCACGAGTCCTGCAGGATCTAAGATAAGAGAGACTCGCAAATAAAAAGGATCATCTCTTTCCCTGCGTTTCAGGCTGGCTCACGGTGGGACCCACGCTGACGAACAGCAACTACAACGCGGAGACGTACGCGTCCTACTTCAGCGCCCCGAACTCCTACTTGACGGGGTGCACGGAGGAGATCGAGAGGCTGCGCCCCAAATCCCCGCCTCCCAAGTCCAAATCCGACCGCGGAGGCGGAGCCCCCAGAGGCGGGGGCAGAGGTGGGACTTCTGCCGGCCGCGGCCGGGAACGAAATCGGTCTAACTTCCGCGGGGAGAGGGGCGGCTTCCGAGGGGGCCGCGGCGGGGCGCACAGAGGGGGCTTCCCGCCTCGGTAGTGTTTGCGGACGCCGATCCTGTCCGTGCCCCTCTGACCCGTATTGTAGTTCGCGGCGCAGGTGGGAGCCTGGCCGGAGAGCGCGGTTCGAGCTGGCGCCTCTGCCTTGGTTTCTCCGAACTGCGGGAGGGTCTCAGTCAGCCTCCCTGGCACTTGTCACACGCACTGCCTGGTTTTGTTCGGGATAAACGAGCAATTCCTTCCGCCTTTTGTCATGTGCACGAGCACAACGGAACACAAGTCACTTCGTCTTCAGAGACTGAACCTGCTCTGATGGATTCCGACCAAGTACAAAGGTTTTGCTCTTTGGAAGTGGTTGAACAGTGAGAAGGATGGATCCGTGGGGTCCTGCGGGTGCCCAGAGGATTGGTGACGCCCACCCCGCCACTGTGGCCGTAGCAGGTGGGCCTGGGACAGGTGGTCATTAGCGAGTGGCCTGTGCCAGACCTCGGGGAGGTAGAGGAATGGAAGGCAAAAGGGGGGCTTGCGTCCCCCCCCATAAGGACGAGTCTGTCCCTCCCTCTCCCTCCTGACGGGGACAGCCGGGCAGGAGCTGCAGGGCGGGTGTCACTGGGCAGGGGTCCCAGGAGCTGGTGGTTGGAAAAAGAATTTCTTACAGGCGGCTGTTCCGGTCCAGTCACTCCCCCCAGAAAAACCCTCTGTAAACCCACCGCTCTCCCCTTCCTGGGGTGGACGGTTTTTGCCACCTCCAGCCCTCTGCGCCCAGACGCTCAAATAAACTGCATTTTGCTAACCCTGAGGCTTCGTGTGTCTCCCTCTCGGCTCCGGAATCACAGTGATGAGCTGCCGTCAGGGTTTTAGCATTTTTCTGAATGAAACAATAAAAAGAGGTAGGCTGCTTTTCAAAATCTTAAATGTGTAGCTACATAGGACTTCGAGTCATGTTTCCTAAGAAGCAAATGAGGACACATGTCCAAGTGCTAGAACTCTGGTGTGGATGTGAACTTGGATTGATCTTCAAAGGGATTTCCTGTTCCTTAGCAAAATAAAGTAACAGGCAACAGCAGAGACACCTGGTCTGAACATTTCGGGGAGTAAAGTACTTGGGGATGAGGAAGTGACGTACACGTTTAAACCTGTTACGGAGAAAACTTAAATGTAAAACAGATCGTAGAAAACCCGCAACTTAAGAATACAGCTTGGAGATTGAGCTGCAGTTGCCTTTTATTAAAACCATGTGGTGTGTTGTTTATTTTTAAGGAGCTGGTTGTGCAGATGAGTTAGTTATATAAGCCTTTGTTGTCATTTCTCTTTATACTGTAATTCATGTATTAAATGAATTTGATGAATGAAATCATACCTTAATGAGTACTTTTTTTTTTTTATCATGTTACAGGCTTTCTAAGGAAACTTTAAACCTTTGAAGTTTGCGAATCTGTTTTCTGTAAATGGAATTACTCTTGTTACCAAATGAAAAGACTGACCTAACATCAAACTCTTCTTTTGGTCTTTGGTGCATTTTAGTGACCATCTTGTGCTCACGTTACACCCACGAGGAGGTTCTGTTACATCCACTGAAGACTTGGTTTGAAGATGAGGATCGAATAATAGAAAAAGGCTTGAGATCTTTAAAAGCCGGATGCATTAACTTGCTCAATCTTTTAGTACTTTCTAGTGCAGACAGCACGTGACTAACTCCTTTCTTAATGTAGATACTATGTATCATAGTTTTTTGCTGAAATCACGGTATGTTTTCAACTTCAGTAAAATTATACATTATCTAGAATTGGAACTGTGTATATCGGAGTTTTAATTCTAGATAATTCTAGAGAATGAAGCCAAGACAGAGAGAAAGTCCAGTTGCCCGCTTGTGATTGTCCTTGGACGTGGCCCTGCCCTACACGCAGGACTCTGTGTTGCGTTCCATCCTGCCCAGTGAGGACACTCATTCCGGTGCTCACCTGGCGTGTCATCTTCCCGCGGAAGACGGGGCCGGCTTCCGGGTGGGTTCAGAGCTAAGGGGACCCGTAGCCCACTGCGTTTAGAGAAGAGCAGATACAAAAAGAGCAGGTGGGAGAATGCGAACCGAAAATGTATCCCTTTGACAATGAATTGTGGCAACAGAACAGAAACTAGTTATTTAAGGACTTTGAAATAACCAGTTCTGCTGGCTTTCACTTTCAGCAACGGCCGAGGCGCTGCTCACCGTGGGAGGACGTCTGTTCACTCGAAGGTTCCCGTGAAGGTTCCCGTGAGAGTCCGTTGCTCTGAGCTCTGGGTTTGATCCTCTTTCTGCGCACATGCCTGACATTTTCACAGAGTTCCGTGCAAATAAATGTTCGGTTGCTTCACTTACCGATTCCTTATCGGGGATAGAAGCTAGTGAGTGCGGAGTAACCCCGCACGTTTCGGTTAGAAGTTCTGAGATCAGCAGGCCCGAGTTTACACGGAGCACCCGGTGTGCCGGGCCCACAGCGGGGGGCCGCTCTCCCCGGCCTCCCGCCTTCCCGAGGGGGCCAGTCCTCCACCTCGGAGAAGGCAGGCAGGCGGCGGTGATGTCAGCCAGCAGATTTGGGGGCGGGGGTATCCCCAAATGCCCACACACAGCTGAGCCAGACTAGACCGAGGAATTGTGGCGATGTCACAGTGTAGAGTCACCGGGAAACAGGCAGTGTGAGAGGTCAAGGTGTCCAAGTGGGAAGTGGGACCCGAGCATGGCGCCCGGCGTGACAGCCGGGTCGCAGACGCAGGGCCAGAGGGATCAGTGTGGCAGCAGCCCTGATGCTCTGGTGACAGCAGAGCCACCTGTGAGCCCTGAGCTCGCGGCTCCCTGGTCCTCGTCCGGGTCGGCGTGAGGCCGCCGTGCACTTAAGCCAGTGGAGCGGGGCGGTGGGGGCCGGGCGGCTACAGTGCGCACCCGTGTGTCACGCCTGTTTCCAGGAGTTACTCCTTTTCAAGGCTTTTAAAATACTTCTTATCCATCTTAACTGCTAAATTATATCCTTCAGTTATATTAAAACTTGTGCTGTTACATCCTAAATTTAGAATATAAGATGTAGTCTTTGAAGTATAGTTTCAGACTTTACTAATTTGTTTAATAAAATTTTTATTACTGTGACCAAACGAAGGCTCCGTTGGGACTGTAGATTCTAAACAGTAGCCTTTGATCTGAAATTATCTCATTTTTGTCATCTATTAGAAACCGTGGCTTGTAAGAAAGGCCTTTCTTAGAACAATCCTGTAATCCTGGGGTAGGACTTTTAACATTATCTTGTCTTTAATGTTTGGTGCCGGGGACCGAACTTTTAGCTGACGTCTCAAGTATATGTGGTCAGTTTTGAAGCTCTAAATCTAGAACTTCCCAAAGGGTTAGAGCGTTGGCCAAGCACACGGCGCCCATGGCAGACTCTGAGGCCTCCTTCACCCGCTCAGGTCAGACCTGCCAGCCGCAATGCACAGAGAAAAACCACCTCATTTAATTTGGACACCTTTTTCCAGTAAACTCCTGCTCCAGTGTTGGATAAAATATGAAAATGACCAGTTTGGGTCTCTCACTGGAAGTGCTAATGAACAGTGAAAATCAGGGAAGTCAGGTTTTTCCAAAAGTAACTCTCAATAATTGAGAATCTAGAAGTCAACAATGGAAAAGGCGTGCAGGACCCAGGTGTATAATACGAATCAGTGAAGCAGGCCAAGAGTGTGTTGTGTTGTGGAATAATTGACTCTTTAAGGCACAGTGTTGATTGTTTGCGTATTGAACACGTGGAGATGGTTCTGGCCACTCATTTATTGCCTCCTGTCTGTCTCACCTGTTCCCTTTTCCCGCCGCGATGAGCTTTCTCGGCTCCGCCCCGCGGGAGGCGGAGCAGCCCGGCTGCATAGTCAAGGCCGCCGACCCCTGGCCTCAGACCACGGAGGCGCCAGGGACGGTGGGGACTGGAGTCCTCGTACCTGCTCAAGGTGGACGTCGCTTGTCAGAGCCAGCTAATTGTCACAGAGGGAGGAAGGTAAGTCCGAGATGTTCACGTGAAATTCCCCTAATTTGTACAGGTTGACAGTTAAACTAGCTTGTGACCTTTGCTTACATGTTGACTTTCATGAAATTAAACTTACTTAGAATTAATTTGGCTGGCTAAATACCCGTGTGCGGGTTTTAAATTCTGGCCTCTAAATGCTGTGGGACCAAATTCACTAAAAAGAGGAAAAAAGGTAACTCGGGGCAGGAAACCATCACCTGTAAAGCGTACTGTGTAGCACGTGAGGCTGAAAACGTGGACGAATACTTTGAAGTTGCGCACGGTGGTGGGACCGCAACTGTGTGTCCGTCCAGTGGGGGAAAGTGTAGAGACCTGGGCTTGTGCCTTCTAGAGACCCCTGCACCTGCGCCCATCTTTAGTTTACAGTTTGTAAGATCACAAGAGAATAACTACGTCATTATCCTGCCTATTGTGTGTGTGTTACTTTGTCTTTTTGAAAGCGGAGGACAAAATGGCAAAACTCAATTTTCGTTCAGATGTATCTAGTTTAGCAGTTTACGCTGGTTTAGTGATCAAGGTAATTGCTTAATGTCTTGTAGAACTGCCTGTCCCTTTATAGGTTTATGCGTTTCAAGACAACTTCTGGGTCGGTGCATACTTTAATTACAAAAAGGCTTTTGATGTAATAATATTGCCCGTCATTCAGGTGAGCTGCACAGCTAGAGGGATTATTTGGCCTCGTCCAAGAAGGTAGGCTTGTAGCCTGGTAAATAGAAGCTTAAGATTATAGCTGCTTTTTCTACTATTAAACATTATTGAGAAACAATTTAAAGGATATATGCATAAGAATATTTTACTTATAAAAATAATTTCAAAGCAAAATTTAGACAAATGTAAACACAAACGTCAGCTTGTCAGGCACTAGCTCCCCGAATCTTAGCTCCATACTCCTTCCTGAGATGGTTCTGACAAGACAGTGGACGGGGACGGCGTCAGCGCCTCTCTGGGGCCATTCTCGGTTGTCATTGCCTTTGTGTGTCCTGACTCAGACTGAAGACCTGCCTTTCCGTCGATGCCTGCCCGTGTCCACTCGTTTAGTCCTCAGCATGTCACCCTGCTGTTTGCAGGCCTGCGTAGGACTTGCTCAGTCTTCGTCATGACTTTATAAAGGCAGCTGTGTGCGCTCTCAGCCTCTATTATGTGGCATATAGTAAGTGCTCAATAAATCGTCCCTTCCTCCCTTGCTTGCTTAATAATTGGAAGTTATTCCCAGGAGATGTTTAATACCCTTTTCTTTCCGGTTCTTTTCCATTCTGTTGATGCTTTCTCTCTGCACAAGAGGACTGTGTTGATCTAACAGGGATTTTTTTCTCTCTCTCAAGAGAACATTATCTTTGAAGATGAGAAAAACAAAGTAATTTCTACTAAATTACCATTTATCAGAGGTCTTGAACAGAACCAACTTGTGCCAGTCTGACTCTTTCCTTGGGATATACGTTTTTAATTACTTTTATGCCAAACACAACCTACTCAAATAAGGAAAGTGATTTAACCGCACTTGGGTTACCTTGTTTAATGGTACCGTCAGTGGAAACAGTAGATCACATTTCTCTCGTGAATAGTAGGGACAGGAGATGGCTTGAGTTAGGAGGGGACAGGATGGTGGAAGACGGGTGTGGGTGGCACCCGGGAACCGGGAAATGGATGCTGGTCAGTAACAATGGCCCGAGGAGACACGGGCTCGCTGGGAACGAGCTGGGTGGCTCCAGTCCCCAGCCTAGACGTCCGTTTCCGAGCACAGGGTGGGAGCAGACAGCCCTGCAGGCCAGGGGACTGTCAGGGGCTTTGACATCATTCGTTAGTGTGGACCAATCATAGTGAAGCTTCCCTCCCAGTCCTTCGGGGTAGAGATGCAGATTCAGTTAGGTTGATTCTAAAAAACATGACTTTTTTTTTGCACACCAAAGTTTACTGTTGCAATTCATAGCTGCTTGAAACTTCCTAAATCGTAACTATAACAACCTTTTTGTCACATAGGCATGTCAGGTCTCTAACACATTGATTGGGTGACATTAATCTAACCCCCGTGGGACATCCTGGAACTGTTCCTCACACACTAATGATATGTGTTTAACCAGTTTTTCATGGACCCGATGAATACCTCAGCTCGAAATAAACTGATTGAAAGTCTGGTTCTATAAAAGGTCTTAAAATTGAACATTCTTACTGTAAAAGAGTTTTGTTTTTGTAACTGGCAACAGGATTTTTTTAAAAAAATCAAAATAGGCATTTCCTAAAGGTTGGTGTGTAACTCGTGGGTTCTGCAGTCGCTGTCCTGGCTTCCTCAGCCCAACACCGGTACTTCTGCCTCCCCAAATCGGCATTTCTCTGCGTGTGATTGCAAACTGGGTTTTAATCATTAAGTCTGGCTAACAGTGGCTCTGGAAGTCACGTGACAAGGATATATTTTTAGGAACGGGGTGAGCTTAGCCTGGACGAGAGACATAAGGATACGTGATTGCCTTTGAACTCTCTGAAAACTGTTCATTGGGGAGGAATTCACTTTTGGCCTCAAAATACAGAGCACTTGTACCAAAGGAGAAGTTTCAGGAAAAGTACGCTAAGTATAATTTTCTAATGAGCGGAAATGCTCAGAAATGGTGCCAGGAAGCAGAGGCCAGGAAATACCAAGATGCTCCTGGGGCAGTTCTGTGGCCTCTTCCACTGCGATTTTTTTTTTTGTTTCTCTTTTAATCCAGATTGGTTGGTATTATATCTTGTGTTTTTCAGCAATTAAAATTTGAATATTCAATCCCCCCCCCCCAAGAATTGCCTTTTCTGGAAGATGACTAAGGTTTAGACACTGCAGTGTACGATGCCTCCCAGGGGAGCTGAAGTTCAGTTTCAGATGATCTTTCCGTGTTCCAACAACTGAGCTCAAATCTGATCTTTGCTCTTCATGTTTTTGTGAATAGAGAAATATGTTTCCTCACAAAGTTGTGCAACCATCACAGAAAAAATAAATATGTTTCCATCTGGCTACAGTAATTCCATCTGGCTACAGTAATTTTAAAAATTATATTTTTTTCCAGATCTCCCTTTGAGAAAGCAAAAAATTATTAATAGGCAATTCTTTTTTTTTTTTTTTTTTTGAGACAGAGTCTCACTCTGTCACCCGGGCTAGAGTGAGTGCTGTGGCGTCAGCCTCGCTCACAGCAACCTCCAACTCCTGGGCTCAAGCGATCCTGCTGCCTCAGCCTCCCGAGTAGCTGGGACTACAGGCATGCGCCACCATGCCTGGCTAATTTTTTATATATATATTTTTAGCTGTCCAGATGCTTTCTTTCTGGTTTTAGTAGAGCCGGGGTCTCGCTCTTGCTCAGGCTGGTCTCGAACTCGTGACCTCGAGCGATCCTCCCGCCTCGGCCTCCCCGCGTGCTGGGGTGACAGGCGTGGGCCACCGCGCCCCCATAGGCAAGTCTTAATTCTTGTCAGTTTACTGTCATTAGGTCAGACTTTCAGGAAGTGAAGCTGTGCCACGCAGTAGCCTCAGACATGTGCCTTTCTGAGAGAGTGAACTTATTTTTTTGATAACGGTTCCTCAAGATTTGAAATGCAAGTTCTCACCTTTGGTTTATAGATTGAGGTTTTGGTTTTTAACACTGGAATCAGCTTAGGCTGTAAGTTTCTCGTGTTGGTGAATTTATTTTAATCTCTGAAACCATCCGTTTAATTGGATATTAGTGCAGCATTTAAAGATGGTAGCTTGATTTAGAGGACGTCGACTGAGGTGCTCAGGGCGCAGCAGCCAATACATTTAGACATCAGATTCGTCCTAGTTTGTATGATCCTTAGCAAGTTTCAGAAAAAAAAAACCTAATAAAAACAGCATTGAACATTTAAATAGCATTTGCTATGTGCCAGATACCGTTTTTAAGCCCTTTCTGTTGACTAACTTAATTCCTGAACAATAGAGGAAGAAACTGAGACCAGAAAGTTTCCGCCTGGCCCTGGGTCGCACAGCTGGTGCTGGAACCAGGGCGGAAACCGAGTTGTTGGGTCCAGAGCTGAGCCCCCAGCCACTGAGCTCGGCTGCCGCCCGAGCCCGGGGAGGGGACACTGTTGAGAGCAGCAGGGCGCAGCCCCACACCGTGTCTGCCACGTGACCCTTCAGGACGCCCCGGAGCAGATCTGTCATCCACTGGGTTCCTTCTGTCACCGAAAGCTCCTCTCTCCACGTGCAGCCTCTGACTTGCAAGGTCGGCTCTTCTGAATATGTTTTCTGTCTTCAGTCCTCGGCATTCTCTGAACTACAGTGTTGCCACTATTTTTTTTTTTTTTTCAACATAATACTGGCTTCTTTCCACCAGCATGTGAGTGTCCATCTCTGCTGCCTCAGGACAGGGAAACCCTCCCCTCCGCCTGTGACCCGCCCTCTCCTCCCTCCTCTTCCTCAGCCTGTTCCAATCTAGCCTTCGTCTCCTTGATCCAGGGAAACTGCTCTCACCTGTCACCCTTGGCCTTTCCACTACTTCCAACGTGCATTTCAGTCTTTCTTTTAACGTGTCTTTTGGAACCTGTAACTTGGCTGCACACTGTCTCCACCCGCCCCTCTCTCACCGTGGGCTTTGTGACAGCCTCCCGCCAGCTTTCCTCCTCCTCTGTAGCCCTTCCTGCCCGGTCCCCGTCCCTGTCCCCGTCCCCTTCCCTGCCTCCTTCTTGGTCCCGTCCCCACCCCCTTCCTGGTCCCGTCCCCTTCCTGGTCCCGTCCCCGCCCTTCCCCGCCCCCTTCCCAGCCTGAGTCCAGTTGTCTCTGCTTAGTGGATCCAGCCCAGGTTGGGTTCTTTAGTTTATTTAAGGGTAAGGCGTGCTCCGGGCCTTCGTGTCTGTCTCCTGCTCCGCTGGAATACCGACCACGGCTCCCGCCCACCTGCTCCTGTCCACAGCGTTTTCAGGTCTCAGCCTCCATGTAACGTCCTCTGGAAAGTCTTCGCTGACTGCATCCTGGTCCCCAGCTAGAGCGGGGCAGATGACCCTGCTTCTCTGCATCGTGGAGCCGGCAGAGACTTTGTGCTCTGGCTGTTGTGTCCCAGCACAGAGCCGAGCGTTGGGCACGCAGGGGGCGGGCAGTAAATCTCTGCGGAATGAGAACACGCTACCTCCTAGAACGGCACGTTCTTTGGGCACCTAATTACTTTGAAGTTTCTGTTAAGTGGCACTTTGTCTCTTCTGTTGATCGGTTCTGGCTCTACAGCCCAGCACGCTGTGCCCTGTTGCGCACAGAGCCAGGTGCCTAGAACTGAGCCCCCTCGTGGGGGTGTCTGAGCTCACAGCAGGGCGGGCGCCGCGCTCACGGGACGGGCTGTCCTTGCAGCAAAGTGCTTGAGAGCGCGTCTGTTTTCCTCCCACCACGGATTCTTAATGGCCAACGCCCTAAGTTCTTTAAAATGTGTGTTTTTCCACAAATGATCTCCTGCACACGCATCTGGTTTTTGGACACAAATGGAAAAGGTGACATTTCTTTTTAAGCTCATCCAGGTTGATCTGGAGCCCCGAGCCAGCTGGCTGGCAGGTGCGGGATTTTAACCCTGTCAGCTATTGTTACTCTGCTCAACCTCACGACATCTGCTAGTCTGTAAATAAACCTTCCTCACGTCAACACAGGCAAACACAGAGTAGCCTCGCGCCTGTTTCTTCGCACGTGGATGGACGGTCCCAGGGTGAGGGTTGCCGAGAGGCACAGACTCTAGCCTTTGCCACGCACAGCGTGTCCGACATGCCCTAGACTCATGACCCAATACTGCTCAACCCTCAAAAAAAAAAAAAAAAAAAAAAAGAGAAAACTTTGTTTCCCTGATTTGTGTGATCCATGAAAACAACTTTTTGCCAGGACATTTTGAATACTATCCTTACTTATTTTTAAAATCTCAAAATACATAAAAAATGAATAATTCTACCTACTGAGTAAGAGTATATGAAGTAATTTATTGACATTGGTTAAGATCCATTATATACAGGTAGAAACCGTCAGAATTGTACAAAGAACCGTTAAGAATATTGATAAAGACAGTTTTATAGACAAAACAACTGGAAAATAGTTTTAACATACACAATATATAACTATGAAAAAAACGTAGAACACGAATTGTTCTACCAGATAGATTTCAAGGTTCGCTATGCAAACCTTAAGTTAAAAAATGTGTTCAATGGAGTTACATGGTTTTAAAAAAATTAGGTATAATGTAAAAATTAAGCTTTTTTTTTTTCCTCACCGCAAATGGGAGGGGAACCAAGACAGCTTTTCACCTCAGATCTATACAGTTTGAAAAATAATTTATGTCTGCACAAAGAAAGAAACTTGAGAGAACGTTTAAGGTTCTGTAAACTTTGCCTTTCATGAAATGCAAACGGCATCGGTTTTAGAAATTGTGCCATCAGAGAGAGACTGTTCCCTTTGTGGTACGGTGGCACCTCCATTGGCGTTTACCTGAGCACCACGCTGAAGTTCTGGACGCGTCTCGGAAAGCGATTCTGAAAGTGAGCGAGAGATCAAAACGAGCCTAGGGTCATCTAGAAAAGGAGGCACCAAGGAGACGTCCTTAGAAAGGCGACAGCGAGGACGTCGGCTAGTTGAGCAGCTGGCAGATCTCCTTGTGGACGCAGCACAGGAAGTCCACGTAGGACGCGCCGCCCTGCGGGCCTTTGTCCTCCACCAGGAGCTGCCGGAAGCCGGCCTCGGGCGGCTCGCGCTGCTTCACTATGGTGAGCTGGGAAGGAACAACAGCGGCCGGTTAGGGACAGTTTGTGACCGTGGCCCCACTGTGTCTGCTTCAATTTCACCAAACATACGACGTGAAGTGGCAAAGAGGGAACACAGGCACAGTGCTGTGGGCAAGGCTCCAGCAGGGGGCGACTGTCACCTGAGCCCTAAAGGACAGGGGCTCGAGAGCGTTCCACGCTGGGACACGGTGCCAGGCCCCTGGGATGCAGCTAGGGCTGGCACGTTGGTACAGGCGGCTTCGTCAAGGGGCCTGGGGCTGGGGTGTCTGCTGTCCTGAGACACTCAGTGAGTAGTGATAGAACGAAGGGGAGGGGAGGGGAGGGGAGGGGAGGGGAGGGGAGGGGAGGGGAGGGGAGTCGAGTCCTGGAGGAGCAACAGCTTCAGTGAAGGTAGATTTGAACAGGTTGGGAGCTGTGGAAAAGAGCTAGTGGGAGGGAATGATCTAGAAAACACAGGAAGGGGAGAGAGTGGGAAACATCAGGAGCACAGAGCACCATGCGGCAGGACTGCAAATGGCCAGTGGGGCCCTGACTGCGGCCGTGGGGACACACGGCGGGAGAAATCGCTTTTGTCCCCCAGTGTGAGAACATGCAGACTGTGCGGTCCAAGAGGATGGAGTCTCTGGAACAGTAATTAGTGTAACCTGGGAAACAGCAGTGCCCTTCCGCCTTGACTCTGTTATTCTAGAGCCTTCCATTCCAGCCTTTTTCTCCTAGTCAGTGGCGACTCTCTAAAAGTGTGTGCTTTTCCTTTGTGTGGTCGATTTCCCAACGTCAGGGCAAAAGCTGTAGCGCCAGGCGCACCGGGCCCTGCCCCGCCCTGACCCCGGCCGGGCCGTGTGGGTTCCCGGGGGCCGGGGGGCCGGGGTGGGGCCGGCATCTCCGACATTCCTTTCCGCTCTGACATCTGTAGGTCTGAGCTTTCAGGGCTGCACTCTGGCATCTTACAGTGGACAGTGTGCAGGTGATACATGAGAAAACCTGGTTCTTCAAGAATTCGAGCTAAGAGGATGTTGTCACGCGGCTCCTTGTAGTTTCTTCACACGCAACATCAAAGCTTCCCCCGGTTCTTTCTGTCACCAAAGCCGACACAGGGGCTGGCAGAGGTGGGGGAAGCAGCAGAGAGAGGAGTTTTATTTTCCCTGGAAGCAAGGGCTGCTGAGCACAGGGACGGTCCCCACGTGCAGGCCGGGGCAGGCAGGGGGAGCCGTCCCTGTAGCCGGGACGAAGGGGCCCAGCGTCCCCTCGCGTTCCGACACCAGCGGTTTTCAGTGTGTGTTTCCTGAGACTAAGATCTCGTCACACGTCTCCGGGGCGTTCAGAGAGGGCCGTGGGGACAGAGTGTTTGGTCTGAGCCTTCTCTGCCATCTCTAGGGTCCTGCCCTTAAACTGAACCCGGGGAGGCGCTGTGCGGTGTGGAAACAGTTCTAGAAAGTTCTGTGTCCATCCAGGCATCTGCTAGAGGCTGCAGAAATGTTCATTAGCTGCGCATGCGCTTTACCGGAGCTCTATCTCAACCTGACGCCTGCACGCCTGAGTTGCTGGCACAGTGGGGATGCCGACTTGGAGTGACATCACATTTACATTTCAGGAGAAAACTGGGCCAAACCCCCTGGCACTCGCAGACACTCGCCTCCGGGTGAGTCTTGTGTCTCTGCGATGGGCGGCGTCACACGCACCGTCACCACCAACTCCCAGAGACTCCAGCATTGAGCTGGGGGAGGACGACAGGGGAGCAGCCAGGACCAGCGACAATGTAAAATTTCCTTGGGTCCCAGACATTTTAAATTCTCTTATTCACTCTCAGAAAAGAATAGAGGGGCTTAGAAGGACTAGAGAATAACAAAACTTTTCAGAGATGAGTCAAGAATTAATAAATCCAATTTTACAAATGTTCTTAATGATGCTTCCGTAATTAATTCTAAGCACCGAAGGGAAAGGTCTGTCAATAGTACCAGGCGCTACTCAATGACACAGGATTCTCAGGAGGACTGAGTTAATGCTGAGATACCCCTGGTCAGCCCACGGCAACTCTGTTTGTTTCTGTATGTCTGACAAGTAGATACACTTAGAGGTTAGTGTGAGTTTCCTGTCAGAGATAGAAATATAAAAAGTCTCATGGAAATAGAAGGCATGCATTTTAGAAGCCCGTAATGAAATTTAAGAATCAAACACTTGAAGAAAAGGGAAGAGCGAAGTGTCCCTCTCACCTTCATCGCGTACGGCCTCCTGTGCTGGACGGCGCTCATGACCCGCCTGAGCTGCTGCGAGTACGGGCTCCCCACCTCCGGCAGCAGCGTCTGCGTTGAACAAGGTCAGAGTTTCAGAACGACGTGTGACGCTCAATGTGAGATCATCAGCATGTTGAAACGTCCTTCTGAAACCATATGCTTCACTACTGGCTATCTTTGCCTACTGGATTTTAATTTCATTGTTTTTACGTTTTTAAATGGCATTTCTAATCATTTCTTAATTTCATCCACCTGCAGGTATCGTACTAAATTTTCACCTTAATCATAAAACTAGTCTCTTAGTGGAATAGGGACACCCTCGATTCCTTTAAATGCTTTTGACATTCATGGTGGAGATGCAGTTCTCTAACTGACCGCCCATCAGAGCTTTGAATTGTAGCCCTGCCTGTTTTTGCAAGACGCTGTCTCCAAACTGCACTTCGCACCACAAACCGGGCGGGACGACTAGACTGGAGCCACCGTGTGTCACAGCCAAGGCTTTGGGCAGTGAAGCCCCTGCCGAGCTCCGCTGTGAACGCAGGAGCCCCACCGCCCAGCTCGGCCAGGCGACCGTCACGCAGCCACGGGGCTCGCGCAGCGATGGTCTGCGAATAACGCTTGGAATAAAGCTGATCCCAGACAAATTCTAATTCCTGCGTTTTCCCAGGACTCTCTAAAAGTGGTCATTTGGACCCATTCCCACATCCAACCCCAAATTTATTTTGTTATGACTACAGCAGAGGAGAGTGTGATTTGTTCTTGTGGGGGGTGTCTTGTGACTCAGTAATCTGACTCGGCCTGCGGGCCGGCACCTGTGGGCGGTTTCCGCTCTGTTCTGCGTGTGCAGCTCAGCACTGGGGCCGGGCCCGGCACAGGAACCGAGTTCCGTTCCCAGCTCGGCCACCTGCTCCCTGCAGGAACGTGCCTTGGAGCCTCCGTTGATCCGTTTGTCAGATGTTGATACAATGTCCGTCTCACGGATTTGTCGTAAGAATTAAATGCAACGGTGGATTAGAAATATTTAAACGTGCTGAGCGACTGGCACAGAGAAATGATCTGAAGCGTCAGCATTTTCCAGTCAAGTCGTACATTTTGGTTATTTGATAAAACTCCATACAAATATGCCAGGTAACTGTTACTGATCAAAACATTACATTCTTTCATTCTTGTATAGAACTATCTGCCTTACTGTTTGTTCTTCTCCGTAGCCATGGCTGCTATTTTGTCTAGGACCGAACGGACAATGAAAAACCACTTAACCGTGTCTGTGTGGACGTGAGCGAGAGACGGCACGTTGAATATGCCCTGGATCAGCTCCGGCGGGCTGCTCACTCCCAGCCACAGGAACATGTTGAGACCGTCGGCCAGCAGGAATATTCCCTCCTCCGACAGACGCGACTCGGAGCAGCGAACGGCGGCAGGTGACGCTGAGCTCTTGACGTCCAGCGTGTGCTGTGCGGGCAAAGACGAGGGAGTTAGAATCTCCCTCCCTCCCTCCCTCCCTTCCTTCCTTCCTTCCTTCCTTCCCCCTTTCCTTCCCTCCCTTCCTTCCAGTGCGGATTCAGTGAGCGCCAGGCGTTGTTCTAGTCTGCACAATCCCTGCCTTGTGCAGCTAATGGGTCTTTGGAAAGAGGAAGAGACGACACAGAGAACAAGTACAGTATGAGGCATCGTAGCCGATGGACAAAGCTGTGAAGAAAAGCAGCCGGAGAGAGGGCTGGGCGTGTCAGGGGTGGAGGTGGGGGTCACAGTTCAGCGAGGGCAGGCCGGGAACTTCTGGTTTAGAGACAAGGTCTTGCTTTGTCGCCAGGCTGGGGCACAGTGGCGTGACCACAGCTCACTGCGGCCTCCAACTCCTGGCCTCACGCAAGCCTCCTGCCTTGGCCTCCCGAGCAGATGGGACTGCGGTCCAGAACTTTTGAGAAGGAAACCTGAGGGGGTGAGAGAGGGAGCCGTGGGGTGTGGGGGGAAGATCATTCCAGATGGATGGAAGAACTAGTGCAAAGGTCCCGAGGCGAGAGCCCGTCTGTGAGCAGGAGGCGGCCGGTGGCTGGTGGGGGGGGGGAGGGACAGAGGGGGAGGACAGAGAGCTGGGCCAGGGTGGCAGGAAATCCTGGCGTGTCTGAGGAGTGACATGGGCTGACAGTTACTATTTTAACAGGATCACCTGGACTTTGCCAAAAGCAGACTGCGGGAGCGGCCGACCTCCCCAACCCGTCTCCCCACGGCACGAGCAACTTGCTCAAACAGCCTCCGCTGAGTCCCGCGCTGCGCGCGTGAGGGCGTTGCTAACGCTCACCGTTTTCCTTTAGACGAAATCGTTTCCCGTAACACACGGAAAAGCACCGGCACGACCCCCGCCCGGACGCCCCCGGGAGACGCGGCGGCCGCTTACTATGGGCAGGAGCTGCGGGTAGAAGAAGAGCTGGGAGTCGGCCACCCCCATGGTCAGGACCAGCTGCCTCTGGAAGGCCCGCTCGTCCGTGGGGACCTCCGGCCTGCTGAGCAGCACACAGTTCTTGAGCAAGCAGTTCATGTACACGGGCAGCACTTTCATGGAATCGGGCAGGATGAGCTGGAAAAGACAGACAGTTGTTTCACGTGCTGGATGGGGCCCTGCATGTTCCCTGCAGGAGAGAACAGCACTTGCTTTTGAGGTGGCTGCGAGGAGTAAACGGCAACGCGCCAGGAGCACCTGCTGCACCGCCAGGGCACATGGCGTGTCCAGGGGCAGCGGTTTCTAACTGGCATCCAGGGCGCGGCGGCCGGGCGCGGGGGCATCGGCACGGCCCACCGCCTGGGGTGCCATCCCGGCCCCGCCCAGGACAGTGAGCGCGTGGAGTCAGTGAGAAGAGTCTGGACTGAGCACGTGGACTGAGCCCAGGCCGGACGCCAGCTCCCCTGCGAGTCAGTGTCACCTAAGCAAGCGCACTGTGAACAGGGCTGCAATCTCAGTTTCCTAAAGCCGCAAATCTTCCAAATAATACAGCGACCCAATACTCCAGACATCAGAAAGTGACAAACTGCCTTTTCTTCTCTCCGCGTGTCACGTACGTGATCATCAACACAGGAGATGAAACAATACGTGACTAACCTAATCACTTTGGACAGCATGGAAAGGAACTTTTATGAAAACTCCAATCCAATCCAATACATGTACTGGTTTTACTTTTCTCCCTTACCCAGATTATGAATTGGGACCCCTAATTCACCGGCACGATCTCCCTGCCGACTGTACGTGGGGTTGCAGGTGGCTCTCTGCACCCAGTTTGGACAGTGCATGACTCAGAAAGTTTTCCCCTCTGCTGTTCACTGTCTTCTCTTCTAACTGAAACTCTATACTCAGATATTCAATACACAACTACGAAAAACGGTGTCTAACACTGACATACAAAAAGATGTAAACAAGAGGTCAAATTCAAAAATAAATGTGGACTTGAGGTTTTACTTTTTCTTTTATAGGAGAGAGTCTAAATAAGGTTTAAAGGAACTTCTAAAATGTCAAATGATTCGATGATGGCCAGAGATAATTCTTTCAAAACACTTCGTACCTATTAATAGCTTTTAAATACAAACAATTCCAACGTTTATATTTATAAATTATGCTCATGTTTAGAAAATGTTATTACTGCCATCAGCCCGTGTCAGCTTTGTCACTAGGCCTGAACTGTGTCTCAGCACACGCGGTTCACAGCGAAATACCCATCCCTGTATACAAGGGGGATCCTGTTTAGATGATGACAATCCTTACATATAACATTCCTGCTTATACATAACGGAGGGACTCTCACCCACATGTACACACTCGTTCTGTGGTTCAGGCACCTTGTAAAGCCACGTTTTTTTTTTTTTCATTATTTCAAAATATTAAGGGGGGGTACAAAGGTTTTAGGTTACATGGATCACTTTTGTAATGCTTGAGTCCCGGCTATAGGTGTGCCCGTCACCCAGATAGTGTTCACTGTCCCGTTAGGTTGGTTTTTCCCCATCCCCTCCTCCCCGCTCCTCCCTACAGCCACATTTTTTTAATGTTGGCTCTAAGAGACCCACAGTCTCCCCAAACTGCATTCTCCATCTGTTCGGCTGTTTGGTTTACTAGGCAGCATCTAAGTGCCTGCGACACCATAAAGCCAGACAGCTGTGCGCCGCGGGACCGAGTAGTCGCTGTGACACCTTATCACCCACGCACGACGGGAGCCTCACCTGGCTGGCTGCGGAGGGACTGGCACAATTCTTTCGGTAACACGCCAGCATGTGCGCCGTCTGATTGACAAGGATCTCCCGGATGACCTTCAAAGGCTGGTGCAGAACTGCTTTAAACGCTGTGTGCATGAAACAATGAAAAGGACATCAAAGTTCTAGCTCAGAAACGGATCTCTTTGAATAATAATAATCATGAAAAAGAACAAATGGCTACCATCTTCAGCCCACCCAGCAAGAACAGCATGTAAAATGTTACAGTCATTTATTTGCTGCTGGTCTCTCCTTGACTACGTGAGGTCTGGCCAGCGGACAGTGATGGCCTCCCTGCAGCAAAAGGTTCTGTCAACCAGAATTAGCTTCGTAATATTAGAAACACAACTGCACGCAGAGAAAAGAAAGGCCTGTTTGTCACTTTCTGGTGTCCTGAATTTTTACAGGCTGGATTGCTACTTTTTCCAAACCTTAGCGTATTACTAGAATGCAGAAGCAAAGCCACAGACACTTCTGCCTTGGGGCCCCTCCTGTGTGCCGGTGAACACGGCATGGACAGCGCGTTCGGCCTAGTGGCAGGGACGGTCTCCCTGCAGCACCCTGACGTGCCGGGGGGGCTCCCTCTCACGCCACAGCAAGGGTCTAAGCACCATACTCCTAAATCTCAACTCACAGCCCCTAACGCCTGGCAGAAAACTTCAAATGAGTCTGTCCGGCCTGGCCCTGAGCTGCGTCATCTCCGTACTAACCCAGCTTCGGAGCTGCTCACCCGTCTCCCCCACCCTTTGCTTTATCAGTTCGGAATCCCCCCCCCCAGAAGGCTCCCCCCCCCCACTCTTCAGCTACGGACTCAGTTAACCAGCCAGTCCTGACTGAGTCACTAGGACAGGTTCGCGGATCGCCGGGACGAGCAGTGCGAGCAGTGTCACCTGACTTGGCGAAGAAGTTGACGAGGGCGTCGGTCTCGCAGCTCTTATACAGGTCGCCCAGCTGGGAGCTGCAGCCCAGGCCAAGGTTGTGAATGCGGAGCCGTCTCTGGCCGCCGAGCGTCGTGTAGAGCACAGCGCACTGCAGAGGCAACGCGGAGGTCACGGCCCGCCCGGCCTCTCGCTCACACTGCAAAGCTGCGCACAGGTGCGAGACCGCCAACGTCTCCCCCGGCATTTGTTCTCTTATTGTTCAAGACTGAACGACAACAAGCACGGGAGGAGGACGACCGATTCATCTGCCGGGTGGCTACGCATCATGTCACAGCTCTGAACCGTGGAGCTGTTTGCGGGTAAGTATCTGTTCACGTTTCCACAGCTAGTCTGCGTTTCACACGTCTCGGGCTTTGTTCCCGGGGGTCTCGGTCCAGAAACACCCCCGTGTGCTCACGGCCCTACTCAGCGCTCGCCTCCCTCAGGGACAGACGACCGGCTTTGAGACGGACTTAGGTCTCGTGTTAATGACACGTACATTTCAAGAATGCAGAGGGAAAAACCACTTCTCCAAATATCTATGACTAACACATGAACATTAAAGTCCTTCCCCAACCTAACGTCAGCCTCTCTCCATCCTTAAAGCGCGATGCTGATGTCTGAAACTACGCCCAGCACACACATTTATTCCTTGTTTCAATTCAAAGTCTCCAGGGCTCCTAGCTCATTTTAGTTACTACAAAGTCCCGTCCTAGTCCGCTTGCTTACGGCACGACACTGTGCTGAACGGGGCGTTACGGGCTGAACTGTGCCCTCTGCAGTCTCAGTTGCAGTCCCAACCCCTGGTTCCTCAGAACGTAACCACAGCTGGAGATCCAGGGTCCTTACAGCGGTAAATTAATTACAGTGAGGTCACCGGGGAGGGCCCCGACCCATCACGAGCAGTGTCCTCATAAGAGGCACTCGACGCGGGTCCGCAGCCCAGGGAGGAAGGTACAAAGGCACAGGGGGAGGAAGACCCTCCGCCAGCCAAGGAGGAAGGCGGGACAGACGCTTCCCGTAAGGCCCCCGGACGCCCTGACCTCGGACTCCCGCCCCCAGGACGGCGAGGAAGCGGTTTCTGGACAAGCCGGCAAGTCCGTGCCAGTCCGTGTGGCCACCCCGGCAGACTGACACGCGCGGTGGCAGGGGAGGGGGCGGCAGCCTGAGGGGACCGAGTCCCGCTGGCAGCCAGGTGGCCGCTGCCCACGATGCCTGGGCAGGGGACGCAACCGTGACCCCATCGGGGCGCAGAGAAGCCGCACGACTAGGTGCTCTAGTCTGACTTCCGCCTCTGGAGAAAGAGCTGAACTTTTCTATGGAGAGACGAGCACATCTGATGGTGCCTCGGTGTCCCCACTGAGCACCGTCAGTGACAAACCGGGAAACCACAGACGGGAATAAACGTTAATCACCTGGATCAAGGCGCCACTGTCCTCGCTGAGCTTGTCGTCGTGCTTGAACTCCACGGTCACAGCCTTGTCACAGTCGACGGCCGCCATCTCCACATCGGTGGTGTTGTTCATGACGATCCCGCCGAAGAAATCGGTGGCCCTGAAGCCTGCGGGGGAGGGGAGAGGGAGGTCTGCTTCTCCGCAGCTTACCGCTGTTTTCTCTCTTGGCCTGTTAGTAACTCGAAAAGGACACAGTCACGCGACATCGACCTGAAAAACTGCACGATCGGTAACTACCTGTGCTGGTGCGAACCCTCATGATAGCATCGAAGCCTAGTTTCTTTTCAACGTCGTTTCTGAGGTCGTTCAAGAACTGTTGGCTGTCCAAGTGCATCTGAAAAATAACGGATGAAGAAAAAAAAAATAATAATAAAAAATAACGTACGGTCAGTGCCCACCAGGTGGCAGCAAAGCCCGTCACGCGACAATTCCCGATCCAGTCCTGCCTGGAAACAGTCCCCACGTTCACACCCTGATTCAGCGAACCCCTCCCCCCCCTCGTCACCGTGTTTCCGGAAGCTGCTCGCAGCGGGCGTTACCTGGAAGTTGCTGTACTTGTACAGCGTCCCCCCGGTGAGCAGCGGGACGAGCCCCAGCGAGGCCACGTCCGCGTACTGGCTGGGGAAGAGGAAGAGCGTCACGGAGCAGCCGTGGGCCACGCAGTCCTTGGCCAGCGAGTCGTAGACGTGCGTCTGTGGCTGGAAAAGCATCTGAAGACAAGAGATACGAGAAAGGAAAAGTGACAAATGACACGATGGTCTCGGTTTGCATTTTAAGTTTCTATTGAATTTTTAAAATGAAAAAGAATGTCTATTTCCCAGGTAAGTGAACTGGGCTGAAGAAGGCAGTTGGGTGCTCACTCGTGACCGCAGTGAGTGACAACAGGGCAGCCGTCACCTCCTGAGCCCCCCGGTCCGTGCCGGGCACGCGGCGCCCAGCTCTACTCGGTCCTGCAGTCACCCGAGTGCAGCTGACACCGCGTCCTCGCTTGAGACCCGGACGAGGCGACTTGTGCGTTGTCGTGTGACCAGCAGTCGGCTGCCTGCGTCCACGGCCTCCTCCTCCCCCCGGCCCTGCCCGACCGCGGCAAGTGCCAGGCACGGGCGGCTACACCCTGCACCACGACTCGGTCTCCGCCTCCGTGGGGGCCGCGTGGCGCCATCCCCGCTCTCCCTCCACCCTCGCCCCCTCCCTGCATCCCCCCTGCCGCCATTGCCTCCGCCTCTCTCATCCAGTCTGCCGTACACGGATCACACACGCACACGTCGCCCTTATTTCAACGTAGATATTTCAGAGATCAGTTTTTCTGGGACTGTAAACTTTGTTAAATCGCTCACAATTCAAAATATTCCCGTAACACACAGTGCGAGTCTTGGACTTGGCACTGGATTCGGCTCACCCCACTTCTTCCCCCTTCTTCCTTTACCCCTCTTAGTAACCGACACGCGGGCACGTCCAGGAGCAGCTGTCCACAAAGTACCTTCTCTTTGTCCGTGTTCACCAGCTTTTTGTCATCTCTGTTTTTGAGCTTTCCCGGGGCCTCGGCGGTCGGCAGGGAGGAATGGAAGAGGAACAGCTTCCCGGGACAGTCCGCCGCCTAGAAAAACCACAGGGCATGCTTCCGGTAGAAAGGCTTCGTTTTAAGGTAATCAGAAAATAAGTTAAAACTATTACAAATGTTGTGTTAAGGTGAAAACACTTTCTCACTTCGGCCACGGTTTGGTCTTTCGGGACCAAGTAGACCCCATAACATAAAAGCAGATGACAGAATTTCCAGGCTTATGCTGCAAAAAAACTCTTACTTCAAACCTGTAGTAAACGTGGATGAAACTACGGTGGGATTCTGGGGAACAACACACAAGACCACAGTGGTGTCTCGGCAACAGGACACACCGGGAACCAGCGGTCACGCGAGGTGACAAAAGGAAAAGTGTGTGATCAGGAGTATGTGTCTGTAGTCTCGGGGAAGCAGCGAGAAGATTCAGAGTCAATTCAGCACTAAGTGTTAAGATTTCAAATCTTATCTGAGGGACCAAGAAGCAACCTACTGAGACAAATGTCCTGAAATGTGATTCAACATACTGCCCTCCTCACCCCCGGTCCCGCCGTCTCTCCCCAGGTACGTGGCTTTTCCCCTCCAGAACCCCGAAGGTTTCTCCTGCGGGATAAAGTCCACAGTCCTGTGTCTGGGTGGGAGGAGGAAGCTTAGGGGACAGTCAGATGCCACCAAGGCTCGCTGCACGCAGCGCCGCGCCAGGCCCTTCCCGCATGGCTGTGGTGACAGCCACAGCCTTGCGCAGTGGGTACTACTGTCTGCATCCTAAGAATGCGGAAAACTGAGGCTCACTCAACTCGCCTCCTGCTCACACAGCCAGTCACCGACAGCCTCAAGCCCCTTTGGTGAAGCTGACTCTGAACAATCTTTCCGGACTCGTCTCCAGCATTTCCTCACCCATCCCTTGCACCGGAAGTTTGAGCCACAAGCGTCTTGCTTTCCTGGAATACACCACGTGCTGTACACGCCTCTGCATCTCTGCACACGCTGTTCTCCTGGCCCAGACTCCATTTCTCCAGCTCTCTGCCGGAGCTGCGGTTTGCAAAGACACGGGTGTGCCTGGGGCCGTCGTAAGATGTGCCGTGAGTGTCACTAATAGTAAAGTCCTTAGGTCTGCGAATAGCTCCCTTAGAGAGAAACTGAGAGAACTCAAGGTAGCCCTGTCCCTGTGTCTCTCTCACCAAGTGGCATCCTGAGATGCTCCAGGCGGCGGGCCAGAGGAAGGCACGGCGGACACACCGGGCAGGTGAGGAGCCCAGAGCCTGTCTCACCTCGCCGTGGCCAGGAGAGCAGGAATCTGGGGGCTGTGGGCTCACTGTTGCGGGTGTCTCCTGACAATTACTGACCGGCGCAGCATTGATAAGAAAGAAGGCAAGGACGGATGGAGACACAGGTACAAACCTACAGGTAGACGCACAACTGCACAGGGGAAAGAGACTGTCAACGTTGTGGCCAGTAAGGACGTCATTAGCTCCAATGATCAAATCAGAGTCACATTTTCAATAATACTGATTATTACATGTTAAGAATGTTGAAGATTTTGGAATTCTGTGACTGTAAATTTTTCACTTCTATAGCTTTTATTATTACAAAAGCACTTTTTAAAAAATTCAAGTAGCAGAAAAGGTATAAAGGTGAAAAGAAAAAGTCTACCCTCTCCTGAACTTTCCCTGCCTGGCCCACCCAATTCTCCGAAGGAATTCACGGCCAAAAATTCTTCTGTCCACACAGATATTCTCTACGTGTAGAAGCTGCGTAACTTCACACCACACAGTGAAAACAAGGCCCCTCAGAACCACAGCCGTTCTGTTACTGAGTGACGCTGGGAAACTATTCGGCTTCTCTATTCCCAGGTCCCCCGTACATGACGCAGGCGACACATGAACTATATAAAATACTGCTGGGAGAACTCAGTGGCCCAGCACGGAGTGTTAATCAGAATCAAACACGCTTGACTGTCCTCTTAAAATGACCTGTGGTAAAACTCTTGAGGGAAGAAAATTAGGGCCCATTAAAAAACATAACGTTCAATATTGGGGGAAAAAAATAGAATGGCCACATTTATTTATTTTTTCCTTATAAAATGAATATTAATTTTAGATTCATTTCATGAATCACGTACTTATATTTTATAAGTAGCAAATTAATCAAAGACAAAGCTCGTATCTATCTCTGTTGTTATTATTACATGTTTTTGTAAAAGCTAATTTAAATTTAACAATAAAATTTGAAAATTAATTTCAGGAACTAGCCGTCAGGGCCAATGTGGTCTGACTCTCGTGCTAACGATGAGAGTTTGCGCTTTTTAAGTCATCTTTCCTTCTTCGGTTCACCGCCATTGTCACTATGACGATGACCAGAGTCGTGCGGACTCAGCCTCCCACCTGGAGACGAGGCCAAACTCCCTCCCGTCAGTGAGGCCGTCGGCGAGGCCCTGAGCGGCACACACGGGTCCGCCACGGACTGTCACAGGCTCTGCCCCTGCGTGCTTGGAAACCCCAGCAAGGGGAATCTGGGAGTCTGGAGTTTGGATGTTGCTGAACCGCTTTTCAAATAGATCCTACAAAGTTCACATAAAAGCCAAGAGGAGGAGCTAAACCGGAAACCCTGGCTCAGTCGGCTGCTCGGGGGCTAAGAGGGCTGGAATGCAGACGCCGGGAGCAAGCTGTGCTTTGGCCGTTTCCTCTTGACCTCTCGGTTCGTGTGGAAGTTTGGAGCAGCCTCTAGTGACACACAGGTTTTAATGGAGACTGTATTTTCTTGCATAAAGGAAACATTCTTTTTTTTTGGTCTGTTTTTGAAATTTATTTCCTAGCAATTAGAAATGGCTTCTCTCACCTTTAGCGCTTCCATGCCGGCCTGGATGACGGGCGCAAAGACAGTCTCGTTTTCATTGGAGTCGGCAAACATCTCGGGAATCTGGTCCAACAAACTGCAGCAAATGAACCAGCACAAGATTTTAAATGTTTGGCATTTTTGTAATAAACTTCGAGAAATCAATCACCGACACTCAAGCCTAACACGTGTAGTGCTTGGCAGCCGACACCTGTGGGTGAATTTCACAGGCCGTTCCCCAGGGAATGATCTCCCAGCTCCGTGTGGCACCAAAATCTATAAAAATGAGTGAAACATTTACAAAATTATACTCTTTGTGGATATTTTTTCTATTCACTACATTACTGATCTCTTGGACCGTAAATTCTTAGAACAGTGGCCGTATCTTTAGTTGTGACCATCATCGCTGAACATACTCATCCTCATGTAAGAAATACGTCCCTGGCATGACCTTTACAGCAAAGAGAAAGGATTGATATCGTTTCGTGCAAGTATGAAAAAAAATTTTTTTTTTTTGAGACAGAGTCTCGCTCTGTTGCCCAGGCTAGAGTGCTGTGGCGTCAGCCTAGCTCACAGCAACCTCAAACTCCTGGGATCAAGCGATCCTTCTGCCTCAGCCTCCCGAGTAGCTGGGACTACAGGCATGCGCCACCATGCCCGGCTAATTTTTTCTATATATATTTTTGGCTGTCCAGATCATTTCTTTCTATTTTTAGTAGAGACGGGGTCTCGCTCTTGCTCAGGCTGGTCTTGAACTCCTGAGCTCAAACAATCCTCTCGCCTCGGCCTCCCAGAGTGCTGGGATTACAGGCGTGAGCCACCGCGCCCGGCCTATATGGTCTACATTAAAAAGACACAGACCAAACATAAATGGCAGAGTTTGATAATCCATGCCTTAAAACCCCCTTGCTAATGATGAAACTAAACAATACATGATTGAATCAAAACCCAATGCAATTAAAAACGGACACTGATTTGTATTTAGAGCATAAAAAACGTGGCATTTACTTGTGAATCACAGACTGGGATTCCTGATAGTTGACGAGGAAACCATCCAGCAGAGGAACAAAGACTTCTCCAACATCCGTCACCACCATCATCTGAGGCTGCGCCAGGTTGCTCTTGACGTTGAAGAAATGGAGAACTTTGTTGTATGTGATAAAACCGACTCGAACTGCAGACGTCTCTTCTTGCTCTTCCCTACGAGGAAAAAAAAAAAAAGTGACATCTTCTTATTTAACTTAGAACCAAAGGAGGTTTCTCTCTGACATTCGGTCAGTGTGTGTCTTTTATAAAATATATGGAAGACGTGTTTAAAGTTTTGGCCTTAATTTCTATCACCAGATATAACTAACAGTGAGTCACAGCAGTAGGGAATAAGGGTCATCACAAAAATAAACAAGTCGATAAAGAAAAAAGTTATCAAAATTCTAGGTAAAAAAAAATCAAATAGCTATTATGAAACATTACTCATATTTCTTTAATATATTTATTTTGAATCTATAGAAAAGTAAAAGGTTTTTTTTTTTGTTTGTTTTTCATGAATAAGCTAGGCCTCTCACATCCTTTATAAACAAAGCTCTCTCAAAAGTCACCAGAAGGTCAGAAGAACAAACGGAATATCGGAAGCAAGAGACAAGAAAGGCACTTATGCTACTAACAGGAGCGCTGTCTCTATTAAGACAGGACTTGTCCTACTGTGTGATCCTTTTCTTACATATCCTAGAGAATGTCAAAAGAAAATAGGCTAGATTTTGAGAACTATGTATCACATAAACATAAAATATAAGTATATAAAGTTACATTTATAAATTGAGAATGTAATAATGTAATTCTTACTAGGTGACCGCTTGTGATGGTCATGGCAAAGCAATAAAAGCTCCAAAAACATAAGAAAAAGTGTACTTTTTAAAAGGAATTCCAAAACGTGTGTAATTCCTGACAGTATAAAAGCATGACTGTTCTCATTCCGGTCAACAGCAAGTATACCCAGAACTCAGTGGTCTCGACCCCAGTTACATGTTTATGGAGTGTATTGTGTGCTGTCGGTCTGTTTTTCTCCCCCAAATAAAACACTTAGACACGACTGAAGCTCTTACTAATTTTCAATGGTGAATATCATGTAGTGCTCAATGGTTAAATGGTTAAAAAAGCCACCAAAAATATGCCATTTTTCTTTGACCCTTGGATCAAAGTAAAACTTATTTTGATTAAAAGACAACTTTTTTGAAAAGGAACCTGGTTTGCTCGGTTTCTAAATTTTGCACATGGAATAAAGAGTTACTCAAATACAAAAGAAAGGAACACGAAGTATCTAGATGCAAGTATCTCAAGCAAGTTAAATTGCTCATTCCATTGCAGACTCCCCAATTTCTCTGATGTTTCAGGCTGACAAAGTACTGCCTTAAATTATGTTTTATTTCTTCTCTATTTCCTTCGTTAAGGGTATTTGGTTCTTCACTGAGGCCTTGACAAAAGAGTGGGCAGTTTCAGTAGATTCGTGATACCTTCCAAAAGCGCTTAGCAAACGCTGTGTTCCAGACACTTGGCAAAGCTTTCAGAAATGAGAACCCTCATCCTCTGTAACTACACAGACACCGCACACGCTTCAACACCCGAACCGGTATGACTCTGTGTGACTGACCACTACACTACAGCATCCATGCTGTTCCCTTCCTCTTCCTACATGGTAGAACCTCACAAGACCAGGTGCAAACATTTCTTCTCTGTGAAGCCTCCCCTGAGGCTACCGACTAGGAAAGATTTCCCCTTCCAAATTCTACAGCTCGTTCTCGCTGGGCTCTCAGCCTCTGGTGCCTCTTGGTCAACACGTCACGATCCTCCACCACCAGCTGATAAAGGGCAGAGTGCAAGGCTCACGTCTCTGAGCCCACAAGGCCTGGCGCGAGGTGAGGAAGGCCAGGCTTTCCTGAGGATGACTGTCACCACGGTGACACGCCAGATCTGGGACGGCCAGTTACAGCCCAAGTTGAGAAGCCGACAGTTTGCGTCTCTTCCCAACTCCCGCCGAGCGATGTCACTTTGATGGTGACAATCGGTCTGGGTGGCAGCACCGACACCAGGGGACGAGCAGGCACACAAGCCACTTGTCTGCTCAAGACCCAGCCTGCCAGCCCGCCGCTCGTTGGCCCTCATTTCCCAGTCAACCCTTCTTGACACGAGGTGGAAAATGCCCAGCAAGCCACGAAAGGCTTTAATCCCCCTCAACAGTTAATTTGGAGTCAAGGCAAAAGACACAGAAGAAAAACCGTGGGGGAAACTCCGGACTGCCGTTTCCCCCTGGATTTGGACGTTTCCGAGTGATGGGAAAAGAGCAGCCCGGATTCACAGGGTTCACGTAAAATCCAAAGTAACATTTTTAAAAGCATCTAATCAGAACATCTCACATGATTGCAAAATATTAGTACTTGTCTCCAAGGCAACATAATTTTTCTAAAAACTTCTTTGAGAAACAAAGAACTATCCTATGTCTTTAACAGTGTAATTGCCTCGTTAAATCCGACTCAGAAGAAAACTAAATCTCGGCCTCTCCTTCAGATTAATCCACACGAGTTTTGTGAAGTTACACGAGGGATTTTCATAGACGCTGACGTGTTTCTGCCCTTCTGCTTGTCACCTGTCTGTCTCCCCACACCTGCCCCGTCCCCGTGTTAACAGAGTGAATCCAACAGGGCAACACGAGAAACATCAGCAACCAGATGACCCAGAAAATTCGAAAATTAAGTATTTTGACCATTTTAGTTACGGCCATATTAAAAACAAACAAACCCCCCAAATAACCCAAGAGCTTGTTCTGAACAACAGGTAAAACATTTGCAATCTTTTCTTTCCTGTTCCAGAGACGTCAGAAAGGTCTGGCACTCTTGTGAGGCCAAAGATATAAATTCAAAGTTAAACAGTAAATAACGGGGCCTTCCTTTGGCAAAAGATTCGCTGAGGGAGGAACACACCCTACGATGTTAATCAAGGCTTCAGGCTGTCTTTAAAAGGGCTCTTTGGCACATTACCTGCTTTAGTACAAAGAAGTAAATTGATAGTATTCTTTCCATAAAAATAAAGTTATACACATGCACGGCCCAAAATAAATTTCAGGAGAGAAAAAGCAACCAGATTTACTTTAAAAGATAAAGGAGAAAAAGGTAGCTGGCTTGAATACACTCTTAAGAGAGATTTGAATAGTAGCAAAGAATAACCAACAATTTCCTTTTATTTTTTGTTCCCATCTTTTGCCAAAGCTACCTATGGGATACAAACTTACGACAGCACGGAAGGAAAGAGTGTGATTTCACGTCAGTAGGTGATAAGCTTCATGTCACCACTGTGTTGAAAAACTTCTATGATAAAATACATCACACTCAGCAGAAAATCCGTGCTTCTCAGGTTTCCCTAAGACTGGGGTGAGGGAAACCAGGGTCACCAGTGAGCCTGCAGCCTCAGATGCCTTCCTTACGCCTCCCCTTCAGCGTGCCCTGGCTCATTCTGCATTTCAGAGTTCAGTCTGCAGTCGCCTCTGTGCATTTTAAACATCCCCACGGCTTTTCCAAACCATCTTTGAGAATATTATGACTTCGGCTTCACAGATACAAACAAAACCACTCCTGGGAGGTCTGGAGTTTGCTCCTCTGAGTCTCCCGTGTGCCGAAGCACCAGCCCCACGTGAAGAGCACACAGAGGAGGGGCACCCACAGATCCACGGAGCCCTGGGGACCGAAGACAGTCCACCCACCCTTGGAGAAACACCCCTTTCCAGGACAAGATTGCTCTGCTCAGGGAGGTCGGGGGGAGACGTGGAGACGGGCACAGATACCAGGTTACGGACGACATTTCCTAGGCTGTTTCATCTTTTTAAGCATGTCTCCCTCTCGTGGAAGAGAGCATCTTCCCTGCTCCTGAATCTCCTTAGGAGATGCTAGGTCCCCATCCTGAACAACTGGTTGGCCATGTCTGATAGGAGTTTTAGGAGAGGTGATAGAAGAAAAAAAATCAAAAGATATGGCTAGATATTCCCTGACACTTTTTAAATCTCTCTCTGAAAGGTTTTTATTCATGCCAAAATAATTTTTCCCCTTTATCTTTCAAAACACATCTGGCTGTCTTTTCTCCCCTGCCCTGAAATTTATTTTGGGCTGTGCATATGTGTAACTTTATAATTTGTATGCTACGATTGCCATCAATTGGATTTATGGGCAGGTAATATGCCAAACAGCCTCTTTAAAGTACAGGCTGAAGTCTGGATTAACGTCTAGGGTGTGTTCCTCTGTGGCTGCTACACCTGGTTCCCACCTTCCCTGCATGCGCTGCCCTTTGTCACAGCGAGGACAGGGGTGCACCCTGGGCTGAGGTGCAGGACGCAGAGGCAGTAAAACAGCAAAGGGTTGGACAGCGTGTCGTTAAGGGCGAAGGGAAATCTGGCTAAAAAGCTATCAACTCCACCATAAGCCGGGAGTTCCGTCTTCCGGCCCCCCTGCAAACTCCCCACCGCACCCAGCAACTACCAGTTTCCACTGGAAAATCAATGCTTTGAAAAGCGAATAACAGATTTCCAAAGTCTTTACCACCGCCCTGTTGGAGTCCTCTTATAATTTATAATGTATTTTGAACGTTTTTTTTTTTACCATAGTTTTTTTTTTTTATTCGTTTTTTTCGCTTTGTACAAAAGATCACTCTGACTTTTTAAAGACTCAAAATAATGGTGCTGTTTGATTTATAACTAATTGTGCAATGTCTTCATTCGCAAGAGATATCAACGGGTCACTCGGCACTTGTTTTCTGGCCAGGAAACTAATTCAGCAATATTTCACTAGTTATAAAAAGAATGGCGGGTCCCTTACTTTGGAAGTTTCTCCAGCACCGTCTTCAGTTCTTCACAGATAAGCTTGACGAGCCCGTTCTTTATGTTACTATATGAAACGTCAATCATGAAGATAAAGGCCGGTGGGTTGGGAGGCTTATTCTTCTACAGGAAGGCAAGCACACAACAGACATAGATGTAATTACACCGTAAATACATGTCATAATCAAATTTAAACACTCATTAGAACATGTGAAGATCATCAGATGTTTCATTTAATGTTGCAGATATAACATCTGTGGAATTAAATCATTTTCTAGAACAGTCTTTGATGCTACAAAAAAAGATCAAAGCAGCTGTTTATTTTCCAGGGTATGACCTGGGTCCCGCCAGTGAACTGAAGAGTAGTATAACATCTAGCAGAGAAGGTTGATTTTTACAAAGCTCCAGAGATTTCATCACCCCCATTGCCACGGAGAGGGTGCGGCACCGTGGCCGGCCTTGCTATCAGCCCTGCCTCACGGGACAAAGCAGGTTTGCAGCATTAACAAACTGTGCCGAGAAAGAGTACACATGATAATTAGCGTCCGTTTCTGAAACTGTAATAAACTCTATTAACTTGGATATCACTATTTTCAAATCTCTTCTTTCGTTAGCTCTTTCAGTTTTAAAGATAGGAAATTATATATGAAAAAATAACTGTATACTTTAAAAAAATTGTACCATATAGTTACTTACTTACCTAATTTCTTACACATTTATGGTAAAATTAGAATGTTAGGCCTTTATCTGTTAAAACAATCACTAGAACACAAAGCAGCTGCTATGACAATGTTTCCTAGACGTTTGTCCCTTTACTGGCTGGTGTTCAAACAGGTCTTAGGAAGTGACTGTTCAGTTGTTTCTTATAAAATATTTAGAAATGAGAGCCATGGGCAAACAACTTTAGCAGTCTACACCAGAGAATGAAGAGTTAAGAACAATTTTTAACTTTATGATTAATCATAGAAATGTTCTAAAATAAAACTGTATTTTAATTATTATAAAATTAGATGATGATGTCTATAAACTATCTTATTGATTCACTCTATACCCACTACAAGGCTAGATATAACATTTTTCTAATACAAGTCCTTCATTTTAAATGAAGAGAAATGACAGGACCTAAAAACCATCAACCTGAAAACTTCATCCCTTCACCAAATCACAACAGTAAAGAAATGGAGGGACTCTGCTGTCTGGGTGAATAATTTTTATGGCAAATCGTTCCCACCTAATCTAATTTATCACATAGATATATGCTGATTTAAATAACCATTTCCATTAATTAAATCAAACGTTCCTTACCATGCTTGTGTTCTCTCCTATGTTCGGCATTACCGATTCCCCAGTGAACATATTCCACATCTCCAACCTGTACATTTCTACAGAACTGTGTCACTATAGCTTGTTTTTGATATTGGCAAAATTAAGTCATCATCCCTCTAAATCACATGCTCTTCCAATGTCTCTGTCTTTATCACTACCGCCACTACGTGCCAACTCAAAGATGTGAGAACGTGAAATTAGATTTGGCTGTTTCTTTTCCTTCAATCACTGAGTTGTCCCATTGTTTTTTTTTTTTTTTCCCCCCAAAATGATTCTTTCCTGATGTTTTGCCCCATCCCTACTCTTAACCGTCCGAGAGCTTGTCACCTCGTGCCTAGATCAATCATTGTAACGGCGTCATCATTAGCTTCTTTAGTCTATTATTCGACACGTTCAACCCGGCTCGCTTTGTCCGGGCAAGCGTAGCGGACTCACTCTAAAAAGAGCCGGTTCTCCAGACTGCCTTACCGAAACTGCTGTCCTGGAGGTCACTGACCACGAATCACAAACTACAGTGACTTGCAATAAACCCAGCTCTCATCCCAAACCTCTCCTCTCTCTCTGCAACCGTGGGCATGACACGCCACTCCCCCTCTTAGCTGCCAGGGCACGGAAGCACCATTTCCTCTCCCATTTTTCTCACTGTTGCTTCTCTTTTTTCATTTTCTCGTCTTTCTCCAAAGTACACCTTCTCCTCTCCTCTCGCCACGTCCCGGCACGGAAAGCGCGTTCACTGACTCGGTTTTCACCAGCATCTCTATGCAGGCGACTCTTCAAACTCTCTCCCGTCTCTTTTTGAGCTCAAGGCCGCCGTTCCAATTAACTAAGGCACACACCCCCAGAGAGGTGCTGCCAGCACCTGAGACTCAAGATTCTAGAAATGATGGCAACATTTCTCCCACTAGACTGGTCTTTCCTTTTGTAACGAACCTGCAAAAACCCACAATCCTCTAAATTAATCTTTGGAATCTGACCATCTCCATGGAATTGTCCATCTCACTTAGCACAACTAGCGAATCGTGAAGGGCTTGTGGCTCTTCTCGTCTCAGTACCTGAATTTAGACCCTCATTTTCTCTCTTTTTTTATTAGTTTTAGTTGGGGTAAAGGAAACATAGCATAAAATTCACCATTGTAACCACTTTGAGCATACGGTTCGGTAGTATTAGGTGCGTTCACACTGTTGTACAAGCATCACCTCCGTCCATCACAAACTCTTTTCATCCTGCAAAACTGAAACTCTGTGCCCAACACACAACCTCCATCCCCCCTCCAGCACCCACCATCCTTTCTGTCTCCGTGAGTTTGACTGCCTTCTATAGGTAGAATCGTACACCATCTCACTTAGCATGAGTTCCTCAGCATTCCTCCAATTTGTCACGTGTCCGACTTTCCTTCCTTTTTAAGGCTGAGTAATATTTCACTGCGTGTATAAACCACATTTGGTTTATCCATTCACCTGCGAATAGACACTTGGTAGCTTCCACCTTTTGGCTATTGTGAATAACGCCGCTAGGAACATGGATGTACAAGTACGTTTTTGAGACTGTGCTTTTACTTACTCTGGGTATATGACCAGGAATGGAATTGCTGGGCATATGGTAATTCTATTGCTAGTGTTCTGAGGAACTGTCACGCGACCCTCACTCTCTCCTACTGGGATTGCTACACTAACTTCTAACGCACTCTTGCCTCCGATCTCTCTCCTCTCACTATACAGACTGCTGTCAGGATAAGCGGAGGCAAAATACAGACCAAATGGCACCTCCTCTAAGAACAGGAAGTTCGCCAGGTCCTCAGAGCCCAGCACAGAGCATGCACTGAATAGCTGCCGACTGTTTGAGCGAATGAACCCAGGGACGGATGGACGGACGGACGGACGGAAAAGTCGTCCGGACCTTTCATTGTCCTCACGCCCCACTGAATTAACATAAGTTCGTCAATGGCCTGGAATTCAAGACTCGCCATCATGCTCGTTGAACAAACATGTATAAAAACCTAAGAGGTCAAAGATACGATGCCAGGCCCAGTGGAAAGTAAAAAGATAGACTGTGTCTCAAGACCATTTCCCAGCTTTACTTCCCATTATTCCCAACACACATTCTCCTGACAACCCGTTTTCAAAACATCTACGTCCACAAGTCACAGATTAGTGGGCCTGAGCCAAGAGTTTGGCTGGAAAACTGTTTTGTTTGGCATCGTGTTTCAAAAAATATTTGAATTTGTGTATGTTTGGGGGAAAGGGGAATCTTCTCTCTAATTCTCCTGGCCTCCACAGTCGGCCCACGCGGATGCCGGCCGCGCCCCTGAAGAAACCCGGCTGAATTTCAACGCCTCTGTCAGCTGCTGCTGCTCACGGTCCAGCTCCCCTGTCCCATCCCGCACGGTGACGCCGCTCACGGTCCAGCTCCCCTGTCCCATCCCGCACGGTGACGCCCTCCGCTCACGGTCCAGCTCCCCTGTCCCATCCCGCACGGTGACGCCGCTCACGGTCCAGCTCCCCTGTCCCATCCCGCACGGTGACGCCCTCCGCTCACGGTCCAGCTCCCCTGTCCCATCCCGCACGGTGACGCCGCTCACGGTCCAGCTCCCCTGTCCCATCCCGCATGGTGACGCCGCTCACGGTCCAGCTCCCCTGTCCCATCCCGCACGGTGACGCCGCTCACGGTCCAGCTCCCCTGTCCCATCCCGCATGGTGACGCCGCTCACGGTCCAGCTCCCCTGTCCCATCCCGCATGGTGACGCCGCTCACGGTCCAGCTCCCCTGTCCCATCCCGCACGGTGACGCCCTCCGCTCACGGTCCAGCTCCCCTGTCCCATCCCGCACGGTGACACCCTCCGCTCACGGTCCAGCTCCCCTGTCCCATCCCGCACGGTGACGCCGCTCACGGTCCAGCTCTCCTGTCCCATCCCGCACGGTGACGCCGCTCACGGTCCAGCTCCCCTGTCCCATCCCGCACGGTGACGCCCTCCGCTCACGGTCCAGCTCCCCTGTCCCATCCCGCACGGTGACGCCGCTCACGGTCCAGCTCCCCTGTCCCATCCCGCACGGTGACGCCCTCCGCTCACGGTCCAGCTCCCCTGTCCCATCCCGCACGGTGACGCCCTCCGCTCACGGTCCAGCTCCCCTGTCCCATCCCGCATGGTGACGCTGCTCACGGTTCCGCCAGCTCAAGCGTCACTCCCCCTTCGAAGCCCTACGGACCCTGATCATTCTGTTTACGGCATTTACGGCATCTGAGTCTCTATCACAAGTGCGCTTGTTTCTCACCAGGCCTGCCCGTGGGAAGCACCGTGAGGGCAATTCCTCATCTCGCTAACTTTGGTGTCGCTCACAGCACACAGGCAAGCGCCCTGGACACACACGTCAGGCATCCAGTAATTGTCAACGTGAGTTAGAATTAAGTGAAGAAAGTACATTTTGATTCATGGGGAAAAAAAAAAAAAAGGCTGACTTGGAAGAAGATTTCACATTTCAGGGACACTTTCTATACAAAATATAGTCCATAAACATAAATAATAAATGCTCGGTCATTTTTCCAGGGGAATCAGGGTGATGCTGTGAAGACGTGCACACACACCCACAGGGCCCTGACAGGGAACAGGGCCGTCAGATCACACGGACACGGCCGTCACATCACACGGAGATCACACGGACACGGCCGTCAGATCACAGGGACACGGCCGTCAGTCTGGCCCCGCCACTCCCAGACGAACGGCCCAAGCCGGGCACTTACGCCCACTAAGCCTCAGTTTCCTCATGTCATGGTGGTTCCCACCACATGGACCCACTGTGAGAACTGAACAATGCCATACATAGACAGAATTTAGCCTAGAGTTTGACACATGGTAAATGTTCAATAAACATTAATCTTATTATCTAAAATTGACATTAAACGAAAATGAACAGGGAAAATGTAATTTTGTAATTCCCCTTTCAGTGTGTGTGGTGTTAAAAAAAACACACATGCAATTCAAATAAGCTCTTTTTCGTCATCCAAACCCCTAAGCCAACTCATTAGTGTACTTTATTTACTTTTTAAATTATAATTAAATTTAAAGATGCGTACAGCATATTTATTATGAACTCGGAACAATAAAAGAAAGATTAAACTTAGAAAAGTTCTTCAAAATGTACGATTTTTATTTGCTTGCTGGGTGAGATTTCCCATCAATTAGACTTCTGGAATATTTCCAGATAGGAGTTTGAAGATACTAAGACTTTTGTTCCCAGAAATAGATTTGACTCTCTGCCTAAGTTTCTACTAAAAAAGCATAAAATCAAGATAATGTAGCCTTTTTGGCAGAGAACTGGAAATTCAGGGCATGGTTAGATTTATACTATGATTGCAAAGATCACTGAATAAGTTTTCTATCACTAGTTACAATGCTTTAAGTACATTTAATTAGAACATTAAATATTTAGGTATTTATTGCCTAATGATTCTCCTCAGTAGGCAGAAGTTACAAATAAACTATACCCAAAACTAATTGTACTCTGGGACATGTTTCTTGCCTGAAATAAAGCATTTGTACTAAAAATGCTCCTAAATTTCCCCAAATGTTTAAATGTGACACTTTAATAAAGCACTAAGTTTTCTTTAATAACTAGTTCTGTGTAATGTAGTGTAAAACAGTAAAGCAGATGCAATATGTTAACTGAAAAAAATTTCAAGATCTAGTCAACTGAAAAAACTTCTAGTTAGGAAAAATATGCATGATGATCCATATTCAATACGTGCACTGGGCCCACAGCAAGCAAAGAAATCTGTGGGTCCGAGGCTGTTTTCTGGAATGTGAGCGTTCAGCTTCAGAAGAGGAAACAGGAAAGTCACTCAGAACGGCCCTGTGTCTTCAAGGCCACACACGCTGCTCCAGATGCAAACCGGAATCTAAGCTGAAACCCAGGAAGGTACACGATTTTCAAGTCACCAAGGAGTTTTAAAGCCCTGCAAAGGTGCCCATAATGACGTCACCATCACTGTGACACTGGAGAAGGGAACCAGCCAGTCCCGGGAACGGTGACGCATCTGCAGATTCACTCACTCATCCATTCATTCATTCTACACAGACTGACCAGCTGCCGGCCCTGGGCCAGGCACTGTGGTAGACGTCACAAAGGTGACAAGGACGAGGTTGGGGCCCCGAGGATCTCAGAATCTACTCGGGGGGAAGATATGCAAGAAGATTTCAGTTCCATGAGGATGATGCTAAAAGAGAGACACAGACCCAATTCTATGGAAACACAGTTGCAGCAGATACCTACACCATGACGAGGACAGAGAAGGTTGTGTGCACACACACGCACACACGCACGCACACACACGCACGCACACACACATGCGCACACACACGCGCACACACACACGCACACACACATGTGCACACACACATGTGCACACACACATGTGCACACACACAGCCAGGCCTCACAGAGTGAGCAGGCGTCTGCCCGCTGGGGTGCGCAGACGTGGCAGGAGAACGGACAGACGTCCGCTCAGAAGAACATGTCGTATGAAGGCTCAGAGTCGCCAAAGGGGCTGACGGTCGGGGCGTGTGGGGAGGGTTTTGTGCAACTGAAGACACAGCCCAGGTGGTACTTTGGGATCCAAGTAATGAATGGCCTCCTAAGGAAAGCTAAACGTTTTTAACTTACTTTTTTAGAGAAGAAAGAAGCAATGGAGGTTTGTAGGGGAGGCCGTGGGGGGGGGGTCTCGTGGTCCCATTTCAGAGCAGGGGAACCAGGCCCAGGGCGCCCGGCTGCTGGGGGGGCCCGAGTCTAAGGGGGATTCCAGAGCCCAGACCGTCGTGGGCGGAGGGCAGCGGAGAAGGGACACAGACACACGGCAGTCGTCCTCCCGCCCACTTCAGACCTGAGGGCTTTTCCCTCGGAAGGGGAGTTTTTCTGAGATCACTGACAAGACCAGTGAGGCAGAGGCACCGTGCGGAACTGCTGCATTAGGAACCAGGACGGTCTACCCAACAGGAACACAAAAATTATTTCCTATTTCTGGCACCACAGTTTTTGAAAACGATCGCTCTGGTGGGTGGTTTGGCCACTGAATCAATCTGCGTCTTGGGCCTTTCTACATCCCCTGGCACCACCAAGATGCTCTGTCTGCAAATCGACAGTAAGTTCTTTACATGTGAGCGTTGTTCACGCGAATTCGACATCAGCGTGTAAACACTTACCCTGCAGTAATCCAAAGTCGCCACGTACTCGTACGACCCCAGAGACAACTCCGGTTTCTCGTAGTGGTCCAGTCTTCTTCCAATGTGGTCCAGATGTTGGAAATAGAACGGTGGAACTGAGAAAAACAAAAGAGGAAATCTTTTGTTTTCATCAACAGAGACAATTTAATAAGTCGTCAAAATTTATTATAGGAAGAAAGGAGTTAGTTTAAGAAGAAAAGTATTTTAACGTTGGAATGTAGTACATTCTACACATCCACTCTTTCAAAAACATGTCTTGGAAAGTACGAACATTTTCTAAAAATGCTCGATTCTTCTACAAGTTATTGATGACGATGAGCATTTATGACTTAGACCATCCTAGAAAAACAGGGGATGAAAGTACTCGTGTTTTTAAGTTGCCACAACCCAAATTTAATTGTCTCTGTCGAATTACCTTTTTAAAAAGAATTCTGACTTTTCTATTTGAATTTTTAATATACCTAACAAAAATGAACATGAGTTAGGTGGGCGATGTTATTAACCACAATATTTATTATGCTTTAATTAGGAGATGTCTGAAACCGTGGGGAGTGTGCATGTTGATCTTCTAACGTTTGGGCTTAAGAGTGCGGAGGATGACTGTATTAGGGAAAGACTAGGCCGCCGGGATCTCAGCTGAGGAACTCTAATTCGACTCCAACGTCTCGGAAGGTTCGTTCTGGCAAAGACCTGGACGTCATCCAACAGCACAGAACACTCATGAGTCACACACCAAACACTTGGACAAATATGGCCTGGTATCTCTGAAGTGAACTCTTGTTGCCCTGAGACTAACAGGGCTGCTAGTAAAGCACAGGGAACACAAGTTATTTAGAAAAACCAGCGATGCTCTGGTTTTAAGCACTTTGCAAAGAACAACATTAGCATCTGTAAGAACCACAGAAGTAATGCTTTCTGTGGTTAAACCAACAACTCGGCATTCTTATATTTTTAGTTGTAACACCGACACGGGGATTACACAGGACTGTTTTCTTAGGTTGGATTCTTAAAAAGTCACTGAGGCTTGATTGTTTGGTGTCCTTACCATAGCGTGGCCATTTCTTTTAAAACAAGTTTTATAAGGTTCCTATGTACATATGGATCTCCGGATTTGGATAATTCAACATCTTGAACAGATACAGAAGTGGAAACTGACAGGCTCAGCTGAGGTAACAGACTGGGAGGGTCCTGAATTGCTGCTTTGCTGTTAGAACACCCAGATGAGATGCCTTGGCTGTCTCAGGATGTGTGTTACAGTCACTGCTATATCGTGTAACCTATAATTCATCACACCCACGCATCTACACGCAATGTGAACTTCTTCCTTTTAAAATTAATTTTATAGTCATTAGCATTTACTATTATCTGTCATCTTTTATAGTCCCAAATCCAAGTCACATCATAGATCAGGCACCGCCACGTGACTGTCTCCCTGCCTGCCTCCGACCTCACATTCTCCCCGCCGGGCAGGCCCTGACATCTTGCAGGGAAGTACGAGTGGAACCATGGGACCGAGCCTGCTGACCTCTAACTCCAACCAACCTCTGTCTTCGCTAAATCTAAATGAAGAATGTAGGTGTCAACGTAAATCTAAGGGAGTCTGGCCTCCTTGTAGGAACAGATATTTGAGCCCAGTGTGAACAGTAATATTGGAAACGAACGTGGCAGCCTCCTAGGCGTGCACACCCAGGGGACCGGACCCCACTGTGTGGAGACACAAGAAACCTGAGTGGCTTTTCTCTGCCAGACAGTGGCCGGGCCTTTTACGCTCTAAGCTGACACTTGGTGTGAGGCCGGGGAGTGACGGCAAACTGAGGGTCCCGCTGCTCCGCGTGCTGGGCAGATTTCCGATGCCCCCTAGGAAAGCCCAGGGCCTGGGTGAAGACACTGAGGAGCTGGTGGTCCTGGTGGGGGACCCCACTCAAATGCTTTGGGAGAAGCCTCTGCCCTCTCGTGACTTTCCCCCCCAAAACTAAAGCACAGAGAAGTGCACTGTCACAGGTTCCTGACCCAGGTCCCAGGGTCGGGTGACAGCCGAGGATTTGTTTGCAGATTTCATCCAGGATGAAAAGTGAAACAAGATCTTCCCTGGAAAGAGAGATGAGGGAGGAGAACTAAGGGGATCTGGTCTCACGGGGACATCAACTCGCACCGAGTGGAAGCCACAGCTGGTGCGAGGAGACAGACGTCCCCAGGGGCCCACACCTCAGTCTTTGAGACGAGCCTAGAAGCCCGTGATTCAATTCCACAAGTTATTTTCAGGAAACGACCGAAGATCTTCACGAGAAAGGCTCACAGAGTCAGGTTCTGGCACCCTGAGTCGGGGAAAGCCACACGCTGCGTGTGACAAGGGGCAGGAAACAAGGAGGCCAGCAGTGTCCTCCCACCAGAGGACGCGCTGGGGGCCACGTGGCCGCGAAGGCAGTGACGTGTGTGCTCAACACTGCGCCGGGCCTGGGTGTCATGAGGGAGCAGCCGGCACCCTCGGGACACACGGTCGCGGGCAGGCAGTCTTCAGACCTCAATACCTGCAGGGAAGCACGTCTACGACGATGAGGAAGGGAGAAAAACCCACGGAAAACTTACATTCTAATAATCGTCACATGGTTCAAAACCAAATCTATAAATGTAAATGAATGTGGGAATGTTCTTAGCCTGAGTATGTGCTTCATTCGACACCAAAGAATTGAAAATATAGAAGTCAGGCGTGGTAGCTCGTGCCTGCAATGCCTGAACTTGGAAGGATTGCTTGAGGCCAAGAGCTTGGGACCAGACTGGGAAACACAGTGAGACTCTGTTTCTACAAAAAAAAAAAAAAAAAAAAAAAATCAGCCTGGCGTGGTGGTGCAGAGCATGCGCGTGAAGTCCCAGCCACTTGGGAGGCTGAGGCAGGAGGACGGCTCGAGCCCAGGAGTTCGAGGCTGCTCTGAGCTATAATCGTGCCACTGTGCTCCAGCCTGGGTGACAAAGACCCTGTCTCTAAAAAAACAAAATAAAAATAAAAAATAAAAGTATAGAGACATGCTATAAATTTAATAAATGTGAGAACACTTTGGGCAAGTTTGCAGCTTTTTCCAACATCGGTGCATCTATACTGGAATGACAGTGAAAATGTAACGAGTATGGGAAAGCCCTTTGTAATCGTGTTTCTCCTTCAACAACCCAACATTTACTCAGAGTGAAAAAAACCTGCCCGAGCGTTCAAGCCCTTAGTTACACCTGAGCTTTTCCTAAATACTGATGAGCTCACGTTCGAGAACAACCCTGAGGATGACAACAGAGGAGAAGCCTCTCGGGTTTACGCTCTGTGAACAGGAGGTAAAATCTCATTTGTCTTCAACTGAGGCTCTGTGGAAGGAGGTTGAGAAATAAATTTTTCCTCCTACTTCTGAGTTTTCTCTTCCAGGAAACATCACAACTTCCCTGTGCTGCTCGCGCAGTTGCGTAAAGCTAAGAGCGGCTCGGATTTTCCGCACGGGGCACGTCCTAGTTGATTTCCTTCTAGGAAAATTACAAAGAAGGAGGTACCGATACACAGAAAAAAAAAAAAAATCTCCGTTTTTCCTAAGCTGAGAAGTATGTTTGATTTGGCACAACTCTTCCCCAAACCGCACCGAAAGGCGCCACTCACCGTCATTGACACAGCTGCAGAATCCGCACTGGAACCTCCGCCCGCCCTCGATGAACTGCATGAACGGGCACATGTAGGCCTTGCACCTGTTGCAGCGCACCGGGCCGCTCTCCCCGTGATTCACCAGGAAAAGGGGCGTCTGCGAGAAGGAAGGAAAATCAAACGAACAGATGGGCATCAGAGTTCTAGGTGGTACAATCACAATTTGAAAAGTCTTCTCGTGGCACTCATTAGGAAACTCTTAACTTTCAGCATTTGTCCCAAGACGGTAAAGATGCTTTTCTTGATAACACATGAATTTATGGCAACGAGACGTTGTCCACGATACCCAAAGCGAAAATGAACGTAAATCTGTATCTCATTTACAAACCTATATAAATACACGCACATTTATGTCTCCATGTGTATGCATATTCACCAATACGTGTGTGGAAAGAGAAAGACTGTATCATGATGGTGGTAACACTTAACTATGCTTATGTTAGAAATGCCCTGGACACTTTGTATCACATAGTTTGCTACGTTTGCTCGTAGACTATAAATAAAGAAGAAAACTGGGTCTGCTTTTAAAAGCCCAGTCTGCATAGCAGTATGCTGTTCAGACGGTTCCCTCAAAGTGTGCAAGGTATTTCTTTCAAAATGCAAGGACCTGAAAAAATATGCAATAATGTTGCCTCGGTCGATTCTGCTTGTTCTGCTACTGTATCAGATGACAGATGTTTAACAGAGTGGCTGCTTATGACAGGCCAGAACTGAAAAAATAAACCATCCCACTGCTGCTTCCTCATAAACATGCATCGAAACCATTATACATCTTTTACAGTTGTAAAGTAAAAATGCTCAGCATGGCAAGTCCTACTAGAAATAGGATTTCTAGGTAGTATAATCACAATTTGAAGTCTTCTCATGGCACTCGTTAGGAAACTCTTAAGTTTTAGCATTTGTCCCAAGACAGTAAAGATGCTTTTCTTGATAACACATGAATTTATGGCAACGAGATGTTGGGTTTGTTTTTCAACTTTTCTGGCTTTTGGAATGAAACCAGAAAGCTCCTTCTTGTTTTTATAAATCTCCTTAAAGATAACATTTTAAGAAAAGCCTGAGAATTGCAGAGTTTGGCGTGTCAGTTAAATTTTTCTTCAACGAAAACGATGGGAAGCAGACTGCTTTTCTGGGAGGCCTGAGGAGCGGGGAGCCGTTGGGCCATTTTCTGTTCCAGCCCTGATTAGGAACCCGAGACCCCTCTTTGTCCCTGACCAGATGTTCGGCGTGAAAACTGATGCCCTGCGGAGGTCTCAGAAATGAGTCGTGAGGTCTCAGAGCAGAAAAAATAGGTTTAGTACAAAATGTAAAAGAATCAGGGAAAGGATTAAAGAAAAACATTCTACATCATTCCCCACGGGCTCTGCATGGCCCTCTCCCCCCACTCCTGCCGCAAGGCAGCCAGAAGCGGGGTGGGACTTTCTTGCTGACGACCCCCTATGACCCACAGCAGGGGCATAGTGCTAGGGACCCACAGCAGGGCCATGACAGGGACGAGAGGAGCAGGGTGTGCAGCACAGAGCGTCTTGTGTCTGGTGCAAAACAGCCAGGACATCATTTCTAACCAGAACGACCTGTCCTCCCTCAACCCGAGCAGCTGAGGACAGAGTTTCACAGAAGAGTTACAGGCTGGATCAGCGTACGAGAGGTTTGCGCTCCTGACAGCTAACTTGTCCGTTACTGTAAAATGTTATCGTAAAAATGATCAAGAAGATGGAGACTCTGTCTACCTTTTCCAGGAGATTTGGATACGACCTAGCATCAAAATCACAAGGCTCTTTTATACAGACCTTTTGTTTGAAAGGTATAAAGTGACAAATGTTTATTCTCTTTAGCTGGTAATAAGGAATGATCTGACAGAACAAGGAAGCAAAAAGATGCAGGTACAAAAAGAGATTCTTAGGACAACAGATGGAGAGCTAGAAGTCTAAAAGACACCAAACCCCCCCCCCCCAAAATGTACTGATCAAGTAGCTTCTTCTGGATCAAAAGTCCAACGAGCAGTCATGCCTGTGGTTACGTTCTGCTCTCAGCTGCAACCTTTGAGCTCAGGAGATGCTTTCAGAAGTTAAAATAGGGAGAAATTCTGCAATTTGCATTCACTCAGCCAAGTTTACTTTTCTCATCCTTTTATTTTCAAAGAGTTCAAAGGCTATAATAAATTCCCTGAGAGACTTTAGAAACAAAACATGATGCAATTATTTGCTAGACAAGCCAGAGGTAATGGAAAGAAATTTGACCTTATGATTACTGATACGATTTGCTCCAAGGCAGGCCCAGCCTAAAATTACTGTGAAATTGTCGGCAACCAACACCTAAGCATTCCAGTCCTGGCAGATTCAGACTTGCAGAACTGAAAGATGAATGTCTAGCAATAAACTAGAGTCAACTCATGGCTGTATCTACGCTATTAAATACACTTACAGCTTTTCCCCCCAATTTTTACTCTTTTGGAAGCCAGATGATGAATAGGTAAGTAAGGCACTCAGACAACAGAGGAGACAGCAAAGAATGTTAAAAGCTTTTTAACGGTTTACATTTTATTTTCAGGCAACAGGGCAAGGGTTTCTAAATTACACTGTCCTGTTTCGTCTCTCTCAGGCCATGCTGAAAACCATCAGAGATCTCCCTCTGCCCTCTCCGGACGTCCGCTTCGCTGCCCTGCAGTGGTGAGCATGACTCATTCATAGCTAAGCTCACTTTTCCTGAGCCCGAGCTTAGTGTGTATAGCTTTTTCTCCAGTCAAATTACTTTCCAAAAAATTCCCTAAGCTGGCTTTTCTCCTTACCATTATGTTTACTTCAGAAATACTTTGGGGTTTTAAAAATTTTGTTTATCAATGTGCTTAAATCTGTGGCTCCTGGTACGTCCCTGTCTGCTCTTTCTCTTTTGTTCTTCTCTTACATGGAAACGGGAAAGGACGGAGAGGACGGCTCTAAGCCCTCACCTGGCTGTCCCTGTTCCGGCCCCTCGTGGCCTGAGTTAATGCAACATGAAAGCGACAGGGAAGTGAGGAAAGAAGAGGGAGAGGACAAATCTGCCTCTTTCCCTTGTGGTTTTGGATTAACAGGGGTGTGCCAAATACTATACCGGTACTAATTTTAATCAAAATACTTTAATTGAATAAAACGTGTCTCTTTTGTACGTATATAACACCATGATCGATTTGGGACCACAAACAAGAATATCATTCACTGAGAAATTAGGCTCAGCGCTAAAATGATATCAGGAATTAAAAAACAAAATAACTTTTGGTTATTTTTCCATGTAAAAGAGGTTGACATCAATATATATCAACATCCTCTTAGTAACCACTGGTAAAATTTTTGAAATTTTCTCATTTTAGTACATTGTCAGTTTCCCAAGTATTCCTGCCGTCCTCTCAGGTAACTCTAGCACAGGTGCAGCAGGTGCTGGGCAGACTGTCTGCCCTGTGGGCTCACGCGCAGGGCGCTGGAAAGAGCAAACAAACAAGCACACACAGATGCAACTAGAAGAGCAGGGCATGAGAAGAGAGAACGCTTGGGACAACAGCATCACCAAAAGTTCTTTTTCGCTTAGAAAGGCGATGTTAAGTTAATCACAGACTGTATTTCCAAAACAAAAGCAGATGTTCAAAGAAAATGAAGCACAATGTAGAAAGACCCATCATGAAGAATTTGCGTTAAAGTTTGTAGGCCATGTATTTTTGTTTTGGCATTTATATTATTAATAAAAACCTGAATACATAAACCTGGCTATAGATTTTCTGGTTTAGGACAGTGATGAATTAGAGCGATGAATGGCAGAAAGCAGATGAATACCAAACCCTGAAAGCCAAAACTACGAAGGTGTTTTTATAACATATGTCCAGCAGGTGGCACTGCGCAATCAAAAATGAAAGCTGTCCACATTGTATCAGTAAGTAACAAAATACTCCAGCTAATTAGGCTACATGCATTCCATGTAACTCCAGTCACACTGACCTGAACTTGCTTTTCTCGAAGAAACCTTTGATAATGGCTTAAAAATATTCTGGGTGAAATGAAATGAAACATAAGGCATAAAATTGTACAGAAAGTACAGACTGTACCAAATTTACTGAGATTAACAGGCAAGAAAAAACTTATTTTAAAAGTTTCCAATCCTCTGCTGACTTTTCCCCTGACGACATGCAGGAAAGCAGAGGTGCTGCCGGGACAGGCGGCCACAAGCACCGCAGCTGCAGCCTCCAGACGCCGGGAGCAGAGCGCACCAGGGGACGAAATGCCCGGCTGCGGCATCACCCGCTCTCCACGGCAGCCACGGGGGGAAAGAGCAGAGCCACGGGGACACCCGCTGCCCTGCACACTCGTCACCACACTCACCGCAAGGAAGAAATGATTTCCCGTTGGAAGGTTAAATCACAGGCGACAGGCTGACAGAGGGGCGAGCGGGATTAGCCACACCCCAGACTTCAGGAACACCCCGAACGAGGGACGCTGTGCCGCCTGTGTCCAGGACACCGCCGCGTGACACCGTCCCCACCTCGCCTTGCTTGTCCCATGCACCCCACTCCCCTCTTTCCTTACTGTTTAGCATCAGAGGTCGTGTAAGTTCTAACACACACACACACACACACACACACACTCTCTGACCAGCTACCTCCCCTCTCTTCTAACACTTATTTACTAATTTTGAAAACAATAACGTATTTTCCATTTTCCAATGCACACTTCTTCCCCTTTCTCTCCCGTGTTATGTCCTGCATTCGACGTCCCTAGGAAGACCACGAGTGTCCTGAGACTGCGCCGTCGTCCCCACGGCAAGGATGTTCCGCTTCACGAAGCATCTGCAGGCAAAGCCTCGGCTGAGCAGCTGCTGGCTGTGGGAGACAAACCCGTCCTGCAGCGGGACCTGACTCAGGGGAGAAGCTCTACAATGAGGAGACCTGCCACAGTGGGGCACAGCCCCCCAGCTTGGCCAAGGACCACGTTCAATCTCAGACGATGGTCCCCAGGAAATCCCTGCGAATATACGTCCCTGGCAGCCGTGGTTTCGAACTGCCGATGCCACTTTGACACGTGGCTGCTTCTTGGGACTGGAGTGCTGCTTACTTTCTGGAACCCTCTCAAGAGGAGGTCAGTTGGTAATTTGGATCGATCGGCGGATATAAGTGGAACGCATGGAGATGGTATGTGAACAGATGATCCAGAACGCGGGAGGAACAACTACCCTTTGGAAATGTCACACGTTCCGACTCTCAGGCACGCCGGAGGAGGAGCAGAGCCAGCTTCCCGGAGGATTGTGCCCGGCAGCTGAAAATGAAGAGTCTGTACCGATTGTATTCAGTGAGGTCACAGAGCAGCGTGTACGTGTCGCCTATCTTTAGCCTCACCACACATGACGTCCCCTCAGCCTGCGTGGCAGACAGAACAGGTCCACAGGCCACTTTCCGTATCGACGTTATCAGAGAGAAGCACTACTTCGTTAGACTTTTAAAAATAACAAGTGTGAAATAAAAAAGTATTTCCTGAATGCTTTTTAAAAATCACGTCATGCATCTTCTAAAAAGAAACTTGATAATAAGACACTTGGTGCATTGCATTAATTCTAAGAATCTATTTGTGTTTTTCAAGAATGTTTTCAGTTGGCTCTTCTTAAGCTAACACTTGGTATTTTTTTATTTCCAGGAAATTATCCTCTTGTCAGACTGAGTGTTAGTGGAATTTTAGAAATTAATTTCAATTTTCTTCTTCCAACAATTGCTACTTCGAGTCGGAGTCTGTAATATTCATTCTGTTACAGTCATATCTAGAACTTGTATTAGATTTTTTTTTTTTTTTTTTTTTTTGAGACAGAGTCTCACTCTGTTGCCCAGGCTAGAGTGAGTGCCGTGGCGTCAGCCTAGCTCACAGCAACCTCAAACTCCTGAGCTCAAGCGATCCTCCTGTCTCAGCCTCCCGAGTAGCTGGGACTACAGGCATGCGCCACCATGCCCGGCTAATTTTTTCTATATATTTTTAGCTGTCCATATAATTTCTTTCTATTTTTAGTAGAGGAGGGGTCTCGCTCTTGCTCAGGCTGGTCTCGAACTCCTGAGCTCAAACGATCCGCCCACCTCGGCCTCCCAGAGTGCTAGGATTACAGGCGTGAGCCACCGCGCCCGGCCTTGTATTAGATTTGAATATCTCTTTAACTTGGAAGTTAGTTTTTGTTTTGGGTTTTTTCTTTCAGCATTGAAAAATCCTGAAAAATTTTACTCATTCAGACCTTTCATAATAAATGTAAGATCATAACTATTATCTGTGTGGTGACTTCTAGTTTAAAACGCTTACGTTTGTAAGATCTCAATTTGATACTGAGGTGAGAGCAACCCTGGGATGCGGGGAATCCCCACTGTTCAGAAGGAACGGAAGGGCCAGGCGCAGTGGCTGACGCCTGTAATCCCAGCACTCTGAGAGGCTGAGGCGGGAGGATCGCTCGAGGTCAGGAGTTCGAGACCAGCCTGAGCAAGAGCCAGACCTCGTCTCTACTAAAAATAGAAAGAAATTATATGGACAACTAAAAACATATAGAAAGTATTAGCCGGGCATGGTGGTGCATGCCTGTAGTCCCAGCTACTCGGGAGGCTGAGGCAGGAGGATCGCTTGAGCCCAGGAGTCTGAGGTTGCTGTGAGCGAGGCTGACGCCACGGCACTCACTCTAGCCCGGGCAACAGAGCAAGACTCTGTCTCAAAAAAAAAAAAAAAAAAAAAGTTAAATAGAGTTATAAGTGAAGTTTGTAGTTATTTAAAAGTATGAAAATACCCAAAGTAGGATGAAAACTTTTACTTCATTGGCAACAGGTTTGTCAATAGACCTAACTGCTGCCAAGGAGCAATGGGACACTGTGCTAAAAATGGTAATTTAGAGGCCTAAAATACCTAGAAGTCAACCACCATTCTGGGTTTGGTTTATTTTTGTTTTTTAAATGTCTATCCAACCCTGAGAAGAGTCCATTTATTCAACTGAGACCTCTTCTATGTGCCCAGCCCACTGCTGAAATCCGGATAGTGTCTGTCTTCAAGGAGTACTAAGAAGTAGCTTGAAGTCAAAAGACTTTAAGAAAAGAAGCCTAAGATGGACATTTCAAAATAACTCATGAGCTTGCAGGAGGAGCAAGAGGCCCATTGCTAAAACTATAGCTAGCAGGGAAAAGAAATTCTGTTTAACAAGCTCATTTGCAGCCAGATGGAGTTAAAAGAACTTGCAATGTGGAATCCTGAGTTCCAGCAGGATCACTCATTAGCTGGACAACGTTACTAGCCCCAGAACCCGCAGAGCTGCACCACCTCTAACAGTGGGACGGCACCTGGTTCACAGGCTGCTGTCCTCCTAAAAGCAGGGGACACGCAGCCATCATGACACGAACGGCTACAGGGAAGAAGAATTTTTTTCTCTGATGTTTTAAACAGCAGTAGAAATACTGCCAACACCATGTCAACTTATGCAAGACTGGCTGAAAAGTCCAATGCGTGACCAGCAATTCCTTCCGCCAGTGACAGACGTGACCGCTATCCCTGACAGAATGTGTTGGCGTCGGGTTTACTCTCTGACGGGGTTTCCCTTTTTGTTGACCTCACTTGTCAGCTCACATCCCCCAATGTTACCTTCCCCATGTCTACTGAACCTACCAGAATATGAACAATTATTAAGAGGAGAAAGAAATTAAACGGTATTTAATAAAAGGACAATGTTCTTACTTATTAAGTTATGACTCATGTAAAACTTTCCCTGAAACTATGTTCCATATAAACAGTAAGATTATCCCCATCAAAGCCTTTTTCACATTGTACAAAAACTTGCTGCACACCTGAAACCTTTCTATAAGTCCTAATGTAGAGTAACTGGTCTTGTTTTTCTCCAAATCCCTAACGTCTAGCTCAGTTCTTAGCACAGAGTAAGTAATGGACTAAAAATCCACTGAAATTTAGAGTATTAAAGTTTATCCCTGCTAATTCAATAAGGAAATTGCTTTGACTATTATATCCATTTACAATCTAAAAATATACATAGATATTCCTGTGACTAGTCACAGACGGAGTAAAATCTTCTACCATCTGGTTTATAGGTGAAATTACTTAATTGCATGTATAATTAGATGTATGTACTTGTCCAAAATGTAAAGATTTCTTATTTTAGGGAAAGAAAATGCAAAATTAAATGAGTTACAATCTTCAATCCTTTTGCACTGGACTTCTATACTATTTCTACCTCAGTTCTTAAAATGTAGTGTCAACATTGAAAAACAGTTTCCTAAACAAAAGAGCTTACAACATAACCTATTACTTTTGCTAAATAAATACCTCAGAGTTAATTGTACTGAATGTGGGGATGGGTTTCATTTAAAATACACTGAAAAAAACTAAAATTTATGTTAAGGAATATGACATGTTAAACGATGATGACACAGATATGCTCGTGGAAATAGCATATATCTCCAAAGCAAATGCTCACGGGGAACATTCTCTGATCAAACTACTGGGGTTAGGTTTATTTTTATAGGCTGTTGCTAACACAATAGCATGCTTGAAAAGGTTGGAACCTGTCAAACAATGGAACCAACTTTAAAAAAAAAACCTACTAAATAAATTCTTTTGGTAGATGCCAAAGCAGGATCTCTTTAAGGAAAGATTTTTTAATTGCAGTAATGATGGCAATATTAGTCAGATACGCGATAAAACCCTAAGATTTTGTTAACCTAAAAATAAGTCATTTATGACAAAGGAAAATAAATGCTTTTCATATGTAGAATAACAATATTCATGTAATCCATTCATCTTTAAGAAAGATACTTTAAAACTTGTTATTTCCTTGATTATAGGTTATAAATATCTGAAATAAACAAGTCTCTCGTTTTCTATTATTACTGAACTCTGATTGTTTCACTTTGGTTTTTGGGTCCAGCAGTGAAGTAAATGACAGTGCCATTTATTGACATGTGGAAGAAGGAACAGGTTTAGAGTGCGGAGATAAAAATTCACTTTTAAACATGCTGCGTTTGAGGCTTCCATGAGATACACAAGGAGAGATTTCAGAGAAGATTCGCATGAGAACACGCTGAAGATGTGGTAATGAACGGATGAACGAGACAGAAAAACAAGACAGCGACTTAGCGCCAAGGACTCCAGCGCCAGACTGCCTGGGCTGGAATCCCAGCTCTGCCGTTTAGTACCCGCTGCCCTTAGCAAGGGCTCCGACTCTGTGCCTCAGTTTCCTTATATCTGAAATGAGGATAACAGATAGGTTGATGCCAGGATTAAGTAAATGACCAAACATTTTAACAACTTATAAGTGGGCTCGTTAAGTCATTAATTTGACTATTATTATTCATTATTTAACTATTTATAAGGTCATTAATTTTGACTATTATTTGACTATTATTATTAATTTTGACTATAATTCATTATTTGACTATTAATTTTGACTATTATTCATTATTTGACTATTATTATTAATTTTGGCTATTATTATTCAGTAGTAGCTGAATAATAATTCAGCTGTTGTTACAGGTAATATTTAGTCTTTGGAGGGGATGGGGGGTCGCAAGAGAGAAGAGAGAAGATCCCAAGTCCCAGCCTAGACTAACCCCAAACTCAGAGGTCAGGAAAACGACAAAGGAAACTAAAATGTCCACCCCCTGTAAGGTAGAAAAAAATACACCAGGACGGTGTCATGGAAGCCACAAGAGGAGAATCTGTCAGGAAGGTCCAAATGCTTGGTAGCACTTGGGCTGGTGGGGTGTAGCCGTGATGGGTTTTCCTAACAACAGTGGCTCTTCAAGTACAGGCCCAGGTACGTGCCCGAAGAGGAAGACGTTTTTTGAGTGAGTCCTAAGGAACCTCTTCCTGGTGTTTTAGCTCATTCATTCGTTCATTTATTAGAGATGGGGTCTCACTATGTTGCCCAGGTTGGTCTCAAACTCCTGGCCTCAAGCGATCCTCCCACCTCAGCTTCCCAAAGTGCTAGGAATACAGGTGTGAACTACCACATTCGGCTTCATAGTCTTTGTTAGAAACATTAGACTTAGTCTTCCCCATAGACCAAATGGCACCAATACATATTTACAGAACGTTTCATCTAACAGCGGCAGAATTCATGTTCTTCTCAGCTCATGAATCATTCTCAAGGATAGACCATATGTCAGGCCACAAAACATGTCTTAAAAAATTCAAAATATTCAAAATATTGAAATCATACCAAGTATTTTCTCCAACCACAATGGAATAAAATTAAAATCAACAAGAACAACAATGGAAAATATACAAACACATGGAAATTAAACAATATGTTCCTAAGTGACTGGTGGCGTCAATGAAGAGATTAAGAAGGAAATTAAAGAATTTCTCTAAACAAATGAAAATGAAAATACAACATATCAAAACTAGTGGGATACAGCAAAAGCAGTAATAAAAAGAAGGTTTACAGCAATAAGTGCCTACATCAAAAAAGTAGAAAAGCTTCAAATAAATAACCTAATGATGTGTATCAAATAACTAGAAAAACAAGAACAAATGAAACTCAAAATTAGAAGAAATGACAAAGACCAGAGCAGAAATAAATGAAATTGAAACAAAAAAATACAAAAGATCAATGAAACAAAAAGTAGTTATTTTGCAAAAAGAGAGCAGAGCCAAATAAATAAGATCAGAGATGAAAAGGGAGACATTACAACTGATACTGCAGAAATCCAAAGGATCACTGGAGACCACTATGAGCAACTATATGCCAATAACTTGGAAAACCTAGGAGAAATGGATAAATTCCTAGACACATACAACCTACCAAGATTGGACCAGGAAAAAAATCCAAAACCTCAATAAACCAATCACAAGTAAAGAGATAGAAGTGATAATAAAAAGTCTCCCATCAAAGAAAAGCCCAGGATCTGATGGCTTCATTGCTGAATTCCACCAAGCATTCAAAGAAGAGCTAATATCAATCCTACTTAAACTATTCCAAAAAACTATGGTGAAGGGGATCCTCCCAAACTCACTCTATGAGGTCTGTACCACCCTGATATCAAAACCAAAGATAAACCAAAAAAGAAGACTATAGTCCAATATCTCTGATGAACATAGATGTCAAAATCCTCAACAAAATACTAGCAAACCAAATTTAACAGCACATTAAAAAGATTATTCATTATGACCAAGTAGGGTTCATCCCAGGGATGCAAGGATGGTTCAACACACACAAATCAATCAATGTGACACACCATGTCAACAGGATCATTTCAACTGATGCTGAGAAAGCATTCGATAAAATTCAACATCCCCTCATGATAAAAACTCTCAAAGAACTAGGTATAGAAGGAACTTAACCCCAACGTGATAAAAGGCATATATGACAGTCCCACACATAGTATCATACCGAATGGGGAAAAACTGAAAGCCTTTCCTCTAAGATCTGGAACAAGACAAGGATGCCCACTTTCACCACTGTTATTCAACAAAGTACTATTAGTTCTAGCTAGATCAAATCAGACAAGAGAAAGAAATAAAGGGCATCCAAATTGGAAAAGAAGCAGTCAAATTATCCTTGTTTGCAGATAACATGATCTTATATCTAGAGAAACCTAAGGAATCCACAAAGAAACTAATAGAACTGATAAACAAATTCAGTAAAGTTACAGGATATAAAACCAACATACGAAAATCAGTAGCATTTCTATATGCTAACAGTAAACAATCTGAAAAAGAAACCAAGACAGTAATCCTATTTACAATAGCTACAAATAAAACAGCTAAGAATAAACTTAACCAAAGAAGGGAAAGATCTTTACAATGAAAACTACAAAACATTGATGAAAAAAATTAAAGGGAACACACAAAAATGGAAAGATATCCCATGCTCATGGATTGGAAGAATCAATGTTGTTAAAATGTCCATACTGCCCAAAGCAATCTACAGATTCAATACAACCCCCATCAAAATACCAATGACATTCTTCACTGAAATAGAAAAAAAAATCCTAAAATGTATATGGAGCTACAAAAAACCCAGAATAGCAAAAGCCATCTTGAGCAAAAGGAACAAAACTGGAGGAATTACGTTACCTGACTTCAAATTATACTACAGAGCTACAGTAACCAAAGCAGCATGGTACTGGCATAAAAAAGACACATAGACCAATGGAATAGAATAGAGGACTCCGAAATAAACCCACACGTGAACAGCGAATTTATCTTTAACAAGGGGCCAAGAACATACAGTGGGGAAAGGACATTCTCTTTAATAAATGGTGCTGGGAAAACTGGACATCCATATACAGAAAAAGAAACTAGACCCTTATCTCTCGCCACATATAAAGATCAAATAAAAATGGATTAAAGACTTAAATCTAATAAATGAAAGTATGAAACTACCAAAAGAAAACATTAGAGAATTGCTTCTGAACTTTGGTCTGGCCAAAAGGACCTCTTGAGTAATACCCCCAAAGCACAGGCAACCAAAGCAAAACTGGACAAATGAGATCACATCAAGCTCAAAAGCTTCTGTACAGCAAAGCAAACAATCAACAGAGGGAAGAGACAACCCACAAAATGAGAGGAAATATTTGCAAACTACCCATCTGACAAAGGATTAATAAGTAGGATATATAAGGAGCTCCAACAACACAATAGGAAAAAATCGAATAATACGATTGAAAAATTAGCAAAGGATCTGAATAGACATTTCTCAAAAGAAGACACACAAATGGCCGGCAGGTCTATGAAAACATGCTCAGCATCATTAGTCATCAGAGAAATGCAAATCAGAACTACAATGAGGTATCATCTCACCGGGTTTTATCAAAAACACAGGCAATAACAAATGCTGGTGAGGATTTGTTAGGGGAACCTCATACACTGCTGGTGGGAATGCAAATTAGTGCAACCACCGTGGAGAACAGTACGGAGGTTCCTCAAAAAACTAAACTAGAATTATCATATGACCCAGCAATCCCACTGCTGGTTATATATCCAAATGATGGAGAATTCTGTACCTCAAAAAGATATCTGCGCTCCATGTTTATTGCAGCACTATTCACAACAGCTAGGATATGGAATCAACCTAAATGTCCTCCAACAGATGGATAAAGAAATTGTGGTACATATTCACAATAGACTATTATATAACCACGAGGAAGAAGGAAATCCTGCCATTTGCAACAACGTGGATGGAACTGGAGAACATTATGTGAAGTGACCTAAGCCAAGCACAGAAAGACTAATCTCGCGTGTTCTCACTCATATGCAGGTGCTAAATATTAAGGACAACTGATCTCATGGAGACAGTAGAATGATGGTTACCAGAGGTTAGGGAGGATAGCAAGGAGTGGAGGATAAAGGGGGATGGATAATGGGTGCAAAACTGTAGTCAGATAGCTAGATAGAATGAACAATATTTGATAGCACAACAAAGTGGCTATAATCAACAACAGTTAGGGTACACTTTAAAATAACTAAAAGAGTAGAATTGGAATGTTCCTAATACAAAGAAATGTTAAATGCCTGAGGTGATGGGTACCCCAGTAACCCTGATATTATTAATTCACACTGTGTGCCTGTATCAAAATACCACATACACCCTATGAAGATATACAACTATTAGGTACCCATAATAATTAAAAATAAAATTAAAAAAAAAAGACTTGTATGAGAATGTTTATAGCAGCTTTATTCACAATAGCCAAAAAGTAGAAACAGCCCAAATGTCCATCAATAAAAAACTAAATAATCAAACTACCATATCCATACAATTAAATACTATTCAGCAGTAAAAAGAGAAACAGACTATTGACACATGCAACAATACATGGCTCTGTCAAATACTACGCTGAGTGTGAGAAACCTTGCACAAAATAGTGCATGCTCTATGATTCTATTTATACGAAGTCCTAGAACAGTCAAAACAAACCTACCACAAAAAAAATCAGAACAGGGGTTGCCAGGGAAGGGAGTTTGGGCCCAGGGGTAGGGGTTGACCAGGAAGGGGCATGAGATAACTTTCTAGGGGGACCGCAATGCTCTATGTGTTTTGAAACGGTTTTGGTGACACAGATATATACATCCGTCAAAACTCAATGAATGTTCACTTAAGACATTTGCATTTTTATTATAAACGAACTTTGCCTCAAATGAAAAAAAAAAGTGAGTTAGTCCATCATCAGTGTTTGGTGCATAAGATGCCAAAAAACATAGCTTGTTGGATTTTTGTTTCCCTAATGAATGGAATGACTGGATGTTTTTGCCTTATATAAATATGCTCCAGTTTTCTACTTTAATACAGAATAATCTGTGAGAAAGTAACGATAAAGGAATCACTGTGGAATCGGGACATTATTGAATCAGCGTGATGCATCATTCTCACCTCGTCTGACGGGATCGTGGCAAAGGGTTTGATGACGGCAGCCAGGGGGATCTGGGACTGCTTGGCCATGTCCGCCGTGCACGGGAAGCAGTAGGTCGTGCAACGGATGTACCGGGGGCTGGCGTTGCCTGAAACGTTCACAAGCACACACAGAATTTCCTTAGGAAAAATAGGCCACATTGAAATACTTATAAAGGTACTTCTAGATCATGCATTGCCTTATTTCTGATCTGTAAAACCCTCTTTGTGATTTCTTTAAAATAATCATAGTATTGTACAATTCTACAATCTATATTCTAGGCGCGCTATGATTTCTTGCAAAATAAAATAGAGTTGATTCTGCTCACCTCTAAGCTACTGATGCCAGACTTCACGTTTTCTTAGGACAAGCTGGAAATCTGTCTTTTTACATAAAACACTCTGATTTTTATATAATGGCAACTGATTCCAATAGAAACAGAACAACGTGTCGTGTAAGACACATTAACACGACTGCAGGCAGAGTCCCCTTCGTGGGCCCCTTCACAGAGGGCCTGAGAGACAGGGGAGCTCACCACAAGGACAGCAATAAAAACGGCAACTGCCGGTGCGTTTGGCGTCGTTCTAAGACTGGTCCGTGGCAACCCAGTCCCGCAGTAACCCTACGAGACAGACAGCTTGATGACCCCCTTTACTGAGGAGGACCCTGAGATGCCAGGAGGTTAAGCGACTTGTGAAAGGTCAAAGGGCTAGTAAGTGGCAGAAGTGGGATTAGAACCTATCGTGATTGTCGACGACGTCCCAGAAGTCCCGTCCAGGTCGTGAGGGCCTGGAAGGCTGGACGAGTTGAGACCAGTCCCGTCTGCCCCCGGGCAGGGATGGGACACTTTTTAGCAAGGGTAAGATGATGAAATAAATGCTGGAAGAAAATCCATCTCCCCAGAGTGGATAGGATAGCTTCCAGGAGCAAGAAGAGATGAGAGACGGGTGGACTGGTCCAATGCTTTAAGAGTCTGCGTGAGCACTAACAGAGGGTAAGACCAGAGTTTTGGCAGCACGAATAAAAGGAAAGGAAACTAGGTGATAAATATAAATACACCTGAACCCTATTATTGTTTATTTCCTATTTAGACAAAACCTTCCTCATTATCATCATACAGTGTTACACAGACTGTGAACTAAGGATTTTTGGATACTTTAAACAGTATTTTAATTTTCTGTTGTCAATTTTTATTAGACAGAATTGCCAATAATATATTGGAATTACTAAACCTTGAAAGGGCTTATTTGTTGACAGTGAAATTACATATGAATAAGCTCAAAAAGGTGACTAAGCAAACTCTTATTACAGGAAAATAATGTGCTCAAGGACTAAAGTTTGCAAAAGCAACTGAGCATTTGTTTTATCAACAGATATGCATGAAGGGTAGAGGTGGCAACCTCAGGATCTAAGAGGCAAAACTTTCTGAAATGTTTAATAAAGAACGTTAAGAGCTAATCTGACTGAAAATATTCAATAAATTCATTAAGCAAACATCCATGGAGCTAAGCCCCCCGCTGGGGTTTAGGGACAGTTTAGGGCTTCAGGACCCAGCTGGGGAGAGTGATGATAAAACAGACCCTCGCGACGTCGCGTGGCAAGTGCCCCTGACGGGCAAACAGACTGAGAAGTGGCACGAGGGAGACAACGACTTTGCCGCGTGGGTCAGAGGGGACCACACGAAGGGTGACCTGCTTGGACAGGGTCTTAAGGGATGAGCAGGAGCACTAAACCAAAGGACAAGCAGAGTCTTAAATCAGATCCTACAGCCAGAGGCAAAGGAGTAATATTTTTGCAGCAGGGGCTCTTCTTTAATGGCTCTGACGCTAACCAGCTGTGTGGCCTTGGGCAAGTCACTTGACCTCTCTGGGCCTTAGTGCCCTCACATCTGTGAAGTGAAAGAGCTCAGTGAACGAAGGCCAAGCTCTATGACATGGAGTCCCAGCTCTATATTCTAATAATGCTTGTGAATTTCCATCCATGTCTGAGATCCTTGGGCTACATCCTAAAAGCTTTACTACTACTGGCAAATAATCCAGGCCAGATGAAGGGAGTTCACAGCAAAAAGGTGTGACGGGGCCAACTTGAGTGCTCCAGGCCAGAGCGGCTCCCTGATCGTGACAAGGGCCGGCTGCCGGCCAAGGGAGACGCTCGTCACCCGAACCTGCCACCTCCCCAGTCCTGCCTTCTCTCATACTACTTCCTTCATACTCTCGTCATACGTGCACTACACGGTCCAGCAATTCCACTGCCCGGTGCAGCACATGCTCAAAGAAAACTGGAAGTAGGAACTCACCCTGCTTTGTCGACACTTGCGCGACAGTGTTCGGACGGCATTATTCACAGTAGCCAAAAGGCAGAAACAACTCAATTGTCCTTCAACAGGTGGGTGGTAAACACAACGTGGCACGTATATAAAACAGAGGATTATTCAGCCTTCAAAAGGAATAACCTTCTGATACAGACTACAAGGTGCATGAACCTTGAACACATTATGCTGAGAGACACAGGCCGGACACAGAAGGACAAGCATTGTGTGATTCCCTTTAAATGAGGGACCCAGAGCAGGCGAATTCAGAGAGACAGAAAACAGAACAGAGATTACCAGTAGAGGAATGGAGTTACTGTTTCATGGGCACAGAGTTTTGGCGTGGAATGGTAAAAAAGTTCTAGAAATGGACAATCAGGATGGTTGCACAACACTGTCAGTGTGAGTAAGGCCATTGGACTGTACGCTTAAAAATGATTAAAATGGCAAACTTTAGGTTACGTATATATTTAACCACAATTTTAAAAAAACACCTGCAAGACCCAAACCAAACACCACACACGTGCTGCTCCTTGACAGTTTGCTCTCTGCCGCTGCGACACGCTACACGCTACACGCTACATGCTGGCACGCTCCCCCGCTCTGCTGGCAGCCCGGACACCCCCACTCGCGCAAGGCAGGCTGGGTCAGCTCTTTGGTTAGTGACCTCGCATTTATGTTCCCAGGGAAACACACTTTCTATCCTTCTATTATCAAATACAGTTATCACACTGTAAATATTTATTTTTCTTTGCCACATGGTTCACTCATTTAAAAAAAAAAAAGAATCATGTGTTTTATTTCTGAATAGATGCAGTGAAGTGGGAGGGTAAGAACCTGGGGTTCAAATGCCGACTCGTTACGTATCTTGGGTGAATTAGCTAAGCATTCTGTGCCTCAGTTTCCCACTCTTGATATAAAAGTGATATTAATGCCTATCTCATGAAGTTACAGGGGAGATTAAATGAATTAATCCACATAAAGTGCTTAGAAGATTATCTCGATACATATGATGTACTTATAAACATTAACCGCAATAATATCAATTTGTATATTTTTTATTATTTTGTTATTAATCTCAGGCTTAGCATAGTAGCACAACACGTAATGAACAAACGTTTTCTGAATGCACACAGGGATGAGTGAATGAACAAGTGGAATGCTGCTCCCAGGTAGCTTAGATTTGGGGGAGACACAGACCCGCCCCACAGTAAAAGTCAACTCGACAGGCAGGAAATACGTATGAAACACTCCGGGAGGAGCAATGGTAGATGATTTCAAAGAGAAAATTTAACTGAGTTTGGAAGAAATAAAAATTTCCCAAGAGAAGCGGTGAGAGTCACATAGTCCAAGTACGTGGGTTTGATGAGTATTTATTGGGCGACCGTTATATTCTAGACACCAGGTGAATGTCTAGGGATGAAACAGTGAACGAGAAGCTGTCCTCAGTCTACTGCAGAGAAGGCAGCACGTGAGGGAAGAGGAGTTTGCTAAAGTGAAGGCAATCGTGAAGGAAGCGCAGGTCGGAGATGAGGCCGGGTGGGAATGTCCTTTAGTTAGAAAAGAGCCTCAAACAGTATTTTATATTTTCTTAAAATATTAAATAAAATAAACACTAAAACTTTTATATAACACTTATCATTAGGTTGAAATGAAATTGCCATTTTTGTCTGTCACAATGGCGGGAATCCCCAGCTAGAACTTGGCTGGCTCAGCAACTCAGGGGGGAGACAAAAGGCAATTGTTTCTATCATGATGTTATACGTCCAGGGTCACGCACACGACCCATTAAAGTGGTATATTCGGAATCTCAGACGTCAGATTTCATCAGGCTGTTTTTTTAACTTCCCATAAATGATAGGGTAATATGCTCTTGGGTAAAGTAAATCTATACAAGGCTTGACAGACATATTAAACTGATGGCAAGTATGGGACAGTCAGTAGAGGTACAGCTCAGCCTCCCCTCTCCCCAGTTTAAAACTAGGAAAATAGGGCTGGGCGCGGTGCCTCACGCCTGTAATCCCAGCATTTTGGGAGGCCAAGGCGGGAGGATCGTTTGAGCTCAGGCGTTCGAGACCAGCCTGAGCAAAAGCGAGACCCCGTCTCTACTAGAAATAGAAAGAAATTAGCTGGACAACTAAAAATATATAGAGAAAAAATTAGCCGGGCATGGTGGCACATGCCTGTAGTCCCAGCTACTCGGGAGGCTGAGGCAGTAGGATCACTTGAGCCCAGGAGTTTGAGGTTGCTGTGAGCTAGGCTGACGCCACGGCACTCACTCTAGCCCGGGCGGCACTCACTCTAGCCCGGGCGACAGAGGGAGACTGTCTCAAAAAAAAAAAAAAAAAAAAGGTGGGAAAACAGAACCCAAAATGCTAAAGGACGTGCTGAAAACAATGTCACCAGAGCGAGAACCAGATCTACTGATTTCCCAAGAGTTCAGTCCCTGCTAGTCTGCTCACGCTGCCCTTCCAGGTTTCCAATGCAGTAAATAAGTTAAACCAAAGTAGGGTAAGAACTAATTTAAACCTATAAATAAAAGTGAAGAGTTTTTCTTAAGCAGATACATTGCTCTACACCTCACTGGAGACTCGCTAGACTTCAAACAGCAGAGAACAGAAAGGACCTTCTCAGTACCGCAGGGATTAAGGTTAATGGTGAACTGGTTTCCCGTCAGTAATAGCATTATTGAAGGGTTTCAGCGTATCGACTTAAAAAATGGCGAGAAATTCTAAAACCTCCATCAAAGATATCATTGAAAATAAATACCTTGGTCTTGTATCATGCAATCCGTCGTGACGAGTGGGGGCACCTGGCCTCGGGTGTTGGTGGTGTAAACCTGTCCCCCTCTGGTGGCTCTATCATTCTCGATCACCTGGATCTGACAAATAAGACATCAAGTGGAAGGTGAAGCAAGTCAAGACTCTCACCAGCGTTCAGGTAAGGGGGCATACCCCGCTCTCCCCTCACTATTCACACGTGCAAAAACAGGCACTTTCTAAGTCCTTTCAGTTCATTTCAGATCAAATATCTCAGTGCGAATCTACCGTGTCTTCAGTTCCACCTTTGCCTGCTTTCACATCTGTATGCCAATAGCTTCCAGATTCTATTCTGTCATTTCCTGAGCTCCAAACCTGACCCTTCAGAGAACTTTATTTTTATCTAATTTGATTATTGGGACCATAGGTAAGCGTTTTCGGGGGGAAAAAAAAAAACCTGGAAAGAAAAGAAATTGAAAACCATTGTTTAAAGGAAATACTTTTTACAAGTAAAAGAAAACTCTAAAAGGCTGAACATTCAGAAGAAATGATTTACAATACATGACCTAAGGTGGGGAAACTACGGCCTTCTAGGTCCTGAAGTTCGGCTTTTTGACTGAATCCTAATTTTACACAACAAATCCTTTCATTTTTATTAATACATTTTTGTTAATCTTTTATATTTTTATTTTTAAAATGAACGCATTTAAAATACAAAAGAATAAAATAAGTTTAACACAGTAATCCTCCCAGATTGACTGGCACAATTAAAACATTAGTAACCATCAGGGCTAAACTGACAGCTGCTACACTCATGATTTGTCTAGTGATTTAGTTCTAACTTCCCCAGCCTGACCGGCACCACGACCACACGAAGCTGGCTGGCGAGAGCTTATGGGGGTCGCGCACGCCAGTCTGTTATCAGCTTTGACAGCGGTGCACCGTGTTTCTGTCTGCTCGACAGTATTTTTTGATACTGTCTGCCTAACATCCCATCATGTCAAAGAAGACAAGAGAACGCTGAAGGAAGAAAACAGATTTTCTAATGAGGATTGGTAACTGTGATATTATCTTGTTTCTGCTCATGATAAGATAATTTACTTGCTTTGTGATACTGCAATACAAGAAATTCAATGCTCATTAGCATTATAACACTCATAAGGACCACAAAGACTTTAAATTAGAGTGAGAGGCACAAAAGGTTGTATTGCAGAAATTAAAAGATGAAAAGCAAAACCAAAGACAATTCTTTCAAGCAGCAATGAGACCTGGAACTAATGCCACTGAAGCCACTTATAAAGTAGTTTATAGAATCGAGGAAAAAGGGAAGCCATTCGGTGACGTAGAAATTGCGGAAGAATGCACTAAGCTTGTAGGATGCTTAGACCCCCGTAACACTTCAAAGTACAAACAACGGCCTCTTTCAAGGAGAACCATTAGCTGATTGGCAGCCTCTGGAGTAGCTGGGATTACAGGCGTGAGCCACCATGCCCAGCTTAGATTAGTTTTTCTGTTACCAACATTTACTACGATCATTTCAACCAACAGAAAATCAAATACGAAAGCAAGGTGAAAGCCATGATAATGTATTAGTGTGCCTAATATACTGAATCTATATATTGAACATATCTTCTATATTTCCAAAAAATTTATTTTTAAATTATCCCTTTACAATTTACAAAGCCCTATCCCCAAAGAAACGATATTATAAGTAGTAATTACATTTCTAAATCCATGTCTTGACTAGAATACTACAAAGCAAAGAGCAGTAAATATTACACCAGTTTTAATAATTATTAAAAACATATTATGGTTTTTTTTATCTACCTCAAATGCATGTTTTTGAAAAGCAGGCTTAGAGATAAAATAAGCTTCAGTAGAGATTTTGACTGTGATCCAGCACTTAAAAAGTTTAGACTGAGTGACAGTAATTATTGATAATGCCAAAGCTACCTCAAAAAGTACAGATTCCTTTTTCCTTCAGATGTGCCACTGGAATTATATTCACTCTTATCTGCTATGAATGGAGCATTCTGGGTTCATAAAATAAATCAGAAAAGAGAGAAAAAGGAAAGCGATTCTCTTGAGACATACAAGCAAGAAGGATAAGGGAGAAAAAAAGATGTGTGTGTCCTATACGGCAAGTTGCTTAAAGCGATTATTTGAATTTTGGGGAGAGAAAGTGGAACAGGAAGCACCCAATTGCAGAATGATCCCCTCGTGGATGCAGAAAGGGAGGGAGGAAGAATTCTGATGATGCCGCCAATTTCCTCACTTTCATAAAGTGGCTAAAACCACCGTCCAAAACGGTTGCAATGAGCACCCAGCTCCAGACTGGAGCACAGCAGGAGATCGGGAAACGTGATTTTACACCTTTCTTTCCAGAAGGAAGAATGTGTTTGGTTAGCAAAAGCATGTTACTTTGGTAATAGGAACATAAGCAGGCTTCATCTGGCATCTCTGGTTCATTCCTTTTAAGATAAAAATAAATACTGGACTGATTTGTGCGTGTGTATTTTGAGGGTCCTGGATGAACCACGGCACCTACTGCTTGTTGCTCTTGTTGCTCCTTCATTCACTGACCCAGCAAATATGCAAATGCAGGCAACGCGCTGGGCCCTTTGCTAGGGGTTAGGACACAGCAGTTAACACAGCGAATCCGTGTCTTCGTGGAGCTGACACTGCGGGCTGGTGTCTCACGGGGACCCAGGCGTGCCTGCCCCGCACACGCATGTTCACGCAGAGCAAGGAAGCTTCTCCCTGTGCCACCAGCATCTCCTACCCTCTGCGATCAAGGCCAAGATAGACGCTAACACACAGCCGAGTTTCTAAGAACAATCACCGAGAAATGCTCCTTTGTGAGGGAGACCGTGGGTGCGGGAAGAGCACTTACCGGGCTGGGGATGGAGTCGGGATCCAGCTTCCTCTGGGGCGGGGGTGGGCCGGCCATCTGCGCGGGGCCTGCGGGGAAGCCACCGGGGTAGGACAGCTGCGCGCCCGCCATCTGGGGGCCAGGGCCGGCTGCTTGGGGAAGTTTAGAAAGAAACGGCTGTGACCCCAAGTCCCATGTGTAAGGCTCACTGACAATATCATACTGTTCGGTCAAGACCACTGTGTTTTTCATCTTATTACATAAGACAGGAGTCAAGCGTGCGTATCTCCGGTTTCCCAGTCCTTTGCTCTTGCCACACGGTTCAAAAACCACCCCATCCCTTAAAAGTGAGCGACAGGTGCTAGTGACAGGGGAGCAAAGCTGGTCCAGTTAAGGTAACCCTGGGCCACGCTCTGCCTGCCCGCCTTACCCTGCTGCGGAGGGTACGCAGCGCCGGGGCCCTGGCCGGGAGGAGGCAACGGCTGGAACTGCGCGCTCGCAGGCCCCGGGAGCCCATCCTGCCTGTAGGCCGGCGGCAAGGCCGGGGCCCCAGGGCCGTTCAGCGTGGCAGGCGGCGGCGGGAGAAGCTGGGGTCCAGGCTGCAGGACGGACGGCTGTGCAGGTCGTGGAGGGCTCTGGAACGCCGCGGCTGGCAGAGGAGGCCCGGGGGGCCCCTGGCCAGGGGGAGCCGCGCCGGGCTGGGAGGAACCTGTGCGAGAAAGACCACCAGCCCAGCTGAGCGCCACACTGCCCGGCTCTCTGGCTGCTCCAAGGCGCACGACAGAGACGCTGTTCTCCCGGCAAAGCAAGAGGGCCCCCTTATACATTGTTTGGTATTTTTCTTTTTTGACCACAAATTGAAATCTTCATTTGCAAAGTGATGCAAATGGTATTTGGGGCATTTTAGACAATCGGAAAATTTTAAAAAGGGTAAAAGCAACATTCATAATTTTAGTGAAAAACTTAACACGATAAATTTTAACTCCGTTGCATTAACTTTACAGGAGACGTGCATTAAGGCATCTGTATCTGGCACAAAATATAGAAAATCATACAGAAAAAAAGTGCTATTACGTAACAAGCATCACTCGGGTAACCTGCACATTCAGCAAATCACTTGCATCCTGTGCTCGACCCCATCAAACAGGTTTTGGGACCAGGTGGAAACAACCTGGGGGCGGGGGGGAGATGGGCCAGCACGTGTCCACCCACATTGGAAACAGCCGTGAAAGCAGGGTTGTGTTTTCGTTCTCCGGCTATATGCAATCGAGTTGCTTCTTCAGAGACTTTATCCATTTTGAAATTAGTGAAAGATAGAGACTATTCTGAGGGGTTTTTACTGATACTTCTAGAAAGCTAATTTTTTTTTTTTTTTTGAGACAGAGTCTCGCTCTGTTGCCCAGGATAGAGTGAGTGCCGTGGCGTCAACCTCGCTCACAGCAACCTCACACTCCTGGGCTCAAGCGATCCTCCTGTCTCAGCCTCCTGAGTAGCTGGGACTACAGGCATGCGCCACCATGCCCGGCTAATTTTTTCTATATATATTTTTAGCTGTCCATATAATTTCTTTCTATTTTTAGTAGAGACGGGGTCTCGCTCTTGCTCAGGCTGGTCTCGAACGCCTGAGCTCAAACGATCCACCCGCCTCGGCCTCCCAGAGTGCTAGGATTACAGGCGTGAGCCACCTCGCCCGGCCAGAAAGCTAATTTTAAGTAATACAGGAACATTCTTCATCAAGATAAAGGGCTGACTACGCTGCCGTCACAGCGGTCCGGAGTGGACGGCATTTCCACTGACGCAAATCTCAGTGGCTCTTTCCTCTCTGACTTTCTGCATCACAACATCCCAGCTTCCAATCTTCCCGCGGTCTAAACCCGGAATTAACATGCACTCTCCAACAATCACTATTACATTTTCCATTGCGGGGCCCCTTCATAAACAACATAAGGTTAAAATTACCCTCCTATGTCTTAATTTCACTGTTCTAATGTCTGTTTGTGAAGTCAGCATTCTTTTGTTTTTTATTGTTCTAGCGTTGAATGTGAGGTGTTCTGAGGGTCTGTCTATTATGTTGAAATAAACGTCAGCATGGTCAGGAAAAAATTAACTACAGCCATTCATACATAACATAGATGCTCCATACAGAAATGTCCAAATACGAATTCAAGATGGCAGGCCACAGAGACATCTATTTTAGACATGAAGAAACGTTTCTCATTAAACAGAACCGGGACCCCGGGAGCCGGCGGGCACCGGCCAAGCTGTTACCGTAGCTGCTGAGCTGCAGGGCCCCAAGCTGACTGCCCAGCCGGCTGGCCGGCGAAGCGGACGCCGGCCCCGGGTACGACGGCTGTGCGGGGGGCGGGCACGGCGCGTAGGAGGACGTCACACTGTGGACGGGTGCAGGGCCTGGAAACCTGGGAGGGATAAGAAGGGTTTTGAACAGCATCAGAGAGTCTCATAAGCAAACAACACATAACGAATGTCAGTAACTTTACTTTTGATTTAGTTTGAACTTACTGTACTTGTTTACTTTTCCTCATTTTGCATTAAACAATAACCACTATCAGAGTTCCTACCGTGTTAATCTGTGCCTGAGAGTCACACTATGGATTCTTACCAATTTTAACTTTTAAATAAAATTAAATTTTCCCAAATGGTCTATTTTGATTTCAACTTCTCCATCTGTAAAGTAGAGGCTCTTTCCCTAGTGGCTCACGCACGGCCTTCTGTCCCTGAGGGCCACGCGAGAAGTCAGAGGCAGGGCCGAGGGGGCCGGTGGCTTCTCTACAGTTCCCACGGGGACAGCACCGGGACGGGCTCTGCCCAGGTCACAAGCCAGTGCACTCTTCAAAACATCACACTAATGTTATCTTGTCATTTTTTCTTCCTATGTTTTTGTTTGCATAATTATTATAAATAAAACTTAACATTAACCTTCAGTCCATTACTTTGTATGATATTAAGCACAATTCCACACCTTGTGTTGAATAGATGAATGATCAAAATGCTCTTTCCACGTAACTCACAAGCGCAAACTATCCTGTCCCACAGCAGATGATGGATTACAAATGATTATAAAGTTATAATGAATAATGTTGTAACCCAAAAAGTATTGATAAGCAAAACTGTCAAGTTCCTCTCCTAACAAAAATTTTTTAACAGACCAACAGAGATTAAGCATCCTTTGATTTAAATATTTTTTTGGGAAAAAAAATTTGAATAGAGATAGAAAATACAAAAGTTTACTTTTTTGCAGATATGTAGGAGGGTCACGATAATAAATCTCTTGATGCGTAATAGATGTGCATAATTGCAGGGCCCATGTGATACTTTAATACATTCACATAATTTGTATAGATCGAATTGGTGGACGTGGGGCTTCCACCACCTTAAATATCTGTCTTTTCTTCATGCTAGAGCCATCTGAATTGCTTTCCTCCAGCTATGCTGAAATGTGCAACAGAGCACTGTGAACTACAGTCACCTGCTGCTCTAACACTAGGTCTTCTCTCTTCCATCAAACTAGATATTTGTACCCAGGAATCAAAAGTTAACTTTTCACAGTAAAAGTTTTCTTTGTATCTCTAATCAATTAATGACAACGATGAAACAGAGGGCAAAGTAGAACTCTAGTCTTGCTTAGCACATTTAAAATATGTTGTGGTTACTGAAAAATGATTCCACGAATTGTCTTAAAGAACTATTTTGTAAATCCATTTCTATTTTTTTAAAAAGAAATAATGCTTTTTTTGTCTTTTTTTAAAACTCCATCACGGGGGATGGACACATGGGGCAATCACCCCAGGCAGAATGCACACGCATGATGAGAACACGTTAGTGGATGCAGGGAGGTTTGGTCCCAGACCTCCGATCTGGTAAGTGGGAACTGAGGAAACAGCAGTTAAGTGGGGAAAAAAAGTCCTCCCATTTTCAAAGATGTGTCACAAATGTGAACAAGTATTTTTGGGGTTTTTGGTTTTTGTTTTTCAAAACAGGGTCTTGCTCTGTCGCCCGGGCTAGAGTGCAGTGGCATCATCACAGCTCACAGCAACCTCCAACTCCTGGGCTCAAGCGATCCTCCTGCCTCAGCCTCCTGAGTAGCTGGGACTAGAGGCATGTGCCACCATGCCCGGCTACTTTTTCTATTTTTAGTAGAGACGGGGTCTTACTCTGGCTCAGGCTGATCTCAAACTCCTGGCCTCAACAGTATTTTTAAAATATAAAATTCTATGAATAATTTTTTACATAAAAAATACAGGTTGGACAAAATATAATTCAAATAGGAGTATGACACAGGCAGCCACATGCACTATTTTGACTTACGGAATGCGAGAAAGTACAATCACCACTACTATGCTTTCGATCCATAAATGTCCACTCATCATTCAGTGTTTACCGTGTGCCCTGGGAGTCAGGCTTCAGGAATCCAAATGCATGATTTCCTTCTGACCAACTTAAAAATGGTAAGTCTTAAACAGACTTGGTTTTTAAAAGCAATATTATGAATGTAAAAGTATTATTAAATGCCTAACAAAAATCCTCACGTAGCAAAACATTTAAAACATACAAATGGGTTTAATGTTTTTCAATTTCATTACTTTACTGAATTAGTCACACATCCTTCCTGTGGGTGTGAAAATCCAGGTGAGAACCTCTCCTCCCGCCCCTGGTGTAGGGACCCAGCGTGTGGCCACAGGCAAAGCCTCTTCTCCGCAGCTCCCAGCTTTCAAAGTGTAAAAACGAGCGGGTGAAACAGAATGATCCCTTTCTCCGCTACAAATATAATGGGGTTAAAATTAAGGACCATGGAGAGTTAAATATTTCTCCTGGTAATTACCTTCATTTAACATGTTTCTGGACTGAGAAACATTCAATTATATGTTTTAACTTGTTTTATTGAATGTCAGAAAAGGGCAGATTTGCCATCAAAAAGAAATCAATGAAGAATCACTAGCAGATGATTAACGAAACATGAAAACTGAGCCTCAGTTGAACCCCAATCCTCTGCAGAGCTGACTCAGTTGTCTGTGGCCTGTTCAAGTTCAAAAACTCCCCGTTTTCAAGTCTGCGACGAATTACACAAGAAATGAGACCCAACTGGAGTTTACGTGTGTAGAGATAAGATGCCAAATTTCCGAAGATTTGATTGAAACAAAATGCAGATTTTTAAACACTCAGCCCACAGAGGACAGAAAATAAAAGCTCTGCCAAATCTTACCATTGTTTTTCACATTAAAAAAAATTAAAAAAATAAAAAAAAAAACCCCAGCTATTTCTCTTATTTTTATTGCTCCCTCCTTTTTCAGTGAAATCAATTTCCTGGTCGATTCACACACGTCGGCTCCAGCCTGGGAAGCCGAGCTCCCGTCCCCTCTGATCCACAATTTCCTGGTCAACACAGACCACTTACAATTGACTGATTGACTTTTTCCCTTATGATTAGAAAATGGATCTTTAGGTTGTAGATTTTATTGAATAGATTAATCCCACCCAGCAGCAACCACAGGTAGACAAGGTAACAGATGAGTCACCCCTTCTCCCCTAGGTATGGAGGGGAAGTATCGGCAGTGGGGAATACGTAAGAGAGGGAATGGCCTGAAAAAATGGCAAAAACGTTTGCTGTCCCTTTGAAACATCGTCCAGTCCTTTCTGAGAACCAACACCTGCATCCCTGCCCCAGGCCAGTGTCTGGGAGGGGCAGGGGGAGTCTTTTGTGCTTTACCTACGGGAGACGGCCCAGCCCTACCCTGGCAGACAGGTGCCGGGCAGGGGTCTCAGAATTGTGTTCCGAGGAGACAGAATGAGGATCATCAACTGCAGCTGAACAGCAACCGCCTGGAGCTGAGCACCCACCCCTTAAAAGCTCTGCATTTCTGCTTATTACTAGGACGATGGCATTTCAGACAGGGGTCTCCAGCCTCCCCCTTTGTCAGCAAAGTACTAAACTCCTCTTTCCTTCTCCTCAAACCACTTGTCCTCATTCTTCTGATGAGGCCGGGTCACTGCCTTTGCCCAGGTTCCGGGCAGCCACACCTGGCAGGACAAGCAACGATGGGGTTTCTGCCAGGGAAGGTGTGACGCTGGCTCCCGCCCAGGGAACAGTGCCTAGCGGGCTGCAGGCTCTAAACATTTCATATATCTCACAGCTTGGCTTCTCCAGGCCTGCTTCGAGTCTTTCCCTTCCTCAATTTACTGCAAACACAAACACAGATCTATTTGCTGTGTCATTTTCCTGCGGCCCTTCCTTTTCGGCGCCCTCGCTGGCATCAGCGTGCCTTCCACACCGAACTCTCAGATTTCACCACTGGCCACAATCTGATTTAATTTAAAAACATTCATTAAGCACCTGTTGGCACTAAGCGCAGTTCTACGAAGGATCCAAGAAAATAGGGCGATTCAAAATTTTATTGAGGAAGAAAGGCCAGAGGCATCTGAAGGAATTAGAGATTAATAGAAAATCCTGAAATAAACTGAATATAACTTAAAACTAAAAGGTGTGGTATTGACATAAGTAATTTCTGATATATGTTTAGATATCTACTACTGTTTTTTCCCACCCCCAACATTTTTTTTTTTAAATGTTTTGTTCCCCAGGGCAGTTTTTCAATAGATCTTTTCAAGAATGTAGACGTTATCAAGAGGTCAAACTTTCAACCTATAAACGGGCGAGTTTAACCCGTGTTTCTGAGACTGTTGGAGTCGAATCCCCAGACGAAGGCTGCAGTCTACCCAGCTCACCTTTGGGGAGGATGGCCTGAGGCGTGAGCTCCATTCTGGCCAAACTGATGGGGTCCCGGCGGCGGGGGGCCCGGCGGCAGCATCGCCCCAGGGGCAGCAGCCCCCAAAGGCCCTGCCGGCTTCGTCACGCCTGCAAGAGAGAGAGGCATGGATTCAGAAGCGCATCGAAGTGCGAGGAGACACGACATGAAGACGTTAGGTTAAAGATTAAAACAAGGCGGGAGAAGAGGGAAACACGTGGGTTGGGACGCGATCTCCTCCAGCTTGCTGTACCCCTCGCCTTCAGACCCGCCAGGGCCAGGCTCCGGCAGAGGTATCTGACTGTCACGGTGATAAAAGAGTAGAAAAGGAAGGAATCATTTTAACATGAAACTACTGAAACAAAAATAATCTTTGCACGTGATCAAGTACTACCACACAAAGAATACTAGAAAACACAGTGAAAAATGTTGGACGTCAGAAACTAAATCTGGAACAAACAGTAAGAGGTGTGGTAGAGCATTCTAGAATCAAACAAAAAAAGACCACCAATAATGCCTCTGAGTGACAGCATGAGGAAGCAAATGGAGAGGAGAGTCTGTTTTTCTCAAAACCCTGAGCACACCCTTCGCTTACTAACTTTCCCAGGGTCCTAAACAGTCGGGCGGTAGCAGTCGGGAACGGCTCAAGCCACCAGGCTCGCCCAAAGATGGGATCACACGCAACTAATGACTGCTGTCCTTTATAAGCGCCTCTCAGAGAGCCTTAAAGGTTTCTCTTTAGAACTGTCTTCGGACATTTTTCTCTTTTCTTCTAGAGAAACTGCGGCAGGAAAATGCCTGGGCTTGGGTAAGAGCAGTCCAGGCCCACGTGGCCCCTTCCCAGGAGCTGTGTGGCCCTGGGCGGGCGGCTTGTCTTCCAGGACCTCAGTGTTCTCTGGGCAAAATGCCAGCTTAGACCACATCACCTGTGAGACTCCCGCTGGCCTCCTAGAAGAAAAAGGGAAGTACAATTCTTCTACTTGCTCTTTCTGTCCATCCTGCTCATCTGTGCCCCAGTCTATTCTATTTACCTTTGACCCCACCCTCCTCTCGGGCCAGGTCACGGAGGACCTGCTAGCTGCCTGCCACGCGCCCGTCCACGGGACCGCGTGAGGGCATTTCGTGCCAACACCGCCTCTCTCCTGCCCTCTCCCTCCGGAGAGTTTATTCCCTCGGACAGAAAGGGGCGGACCGGACCACCGGCAGCCACCCAGCAAGTTTCTCGTATTGTCACCAAAACACCTTCAGGAGGGCACTTCCAGACGTCTGGGTGATCTAGAATGACAGGTAACCAGTGAGGGGCCAGTTGTCATGAACGACATTATTGAAACTTTTCAAAGGTTTCTTCTCTTCAAACAGGATTCCTTAAACTGAGGACATTTTTATGTTAATTCTAAAGTCATCATTTTATTTAACAATTTTCATTTGCCACCATTTTCAACATACATTATTCTTATAGAATTACATGCTTACAGAAAGTTCTAAACCGCAGCTGGGTGTGGTGGCACGCGCCTGGAATCCCACCTACTCGGGAGGCCGGGACGGAAGATCACCCGAGCCCAGAGTTAGTTAGAGTCCAGGCTGGGCAACATAGCAAGACCCCTACTCTAAACAATAAAAAAAGGTTTTAAACCTCAAACCCAGCAAAGTTAGGAAAACATGAAACTTACAGTCACAGATGTGGGTTTGAATTCCTTCCCTGCCATTTAATAGCTGTGACTGTGATGAGATACCTTTTATTTTTCGACTTGTAATACCACGTCATGGCAATAATGTCCCCTATCTCCAAGAACTGTTCTGAGATGAAATGAGGGAAAGGATAGGACAGCATCCAGAACAGTTGTTTCCTGTCCCCTGGCCACAGCCCCAGCTCTGCTTTTTTCAAGCATTTTTATCCTAACTCTCTCTCTCTATATATATATACATATATACACATCCACATACATACATATATATGTGTGTATACATACACACACACTATAACTACATGCACACTTGTATCTTCATTTTTAAAACACAATTTTGGACAAAAGTAGAAAATCCACAACCGTAGCACTAAAATATTTTCAAGTTAATTCCATGCACTATAAGAAACAGAACAATATTCTTTTTTAAAAAATAAACAGGTTAACAGCAATTTTCATCAACAACCCCCATATGTCTAGAGAATCAAAAACCAGCTCCAATATACCCAAGCAGAACTGCCATATACCAATCTTACTGAAACGGACCCTCCCTTTTGTTTTGGGGAATCAACTCTATAGGAACGATCCAAACTCCTTACTCAACATGCCTTCAGGGCATTTATAACAGAGACAACCACGGGAACAAACCACTACACGCCACGTAGTGACGCTGTACTGCGCAAAGGGACTGTCTGACTCTGCCTGCGGGACTCAGGAAAGTCACAGAGGAGGGACTGCGGGAGCCGAATCTCCAGGACAGCAGGAGTTTTCTTAGCACAGAGGGCAGGGGAGGGAGGACGCCAGTCAGAAGGCAAAGCCTGAGCCAGATGCGAGACAGGAGAGCGCGACCAGGAAGTGGGAAAAGGCTCAGTGTGGACAGACGGTGGCGGGAAGTGGTCGGGGTGGAGGGTGTCCAGGTTCGTGGGGGTCAGACTGCAAAGTCCTGTGTGTCATCTGGACCCCATCCCTGGGGCAAAGGGAAGTCAGTTTCAGTGATATCTGCAAAGTCACAGCCCTCCCCAGCCACGCTGTTAGCATTTTCAAAAGTGATCAGACACAATGAACTAACTGTGCTTAAGCCAAAAGAAAACTATCTAAGATCACCAACTGGTCTTTAATACAGCGGCAGATACTACAGACCAGTTCACTCGGTGGCAGCTCCAATCCCTTTCTGGCTTCCTTTCTTTCTTTTTTTTTTTGAGACAGAGTCTCGCTCTGTTGCCCGGGCTAGAGTGCCGTGGCATCAGCCTCGCTCACAGCAACCTCCAACTCCTGGGCTCAAGCGATCCTCCTGCCTCAGCCTCACGAGTAGCTGGGACTACAGGAATGCCCCACCATGCCCGGCTAATTTTTTCTATATATTTTTAGTTGTCTAGCTAATTTCTTTTTATTTTTCAGTAGAGACAGGGTCTCGCTCTTGCTCAGGCTGGTCTTGAACTCCTGAGCTCAAACAATCCTCCCGCCTCGGCCTCCCAGAGTGCTAGGATTACAGGCGTGAGACACCGCGCCCGGCCTGGCTTCCTTTCTTCATGGCCCCAGACTGGAAAGGGGACCCCTTCCTTTCCCAGACTCCCCGACCGTTCGGGTTGCCATGTGCTCGAACTCAGCCAAGCACCACATTTCTGGGAGCCTGTGGCCAGCCTGGCGGCAGAGACAGTTCTTCCGGGGTGGAAACGTGGAGACTTCTGATTGGAAAGGGCCTGTGGGGGGCTGAGCATCTATGTGGACCACTCGGGCCTCAGTCCGGGTCTCTGCCCCCTCCAATACCAGCTCTGCTTCCTGACCGCTCAACAAACCCCTTCCCACTGCGGGGGATCCTTTCCGCAAGGGAGCCCTTGCCAAAACCACAGCACAGAAACACAGTACACCTGAACTTTGGCCCTCGATCTGACAACTGAAACCAAAATTAAAAACCACATGGGGGCCGGGCGCGGTGGCTCACGCCTGTAATCCTAGCACTCTGGGAGGCCGAGGTGGGCGGATCGTTTGAGCTCAGGAGTTCGAGACCAGCCTGAGCAAGAGCGAGACCCCACCTCTACTAAAAATAGAAAGAAATTATATGGACAGCTAAAAATATATATAGAAAAAATTAGCCGGGCATGGTGGCGCCTGCCTGTAGTCCCAGCTACTCGGGAGGCTGAGACAGGAGGATCGCTTGAGCTCAGGAGTTTGAGGTTGCTGTGAGCTAGGCTGACGCCACGGCACTCACTCTAGCCTGGGCAACAGAGTTGAGACTCTGTCTCAAAAAAAAAAAAAAAAAAAAAAACAAAACCACATGGGGGTGGCGGTGGGGGGAGAAGTTTACCTATACAAACAAAGAAAAGCTCCTACTACAGGGGCAGGATCAGAAGGGCTGTGGTTCCCGGAGCACTGTGGTGGGTGGTGTACCCACGTGAGACACATTAGGAGCATTATCAACACCCCCACAGCCCCTGTCCTAGTCCCAGGACATTAATGCTTCTTGACACTCAGCTTCCAGACTAGCGATCCTCCGCCAGGGGGGATTCTGCCCCTAACAGGAGGCGTGGCAGTGTCTGGGACATTCTGGTTGCCACAACTCCCAGAAGGTAGGGGAGGTCCTGCTGGCACCTGGCGGGTAGAGGCCAAGGATGCTTACAAATATCCTACAATGCCCAGGACAGCGCCCCCAACCCCGCACACGACAAAGAATTAGCCGGCCCCAAATGTCAGTGCTGAGGTTGAGAGAGAGCAGTGTGCCCGGCCCTGATCCCTTCTCCAACACTTTCTAACGTGCTGTGCAGCTCCTAAAATGCACACTGGATCACGGCACTTCAGTGGCACCCTACTGCCTCACAGTAAAGTCTGAATTCCTCGAGATGGTCCCACTCTCCACTCTAGTAGCACCTTTCACTGCTCACAGGCCACACCCCGGCCACGCCGAGTGTCTTGCGGGTCAGCAAAAGTGCCACCTCTGCAAGCCCATCAAATCGCCTCCCTGCCTGGCAACTGTCACTCATGTCTGAGAAAGCTTCCCTTCCCCCCTAAGTCTTGGTCAGGCGCCCTTCATGATCGCACCACCGGACTGTAATTGCTAATTTGTTCAACGCATTTCCCACTAGAGAAGCACGTACTTAGAAGGGCTGACATTAGGTTTATTTTATTTGTTGTTATAACACCACGAGTATTTTGCTCACTCACTAAATCTGTTAGATAAGTTACTACATAGCATTAGAATTACAGAAACACGTGAACAGGCATAACTGGAGACATAGTATGTGAGAAATACCAGGCAGGAGTTGGCACTGGCCAGATCTATGGTGGAACAGGCATTATTAATAATACTTCAAGGAACCACAACTAGGTTGCCTGTATCCGTTAGAAAACTAACAAGAGGATCACCTAAAGACTAGAAAAGATGACACACGATGACTAAAAATTAAGGTATCTAAGGCTATTCAGCATAGAGAAACAGAGGCTGCAGTAATTTAGTGAAAGCTTTATATAGTTAAACAGAAACAACGTAATTTACAGAAAGGTATTTTACGCAGAATATGATAGCCTGATTATCCATCTGAGAGACATAAGAAGAGGCTTAAATTAAAGCATGAAGGATTTAATCCAACAAAGTCTGCTTTGTAAAATATCAGCAAATTCCAGAGTGTTCTGTAATGAAGGCGGCAGCTTGTCATTCACTTCATGCACTGAATAAGCATTTATGATTAGCTCAATGGAGCCATTACATGATGTATACATATTTCAAAACAGCATGCTGTACATGACACATACATACAATTGTGAACTGTCAATTAAAAATGCTATTAAAAACACGAATGGGTGCCTTCTCCGCTCCAGGCACATCTGTGAAAACACGGTGTGGTAGACGGTACAGAGGCCTGCTGAGGTGTCTGGAGAACACACAAGAAGGGAAAATGATCTAGAAAGAAACTTGAGGAAGAATACGGTCAGAAAAGCCTGCACGTGTGGCACAGAAACCGAGCCTGAGGGAGGGGCGTGGGGACAAGCCCGTCATGAGGACGAAGTGGAGGCACGGCCGGCTTTCCGGCAGCGGGAAGTGCTAAGCAGGGAACAGGTGCACACCGGCTTCCAAACGACAATCGCTCGGTATCGCTGGAGCGATGGGCATGGAAGGCGGCTGACGAACTGAAAAAAGGAAAATGCGTAACATGATGAAGGCTGAGGAGCTTAGAAACATAAATGGGGCAGTGGGAAGCCATAAAAGGTTTTCAGCCTTTAGAAAATGTTTCCTTTGGAAACCTTTACAAAACCTTTATAAAAGAAAAGTCCATGATAGATCTGCTTGCTATAAAAACTCCCGCTGGCTCAAGAGTCGACAGCGTGGAGGACGGCAGCATTGGAGGGAGGGATGAGGGGTCAGAGGCCATGTCAGTCACCCAGGTGACAGACGGACAGACTGCACGGGAAGAGTGAAAGGAGGACGGGAAACAGGAAGCAGGTGGGGAAGATGCCTACAATGACTCCAGAAGGGTGTGGGAGACCAACTGCATTGGAGGAGGTAAAAGGGACAGTTTTTTTTTTTTTAAAGATAGTGAGAGTTTCTGGTGTGGATCACTAAATAAATGGCGCTGCTGAGTGAGTAGTGAATGCCAGAAACTACAGGCTGCTATGAAAGAATACGGAGCTGTTTGGACGTGAGGAGTCTGGGGTGCCGAGGAAACAGGGGGGCCACTGGAAATGTGGGTCTGGAGCCTGGGAGAGACATCTGGGCTAGAAGAATAGATCTGAAGGACAAGCACGCCGGGTGCAATGATGCAGCTTAAAAAAAATCTATAGCTGCAGTCCCCAACTCCCGGGCTGTGCCCAGTACCGGTGTGTGGCCTGTTGGGAACCAGGCCGTGCATCACCACCTGAGCTCCGCGCCCCCATCTGTGGAAAACTGTGTTCCGTGAAACTCAGGCCGCATGGCAGGAGGTGAGCGGCAGGTGAGCCAGCGGAGCTTCATCTGTGTCTACAGCCGCTCCCCGTCACTCGCATCACTGCCTGAGCTCCGCCTCCTGCCCTCCCCTGGAAAACTCATCTGCCATGAAACCCGTCCCTGGTGCCAAAAAGGAGACTGCTGATCTATAAAGTGAGAGAAGAGGGGTGAAGGTAGAACATACACGGAGAAACAGCACCATCAGGATCATGCAGAGGAAGGATGGCTCCTTCAACAAGAGATGTCCAGAAAGCAACCAAGAAAAACGATAAAAGGATAATGTCATTGAAACCAAACAAGCAGAGAGTTTTGCAAAAATGACAGCAGTAAAAACTGCTATTAATAAACACAAGAGAGGACAAACAGGACAGTGTCTACTTCATCTGGAAATGGGAGGCCACCTGTTTCTGGCAGCCCCAGTGCAAGAAGCGAAGGGAGGACGGGGCCACAGTGCGGAGCCGCAGGGGGACGGAGAGGCCAAGAGAGATCGTCACAACTACTACAAAAGGACTCGGGAGACCAAATGCGTTGGGGGACGTAAAAGAGCACTTTCTCCAGCGGATGGCTGTGACGAGAGGAAGGAAGGGTGACAACTACTCAGTGTGGCACTTGGGCTGCGGGAGAGTTTGTCGTGTGCCTTCCTGGCTCCTCCACACGCCAGCGCCATGACTTGGAAAAGTCATGTTATACCAGACGTTCAGTTTTCTCCGTTGCAAAGAGCGCTAATCATCTACTGCACAGCATTGTACGAGGATTAACTAAGACGATACGTGTAAAGCTTTCAGGACCAGATGTTGATACGTGGTAAGCACCAAACAAAAAAAAAAAAAAGTAATTTACAATTATCATAAATGCTGAGGAGGAATGAGCCACTGGATAGAGAGGAACCAGAGAAAGATGGGTCAGTGGTTCCTACAGGATTCGAAAAGGCCAGATTATAAATGTTACAGGGAGGATCGATCCTGAACAAGAGGGGGATGCCTCATCTGGGGGTCTTTAAAAACTGGGGGAAGATGGAGTCATAGGGTGACCTCACACAGGAATACAGGAATTCACAACCGCAGGGCACCGTCTACAGCACGCTGTGCGTGGTCGCCAACATCAGGCCTCCCAAGGCGGGGGGTGGCGGGCTTTCCTCCCCGCCGGACTCCGCACTCCACAAGGGCAGCCTCGCTGGACCCCAGATACCGGAGCCGGTCCCAGGGATCCCTGAGAGTTACTCACTGATTGATATATGGCCCATTTGCACAATGGATCATCATTACATACCATGATATATAAGTGATCTAGGACCAATTCTCCCCGCAACATTTACTATTTTGCCTTTTTGGCCCCTATGGAAACAATGAATCCATCTTTCTCCAGTTTCTCCCGATGTATCTAGTGGCTTATTCCTCTGCAGCATTTACATAGAGTGATGTATCTATTGTGTGGATTTGAGTGGATTTCCCAGCATGTCCTCAGAAGCCCAGGAACTGCCTTACCCAAATATTTGGGACCACGAGACCTAAAACAAGCTGTTATAATATCAGCCTCACCCGTCTCCTGAAGGTTGCTTGGTTCCCCAGAGCAGCTCCTTGGGAAAGCGAGGCAGCCTCGTGGTATTGGCTGCCATCAGAACAGGTCTGCCCCCTACCTCTGCCTCTAAAGCCAAAATTGGCTGCTGCTGAGTACCATATTTTAAAGCAACCAACACTATTCGATAACACTTTCAAGGTAAGGCCATGTTTTTCTTATTATTATCACTGAGTAATCTTTAGTGTGCAAATCTAACAGTATTTCTCTAATCTCAAAACTGATTTTGTAATATTATTGCCCCAATCACCTTAGCGCATATATAGAAATTCATTTTTATGAAATATTTACAATAACCTTACACCGCTAATTAACAGCAAGAACAAGTCTAACAGTAAAAAGTAAAACACTCAGGAAATCTTCTTTGTTTTAGTCTACAGTTAGAAACCACACCTGTAATCCACCCAATAACTGAACTGTAGAGTTCTGCTATGAGAGTCTTTTCCAAACGATCCTATAATCTCAAGCCATTGTATCACGTAACAGCCATTTGATGCTTTCAAAGTTCCTCGTCCAGAACATCTTATGTCTCTGAGACTGAGAACTGAATACGCACATCCAAGTCAAAATGACACACTTTACCTGGTGGAGACATTGCATGGGATGGGTCCCCATAGTGTCCATAGTGCGGGGGAGAAAGGCCTATTCCAGGCTGAGACTGAGAATAGGGCGGTGTAGCCACGTAACCTTGTTGACTCATCGTGAAAATGGCATTCCAAAGGATAGTTCTACAAAAGAACTCTGCAACAGAAAAAATTTTAAAAATGTCAACAAGAGGGTTCTAGTCACTGAATGCCATTAAAAATATAAACACTGTTAATAAATGTTTATGATGGTTTGAGAAAAAGTACAGTATCAGGTGCATGAGACATCTTAATATCATACAAGGTAATATATCATATCATGATCCCCTCAAAAGGGTCTAACCATAGCTCTTGGAAACTCAGTAAATCTCTACAATAGTTCTGGGCAAATTCTCAGGCATGAAACCTGAGTAACAACTGCCAACCACTTTTGCACTGGAAACCTAAAGTGTAGCCTCTCGTAAGTGTCCCTGCTATTTTGTGCTTTTGGTTTCCACGGCCACGTTTCAGCACAGAGCGTACCATGCTATTCAGCTGACTGACCACCACGGCTGCCAGCAGTCTGCAATCAGGTGTTTCACGATTTGTATCTTTTCAGAGCGCCTCTAATTAGTTATTTTAATCTGGTAGTTAGAACAAAGAGAAATCATAGTCCAATAAATATAGCAAAAGATAAAGTTGATAATGGACTTATGAGTCATAATTGATCTAGCCAGGTGGCAGCTACAGACATTTGAGGGTTGTCAGTGGTTTCACAGCCAAAGATGACAGAATTTCTTTCTGATTTAAATGATATCACACCTCTAAGAACACATGCACCTATATTTAAGGAACTAAGAAAAAAAAAGTGTCATCTCGTATGTGTGTAGGCACACACACTCACAAATATAACATACCCATCTTGACTCTACTCAGAACCCAAACATCAATTTGCTTTAAATTTTCCATTTTTTCACAAAATAAGAGATAGTCCAATGGGACTGTTTTCAAAAAACATTTTGTAACAAGACAGAAAACGCTCTGGATCCTGGCAGGAGAAGCGAGTTTTCATTCCATATCTGCCAATACTTAACTGTGTGATATAGAATAAGCCAAAGAACCTCTCTGAGCCTCCAAGAGCCTTTCCGGATAGAAAACACTGATTCTACAATTTCTCTCCAGTTTCTTCACCCAGTCCAGGCATATTCTTCCTTTTGTTGTTTTATTTGCTGCCTTTTAAGGTAAAAAGATGGGCAATACCTTCTAAGACTTGAGATCTGTCTCTATTCAGAAGATGGCCTTTCAAATTTAAAATCTGAAGCCTAAAATTCATGATTTGGTTTCATTTTCATTTGAAATTGTAAGTTTCTAAAATTAAAGCAACCAAGTAAAAATACTGTGAGATCCCTTTCTTCCCCCTGGGCGGGGAGAATGAAGAAGAAGAGCGAGACAGGCAAGAGCCTCTGGCCACTTTGTTCCTGACAACACTGCTCCCTCCGCCCCCTGAGCAGAGCAGACGTGGCAGCCTGAGCTTCGGTCGCGCTCGCCCAGCCGGGCACAGCTGGGAGTGGGCAGAACACACCTAGGCAGGGCCTGTCGCTGCGTAACCGGGAAGGCAGAGACGTCCACGCCAAGGGCAGGGGGCGCCCGGGTGCCCTCAGCTGGCCCCAGGGGGACCCTTCCTCGCCGAGCCTGCCCTGTGTGCCACGTCAGACTTCCTCGCTCGGGGCCCCAAGTCGCCCAGACCTGGCTGGGCCTCGAGCGGCGACAGTGCAGAAAGCCACTCGGCCTGGGCAGGCCTGGGAGCCGCGGTCCCCGCGCGCGCCCTCCAGCCACTGTCACCACCGGCTCCAGCCCAGGAGCACTTGTGCCCTGGACAAGCCGTGGTTTGGCCAGATCAGTTTTACTATGAGGATGTCCCGAAGCTTAAAGATACAGTTGCCATTTTTCACTAGGAATATTCCGAACATTCCCCTTCCTTCAAGAAAAAGGAAATTAAGTTGACGCGGAGACGGGACCACAGGGACCCTGGAAGGCCCGGCTCCCGAGGACCCCAACTCAGCAGCCCCGCGTCCCCGGGCACCCGGGTGGGGGCGGGGAAGACGCGCCCACTCCCGCCCCTCCCCCCGTTATTAGCAGCGCCAAAGGCAAAGGCGCAAAGCCGAGGTCGCCCCCCTCCCGCCCCGCCGCAGGTGGGCACCGGCCGCCCCCACCGCCCGTCGGCCGAGTGACAGTGGCCGCGGGGCGCGCGCCGCGACCGTCGCTCCCAGACTGCGGTCGCAGGCCTGCCCTGTCGCCGCTCGCGGCCGAGTCGGGTCCGGCAACTTGGAGCCCCGCGCGAGGAAGTTTGACGTGGCACAGCGGGCAGCCCACCCAGCCGTACCCCCGCGCCGCGTCCCGGCCGGGCGAGGCGGTACCTGCTCCCGCTCCCGCACGGCAGCTCCCGGTGCCCGAGCTCCCGCCGCGCCTCGTCCCCAAGCGGCCGGCGTCCCCGCAGGCTCGTCTCGCGCGCGGAGGTGCAGCCGGGCTGGGACTGCCACGTCAAACTCCCGCCCGCTGCGCGCCCCGCGCCGCGCTCTCGTGGGCGCACGCGCACAGACGCCGCGCCGGACCCGCCGTGCTCTCGCGGGCGCACGCGCACAGACGCCGCGCCGGGCCCGCCGTGCTCTCGCGGGCGCACGCGCATAGACGCCGCGCCGCGACCGGCCGCGCTCTCGCGGGCGCATGCGCACAGGCGCCGGGGCGGGCCGGGGCCATCGAGCCGAGGCAGAGCAGTGGCCGTGCGACCTCCCTCTTTTCTCTTTTTGCCTTTTTCTGGCTTTTTTCCCGTCTTCTTCTTTCTTCTCTACCCAACCCCTCTTCCAACAGGCCCGAGACTAACGTCGTAGCTACGTCGGGGTCGTCTTCTCGCCGCGCAGCCCCGCGAGCCGCCTTCCGCCCGCAGGTCGCGGTGGCCGCTGCTCGCTCGCCACCCACCGCCCGATAACCGCTGTTTCGGGCGCTCGGCTGCCGACCGACACCGGCAGGTGCTTGCTCCCGGCCTCGAGAGCATTGCGGCTGAAAGGCGCCCCTGGCCGGTACGCGCATGAGGCGGCCCGGCGACGTGGACGTGGGGGTCCCGGCTGCAAAGCGGGGGAGCGGCCTCTGCGCGGGAGCCGGGTCGCTGCAGTTCCGGGTGCTGCTTGTCTGTGAAGCGGGATGGCCGACCTGCCCCAAACAGGTATCTCCGCACGTGGGACGCGCAGCGTTTGGCTCACTGCACCGAGAAACAGTCGGAGACAAAGGCACCCTGTGTGAGACCCGGAACTCGCCCTGTCTCGCCCCAAAACCAGGACCCTCCGGCCGGCCCCGCCGGCCTCCACTGCTAAGTATTAACAGAAAGGCCTTCAGCCGCCCCTAGGTTTGGGGTAGCTACCGCTTTGCACAAACGTACAGAGTAAATCAGCCCAGCATTTTTGTGTCCAAAATATACTTTCTTCTGGGTTACAAAAAAATGAAAGCTATTTGACAAATAAATGCCTTTACGGGTGAACTACCCAGATAAAAACTTACTTGGGGATGTTGCTACTGCTGAGATGCTCTATGAACAATGCAGGGATTTTAAGTCCTTTCAGCAGTGAAGATTTATGATCCCTTTCCCCACTCTTGTAAGATTTAAAGATGTGATGTCCTGCCTACATCAGCTTCAACACTGGGCCTGTTTGAAAATCCACGTTAAATATTGTTTTAAATTGGTTCTTATAGTCTCAATATGATGAAAAGATTTGGTTTAGGAAATTGGAGTTTAGGAATTGAAGGTTTAGGACATTGTGTCCTGTGTTTAAGCAGTACATCTTGCAAGAGTGATGATATAAATTGTCAGATCACAGCTATGTCACAAGGAGACAGTGACAGCTATGACACAAGGTTAGGAGAGAGTACAGTGAGAAACAGTGACACCACGTGATGACCTGGTTGGCTTGTTGCCCCCATGAAACCGCTAAATTTGAATTGTAAATTCTCGTCATCCCTCCGGGACCAAATTTGTCCGAGACCAGGACAACTTGTAGTTTTCAGTTCTGAGACAGTGTTGAATTGCTAAATGTTAAAGTTGGAAGGGACTTTAAAGATACGAGTATTCAACTCGATATTTAGTGAGGGCTGAATTCAGAAAGTAAAAATGACTTACAAGTCTTACAGCTAGTTGTAAGTCACACCTTCTGATTCTTATTCCAAAGCTCTTCTCAACCTCACCTTTTGGTACTACTCTGATTTGCTATTCTCCATTAACTGGTTCTACCTTTTTCTCCTCATATTCAAGCTCTCAGATAACTAACACACTAACTGACTGCACAGTTCCCACAGTTGGAGCTGCTACTCACAAATCTCTCTACTCACAAATCTCTCTAGTTACTGAAATGGCCTCTGGGTCTGGTCCTGCTTCCCACCTCCTGGCCCCAAGTGCTCACCCCTTACGTGACTAACTCCTCACCTTGTTCCTATGGTGGGGTCATTGGCCGGCACTAGATGCAAGGCTTGGCCTGAATTCCCAGCCTTCCTTGGTCTCACCTGCCCTGTTGCCATCTGAGCTCAGCCTCTGATGTTCTTTATGCGATTAACTTAGTCACCTAGGTAACCATACTCAAGGTGAGGTCACAGGGAATGCCCATGTGCTGGGGTTCTGTGTTCTTTGAGTTCTTTCTGTTCTAACTTGAAAAAGGAAAGAAAGCCAAGAGTCAACTATGCATAAGACTATATAGAAAGAGAAGGAATTACCTGACAATACTCAGGGTTTCTTTTAATTGGTCGCCTTTTGAAGGTCAGAGCTACGATGCTCTAAGCATTTATGTGACTAAAAGAGTTTGGAGGTTTCTGATTCCAAAGCTGAAAACAGCTTGAAGAAGCTTTATTTTTTAAAAAGTTGAAATGGCTAGATCCCAGACTATTTTAAACACCTGTAAGCACGATGAATAAGGCCAAGGTAAATGGGGGTGACGGGAAGGGGACATGGTAAGTTAGGCTGAGTAGAATAACAGAAATGAGAGAGTTCCAGTGTTCATCGAGGCCTAATACCAAGGTGTTTCTAGAATTACTTTTTGAATATCTTGACTAAGTACACATGCACTAAGTGTACTACATTTATACGCTTACACACTTACAGCTCCAGCCACAGAGTGAGCAGTGTGACGTCACGCTGTCAACGCAAATTGATTCGGGTTTGAATCCTGAAACTGTCACTCACTATGAGCTGTGCAAGTTTTATTTATTCAACAGGTGTTTATCGAGCACCTACTATACACCGGATACTATACTGAGCACTGTGGATACAAAGTCAGAGGAGACATTGCCCTGGAGTGGTGCAGTGATTGGCAAACTGCAGTCCACGGGCAGTATCTGGCCCACCCACCTTCGAGCTAAGAATGGCATTTACGTTTTTAAATGGTTGAAAAAATTTAAAAAATATTTTGTAACACGTGAAAAGTATACAAAATTCAAATTTCAGCATCCATAAACAAAGATTTCTTGGCACACAGCCATGCTTTTCCATTCTAGCATTCTCTGTGGTTGCTTTTGTACCATAAAAGCAGCACTGAGTGGTTGTGACAGAGACCACAGGCTTGCAAAACCTAAACTATATACTGCCTTGTCCTGTACGTAAAAAGTTTGCCAACACCTGGTCTGTTAGGACGTACAATTACAATACAGTTTATTGTCCTGTGAGGAGACACAGGTTGCCATGGAAATACGTAAGAGGGGACACTTAACCCAGACTTGGAAAGTGAGAGATGATCTGCCTGGTGGAGGTGGCACCTGAGCTGAAGACAGGAGTAAGTGACACCAAAAACAGGGGTGAAGGGCAGCAGAAATAGCACGAATAAGTCAAGGAAGCCGAGGAACGTGAGGCATCCAGACGTGCTAGTCGTCCAGCACAGGTAGAACACGGGTGTCCGCAGGACATGGGTTTGGCAGGTAGGCTCAGGTGGCTCGCGGGTCTCTCAAAGGCCTTGGAGACGCAATGAACGATTTTAAGCATGGGAACGACACCATGGATTTTTTTTTTTTTTTCCCCCAGAAAGATCAGTCTAGAGTTAGTGAAGGAACGGAGGAGAGGAAGGGGCAAGAGTGGTGTGGTAGAGACCAGGTAGGACCCTGTTGGCAGTAATCCAGGTGAGAAAATACAGTGGTCTAAGCACAGGCCGTGGAGGTGAGGGCGGAGAGGACAGACCAGGCGGACGGACGTCTGTAAGGCGGATCCCTGGAACCGGGCGCAGGAAGCAGGAAGTGAGGCAGAATAACCACAGCCACTCTCCGATGTCTGATCTGGCAGAATTAGGGGTGAATGCAGCTATTTAACGGGTTAGGAAACCAGGAACAAGAGCAGGTACAGGGAGGGGATGGGGTCAGTTTGGGATAAGTCCATTTAGATGTGCTTTGGGACGTCCGAGTGGAGGATAGACGTGTCTGGAGCGGGGAGAGGGACCTGGAGTGGGGATGATAGAAGGCACTTTGGCAGTGACAGTGTAAAAATCAGTCTGGCAGACGAGATCGGTCTCTGTAGTCAGACCAAGTCACGACTTCTGATTCTGCCACTTCATAGCTGTGTGTGCCCTTCCTAAACCTCAGTATCCTCGGCTGTAAAATGGGAGGAATACCACCACTAACCTCAAAGGTTGCTGTGGGAGTTACTATAAACGAGATAATACAGGTAGCACTTAGTACAGTGTCTGGCACATAATTGTTCAAAAATATTATCATCGTGGCATAATATTCTCATTTGGTGCAATGGGAGATTCGGTATTTATTCCGATAACTACTGTAAGGAAAAGCTACAAAAATCGAATCACTATAATATTGCTATCAAGACAGACAAAAGTATTAAGGAAACAGAATAGCATTACAGAAATAAATCCACATATGTGTATTCAATCTATTTTTGACAAAGTTGTAAACAGACTTTTCTTGTCTTTTTAACAGATGGTGCTGGAACAATTAGATACCCACAGGGGGGGAAATAAATGTCAATCTCTACCTTCCACCATACAAAAAAAATTAATTTAAAATGAAATATAAACCAACATGAAAAACCTGAAATTTTAAAATCAAGATCATAAAGATTTTCTCTTGTTTTTTTCTGGACACTTTAAAGTTCCAAGAGGAACAAAAACATAAGACCCTACATAGCCTCATACACAAATGTTCACAACAGCTTAGTTTGTAACAGCCAAAATCTGAAATTAACCTTAATATCTGTGAACAGGTGAATAGATACACAAATTGTGGTGTATCCATCTAGTGGAATACTTAGCAACGAATAGAAATGAACTAGTGGTACACGTAGCAAATGGATGAATCTCAAAATAATTATGTTAAATGAAAGAAGCCAGACAAAAAAAGATATTATGATTCCATTTACATAAATTTCAAGAAAATGCAAACTGACCTATAGTGACAGCAGGTGGATCAGTACTTGCCTGTAAATGAGGAGACAGCAGAGAGAGGGGGAGGGAGAGATTACCAAGGGGGAAGGAGATACTTTTGAGGGTGATAATATGATGATATATATATTCATTATCTTGATTGTGGTCATGGTTTTACAGGTGTGTATATATGTCAATTGTAAATAAACTGTATGTATAGATTATTTTATCTCAACAGACCTCCATGAAACTGTTAACATTTTTTCATTGAATTTATTTTTTCCAGAGGCATGGTGTTTTTGTAATGTTAAGATTTCCCAACCCAGAATGTAATCAGTTACTTACATTGCCTTTGGGCCCTTCAGTAAGTTGATACAAGTATTTTTTAAACATATAGGACCTCTATTTTTCTTTTTAACTTCATTCTTTACTATTATCTGTTTTATGTGAGTTTGCTTTTTTCCATTTGTATTTCTACTGTTTATTTCCAGTAAAGAAAAAACTTACTGATTTTTAAATATATATTTATATAAGCAACTTATCAAATTTTCTTTTTAATTTTATTACCTTAAAACTGCAATTTTGGGATGTTCTAGGTACACAGCAACGTCATCACCACTACATCATTTTCCATCCCAGTGCTTTTACAAGTTATTTCATTTAACTTTTCCTATTGCATCTACTGAAACCTCTAAAATAATGTTGATTAATAAACTTGATGGTGAACATTTCTGTCTAGTTGTGCTCTTAAGGGAAGTGACTTTGGCGTATGTGTTTAGAATGATATCTTAAATAAAGACAGTACGATGGTTAACTTTACGTGTCAACTTGAGGGGCCACAACGTCTAGTTAAACGTTACTTCTGGGTGTTTCTGGAAGAGATTGGTGGACTAAGCGAAGCAGACGGCCTTCCTCAGTGTGGTTGGAATCATCCAGTCTGTTGAGAACCTGAACAGAACAAAAAGACGGAGGAAAGTTGAATTCGCTGTCTGCTTGTGGAAGAGTCAGAAAACTACACTTTTCAGAATTCCTTGCATTGGGTCTTTTAAAAATTCTTTGATGTTTTTCTGTATTTTCCAAATTTTCTACAATGAATGCATAATTAACTTGCCCAAGTACACATCGCTACCAAGTGGCCAAGCCAAGTATATTCGACCTGATCCCTCAGACCCTGGATCTCTGAACTGTCACACTGTTCCAATGAAGAGTGCCCAGTTCTCGCTGGATTTATTACCATGTTGTAATTGCATTCGATTTCTAGATTTTATTTATATTGTCTGTTTTACCTGGAAGCTTTTAGTGACGAGGGCAGCCCACCAAACACGCTGGTACTTGTCCATTGGGGATCTTACGTGTGTTATTCTTGGCTTTGCTACTTTGAGCCCCGTTTACTTACAACAAATACCACATGTTGCTATTAACTTGATCTTTTTTGTTCCTACTTCGATGAAACAAGCTACTCATTTGTTGGGGGGGGGGGAATTTAAATATTCCAGAAGCCGATTTTGCCCCTCCTGCCTCTTACACTTTAGGTGAGCCCCCACCAGGTGTTCATGTGGTATGAGAGGCGGCTCCCGGCTTAGCATCACCTGGAGTTTATAATATCATCACTACCAGAATTAGAAGAAGCCTTAGAGATCATTCTAGCCCAGTATTTTAATTCCCCATATAGCCAAGCTGAGATTCAGACGGTCAAGCTCACACACAGTTCCACGGATTTTGGAAGAGCTGGGACTGAAACATAAATCTCTTGATTTGCACTCTAGTGCCTCGTCCGTCATCATTCCAAACTCTCTCCACATTTTCTATACTTTCGTTAAAAAGCCTCTGTTAAGAGTTAAAGTTTAAATTATAACTCCATTTCAAGAGGATACTTTGAAACCAACTTAAAAAAAATAAGCTCATATATATATGTATATACTAATATATATGTATTAAAATACTTACGTGCCCAGCACTCTGGGAGGCTGAGGCAGAAGGATTGCTTGAGGCCAGGAGTTTGAGACCAGCAGAGCGAGACCCTGCTTCTACCAAAACTAAAAAACAATTAGCCGGGCATGGTGGGTCACACCTGTAGCCTCAGCCACTGGGGAGGGTGAGGTGGGAGGATCTCTTGAGCACAGGAGTTCAAGGCTCCGGTGAGCTGTGATTGTGCCCCTGCCCTCCAGCCTGGGCCACTGAGCGAGATACTGTCTCAAAAAAAAAAAAGCATATACACATGCAAGCACATGGCCCCCTTCCCACGCAGACAAACCAGAGAAGGAAAGGAATGGAAAGGAAAGGGTGTCCATTTGTGGCTTATTTTAACCCACATTAAAAGGGAAAGGAAGGAAAGGAAAGGGTCTTCCCTTTATGGCTTCCTTTAAGCCAATATGAAAAGGGAAGGGAAGGAGAGGGGAGGGGAAGGGCTTCCATTTATGTCTCACCCCCGCCCGACGCTGTGCGGCCCTCGATAACCTGGGAGTCTGGCTCTCGGCTTCTTCCTCTCTGGGCTCTGTGCCCTCTTCCTGTGCTTGGATCCCCTGTTTCCAAGTAATCTTAGGGAAGGTGCAAAACTGCTTTTGTAGCACGATGCCTCAATTTATAAAAGCCCGTTCTTCTGCCTCCAGGTTTCAGCGTTAAGATCTCATCTTTGCATGAAGCAGGAACACATTGTCTCTGAGTGGGGAGTAGATGATGGAAAACCAAACTGCTCTCCTCAGCTAGGATGGTTTTACCGCCAACTCTCAGAAAGGTCACACAGCCTCCTGCCCCGTTTCCAAGGCTGGGACCTCTCTCCCCTGTTCAGATGGATTGCTAATCTCCTTTGCTCTCCTGTCTCCCCTGGAGTTTCAAACCGTCTGTTACTCCGCCCTACTGACCACACAGTTTATAATAAAACAATATTTTTCAGCAGAAAAAGAAACGGAAAACAATCTAATTTATCAGAAATCTCATCACTCTTTTGTAAAACTTTGGCTTCCGTACGTCTTGAATTTTTTTTTCATTCTTAGTATTAAGGACCTTGAGTTCTATAATCTTATATTCTCCCCACAAACATTGGCTGATTTCTCAGATGATCTTCACATCTCTTTTTTTCTTCATTAATTTCTGTCTTGCCTTCTTATGTCTTGTCTTTCTCTAGTAGCCCTTTTTAAAAAATCAGCTCCCTGCTTTCACTCGTACCGTGTTTACAAGGCACTGGGCGGCACCAGCACCGTTACAGACTGACTTACAAAGCTCGTGTCACCGAGTCCCTTGAGTAGCAAGTAAGTGCTGCTGTCCCTGCCTTTATTGTTTCTGCTCATAGCATGGGTGGATAGACCCTGAAGGCCATACCCATGTGTAAGAGTATGATTTAGCATTTCTAAGACTGGGAAATGTCTTCTTAATATAATCAACTATAAAATCTATGAATGCTTTGCATCTCCTCAGTCAGTCATATACCTTGCTGTCCACATTGGTCTTGAACACGTTATTTCTATTTTTGTGTTTAGGCAACACCTGTTGACGTGATCTCTAAGCACCTTATTGTGCCAGGGTTTTGCCAAGAAATCACAATGAGGACTTAACTAGGAGAACCATCTCCTTGCTCATACCACTTATTATAAATCTTTTCTTTGACAAAATTCTTCCCATAGATTATTATTTATTTATTTATTTAGAGACAGGGTCTCACTCTGTTGCCCAGGCTAGAGTGCCGTGGCGTCGTCAGCCTCGCTCACAGCAACTTCCAACTCCTGGGCTCAAGCGATCCTCCTGCCTCAGCCTCCCGAGTAGCTGGGACTACAGGCATGCGCCACCATGCCCGGCTAATTTTTTCTATATATATTTTTAGCTCTCCATATAATTTCTTTCTATTTTTAGTAGAGACGGGGTCTCGCTCTTGCTCAGGATGGTCTCGAACTCCTGAGCTCAAACGATCCGCCCACCTCGGCCTCCCAGAGTGCTGGGATTACAGGCGTGAGCCACCGTACCCGGCCCTAGATTATTTTTTAATAGTAGAATTAGAAAACTCTTGATGACGTTTAGATCCTTAGGGGTTCACATGCAATGTTGGATGTAGATACATCATTTAACTGAAGGTACATTACAAATTAAGAATATCCCACTTTTTAAAAATTGACTTCATACAGCACCCTTCCCGGTTTCTATATTTTTCACAGAAAACTGCAAGGGCTCACTGATTACGGGAACCGGGCCCAGTGACAAAGCAAGTCTCTGGCAGGCTTGTCTGTAACAATGATATCACTTGAATTCACGGGACGGCAAATACGGCTATGATGTTGGTGCTTAAGAATTTTAATCCTTTTTAAAAGGGACTATGGGTGACTAGCTGTGTTAAAATGAAAGACTAGAAATTGGGCCCTAGGGGAAAAATCTTACAAAACAAAATCCCTGCTATGATGTAAAAGACTATCAAATCGATAAAAAATTAAATTTGCATAATAATACTTGAGGAATTCCGGCAATATAAAATCATTTGTGAAACAAGGTTTTAAAGCACATAATACATATTTGTATATTTGAAACATGTTTTGTTTTATTTTTTTGAGACAGAGTCTCGCTCTGTTGCCCGGGCTAGAGTGCCGTGGCATCAGCCTAGCTCACAGCAACCTCCAACTCCTGGGCTCAAGCGATCCTCCTGCCTCAGCCTCCCGAGGAGCTGGGACTACAGGCCTGAGCCACGATGCCCAGCTAATTTTTCTGTATTTAGTAGAGATGAGGTCTCTCTCTTGCTCAGACTAGTCTCGAACTCCTGACCTCGAGCAACCCTCCCGCCTCGGCCTCCCAGAGTGCTAGGATTACAGGCATGAGCCACCACACCCAGCCTTGACATGTGTTTTATAAACCCTAGCTCTTTGTTTGCCAGTTTATATGTGGGAATGTTAGAATAAATCCCTAATTTGGTACTTTTTGTAAGATATTTAAATTTACTTTTTATTTAGCACAATATAAGCATGCGTGGAATGCTTCCTACCGCAGTATTTTGTGCTGTGGAGAGGGAAGTCATCTCTGGCTGTAGAGAGGACAGATCAATTAGGAATAGTTTCAGAGACAGATTTCAAATGAAAATACAGATGCTCCTTGACTTATGATGAGGTTACACCCCAATAAAGCCATCCAAAGTTGAAAATATCGTAAGTCAGCCGGGCGCGGTGGCTCACGCCTGTAATCCTAGCACTCTGGGAGGCCGAAGCAGGAGGATTGCTCGGGGTCAGGAGTTTGAGACCAGCCTGAGCAAGAGCAAGACCCCGTCTGTACTAAAAATAGAAAGAAATTATCTGGACAACTAAAAATATAGAGAAAAAATGAGCTGGGCATGGTGGTGCATGCCTGTAGTCCCAGCTACTCGGGAGGCTGAGGCAGGAGGATCGCTTGAGCCCACGAGTTGGAGGTTGCTGTGAGCGAGGCTGATGCCACGGCACTCTAGCCCGGGCGACAGAGCGAGACTCTGTCTCAAAAAAAAAAAAAAAAAAAGAATAAAAGGATGACTGTAGGAGGAGTGTAACTAGAAATGATGATAAGAGACCTGGGAGTCACATTCTGAATGACAGACAAGCTTTTCCTGGCGGCCAGAGCTCTCAGATGCTGGCGTAATTACCCAAGTTAGAAAGAAGGAGAATGAAGGATGTGCTATCCCTTGATTTAAGGCCAGATTTGGCAAAGTGCTGGAAAACAAAATACAGGAAAGTCCCCCGAGAGTGTTGCCAGGGAAGTGGCCGGGGTGACCTCGGTGTAACTGTGTGCACCCCTGCTGAACTCCCAGCATGACCTGGCGGCTGTTCTCCTCCCTCCCCAGAGAGTTTAGCAAATGACCCTTAAGCGATGGGGCTTGATGTTTAGAAGCGCTTCAGGATTGCAAAGAGAAAGTTATAACAAGTGTAAAAATTATTATTTCTCATCACTCAGCTTGTTGGCCAACAAATGTGGAGATCTGGAAATAAAGTCCAAACCAGGTTTAATATGTTCATTTAAATCTGCATGTCGTGTTTCCGTTGAATTCAGTTTGATTCTGCGCAGTTTCATTTCGTGTTTATTTACAAAGAAGCTATGGTTGCATTCAGATAACTCGAAACCTGGGGCCTGTTAGAATAAGTCGGTCGCTGGTCATGTTGGAAGTTCAGGAGGTTCCACCTCTATTTGAAAGGCAGGAAAAAGAAAATCTCCCAGGTCTCCATGTGGTCCAGCAATTCCATTAGGCCTGTGTGTGCGATACAGCGGGGAAAACTCACAGTCGGGTGACAGGACTGTTAAATCGTCAGCAAACATTTTCGAGCTCCCGGTAGGTTTCTGGCCCCATTCTACGTCATGGATGCTGGGGGTCAGGAGACCTGAAATGAAGTCCCAGCCACGGTTACCTGGCTCATTCCGCAGCTCTGTTCAAGGGTAGGGCGGCATTCCTACTCGTGCACGGTCCTGTGAGAACCACTCTGAATCAAAACAGTGCTAAGCCCCTACTAACAGCGGTGACATCAACAATACAACAGATGGCCGGGCGCGGTGGCTCACGCCTGTAATCCTAGCACTCTGGGAGGCCGAGGCGGGTGGATTGCTCAAGGTCAGGAGTTCGAGACCAGCCTGAGCGAGACCCCGTCTCTACTAAAAATAGAAAGACATTATATGGACACCTAAAAATCTATATAGAAAAAATTAGCCGGGCATAGTGGCGCATGCCTGTAGTCCCAGCTACTCGGAGGCTGAGGCAGTAGGATCGCTTGAGCCCAGGAGTTTGAGGTTGCTGTGAGCTAAGCTGACGCCACGGCACTCACTCTAGCCTGGGCAACAAAGTGAGACTCTGTCTCAACAAAAAAAAAACAAAAAAAAAAAACAAAAACAATACAACAGAAATCGACGGAGTAGCTCCTGCGTTCTCGCAGCGTGTGAGTGTCAACCTGCCTCATCTGCTCCTCACAGCAGCCTTTTCTTTTCCACACGTGGGGAAATAGAGGCACAGAGAGCCCAGGTGACAGCTGGAGCGTGGCAGAGCCTGCTACGGACTTGGGAAGGGTCAGGACGTCCGCTCAGCCGAACTCTTATTCTTCAGACTCGGGGGCGGCCATTTGACTTTCTCTGCTCTGTGGCTGCCGGCAGCCTGGTGACAATCAGTCACTTTCTAGGAGACTCCTCACTCTGTGGGAGCCTGCTGTGCTGGCCTGCAAGGAACAGCGATTTCCTTCCAGAAACTCTCAGCTCTTAGCGTGGGGTCCCTCCCCGTCAGAGGCAGCTTGGATTCCATCCAGAAAGGACCCTCTGGTGGCAAAGGGAGAATTTAAAGGAAAGATTTATTAAGCAGTTGTTATGTGTCGGGAACTTGTTTAAACACAGGTGTTTAAAAATTCCTCACTGATGGCTCGCGGCAACCTCAGAAGAGAATACGGGGGTTCAGAGCAGACAAGAGGCGCCCAAGGCTGCGCAGAGCTGGGCCTTGACTTCTCGCCAAGCCCCCCTCTCACCCCACCTGTGCTGTCTCTGAAAAGAATATACAGTCAGCACCTTGTTTGTTCAGAACATTGCTGTGATTTAAACCTGTGACAGCCACCACCACTGCAACAACACAGGTCACTGCTCAAACGTCACCACCACGTGACAGAAAGCTTCCCTTGTGGCAGCCAAACTCCCTCCACCCCCACCCCACTGTGGCTTTCTTTTGCCACCACCTGACAAAACACACGGTTATTTGCATTTATTGTCTGTCCTGCCTACTGGAATATGCACGTGTAGAGCTTGCACCTTGTCTGACCTGTTGATTTCTATATCCTTTGTGTCTGGAATAATGCCCGATGTAAATAATAAACACTTATTCAATGAATGACTAAGAGCAGGTTTTTAAAGGCAGAGGAGGTAGCAAGTCTGTGACCTATGGACAGCACACCGTGATTTAGTCTGGAAAACATATATCGGTGCAAAAAAAAAAAAAAAAAGGGACAATTTGTACCATGCATTTGCTTAGTAAAAGTGATTCCCAACTTAAAAATTTGGCTCCAATATAAAGCTTCACCCAGAAATCCGCTGACATGATTGATTCTATTTATTAGGAATTTGAAATGCCACTGTTGCAACTGTTTAAATGTTCATTTTGACATGATAAATGTAAATATCTATTTTTAACATTATTAGCTTCTAGAAGCCTAAGGGCAAAGCAGACATATTAATTCACCTTGTGGAGCTGTGAAGTAAGAGAGAGGGTAGGAAGAATGATGCGGAAAGATGAAAATATCAGAAGAGGGCCAACTAAATTATAACAATCTAAAAAGTGTTCATTTTATCTATGGGAAAAAAACCTACACAAATTAATCACTGTTGAAAGTCAAAATTCTAATTTTTTGTGACATCTCTTGAAGAACTAAAAATACACTAGAAATACAACCAGTGGAAAACAGGCAATACAATTTTGCATATGACATATCCTAAAACTAGCCCTGTGACTGAACTGTGGCTCCTTCTGTAACTGAATAAGGGTTTTTGTTTTTGTTTTTGTTTTTTTTCCCTTATCTCCCTACTATGAACCTCATTATTATAAATGAACTGGACAGGCCGGGTAAGGTGAGTCACACCTGTCATCCTAGCGCTCTGGGAGGCCGAGGCAGGAGGATCATTTGAGCTCAGGAGTTTGAGACCAGCCTGAGCAAGAGTGAGACACCTCCCGCCACCACTCTACTGAAAATAGAAAAAGCAGCCAGATGTCACAGAGCGCGCCTGTAGTCCCAGCTACTCGGGAGGCTGAGGCAGGAGGATCGCCTGAGTCCAGGAGTTTGAGGTTGAAGTGAGCTATGATGACACCGCTGTACTCTACCCAGGGTGACAGAGCGAGACTGTCATAAATAAACAAACAAACAAACTGGCCAGGAGTGGATCCAGGTGTTGTGGGGGCTGAACTTTAACAATTCTCTTTAAAGAAAAAGAGTACAAATTATAATTACAAAATTAGGTATGAAAGTGAATATTTATTTAGAATGAGAAAAAATCCCCAAATTATAAGTTTTTTAAAGATGATAAATACCACAAATACACAAAAAAACACAAAATCCAGATAAATAACAGTATCCTTCCTAACCATTTGGCATGCTTTTTTTCCCTCTGTCTTTTGGTTGACTACTCTGATCTCTTTACACAATAATTTTGTTATATCATATTTTACGTTAATCTCTAGCACGGTTAACCCAAATCAGTTTTTTATTATTGATTATTGGATCGCACAAAACATGTGACCTTCCATACGGAGGGGACCCTGTGACCTGGCTGTAGGTTTGTGGTCACACACATGCATAGGGATTCTGGTAAATTCTATTTCTCATGACAGCCATACAAAAGGGACGGTGCATTTATAACTGTGTGTGCTGCATTATCCAGCACGTTCCCGAGAGGGGAACCCTTTGTATTTGACCAGACCTCAATAAGGAACGCATCCTTCACTGACAACTTTCATTTTGGGGGATTTAAAGAGTTTTCCTCAGACCGGCTTCTGGCTCTGCACGTTTCACCCTTGATTTCTCCCGAAACGACCCAAACACTCACCGTGTCACCGTGTCAGCTCCTTAGGATGGGCCCAGGCCTCGGCAGCCAGACCTCAGGCCTGGGTCTTCCACGTTGCACCGGTGAGTTGCACCAGGTGAGTTGCACAGGTGAGTTGCACCGGTGAGTTGCACCAGGTGAGTTGCACAGGTGAGCTGGCACCAGGTGAGTTGCACAACACACGGTGATAGGACACCTGGAGGCCTCCTCCCTGCACGGGGCAGCTGGCAGTAACTGCACACGGATGTCATTGCAACACACACACACACATACATTCCACTAAACCCAAAATGAGCAAATCCTCGACTCGTTCTCTCCTTAGCTGGATTCCAGAAACCACGGCTGCTCCCAAACCACGCGGAGGGGAAGTCGGAGTTGACAACGATCAACCAAGCGTTTCACTGTAGCAAACTGCACAACGGGCGGGCGAACACGTGCACACGTGCTGCCGTCTGTCCCTCCGCGGCCCGGGAAGGGATTCCGGAAGCGACAGTCCCAGGGGCTTCCTCTTCGTCATCCTCCTACTGAATTGTCGTCTGGGCAGCGTGTTATCGCCCGGCTTCCCGCTCTGCCTGCGCTTCAGGTGACTGTCCCCTTGTCACCTGCGTCTCGGCCAGGGGGCTTTTTCTGGTCACCTGCTGTGCAGCGCGCCCACCGCGCTCTGCCGTGTCACCTGCTTCGCTTCCCCGCCAGCCTCGTGGGTTGGTGCAGGGACCGATCCAGGCGGGGTTGGGGTCCCCTCCTCCTCCCAGCGCTGTGACCCGGATGTCAGTGTCCCCCGCAGTCCGTGTGCGGAAGCCCGAAGCCCCAGTGCGATGGTGTCTGGAGGCGGGCGCCTGTGGGAGGTCACTGAGGTCACGAGGGTGAAGCCCCCACCGAATGGGATGAATCTCTCACGGGAAGAGACACAAGCGACACGGTGTCGCTCTCGGTTTTGTGAAGACACAAGACGCCCTCCCGAGACGCCGGGCCTGCCCGCGCTTTGACCTTTGACCCCTCAGCCACCACAACCACGAGGAATAACTTTCCGCTGTTTAAACCACCCAGTGCGTGGTGTTCCGTGACAGCGGCCCGGACAGACTGAGACGCCAGCGTTGCAAAGTCTCGGGGTCGAACAGAGCGGCAGGGCGTCAGCCATTTGTCCTCGCAGGTCACCGAACTGCCCGGGGTCTCGGGCGGCAGCCGGGCGTCTCGCGGCGCTTCCGTGGCTGAACAAGATGGCGGTGCTGGGAGCCCGGATGTGGCGCGAGGCCCCGTCCTCAGACCCTGCCGCCCGTTCCCCTGAGGCCCCCGCGCTGGCGGCAGCAGGGCCAGACCCACGGGCCACCAAACCCTCCCCGGGAGGACTGAGTCTCTCCCCAACTTCTCTCCAGGGCTCGCCCCTCTCCTTCCTCCCCGCCGGGGCGCCTTCCCTAATGACTTCCGGGAGTCTGGGCCTTTCCAGGGCGGCGGGTCATGGCTGCCGCCATCCACTTCCGCCCAGCGCCGGCTCCCAGGTGAGGAGACTGTTGAGGCTCTCAGTGCTTGCTTGCAGTAGGACGCAGAGGAAACCATGGAGAACAAACAAAACGACCAAACTCCGAAAAAATTATCCCGTCACGTCCATTTTATACATTTTTGTGCGTTGGAAAGAAACTGGGCGGCAGTTGGGCTGCCTGGGTGCTCTGTCTCCCCGCTGTGGGCTGAGCTGTGTCCCCCAGATTCCTACGCTGACGTCGTGACAGCCAGTACCTCAGAATGCGACAGTTTTGTGAGAGAGGTTTTGTTTTGTTTTGTTGGTTTGTTTGTTTGTTTGTTTTTGAGACAGAGTCGTGGCGTCAGCCTCCCTCACAGCAGCCTCCAACTCCTGGGCTCAAGCGATCCTCCTGCCTCAGCCTCCCGAGTCGCTGGGACTACAGGCATACGCCACCATGCCCGGCTAATTTTTCTACATATATATATATATATTTTTTTTTTAGCTGTCCAAATCATTTCTTTCTATTTTTAGTAGAGACGGGGTCTCGCTCTTGCTCAGGCTGGTCTCGAACTCCTGACCTCGAGCAATCCTCCTGCCTCGGCCTCCCAGAGTGCTAGGATTACAGGCGTGAGCCACCGTGCCCAGCCGTGATAGAGTCTTTATTTTTATTTTTTTCCTTTTTTTTAAATTTCAGAATATTAGAGGGTACAAACATTTTGGTTACATACAATGCCTTTGCCTCGCCCAAGCCAGGGCTGCAAGCGTGCCCTTCCCCCACACAGTGCGCTCTGCACCCATTAGTGTGAGTTTACCCATCCCCATCACCCCCTCCCACCTGCCCTGCACCCAGTGAGTGTCACTACCACGTGGGCACCTCGGTGTCCATCAGTTAGCACCAATGCGATGGCGAGTACACCTGGTGCTTGTTTTTCCATCCTTGTGATACCTCACTCCGGAGGACGGGCTCCAGCTCTATCCAGGTTAATACAAGAGGTGCTAGTTGACCATCCTTTTTTGTAGCTGAGTAGAACTCCATGGTGTTACATATTCCACGTTTTATTAATCCACTCATGTATTGACGGGCGCTTGGGTGGTTTCCACATCTTTGCAACTGTGAGTCGTGCTGCTATAAACATTCGAGTGCAGATGTCTTTATCATAGAAGGTCTTCTTTTCCTTTGGATAGATGCCCAGTAGTGGGATTGCTGGGTCAAATGGTATTTCTATTTTTAGCTCTTTGAAGTATCTCTAAATTACTTTCCACAGGGGTTGCACTAGTTTGCAGTCCCACCGGCAGTGTAAGAGTGTTCCTATCTCTCCGCATCCACGCCAGCTCTTGTCGTTTTGGGACTTTTTGATAAAGGCCATTCTCACTGGAGTTGGGTGATATCGCATTGTGGTTTTGTTTTTTTTTTTTTTTTTTTGAGACAGAGTTTCACTTTGTTGCCCAGGCTAGAGTGAGTGCCATGGCGTCAGCCTAGCTCATAGCAACCTCAAACTCCTGGGCTCAAGCGATCCTACTGCCTCAGCCTCCCGAGTAGCTAGGACTACAGGCATGCGCCACCATGCCCGGCTAATTTTTTTTCTATATATATTTTAGTTGTCCATATAATTTCTTTCTATTTTTAGTAGAGACGGGGTCTCACTCTTGCTCAGGCTGGTATCGAACTCCTGACCTTGAGCGATCCACCCGCCTCGGCCTCCCAGAGTGCTAGGATTACAGGCGTGAGCCACCGCGCCCGGCCGCATTGTGGTTTTGATTTGCATTTCCCTAATGATTAGAGATGTTGAGCACTTTTTTATGCGTTTGCTGGCCATTATTCTGTTTTCTTTTGAAAAGCTTCAGTTTATATCCTTTGCCCACTTTTTGATGGGGTTGTTTGATTTTTTTCTTGTTAATTTTCTTAAGTTGTATATAGAATCTTGTTATCAGCCCTTTATCGGAGGTTTAGCATGCAAATATTTTCTCCCACTCTATAGATTGTCTATCTGTTCTCATCATAGCTTCCTTGGCTATGCAGAGGCTTTTTAATTTGATCTGGTCCCATTTATTTATTTTTGTTGGTGCTGTGATTGCTTTGGGGGTCTTCTTCATAAATTCTTTGCCTAGGCTGATGGCTATAAGAAATTTCCCAACATTTTCTTCTAGAATTCTTAAGGTTTCACTCAATCCTCAGTTTTGTAGCATGCTCAAGTTGAATGGTGAGGTATTCAGCGTGGATTTGCCGTATCATCTAAAGTACATTGGCTACTGCAGGGACAGGTGTTAGCTAAAATTTTACCTCTGCAAGAACAGAGAGTTAAATTTTATGAAGAACAGAAAAGCAATGTGAATTATTGAAAGAAGATTTCCGTAGGAATGCAGCATTTCTGTGTGATGTCATGTCAAATCAAAATGACTAGAATATTTCTTTGCAAGGTAAAACTATGTCTATATATATGTGGCAAAAAAATCCAAGCATTTCAAAAAGAGCTATCTTTTTTCAAAACACTTCTTCAAAAGGAAATTTCAGATGGACATTTCCCCCAGATAGCAAAGGTCATTGATGAGCAGGATGATATATGCGAATCATTTGAGGAAGACGCAGCTATTATAGACCTATTAATTGGAAAATACAATGAAAGATTCACTGACTTTGAGAATCATGACATCACACTCAAATTAGCATTTTAGCCTCACCTAGTTGATGTCACCAACGCACCTAAAGAACTACAGATGGAATTGATTGAGTCCTCAGTAGATGACATTTTGAAGTCATTGTTTGATGCTAAGAAAGATCCAATTGAAATATGGAAAAATGCAGTAGAATGCCCATGCCTTCAGCAACGTGCCTGAAAAATGCTTTCTTGCTTTTTCACCACTTATTGCTGTGAATCTACATTCTCCTACCTAACCCAAATTAAGAATCCCTTAAGGTGACAAATGACTGATACCCATGTAGAAGATCCGCTGAAACTGTGGCCCTCCATGCTGCAACAAAATATTCAAATGCTTTCCAACAAAAATGAGATGCAATAACTTTATAGTTAACGACTAGTTTTCATTTTTTGAAATTATTAAGTACATAGTAGTTATACTTTTACAAAATAATGTACATTTTTAAGTATCTCTAATTGAAGTTTCTGGAATGTGGCCTTATTTGGTTACAGCTAACTTAATGTGGCCTTCCGAGGTGAGAAGGTTCCCCACCCCTGTCCTAGACTTTGCCTCCTAGTCACCACATGGCTGCCCCACTATGACAGGTGTCACTTGCCGAGTCACCAAAGTTTGGGTAAATGGCATCTTACTTGCTTTTATTAATCATTCTTAAATGTATGTATATCTCACTTTTATGTCAATGTTTAACGTTAGAAATGTCTTGGTGTTTTTTTAGAAGTTTGGTGATGTTTGGTGACTAGAAATAGGTCCACAGGAACTTAACCCTGGTTTATAGCAATTAGCTTATGGTGTTGGTTTCATTATTTGGCATTTCGCTGAAAGTTGCAGTTTTCAAGAACTCACGGACTATATTAAATGAGGACTCATTGTATAGAGCTTCCCAGTACTGACGCAGGCCACGGGTCTGGAAGTCACTTTTGTCTGGTGCCACGAGTAGCACAAGCTAACTTTCCCAGGCTCTTCTTTATTTAGTGTGTTTTTATGCAGATGAATGTTATGGAAAATATTATGGGAAAATAAAAATGTTCCATTTGTACATTTTTGGTAGCTTGTATTCAGATTGAAAACATTAAAATACTGTGGAACATATACAACCCACTTTTATATCGGACCACCCAGATTCACAACATATGATGAGATGCTATAAAATAAGAAACTTGTAGGCGACATTGTATGCAGTCGACTGTCAGATTCAGATCTCAGATCAGCAGGAAGGAAGAAAATGAAATACTTATTTAAATTTAAAATACCCCGAACCATGCAATAGATGTCATAAGCATTCGTTTCCAGGGGGAAATTCACACTCTCATTCTCTCTCCCCGCTCTTCCTCCTCCTCCTCCTCCCCCACCTTCTCTAAATATATATCACAGTTCAGAAAAGTACTTTTCACAGTAGGAGGTTTTTAAAAAAAATAAATGTTTATGCTTTCTTTTATTTCCTCCTCTTTGGGGATTAATTCTGCGGGCTGCAGACAGAAAAAAATAATCGTTTAACCCACTTTAACTCCCTTTTGTCTGTTTCATTCGACAACGTGGTAATTCGCAAAACATTTATCTGGGAGAATTTAATCCTCCAGGAGTTGGATTCTCAGAGCTCAGATTTCAGGATGTCACTCAGGGCGTGAAGATTAAAACCTTCGTGGGTCCCCTGCTGTGTGCAGAATTGTTAAACGCGAGTTTTCCAATCACCCTTTTTCTCAGTGCCGGGGTTCAATGTGTTCGTGCAAAAGAACTTTCGCTCTCCCTCCCGTCCCCGCCCCCGTCTCGCCCCCGGCGGGGACACTCCCGGGTGGCCGCTCCGCTTTCGCTGCAGGTGGGCTGAGCGAAGAGCGTGACGCAGGAGGGGGCGGGTCCGGCCGTGCGGAGCGCTCGGCTCCGCGGGGACGATGCCATTAGCGGAGGGAACTGGCCGCGGGGCGGAGGCTCTGCGCGCCCCGGTTCCTGCGTCTTCGGCGGCGCCCTGGCGCAGTGCACATCCTCAGCGCCCTTCCAGCGCCGTCCCTCGTCCATCTCTTCCAGCTCTTCATGCTGCCCAGCTGAAAGGAGAAAATGGGCACCGGGGATTTTATCTGCATTTCCATGACTGGCGGGGCGCCCTGGGGCTTCCGACTGCAAGGTGGCAAGGAGCAGAAGCAGCCCCTACAAGTGGCAAAGGTAGGACCGGGGGGAAATAGAGGTGTCACCGCTCTGTGCTGGGACGGAGTCAGTGACACCAACCTGTTGCCAGTTTTTCCAAGTTCTGATGCAGACGTCTATATGTGAGTTTGATTTTGGTGCTGGCGTCGAATGTTTCCAGGACGTGGCTTGTTTCTGAAGAAACTTTTCCAGGGCAGTGTAAAATCCTGTATTATGTAATTGCAATTGATAGAGGGAAGAGTGCGCCATGTTTCTCAGCTGAACAAGCCCAGTGACTCGTGTTCTTTTGACAACCAGCAAGACGCTGGGGGACGTTTCTTGGAGGCAGTTAGAATGTCCAGTTGAGCCATTGTTTCGTGTCACTCTACTTGGCTCTGGCAGAAGAGAAATGCTCCACTCAGCATGACCGCTTGGCTATTTTGGGGACTCTTATAAGGTGTTGGTGGTCACATTTATCAGGCAGCATTCATAAAAAGGCCAAATTTGGGCAATCATTTTTAACGTATGCCGAAATGCCACAGAATCAATTTAAAAGAGTACATTTTTAAGGATTTGACAAATAAATGCAAAAATCCAAGTAGTGCATTCCGTTGTGTGTACTCATCCAGCAGAGAACTCAAAGATAATTTCAAAGATACTCAGAAATATATTGTAATTCACTAAGAGTAACTTTGTAATGCACCTAGTAACTATTTAAAATGTTTTGTGCTTTTGTTGCTGTTTGGTTGCTTACGCTACCGGTTTGCTCAAGGGGTTCAGCTATTGTGTAACTGGCTTTCAACTAAAATGAATTTTAAAAGGCACGAAACTAAGCAAATTTTACCTGATTTTAATATGAAATTGCAAATTGTAGTGTTGTACGAAAGACAGTGTGAGAGCATGAGATTAAATCTCTAGTTTGTACTTATATTAAAAATGGGTCTAGATCTTTATGAACTATATGGGCCACTGCTTTTGTGTTTATTCTTTCCCTTTGGCTTTTACTTTCAAAAAAAAAAAACGTTTGCTGTTGAAGAAGGGAGTTTCTTTGAAATTTCCTGCTCCCAGGAGTCCATCAGAAAGCGCTTTCCTGATGCAATGGTGGAAACCTGCCCCCTAGTGAGAACTGCAGACACCGAGAATGAAGCCTAAAACAGGAGATGGAAAGCAGAGTTTTTAAAACTTGGCAAGGTCCTCAGAGGTCTCCTCCAGTGCAACCCATTAACTTTAGGTGAGGAAAGCGCCCCGAAAGGTTAAGTAACTTGCCTGGAGTCTTTAGCCTGGAACTGGCAGAGTGATTAAAGGATCCAAAAGGTGATTTCATGAGGTTTCTTTAGGAGTCATTGGTAGGCGACGTCAGATAAAATATGAGTGCCTAATTCAGCGTATATATAATCCATGACACAGAGGCAGATTTGCTCGGAGTCTAGAATAGCCGTTGGCTGGCTCCAGTTACTGAGATTTGGGTTCTAATTGCAGCTCTGATCTAACTTGCAGCCTGGCCTTGGGCAAAACCCTCAGCCTTCCTGTCTCCTCTGCTCTGTGTGTGTGTGTGTGTGTGTGTGAGAGAGAGAGAGAGAGAAAGAGAGAGAGAGAGAGAGAGACTATTGTCTACAGTCTATCTTTTTCCTTTTTATCTGTATGTTAAGGAAACTAAAGAGCCTTCTAAAGAAAACACAAGTTCTAAATTACTGCGGCGATGCCTATTTTTGTTTGTCTAATTTTGTTTTTTAGTTCAACCTATTATATTCAATTTTTTTATACTAGCATTATTTGTTCCAGAAAGCTGTTGGAGCAAAAATGCTTGTCATTTTCTGTGTTGTCAAGGCCATGACCACACTAGGATCACTGTTTTTCATTTAAAACATCAAGTCAATTCAATTCTAGTAATGGTCTCCCTCTGGTTAAGTTCAAGGTGAAGTGGACGTTGTTTGGGCGTACACTTTCTCCTCTTGCAAGGATTGGCAACAGCTTCATAGGTGAGTCACCTCCAAGTAGGAGGGTGCAAGGAGAGAGGCAGAAGCTGAGGCAGAGGATGGTTGCTGGCAAATGAGATGCTCACAGTTTTGAAGAACATGCAAAGGATTAACTTGGGAATTGAGGAAAATAAATATTTCAAAAAAAAAAAAAAAAATTCAGCCAGCACTTAAGCCATGCCCCTTAAAATGGGAAGACCATAAAAGTAGTTCTATAGACAATAACAGATTTTGACCTGTGAAAATTTAAGTATTTAGACTTTCCATAATGCTCTATAGAATAGAAAATCTAATAGGCTAAAATCGCACAAGCAAAACTAGTCTAATGTTATTAAGGATGTTCAGAAATGGAATAACTTTATAATTTTCAATAAATATCCTTCTAGTGACATGTTTAGTCACTTTTGAGATATGTTCAGACATTTTTAGTACTTGATTGGCTGGTTGAACTGTACATAAATCCCAAAATTTAGAAATAACTAACAGGAATATTAATAATCAAAACTTTTCATTGACATTGAAGCTCAATGCCAAAAAATTCTGTTTTGTTTTTAAAAATAAACAGAATTTTTAAAGGCTCAAATAATCAGTAACATAGGCCTGATTTTTGAATGTTTATACATCTTTTAATTTATATTCTAAATATGTGTGACAGGAAGCAAATATTTCTAATGATGAGTCGCAGGATGATCCTCTGCAGAGTGTATTTTCAAGAGATCACCCACAGGAAAAATTATCCAGACACAAAACCCCATCGTGTGTGTGTGTGGACAGCCTTACAAAAAGAGTGTTAGCACTTTTACTCTGCAAAACTCTCCCTTTTGGGACATGCACTTTCATAGCTATGTCTTCAGATATACTCTTGGCAAATCACTTTAGAAAATCATTATATAAAGAAGAAGGCAGAAATTTTTGTTTTCCAAATCTTATATATAGTTCAAAAATACATTTTGAAAATAATGAACAAAGAAATGTACAGATTGTTTATCCTTTACACATTTTAGTATAGTTGGAAACTATATTAAATTTTTCTTTGCACCCTATATATCACTATAGTAGTTATTCTCCTATTGAATTTTACTTCAAAGTTTTAAATAATTGTTTATTAAAATTGAGATGACATTATAATCATTCATTTCATGAGACAGAAATGGATTTAATAATTCTTGTCTATTACTGTATATGCACTCTTTAAAGCTTTGAATAAAAATGTATTATTTAGGCAAAACACATTTCAAATAATATAATTCTTATCTCTTGGTGCTATTAGTGAGGTTACTAAAATGTTTCAAGTTGAATAATTCCAGAAACCTAGGTATTTCTAAAGGGGGAAAGGTTCTCAATGTATTTGAATGTGTATATTTGAGAACAAGTGTTTCTTAAGGGAAGCTAGTGATATCTCTATTAGAAAATATGCCTAAGCACTTAATTGTTTGTTGATTTTTGAGCCCTTTCTAGAAATGTTAAAGACAGGTATATTTGTAGAAGTCAGTGTACGCTAGGTAAATCTATCATGCAAGTGTGATAAAAAAAATCCTTATTTTGGAATTGCATGTTTTAAGACAGATCACTGTTTGTGGAAAGATGACGGTGAGAATATTGATGATGCATGAACTTTGCCATTATCTGGACACACGTCACTCACATGAATGAAGCCCCTGCCACGGCATGGTGACTGCAGTTATTAATATTATATATCTCAAAATAGCTCAAGGAGAGGATCTAAAAAATGCTCTCCCCACAAAGAAATGATACATATTGGAGGTGATATGTATATGCTAATTGGCCTGATCTGATCATTCCACAATGTGTACACGCATCAAAACAGCCTATTGTACCCCGTAAATATATACAACTATCATTTGCCAATCAAAAATAAAATAGAACTTAAAAAAGAATATATATGAATATATGTTTTTTATGTGTATATATTTTTCTGCTGGTTCATGAAATCACCACCAGTCATCTGAGATTCTTTCCTGCTCTGATGTTCTGTGATTGTCATTAAAAGTCAAGTAGAGATTTAAAAACAGAAAGCAAGCCGAGGGCAGATATATGCCCACAGGACTACTGCGAGGTGGCACAGTATGTCCATTCGGAATTTCCCTCGTGTCCCTTTCCCAGTGAAATTAACAGGAGGACCAGGGAGAGGCCAGGAATTATCCGAGTTCTTAGCGCTCTGAAGAGGTCATAATGAGTGGTGGGAGGATTTACCCTTTCAGAAGCCAAGCTGGGTGGGCTGGGAGAAAAAGAGGAGGCGTTAGGAAGCCCCAGAGCGATTGCTGCAAGGATTAGAGGTGCCTGCAGGAAGGGGAGACTGGCCAGTGTCCCCTGGCAGTTGGTGTCTTTGTGAGTGGGCTTGTGGGCCTGCCCGGTGCCTTTGTACACGGAGCAGGTGGAAGGGGCGGGGGAGGGCAGGGGAATAAAACCGGAGAAAAATGCAGGGGGGAGAGACAGAGAGAGGGAGAATATGATAATATGACTTGCTTTATAAACAACAATTACCTTAATTTAATACCCAATAAAAGTTCCGAGTACTTCTCAACCGAGAGTTCTAGGCTCTGATAGGATTGTTCTAGAAACAGCTCTCTAGACTCACTGAAAGCATGCATCTGCCTCACAGTAGAAAGCATCCCAGGTTGCTCAAGTACTGATTCACCTTAAAAAAAGGAGGAGGAGGAGGAGGAGGAGGAAGGGAGAGGGGAATAGTTCACAATTCTTGTTAGGCCCAAAGTCAAATTGTCATTCTTTCTACGTAGAAAGAGGAGCTTCAACGAGCTCATCAATGGAAGTCACATGCGTTGGTGACAGGTTTTTGGGACTAGCGTATAAGTACATGTGATTGATAAGACGAACCTCTGTGATGTAACCGATTTTTTTGATGAGTGTCAACTCGTTTACTTATAGACATGAAACTGGTTTATTTTTTTTCATAACTGTTTTCAACCATGATAAAAACAAACCCTGCCCTTAAAAATTCTCTGGGCGGCCCCCAGGTATTGCTGGTAGCTTTTGGTTATTAACACTGTCCGGTTCCATCAAAGCTTCAATCCCGAATCTGACTCTAAGCTCTCTTCCTTGTCGCCGTGTCCAGGTTGTGACTCCAGGGCTTGGCGTGGGGAGGACGGTTGTCTGCTCTTTACCCGGCTCCCTCCGGCCCCTCAAGGGCGAGGAAGGAGGAAAGATTGCAGAGGGAAGGGAAGATAGCTATATTTATTCGTAACAAAATGAGGTGGTACTTCTCTGTTCTTTGGTGGTTGTACGTCTCTGGTTAACACAGGGTGACCATTCATGTCCTCCCTGTGGCTGGTGTCCCAATGCTGGGGATACGCACGGTGTCTTCCAGGAGCCCTGAGGGGCTTTGCCAGAGCCCAGCCCCCCAACACGGAGATCAGGCTTCTCCCCAGTCTCTTCTGTACCGCCGCCAGGCCCAGTGGTTCCTCCAGACGCCAACCCCCGGCTAAGAGTTTGGCCTTTCTGGGTAGGGTCCCAGCAAGAGGGCTCCAATGCAGCCACCTTCCATGACAGTCACTCATCCGTGGGAAACGCAAGGACCCAAACGGGCAGGCCAGTGTGCAATGTCATTGTGACATACACATCATACCTAACTGAAAATGCTGTCTATTTTTTTATAGTAATGTTCTTAAAGGGTAGTCGTAGCTTCCAGAATAATTTAACTTCCCTCTGTCAGTTAGTGTTCAAGAACATAAGCCAATACTTCATATGTGTCTATCTTACGATTTTCCAAGTATGTTAACATATATTATCTCTTTTGACATCCGTTGGGCTAACAAAGTTTTGCTACTCTCAGTTTATAGATGTAAAAAACTGATCCTGAAAAAAAATAAATTATTTGCAAAAAAAAATTACGTAAAGCAGTCTAAATATAATTTTCGTCCTCTAACAGGGGTATCATGCTACTCCCCTGTGGCAGGCTGGGTAAGGAGAGCAGGCTATCAATTAGTATTGCTGAGAATTGCAATTGCTTCAATACAGGGTTTGTATGAAATAGGATCTCACCAAGTCTAAGATTATTAACCCTTAAAAATTGATAACAAGAGGCTGAACGTGATGGCTCATGCCCATAATCCCAGCACCTTGGGAGGCAGAGGCGGGAGGATCACTTGAGGCCAGGTGTTTGTGATAAGCCTGGGCAATATGGCGAGACCCCATCTCTACAAAAAAATAGAAAAATTCACCCGGCATGGTGGTGCACACCCGTAGTCCCAGCTACTCGGGAGGCTGAGACAGGAGGATCGCTTGAGCCCAGGAGTTGGAGGTTGCAGTGAGCTGTGATGGTGCCACCATGCCACTACACAACAGGCTGTGCAACAGAGTGAGACCCTATCAAAAAAAAAAATTGATAACAATTTCTTCTTTTAATTGGCCTGAAGTAAGGGATTATAAGAAAGGCATCTCCAAGACAATGTGCAATGAGAGAAAGGCCAGAAAGGGAACCAGTTCACTTGTCAATAAACCTGATAAATACATGGACTCCATTGTGTTCATGGTCTCTATTCTAACAGATTCACGATGAAACAAAATGCCATGAGGTTTTTGTAAAAGGAAATGGAGAATTTCTGAATTAAACAATTCTAAAGAGTAAACAACTTTCTGAAGTTAAAAGCCTCATCCGAGAAACAAAATAACATTTGCTTTTGGGGGGGATATTTCATTGTTTGGCAACCTCAATGAGAACGTATTTATGGTATTGGATTCCCTTTGCCACTTTACTTTTCTGAATTAGCCATTATTCTTTTCTTATTTTTAAAAAGCAGAGGCGGCCAGATTCTCAACAAACTGTGTCTCAAAGTCTTTGTGGAATCCATGCATGGGGCAGATTACTGGATGTAGCTTTCCTAACTAGCATATAAATCCGGCGTGTTTCAGACAGATGAATGAAAATTTGGTGGATTTACCATCCGAAACATTATGAATGAAAAATATGTCTCCGGATTACGTAACAAGTATTAATAATTGTTTCCTAACCATCGGCGTTTGGTTTCCATCACCCTACTCAGCCACGACTACCTTTTCCTCTGTTATCCGGAAGCAGTGTGGGTGCTGGATTGATAAAACGATGAAGACTGAGTTTTCCTGAACAGAATTATTACCGATTTAGGTTTTATCTGCTTCTACCCAGATAATACCCATTCTTTCACCCTTCTTCCTTTATCCCCTTTATCAAAATTGGCTGCCAACAGTCCACGCGTTAAAGCAGATTCAATGTGCATTAGCGCTTACTGTCTTCTCACTCTGTAGAGGGATGCGAGTGTGCGTAAGGGTCTAGGTGGCACCTCAGCTGGGTGGGGGAAGAACCTTCCAGGCGTGGGTACCACAGGGGCAGGAGCCCTGGCACAGAAGCGTGTTTGGTCCATTCAAGGAGCAGTAAAGACGCCAACGTAGCTGGCACACACTTCCACGAAAAGTCATTATAAGAAGCCCAGTCTCTCACAGTGATAACCACGGAAAGCTCCGTCTCCTAGCAACCCTGGCCAGGTGGTCATTTCCCGCCCTTGGATGGTTAACACACTGATCCTTCCAGAACCACTCTGACCTTTGTCTTCCCATTTCTCCTTCATCCTTTCGGTTTCCCCATGTCGCAGCCTCCTGGCTCGTCTCCAGAGCACTTTATTTGAAGGAAAAATCACCACCACCTCTCATGTGGAAGTTTGGTTAAAAATGATATTAAAGTAATTTTTCCTCTCCCTCTGAAATCGACTCTCCCCAGTGAGAGAAGAGGAATTGAAGGAGTGCTGAGGAGAATGTATTGCCTACATCCTGTTTATTTTGAGCTTGATGTCAGGCCCAGAGCAAAACAGAGTTTTGTTCTAGCTTCTAGGATGTCTTCATTTCAGTTCCCCGTCAAAAACGACATGATCTTATTTAGATATTGTTTAGCAAATGACCCATTGAAAGGAAAAAAGCATTTCGGTGCTGGCTACCGCTGAAAAGCTTTAAACACATTCTTCTGAGCCTCAGTTTCCTCATCTGTAAATGGGGTACTATGTAATGAAGTTGCTGCTTTTATAGGTAAAAAAATGTTGGATGTTAATCACTTTTACAGGTGAGGAATCTGAGACCCAAAGAACCAGTTAAAAATATATCATGCAAGGCTTTGTAAGGATTGTATGCTACAATGAGACGGTCGCCTGGCCCACAGTAATTATGCAGGACAGGAGTTTGTTATTATTCTTATTATTCTAATTGGAGGAGGAAGTAATTGCCTTCTACATAAGCTTTATGAACAATTTGGAACGATTCTTTCACCCAGCGGAAGTTTCCAGTTTTGATAAATATGGCATTTCAGAAACTGCAGTGTCAGTCACTAATCGAGATTTCTCTGTTACACAGTTTAATGAGTTTAAGGGAATGGATCCTAAAAGTATATATCTACAAGGCCAAACAGAATTAAATGATTGTACCACTTAGAAATAGCACAGATTTTTTTTTAAAAGGAAATACCTCCAGCTCTAAAGAATTAATTACATCTAATGCTGTTTAGCTCTGTTTAGAGTGAGTGGACTTGTTTCAACCATATTAAATTCCCGTGCCTCAGTTTCCTCACTTGTAAAACGAGGACAGTGATAGCCCCTACCTCCAAGGATTGTTTTTAAGGTTAGGAATTGACATGTAAATTACTTAGTATACAGGAAATATTCAAGGGTTTTTAAAAATTATTGCGTTGTGGTTATTCTAATTTTATTTAACCAACTTTTATGAGATCAAGGCATGGTTGCTGTCTCCCAGTCAATGGTTTTTGAGACCTGATGTCATCAGAAGGGCTCCTGTAGTCCCCCAGGTCCCCCTGTGGGGTGACATTTAGTGGTTTCAGAATTCGCCTCACACTTACTGAATAACCCATGGACCTTTGACTGGAAACAGCATATGGAAATCATCACAAAGAGAAAAAAACCATTTCAAGTGCTTTGAAAATATAAAAGAAAACAAATTGTCCCTGGTAAGTAAATACAGGACACCCATCTCTTAACAGTCAGGAAAATTCTGTGCGAGGCCTCTGGCAAAGGCCAAAGAGGATTTCGTTCCCTCCTCGGCCTCCTCCCCCACACCCTCGTCTTCTAAATTCGAAGTCGTTATTACTATATAAGGCTGCTTTTTCTAAGTAAATGATAATACATCCAACGGCTTGGTGTTTTTGGCTTTTCAAACAGCGGTGAGCTATTTTCATCTGTCAAGAGCAAGCTAGACTGAAAAACAAAAGCCGTGAGAGTCAGATAATACCATAGGAGTCACCTTTATTTTTTTTTTTTCTTTCCTGAGAAACATAACGATTTTCATTGGATCGTTCTCAGCATGTTGCTGTTCGACCGCATCGTGTAAATATGATATCACATGTGTTGGTGGCTGCTGCGACTCAAAATGCAATGATCCGTTTTGATGTCTCTGATCTTTTGGCTGCCTGCCAGGTGGGGAGATGACCAGAACAGTCCCACCCCGGGCACAGCGGCCATCAGGGAGGAGCAGCTCATGGTCATCCCCCCCCTCCCCATGCCCACGTGGCCATGTGGCTTCACGTTGACCGGGTTACCATGGTCCCTGCAGCTGCAGACACAGGGTGGAGAGTAGCCCAGTGAGAAATTCAATTAAGGATCCCATGACGATGCTGATTCTATTCTGTCCTTCATTATCTTCCATTACCCCACCCTCTGCTTCTCTTTCCTGTTGGAAAAAGAAAACTCCCTCTTCTCTGTCTTCACCACCCCCATGCTCTTAATTTCCATTCTTTCTTTACCTAGTCTTTTAAAAGCCTCTCTTTTCCCCATAGCTTCCTGAGCAGATCAAGACAGCAAGCAGGAGTGGTACCCAAGGGGTGTGCGCGTCTGTGTGTAGAACAGAAAAAGAGAAGGACAGAACGCAGGAGGTTCTGCCCAAGCCTCTCTTTCTTAACCGATTTTCACAGAAAGGTACCAACAAACTGGATATTTCAGTTCAGGGATGAGATGAACTAGTTTGGAGAGTTATTTCACCCCCGTAGGCACTGCGTGATCATCCAGGAGTGTGTTTCAACCGTCCAGCACTTCGCTCATAGAGACTCCTTGTGTCCAGCCCCGTTGCCTCCTGTCACCGTCACTGTGCATGTCCTTCCCCACCGCCACCCCCGCCCCATGCACACAGCCCCTCTGTCTGAGCAGCTCGCCGCTTCCGGTGAGGCCGTTTCGTTTTCCCTGAACATGTCATGTTTATTCTTCCCCGAGGTCTCTGTGACATCGCCTGTGTTCTTTTCTGAAATGGCATGCTCCTTTGTTTATTCCTCCTAGACACCCAGTAGGTGTGTAATAAAGACTTTATTGTTAATACTTTTTAATGGATTGATTATCAGTGATCTCTTTTAAGTTTAATAAGTGATAAAATTGCATTCAGTCAAAACCAAGCATGCATTTTTTTGGGGGGGAAATTCAAACTTAATCAGCACCTTTGGGGATGAAAATATGAGTTGAAGTTCATCATCAGCATGAAAGGCAAGTGGGAGCAGAAGATGATTTTGCCACAGGATTGGGGACAAACGGAGGGAGGAGGCTGGGGGGGGAAGGGCAGGGACATCCCTGCAGCACAGCCGGAAACAAGGACGTCCTTAAAACAACCTGGAACTCCAGGCCCCACGTCCCGGAGACTAGGAGGCGGGGAGGCTTTGGTCCTTGCTATGCTTTCCCATTTGGCATCGAAACAAACAAGTATTACTGTTTTGATGCAGCTAATGTTATGCTGTAGAGATTTGTTTCTCATGGCTACCTCTAGCTAAATGATTTGCACTTTTTCACACTTACATTGTCATCCTGCTCTTTGAAAGCTGGAACCGTATTTTTCACAACTCTTGACATCTTCTCAAATAGTGCTCTTCAAGGTGGATGATTAATATATGTGCATAACTGGGTCCTTAAGGCAGGCGGTGTACCTAATGGAAGGTTGTTGAATAAATGAATGGATGAATGTACATTTTTTTTTAAATAGTACTTTTTCTAATGCTTCTATTTAAAAAAAATAAAAATAAATGCTTGATTCTTTTCCTTTCCTTAGTACTTTCTTAAGTAATGAGGTAGTTCCCTAGCATATCTAAATGGAATCAATATTTTTTAAAACATCATTAACAAGTCATGGATTTAAGGACAATTGATGTTTTTATAAATCTAACTTCTTTACTCAAACTCTGAATACAACATGATTTATAGCTTTTAAGTTTTATTCTCCCTCCCCTATTGGAAATACCAGATAGACAATGGATATAGACCATCTCATGGAGTAAAACCATTCATTACCTTTATTAAAACTGTTACAATATTGGTGAGGCATGGTGGCTCACGTCTGTAATCCTAGCACTCTGGGAAGCCACGGCAGGAGGGTTGCTTAAGGCCAGGAGTTCGAGACCAGCCTGAGCAAGAGTGATACCCCCATGTCTACAAAAAATAGAAAAATTTGGTCGGGCGCAGTGGCTCACGCCTGTAATCCTAGCACTCTGGGAGGCCGAGGCAGGTGGATCACTCGAGGTCAGGAGTTCGAGACCAGCCTGAGCAAGAGTGAGACCCCGTCTCTACTAAAAATAGAAAGAAATTATCTGGCCAACTAAAATATATATAGAAAAAATTAGCCGGGCATGGTGGCACATGCCTGTAGTCCCAGCTACTCAGGAGGCTGAGGCAGGAGGATCGCTTGAGCCCAGGAGTTTGAAGTTGCTGTGAGCTCTGATGACAGCACTGTACTCTAGCCCAGGTGACAGAGCAAGGCTCTATCTCAAAACAAAACTAAACTAAGCAAAACTGTTACAATACTCTGATCTAGCTGTCCACTTCTATGAAGCATTCATATTTGATGTGGGCAGGAGAAGAGAGAATGTGTTTAATAGTGTTCATCTATTCATTAAGCCTCTCTCATCTGGATAAAATGTGTCAAAGAGAAAAAGAAGAGTCATCGGTAGTCTTGGACTTGATTAATTTAGCACCATGGCTCCAACCCAGAAATGAATTCTTTAAGTTCTATATTTAAAAATGTTAAAATAGCTAGAATTGAAAATGACTTTTGTTTTTGGATTATAAAAAAAATGATACATTGTCATCGTAAAAACATTGCAGTTCAAACATTGCAGAAAAGGATAAAAATGAAGTAAAAATTAGACCAGCCAGAAATAACACATGATTAACATTTTGGTGAACAATTTTCAGACCCCTTCCTCTGCACACAGAGCAACTCACAGTCACGCTCACATTTCATTCCGTGTGAAAAGAATGGTGCTCCCTGTCCTTTCTTATTAAACGACACATCGTGAAATCTTTCCATGTCAATGATACTGATTTGCATCATGATCCTTAATGGCTCTGTAGTATTACATGATACCGATCGACTGTAAGTTGCTCAACTCATTCCCTATTGAACAGGTTAAGTTATTTCTAATTTTTAACCATTACAAATAATGCTGGGATAAATACTTTCATATGTATAAAATATACTTGTGTGATCATTCCTCCAGAATAAATCCCTAAAAGTAGAATTGCTAGCATGAGAGAATGCTGTATGATGGCTTTCTTAAGCTCATTTATTTTATTCATTTATTTTGCATGTGTGAAAATGAAGAATGTGTGAGTTAATGTGGGGGCCAATGATTATACATAAAGAGAAATTTTCTTATCAGAAACATGTTACTCATTATTATATTGGCCAATAAAGACTTTGTTTTGGCTGATAAAATAAGTAAATGTCAACATCAGGTAACCTAGGTAACATACTTCCAATTCTAAACATTTTAAAATATTGATAGTGATTCGTAACTTTAAAAATGTCTTAAAAGAAAAAGTTTGGATAGAAAAAAGTCACATGTTTCAGTTCTATTAAGTTTCCAGATTATTTCAGAATAAACATTTTTCATAAATGTGGTCAGTGTCTGAAAAGCAATGGACAAGAAGGTGTCGTGTTCGGGAAGCTTCTGGTGGAATGCTGGAGACAGGAGAGTCAGGTAGATGTGGGCTGCGAAGGTGCCCGTCCCCCGGCCCTGCCCGGACACAAGGTTTTACCCAGTGGAGACAGCGCAGGGGGAGGCTGGGCGACACTCAGAGCGCGCGGTGACAATGGGGACAGCGCTGCGGACAGGTGTTTTCTGGCTGTTTCTTCTCCTGCATAGACCGGTGTGACAGGAGCATGCGCAGAGTGGACGGCGGGCCCTGCCCGTCCCTGGGCTGCGGGGAGGACGCGAATGAACGCAGGGGCCGCAGGGAGACGCCGCATCCACGCGGGGGCCTCTGAGCCGGCAAAGTCCCCACGGTGAGCGGCCCTGGGGACATCGCGACCACACGTGCATCTGTGTGATCCCCAGAGCACAGCCTGAGTCCGCATCTCCGACTGTCGCCAGACATTGGTGGCCGCGTATCAAAGCTTATCTGCAGACCAGGATAATTGCAAAGGAGATGACGCAGGAATTGCACCGTGGCATTTCCGGATCGCTCCCGTGTTCCTGGTCCCTCCTGGTGGTTGCAGACAGACGAACTGAACATAATTCCTCCCCATATCCCATTTTTGCTTTCCATTTCCAGAATCTGTGTTCTCCAGCGACCCCCAGATCATCCCCCTCGCTGAAGTATTGGAGGGTCGCCAGGCCCCTCTGGGTCGCCGCGTTCAGTCTTAGATTGTGTCTTTGCAGCACACACGTTGGTTTTCTCACTGTTGTTTTGTCTTAAAGATGCTCCAGGTGCAGAGTTTGACATGATCCTAAACCTGGACTCATGGCCTCAAATGCTTTCTTTGAACCTGTTCCCCCCTTATGATGAAGAAAGCTGTCCGTGGAGAAGCAGATGAAATCACTCAACTTTGCTGTTCGTTTCCTGTGCTGGGATTTTGTTTCTCTCTCTCTGTCTTCATTTGCTTTGACCTCGCCTAACATGCCTACGCTCATATCTGAAAGAGGAGCATTCACCGGGGATTTCCATTTTTACAGCTTTCAAAACCCCTTAATGTTCATGAGCACAAATACTTAGAAATTACTGGTTTAGGCCGGGCGTGGTGGCTCACGCCTGTAATCCTAGCACTCTGGGAGGCCGAGGCGGGTGGATCGCTCAAGGTCAGGAGTTCGAGACCAGCCTGAGCAAGAACGAGACCCCGTCTCTACTAAAAATAGAAAGAAATTATATGGACAACTAAAAATCTATATAGAAAAAATTAGCCGGGCATAGTGGCGCATGCCTGTAGTCCCAGCTACTCGGGAGGCTGAGGCAGTAGGATTGCTTAAGCCGAGGAGTCTGAGGTTGCTGTGAGCTAAGCTGACGCCACGGCACTCACTCTAGCTTGGGCAACAAAGTGAGACTCTGTCTCAAAAAAAAAAAAAAAGAAAGAAATTACTGGTTTAATTGTGTGTGTGTGTGCGTGTGTGTGTGTGTATTTATGGGAAATGCGGTATGCTTAAGTATTGCCAGTTTCTGCTAATTGACAGGATAGACCCAGAAAACTGGCATGCTGATTGCCAACTAAAGACAACAGTGCTTTTAGGGACTAGTGGCTTTGCAGGATTTTAACAAATTACCTTAAGCATCTCATAGAAAAGCTACATTGTTTAAAAACTTAGCACGTGGGTGGATGTGTTTGTGTGTCTGTGTAGCCCAATCCAATAGTTCACTTTAAGCTGGGCTAGAGGAACCCAGCACCAGAACAAATCTTTGTTTCTTATCTTATGTAGCTATTTTCTTAAGCATCCTTTAAAGTTCAGTGACAAGTCCAGTTGTTTTCATGACTCCTTCCCCAAACAAAACATGAGTACTTTATTTTCTAGAATTGTCAATGCCCTATATTGTCAATGCCTGGTGCTTAATCAGATGGTGTCAGTTTTGTGAGTTTTCCTAAGTGTACCTTTTTCCCCAAAGAAAATGGTGTGTAAGTCCCTTAAAGGCAGGGGGTATGTTTTACATTTCTTTTATCTGATGATTTACTGCACATAGAAGACCTTCAATAAATATCCAAGAGATCTATCCTGGATTTCCCTGTTTACTCTCTGTTGTTTAGTCCTTTTATGACGTGGTACCACCTTTAGTATGGATGAGAGAAAGATCAGGAAAATTTTTAGTTAAAATCTAATGGGTCCAGGATGAAATTTTAAAGCAAAGCATCTTTGAGTTATCTGAGACATCAGATCATGTTATGCCACCCTCAGGCCGTTATCACGGGTGATTGGGTATTGGCTGCCTTGTATTAACTGCGTGAACCATCTCTGTTAACCACGAATGTGGACCAGTCACAAAGCATTTCTCTGCTCCTCTCTGATAAACTCCAGATGTGTGTCTGAGATTAATTCAGTCTTTGTTTCCCCCTCCACCGTTTGTTTTTTCTATCGAATCTCGTCACCCTTCACGCAGCTGGAGTGGAAATACCAGTCAGTTCTTCTATGATGCCCGATCCTTTTGTTCTTTCTTTTATTGTTTTATTTTCTTTTTGCATGCATAAAAGTTTCTTGGCGTGTTCCTATGATAACATTTAAAAAATCTACACTCTTCATAGTTTACATGAAATCTCTGTGTCGGAGTCAAAGGAAAACCATGCATGAGAGGTCATGGCAAACCATGCATGAGAGGTCATCAGGCTTTGCCAGCTCAAGGTCACGGCAAGTGTTAGAAGACACTGATATGTAGAAGCTTCTTAGATCATTAATTCTAGGAATTGAGATGAGACATGAACTGAAAATCATTTTGTTCACAAATCCCATTTTAATCCAGCAACCTTTTTTTCTTCCTCCATTGTAGCCAGATACAATGAGCACACAGACATTTAATAACGAGAAATTTCCCTGGAGGCATAGACCTGAATTGGCAGGTTAAACCGATTGCCAGGACCAAGTCCGTGTGCAAAATAAGATTGATCGCAGAATGGCAACGACGGTAAAAATATGGAAAGCATCAATGAGGTCATAAAACCCTAGAACTTGAAAAAGACATCTCTTTTGTTATCACCTGCCCCCAGATGGAAGACGTTTTGTTTTTTTAACAACATCAACCACAGATAAACAGCTAGCCTTTAAAAAAAATAGTTCCAGCCATGGGACCTATTGAAATCTAAAGGATTCATTGTTGGTCACCATTACACAAAGAAAAAAAATTTTTTTTTTTAATTTAGGTAAAATCTTCTTCCTTGTAACTTCTACTCATTGTTTCAAGCTCTACTTTCAGTAAAACACAGAGCATCTACTCCTTCCTATGACGACTGTTCACGTAAAGATTTTTCTGTAAATTCTGATCATTCTTTTCATCTCATTATTCTTCTCCTGGAACACATCTACCCCGAAGCCCTAGCTAGAACAGTGCATGCAAAATTCTGCATTTAATAAAAAAAAAAATCAATTTTATAAGGTGAGATCAAACTGAGAGTAGTTCAGAAAAAGTGAGACATTAGGGTTTTAGTTGGCTGACCTCACTATTAATCAATACTGAGATTCAGCAGTTATAAAACAATCTCAGGCATGCTTAATAAGGAAAACATTTTGCTAAACACATGGTTATTGTTTTTGTTTGTAACTTTGACTTCACTGTAAGAATTTTTTTTTCACATAACTTTCTAGGTTGGGTCCATAACCATTAGAAAAACTATTTCATGGCAAGATCAACCACACATCCCAGATTTATGGATTCCAACTAATTTTTAGTATCAGCTTCTGATATTCATTTTAATTCAGCAAGAGTATCTTCACCATTTACTTTGTGCAAAGTACCCTGCTAGATTCTGGGGTAAATAAACATTGTCCTTGCTCTTAAGAAACTTAAACTCCCATGGAAGAGGTGGATTTATAAATATTGTAGTGTGGCAAGGGAGGAATATAAAATGTGTTATGAAATAACAATCATGAAGAAATTAATTCTGCATGGTAGCATCAGGGAGCAATAAAGAGAAGTATTAATATTCAAACTAGACCCTGCAATTGGACAAAGACATTCCAGACTTAGGGAGCTCCTTAAGCAATGACATAGAGCAGGGGTCCCCAACCTGGTGAGTTGTATAGTTATTTCATTATGCATTACCATGTAGTAATAATAGAAATCAAGTGCACAATAAATATAATGCGCTTGAATCATCCGAAAACCACCCCCACTCGGTCAGTGGAAAAATTGTCTTCCATGAAAATGGTCCCTGGTGCCAAAAAGGTTGGGGACCACTGACATAGAGGGATCTTGGCGTGTTCAGTGAGTAGCAAGAGGTCTGCAGAGACTAGAATCTTCTGAGAACATTTCTAGTCTGGTGCTATAGTAACCTCTTTTATAAGTATTGTGATAAATCTCAGTGAATTATGCATGAGACGGAATTCAGTCAGATAGAATTCAACATGTTTCTCATAAGCTTTCTTTAATGGTTTTGGTTTTCTCTGTGCGTGCATAAAAGCTCCTTGGCATGTTCTGTGATAACGTTTAAAGCTCTGCACTCGTTAGCCACCGTTTGCACGAAGCCTTCATGTCGAAGTGAAAGGAAAACTTCTTGAGAAAAGCCATGATGAAGAAAGATCTGGCTACCTCACCATTATGGAAAGGGTTAAAAGATACTGATTTTCAGGCCGGGCGCGGTGGCTCACGCCTGTAATCCTAGCACTCTGGGAGGCCGAGGTGGGCGGATCGTTTGAGCTCAGGAGTTCGAGACCAGCCTGAGCAAGAGCGAGACCCCATCTCTACTAAAAATAGAAAGAAATTATATGGACAGCTAAAAATATATATAGAAAAAATTAGCCGGGCATGGTGGTGCATGCCTGTAGTCCCAACTACTCGGGAGGCTGAGACAGGAGGATCCCTCGAGCTCAGGAGTTTGAGGTTGCTGTGAGCTAGGCTGACGCCATGGCACTCACTCTAGCCTGGGCAACAAAGTGAGACTGTCTCAAAAAAAAAAAAAAAAGATACTGATTTTCAGAATCTCTTTAGTTTATTAACTCAGAAGGTGAGAAGAACCAGGGTTTGAAAGTCGCCATCTTTTTTCCTTCCAAACGCATCCCCTTATGCATTAAAAACTGTTTCTCCCAAAATCTTGGTAATGATTTCTAAACAGGAGAGTGACATGATCTGGGGCATGCTTGGGGAGATGAGTGACGATGGCCTGGACGTGGATGGAAGGGCGTGGCTTGGAGGACGGTGGTGACCACACTGCCGGTGGCCAACGATAAGATTCTAGATCAGGCCGATAGCCCCATGCTGAAAAGGAAGGAACAGACAAATTGGAAACATGCAGGATATGAGAGGGAGGGTCAGGAGAAGGGTGGACAGCGATGCGGAGGTGTTATCTTGGATGACAAGGGATAGATGTGGCATTTATTGACGGGTTTCATTAGTGGATGAAGAGCAATTATGGAGAAAAGAAAATGAATTTAATTTAAAAAAAATTGAATTTGCATGATCTATGGGACTTGCAAAAGGAGCTGTTGAATGGAGAGTTAGGAGTATCAGTCTGGGCTCAGGAGAACGGCCGGTGCTAGAGAAAACCTAGGGGTAACAGCTGACATCCATGAAGCAAGCATGGGTTACTAGTGGCAGATCATGCAGGATTCAGGAGACCACGCGGTTGACACCTGGGAGGGGTTGGTGACCTTTTCTCAGTAAACCGAGAGGGATGGAACCCACATTGTGGTTGACTGAGAAGTTGTGGGAATTAGCGGGGAACAAGTAGAGACACAATTAGACAACTGTACTTAAAGTTTGGCAGCGAAGGAAAGAGGGCGAATGGATGCGACTGGTGAGAACACAGAAGGGTGACCATGGCGTCTATTTGGGGGAAAAGCCAGACAGGAAAATGCTCTTAGGATATTGGGAGGGGAGAGAGGGGAAGACTGTGACGAAGGCAGGGTGGCTGCTCTTACAGCAAAATCGGAGGATTTGGGAAGGATTCGAATCCCCTGAACTTGGTGCTTAATGTGTTTATGTTTTATATGTTTCATTTTGATATTTGGAAGTACTCTTTATATAGTGAAAAATAGTAGATGCAAAAAAGTTCTACCAAAAAACGAACAAGGTCTTCATCTGAATCCCTTCTAAAGCATTTGAGCCATGAATTGTGAATTTCTAGTTATTGGTTTAAATTTAAAAGCTTTTATTTTGCTTTGGGCAACAGGAGCATAGAGCTGAATAATTATAATTCTTGGTTCGTACGTAGCACATTTCTTAAGTCATTTTTAATAATATCATAAGCACATGTAAACCCAACTCCCCAGACAAAAGTTGAGATAACTCCCTACGTTTGACACTGTGGGTGCTCCTCACCCTGCCTCTGCACACTTGAGCTCACCACCATTGTGAGTTGTTTCATCATTACTTACCTTCTAAAATACAGTTTTACTGAGTATTTATGCATTCCTAAGAAGTAGGTAGTTTTATTTTAGTTGTTTTTAGCTTTATAGAGAGGGTATCATGTTGTATGTAGTGTTGGGGACCTTTTCTTGCACGTAAGACGTTGCACTAGGACATGTCCATATGGCTGTAACTCTGGTTCATTTGTTTTGTGTGATGTGTAATATTCCTTTGTGTGACTATCCCAGAGTTTCGCTCACCATTTTCTCCTTGATGGGCATCTGGGCTGCTCCAGGTTTTGCTGTCGTGAACGGTGCCACTAGAACATGCTTCCGGCTGTACACGGGCCACCGCTGGGTCCATGGGTTTGTGAATGACCAGGTGGAGGGGAAAATGCCAAACTCTTTTTCAAACTGATGACTGATTTCCACCAACAGTGCATAAGGGACCCTGTGGCTCCACAACTTTTCAATACTTGGTATTATCAGACTTTTGACTTTTTGCCGTTTCGCTGGGTATAAAATGGGACCTCATTGTGGTCTTGGTTGGTACTTCATGACCACAAGGTAAGGTGAATGTCTCCTCATACAGTTGTTGGCTGTATATGTGTTTTCTCTTCTGTGAGTTGCCTATTCATATCTTCAGAATTTTTCATTAAATTATTTGTGTTTTTACTGATTGGTGCAAGTACCTTATATAGTCTTCATGTTAAACCTTGTCAGTTGTATATGTAGCGAGTGACCTCCCAACTTTCTAACCCATGTTTTCGTGTTATTTAAGGTTTCTTTCGATGCACAAGAATTTTAATATATCAAATTTATCCATTTTTTCTTTTATAGTTAATGTTTTTGGGTCTTGTTAGAGAAACCTTTTACCTATGCCAAGGTCTAAGAAATATAAATCTGTATTTATTATTATTAATAGATCTTGAGGTTTTAAATTATTGAATTTTTTTTTTTTTTTTTTTTGGAGATAGGGTCTCACTTTGTTGCCCAAGCATGAGGGCAGTGGCGTGATCATAGCTCACAGCAACCTCAAATCCCTGGGCTCAAGCGATCCTCCTGCCTCAGCCTCCCGAGTAGCTGGGACTACAGGCATGCACCACCATGCCTGGCTAATTTTTTCTATATATATTTTTAGATGTCCATATAATTTCTTTCTATTTTTAGTAGAGATGGGGTCTCGCTCTTGCTCAGGCTAGTCTCGAACTCCTGACCTCAGGTGATCTTCCCACCTTGGCCTCCCAGAGTGCTAGGATGACAGACGTAAGCCACTGTGCCTGGCCTTATTTTAAAATATTTTTTTCCAAGATGTTTTACCACACATTTTTTACAATAAACTTTTAATTTTTCTTAGATAATGCCATTCCTGAAATTCTAGAGCATTTCTGTTTTCAAAAAAATCTTGGAGATGAAAAGTAATTTGATTAAAAAAAAACAAACAAAACCAGCCCTTAAATTCAGAGAATTCAACTGTTGTGATTCCCTGACTGAATAACGAACGGTATCAGAGTTTGTGACTAAAGAGATGAGAACCAGTGCTTTACTTTTTGTATTCTTCAGCTGTGGCTTTGCTGTTGGGATAAGAGAAGTGGAACAATTTAGTCAAAACTGAAATCTAGTTTTATATATTATGTAAATACATGTGCATCTATGTATGTTTGTCCCGTAGTATATGTGAATTCCAGGCAGCAACACCAATAAAATATTACAATCTGTGAGGATGATTTTGTGAAACTGCATAGATATTGTCACTTACGTTTTTCAGAGAACTATTTCATTATTCCAAGAATCATTTCTCCAGTCCATTCTGAGACACCGACAAAAAAGATTAGTGGTAGAAATATTTTGGTATAATGTAAGGAGAATAAAATGATTACAAAACATTTGGAAAAACAGCTAAATATCCAGCAACTATACCGTAAACTTTGACATTCTGCCACTTTTCAAATTCAGAGAATAAAGGAGCTAGAGAGATGTACAAACTGAAATGAGTTTTTCCACCAAATTGTTGAGTTAGGCAGGGAGGAAGGTAACTGAAGTGTGCATGATCCTAGCTTTAACAATCTTGCCCCTTCAGCTTTTTATACAAACTCTTTGCAAGATAAATTCCTTGTTAGACAAATTTCCTAGAAACTGAAAGTTCTTTTTTTTTTAATTTTTAAAAATGAATTTCTTTAACAAAGTAGCCAACATGTCATTCCAAATTGTGACCAGATGTCTTAATGTTTGCAGAGAAAAAAAAGTCTTTTTAGTTTATCATTTCACATGTGCCCAGGTGTGTATATTTATATAATTTGTTTATATATAATAGATTATGGCACAGGAAAAACATTAAACAGACCTACAGACATATTTGGGTAAGTGGCTATGTAACAGGTAATGTGTTTTACACGTTAGTTCATAGTATTCTGTGCTTTGGTTGTTGAGACTATGTTCAAATGGAAATGGAAAGAAGCTTAGCACTATAAACAGGTTTGATTTCCTTAAAAGGCAGTTGTTTCTTTTTCCTTCGCTTCTCTGGAGAATTGGCTATAAACTGGGAATACTTATCCTCTGGCTCATTTGCAGAGCAGAACTAAGGCATGCAGAGTTCAGATAAAATTATAATTAAATGGAACCCTAATTTGACTGTGTGGAGCAAGAGAGTGATTTCTAGAAGGAAGTTTTACAGACTGCATTTTCTTAAATCTACTTTGTGGGCAAAATAAGTTCTTCCTTTAAAAAAAAAAGAAAAAACAAACAAACTTAATCCAAACATTGGGATGAGATTTGCATCTGCCTTTAACTCAATCTATTTAGTCTGCCACAAGTCATGACGTATATAATTATATTAGGTAGTGATAATTTAATTCCTACTCAAGTATTTCAAAGGCAATGCAAGGACTATTTTAGATTTCCAAGTCCATCGAATTGCATATTTAAAAATGTTAAAGTATTATTCAAAATATTGTTTCAGCTAGACTGCGGAGGCTAAGATTCAGATGATTATAAAACTAAATATACATTTTAAAAATTCCATAGCAGCACCAAACAGAAATATTCTTTGCCATTTTTAGCGAGGTGGGTGAATGTATTGTTTGAATCTATCCACCGGCTCACTCATGTGTACAACGTGAGATCTTCCAAAATACTCATTGATTATTTAATCAAAAAGACTTGCTTACTGGATACTTACATAAAGTGAGGGAGAGCAATTATACGGCATTAGCATGACGGAAAGTGCTAGATCATTACACTTCTTCCCAGCCTGGATTAAGCCTCAATATCTCTTGGGCTTGGGCTGCAGCAGCCATTCGTAATTGATGAGAGCTGGATTTGGAGCCAAAATCTCTTTGTAGTCACCGTACTTAGCCATAGTCTGTCTTCATAGTTTGGCTACTTTTTATATACCAAGGTAATTGAATGAAAAGAGAAAAGCTTGTTCATCTGGATATCAACTTTTGAAACTGTTTTGATGTCAATAGACATCAACGAGGGCTCCCCGAGAGTCAGACCAGGCTCTGGGCTTGCGAAGATGAACATCGCAAAGTTCTTCTCTTCGGAAAGCGGACGCTGTTACAGAGGGGGTCAAACGTGCGACCCAACAAGTGTGACCGGATTTTGTGAGTGTCATCGTAGAAGATGGTGCAGGGCGCAGGGGAGGCACAAAGGAGGGAGGAGGGAGACGATCAGGAAGCTTTCTGGAAGACGGAAAGCACAGCTGAAGCTTGGAATGGGAGGTGTCGGTCAGGAAGGAGGGAGGATGGCAGGAAGCGATCGAGGCCACAGCGTGGTCTGGAGTGTGTCACCGCCAGAGCTTCAGGGTGGGCACCCGTGCGGGGCAGGCTGCGGCTGGAGGGCGGCACCCGGCACACGGTAGCACTTAGGAGAGTGGGGAGCCAGGCAGGACCACATCATGGGGGGACTTGTGGTCCCTGCTAAGAGGTCGGAGTTTACTGAAGGCAACAGACATCCATGAAAAGCATGGCAATCGTGAGAATAACGTGATCAGCCCACGGAGGAAGTCCTGGTGCATGAGTGACTGCAGGCTCAGTGGGACAGCGGGTGTGAGGTCATTGTCCCAGCACCGGTTACAGGGACGAGGGGTGGCAAAGAGGAGATAGATACCATCGATGCAAAATAATTAGATTCCGTGGGATAAGGTGGTTGAAGAGATGTGGGGGGCAGTGAAGGAGAAAGAGGAACCTGGGGTGACTTGAGTCATTGGGCAGATTTTAGTGTCATTCGTGAAGACAGTAGGAGAAGGATTAGGGCTACAAGAAAGATAAGGACTTGACTTTTACGTGTTAGGGGTGTGAGTTTCCTGGAAGACAACCAAGGTGTCCATATGCAATCGTACGTAAGGACTCAGAGCTCAGGACAAAGGGAAGGAGTTGGGACTCATCTGTGCACAGCTGGTGGCTGAAGTCGTTGGTGTGGTGAGATCACCCATGCCATGAAAAGCAACTTTTATCTACGTGATCCGACTGCACACGTATTAGAGTAGACACAAGAGTAGGTGGCACCCACAGTGGGCACACCACCAGGTCCTGTTCCATCTTGGACCACAGGCTCTAAGAACAAAATAGCCCACCGTGGAACAGAGGAGAAGTAGTAATTTTCTTAGTCTTTCCCTCAACTGTAAAGTAATTTAACTCTGTCATTTTAGTGCAATATAAGAAATACGTATTTCATACTCCAACTTTATTAAAATTGTGCATGGGTATAATTTTGCTGAGGTCGAAAGGAGTCTTAAATAAATATTGTCACAATACACACACGAAACCGTTTCTTTTTGTGGACACCAATCATGGAGTAGCCAGGCAGGCAGGCAGGCAAACCGGCCCCACCACGAACGCTCACCTCTGGCTCGGGAGATGGTTGTCAAGACCCACCTGAGTTCGCCACCTGGCCTTTAAGTGTTGGGATTCTGTAGGATTCCGTGGTCAATGTGCTGTCTTCTCAGTCTACACACCACCCCTTGGAGATTGTTTCACTCCCCTAAGTGCTACGACCACCACGGTGTTGTTCAGGATGCCCACATCTGTGTGTTTGTCTCTGCACGACACCCAGGCTGATGCGTCTAGGACACACCTGCCCGCGCCGCTTCTTGATCACAACCCTCTGCTGCTTCCCTGTTCCCTCCAGAACAAAGCCAGAGCTCTTGAACTTGGAAAAATCAATCCTTTATCAGTGACGTCCTGCCTAATTCCCCAGCCTTATCTTTTTATTACTGCTTGAGCTTTAAACTCCAGCAATGCCAGATTGCTTATAACTACTCTTCTTATGCAAGACACACACACACACACACACACACACACACACACACTCTCTCTCTTCTTGACATCTTGGCATCACTCTTGCCCTCCCTCAATACGCAATTCTCTCCCTCTTCCACCTTGATGACTTTTGTCACCTCCCCGATAGCCAGTCTTGGCCCGAATTAATCACCTCATCTCAGCGTTTTCATAACCCTCTGTGCACGTCTTTGTCACTTACACGTGGTGTCACAATTGTCTGTGCACAGGGCTGTTTCCCTCGTGACCCTGGGAGCTCCCTGAGGGTTAGGACTGTCCCTCTCCCTCCTCGTCCCCGAGTGTCTAGCATATTCTTACAGAATGGCTAAATAAATGAGCAAAGATTGAAGGTCAAAGGCAAACTCACGTGGAAAATGCATCTTTGTACTTCAGCGTAACTTGTCCGCCATTGAGTAATTCCAGTTAACCACGCAGCGTAGATTTGTTACTCTCAAGTGGGTTTTGTTGCCCTTTTTAATTACTCAATTCTAATCAGACGCTGTCTAAAGCAGACAGACCTCCCCATGAAGGCCAGGGCTGTTTCTTTGTCTCAAGGAATCCTTATGTCCTAGAGGAAAAAAGGTGGCTTTCTGGTCCGAGACCTACAGGCAGATGACTTCTTCTGGAAGTAAAAACATGCTGTATCTGTGGTGCTCCTTACTTTACCCTTCCAGAGAATTCCCTGAGGAAACTTCAGTGGTTACTTTCTAGTCTGATGGGGTTGTCAAACAGGTTTTGTTCTTGACTCTTCTCTTTCTTTCTTTCTTTTTTTTTTTTAAAACTCTTTTCTACCTACATAGTCACAGAATGTGCATATTTGCTACCTGTTCTCCTGGGACCTCCATATTCATGCAGAGACACATGCCACATTTGCCGTTGAGGACAGAGGGCTAAGCCAGCAGCCTTTCCCAGTATGTTAACTCCGGGCATCTTCTGATTTCTGTTATTCGTGACTATGAGGCTGCTATTACAGTAGGATAGAGAGACATAGTGTTGTATTATCTTTTAAACTCCCAGAAAACGTGTCTTGTGCTAATCACACTATATTTGGGGATCCCAGATGGCTCATGGGCTCAGTCTATCAAAAAGAAATAAGATCTTTTTATCATCACCCACATTGCACGGTGTAATCCAGCCTCGTGGACTGGCCAGCCTTATCCACCTTCAATTATACATCTGGGCTGATAGCACAAAGTAAATCTTTCAGATGACGTAATAAATTCCATGGGCGTATAATAAAAGTGCCGTGGCGTTCCGGTTTCTTGCACAGGCTTTGGGAAAAGTCTTGTCTGCCATGCACGCCATGATGGCAGCTTCAGAAAATTGGAACTTTACCCATATTTCATGAATAACATATAGTCTAAGAACCCAACTATTGACCTTTTAGTTGGCTTCCTAGCTCTGAGTATAAGCAAGTTGGCTAGTGGAGCATTGTCTTCTAGAACATATCACCAGACGCTGGCTGCTGAGTGCAGCCTGCAGACCCGCCGGGGAAGACGCGGGCTCTTCCCTCTGCTGTGACATTGCTCTGCCTCGACAAGGCGGCTCCTGCTCAGCGTCCCCAGCCTCTCCTTACGGGAAAAATCCTTGCATGAGGAAAGGACAGACATTTCAACAGGCTGCACTCAAAAAAAAAAAAACAAAAAAACAACTGAGTTCATGTGGCAACAGTTTTTTAAGAAAGTCTTGAGGGGATTGTTATTCGAAGTTTCCATTCGTGCTGATCGCAGCTGGAATAATTTGCACGTCTAGGTAATTGGTGATCCAAGACATAGATAGTTGACAGGAGCTGTCTAGGTGCGTCAGAGTTTACACATCTGTCCGCAAATCAAAGGTCTGGACGGGGCAAGGCAGTACCCAGGTGCCCTGGGAGGGCGTGGAGCATTCCCCGGCAGACCCACGCAAAGCCTCAGACGTACACCACGAAGCCGGTTCTTCTGTTGCAGGCGTATCCTTGCTCCAGGACCGCGCACCTCTGCAGGAATCTTCTGCCCATTTCCCCACACGTGGGGATCTAGAATTGGCAGAAGAGGGTCATATAGTAAAACTGTAATGAAAAATACAGAAACTTTTAATTCGGCATTGCCCTTTAGGCGTTACCATGTGGGATGAAGCATGACCGTGGGCATTCGGAGTTCATTCTTTAGGACTAGCGTGGCTCTCAAGAGGGCAGAACTCTGCACCTGTGCGTGGGCAACACAGAAGCCAGTAGGGGACTCGGAGCCAAGAAGGCCAGGCCCTCGGTCAAGGCTGGCGGATGGGGCGAGCATACTGGCATTGCCCCTCCCGCCTCTGCCCACACATGCTCAGCTTTCCAGGCACTTCACCAAGCCATTGGTCCTGGTCCCAGGATGTGTGGGCACAACACCTGTGCCGGCACGGCGAGGGGCTGAAGAAACTCCAAAACCATCTGGAGAAATTTTCCTTTAGGTTGTCTTCTCCGGCCGGGTGAAGCTTAGTACTGGGAAATTTCATCTATCCTGCTGGCATCTCCGCTATCTTAGATGTCTAATGTTCCATAGGTCAGGGGTCCCCAACCTATGGTGAGTTGCATAATTATTATTTCATTGTATATTTCGATGTCATCATAATAGAAAATAAGGTGCGCAATAAATGGAATGGGCTTGAACCATCTTTCCCCCGACCCTCATAGTCCATGGAAAAATTGTCTTCCATGAAACCAGTCCCCGGTGTCAAAAAGGTTGGGGACCACTGCTGTAGATGACTACAGAGCTTGCAAAGGCTGTTGTTGTTCATGCTAATGCCAACAGATATAGATAGTCTATAGCTATGATTTGAATTTTTGGAAAATTTAGCTGTGCTGCCAACTTTGGAAAAATGCCTTTTGCTTGTAATTGTTGCACTGGCGTCGTACAGAAATTGGTCAGGAAACTGCCTGGATCTAAAAGATGAAACTTGCCCCCTGCCTTTGCCTTTATAATGCACTGTATCCAATCTGTTCCTTTGTGAACACGCCTTGGCCTTCATCCTGGGAGCAGGAGGTGTCTGCAGGCTGCCTGGCTCTCGTCGTCGTGGGAGGGTTGCTAGGCGACGCAGAAGGAGCTTTCAAACAGCCTGGATGTCCCCGCCCGGCCTGATGCCATCCTCCCACAAGGCAGGTCAGCGCAGTAAATTAGGACTGGATGGTGACGGTTGACGTGTTACCCTTTAAGAAGTGTTGATATTTTATGGCAAGAGGTTTGTTTGCACAGAACTAATCGGTCCATGTAGGGGTTTATTAGCTAATTGGTCAGAATCAAAGCTTATAAAAAGCATATGGAAAACAGTCATCTGTTTTCTGTGATTACGCTGAAGGAAAAAACCCGTACAATGAAGTCAGAAGTGTTGATCTTTGACAACGCCTGCCAGCCCGCGTATAAATTCGTGTGGGAAGAAATGCATTTAAAATAGGTCCTTCTATACCAAACTTAAAAAAACGTCTCCAAGCACAAAAAAAAAAAAACAGATGGCATAGGTCTTATTAGGTCAGAACTGCTACTTGGGGGACTTGAACTTCCAGACTAGTCCCAATGGCACGCGAACCTTTGCAGTGATACTGCTCTAGAAAGGTTAGACATTACTGTAATACAGAAAGATACTTTTTCTTTAACCCTCTTTTATCTATTCCTTTATTTTGTAAATGTCTGATGAAGGAAATGAGCCTGTTTATTAGAGCGAACTAATGCTTAAACCTAGTTACCTTGGGATACTGAGAGACCAGTTTTGACTGTGTTGTATTTTGATGTTTATATGCTTATCTAAAAACGCATGCATAGTAAGATGGAAAGCAACTTCAAGACCGTGGGTGGCGAAGGGTCTCTTGGGCATGAACTAAGCCACAGTCCACAGCAGTGTGTTCTTGTCCTACACCGCACTTGTCTGACTGTAGCACTTACAATGTCGTGCTAAACACACTTGTTTAATCAACAGTTTCCGTGGAAGGCTGTAAGCTCTGTGAGGAAGGAACCGTGTCTGTTTAACTCACACTTTCCTTGCCAGCATTTAGGAGAGCGCCTGGTCCTTGGCCATATAAAGAAAAAGACAGAAAGAAGGGAAGATGCGCAGAAAGAGAAAGGAAACAAGGAAGGGAGATGAATGGAAGGAAGGAAAGAAGGATGGAGGAGAAGAGAGAGGAAGGAATAGGGAAAAGGAGAAAGAGCAGAAGCAAATAAAATAAAGTTTATTGAGTGGCTACTTTTTATTTGCCATAAAAACACAGAACTGGCCAATTCTCTGGACCTTTTCAAATTCAGACGAATGTTTTTAGGTTTGCACGAATAACTGAGTTGTACATATCTCTAAATTTATATCGACATACATGAAAGAATTCAGAATGTCCTTTAAGAAAATCAAATACTCTCTCAAAGTTTTAAAACCGTGAGGTTTTGAATCTCCTTCCGGCTATGTAGAAAAAATAAGACATATGTGTGGCTGTACTTTTCTAAGTGAAGAGCCGGCTTTTAGTCTTTAATGGAAGGACTTGTACTTCATTCTTCTTTAGTTGCATCCCGCCCCTCCCTGTAGCCAGATGATTTCTCCAGATCCTCATTTTTTTTTTGTTTCTACAACTGGAATCCTTCACTTATCTCTCAAGAATCTATAAAATTGAAATAACTTTTCCCTAAGCTAACTATCTATAATGGAAAGCTTCAAAAAATACATGTGTACTTTTTATAATCAATATATATATATTGATTATCATAACTCATAGATTGATCTGGATTCATTCAGACTCCATCCATTAGAACAGTCAGTCAAATGATTTGTCATGGATGCCTATGTTTGGTTTCTGATTTATTTATTTGCCACGTTTGGCCATTGGAAGAAAACGGCAAAGGACTAAGCAAGTGGCTAGTGTTAATTTAGTAAATAAAAATTACATCTTCAATGTTATATTGTTGGAATAGATGCTTATGATGATAAACATCTTTAGATTAATGTTCATAATAAGGGCCCTGTAGGATAGTAACTAAGAATTTAGAGGGAACAGGTGAGTGTGTAACACCGCATCAGGCCCACGGGTGTAAACGCGTGTTGTATCTACGTCTAATTAACATTGGATTACGCATACCTTGAGAAGAGGGCATTATCTGACTCGTGAATTATTTACCCATGGTGATGACGCAAGTGACTATTTGTTGAACTGAATTAAGGAGTCAAATGAGTGCTATCTACAATAAACATTTCATTATGAGGAATATTAAATGATATCCATTATCAATATGTTGTATAAACTAAGATATGAAAATACTATCCCATCTTAGACACATGTTCAATAAAGACAGATTCAATACCTTATAGGACTTTTCAATTTAAAAAAAACATTGTTGTATTCTCACAAACAACCTAAGAAATTAGGAATTCATGAGTGAAGACATTCGCAACTGGAGAGTTTGTGACTCATCCACATTCGCTGAACTAGAAGTGGCAGAGCTGAGGTGGGAACCCCTGTGTTCTCTTTGACCACTAGTTTGGGTGTTTGCTGTGATATTTCAACTATTATATAGCTGACGTTTCAGTTTATGAGAACACTCAATTCTTCAAGTATCCAGGCTCAATATGCTGTTCATGTTTTTAATATTTATTGAAAAATTACAAGATGGTAGCCTTCTTTGTGAAAAACTGTATCAAGTACAGCCATGCTATGCTCCCAAGAAGCTTGGCTCCTTCTAGAAGGGAGGGAGGGGAAGAACTCCTATATTGAAATAAATCCATAGCATTTCTTTCCTCTACAATCTAAACTGCGTGAAGAATCCGTCTCTGCTGTCCAGATCAGAAATACCCTGGAGTGGGCGAGGCATAGAAAATGACGTCAGCAAATCGGTGGGATCCCAGAGTTTTAGAAACCAGCCCCACGCCCAGCCCTTTCTACCCACCTGTAAACAATTCATCTCTGTCCATTCCTTTGGCCTGTTGAATCAAGAGCTCTGGTTGGGATCGCCAATCAGTGCTTTTACGGAATGCCTAGTACAGGGCCAACCTTACACATAATTAAAAAATCAGTCAATATTTATTTCCTGGGTGAAAACTTTTTACGACGTCAGTCATTAATTTGAATTTGGTGAGTTATGGTTTTTTTTGTTTGTTCTGAATTAAATAGCACTCATCGCTGGAGATGTCTACCTCTATGAAACCTCTCTGTTCCTAGCACACATTTGGGAGCTGTGACTCCAGCACAGCGAAGCATCGTCAGCGAAGCCATTTGATCTCATGGCCGGCCATGTCCTTGTCACCTTTTTTTTTTTTCAGCAGGCATTTTTTTCCTAACCAAAATAGTATCGTTTCCAAGCAGTCTTCTAAGAATGTATTTCCAACTATTAGAAGAATTTTCACTTCAGAGATCCCAGGAGGTTCACAGAGGGAAGCATTTTCTCTGTCCTACCTGTGCTGACACAGAGGTGCCACCGGCCCCGCGGGGACCGAGGCAGCGGTTAAGGTGGGATTCAGAAGACGATTCTGGTTCAGACAAAGAAGCGCTTGAAAAGCTTCCTATCCGTGCCTTCAGGACTAGAGCAGAGCTTTGAGGTTTAAACTGGTTTGTATCTGACTGGCTGTTGTTAATAAAATAAGATACTTTATCCGATGGCAGTGAGCATCTTGAAGTAATTTACCTTCTGCTAGTTATAAAACTCAGTTGCTTAGACTGGTTCTGGCTTCCTTTAGCCAACAAATACCTAGATTTCATGTTTTATAGGTAATCAATTGTTTTGTCCTGGATAAATAAGACACTTTCATGGAAACTGAGCACAGACTGAATTTAGGCTTAGCGTTTGCCGTAAAATGATGTTTTCTGTGTCAACATGACGTTGAAATATAAGAACACATGTGCAAGAATTTTTGTGTAATTTCAAACTGGAAATCTTAAATAACTATTGTTAATAAAAGTGATAGAAATGTAGTTGATACCTCCCTGGGATCATCCCAATTCTCAAGGGAAAGAGACCAGTGAAGACATTTTATATCGATGCTGAAAACAAAATAAGTTTTGGGTTTTCTTGAATTTCTTGAATTCAAATTCAAAGGAAAGTCTTAACTTTGCTAATATGCTGGCAAAACCATATTGATCACCGGTTTCCAAACTTGGAATGCATCAAGTTCAATAAAAAAAGGAGCAAGGTAGAGCCTTTATGTTGGGTTATTTAGGGTAGTGCATCCTAGACTTTTTACTGCAACGCTGTACATAGGCAGTGAAAATATTTCTACAGCATTTTGGGCAAACAGACAAGGCTGCTACTGACCAGTGTCTTGGTCTCCCTGGGGCCCTCCCTGGTCAGCTGCCCTGAGGATGGAGAGAAAAACCAACACCTTTAGCCCACCAACGGCCCACAAGTCGGCAGCTAGGTTGATAATACGTAGCCTCAGTATGTATCTGTGGTTTTCACTTTTTAGTTTTAAATTTACATATAAAGCATAGAGGAATGGTAAAATGTGAACCCAGTTAAGGATATTACTACTAATGTGGGTCAAAAACCCAGTTCTATAGAAGCATAATTATGAAAGATTGGAAAACAGCATGCAAAATAGCTTATGGATCTTATAGTTCTGGTGTTGAGAAGTTAGCAAAATCTTAATCAAATCAAGAAATTATTTAAATAGTATAATCTTCCCACAAGGTCATTAACACTGTAGGGTTGCTAAATTGATGGCAGGCGCTTTTGCATTGATACTGGCCCTGCAAGGAGGAAGGTGGGTTGCGATTATGCACATAGAATGAAACATTTTCTGTGCAACTGCTCTAGACCTGCTCTAAATCCTCATTAAATTTTTAGTTGAAATGTTGGTTAACATGGTTTGTTCTGAGAGAGATACCGATGGTTGCAGAAACCAGTTCTGTTTTTGTTTTTGTTTTTTCTGAGACGGGGTCTTGCTCTGTTGCCCAGGCTAGACTGCAGTGGTACGATCATAGCTCACAGCAACCTCAAACTCTTGGGCTCAAGTGATCCTCCTGCCTCAGCTTCCCAAATAGCTGGAATTACAGGTGTGAGCCATGATGCTTGGTTAAAATATTTTTTATTTTGCAAAATTATTTCACAAAAAATATTTTCTATTTTTTGTAGAGACAAAAGGGGGTCTCGCTATGTTACTCAGACTGGTCTCAAACTCCTGGCCCCGAGCAATCCGCCTGCCTCAGCCTCCCAAAGTGCTAGGATTACAGGTGTAAGCCACCACATTTGGCCAGAAACCAGTTTTTTACATAAACTGGGATTTATATGATTCTGAGATCGGTCTTAAAGAAATCCCTTGGTTGCTAAGTGGACCCCTGCATGCAAAATGGAACTGGTCTCCTTTTCATTTCTTTCTAAGAATGAGATATTACTTTACACATGTTTGGATAAGAATCAGCGTTAGGAATCATTTGTTTGCATGTGTCAAAATACACTGAAAACTGCTTAAATCTTTTAAAAAGAGAATTCTTTGGCTCATGTCATTGAAAAGTTCCACTGAGAGAACTGGCTCAGGCAAGGTTTGGTCTGCGGGTCCCTGTGGTGTGACGAGATCCAGGTCTTTCTCTCTTTAGTTCTTTGCTTGGTCTCCTTGTTATTTGTTCTAGGCAGGTTTCTCCTTGTGGTTCTCACCTGTCTCCCAGTTCCTGTAGAGGCTTCCGGCTTCCCTATCCACAGCTGGTGGGAAGAAAGCATGTTTGTTCCAGAATTCCCAAGAAATTGGAACTGGATTGAGTCACATGCTCAGCCCTGACCCAATCCCTGGAGCTACAGAAATGGAATGCTCCAAATACTCAGCCCAGCTCCAAACCCCTCCTCCCAACCTGCAGGGTGATGCTAACATACTGTGGTTCTGTCCTGATGGTACTTTTTTAAATTGTCAAATATTTCCAGTTAGCCACACTAATATATAACTCAGTCTCTACTTCAGAGGTTGTTTTAAAATATTTGAGTTTTGTTTTAATCTGTGGAAGATCTATCCGTACTTATTTTCAGATACTTTGAAAAATAACTCACCATTACTTTTTATTTTTCCCATTGAGATTGCCAGGTTGAGCGGATTTCAAACAGGGCGCTCTGGTTGGGCCTCTTGACGAAGATGTTTTGTTTTTAAAAACTTCAACTTTTGGAGGTAGTGAGAACCTTTCCTTTTTTCCCCCCTGCTCTGTATTCACTGTCTTCATGATACGATTTCCCCAGGGAAGCTTCTTATGCCTCCGTCGAGGTCTATACAGTAACAACACTGCTCTGTGTCAAAAGATTATAACGTTGTATAGATTTTCACTCTCAGACACCTTCCTTTGGGTAAATATTTACGTGGAACGAGGCACAGAATTTAAAATAGCCCGAAAGAAGCTGCATACTCTCCTTGACGACAACACAAACGTTTCTGCGAGAACAGTTGGCTTAGCAGTGTCTGGCACGGAGAAATAAGACAAAAATATACTTTGGTCCTGTAGGGTATTTATAGCATTGCCCGTTTAACCACCATGCCCTATTTAGGAATATTTCTTGAGTGAGCTTTATTTTAATAGCCAAGGACACAGTCACAAGTCGGTGAGTGGAGCTCACGCTGGTGACAGAATATACTGATGTCGTGTTCCACAGGGGACCGAGAGGGGCTGTGCGCTGGTAGAATCTCCCCAAATTCATGCACACCCCGGCAAAGACCACATTGATAACGATGAGATAGCGCTTGGAAATGCTGTGTTAGGCTTTATACGCTTTTGCAAGAAACGTTGCCTCTGTGAGTTTAGAAACGAGAAGGGCAAGAGATTCCGTTTGGTGATGGTGAGTCACGCCCGGCCACGCGTGGCAGCCGTGGTCCCCGTAGCTCTCCCGTCATCAGAGACTGCGCCGCTCTGCGTGACACACACACTCCAGAGAACTGCAAGCGAAGCTAACATGCATCATCTATGCAACAGTTTTTGAATCTTTCTAAAACGTATACAATCTTTGCTTTAAATAATTGCCATTGTATCACAAATCTATTAAACATGTACATAGACTCTCCTGACTCGGTAGAGTGACCCATCATGATTTAGCCTCCTTAGAGACCCGGCGTCCTCACACAAACATCACTTTCTGAACTACGCCGTGCTGGGATTTTGAACATGCTGGGTTTACACTCAAGACACAGACTGCCGAGTACAAAGCGTTTTAGCCTCTTCTCGTTTACTTTCAGGCTTCCAGTGAACGTGTATCCCTCTCTCTCCCCTCCCTTCTAATCACCTGGGGGTTAGAAAACATGTTAGAAGTATTTGTAAAATAAGAGTCAATTGGCTTCGAGTGATTACCCAAAGAACTGTCTCATGACTCTAGCATGAGAACTTGGATTTTTTCCACTCGTTCAACAACCATGCATGGCATGAACACCTGCTGTGTGCACAGTCCTGGCCCCGGGGACGCAGCGTGAGCAGGGATGTGTCTCTGGTGCTGGGGGAGGCGTCTCTGTGCTGAGACCCTCATGGGGGGCAGCGGGGGAAGAACCCCAAAGGGGCTCTGCTTGGCGCTGAGTCTTTAGCTTTCCGGAGGAAGCGGGAGCTGGCAGTGGGGCTGGGAGGGTGCAAGGGATTGAGGGAGCCCCGGGCACAGGTGTCCGCCCACCTCTCAGCTCCCTCCTCTCTGCCTCCCCTGGGGCTGCTCTTCTTCCCATTGGTTAAACCCAGAGTTCCCGGGGGTCCTGACTCGGACCCTTCCCTTGGCATTCAGCGTCTTTCAGGGTCATCTCAGGGCTGCCATTACCATTGCTTGTAAATGACTTTTAAATCATTTAGACCTGCGGTCCCCAACCCCAGGTACCAGTCCGTGCCCTGCTAGGAACCGGGCCGCACAGCAGGAGGTGAGCGGTGACGAGCAGAGAAACTTCATCTGCATTTACAGCCGCTCCCCATGGCTGGCATCACCGACTGCCTGAGTTCCGCTCCTGCCGGATCAGTGGGGGCATCAGATTCTCCTAGGAGCAGGGACCCCGCTCTAAACTGTGCATGGCAGGGATGGGGGTGGCCCACTCCTTGTGAGAATCTGACGCCTGGTGATCTCAGGTGGAGCTGAGGCGGCGATGCTAGCGCTGGGGAGCAGCTGCAAATACAGATTATGGTTAGCAGAGAGGTCTGACTGCACAGTAAATGTAACACGCTTGCATCATCCCCAAACCACCCCCCTCCATCCGTGGCACGGTCTTCAGAGCCTGTGTCTTGTCCTTTTGAATATCACGGGGTGGTGGGAAATGTCACGCTCTGAGGCAGGAATTTGATTTTAGGAGAAAATTAAGTTATTTGAACCCACAGAAAGTGAATCAGGTAAGTCTCCCTTGTTCCTAAAACCATTTTCATAAAAACTGAGGACAGGTTATAAATTACATAAATTGGACTCGGAAGGCAATTCTAACACGAGTTCTAGAACTATCTTACGCCAAGTCAGCACAATTGTGCTAAGTGTGCAGCCTCCGGACGCGACCGTTTTCAGGAGAAATACACCGAGGTGTGTTAGCGAAACATTACTTGACAGGCTGTCGCTGCCGTGCTGTGTACATGCGTGGAAATAACACCGGGCTCTGCACATCCCAGTTTCTGCTAGAGCGGGAACGTTTAGGACAGATATTAGTGTGCTTTTAATATGTTAAAGTGTAATTTTTTAAGCCGGATATTCAAAATCTGGATATTCTCAGATTAGGCAAGAGGAAGGCATTTTATCTTTAAAGTTCTTTCCAGCTTTATTTTGGCCGCACAGGCCTAATCGCGGACAGCTTTTCCGTGATAAATGAAGTGCACATTAAATGTACTTGAGCTAGATTGGTGTTATAAACGGAGAATTAATAAAAATAATGCTACACGTCTACTCCCAGGAGAGTGACGGTTCATTGCGGTTTGCTTGGAATCGTCCTGATTTTAGAACTGAAACTCTTACCTCCTGGGAAACTCCTCAGGCCTGGGCAAATAGAGACACTCGCTCCAACTCCCAGTTTCCTAACTAACTGCTCTGTTATTTTTGGAATATCTACAGTAAAAGCAGAACGATGACTCCACCAAAATAAATAAAGGGAATAGACATGCCCATTTTGGGAGCAGCAGAGCAACTCGAGTCGAACAGCAACAAACGTCAGCCAAGGTGCGGCTGAACCACTCGCTTTTCTGCTGATTCAGACTGGAGTTAGATGTTCCATTTTTAATTTTTATTTAATTGGGGTTTTTTTTTTTTTTTTTTTTGTTTGTTTGTTTTTGAGACCGGGTCTCAGTTGCCCAGGGCCATCGTCCCACCTCAGCCTCCCGAGTAAGATGTTCTATTTTACGGTGATGGCTCAGGCCATGTTTTACCAGCCAATCATAACAACAACAAAAACAACAAACAACAATAATGATATCATTTGATAAATCTAATCCATCCGACTTCTAATATTTGTTTTAGTTTTCCTAGGAGAAATAATTTGACAAGTAAGGTCCCTGCACGAGGAAATAATTGTCTTAGTTTTTCCTTTTTTTTTTTTTTTTTTTGAGACAGAGTCTCACTCTGTTGCCCACGCTAGAGTGAGTGCCGTGGCGTCAGCCTAGCTCACAGCAACCTCCAACTCCTGGGCTCAAAGGATCCTCCTGTCTCAGCCTCCCGAGTAGCTGGGACTGCAGGCATGCGCCACCATGCCCGGCTAATTTTTTCTATATATATTTTTAGCTGTCCATATAATTTCTTTCTATTTTTTTAGTAGAGATGGGGTCTCGCTCTTGCTCAGGCTGGTCTCGAACTCCTGAGCTCAAACGATCCGCCCACCTCGGCCTCCCAGAGTGCTAGGATTACAGGCGTGAGCCACCGCGCCCGGCCCACCTTAGTTTTTCAATGGCCTTATATTCTATAACGATTTTATACAATGCTGGCCAGAGGCATTTTGGTGGCGTTTAGCTGAGTTAACTTTCAAAATACACCATCACCCGGGGGTACTTAGAAACACACAGGTGAGGGGACAGACTGGTGCGGTGGTGTCGGACTAGCTGGTGGCCTTTCACAAAACCAGCAACAAGCACAATTACAGTATTTGTCCTCTAGCATTGCTGTTTATTAAATGATAATGAATGTACAATACTTAATGCTATATCAAGCACATAGCAAACAATTGATGTGAGCCATCATTATTTGCACCTGCCAAAATTTCTATAATGGTATTTTCTGACTATATTTCATAGTTATGCTGTCTCTGTAACTTATGTCCTATCCATGACTCTTTGCAGAGGATGATGTTTTAGGAACTATGCAAAGAACACAGAGAATTTTGATAAAAGATGTTTTACTATATATCAGTCTAGTTTCAAAGATCAATACAGTCTTATTTTAAGAAAATATCAATAGGAAAAAAATCATCCGTGACATAAAACCCTTTGCAAATGCCCCCAAATCAGAATGAATTAAAGAAAAAAAGGACACCTAAAAATTATACCTGAGGCAAGTGACACTGAAACATATCTCACTTGAGACTAGAAAGTAAGACTGTGTATATCTATGAAGATAAAGATACTAGAAGCCAAGACGTGACATCCCAGGATAGTTGCTGAGCAGGTTTCAAAAAGAAAGATTAGGTGCCCAGAATTGTCCTATACAGTTATTTTTGAACGTTCCATAACGCCGCATGGACTGTCTAATAATTGACAGCTAAAGGATGGGCACACCTGGTCACAAAGAGATGTAAAGGACATTGGAAAGCAAGAAGGGATAAAAACTCACCTGTCGGATGTCCAGTGATGGGCACACCAGGAGCCCTGACTTCAGCATTCTACCAGGTATCCCTGTAACAAAAATATTTGTGCCCCCTTAATATTTTGAAATTAAAACAAAAACAAGACAAAACAAAATTCCATAACACACTGATTTCAAGACTAGGGTGCTACCGACACAGAATCAATATAGGCAACAATTTCTCTCTGAAAAGTTTCTCCTACAGCTGTTTTGAAGGCAGCTCTCTGGTTAAGTAACTTCACACATTCGTTAACACTGTTAGAGAAACACCTGGAGAAAGCGAGGTGTGAGCCTTCTGGGGCGCTGGGCATCAAGAAGTGTCAGCATCACTCGGTTGTCTAAGCAGAGGCAAAAAGAAAGGGGGGACTTTCATCTAAAAAGGTCCCCACAGCAAATACTATACGGGTCAGATGCCATAACCTTAGAAGTATGTATTCTGCTTTAATGTTTTTTGTTTGTTTTTTTTTCCTGTATGAAATGGACCTTCGAAGGTTTAGGAAGCGAGGTGAGATGTCAGGCAAAGGCAGCCCTTTTGCCACCAAGAGGGCTCACGATGTGCCCTTTTGTGACCTCCGGTGCTGTTTTGAATCTAACTGGCAGATGAGTAGGAGAGGCCAGTGATTTCCTTGCTCTTTCTGTGACCCAGTTTTAGAAATCTTCTACCCTAAAAGAACAGAACAACTCTTGAAGGATTCCAGACTCTGCAGGCAGATCCTGGGGCAGCCTCTGCTTCCCTCTGGGAGCCCCCCACGGCGCTCGTTCTAAATATAACATTAAGGCAGTCATTCCTTAGCCCTTTTATATTCTTTAAACATTTTAGAATCGGGACCATTTACGTCCCCATCAATATTGTTGGAGATCGTAAAATCCTAGAAAGTTACAATAAAGTATGAGTCGCCTTATAATTTCACTGTGACATTTCAAATCCAAGATAAAATAATTTAGCAGGCTCTCTTTTCTAAATGTCTTATATAAAATGCTTGAGAGAATGCTATGAGCGTCTTAAGAGTGAAAGTGATAAGAGTCTTTGTATTTTTCTTTAAAAATCAGTCTCTGTAAAAGAAATATATTCAGGCGCGGACTTTTGGGTCAAGCACTTTGAGTCGACCAGTTGTCCCACTGAACTGGCGTTGTGTGGCTTTTGTGAAGTCACAGTGGCTTCTGCGTGACTTTGTGAAGTCACAGCTAAGATTTTTGAACCAAATACTCTTCCTAATCTCTCTCCGTCCTCTCACAATGAATATTTCGCTGGTGGTTTGTTTCACAGGAGATTATTACAGCGTTCCTTGGCTTTAAGTCAGTTTCATTCATCTTCAAGCAGATTGAATTCTGCGAACTTCAGAGTTTCTGGTGATAAACTTCTCTGTCATCTCTGTGTTATCTGTTTTAAAGCCAGATGGGGAAAGTGGTTTACATCAGGCGCGATGTATATTTGAACAATAAGGTCACACTCGGAGCTACGTTACCTTTTATGGGCAGTGAGGCGGCACCGCGGGTCAGCCTCCCCTTTGGGGGACACAGCAGAGGGGACGGGTCCCTGGTTTTCACGCCCCGATTCCCACACAATATTATCTTCTGAGCATGTTCGCGTCACCGGCCTGGGCCTTATTTAAAGAGCATTTCCTCTGGAAGTGCAGAGGAGGAGGAGGAGGATGCCCTTCGGTTCCAGCCCTCTGAAGTTGGATTAAAGCCACCCGACATGAGCTGAACGCCTCAAACGCTGCTCTTTGTCCCCATCCTCAGCTCTCTTCCCCTTGGGGGGGGAGGGGGGGGAAGCCCTCACACTTCTGCTTTAGAACCCATTCCCTATTAAAAGGCACTTTTGAACCCTATGCAAAATGAAAACAACCTCAGGAAATGGAATAGTTTAATTCTGGCATGTGGGATGTGTTTTAAGTCCTGACAGGAAGTGCTTTCCTAGGCTGTGTGTGTGTGTGTGTGTGTGTGTGTGTGTGTAGTATGTAGATATATCACAGAAATTTTAAGGAGGATGATGTAGCTCAAAAATCAACATGATTTAAATAATAATGAGTAGCAGGATAGTCCAAGTGACTCTTTAATGCCAGCCTAGTTTGGGGATCTGATTAATGTTTGATATTTACAGCAAAGCATAAAGAAGTTTACATGTCCATAATCATCCCAGAGGAAAGTTCTTTGGTCAGTTATTTCTGTAAGCAAAAGGAGGAAAAAAAAAACCCAAAAAACCCAAAATCTCTCGTTTTCCCTCTGTAGAATATTTGTAATGAGAGGTTCAACATGAGCTCTGTCTCATTTCATATTTCCAACAGTGGTTTTTAAAAGATGGAATTTTAAATGGGTTGATTGCACTAATAAGACCCAGGTTGTTGACATTTCGGTTCACAGGAACAGAATGAAGAACACATTAACCAAGTATAGGATACAAATTGTCAACGGGACAGAAGCCAGACTCTGTAAAATAATTTTAAAGAGGTTTATTCTGAGCCAAATTGGAGGACCGTGACCCAGAACCACGCCCAGGAGGCCTTGAGCAAGTGGACGGGCTGTGGCTGGGTCAGTTTGGTTTTACACATTGCAGGGAGACGGGGGTTACAGGTCAAGTCATAAATCAATACATGGAAGGCTACATTGGTTTGGCCGGAAAAGGTGGGACATCTCCAAGGGGGTGGCACTTACAGGTTATAGGTGGGTTTAAAGACTCTCTGACTTGTAATCGGCTAAAGACAGGAAGCTTTGTCTAAAGGCTTGAAATGTTTTAAGATAAGGAGGTCTGTCAATCAGAGACAAGACACTAGACACAGATTTGTTGTGTAAACTGAGGACCTGCAGGTCTGTCTTGCATCCCCTTAGGCCTGTTAGTGGGTTACAAAGATGTCCCCAAGAAGGGAGGGGGCATGATGAGGCAGGTCTGACCTCCCTCCTCCTGGCAAGCAGTTTAGTTTTAGGATATTCCCTTGGTCACGAGGGGGTCCATTCAGTCAGCCGGTGGGGGGTGAGCCTTAAGATTTTATTTTAGTTCACACCTCTCCAAGCACAAATTTTTCATCATAAAATGAAAGTTATGGTATCTACTCTCGAGATTGAGAAACAAACATAGGAATAGATGAAGATTAAAATATTAACTTTTTATGAAAGTAAACTAAGCTGAGTTTGAGGATGTGGCTAAGATACGCAGCCACAATGAGCTTCTAAAAACACTTCACCGCAGAATTAAACTTCCCCACCCAGGCTCAGGCAAAGCCGAAGCAAACCCACTCTTCTCTGTTTATTTGTCACGTGGACGAGCTGAGGGGACTTCTGAGTGAGGGGTCTCCTGAGTCAAGAGACACGCAGAGGGGACTGGCCGCGCTGGGCTTTCTTAGTCTCTTCTCTCGGTCTCAACAGTCAGGCAGAGCAATTATCTTCCTCCGTGAAGAGTGAGTGAAGGGTGAGGAGAGAGGTGACAATGGTCCCCAACCTCCCCCAACTGGAATAATTGGAAACAGACCTGGAAATCCCCATACTGCTCTGAAGATGATGGGGAAGCCAGATCGCAGATAATATATCAAAACGCCCAGCCAGAGCAATAGGCATTTTAAATTAAAAGAGAGAGAGATAAATTCATCAAAACTTCATTTACCATTTACGGATCATTCCTCCTCCTGATAGTGAAACTTAGTGAAATTTTTACATTAAGTTTTTTCTTATCTAAAATCCAAGACTAAACTTTTTAATTTATGAAAAAAAGGGGATGTTTCATCTGAATTCAAGTTCCAGGCATCCCTTGGAGATAGAGCAGGTTTTTGCTTGCAGACTAATGCAATAGAGCGAATATTGCAATAAAGAAAGTCACCAAAGTTTTGGTTTCCCGGTGCATCTAAAAGTTATGTTTACGCTGTACTGTAGTCTATGAAGTGTACAGTAGCATTATGGCTTAAAAAGCAATGTGTGTACTTTAAGGATACTTTGTTGCTTAAAAACGCTGAATATCATCTGAGCCTCTGGCAAGTGGTAATCTTTGCTGGTGGAGGGTCTCGCCTCAGTGGTGGTGGCCTGGGGTGGCGCTGGCAATTTCTCGCAATAAGACAATGATGACGTTTGCTGCGTCGATTGACACTTCCCTTCCTGTAGCATGGGACGCTGGTTGTGACGGCATTTTACCCACCGTAGAACTTCTTTTAAAAATTGGAATCAGTCCTCTCACATCCTGATGCTGCTTTATCAGCTAAAGTTTATGGAATATTCTAAATCCTCGGTTGTCATTTCAACCATGTTCACAGCATCTTCAGCCAGGAGTGGATTCTATTTAAGAAACCGCTTTCTTTGCTCACGCATAAGAAACAACTCCTCATGCATTAAAGTTTTATCGCGAGACTGCAACAGTCACATTCAGTCTCCACTCCTAATTCTAGTTTTCTGGCTATTTCCACCACCTCTGCAGTTTCTTCCTCCCCTGACGTCTTGAACCTTTCGAAGTCGTCTATGAGGGTTGGAATCAACTTCTTCCAACCTCCTATAAATGTTGATATTTTTACCTCCTCCCACAAATCACGACTGTTCTTCATGGCAACGAGAACGGTGAATCCTTTCCAAAAGGTTTGCAATTTCCTTTGCTCAGATCCAGCAGAGGAATCATAATCTGTGGCAGCCATGGCCTTATGAAATGCATTTCTTAAATAATAAAATTACAAAGTCGAAATTACTCCCTGCTCTGTGGGCTGCAGAACAGGCATTGTGTTAGCAGGTATGAAAACATGAATCTCCTGTGCATTTCCGTCAGCGCTCTTGGGTGACTAGGTGCCTTGTCAATGAGCCGTAATATTTTGAAAGGAGTTTTTTCAGAGCAATAGGTCTCAATGGTGGGCTTGAAACATTCCGTAAGCCAAGCTGTCAACAGATATGCTGTCATCGAGGCTCTGCTGTTTCATTTACAGAGCACAAGTAGAGTAGATTTAGCATAGTTCTTTTTTTATTTTGAGACAGAGTGTCACTCTGTTGCTCGGGCTAGAGTGCTGTGGCGTCAGCCTAGCTCACAGCAACCTCAACCTCCTGGGCTCAAGCGATCCTCCTGCCTCAGCCTCCTGAGTAGCTGGGACTACAGGCATGCACCACCATGCCCGGCTAATTTTTTCTATATATTTTTAATTGTCCAGATAATTTGTTTCTATTTTTAGTAGAGACAGAGTCTCGCTCTTGCTCAGGCTGGTCTCCAACTCCTGACCTCGAGTGATCCTCCCACCTCGGCCTCCCAGAGTGCTGGGATGACAGGCGTGAGCCACCGCACCCGACCTGCCTTCCTGCTGTTCGGCCCATGTCTGTCCACACGGGACTGACCGCTCCCGCCCTATTCTGTACTTAACTCACAGATAGGCTTTGCCGTACAGTACAGTTATTATGTTACAAAGTACTTTCATTGCAGTTTTTTAAAAGATTTAATTATATGGGCTTCCATGTAATCGTATTTTGTAGTCTGTACATATATTTAAAATAAAAATGTATTTTAAAAACTGACAGTTTGCCCACACGTGTGCCTTAAATGTCTTCATTATTTACAAGTGTTTTTTTTTTTTTCTTTTTTTTTTTTTTATTTCAGGCTACTATGGGGGTACAAACGTTTTGGTTACATGTAATGCCTGTGCCTCACCCAAGCCAGAGCTGCAAGCGTGCCCCTTCCCCACACAGTGCGAGTTGGGAGTTTACTCACCTAAGAATGTTTTTTTTTTTCTTTTTTTTTTTTCCTTTTTTTCTCTTCTCTTTTTTTTTTTTTCTTTTTTTCCCCTTTCTTTTTTTTTTTTTCCTAACTCCAGGAAGATTATTCACAGGGAAAAATCCTAGAGCCTGTTTCCAAACTACACACAAATTATAATACAAAGCACCCTTTGATACAGGCTCCTTATTGCCATCTAGGGAGTATGTATGTCTGCAGTGGAAAATGTGTTCAGCCAGAAATGGGCATTTCTGTTTTGGTCCAAGTCTGGACTGAAAATAAATATGCCGCTCATCTCTCTGTCTCAGAAGGACAGTCCCTGCAGTCAGGAAGAGAAGAACCAGTCACTGAAGCAAATCTAGGCATCATTCAGGCGTCAAACTGAGCCACAGGGAAAAATGCTTCCATGCTGTTGGAATGGATGATGTTGTTTTAGTCTCCAAACCGACTGATTCGTTGATCAACCACCCTCCTGTAGATATAGATTTCCCTGAAAAACCATAGTCTAATATGATTTTATCTCTCTCTCTCTCTCTCTCTCATTTAATCCTGAGAATAGGTATATGAGGGAGGTATAATATTGTCCCCATTTTTACAGATGAAGAAACTGAAACGTAGTAAAATACATTGCCCAAGGTCACACAGGCGGTAAGCGATGACTTGCACCCAGACCCCGTGCTTTTTAACACTCTGCCAAATTACTTCTGTCTCCAGAAAGTGCAACACAATGGGAAGTTTAAGTATAAATGACAACTCTATTGAGCAATGTGGAATGTCCCACAGTAGCGTGTACTCAGAGGGCTCGTGGCCTGAGACAGCACTAGCTGCAGGCTTAGAGTATCGTCCCTGCTTATTTTACTGTGGACAGGTAACCGGGGAAGATTCCTAGGAAGGCAGGAATCGGAATGGGCCTTCCGAAGTGGAAGAGTTGGAGGAGAGGAACACAGGGTAGAAGGTGTTCTCGCTGGGAGGAAGGCTTAAGCCACTGTTCAGAGATCAAAACGCACACAGCATCGTTCCAGAGCAACAGCGGGAAGACCAGTCTGCCCAGAGCAACAGGTTCAAGTAGAGAAAAGTGATATATTTAGGAAGGTTGCTCAAATCCAGATGTTACCAGTAGGTGACTGTCAGGCGAAGAATTTGGGCAGCATTTCGTAGATAAAGCAGCGTTGTCTCAAGAGGTCAAGAACGTGAGTGGGAAAGTGAAAAACAAATGTGTGGGGAACATTATTCTGGCGAGAAGTAGAGGGATGACAAAAGGGACGCAGAGCCTTGCCCAGAAGTTTGTGCATTTTTCGAGACGAGGACCTGGAATTCAACAGATACGTGTTAAATAAATAAAAAGGAAGGCGTCCATCCTAGAAATATTACTAAGGGGAAATCGATAGGAATTGTCTGAGTGGTTATGGAAACCTAAGGGAAAACATCAAAGCTTATTTCAAAATTTTAGGTGTCAGCAACAGAGCGAGATGGAATCCAAATAAACAGTAGACACACACTGGAAAGCAGGGGACAGAGGGGGTTTGAGGATGACGGTTTAGGTGTCCTCATCAGAGACGAGCACTCACTTTGAAGAGAAAGGAGGGGCTGATGTCGCCGAACCTGTCTCTCTGCGTGGAAGAGGGTGGGAATCCGAGAAGACGCAGAGGCTGCGGGAACCGGGACAGCGTGAACTCCACGGAACCCACGGAAGGAAATGTTTTTAAGAAGTAAAACCAGGGTCGTCGACAGTTCCAAGAATTTCAGGGAGGACAAGGAGAATGAGAACGCAGACAAAGGTGATTGAATCTGCCCACTCCCATGACCTGGCATAGACGTGGTCCCAGCTTCATTCTTTTAACTGTAATCTGTTTCATTTTGTCAAAATCAAAATTCTTCCTCGTCGGGTACATTGGTTATTCCTTCTTCTTACTCAGCCAGGGAATGGGCGGTGTTTGCGAGCGCGGACTGTGGTCAGGACACAGGGAATGAGGGAAGGGTGCTGGCAGCGGTGTAGACCAGCGCGACTCGCAGTAGGGTAAAACGGCTTCAGAGCCGTAGCGCTTGGGCGACCTTCACTCTAATTTCCTTTTCTTTAGGCCCTTGGAGAATAGATGCAGGCAGGTGACATGGTGACAAGAAGACAGGGACTTGTGTTAGAGATCCGGGGGTGTCCTGGCAAATCCCACCCGTGCAGTGGGTCTTTATTTGCAAAAGCCGTTCCCACAAACACAGGGGGTCCCTCCCCGGGGGAGGGTCCCTGTGCTCTTCCACGGCGGGGACCTACGAATGCTTCTGTTTTGAAAGGGCTCTTGGGAATCAGTGAAGGGAAGAGGGAGGCTGGGTTCTGTGAACACGCAGCCCCCCGCCGTGCGACCGGGGGCCACGTGTCACATCTCTGGTCTCCACCTGCATGACCTGGCGCGTGACAGCATGTGCCCGGGAATCAGGTCTGCACGCAAACCCCACGCCCCACCTTCCAGCACCGCCATTTGGAAAGTCATCTGATCCCTCCAGCCTTGGTTCTTTTCAATCTGTAAAGGTGGAAATAATAACGCTCTATCAAAGACCATTGTTAAATGCTCTGTCACGTGACACGCTAAACACACGGTCGCCACTCTAATTGTTGTTTTAGGAGTTGAAAGAACGGTGATTGTCCTACTTAATTATGAGGCCCTAAATAGGGTCACGGGCTTCAGCCGGATCCCTCCTCCTGGGTAATAAAGTGACTTTGCACCTGCAAACTTTCCCAAAGCCCTTCCCCATCCCCGGATAACTGTCGTCCTCACACGCAGCCTGAGAGGGGCCCGGAGCCCAGAGACAGCCCCTGCCTGCTCACCCCCGTCACAGCCTGACGGGAAAAGTCAAGAACAGGCTGCCACTTTTTTTTTTTTTTTTTTTTTTTGCCAAAACCCCCTCCACTCCTGCAGGGAACACACGCCAAGATGAGCTAATTCTCCAGTCACATAAAAGAGCTGCTTGTTGAACTTTCGACTTTGTGCAAGTTGTGCCTCATTTCTTAGCCTCAGCAGTTCCTGGACACTTCTGCTCTGACTTGTATTTTTCAGGGCACTTTGCTCCTAGCACTCTTGGACAGCGGGCATTGTTTGCGTCCCTTTCACTTCTCAAAAAGGATGTGGTTCGTGACGTCCCCATCAGTCCCCCCGCAGACGTATTCAAATCCGAATGTTGGTTTGGGAATCCGAGGCGCATGTGTGTTGGGGCCGAGGGTGGTAGGTGTGGGTGGAACTTAACCTCAAGGCTTTGGAGACATGTGCCAGGACTTCCAGTTCTCTGTTTAAAGTCTACTTTTTTCAGCTTTCTACACCACGTTAATTGGATAGTCCATTGTTTAATAAATTTCATACTTGCTTGGGAAGCTTAAGGACCCAGGCAAGAAGATCTTGGTTGTAAGGCCTTTGTTTACCCCTTGGACCTCACGGCGGGTGGGCGTGAGGGTTGTGGGAACGGAGAGAGGAGGATGGGAGGTGCCAGTCTCCGATTTCTGAATCCATTTCCAGCGGATGAGAAGGGAGCCGTGGATAATTCTGCCCTCAGCTTGTCCACGGTTGTGTGAGCAGAGGGAAGCTCTGGAAAATTCTTGCACCTCCTCTTGCAGCCTTCAGCCGCCTCAGGAAATAGACTCCTCTGCTCATTACCCTCCTTCCAGGAGGAGGGGGACTTGGGCAGAAGAAAAGTTGGAATTTTCCCTGAGATTGCTCCCCCTGGGGCTTCTGAGGGTGAAGTCCCACAGGGCCCCTCCAGCTGCTAAGGGGATACACCTGATTTTTCCGAGGGGGAGATTAAAAAAAAAGACCACTGTTGCTGCGTTCCGAGGTCATAAATTCAATTCTACTTTGATTTAAAATGTGTTTCTCCAAGGTATCAATTTTTACATCGCGAGACAGATGACGTTTTGACCCTACATGATATATTTCTATGCAAAGGGTTTTAGGATATGTCCATTTGTCAGTTAGGTAAAGGTGCAGTGTATCGACTCCCAGGCCATTGGTAACTCTGAACCTATTATTTTTATGGAAAGACCATGAGCGTATTTTCCCCAGGAGTGAAGGATTAATGTCACCCCCAAGATCCGTTTCCCGTTCCCGTGTTAGGAGACCAGAGGAAAGCGGTTTCCTGGAACCTCACCTCATTCCTCTTCCACTGCACTGCCCGGTCGCCGAGGCTCGGATCCTGAGTCTAACTTTGAGAGTTTGCTGCCGGTTCCAAAGACTCTGCTAAATAAGTTTCAAATGTTAGCCCTTTGTGGGCTTGGGAATGAAGCACTAAAAGAAGAGTGATGGTTATTGTTACAGCAAACACTTGGCACAAAATGAAATAGTCTTTTCCCTCTTTGTCTCCCATGTGCTCACCTAAGGTAATAAACGTGTGGGCGATCGCCCCTGAATCCTCTGTTAAGCACAAGGCAGCTAAGCGGCAGGACCATGTGCTTTCTAAGATCACTATAAACGTTCATTTCCATCCAAGGGGTATTTGTCATACCGACTCCGGGCAAATCCGGTACAAAAGAAACCTGGGAGATTCAAAGGCACCAAGCATTGAATTGGTACTTCTGGCCTCTAGAACTGAAAGAGAAAACAGTTCTGTTGTTTTTAGGCACTGGTTTGTAGTCATTTGTTATAGCAGCCAAGGAAACTAATAAACTAGATAATTTCATCTAATGTCTCATCTTCAGATTCCATCTATCTGTTTATTCCACCCCATTAATTTAAATCTCCCGTGCTGACTTCTCAGAGCACCAGACTCGTGCATCTAACGGCCTGCTGGACATCTCCACTTGAATATCTAATAGGCACCTCAAACAGCGTGGCTGAGAGCATTCTTGGTTTCCCAGCCCTGGGCTCACAAATCTTCCAAGTCTTCCCATCAATAAATGGCGACACCGTCTCAGGGTTAGACTACTCCATGGCTCCAGGAGAGAACCTCAGCATCATGCTTGATGCTTTTCTTCCTCCCACCACCCTCTACCTCATTCCTGGATGCATCGCCATGGCCACCACCTTAGTCCGTCATCTCTGACTTGGGCTGCTGTGGTAGCCTTCTAGTTCCTTCCCTGCCTCGGCTCCTACCTCTGTCCCCAGGAGCCAGCGTGGACTTCCTAAAGCATAACTCAGATCTCATCGCTCCGTGCCTACGTACTCTAATAGCACCCACTACCCTCAGTAGAACAATACCCAAATTCCTTACCTTTCCTATAACAGTCGTTCTCAACTGGGGGCTATGTTTGGCAGTGGGGACATTTGGCAATGTCTGGGGACGTCGTGTGTCACTACTAGGGAGAGGCCCCCTGGCATCTGGTGGGTAGAGCCAGGGATGCTGGGAGCATCTCACGCTGCCCGGAATAGCCCATGACACAGAGTTAGCTGTCCCCACGTGTCCCCAGGGCCGAGGATGAGACAGCCCGGCCCACGGAGTCCGCGTGAGCGGAGCCCTGTCGCTGCCTCCCGATGTCCGCTTTTACCACGTTCCGGCCACACCAGCTTTTATTTCCTTCTTCACACTTGCTAAGTGTATCCACCTGTCAGAGCCTTTGAATATGCCCTCCCTATGGGTAGGAATGTACTTTTCCTAAATCTCTGCATCTCTGTGTCTTCATTATCCAGGTGTCAACTCGAATATTCTCTCCTCCGAGCAGCCGTCCCCAGCCACCGTCCTGCCCCAGCTGCTCCGTCACATGAGCCTGTTTTTTATCTCCTGTGCGGCTCTTACTGTTGCTTTAATGCATCTTACATTTTGTGTGTGCACTGCTGTCTGCCTGCATCTAGACTACTACCCGGCACACAGTAGGTGCTCAATAAATGTGTGTCACTTCACTGGCATAGACCTGCACAGCAATAGAGAATAATTCAACACTCCTACAATCTCTGGTGCCAAAAGTGATGCCGTCTACCACCAGGAAGGCAGGTTTGTTTCCAGCCCTTGTCGATTTCCAGCACGTGGCTCTTTAGCGGGAGTTCCCTGCCTGTCAATCCCGACTCCACTGACGGGACGAGCGGTTGGGATGCTCAGCCCATCTTGTCTGCAGCAGAGATGGAGTTTGACCTTTGAACCTACCGTCCCGAAGGCAGAGCAGGCTCTCAGGTAGCAGACGGCCGCAACCAGTTGTTCGTGTGGTTGTAGAGCACGAAGCCCCCACGCAGAAGCAATCAACGCGGCACCGAGAGCCGGTGAGGTCCTGGAGAGACGGCTTTTGGAGAGAAAGGCCAAGGGTTTGCTCTGAGAGAACCTACCGTTAGGAGTTAGAGGAGAAACAAGAGTCATAAAAAAAAGAGAGAGAGAAACGATTAGAAAAGTAATAGGAAAGCAAAATCTCTGAAGTTCCAAGTCGTGGAGTGATAGCAAATAGCCGATTTATAAAGGAAGTCTTGTTAATGCATCGCTGACATTTTGTGCTCTTGGAGGCAGGTGTTCTTCTCATTAATCAGCGAATAGCTAAAAAGTTTCTTGTAAAGCAAAAAATAAACTTATCAGTAAAGAGGCACCTACAGAGAAGGCAAATCGGGAAGAACTTGGTATAATAATGAAAATATTCAGTTCTTACTTTCTAAAAATTTTAACTCTGCTCTATGAAATTTTCTTAATTATAAAGGGTTTCAGGATAATCCCTGGATCCCTAATTTTCCTAATGTCTCTTTTACTTATTAAGAACATTCTGATCATTTGTGATAGCTCCAAAGTGCTGGAAATCGAGGTCACTCTCGTTCCCTTTCATCCTGTGTCGAGAGGTTGAGACGTCAGCCAGGGACGTTGGCAAAATTAGGAACTGGCAAAAGCTCCCATCGGCCCCAAACTGATCCAACCCTGTTTCCATGTTTGGAAACGGTTTCTCGAGCTTATCCACATTTTTTGGCAGGTCGTGCTTTTGAAGAATGACAGGCACTTTTCTCCTCACCGCCCATGAGCCATGATCCCGGCCTCGGGGAATGCAAACCGCCCGTCAAGTCCAGACTCTCAGGCGAGAAGCTGAGGGCCAAGTTAGATTGTGGGTGCAGCGTTGTGGGTGCGGCATCGTGTGAGGACCACATCGCAACCACGCATGGCTGGGCTGGCAAGTGCGGTGCATTCTGTGCCGCGACAGGCAGAGAGAAAGGAAGATCATTTCTGAAAGGAAGTGTAGAAAATTCGAGTTAAACGTACCTGAGCGTGAACGCAATTTGTGTTCCATTTGGTTCTAAGGACAAGGCACTTCTGTAACCCCATTGGTGGGACAGTCAATGTCTGTGCCCAAACTCAGATCCTTCCCACGTGGCATCCTGGGCCAATACCCATCGCGTTAGGTCATTGCAGTGGTTGTACAGAACAGTAGCTTCTGTCCTGTTGAAATGTGTTTTCATCTAGAGAAAAAAAAAAACAAAAAAAACAAAACTGTAATCCTATCTACAGTTTCAAAGGTGGAGCAATTTAATTTAAGGGCATATTCATACCGGCCACCAGACTAAGTCATCTTTTTGCCTGATTCACTGATCTATATGGTCAAAAATTGCTATTTCAATGCTGAAATACTAAGGAAAACTTATGACATTTGGATTTTCATGCATTTGGACCAGGCCCCAAAACTTACTTTGAAGTTTTGCATGTTTAACTTTAAAACAAAAAAAAAAAACACCAGATTTTACTGATTTCTTTTACCCATTGATTCAATACTCAAGGACATAAGGATCAACTGACTTTTTTTTTTTTTTTTTTTTTTTTTTTTTTTTTGAGACAGAGTCTCGCTCTGTTGCCCGGGCTAGAGTGAGTGCCGTGGCATCAGCCTAGCTCACAGCAACCTCAAACTCCTGGGTTTACGCGATCCTCCTGCCTCAGCCTCCCGAGTAGCTGGGACTACAGGCATGCGCCACCATGCCCGGCTAATTTTTTCTATATATATTTTAGTTTGCCAGATAATTTCTTTCTATTTTTAGTAGAGACGAGGTCTTGCTCTTGCTCAGGCTGGTCTCGAACTCCTGACCTCGAGCGATCCACCCGCCTTGGCCTCCCAGAGTGCTAGGATTACAGGCGTGAGCCACCGCACCCGGCCACACTCAACTGACTTTTAAAAATGAGTATTACGACATGCTGTTATGATTTATTTCCTTGCTCTACAAAACCTTTCTTGCAGGGGTTACACCCTGAGGCCCTCTGAGCAGACCGCTTAGGCCTTTTGCACAAAGCCCTGAGAAACCTGTCACTCATCTGTAACCGGTGCCTCCGGGCCAGAACTGTACTGGATACATTGTATCCTTGACATGTGAATACTTCGAATCAAGTCCTGGCCAGGTGCTCCGTGGCTGTCACCGAGATGGGACCGCAGCCTAGAGGATGTGCACATGGCCTTTGTGCACGAGGAGGACCACCCACTGGGACCTTCAGCCAGGCTCTTGGCTCCACTCACCCCAATTCTGCATATGGAACAGGTGCCAAGGGACATTTTAGAGGATCAGAGATAAATGATAGATAAGGAAAAACGTTATCTGAAGAAGCCTCACGTGCTATATATCAGGGTACTACACTCACTCTCCCCCATCCCTCTCTGCCTCTGTCTCCATCTTCATCTCTGTCTCTTCCTCCGCTCCCTCCTTTCTTTCTGATTTTTCTCATTGATCTTAGGCAGTTCCTAAGGAAGGAGGTCTGTGATAACACCCTTCATTTGTTCATTCTACAAATGGTGGCCATTCTGCTAGGTCCTGTGCCGGGGTCACGGAGGCTCTCAGGGAACCCGTCGTTGGAAAGGCTCACGGGCAAGAAAATCGTCCTCTATGTAGAAGGCGTAATGTGTCCCAGGTGTTGGCCAGGACCTCCTGGCCCCGCGAGAGCTGACTCACGGCAGCACCAAGCTCCCGTTTCCCATCCTTTTGGAGCCCCCGGCCCGGCCCCGAGATCCCTGCACTCACAGTCAGCTCTGCGTGCCGCTGTGCTCTGCGTCCCGGGGCTGTTCTTTTATCTGAGTCCTGGCGGAAACCCAAGCTTGGGACATGACTCCTTCCCTTCTGTTCTCTCCCACACCCGCCAGGGGCCCTTCCTCCTCCTACACAAAGCAATCATGAAAACAAGGCCGATAATGTGTTGCAAAAACTTGAACCGAGAGTTTTGGGGTCATGAGAGAGCGCAGCAATGAACTTCAAATGGCTGAGTGCACATTCCTGTTACGGGTCCACGTGGCACCCCCCGCCCCCAGGGGCCTTCGCACCGTCCCCGCACAGCACCCAGGCTTCCACCAGGCTCGTCTTCCACCTCCCGTCCCTCATGCCTCCCCTCTTGCGTGCCCCCCACTCACCCCCCACGCCAGCCCTAGGACGTCCTCAAAGTTCAGATTCAGGCCCACTTGGTTCCACCTAAATCCATCCTGGGGCTCAGGCACGGGGACCTCCACGCTCCAGGATCCGCCCTCTGGACTCCAAAGAGGCAGTTGTGGGTGCACAGTATTTCTGCCCCTCCTGGATGTGCTAGGCGTTATTCATTCATCCATTTGGCTGTATTCACTGCACGTCTGCTGTGCGTCGGGCACGGTTCTAGGCACAGGTGCCGTCCCCATGGAGTGACATCCGGGAAGCAGGTCCGAGAGGCTGTGGACAGCTAGAGGGGCCCTGCCTCATCCTGGGACGGGGGACTGTTGAGAGCAGGGAAAGGCCTGTCTGACGGGACAGGCAGCCTGACCTGGGTGGGTCAAACAGAGGGACTCACGGTGAACTTCTCCGCCATGCGTTCGGGCAGCTGGAATGAAAAAGGGAACAGGAAAAGTGGTTTGTTGGAGAATCCATCCATTGCTTCTCCCTCCAGCGCCCACACCTCGGTGCTCAAGCTGTTCCTTCGAGGGACGAGCTCTCTGGGGAGAAAGGAAAGGTGGGTGTCTCCCTCCACTTTTCACTTTCCGAGTGGAGTTGGTGGCAGGACAGGCCCGACTGGATGGGGTTCTCCTCCCCAGAGGCCCTGGAGCTCAGCTGCCCCCACCCATGGGGACCCGTGGGAGGAGTTTCTCTGGGGTCCTGTCCGGAGCAGGGAAGCCTGGGAATGGCGGGAATGTTTGGTCGTGGTCATAACGAGCTGCAAGAGTTGGGTTTGGAGGCCAGGGCTGCTGCTAGTTCCCAGGGAACATTTGTGATGAATTAAAAAAAAAAAAATTTATATATATACATATACACACACACACACACATATATAGCTATTTCTGGGATGATGAGGCCAAAATATATGGTTCTGCAGGGCTTGGCACAGTTCTCCCTGGGTGGGATATGACTGAAAACATGGCGGCCTGGTCTGTCCCAGACTACATGGACCGTCCGAGCATAGGTTGAATAGATTGATGAGGTTCTTACAGTGTCCAAATCCACCAATGACTTGAAGAGCAGGCCCTTCCTTACATTTCCTCAGCAAACGTGCATCCACTCACCTGGTGCAGCAAGGCCAAACACCGATGCCGAGATTTTCGGCGAGAGAAAGAAAGGCATCTATTGCATGCACCAAGCAAGGAGGATGGGCAGCTAACACTGAAGATCCGAACTCTTCAATGGCTACAAGGGGTTTTAAAGGCAGCAGCACATTTTAGGAAAACAGAAATTATAGGCAAAATTGTTAATCAATGCATGGAGGTTATATATCGGTTTGGCCCCACAAAGCAGGATGTCTTGAAGTGGGGGCTCGCTGGTGATAGGTGGACTCAGAGAGTCTTTGATCAGCAGTTGGTTAAGGAAGCAAGGCCTGGTCTGAGGACTTGGGGCCCCTGGAAAGGAATGTTAACGTTTGGCCTGTGGGCGCGACTCCCTCCCAGCCCCACGGGAAGACATCTAGAACAAAAATGGTGGTCCGAGTTCAGTCTTCAGACCCTCTTATCTGAGGTGGGCATGACAGTGGTCAGCATGTTCCACCTGGCGGGGGTCTAGGTTTCGGAAAAACAACTCAAGAACGTACGTTAAGATGATATTTTTTAGTTTCTCTAGGGAACTAAAACACCTTGGGACTCTGGCCCGCGTGGGAGACGGTTGTCTTAAGTTGCTACCATCTTGTTCTTACCAAGCTGCTCACGTACTTTCCAAGGCTAGCCAGGGGCCGGCGATGTCCCTTGAAGGGATCCGAGAGTTTTCCTTTATTTTCACGCTTGGAGGGGACCAGCAGGCCCCTAAGAGAGGTCCCTGCTCTGTGTCACTTACAAAGCTCTGAATGATTAGCTAATAAAACAGCTGACATCTTTTCTCTCCTTATCCAGTTACTTTACAATAACAGTAATAATGGTGAACCTTTATGAGCACACTTGAAATGCTCCAGGCAGGGCACTAAGTGATTGACAGAGATTCACTCAATGAATTCTTATAACCACCCTGTAACAGAGGTGGGTATTAGTCCCATTTAATATTTCAGAAAACAAAGGCTTAGGAGGGTGAACTCAGCTGCTAAGTCAGTTTTAACTTAGAGCTCATTTTAATTTGACTCTATATTGCCTACTTCCTCTTTCCCCTCCCTCCCTCCTTTCTCTCCCCTCTTTCCCCCCCACAGGAAACAAAGCCCTGCAGAGGATCCTGGTAAATACCATATTCATTGCGCTTCCTGGTAACTCTACAATTGACCTTGTAGCTCTGATCTTCCCTGGGACTGGGCTTTCCAAACAAGCAGCTTCCCTTTGCTGTCCCCAGTCTGCTGAAGAGCCAGGACTCTGAACATGCGGGCGGTGACACGTTCGTTTGCAAGAAAGCAAAGCTGCACTTGGTGTTCAGCCTGAGCCCGTGTGGCTTCTCTGGCGACCCAGCTAGGAGCCGCCACTCCCGTCATTTCCAGAGAACATTCGCCACTAGGGAAAAGGACCATAGAACGGAACCTGATAGCGTCTGCACAAAGAGGTTCCACGTTCTTCTCTGTTTTGGGCACACCTCCGATAATTCCCTTAGGCATTAGCCATCTCTTCAAGAAATCATAAGATATATAGCATTTTAGCTAAAGTTTACAACACCAAAGCCTTTACAGAAGGTATTCTCCCTTGAGATGGCTTCAGAAACCTTTATATATATATAAAAAAAAAAAAAAAAGAGTCTACTCAAAGCGTGGACCCATCCGTGCACCCTTAAACTTTGCTAGAAAATGGGGTGTAATAAAGACATATAGCTCATCCATAAAGTGTTTAGCCTTGGTGAAAAATAGGTAAGAACAACGTATTAACTTTCAAATGAGATAACTTAGTGTTCTCAGTTACTGGTCTCCAAAGACTTGTTGAGCATTTCCTTGTTTGGCCTTGGAAGAATTTGCGCTGGGATTTCAGCCTGGCGCTTGTGAGAGGCTCAAGACGTAGAACAAAGGGAACAGCGGAGAAGCAACTAGTGAAAACGAAAGCAGAGCTCCCAGCGGCGGCAGCACAGCGTGTGTTCTTCAAAGAGGGCAGAAGTTGGGGCAGGGTCGGGAGAAGTCACTAGAAGCCCCTGAACGTGCTAATGCCAGTCAGACCCCGTGAGCTGCAGACAAACCGACAAAGTGCAGAGGCAAAATGTTTCCGTGTGACTGTCAGAGCAGCGTCCCAGCTACACAGAGATGTGTCCCTGTTGGTCATCCTGCCCTTTTCCCTGACACTCCGCAAGGTAGGAGTTGACACTCCTAACTCAGCAGGGAAAGTGAGTGACACATTTTCTACACTGAAGCCCAGACTTAGAGAGGTCACAGCTAAGAAAGCATGCACAGGCATTTCCAGTCCCGTTTGGTAAAATCCCTGGCCACGATACAGGGATGGGGGAATCCAGGGAGGAAGGGGGCCAGAGGTGCGAGGGTTTGCAGGGGTTAAAAGAGCAGGGTCTTCCGCTTACGTAGCCCGGGAGGTCGGGGCGGGAGAGCAATGGGGGCTCCTTGGGAAGAACTTGACACATACACCGACGTGCTGTGGGTAAAGAAATCTAAAAAAAAAAAAAAGGAAATGTACAAGATAACTGGGTTTATTCTCTCCTCGCCTGTGAAGGCTTCTCCTTTCAAAGTTGAAAACAGACTTTGGCAGAGGCAAGATCAGACTGATCTTGAACATTCCTGCACTTTCCAGGTGAGAATTCCTTGACCTTTGGACCCTGACAAAATCATCAGAGGTCATAAATCTGACTGCTGAGTATTATGAAATATGGGGTGGCAAAACCAAACCAAACCAAACCAAACTTCCACCCTCTTCCCCCCCCCCAAAAATGAAACCCCCCAATAGAATGAGAGGAGTGCAGAGACCACTGTTCTGATGATACCTTAACCTCTTTCTAGTTGAGAGACCCCAGGAACCTTTCCAAAAAGAGAGATGTGGATCATTAGTTGATTTTAAGGGGACCCTGCAGCTCCTAACTCTCTGTGCTAACGTATTAATAAATACAACACCCTGTCCCTGGTGCGTTGCCGCTGTTTTAGGACCCCTGCACCACATGGCTAAATTTTAGACTGAGTTTACAATGTGCCATTATGCTCTAAAACATTTTCTGCTATGTGAAACTGAACTGCAAGTCCCAGAAATGCAGACAGAAATTTCATGGCACTTTGTAAAAGTTCTTGATGGCTCCAGAAATGCACTGGAGATGTAAAAGTTCTTGATGGCTCCAGAAATGCACTGGAGACTTAAAATGTATATTGTATCTCCAGCCTCTTACGTGCATGGCGTTGGTTTAAAATGGAAAACATGGTCTTGCAGGAAATTCGGTGTTTCTCTCTCCAGACTGTAGTGGGAGGTTTATATTGTCAATTACCAGTGCTTTTACTGCCCTCTGCTGCTCTAAGGAGAGAACTGGGTTTGCAAAGCCTCGTCCTTGACGCCTGCCGGGGGGAGGCCAACGTTTCATGTATGGCCATTATTATCCGTGCTTGTTGGCATAGTCTAAGTGTAACACCGCCTGACTTGAAAAATCCCAGCAATGCAGTAGCCAATGGCCGGAAACCAAATAAGCTCTGTGTTGCCGTGAGTCCAGGTTTTCTAAAGTCTTCTGGGGTTTTATGAAATTAGTAGGCGTTCCTTCTCCAAGATCACTAATAAAAAGGGAAATAGCTGTTTATTTGGAAGTTGATTACAAGGGTTTTTTTTTTTTTTTGGTAAAATATCTGTTATTTTTTAAAACATGAACAATTAGTAGAAATGGCAACAAAAATGATCTGAGATGAGAATCCTTCTTCTTTAAAAAGTGGAGTGAAGCATAATAGAATTGCCTCGTGGGAACAGTCTATTGTTTGCATTTAAATATTTATTGCTTGGCAGGATGGAAAAGGCTGAGTGCTTTCACGGTTCCCGTTATATTCATCTAGTGTTAACTAACAACATCAGGTGCTATTTCTGTTCATTATCTAGGACTTCTGTTTAACGGTAGCAAAAATTAATAATTAACACACATGGGCCTTCCTGGAGACGCACTTTTGGTTTGTACTCATTATCCACCTGGCAAAAGCTTTGCCCAAAATCTCTTGCACTCTTGAATTATAGATTACTAACAGATTTCATTCTCTTAACAATTCTCTGTCCAGTGTCTACCATGTACCAGGCGCACACACACACACATACACACACACAGATCCATCAGCTGCATTTCTGCCCTGTGGTGCTCATGATTTATGCCGAGCAAAACATAGATAAATAGATGTTTTGCTGAGAAATTTCCAAAGGTCGTGCTACCGTGCGTGCCAATCAAGGGCCCCAGAAGTTTGACCATTTCTGATCAGGACATCTGTCACCGTCACGAGTGAATAATTCCGTCCCTTAGTACTCTTCAGTGCACACTAAATAAAACAGGAATGGGCTTGCATCCTTCTCTTTTGTTTTTTTTTACTATACCTTTTAATAACTTGATACCTCCCTTGGATAAGGTGCATGCATTTACCCTAGTCAACCCACTAAATAAATGCTATTTAACCGCACATTCAAAAAGAAATCTGAGCCTCCAAGCAAAATCTGATCCCCTTCTGTTTCCCACTGGGGAAAATATGAATAAAGCACTTATATATACATGTGTATTAAATATACATATATATTTTTTTCTTTTCCTCCACCCCCTCCAAACATGCAGAAGCTGATTTGTCTAAACTCGCTCTTAAGGGAGCTTAGCAACCGGTGTCTCCAGGTGCCGACTCCAGTATTTCTGCACTTCGAGCTTTCCCCTCCTAGGGCTGGTGTTGGGTGTGAAGAGACAGCGGGTGAAAATGCCCATTAGAGTGGACCCCCCAGCGAGCTCCATTGCAGGGCGTCCCCGTCAATACCCTCCACGCCGTGGTCCTTGTGGTCTATGCAATCACCATGACGACCGGCCTTTCTCTTGAGGGTCTTGGCCACGTGGAAGAGTTGACTGTTTTCCCTGAATGCCTTGTTTCCAGACAACGGTGAGTCCTTGGTTACAGAACGTGAGGCCAGGAGCTCTGATGGGGGGGCTGCCCTGGAGAAGCTGAGGGTTTGGCCCCAAAGGCACCAGGGAGCCACCTCAACTCGTGTCCCTGCTCCTGTGGTCCTCGCGGCCACAGACAGGCAGCCGGTTACTCTGTACATAACGAAAACAGGCTTGTGGCTGTTGCTGTGTCCATTTCACTCCGCCTTTTGGGGCAATATTGGGAAAATAAAGCCGTCGTTTTTTCATCCTGCGCCTTGTAATCTTGTGCCTAGACTTGGCACACAATCATGTTTTTGGTTCAAGGGTTAACGCTTCCGTCAGACCGTTCCGGGGTTTGGAAGCACAGCCTGCGTCCCACAGACGGTGGACGGTTCTCAGACCGGACACTGGGGGGCAGCCTGGGCCCAGGAGTGGGGGTTTCACCGCCCGATCCGCAGCCTGCGGAGCAAAAGTGCAGCGCGGGTGTCACAGGGCTCACGGTGATCCAGGGCACGAGGCCATAAAAAATGAGAAAACGCTCCCAGGGCGTCATCTCCCATGGAGGGCTGGAGGAATAAATGTCTAATTTTAAATGTGCTGACATCGTTTTTCTTATGTAACGTAATGGCTTGAGGCCGCCACGATGTAAACCATTTCCATGGGGAGAGATTTAGCCCATGAACCCAAGTGCTATTAAAAAAATGTCCAGGAAAGTATAGACACAAAAAATATAAACTGAAATATGTCCCCCAAGTAAGCCTGGTCGGATGCCTTTCGGAACCTGCCTTGTGGACACGTGCATGGTGTCTCCTTGCCAGCCTTCCTCCCATCACCCGGGTGTCCGAAACGGTCGCCAGACGGGTGTGTCTGGCATTAATCTCTCGCTTCCTTATTCCAGCCCGAGCTGTATTTGCTCATTAGCTATTTTCCAGAATAGTCCGTCCCTTACGAAAGAAACTGGTGACATTAGTTGCTTCCCAAATCAATGGCTGGCTGGGTGGCAGGATGTAAGGGACAGAAACTTTACATCACGTCCCATGTTGTTTCTTTAAATTGCTGTGCCCTGTAAGTAAATATCTTAGCTCTTAAGAATAATGTTTAAGTTAAACATGAAGTGTTGTCTGTTAAAAAATAAACAAAACATCCCCTTCAGTTATTCTTCTGCTCCAAGCCCTGCACACGTGGCCTTCAGAGCAAGATGGGACATCTCCTGCCACTCAGAGCCCGGCGCGTGGCCACACCCACCCAGGTCCCCACTGTCCCAGCCACAGCCCAGCCTGGGCCGTCACCGTGGGCTCTGGCGTCCCAGCCTGTGTGTAACCTGCGGTGTCCTTTCCGTCCCAAACGACGTCCTCCCTCCCTTCCAGCTTCGCTCCCGGTGACACCAGGGCCCGAGCGCCGTCCCAGGTCCCGGCGTGTAGAACTCTCCCTTCCCTTCCGGGAGGAGCCTCAGTACTGAGGACTCTCTCCAGGTCAATCCGATTTCGCAGTTATCTGCATACCTGGCTGCTCTCGATGTATTTTTTGCTCCTTTTAAGTCCATGCATTTCACAGGATGGAGACTTGGTAAATGGCTTCTGAGTGTCCCAGCACTGAGAAATCCAGAATTAGAGCTGTTTGTGAGGCCCGGTGGCATCTGAATGTCGTCACTGGAGTTTGTCGCCGACATTGAGAAGCGCAGGGGCTGATGCTCTCCCTATAGGACAGCGCTGGTCTGAGAGGGGTCCCAGACCCCCTGCCGCAGGGCCCCCCGCGGAGCTTGCTGCCACGCGGGGTCCTGGGCTCTAGCCCAGACCTCCTGGTTCAGAATCTCTCTTTCATTTTTTTGAATTCTACCAATTTTATTTTTTTCTCTTAAGCTCTATTAATGATAAAATTGCATCATATTTCTTTTTTTTTTATTATTCAGGATATTACGGGGGCACAAACATTTTGGTTACATGTCACACGTTTGCACCACCCAAGCCAGGGCTGCAAACGTGTCCCTCCCCCACACGGTGCACTCCGCACCCATTAGTTGTGGGTTTACCCCTCCCCAGCCCCCACCAGCACCCAGTGAGTGTCGCTACCATGTGACCACCTCAGTGTCGATCAGTTAGTGCCAATGTGGCAGCGAGTACACCTGGTACTTGTTTTTTCCAGCCTTGCGATACCTCACTTTGGAGGATGGGCTCAAGCTCTATGCAGGATGATACAAGAAGTGCTAGATCACCGTTGTTTTTTGCAGTCGAGTAGCATATCCGGAATCTCTGGGGAGGGATTTGGCAATCTGGAAAGTCAATAAGCATCTCACGTGCGCCTTCTGTACCCTCAAGTTTGGGAGCGGGGTTTGGGGGAAACAAGCTTGGGAGCGGGGTTTGGGGGGAAGGTGTTGGAGCAGAGAACCCCTGGGGCTTCCTGCTGGAACCTGCTCGGCTGCTGGCTGTGCCTGAGCTCCACCACTCTGGTCCCCGCGCCCGGCTGTGCCTGTGCCCCTGGCCCCTGTCTTGCCCTCCATCCCTCCTTCCGGGAGACGGACAGCTGAGCCGTCCAGCTCCGCCTGCCTGCGGGGCTGCTGCTGGCACCTCTTGGGGAGAGGGGTGCCCCGACTGCAACGATAGTCTCGCCTTTTCCACTCTTCTCCCCTGTAACCGCTGTGGGCGAGCGATTATCCTCCGTGCTGTGGACATGAGGGTCCGGTGGCAGGAAAGTGTGAGGCTTGTCTAAGCTGCTGACGTATTAATAGAGTGAATGTCAAAGCCCTGTCATCCAACTGGGCATTCCCCGTGACCACTCTGTCAATCAGTAAGCCAATCAATTAATCAGCGCGTATTTCCTGAGTGCCGATTAGGCGCCCAGAAGCGTCCCGTCGAGCATCTGCTGGCTGGGCCGGGCCCTGTGCAGAGCTTGGTTCAGTGTCCTTGTGTCATCCCTGATCCAGGATCTAATTCTGTCCCCTGTCGTCCACGGTTGGCTGGCTCTGTGGTCACACTAGGCGACTGAGCTATATTTTACACGAACACCAGCATTCAGTACATCATTCTGCAGCCCCTGGTGAGGTTCAGAGGGGCAGGGGGCAGGCCAGCTACTCAGCCCTCCACCGTGAACAATCTTGGCAATCTTAGCTGGATTTATGCTTCTGACTCTGTTGGTCTTCCTTGGACTTCCATTGATTTAAAATCAGAAATTCTGCAGACAAATATGTGGCTTTATGAAAGAAACCACCTTCCTCTCACCTGCCAATCTATGTACACATAAAAGCCCTTAACCTCAGCATAAATGACCTTTGCTCTTGCAATTTGAAGTCATTTTATAGGTTGCAATTATTATTTAAACCCCCATCCCATGACGCCCGACCCTTTCTAAAACTCGTCAGCCCATAGAAAACCCTTGTGCCATGGGCTACGTTTTCTAAAACACTCACAGTGGAAGCTGTAAATCATGAATGTACAATTCAGGAATCCAGTTAAGGCTTTTGCTTTTTTCTGCCAACTGACTCTTTTGCGAGCTAAAGATAATAAAATAAGTGCAACATGATTAAAAATGTCAACTCGAACTGGCATTTCTGTGCCAAGCACGTTCTGCAGGTTCTGCCCATTCTGCTGGTCACCGGGAGTCCTCCAATCCGGAATCCAAGCATGGCAGAGCAGCCGTAGGGGTCGGCATCTCAACACAGCCGCCATGGATAGGATCTGAAAATACCTGGCCTTCTTGTTTGCTCAGGCTTAAAAGTAGCCCCCAGACTTGACCCTCAGCTCAGCTGGCTTTGGTGATGCCAGAGGCATGTGGGGGAAATGTCACCGGCCCACGTCGAGTCTGAGAGACGGTGACAGGCGCACGTGGCTATCCTCACTGCCTTCCAGTCCGGGACCCAGTCTGTGGTTTGGATTTCTGGGCTGTGTTTAGAACCAGTGCAAACCGCTGCGGGGGGGCAAGGAATCTGGTCCTTTACTGGGAGGGCCTGGGGCTAGTGGCTCTGCCTCCCTGTTGTTCCATGCTCTATTTCAGGCTGAATGATGCAAACGCTCTTCTTTTTTCTGTGTCATTTCATCATTAAGTAAAGGCACTGGCTGGATCAGAGGGACCAGGAAACAGAATGTGATTCAGCACGGAATCGATACTGCCCCTAACGCTGCCAACACCTCCCCAGCCACATCTCTGCGCCGGCCAGAAAGTTCCAGCGCGTTGCTGGTGTCCACTCACGTGTATTGCAAAGTTGTTACTCGTCTCGCTCAATAAAGCCAACACGGTTTTGCTGAATCATGACAGGTCAAAGTCATCTTCAGCTATTTCATTATCCTTACCCACTCTTCTAGGTAAAATGGCAAATAAAAAAAAAAAAATCCTCGATGAGTTATTTTTGGATATCTAAATGCACACGGGAAAAAGTTAACCAGCTGCATCAAGTTTACAGAACAAATTAGTAAAAGTAAAAGACAAAAGAACAGAGGCCTGATAACTTTCCTCTAGGACAACAACAAACTTGACTCTCTCGCCTAACATAGGCGGTCCCAGCAAATAACACCAGCAGAAGCAGATAACACACCTTCATGCTTCAGAATTTCCCTCTGATGCAAAGATAATGTTGCATTTGTTATTTTTAATTTCACTTTCTTCGTTTCTTAAAATGCCTAATGTGGACCAGAATGACTGCTTCCGGATGGTTTTCTTCACCTAGTACTCATGCACCCAAAACTAGAATAAGAATTCTATTGCTATTTAAGCATGTTAGCAATGCTATTGCTACTATGTTCCATTTTTATGGATGTTTATAAAAACATCCATTTTTATGATCACCGACTCTATGTCTAAGTCTTTCACACGCCTTTCCTGTCATCTTCATAACCTATAACGTGCGTATTATCATCGTAACCCTGCAGAAAAGGAAAGAGACTCGGAAAAGTTATCTAGCATGTGAAGTACTTAGTTCAGTGTCGGACATGTAACAATTTCTCAATAAATACTAGCTCAAATTATCATTGTTTTCTCCGGTCACACAGCTACTAACTGGGAGGATTTGAGTTCAAACTCAAACAAAATACTTTTGCCAACATACACATACCGCCTCAATGTTCACACTCAATTTCATGAGCAGAAAAGTTATTTCCATCCTTTTTATTTGAACAGCTAGAGCAAATACTGCATAAACTACATTTATTTGCCAATATCTCTAATACTAATTTACGTGACCGTTCTGTGTATTTTCTTGTTTTATTTGCTCTGTTTTGGCTTTGTTTTTAAGTTTTCGTATTGTTCATTATTGCGTTTTTAAGAAAACCTTTAGTTTAAGAGTTTAGCTGTTGTTGTTGTTGTTGTTGTTTGTTTCCTGTTGCTGGAAAGGCAGATCAATGTGAAAGGAGACAGTTCTGCTCCAGGGAGGCAGGACACGTCCCCCAAAGCAGAGGTCCCGAGCACAACCTTCCACAGCAGGTCGAGTGAAGCCCGGTTCTAAAAATAGGCCTTGCTCTCAGCCACAGGGCAGGACCTGCCCCCGCTTCATTTCCAGCTGAGGTTTGGAAAGTGCATCCACGTTGCCTTTAGCAGAGCTGCAAGGAGAGTCTCTCTACCCCTGAGTTATTCTGCAGAAAATTAAAATGTGGGCTTTTATTTGCAAATTAGTAAACGGCCATAGCTTTCATTTGGGAGAAGGGAGGAATTGAGTTTACAGGATGATGAAGAGTGTCAGGTCCAGACGTCCTGGGCGCCCTTTGTCCTGTTAGAGCAGCTGTTGGGGCACCCGGAGCCCCGAGATCGGTTCCGCCCAAGCCCCCTCTGGCGTCTCCGCAGAGGCAGGAGCTGAGGAGCCCCGAGAAGCAACGTGCCCCTGTCCCACCCCCACTGCAGTCCTAGGGGTCTCCACGGCTCGGCTCCATCGGAGGCTAGACTTGCATGAAAGCTTCTCTGGGGGAGCACTCAGCTGGTATTTATGGTGGGCAGCAGCAGGTCTTGCCGTTCCCTTCCGTGATTAAAAAAGAAAAAAAATGAGGACGGTGGTCCTACACAACAACAGTCACTGAATCAGGCCAGAACCAGGCTTTGGGAGCTGGATTGAAAATCATGGAACCAGTGATTTTGTGTTTAAGCAGCAGGGAGCTGAGCTGGAAGGCGTCGACCGCCCAGCCTGCTGCTGGTGCCGGAAGCCCCTGAATGTGCTGGAAAGTGTCAGGCTCTGGGTCATAATTATGCTTGTGGGGACCCTGTGCCCACAGCCTGAGAGGAGACCGTCAGCTTCCGGGGGAGGGAACAGCACGTGCAGAGATTTCTGCAGCGCAACTGGGAACAGCAAGGGCTTTGGGAGGCTTGAGACTGAGCGAGAGTCACAGCCTCAAACTGTGACTCCAATTGGCATATGATTCCACACGTGTTTGCAGCGATCTCTGATTGTTCCGTGTGTGATCCTATGTCCCCCGCGAGCCTGAGCGCGTCTGAAGACAGAGAACATGCTATTTTTGATTTCCCAAAAGAATCTGCCAGTCACGGGCTCACCTTGTTGACTGACCGACAGTCACTGCTAGCGGTGACTTCAGCTGCAAATAAAAGAATAGTTTCAGCTGCAAGTAATAGAGGAATGTGTCCTGTGGTCACAGTTGCATGGCGATTCATTGATTCACTGTGATAGAGATATCCTGTGACGCAGACATAAGCCAAACGTTCCCATTGATCCCATTGAACATGGATTTGCAGAATTAATTAAAAAAGGAAAGAGGGAAGGCAAGAAACCAAATGTATATTTGTGTGTGTGTGTGTGTGTGTGTGTGTGTGTTCTCTTTAAAAGGAAAAAGTCATTTACATGGTGGAAATGAAGTAGTAAACATGATAGAGCATGTAGGATTAGCCCTTGCAGAGAAACGTAATTTTGGTGGATTGAAATGGACATGGCAAGCTTTTCCTTTGGACAAACTTATCTCATTCTGCGAGGCCTCCTGGATTTAGTTTGGTTTAAAAAGTCAAAGGAAAAACATATTCCACTGGAGCAACTTCTCAAGTACAGCTTGTTACCATGTCTGTGCTAATTTCTGACGTCGTCTAACATCTCACCGCTCAAGTCTTGGATCCATGTCTGCTGAGTGCTTGTCCGTAGGCCAGAAACTTCTTCCCTCCTCCTCCACTTCACTCCTCAAGCACAATCCTCCTAGCCTGCAAGTGCCTGAGCCTGTAGACTCCCACGACACAGGTTTATCTCCTTCATAAGCTATAGCTTAGGAAGGTGTTTCTAGATGTTTGAGAACCTATTTTACTGATTTCAGGGTCTTTTCTCCCTCTCCACATTTTTTCTCTCAAGTTTATTTTTTTAAGTTGAAATATTGTTTTGACTCCGGGCACGGTGGCTCACGCCTGTGATCCTAGCACTCTGGGAGGCCGAGGCGGGAGGATCGTTTGAGCTCAGGAGTTCAAGACCAGCCTGAGCAAGAGTGAGACCCCGTCTCTACTAAAAATAGAAAGAAATTAGCTGGACAACTAAAAATATGTAGAAAAAAATTGGCCAGGCATGGTGGCGCATGCCTGTAGTCCCAGCTACTCGGGAGGCTGAGGCAGGAGGATCGCTTGAGCCCAGGAGTCTGAGGTTGCTGTGAGCGAGGCTGATGCCACGGCACTCTAGCCCGGGCGACAAAGGGAGACTCTGTCTCAAAAAAAAAAAAAAGAAAAGAAATATTTTTCTGAATTTTTGAAACTTTAAAGGCGTCCCAAATGAATGTTCACTCATACTGGGACGGGTAGAAAATGTGTTCCATTAACAAGTTGAATCCTGGGCTTAGAATGACAGAAGCGCGGAGCGGTTTAGCACCTCAGCTCGTCCATCAAGCCAGCTGAAAGGGACAGGGCTAATCCTGCCCGGCCGGTCCCCAGCCCCGTGCACCGTCCCAGAGCTGATTCACGTTTCCTTTTATTCTTGTCGAACATTTGGTCCCTTTAGGAGGCCTGTGAGTCAGTCACTGCCACCCTATCGGGCCACCTTCTGGCAATTACTTTTATTCCTACAAGGAATCTGGTTTCTTTTCCAAAGTGTGGCCTCCGCCTCCTGCTGGCCGTGCCTGGACTGACCAGGGGGTGAGACCGGTGACCAGAAATATACCCGTTTTAGCAGAAAACACTGACTCAGCGGCAGCTGGAGCACCGCAGACTCTACAAACACACGTGTCACTCGTGTGCTGTGCCCCTGGGCGGGCCAGGTGTGCGGCCACGCGAATGCCTCGTGCAGGGCGGTTTCCGGGCAGGTGTCCCGGCAGACGCCGAGACGAGGAGCATCCGATGGGCTCGGCATTCAGAGCCCCACATATGGTGTTAGTTTAGCCCCGATTAGAAAGAGGAGCCTAATATACCTACCGCCCGAATGTCACGTAGGGCCAGGGGTGGGGTGACAACCGGATTAGATGGATCAATAGGAGCAACATACGTGCTCCAACATACGTGCTGGAGTCTGAGTGCTGACTGGTTGCTGACAGATTAAAAAAAAAAAAAGCCTTTAAGAAAAGGCTCTATACTCAGCATCTCATCATCTAGGAAAAAGCGAAGTTTTGGATAATTATCACCCCAATTACAACGTAAACTTAGATCACATGACCCCACGGGCTTGGCAGAAAGTGGAACGTCATTAATGTGAGCGTCTTGGAAATACACAGTCAAAAATTATAAAGAAAGATGTCTTTTGTGTATGGTTTTTGGTTGTTAAATTTTTAAACTTTTGACTTTTGTTTTCTCATCCAAATGCCTGCCCATGCAAGAATGAGATTATCTGAAATAAGAGATGTGATCTCCCTAGACCCTATGATTAGATTTTCTTGAATTTTAAGCAAATCACCATAGATCCTTGTCTGAGGAATAATTTTTATTTACTGTTTTTTTTTTTTTTTTTTTTGAGACTGAGTCTCACTCTGTTGCCCAGGCTAGAGTGAGTGCCGTGGCGTTAGCCTAGCTCACAGCAACCTCAAACTCCTGAGCTCAAGCGATCCTCCTGTCTCAGCCTCCCGAGTAGCTGGGACTACAGGCATGCACCACCATGCCCGGCTAATTTTTTTTCTATATATATTTTTAGCTGTCCATATAATTTCTTTCTATTTTTAGTAGAGATGGGGTCTCGCTCTTGCTCAGGCTGGTCTCGAACTCCTGAGCTCAAACGATCCGCCCACCTCGGCCTCCCAGAGTGCTAGGATTACAGGCGTGAGCCACCGCGCCCGGCCTATTTACTGTTTTTTAATTGCAAACGAATGCAAAGACGTACAAAGAAATGTGCTCTCAGGATGTATTCGACCTGTTCTTTTAGATTCCTTGAAGAGCAAGATACGTGTGTTTTACGTCCAGCGCAATTCTGCAAAGTATCTAAGTGCCATGAACGCACAACAGTGCTGTTTCGTGATCTAAACACCCATCATTATTTGATTTACTGACTGAGGATGATCCCAGATGATGGCCGTCATCTTCCAAAATCCAACTCAGACGTCACTTCCTGCAGGGAGGCTTCCCCGCGTGGTTCATCTCTCTCCCCTTTTGCAAGACTTGTGTTCCTCGTACGTACGTTCATTACTGCCTTTACCACATGTACAGCTTGTTTTTCTATCCGCCGCCCCCATTAGCCTCAGTATTTAGAGGACATGATGGTATTTTATTCATTTCTGTGTTGACACTCAAAAAACAGTGATGGAATAAACAATCCCTGCTCTCAAAGAGAGAGATACATTTTTATACCATAACAATGAAGCACAAAGCAGAAGATATTCTGAGAGAGAGAGAGAGAGAGAGAGAGAATCAATGAATGTCTGTTTCCAGGCAGAGACGAAGTCAATCCATTCTGACTGCAGTTTGAAAGAAGATGCAATGCGGGAGGGAGGTTGACTGACTGGCTGACAGAAGGTCTCCCAGGGTGGCCCTGTCTGTGTGACTAGCACGGTCCGGGGCTGACCCGCACAGATGCAGATTCTAAACCGGTCTCGCCATTGTTGGAGCGGCACCTGCGGGTGTCGTGCGCGTGCTGCCTAACGCAGAGAGGGCCGAGGTCACGCTGGAATTCTGAGTTCTTGCTTCAGAGAGGCCACCTGGGTGTGAACCACGGAACTACTTGTCCTTCGTCTTCCTGGGTCAGAGGGTCACAGAAGGTCATGCCCTTTCAGCCTCTCTTTGCTTTTAATGCCAACACCCTACAGGTGAGAACCCCTGTCCCTTCGTTATGTGCAAGCTGAGAACAATTTCTTGGTAGACGCCATATCACATAGGAAGTTGCAGAAGACACAGGCACACACACACACACACACACACACACGCACACACCGTGCAAGCCGGGGATCACCGCCCGGATTAAGCGGGCGCTGTGAAGTCGCTCGCATTACACAAGCTTCCCTTCTGGGCGGTGCGCTGAGCTGCTGAAATGCTGAAACATTTGTGCTGCCACCGCTGAAATGTTGAAACATTTGTGCTGCCACCTTCATACCGTGGCCCTATTTTGGAGCCCGTGACCTCATCGCCATCGGAGCCGGCGCGGCCGGAATCCAGGAGAAAGGGGAAGGGAGGTGGAGAGGAGAGACAGCAAAGATCAGCCAGCGGGAAGAATTGAAACATTCAATTCTACTTCTTAGAATTCAGTTGTATCATTTGCAGAGAGGGGCCACCTCTTCCTGCTGGTTCTTTCTTTCCGTTTTTTATGCTCTCTCTCTTAACTTCTGCTGGGACGTAAGTCGAGAAAATGTCTAAGCCCCCCGAAAGCATTCACTGGGGCGCAAGTCTGCCGGGTCTGGGGTTTCAGATGCGAGTAGTGGGGTGAAAATATACTGGAACACTCCACCGTAGGGTTTTTTATTTCATACAGCTGTTCTTTCCAGCCTCACCTTTTCCTCTCAAGATGTAAAAAAATCTCTCCCATTTCACACCTACCATTCGTTTTCTCCTCGGCTTTGTGCCCTGGTGTGATCAAAGGTGTGCACTGTCCTAGCTCTAGGGTTCTTGCGTGTACAGTTGAAAGAAGAATGGATCACTTGGCAGAAAAAAAAAAAAAGGAAGAGAAACAGAAAAACTTCCTTGGAGGAAAGTCACTTAGTCATTCCATAAAGATCTGCCATTTATCACACACACACACACACACACACGCACACACACGTACACACATGTGCATGCACGCACACACACACACACAGACATGCAATTGGTTGGCCCGTATACATTTTCTTGAATGATTCTGTAGAAAGTAATTCTATGTTATATCGCAGACCTCAGAATCACCCGGGGCAGCTCGTTAAAAATGCAGACGCCCAGGCTCAGCTTCTGAGAATCGGTTTCCAAGGAAGATAAGGGAATAAAACTGGGCTTTGCATGTTGAAAGTCCTCTCCAGGAAGGTCTAATTGCCACCAAACCGTGTCCCAGAAGGGCTTTCGTACAGCACAGGCTCCGACTCTCTAGTGTGTGTGAACAACCTGAGGCTCTTGCGAAAACGCAGGTGTGGATTCGGCCAGCTGCGTAGGGGCTGAGGTCTGCACTCTGACCAGCCTGCAGGGGTTCCAGCGTCCGGGTCTGGGAACCTCACTTTGAGCAGCGAGGTTGGGGCTCTTTTCCTTCACCATCCTGTAGGGCTACACCCGTCAGCTCAGCTGCGTGGCCGTTGTTTTGAGCACGCTGCTAGATACTGGGTTCACGGGAGGCAGCCTTGTGCTGTGAAACGACAGTTCGCCCACCAAGCATGGCTGAGCCGTTCACCATGTGCTCGGCTCTCTGCCTTTGCCTCTCCAGCTTCCCCTGCCCTCCTCATGAGGCTGACATTTATCCTTCTTTTAGGAGACATCGTCGCCTTCTGGAACTCTTGCCCTGTGCTCTTATTGCATGCTGTGTTTATTGTGCTTCAATCATAGATGTTACCGTATTGGGTGTAATTGCCTACATTCTTATCAATCTTAGAATATAAGACTCTTGAGCGCATGGTTCATCGTTGTGTTTTAGAGCCCAAGACACTGTGTGTCACATAGAAGACAGTTCACATGTAGTGTAATTACTTAACTGATTAATCGAATGAGGTAAGGTAAGCAAACCCTCGCGCCAGGACTCCATGTCCTTACGCAAACGCACTCGGCCCTGGGGCTGAGTGAGGAAAGAGGACAGCTGAGGGCTCCTGCCTGCCTCTGCGAGGCTCTTCTTGGCTGGCTGTGGCCCAGGATCTTTTGGCAAGACGATGACATTCATGCAGGCTCTGCTCAGTCAGAAATAAATAGGAGAAGCATTAGTCAGTCATGGCAGGGAGAATGACTGGTTCCAAAACGCATCAACAGAACACTTGCGTGGACGCCGAAGGCACTCGGCGTGACCCTGGGCTCCCTCTGTGAGGCGCAGGGTTTGGAAATGGCTCCCACAGCCCGGCTCCGCTCACACGGACCGGCCTGAGCAGCAGAGCACACAGTAGGTGCAGCAGCACACAGTAGGTGCAGAGCACACAGTAGGTGCAGCAGCACACAGGAGGTGCAGCAGCACACAGGAGGTACAGAGCACACAGGAGGTGCAGAGCACACAGTAGGTTCAGCAGCACACAGGAGGTGCAGGAGCACACAGGAGGTGCAGCAGCACACAGTAGGTACAGAGCACACAGTAGGTGCAGCAGCACACAGGAGGTGCGGAGCACACAGGAGGTGCGGAGCACACAGGAGGTGCAGCAGCACACAGGAGGTACAGAGCACACAGTAGGTGCAGCAGCACACAGCAGGTGCAGCAGCACACAGGAGGTGCAGAGCACACAGTAGGTGCAGCAGCACACAGTAGGTGCAGAGCACACAGGAGGTACAGAGCACACAGTAGGTGCAGAGCACACAGGAGGTGCAGCAGCACACAGTAGGTGCAGAGCACACAGTAGGTGCAGCAGCACCTGCGCTCGAGCCAGCACCAGCACCTCGCTCTGTTTCTCTGCATGTGTTTATCTTCGTCAGCTGCAACCACGCCTGCACATAGCGAACATTTTCAAGTTTTACAATTTGCCTTGTGACTCGACCTCTCCAAGAGCCAGAGAGACGATGGCGAAACAGAGTGATTGGCAGGAGCAGCTGCGGCGTTGCTTATTGAGTCACGCTGGGACCGCTGCCCTCGCTGGGGAAAGCTTGGTCGTCTCCAGCATCCAGTGTTCAATAGGAGCAATTCCTTTCCATGGATCCACTGGGAATTCCCTACTTATTATGGTCTTGCATAATAATCTCATACCCAAAAGAGGCCATGAAGAAAAAATAAACAGAAAATAGTAAGTCTAGCAGTGCCCGTCAGCCCAGGTACTGAAGAAAGGTGAGACGGACTTTTGGGTAAACTTCAGCTTTCTCATACTGTCATCTCTTTAGCACATGTTTGTGGTGGTTGGTCTAAGACATCCTCCAGGACACGGGAGATACAAAGTTCTTTGTGTTGCAACCTCAGCTCTCAAGGTATTTTAAGTAGCCAGTAGTTTGGAAACCGAATGGGAGCTATTTGCAAAGCAACGTTGGCGCTGACACGCCTGCCCAGGGAAGGCTTCCTTGTCCCTTTTGTTGTTCTCTCCCAAAGGACTTGAAGCCCCAGAGACCATCTGCCTCTGCATCTGCCCCAACCCCCCGTCACCAGGGTGGTCTTTAGTCTGAGTTCGCTGTTGGTTTTCCGTCCCTCCCAGCACACGGTCCATAAAAGGCACCTTCTCCTGGTCCCCGTCAGCTCGCTGCCCACGTCACACCTGGCTCCTGCTTGCTCTTCACGTTGCCCTCCACGCAGCTTCCTCCTCCCCAACTCAGAGACCCAAGAGGCCAGGGACGTCCGTCACGTAGAAGGCCTGTCCCTGTAGAGCAGTTATTCTCAAAGTGTGGTCTGCAAACTTCTGGTGGTTTCCCGGATACTTTCAGAACCAAATGATTTTCATAATGATACCAAGACGGTGTGCGTCTTTTTCGCAGTGTTGACGTTTGCTCTGATGGTGCAGATGAGACCACTTGCACCTGAATGTTCAAAGCAGTGACATCACACTGTGCCGGGAACCGCTGTGTTCCTCACTGTCATGCACTCGGCTTAGAAAATACAATGCCAGTCTCACCTAAGGGTGTCCTCAGTGAAGCAGTAAACGTTTGACTTTTATTAAATCTCGAGTGCCCATCGGTTTAATATTCTGGGTGACAAAATAAAAAGTATACATAAAGCGCTTTGGCCGAATACTGAAATGCAACATTTTTCTTGAGGAAGCATTTGTACAAAATTGTTTGAATTGCAAGCTGAACCAGCCACTTTTTTTTTTTTTTTTTATGGAACATCATTTTTAGGTTAATGACTGACAAACACAATCTGGTTATTCAGACTTGGATATTCAATAGACGTTTTCTAGAAAATAAGCAAAGTAAGCCTTTCACTTCAAGGAAAACAAGCAACAGTATTTGAGCTTTCAAGGGAAAATTATAATTTTGAGAAACTCTCATCGGCCACTGTGAATTTGACTCTCTAATGAGATCATTGGTGATATTAATAAGTGTGATTTTTCACTATTATATAACAAAATGTGTCAACATTTGGGAGAGCTGCACAATTCAGTGAATCAATATTTTCCAAATAACGGATGCATGATATAACAAAATCACACATGCATAAAAGATGCATTTAAAATGTAAAATGGACCAATAGATTTTAATGTAACACAGTATGAGAAGTTCATTGCTGTGGTTTCTGATTCTATGAATTTAACGTAGTATCAAAGAAGGATCTCCTGAATTATCCTATGAGGCTATTGAAGTCCTCCTCCTTTTCTAGCTATATATCTGTGTGAGCCTCAATTTGCTTCAGATACTTGAATCAATACAACGTATCACAACAGATTGAATTCAGAAGCCCAGGTGAGAATGTAGCCGTCTTCCGTTAAGCTCAGACATTAAAGAGATTTAAAGAAATGGTAAGCAATGCCACTCTTCTCATTAAATTTTCTCTATTTTTGAAAATGTGGTTATTTTTCTTAAAACCATATTATTTATGTTCATATGCAGTGGGTTTATTGTTACTTTAAATTTAATTAATGGACGAAAATGTAAAATCTCTCATTTTTGAGTCCTAATATAGTACATACCAATAGAGAGAACCTATAAAACCAAATAGTTTTGAACTCCTCTATTGTTTTTAAGAGTATAAATGCTTCCTAATACCAAAACATTTCAGAATTTCTGCTCTTGTCATTTGGAGAACATTTTTCATTTTATGTATATCTTCTTTACCTATGGTTTTATTTATGAGCAGATTGGAAGAATAAACTGCTTCATCTAGTGTAGCCAAATTCAGGAAAACCGCAGATGTCTAGAGCCATGGGAAAAGGGGGCATTCCAGACAGATACATCTTTGGGGTACACGAGACATATTCAGTGTCCAAAACAAAACAATTTTGGTAAAAATACCGATACAAGCATAGTATCTGGGACCTTCAGTTATGAATTCTGACCCAGTTCCCTTACTTTACTCATGTGGCCATGCCTCAGATCCTATTATAGCTTTGGATATAAAGACTTCTATTTTAGCTGTTTTGGGTGTACTCTTTTTTTTTTTTTTTGAGACAGAGTCTCACTCTGTTGCCCGGGCTAGAGTGCCGTGGCATCACAGCAACCTCCAACTCCTGGGCTCAAGCGATCCTCCTGCCTCAGCCTCCTGAGTAGCTGGGACTACAGGCATGCGCCACCACACCTGGCTAATTTTTTCTATATATATTTTTAGCTGTCCAGCTAATTTCTTTCTGTTTTTAGCAGAGACGGGGTCTTGCTCTTGCTCAGGCTGGTCTCGAACTCCTGAGCTCGAGCCATCCTCCTGCCTCGGCCTCCCAGAGTGCTGGGACCACAGGCGTGAGCCACCATGCCCGGCTCATTTTTTCTATATATTTTTAGCTGTCCAGATGATTTCTTTCTATTTTTAGCAGAGACGGGGGTCTCGCTCTTGCTCAGGCTGGTCTCGAACTCCTGACCTCGAGTGATCCACCTGCCTCGGCCTCCCAGAGTGCTAGGATGACAGGCGTGAGCCACCTCGCCCGGCCTTGAGTGTACTCTTTCAAAAAGGTATCACATGTTTTTCTCCATCTAATTGGTCCGCTAAAAATGATTTAAATATCTTAAATGACTTGGTGTCATTATTATCAATGCCCATTATTGTACTCGCAGAGGCGGTCAGTCCTCCTGAGCCCCTGAGAGCTTTTGACGCCTTCATGAAGTGGCCCCGTATTCTGAGTCTTTTTGTGGTTGTCAAGATTTTTTGTAGTTGTTAAGATTTTCATGTGTTTTTAAATTTTGGTTTTTATCCTCTGACTTTGGTGTTAGTATTAACTTCCCCATCTTCTTTTACACAGGATGAATGTTTGTATCCCCATTTCTAACTTTCTGTAAACCAAATAACAAAGGTTACTAGAATTGTATGAAGTTGATCAAATAGTCTGAGAAAAGCACCCAGACGCTTCCAGTAATGTATAGAAGTTTTAGAAAACTTGATTTTTTACTGTATTTTTTTTTTTTTTTTTTTTTTTTGAGACAGAGTCCCGCTCTGTTGCCCGGGCTAGAGTGCCATGGCGTCAGCCTAGCTCACAGCAACCTCAAACTCCTGGGCTCAAGCGATCCTCCTGCCTCAGCCTCCCAAGTAGCTGGGACTACAGGCATGCGCCACCGTGCCTGGCTCATTTTTTCTATATATATTTTTAGTTGTTTGGCTAATTTTTTTTTATTTTTAGTAGAAACAGGGTCTCGCCCTTGCTCAGGCTGGTCTTGAACTCCCAACCTTGAGTGATCCTCCTGCCTCTGCCTCCCAGAGTGCTAGGATTACAGGTGTGAGCTACCACGCCCGGCCTTTTACTGTATTTTGACCACTCAAAAGACAGTTGAGAGCTTACTTAATAGGTTCTTTTGGTAACTAAATTCTCACTAGTCTAAGAATCACTTAGATAAAAGTAGTGTGTCCAGTTAATCAATATAAACAGAGATTGGGGAAACTCAAATAGTGAGTTCTAGTTCTGCTCTTTTTCTTAGTAATCCTGATTGAAGGCTACTTATTTATCTCGTCTTTTAGATTTCACACGTGCTTTTTAATGAGTTCTTTAGAAAGCATTTTTTCATATTCTGTGTAAATGTTGATGAAAACATTCTGCCCATAGTTCAAAAGTTTCTGCGCAATCTTTCATAATTTCATCCCACAATAAAACCAGACGTGTCCTGCACAGGCTCTGGTCCCTCGCTGTTTTCTGAACGAGCCGGGGTGTTTACATTCTCGGGAAAGAAAGGCAGGCAGAGAATACCATTCCTTATTTGTACCCGTCAGTGTTCGAGCATCGCGATGGCTGCTTTATAACAGCCCGTAGCAGTGACGTTGTGGCATCCTCGTTTCTGCCTGTGGAATGACGCTGGTATGCTGATCCTCAAGTGAGCAGCCCAGCGGACGAGGCCCTCATTCTTGTCAAAGACAGTTATGACCCTGGGCATCTCTCCAAGGTTGCTACCAGGAATGCGTTTTACTTTTATGGTGACTTGGTCCCTAGGGGAGAAGATAAATCATCCAAAAGAAAACTTTTTTTGTCTAGCATTTGGACACATATCGGTGACAAGAGCAGGAAAGTTCATAATCCTCAAACCAAACACCCAACAGGAGAACAGGCTCTGGAGCTTGACTTGGGGCGCAGAGTGTAGGATAACCCCAAATTCCTAGCGTCCGCTTGCATTTGTAGGCATTACCTGATTGGAACATACAGGTTAAGATTTATTTGTATTATGCAAACAAACAATTTATAGAATGCAATCTCCTACTCAATTGTTCATGCACTTACGAATCAATGCTTTGATGTCAACCTGGCTTCCTTTTAGGAATCATCTACTCTCCTTCTGGAACATTTGCGTAAGACAACTGCGCATGTTGAAAACCATCTCTGTTTCTTCCTTATAAGTTCTTCACAAAGCTGTTATTTCCTTCGTACTGATTTCTTCGGATGCATTCATTCCACAATGGCTTTTCTAAACCTCCTTCATCATCATCCTCAAGTTTTAACCCCTCTCTGCCCTTTCTCCTTTATTCTCAGCAGGTGATGACCTCATGCAATTCTCCGGCATAAGTTCCCGCACTGTCTCTCCTGTCTGTCTTAGAATATCAGTCTCTGCATCTGTTTTTTTGGTTCTTCTGTTCTGTGTTTGAGAAATACAGTCACATGCCGCATGGTGACAATCTGGGCAACAACGGGCCATCGTGGTCCCGTTAAATTGTAACGAAGGTGAAAGATTCCCATCGCCTGGTGACTTCTTGCCGTCACAATGTCACAGCACAACGCATTGTCTTTTCTGTGTTCGGATGTTTAGATACACAAATACTCAGCATTGTGTCGCAGTTGCCTACAGTATCCAGCGTAGCAACGTGCTGCACAGGTGTGTAGCCCAGATGCAACAGGCTGTACCGTGGAGCCTAGGTGTGTAGCAGGCTGTGCCGTCTAGGTTCGTGTGAGCACACTCCATGGTATCCACACGACAAAATCTCCCAGTGAGGCATTTCTCGTTGTTAAGCGACACGTGACCGTAGATACCCCTTCTCTCTTTCCCCTTCCACGTTCGCCCTTCATTCTATCTTTCTGTATCAGTTGCAAAAAAATAAAAAAAAAACTCTCTAGTTATTTTAATCAGAAAGGAATGGAATACGTGCTTATAGACTTGTTTGAAAGATCCAGAAGGGCCTCCGGGAATGGCATCAAACCACACTGCAGAACTGGCTGCCCGAGGGCTTGGCAGCATTTGCCGTGGTCAGGAAGGTAGGGAGTCAGGAAGCCACTGGGCCCCCCGCTGGGTCCAGGGCTGCGTCCTGTCGCTGTGGTCTGAGATTGAGGAGCTGCCAGCAGAACTGCCGAATCCAGAGCAAAATCATCCACCAGGTCTGCACCAGCAGAACGAGGGCTTCGCGGTTTGCTGTCTCCCCGCTTAACGTGATTCCAGTCTGAGTTTCCTGGAGTGCACCTGCTGCGCTGAAACCGTCTCACCTGTAGCCCTCGCTGCAGGGGAGCCTGAGAGACGCTGTGTTCTCTTTTCAGCCTCCGCCACGCACCAGGTGCACGAGGAGCAGCTTGGACAGAAGCTGAGCCGCCCAACCAACGCTTCCGTCTTCCCGGAGGCAGTTGATTTACTCAATCATTCGTACCGGTTCTTATTTATTGACCTCACCTCTAGACATCTTCCCCAGTCTTTTTTTTCCATTTCACTGTTTAAGTTTCTGCATTTTCCAGGAAGATTTTCCTTCCTACAAGAAAGAATCTACTTGGGGCCGGGCACGGTGGCTCACACCTGTAATCCTAGCACTCTGGGAGGCCGAGGCGGGCAGATTGTTTGAACTCAGGAGTTCGAGACCAGCCTGAGCAAGAGCCAGACCCCGTCTCTACTAAAAATAGAAAGAAATTAGCTGGACAGCTAAAAACATGTATAGAAAAATTAGCCGGGCGTGGTGGCGCATGCCTGTAGTCCCAGCTACTCGGGAGGCTGAGGCAGGAGGATCGCTTGAGCCCAGGAGTTTGAGGTTGCTGTGAGCGAGGCTGACGCCATGGCACTCTAGCCCGGGCAACAGAGCAAGACTGTCTCAAAAAAAAAAAAAAAAAAAAAAGAATCTACTTGGGTTACTATTGTCTTTATTCCATTGTATTCCAGTCCCTGTTTTCTTTTGCCTTTTCATCCTGAATGGGTCCTATCACTATTTGCTGTTGACTTCCAGAAGTATCGCACCACCATGAACATTGTTGTTTCTTCTTGTTGAATTGCTCCCTTTACCATTATATAATGACATCGTTTTGCTTTCAAGAGTATCATTTAAAATGTAAATTCATTTGCCAATATAAACTTTAAACCTACATCCGTTAGCCTATGAATTAGCATTTAAGATCTTGGCAGGAATTCGTGGGTAGCTATTAGAGATACATTGAAATATGTTTCATGCCTCATCCGAAGTGAGCCTGGCTATGAAAATGTCCTTCAAAAATGCTGCTTTCCTGGGTTTGACCTCTCTAGACTCAGAGTCTTTATTTTAACAGAGAGGGATCACCCTCGGTAGAAAAGAATCTAAAATAGCATCTTAACGTGTTCTTACATCTGAGACGGCATGATCATGACACATGGTTCATTGAGAACTATGGATTAAGCTCATATTATAAAGTGGCATCTAAGCACCTTAGCACCATCTGGGGTCCCGGCAGGACTTGGTGGCACACTCAAAAAGGCATTCAAGATAATATAATGCAGGGACCATAGGTAGACTTAAGGGAGCCACAAAATGACAATGAAGCACCAGCAACCCAGAGATTAAAAGCAGAAAGCTACTATCACCCTGAGGCCCAAAGGTACGAGGGTGTGGCGTGTGCTGCTGGGACCTCACGAGAGTCAAGGCCATGGCACCGGGTCACTCTGGCCAGACCACGCGGCAGAGCCTCCCGCAGATCACGGCCCGGCAGGTCCAGCAGGGAGCGCAAAGGCCCCGACCTCTCTTTTCCTTCTCTTTCTTTCTTTTCTTTTTTTTTTTTGACAGAGTCTTGCTCTGTTGCCCGGGCTAGAGTGCCGTGGCGTCAGCCTCGCTCACAGCAACCTCAGACTCCTGGGCTCAAGCGATCCTCCTGCCTCAGCCTCCCGAGTAGCTGGGACTACAGGCATGCGCCACCATGCCCGGCTAATTTTTTTTCTATATATATTTTTAGCTGTCCAGCTAATTTCTTTCTATTTTTAGTAGAGACGGGGGTCTCGCTCTTGCTCAGGCTGGTCTCGAACTCCTGACCTGGAGCGATCCTCCTGCCTCGGCCTCCCAGAGTGCTAGGATTACAGGCGTGAGCCACCGCGCCCAGCCTCGTTTCCTTCTCTTTCGTCTCTCCTGTTGGCCAAATCTAAGCAGGATCCAGAGCGAAGGGAGCCCAGCCAGCGTGGTTGGCAGAAGCCAGACCTCGTCCCCTGTCCAGCCCCACACAGGGGAGGGCGATGGAGCATGATCAGCGCTATGTTTTGCCATAATCATCGTTACGAAGGGTATCAATCCTCAGCTATTCCTCACTAAGGCGCAGTGAGGACCCTCGGCCACTATTCTACATCTCTGAATCTCTCTTCTGCCAGGGTCGGAAGTTCTCTCCTCGCTTTCTGGTCACTTACTGTTCCACATCATTCTGTGCTAGAATAGGAGGCAGTCCTTACAGCAGGGCTGTTTTTATTTTTTTTGAAGAATAATCTCTGTTTTCTTTCTTTTTTTTTTTTGCTAACGTTTGCTTAGTGCCCTGTCTTGAACAGTTGATTTTAGCCCGGGCTGCTCTCTGGAACATGTTCCCGTGCATCCTGGCTCCCTGACTTCCTCGCTATCCCGGGATGGCGTCCATCAGCCCTTTCAGCTGCACAGCTGGCTCCTTAAAACCAACGGCCCTTCCTACGTCCCCTCAGCAATGGGAGGGGATTTTAAAATGTATTTTAATGGGAGAAATCATTTTCTTACTAGGGTAACATGTTACGGTGGAATCGTTATTTTTTAATGTATAATCAATGTAAACATCTAACATCTTTCCCCATTTTTCTCTATTCTTTATTCCTTTTATTCTGGTTCCTTTACATGGATTTACTTTCTTTTTTTCTGTTTATTTACAATGTTGTGAATTAAATTTTGGCATTATGGTATGTAATAAACTGTGTGTGTGTGTGTGTGTGTGTGTGTGTCTGTGTGTGTTTGGGGCGTGATGAGACATGGTTATTAAGATGGTCTTACATGTTAACAGGTGAATTAAAAGTCAGGGCTGGTTTTACAGATTGAAGATCTGTCTACCTCTGTCTCGCAGAGATGGTGGCATGGTTTCTACAGGTTCTGCTGTTCTAACTGTGCCTTTTTTTACTGCACCCAGATTCGGAACCAGAGCAAAGCGTCGGGGTCCGGGCTCTGCGAGGGGGATGAAGTGGTGTCCATCAACGGCAACGCTTGTGCAGACCTCACCTACCCCGAAGTCATCAAGCTCATGGAAAGTATCACGGACTCTCTCCAGCTGCTCATCAAAAGGTATAGCAGGTCCGCGGAGACGCATGTTTCCTCTTGAAAGTCGATGGGAACGATTATAGCGTCTCCTACACAATTCATTTATGGGGAAACCTGGGAGTGCTTTGTAGAATAAACAGAAACACCACGGTGTTTGAGAAATGGGAAATTCTATTCAGCTAAACTTTCTGGTTAATTGAGAATTAAGATAAAAATCTTTGTTGCAAGGACGTTGGTAAAAATCTTAGACATTTTAGACCACTTCCTTAGAAAGCTCCGTATATCGAGGAAAATTTAATACTTCTTTGCTAGATCAAGATTTTGTGATGGATTAGGATCACTCAATGATAATTCTCGGATTCACAGATGAATTTAAAATGTTTAAATATTAAACCAGTAAACCGTGTAATTTTTTTTTTTTATTGAAAGTGGATGCTAGGAGATGAAAAAGAGTAACAACAAAAAACTAAAAAGCAGCCAGATGTCTGCCTAGCGGGATCTCCCAGAAAGCCAGTTTTGGGGTGTGGACAAAAGCAGGTGACTGGAGCAAAGGTGTTGCACGGTCAGGGCGAGGCATTTGTGGATGCCATCTCCCCAGGGACCACCATCCCACTTCGCTGCTTAAAAGTGCGGACGGGGCGGGAGTGGGCGGGATGGACTAGCGGCAGCCGCACGTGCCCATGGCAAGCAGAGATTGAAGCTGCAGGTGGCTGCCCCCTGCGGAAGGGCCTTCCTGGCAGGAGCAGGTGGATCATCAGAGAAGTGAGGAGGGACGTTCAGAGCGAGGGAGAAGGGGCTGGGTCAGTCCACGTGCAAGACTGGAAGGTGCCCACAGGTGCGGAAGCAAAGGTGGAAGCAGAGAGCCCCGGGCGCCCCCGCAGGCCCGGCGACCAGGCTGTGAGCTCCCCCCCAGCTGCTTGGGGTCCGTGCAGGGACACCGAGTTGCAAAGCAGGCACAGGGGGGACCCGGTGGCCGCCGTTTCCGGCTGCCTGCGATTTGGCACCATTCTGAGCTGGCAGGTGCAGAACACAGGTGTGCACAGGGCTCACCTTTGCCGCCGTGGCCTCCCCGAAGGGTGAACAGCAGATTTCTTAGCAGAGACCTTAAAAGTCAAAAGGGATCGGAGCCCCACTTTCAGTCTTCTTAAATGGGACAACTACCAAGGAAGAATTTTTACGCTGCAAGATTAAGTTTCATAAATGATGGAGAAATATTTTACAAAGCTGCCATTTGCTTTTAAAATGGGCCCCACAGAAATGTTGCCAAGTATAATCACAGTGGCATTATCACGTCTCGATCTCTGAAGCAGTTGAAGCTTTCCATCCCTGTAAAGGTTTAATCATATCTGAAACGGGGAAAAGATCCCTTTCTAACTTGTTCCCTTTTTAGTGTCCTTACTGATTTAATGAGGCCAGTGTCTCTGGAATGCATCTGTTGTCTGGAACATTCCTACTCGTTCTTGTTTCGATGATGATGGCCGTCACTGGGAGAGTCAAGCGGGGGTTAACGCTGAGTCTTAGGACATACTCACTTTCAGAAATAAATGGACTAGTTCTCTGCTACTTGTAATAACTGGAATCATAGTTATTATTTTCTCTTCATATTATGACTTTTTACAAAATAGATAATAATGGATGGGGTTCAAAATGTAATGCCAAGTTAAAATCAGCCCCAAAGCCATCATCATCATCATCATCATCACCCACCAGCACTCTGGGTGTCTGAACAATGTTTCCTGCAATTAAATATTGCTCTCATATCTCCGTCATCTCTCACTAGAGGACAAGTGTTTTACTTTTCCTGGACTGTTGCCCAGAGATAGCTGGGCTAGGTTATTTTAAAATAACTCCTTTAACATTAAGTTTCTATTATCTTAACTTTTATTAAAATGATTAGGCATAAAAAGTAAACAATTATATAATTATGACATATAAATTTTGGAATTCAGTACCTATATAGACTGAAATGAGTATTTTAAGTTTTAAAGCTTTTTTTTCTCTCTCTTCTTTCTCTTTCTCTCTCTGTCTCTCATGCTTTTATGGTTTTTATTTGTGTCTATACATTTTACTTCAGCTACCAATAAATGTTAACATTTGTCTAGCCCATTTGTCTGAATTCCAGTCTATAAAGCTGGAATGGATTGAAATTACCCTCTTCTCAGCTCCGTAATTGAGTGTTAACATAATTCAAAGTGATTTAATCTACCTCCATCCCAAAGCCTTCCTAAATTAAAACTCTCTGACCTTTTGATACCCACAAATTCAGTTTAACAGGGTATATTTATCATTTTCTCTATAAGAATGATCTAATTTTCTATCATCATGTTTTTTAAATACTGTATTACAATTTTTTTTAAATACTATGTTACCAGGAAGCTTTTCAAATTACTTACATAGAGAAAGCTACATTTTGTTTGATTGTTAGTTTTTGTTTTGTTTAGTTTTGTTTTGCCCAATGCAGTCAAAAGCAAAGTTAGCGAGTCAGTATTTCAAACATTGGTCTGAAATTCCACTACCACATAAATTCCAAGGTAAATTCCTTCGAGTAAAGTAGAACTAGGAGCTCATTCCCTTCAATTGACGATCCTTGCATTAGTCATGGTGCATTTTCAGGGAGGAGGAAAGGAGCAAAGATAGCTACTACTGCTTCTTTTTTTAAAAAAAAATGTACAAATGTAAGAAGTAAAGGCATCTCCTACAGCTATCCTGTGTATAATTCTCTTCTAAAAGCATTTAGAGTTTAGAGTGTTAGAAAAAAGTTGTTTAGCTCCAAAATGGACATTGCTGCCTCTCACAAAGTCAAATTTGCAAAACCAACTGGGAATGGTTAGGGTCAAAATCAAAGAACCCTGGTGTGCAGCTCTGGCCTCCTTCGCTGAGAGACAACGGAACAGTTCGACTTCAGATACTCTAAAAGGAAAATGCTCCAAGAAACAGGTTCAAATAGAAGAAAGGGAGGCAACTCGGATTATAAATACTGCATGACTTAATGATCCATTGCAGCATGGAAAGGATTTCTCTTTACACAAGAGCACTGGGCTGGGGTCCACTTGTTACAAAACACATGCTCACTGGAGCTTGACAAATAGCTCCTGTTTCATTCCTTTCAAGAAAGCACAGCCTCTAAAGGGATTACTTGAGTTATCTGTAAGTGGAGATGGGTCTGTAGCTGCTGGGTATGTTTATGTGACTTCCACCAAAATTTAGTCAATAAGACATCGAAATGCTTTGTCACTCTGGAGCAAACCCAGTACAGGACAGACCCAAATCCACAAATAATTGCAGATAAAGGGCATCCGTGTGGCTACAACCTGGGCTTTTGAAACAATGAAAGCTGACTTTAGGCTGGATTTAGTTTTCCTAATCTTTTGTAAGCACTTTTGTTGTGCTTTAAAGAAAAGTTTATTTGGAAGCTCTCTAAATGATACTATGAACATGTGGCCCATTTCTGCTTTCAGATATGTTGCAGTTGACATTTAGGAGGGAATATTTTGAAATATATCATGTATTAGACATCATAAAAGTGTCAGGGAATTCTTTGGCAGGCATAACACCCTCTGATTTAAGTGTCTGGAATTATTTTTCTGTGCGCAGACCCTGCGGTGGAACAAGTGAGGCTTTGATCTCTGAAACTGAAAACAAACACCACGAGCACCTCACACTCGAGGGGTCTGCGGCAAGTCCCACCGTGCAGACTGGACCGACCACAAAGTCCCAGTACAGAGAGTTCTTCATCGCCTCCGTCAACAGTGGAGCCCCCCTAGCTGAGGACCCAAGAAGCAGTCCTGGCTGTAAAGAGAACTTAAAAGAAGAGACAGTCCTGAGCTACCAAAGGGCTCCTCAGACGCCTGACTCCCAAAGCAGACCCTTGGCAGAAGGAGTTGTCTTAAGGGGGAAGGCAGAAGGGGGGCGGCCAGGCACTGTGGTGGAACTGCAACTGTCCCTTTCACAGGAGAGACACAAGGACACCAGTGGCCCCACAGTGGCCCTCCTGGGAGGTGAAAAATCTAAGTCTCCCGAGCCAGACCCTAAGCTACAACAGGACGGGGTTGTCCCCATAAACTCAGGCCCTGCCAACGAGAACGCAGAGCCTTCCCTGAGGTCCAGCAGGGTCATCCAGCTCTCCGGGGGCAGAGAGCTGACAGTGGTCCAGGGCAGCGAGGCAGGGGACGCCAGGCTGCCCCGGGTGGAAGTGATCGTCGACTGCTCTGACAGGCAGGAGACAGAAGGGTGCAGGCTCCAGGCGGCAAAGGGGTGTGTGGATTCTCCAGGGGAAGGAGGGCTGTCCGAAGCACCTCCTTCTCTGGTGTCCTTTGCCGTCTCATCAGAAGGCACAGAGCAGGGGGACGATCCACGCCCAGGAAAGGACCAGAGCAGACCTCACAAGCACCGAGCGCGGCACGCACGTAAGTCCTGCCGGGGTGGGTGCCTGGGCTGTCAGAAGGGGCCTGGGAGTGGAGGGCATTTTGCTGCTGCTTTGCTTGCATGCTTTTTGTTTATTTGTTTGCTTTTTGAACATTTTTCTTATGTTTGTCATTGCCTTTTTTAAAAAAAAATATTTAACGAATGCACAAAATAACAAATGTGAAATTGTGGAGAATGCCAGTTTCCAAATGGGAAGCGAGAAGTTTGAACTTCACAGGGGATTTAAATGTTTTTCCTGGATTTCTTTTTCTCCCCAAAGGCACAGGAACTGTTAAAGAAAATAATCTGGTCCATGTGCCTTTTTCGATTTGTTTCGGAAACCGGTCCTAGTTCATGTTAAAATAGCAGAAGAGAGCATGTGAAGTCATGTGGACTGGGAGTTTAAATGTCAAAAGCTGTTGACTCTGCTACTGAGATGTGTCTTTAAAACACCAGCCCTACCACGGATATTAAAAGCAGAGCCTCATTTTGGAAAAAAAAAAAAAATCGTTGTGCAGCTTGATGATGCTTGTAGAAGTGGGTTTGACAGACAAGGACATGTGCAATGCTGGGCAGTTTCACGGTCCTGCCGGTTTGTAAGACTTCACTGGACTGCAAAGTGTCCACCTACCTTCTAGACACAGAACCCGGTCCCCAGGGCCATGTGGAGGCATTTAAATGTCCCCAAACAGAAAACATATTTCAGTTCCAGCCTTGTCGTGGCATTTACTTTACCCAGGGCAGTGAGGACAGAAAGGAGAACGAGGATGAGAGTGGAACTTAGGTGTTATGATTTTTTTGTTGCTTTTCTTTCCTGTATCTGGTTCTTTTTTCACTGAAATTCCATTTGAGGATGTGAAGTCTGACAGGCAGAGGCATTTGAACCTACAGACTCACACAACAGCAGTGTGCTCTGCTGCTCCAAGGGGAGAATTAGTCTTCTAACCTATTGTTATCCCTTTCAAAGCATATTTTTAGCACAAGCACTTGTAGCTCTATTGGCAAGTGCGGACCATCATCCCTTATACTTTACGCATCTGGACGCCATCTCCGCATTTATAGCATATTAAACCCGAGTATTAAGACACCATGCACATACTTTACATGTTGGCAGTGCGGTGAGTAACAACTGTGCAACTGTGACTGTCAGTTTAAAAAGTTGTGTAACACTAGGCAAAAAAGGAATTACATTCAGTAATAACCACATTTTTAACTATGATCTCTGCACACAATTTGATCATCAGTAAATATCTGTAACTTTGACAGACAAGGGCATGTGTCATATGTCCTTATCAAATAATCATAAAATTACATCCTCTGATTATATTTTAATTTTTTAATTAATCATTGTTTGATATTTTCTTCCAGTGACAAAAAAGCTCATGAAAATATTCAAAATTTTTTTCTGAAGTTTCCATTTAACTCTTTTGAGGAATTAAAACCTTTTTTTGAGAATCATGCTATCATTGAGAGCATGATTAACTATAAATCATAAATTATGGATGCTATAAATTAATTTGCTATAAATCAATTTGCCACCCCTTTATTCTTGATAAAATAAGAATAAAATAAAAAAATTAAATGTGAATTTTTTTGTGACTGTCATACTTTTGTTTTAAATGACATAATTTCTGCATCAGTTTTTACATGTAGTAAGTAAAAAGAGTCACAAGTCATATAGTTTTTAAATTCCTCCAAGATTTACACTTATATCTTGCTGTAAAGTAGTATTACAGTTCCAAAATACCAATGCATTTACAAACAAATTTGTCTAGACAACTTTGTAGCTAGAGTTTCCTACATACATTCACAATGATGTAATAGTCTGACTTATAACTAATTATTGATTCAGTACTTTCAATGACTAATTCAGTGTTTTAATTTATATTAATTTAGTAGCTGTGAATGGAAAGATTTGAGGCAGTTGTCAGGGTAAGGAAAAAAAAGAAAAAGGGGAAAACCTACATAGCTAACTAATTACATTACATTAAAACATCTAGAAAATTTTTTAACATTTTCTTGGGATACCCCCCTCCCTTTTTAAGATACTTGGAAACAGTTTTATATTGACATTTTATTTTTTAAATACGGAAGTACAAGGATGTATTATCTTGGTTTTTTTTTTTTTTTAGAAAATATTATATCCTTAAATGATGTCCTTTCTAGTTTTAGTTTATATTCTATTAACTGGCACTTACTAGCCACTTTTTATTGTGAAAGTGTAAAGACTCATAGAGAAACAAATGTATGGAAGGTGCATCCTAAGCAACATATATAAAAATGTTTTGATGAAAGCAAACGGAACAGGGCATTATATAGTGTTATATATATAGCTTATTATTATAGAAGTATAAACTTTAACAGAAATAAGGAAGATAAATGCGTTGGATTCCTTCGCAATTCAGTACCCAGTTGTCAGAACTGTTCCATAGGCCTTTTTCCCCCCCAAATAAGGCGATTTCTGAGCTGCTGTGGCGCCTTCCCTGCACTCATCGCTCCCTGTGTTCTTTCGCGTCCCCAGGGCTCAGGAGGAGCGAGAGCCTGTCGGAAAAGCAGGTGAAAGAGGCGAAGTCCAAATGCAAGAGCATCGCGCTGCTGCTCACGGCCGCCCCCGAGCCCAGCTCCAAGGGCGTGTTGATGTTTAGGCGGCGGCGGCGCCGCGCGCGGAGGTACACGCTGGTGAGCTACGGCACGGGCCGGCCGGCGCGCGGGGCGGCGGAGGACGACTGGGACGAGGACGGCGCGTGCGCGGCGGAACTTCCGGGCTCCAGCGAGTCGGAGGCTGAGGCGGACGCGGACGAGGACGACGAGCCGCCGTGCGACGCCGACGGGGGCGGCGCGCGGGATTTGAACTTCGACTGGGACTCGGGGCTCGCGGGCGTGGAGAGGAAGCCGAGCGGCGGGGACAAGATGGAGATGTCGCCCGACACCACGGGCAAGGGAGCCCTCATGTTCGCCCGGCGGCGGGAGCGGATGGATCAGATCGCGGCGCTGAGAGACGAGGACGGGCCGCGGGGGGCGCCGGGACCGGGGGCCCCGACTCCCGCCGGGGCGGACGCGGCGGCCCCGCGGGGAGCCGTGAGCAGGAGCTACCTCGAGCTGGGCCGCGGCGCCGGCGGGGCCCCCGACACGGCGCACGCGCAGAGGGCGGCCCCGACCAACCGGACGGCGCAGCCCTTCCCGGGTCCGGCGCAGCCCTTCCCGGGTCCGGCGCTGCCGCCGGCGGCGCCCTTCTCCCCGGCGCGGCACGCGACGAGCCCCGTCGCCGACTTCCCCGCGCCGCCGCCCTACTCGGCGGTCGCGCCTCTGGCCGGCGCGGGCCCGAGCCCGGCGCAGCCCCCGCCGTGGCCGCAGCCCGCGCCCTGGGCGCAGCCCGCCTTCTACGACGCGTCCGAGCGCATCGCCTCCCGCGACGAGCGCATCTCCGTGCCCGCCAAGAGGACGGGCATCCTGCAGGAGGCCAAGAGGAGAAGCACCACGAAACCCATGTTTACGTTCAAAGAGCCCAAAGTCAGCCCCAATCCTGAACTCCTGTCGCTCCTCCAGAACTCAGAAGGCAGACGGGGCGCCGGAGCGGGGGGCGACTCCGGGCCGGAGGAAGACTACCTCAGCCTGGGCGCGGAGGCCTGCAATTTCATGCAGGGCGCCTCCAAGCAAAAGACCCCGCCACCCGTTGCTCCCAAGCCTGCAGTCAAGTCCTCGCCCGCGCAGCCAGCGACTCCCGTGTCCCCGGTCTGGTCTCCAGGGGTCGCTGCAGCCCAGCCTCCTGCCTTCCCCGCGTCAAACCCGGCGCAGGGCACCGTTGTCTCCTCCATCACAATAGCCCAGCCTTCCTACCCCGCGGCCCGGCCCGCCAGCTCTTTGACCCTGGCCGGTCCCTTCCGAGGGCCACAAGCGGCAGTAGCCAGTAAGAATTACACGCCCAAGCCACCGGCTCCTGCCGCGACCGTCAACGCTGCTGGGGCTGGTGCCGCGGGACCATCCAACGAGCTTCCGGGAATGAGCGGGAAGGGAGCGCAGCTCTTCGCCAAAAGGCAGTCGAGGATGGAGAAGTACGTGGTGGATTCGGACACGGTGCAGGCCCACGCCGCCCGGGCGCAGTCCCCCACCCCGTCCCTGCCGGCCGGTTGGAAGTACTCCCCCAACGTGCGAGCGCCGCCTCCCATGGCCTACAATCCCATCCACTCCCCGTCCTACCCGCTGGCTGCTCTCAAGTCCCAGCCGTCAGCCCCGCAGGCCTCCAAGACGGGCAAGAAGAAGGGCAAGAAGCCCCTCAATGCCCTGGATGTCATGAAGCACCAACCGTACCAGCTCAACGCCTCCCTGTTTACTTTCCAACCTCCGGGCGCAAAGGATGGCCTCCCCCAAAAGTCACCGGCCAAGGTCACTTCTGCCCTGGCCACGAAGCAAGCGCTTCCCCCGCGGCCGGTGAACGCCGGCTCGCCCCCCAGCGTGCAGGCCTCGTCGGTGTACTCGGTGCCGGCCTACACCTCCCAGCCCGCCTTCCTGGCCGAGGCCGCCTCGCCGGTCAGCGCCTCCCCCGTGCCCGTGGCCGTCCCCACCTCGCCGAAGCAAGAGTCAGCCTCGTCGTCTTACTTCGTGGCACCGAGGCCAAAGTTCTCAGCCAAGAAAAGTGGGGTCACGATTCAGGTGTGGAAACCATCTGTCGCGGAGGAGTAATCTCCTAGCTCAAGCCGAGTGTCCGCTTTGCTCGAAATGAATCGTTTGCAGTGTTAAACCTGAGTCCCTGAAAATGCCTAGCAAGTCCTCAACTTACTTAATTTCATACATGTCACCTCCCAATCTGGGTCCAAGGAGCAGAATATTTTTAATGAGTCAAAAAAATCCAGCTCAGATTGACTTAAAACATACCTTCTTTGCACACGTAAAAAATCCAAGAGCACCCTCAAATACACATGTGCCATTATATTAAGTAAGCAGGATACTTAGGATTTATGCTTTAGTCACAGGAAAGACAGTGATCAGCGTTAACAGACTTCAGGACACAGCCTCTAGGTAGCGTGACAGCTGGGCTCCTTTGGTGACAAGGTTCGAATGTAGTGAGCATAGAGCCTGTGCTGACAGGTCTCCCTTCTCAGCAGTGCTCTCTCTCCATTACTAACGTCAGGGAGTAAGATCTCTATCGAGGACAGGGGTCAGCTCTGGTCTGTCATCCTCAGCCCCCCGTTGGATGTCACACAGAGGTGCTCTGAGGACTGTCGGGATGCACGTGGTTTAGTAAGAAGTGGGTGAGAAAGAGGGTCTAAAGATTACCAAGCACTTACCGTGTTCTAGCTTGTTTGCCAGGTGTTTGTGCATACATGAACTCATTTCAGAAGACACATTTAAAGTAAATGGGACTGGGCAGGAAGGATACTGTCCTTAGAGATGGTTCCCGTCCTCCCTCCTCAGTTCCTTGAGGAACTACGTGAGCACACCTTCCATTTCCAGGAAGGCGTGGCTTTGTCTTCCTCAGCAGAGGCGAGTGGGGCAGGGTACGGGGAATGCAGCAACGTGTGGAGAGCAGGATGCATGTGAAGGTGTGGTGGCTGTCGTGTGGCCGTGGGAATCCACGGGATCGGGACCCGAAGGGTTACTGACTCCAGGGGTGACGGGGAAGCACGGGGAACCCCGGGGGGCGTGGAGGCTGCAGGGGGAGAACACACAATCATTGGCATCACTTCCGAGTGACCTCACAGATTTATTTTTTTCTCTCGTGTTCATTTGCTTTTTTGACAACTGCTTCCCCCACTGTTCCTCGCGGTTCTGTCCTCGCACCTCACTGTGCTATTTATGTTTGATGGACCAGGATAGCTCAGGCAAAGTTACCTTGTGCATTGGAACCGGTCACACGCCAGGTCGTCCTCCAGCCGGCTAGGGAGTGAATAATGGTACAGAGAGCAAACCTGAAGACCTTTCTCAGATCTATTTTCAGTCTGAGTCTGACCAACCACAGAAAACGGTCAACGTGAGTTAATGTAGAGAGCTGTCGAGCATTTACGACAGGTCCCAGGAAAACCGTCCACTCCACGCAGGAGCTATGTTGAGAGACCTCTCAGAAAAACCTGCCCGGTCTGAGGGTACACGGTACCATTGCGATCCTCCGAAAATATCTGTATTCCTGTTCTTTTTCTGCTGTCACTGTCGATCTGCTATATTTTTCACTATCCTATTAAAATATTACTTTCTTCTTTATCTGTTCAATGTCCATGTTTAAAAAAAAAAAAGTCTTCCTTCTATGAGTTATTCTGATGTAAGTGTTTTCTCTGGTATTTCTCGCACGGGCTCCCATCACCATTTCCATTTTGAGCATACCTGTCTCTATACATCGTAAAACTGTGAGCCTCAGGTATTTCCAAAACATAACACACAAAGAGGAGAACTAAGTCACCTACAGAACAATGGGGCTAATTCTTCTGCTTTTTCTCTGAAAAATCTTCCGTTGCTTTTGGTGGCAGTTTACCTAGAGGTCACAACCACAGGATGTAGCTCGGTCTCACACTTGCCTTTTTGGGAAGTCAATTAGGAAGATTAATACAGGGTAAAGGAAAAAACAGTCTATCCGTTATATAACACAGTTGTTTGTATTACTTGTCCCCTGCAAAGGAAATCTGTTGAATGCTGTGCATTTTGCATTCTTTTCTAATAGAACAACCAAAAAAGGCTACTCAAGGAGAAGGAGGAAAGGAGATCATTTTTATGGCTCTGCATTCTTCACATAGCGTTGAAAGAACAGCATGCATTAGACCTGGACCACAAGCAGTCAATCTGAGATAATCGATTCAAAAGTATCCCAGAATGGTAACGACCCAGAAGTATTTCCAGTTGCCCAGGGGTTTGTGGTCTGTAGGAATGAGACGAGTTTTCAGTCCGTGTCCTGCTGGACAGGTGGCCATCTTAGCAGAGCCACTATTTGGAGTCGATGATTAAAGACACAGTTCACGTGACTGTGTCTTGTAGTCATCCTAGGACTGCCGGGGCTTCCCCCGAGCCTCCTGAGAGGCATGTCCGGTATGCATGCGGTCAGCGCATGTACAGTTTCCACAGAGCACCGGCCTCGCCCTGAGGGGTGTGGGAAGTGGGGGGAGGGCTCACCTGCTCCCTGGAGTGGAAGGGACTTCCTTTGCCTGTTCTCCCCCCCACCCCCCCAGGGTGCTGTATGTGGCGGCTTCCAGGCTGGGTCTACGCAGGCGACGTCAGTGTGGCAGGTGGGAGGGTTAGAACTCAAGACGTCAGTTTCCCTCCTGGGCACCTTTTGCAAGCAGAGCGCTGTCGGTGTCGTCGTGGTGATGGTGGTTTGGCTGGTCGTGAGGTTTGGGGAGGCAGTTTTGGGTTAGTTTGTAGCACCTTGCCTCTTCCCTTGTCCTCTGTTAGCTTAACGTCCAGGCGGCACAGCTTTCGTTTTCAGCTCAACAGCAGTGATGATTTGCTGAGTGCCTGTGTCACGTTGGGGACCTTGTGTCATCCCAAGGAATCCACGCCCTGGGATAGACACTGGAAGGGAATCAGTCACTGACTTTCTGCAGGAGCCTCAGCAAATTTCTCTTTCTCCGCTTGTCCCGGTAACAATGTGTCAGCCCTCTCTCCCTGCCCAGAGTGCTACGCTGTAGCGAGTCTGCGAGACACGGGAGATTGTAGGAGCAGGAGAGGTGCTGTTAGATATAAGTGTGATATCGTCCCCCAGTCTCGCTGGAGGGCAGATTGGGAATCTGAGCATCGCCACCTTAACCTTAGAACGTTTACAACTTTATTTCATTCATAGGCACATCCAGTTTTGAGAGAGGAAAAAGCACACAGTTTGTGCACTGCTAGTGTAAAGCACGCATTATTAGGAATATGTTTCATTTGATACATTCAGGGTGTCACTCTAGAGCATGTAAAACTTTGTACTTGAAAACATACCTCGTATGATTATTAGTGAGGATGTCTATCAGGCCTCTGCACTAACAGTCTCACTCGTCCATCACGGGAAGCAACTTACTTTCAGCATAGGAAAACCAGCCAGAGTCACCAAGAGCTGTTTAAAATAAGCCTGTATTCGTTAACTATTCTAGACAGCGCCGACTTCCTCCAAGGAGCCGTCATTGTAGGACAGCTAAGTATTATCACACAGCCTAAATCCTAGCCTTGGCAAGAGTCACATCTGAGATGTAGGGGAAAAAAAAAAAAAGATCTACATTTAAAGGGGTTGAGCTAACATATGTAGGAGCATTTTCTTACTTGCAGTAACTAGATTAAAGAACTTCGAAGGTCATTTTGCTGCTGACGGGCATATCGAACACTCCGTGTGTCTCTTTCTCAGTTCAAGCCTCTTGAGAGCAGAGCGCACGCGCGTGCTTGTGTCTGGGCTGAGATTTACTGTTTCAGCTAGAAGCCCCCTGCCGTGTCTCACTCCGCTACAGTTATAAACCGGAGAACCTGCGAGAGCCACATCCCAAGAGTGAGTTCCTGAAATCATTGCTATTTTATGAGTCACCGCCGGCCGGCCGGCAGAAAGGGCCTTTGAAGTCACAGTCATCAGAAAGAAGTGATTGTTTTCTGAAAAGCCCAGTGCTGAGAACCTTCCAGAGGGAAGGGGTGGGGTGTGTGCCTGTTGCCTCCGACAGTCAGGGTTGTCGAGTTGGTTTTAAAAAAAAATCGTATAAGTTCATGAGAAAAAATGTGTCAATTCTAAGAACCGACATCATATTCCCATAAACACAGACCTTTGCTGGTCTTATGTCCCCGTATCGTTGGACCCTGGGGGACACAGAGACCCGCGTGACACTTCAGAGCTGCCGAGTTAGTCCACAAGTATTCTGGGAAAAGTCAGAAATGAATTCTTCCCCAGACGTGCCATCGGGGCTGGCCGAGGGCCCGAGAGCAGGGCAGTAAACTCCCACAGAGCTGCTCTGGGAGGCCGATCTCCGCGTCTCCCTCTACGGCTCTGAAACGCAAGAGCACAGTCATCATGGGTCATCCTGCGAGCATCAGGCCAATGAACCGTCCCCCAGCGGAGCCCTGGGGTCGGAGCGCCTGGGTTCTCGGGGACAGCCAGGTTCCCAGTTAAAAGAAAACCCAAAAACTTCTGTCTCCATGGGGTGTATATCTGTACGCTAAACTACTGCCTGGCTCTTGGAAATCAGAGACCTACTCAGAGGCAATTCAATGAAGAGAGATCTAATTAAAAAATATCAAATCCGTCAGACATTTCTCAGACTCCTGATCTTATCCAAGGCTTAGTTACCAGCTACAAAAGCACATCTCAAATGCGCAGGGAAGAAAGTTAGACTGATGAAGCGTCCCATAGTTTAAGCAATTTTTTTTTTTTTTGTTATTCGTACATAGGATTTTTCAAATTTTCATTTTTTTTGGTTCTACATGTAAAGCTCTTCATGTTTATCTCATTCTTCACATATTTATCTAAATTAGCCGTGCTTTGTGCCCGGTGAAACATAAATTCGAGTCCCTAACCCGTATATCACAAGGACCCGCTTCCCAGCCCACCCCTCCTTCCTCTGCTGGATCGTGATAACACTCAAAATTGTAACACTCAAATTCCCAGGGAGAAATCCCGCCTTCCCAGCTCCTACATCTCGAGCAACTTGATAACTATTAATGGTTTGTTCATGAAAAAAATGTTGAAAACCACAAGGGATTATAATTGGCCCCGAGTTGAAAAAAAAAAATGCACATTCTAGGCATAAACAGAAAAATGTTCTTCTTGGAAGTAAATAACAAAAAGCACAGTGTTTTTGTTTTGTTTTGTAGAAGGCAGGAAGCTTTGATACTTTTATTTGGTGGAATAAGCTGTTTTCAAGGCCACCCACAGCCTTGAGTCCAGCGTTACGGTCCAAGCCAGGGTGACAGGGGTGGGGACAGGGGACAGAAGCTGAGGCTGCCATTCCAACAACCTCATGGGGCCCCGAGGAAGAGGTGGGAGTTAATGTGTTCAGTTTCCACTATATGCAGAAACGGTGCTAGAAATTTTACATGAGTTATAATAATAGCTACAGTTAACTGGGCACAAACTTTGGGCCCTGAATCGTGCCCAGTGTCTTTGGCAGATCTTCACTTCTAATTGGTAGTCCTTAGGAGACAGGGGCCATCGCTGTCCCCATTTTATAGACTACAGAGGGGCGTCTGAGGCACAGAGAGGCTGGGTCACCTGCCCAAGATCAAACCATGTTACGTAACAGGTCCCAGATTTAGTCTGCAGCCTCCATCCTTAACCAATTATGCTGCAATTTCACTCACTCCTCAGAATTACTCCGAAAAAGAAGGTACTATTCCCATTTGACAGATGGAGTATCTGAGGCTCAGAGAGCTGAGCAGCTCGGCCAGCGATCGCTCAGCCTGGAAGTCGTGCTTTAGGGTTAGACGTCCCCGTGTGTCTAACGTCCCACCTGGGCTCTCCCGGCGGTCACCCGGTTTCCACGGTCCCGGCAGACCCCGAGTCCCACACCCTGAGACCTGTTAGCTGTGTGTTCACCGCACGGATTCTCCAGAGCCTGCCTCATGGATGGCCTTAACCGTGCCGAGTGCCGCCAGGAAAGACTCCCCTTGCCTGAGATGATTCATAAGATCAGCTGCGACAATGGCAGCGCGGGCAAGTCCAAGCCGGGCATCTGCTTTGCAAGTAAAAAAAGGTGGATTGGAGAGGGATTTTGTACGAGTTCCCCAATGCTTTCGTTTTCTGACTTCAGAATGAAGCGCGTTACTCATGGTCTGGGAACAGGAAAGAATGTGGATTTAACACATAAAGCACCATCCAAATCTCAGCACGCAGGCAGTGCCCCTCGTGGTCTGTGCCTTTCTGAGTAAAGCTAATTCGGGGAACTTTGCTATTAGGCAGCGAATCAGCCCCCAGCGTGGCCTGCTGCTCAGCAGATAGGAACTCCAGGCATCTCAGCAGGCGTCATTCTGAACAGAATAATATACCGAGGGAGTCACGCATTTTCAGGGCTTTAAACCAAACTCCAAAAAAGTAGTTGACCCTGGAATCTTAGAGCCCCACGGTGCCTCTCCCGGCCAGGCTGGCAGTCACCCCGGGGTGCACGAGGAAGCAACCCCTTCCCGCCACCAAGTGTCCCCAGTAGCAGATTTCTCAGCAGTTATTTCTGTCAAAGATTTCCCAGCAAGGACATTTTTACGCCTGATATTTTTTCCCAGTGTTGTTGTTTTTTTTTTTTTTTTCTTAGACTATGTCTCATTGTTATTTTGAAAACATCTTCTGAGAACTGGCGTAATGGATTCTAAACGTGGGTTTTGGACATTCCCGTCACTAACTTCCAGGAAAGAAGTCGTGGGCTTCCGGGTTAACCGTGCAACTCGCTTTGTCTGCGGAGCTCCATGGCCTTAGTTTAAAAGTACAGAGTCACTGACAAGAGGACAGTTACAGGGACTTGCCACGTGCAAGGCGCCACTGTAAGGGTTTTGTAAGTATTGACTCTTTGAGTCGTTACAACATGACCCAAGTGTGAGGTAGGTACTACTTTCGTCCCACTTTAAGATGAGAAAATTGAGGCAAAGTCAGGGAACTTGTCTAGCGCGCTAGGGCTAAGCTGAGGACCCCACAGCAAGCTCCACGGCCACCCCCCGGCCCCCAGGCTGTGCCCCGTCTGCTGAGTGCAGGAAGGTTCAGGGCACAGATGAAAGGAAATGCTCGTCAGAGGTGATGAGGTTTACCTGTCTCAGAAACAACTCAAAAGTCACACTAAAACTTCTAAGTCAAAGCGAGAAATATTGAACAATCTTCTTAGAGTTTGGTAGCGCCAGGTGATAAAGACGGTGGACAAGGTCTAGGGGAAAAAGCTACCGTTTTTATTTTAATCAGCCTGTTTGCTTATAACTCCATTACACGGAAGGGGAAAGCTCAGCGTTTTGTTAGTTTCCATTCAATGAATAACCAGGAAGGACCCACCAAACGCCTCCAACGCCCACCAATTCCAGCCAACTATTAGCATGTTCTAGTGCCAGAGTTGTGCTAATTTACATTTGGCAAATGAAAGAGAAAGACAATAGTGATGAAGAGAAAATTTTCAAATTCTAGTATAAGAATAATGCAGGGAAAAAAGCTCCCCCTAAATTTTTAAATGAGGGGAAAAAAAAAACCCATGATTTTTGATTGAAGGGAAGCAAAATAGAACCATTCTTTGAAATGGTTCAGAGAACTTCAGACAGGATTGGGAGAGATAATGTATGACATAAACCCTGAGCACTTTTTGCCGTGGTCGAGGGCGTGTGGCTGTGGGCTGAGCTGCCTCGTGCCAGGTGGAGGCTTCGGGCAGAGGATTCGGCTGCTCTGTGCTTCCACGTCAGCCGAGAATGGGGACAGTGACAGGAGGACCTCGAGCTGCTGTGAAGATTCAGTGATCAATATGTGGAATGTGTCTAGCACAGTCCCAGGGACGTAGAAAGTATTTAACGTGTGTTAGCTATTAATAGTACTGCAAAGGGCACTTAATAAATAATAGCTACTATTTCAAAACCCTCTAAGAAGGAAAACACACAATTAAGCAAGTTCTTGTGTGTTCTCTGTTACTGTGAACCCTGGCTTAAGGGACCTACCACAACGAGAACAGAAAAGGCAGGAGCAGAGTCAGGGTCTGTATCATAGTGACGTAAGAAATCTACTCCCAGGAGTCTTCGATGGAAAGATCTTTTTTCTTCTCTACTTTTTTTTTTTTTTTTTCCCCCTTACAGACGCTTTCTATGTCGACATTACTCTGTATTCAGCCTGTCTGCCCACTCTTTCTGTCTTGTGTTTATCGATTGTCCCAGCACTGTTTCAGGGGTCTACGAAGATGAGACCAGGATTCAAAGCGACTGGGTCAATATTTTCTAAAATGAACCTAACCTCAGCTCTGAGACTCTACTATAAAGTCACTGTGTTCCGTTCAGATTACCGATATGAAATAGAGCAAACGTGGTGTACTTGGCAACATCAAGAGAACTCTTAGGGCGACGTATTTGTAAATCAAATATATTCTCAAAATAGGATGGTTGGTGTCCTGGGAAAGATTCTAGGATGGTTGAAGCTTAAACAGGGCCTGTTGCACAGAAAGCAGACAGCCGTCCGCCCTTCCCCCGAGACCACCCCGCGTCCCCCGAGACCACCCCGCGTCCCCCGAGACCACCCTGCCTCCCCCGAGACCACCCTGTGTCCCCTGAGACCACCCTGTGTCCCCTGAGACCACCCCACATCCCCTGAGACCACCCCGCGTCCCCAGAGACCACCCGGCTTCACACGTGCAGGCAGAGCCCGGCTGACCCAGGAGGGCGCAGCTCACAGCTGTCCCCTCCCTTCTCCCCAGCGCTCTCCTAGGACAAAGGGTCAGCAACCTGGCCTTTTTAGAGTAACCGATCCCCTTGCCCGAGAAGCAAGATCACTTTCCAAAAACAGAAGGAGAGAAACCTCTGCCCGGACGCAGCAAACTCCCGGCTCGCAGGGCGAGTGATGAAACAATTCTCAGAAGCTGGGCGAGCCCTGCAGGGAGGAACTGAACATTCCAGCCGCCTGTCAGACCCGGGGGATTTTTTGTGGGTTTTCTGGCACTTCTAGAATCCTTCTGAGTCAGAGGCAGAAGTAGGGACTGGTCTTGAAGAAGAAAAAAAAAAAAAAAAATCAAAACAAGCTGAGATTCTGAACATTTTTTTTTTTATGAATTCGTTCTTTTTTCTTTTTTCTCTCTCTCTTTTTTATTTCAGCGTATTACAGGGGTACAAATGTTTAGGTTGCGTATATTGCCCCTGCCCCACCCGAGTCAGAGCTTCAAGTGTGTCCATCCCCCGGACAGAGATTCTGAACATGTTATCTGAATCCAAAATAGCTTTTGTTTCAAATACAATTAAATTGGCTTAGTTTAGTTTTCCTTTTTGTGTCATTTAATTGCATTTGAAAAAAAAACAAAACTAGGTCTCTTTCTGGCACTGCATGCCCCTTGGTTCTTTTCAGTCCTGGCCTGTCTCAGACTAGTAAGGAAATGTTCACAAAACCACCCTCTAGAGCGAGGAATCACCAAGGAACAGGCTGGATTTATCTAAAGTGCTAATTCCAGTCTTTCCATAATTAGGTCTTTGGTTTGAGGTTTGGTTTTTTTTTTTTAAACTCATATTCAGAGTCTGACGATGGTGGTTCTGCCCCGCTGGGTACTACGGAAACGAAGAGCAAAGCAAAATGTATCAGAACTGTGGATTTTAGTTTTAATTTTCCACTTCACTCACCAACTGACATGATTTCCTTTGCACACGGCACCTGAGTTTGAGCAAACTATTGTCCTCCCAGTTCTGTAACACACACTTTCCAGCTTTTGTTCCCAGGGGAAAATTAAGGTTTCCCGGCCCCTGGGCCCCTGGGCCCTGCCTCGGAGGTGCTGGCGTAGTAGGTTTTTGTGACACGCACCCCAGGTGATTCTGATGCTAACGGTTGTGAACCCCACTTCGAAAACCACTTTTCTAATATGTAAAACTTTCAGTCAACTTTACTATTGAAAACCCACTGATGGTTTTCACGATCATCGGGTCAGGGAAGCAGCCAGCTGCTTCCACAGCTCCAGGCCTGTCCCAAGTGGCACAGGTGACCGACCGGATCCCACGTTGGTGACTGTCCTCCCAACGCCCAGGAGATGGCGGCAAACCCTCTTCCCACCCCGCGCTGCGCAGGCAGCCGGGCCAAGGCCTGTGCATTATTCTATTGCAATTTGCCTTGAATATTCTTTTTTTAAAGTCGAAGAACAAGGGGGGCCTTCAGATGTGATTTTATCTGACCCTCTGCCTCTAATCAAGAATGAGCATAAATATTTCTAGGAATGGACCGATACAATTTTATCATCTAGCAAAGTCTCTTGGCTGTTGTGCTTATCTCTTGGGAAAGGAATTGTATGACTTCCCTGGAGTCTGCTATCTGCAATCGAAAATGTTCTTATCGATAACACTTACATCTCTCCGGCAGTAATCTCAACATTCTTCTTTTGGGATCTAGGCTAAAGGGAAATTGTGAAGCACTCTGAATGCTAGTTAGCTTTTTTTTTTAAGTGAAAAGAAATACAATTGTAAAACTTTCAAGAGAAAAAGGAGGTTCATGCACTTTAGGTACCACAGGGAGAGAGCCCAGCATTTCTGTTTAAACCCTAACATTCACGCAAGGAAATAGTGCCGCAATGACCAAACGCAAACTCCGGCAGAGGCTGCTGAAACACAGAAGAGCGTGCGGAGCAAAGGCCCATTGGGAACAGCCTTGATCCCAACGAGCACATAGTTCTCAGGCCTTTGACACACGACAGTTTATTTCTAAAACAGAAAAGACGGTGATGCGTTTGGAAGTTCTGCGGTACAAGATAGGTGTTTGTACATTTCCAGTGGGAGGAGAAAAGACCGGTAAAGCTGGATGTTCATGGATGAGGCAGTGGATCAAGGCCTGGGTGACCGCACAGGTGTGACAATAGGTGACCAGTGAATCTCTGATCTGCTAATTCTGCTTTTAAAGGATCTTGCTTGCATGAGGTCTACTGACACTGACATAGGCAAGATTCAGAACAAGGATGGAACCGGGGAACCCGCACCCCACTAGCAGGGCGTGTCCAGCGATACCTCTCCGATCGGAGAGGAAGTTTTTCTTTGACTGGTATCGGCTGGGAATCTTTTTACAAATAGTTAAGCTCCGCTTGGTTCTTTTTCCATCCTTTCCCTCTGCATTTTTCTGAAAATGGTTGCTTAAGAACTTCAGACATATGTGTTACATATATACACATATATGAAGGATCTCTCTTCCTCTTTCATTCTCAAATGTGTATTTAGGAGGGCTGAGACATTTTGGTACCTCCAGAAGTTATTTTTTATCTTAGGCTAAGACTATTCCAAACGGTTAAGAGGGTTGATGCTCTTTTGTAGCTATTAATAATTCATAGCTATTACACAGGATTTTTGTAAATTCTTCAATGCATTTGCATGAATCAATACTAAAAGTGAAAAAATGGTGTAGCAATTGCAATAGTCAATAAATACCTTAGCATCAAAATGAAGGCAGACTTTGGGAGGGGGAGAAGTCAGGTGAATAATAGAGAATAAGATCCTTTTAATAAATATGTGGCCCTCACAGAAAAATTTGCTGTTGTATTAATATGCAATGTTTTGTCTAGATGATTATACACTGCAGTTCTGTGAGTGCCTTAAGAAAGCTTTGCCAATAGAAAACAGTTGTCATAACAGCTAATGCCAAGGGCAAAACTAAGTATTTAGCCTCTAATTTTAAATGTTTGTTAAGTAGACAAGTATTCTAAAACCTCGCAAGACTTCCCCTTGAACCATTAAAGACAGACAACAAATAATCTGGGATTAATATTTTCAAGGGAAGTAAATCCTTCGTATTTTGAAAAAAACGTACCTAAGATACTTCTGATAAAAAATGTTTCCCTAAGTCTCTCATTTGCATTTGAAAAGCACATGATCATGACTATCATTGTATATTCTGCTTTCATCCATTTTTCCCCTCATTGGTCTTTTATCTATTCCAAAACGATCAGACTTTTGAAAATCCCACCTACTTCATGCATGCGTGTGTCTCTAAAACGAAATGATATACATGAAATTATTGTGTAAATTCTCTCAAACAAGAAAGATGTCTTAATACCACTTGGGCTAGAGAGAGTGGTAACGGCTTTAAGCATGATTTTTTTTCTACTCTGTGCTTTAGAAAACAAGTTGTTGAAGCCTTTCCCAGTGAAGAGTTGGATTTATGATTCCTAACTTTGAATATCACTCTGGGGCCACGTTTTTGATGAGGACAACATATCTATGATTTGGCAGGAAGTCTTCAATTTCTCAAGAACACGAGGTGGAACAATTTACTCAGGACCCAGGGTGGGAATCAGAGGACCCATGTAACGAGCTTAGGGACGTCATGGACAGAAACACAATTGCAAAGACCAAGACTTGCACTTTCCCCATCTTTGCGAAATAACGTGGTCGTGTGTTGCGGTCGTGTGGTCGTTGATGTGCCTACGTCATCACCATTAACCAGCTTTGACTCGTCAAGGTTTTTAATGTAACTAGGACTTTCGACAGTGGATGGCTTAAAAACACGCCAGTGGGAAGTTCTGAGAATGTTCTCGTTCAAAGGCCGGATCGAGTTTGTTAGATGGTATGCACACATTTCCTAAGGATACTGGTTCTTAAAATCTCGACTGATAAGATTTTCCTCTAAGAAATCAAAAGCTGTTCTACTTGGAAAATAATTTTGCTTGAGGGATGTTAGCTCTACCTCAAAGAGTCAGCACATAATCTCTAAAAAAATCATTTTTTCCCTCACTTTCCTTCCAGCAGCCAAAGAACACTCATGGCAGCATTTTTTTTTGCGAATGGGGGAGAGAGGAGATGGTGCCTGGTTTTTCTCAGGAAAGAAGGGTATTTAGGACGTTACAGACAGAGAAAGCTGTAGTCACGTAGTTAAACCCACTTTTAAGTGGGTTTTATAATGTATCATAATTATAATTGAATAAGGTGTGTAACATGTTAATTGTCATACTGATAAAAGATGACTCTCCACTATTAAGTACTTCCTATGTGCCAGGCACTGATATTTTTCTCTGTGAAAACCTCCCACCAGGTCAAAAGTTCATTTATTTTATACAAGATCCACATCCTTTATGTGAAAATCACTTTTCTTCTCTATAGAAACTGACGGAATCTGAATTTTCTATATCTAGTATTTATTTGTTCTATGGTGGGAATCTATAGGAATGACTTTTACCATTTAAATCTTTTGAGGAAAGAGAAAACATTTCAGAAAATAGTTTGAAAAGTGTTTAAAGATTTATTTTTGTGTTCGGATGAATGAAACTAGACTCTTACAAAAATATGCATGAGTGAGGCTTTTCCCCAAGAATGACAAAAAAGTTCAAATGGGAAATAATTCCAGCTACGTAAATAGAACATAGTTTATCTTAACGGAAGTATTTTCACAGGCTGTAATTTGTAGGAGTAATTTGTAGAGTAACACACTTCTTTTTTGAAGGTGGGAAGGTAAAAATTGCTGATATAGTAATGTTTTCCCTGAACAGATTTAATGCCTTAAAACACATTATTCAAATGAAATGTCATTACCTATGGCTTTAATTCTCCACTTTCCCTATACAAACACACGCATTAGCTGCACGACCTGGGGTGAATTACCCAATCTCTATGCCTGGCTCTACTTATTTTGCAGGATGGAGATTGTGGGCTTGTTGAGAGGATTCCACGAGCTAATAAACACAAAGCGCTGAGAACTGCGACTAGTCGATTATACAAATTCTATTCAGTTATTCTTACCATCGCTTCTGTGATAGAAAGCACCCCAAAAGTGTATGCACAGACTCCTCCTGAATGTCGGTCTTCAAGACCTTAAGGAGAGTGTGGTTATTTTTATCGCTTTAGAACAGAAGGTTAAAAAAAAACAAAACGCCAAGAAGTCTGCATTTTGGCGCACTCAGCCCTCGCAGCGAGGTGAGGTCAGGGCGGTGTTGCTGCCAGCCCAGCTGCCTGGGTCCCGGGCGGGAGGGAGGCCGGGGCTGGCACAGCCGCGCCCAGGCGCTGGTGGCCGAGCCACTTCAAAGGCAAAGCTGCCTCCTATTTTTACCCGGGTCGGGCCTCCTGCCTACGCAGTGGCCTCTCGAACAAAAGGTCCTGCCAGGTCCCTGACACCTCTACAGGGCCACTTCTCAGAGCAACAAAAATAATCACCGTTTGTTACGCTGCGTGGCATCCAATTTGCAAATGCAATCCCTACCCGACCCATGATGGTGAGGTGGTGGGCGCGATTATTCCTGCGTTACAGCCGAGGGGGGTAAGGCTGGCAGAGGGTGACTCACGCTGGTCACAAGAGGCCAAGGCAGGACTCCCAGCTCGGCGTGACGTCCGGGTTCACATTCTTTCCCATAGAACACGCGACTGCCATTGTCATCGGCAACCCTTGCTCACAAACAGCTTTCCTTCCAGCTTGAAGCAAAACTTTGTATTTGCAAAGTCTGCCGTTTTAGAACAGAAAATTTAATCTAAAAGTTAATCCCAGGGGAATAATCGATCAGTGTTAGAGCCAGGATGAGATGCGACAAAGCACACCTCTTAACTCTGATAGGCGTGTGCCCAGCTAGTCAAACAAAGCGTGTTTGCTTGGCTGTTTTGCTAGGAAAAACTACGGCGTATGAATCCTGATTCTCAGCCCTATTCTTGGCAGGCAGAATAACACTGAGAACTTTTGCCTGACACATGGGCACACTCCTCGTTTTCTAGATGACAGAGCACGACAACAGAATTTCCCAAACCTCCACTTGGGGGGAAGAAAACTTAAGATCCACTTTAAGAGGGCAAGTTGTAGGGAACATGCGGAATAGACTGTTTTCTTTCTTTTCTTTTCAAATTTCAAAGTATTACGGGGGTGCGAGTGTGTTGGGTTCCATGGATCACTTTTGTAGTGTTCGAGTCAGGGTTAGAAGTGTACCCATCACCTGGACAGGGTTCCCTGGACCCGTTAGGTGGGTTTCACCCACCTCCTCCCTCCTGCCTGATTTTCCTTGAGTTTTACTTCCCTCTGTGCACACGTGTGCTCACCAGTTAGCTCCAACGTAATAGTGAGCACGGGTGGCGTTTGTTTTTCCCTTCTGTGGATACTTAAGAGACTAGAACAAAAATGACCTTAAAGTTCTCGTCCCCCACCGCCCCCGCCAGCTCGATTGTGTCCAAGTCACCTCAAAGGAGTGTCTGTCTCGATATTTAAAAACCTCTAGATAAAGGGCTTCTAAAAAAAGAAATTTTTTCCAATGTTTAACCACGTCTAGCGTCAAGAAAATTGTTATTGAAGATTCGCCAGAGCTGAGAGCGACCCCAAGAGATTAGTTAGTAGAGGCCGTTTCCGACACCTACTTACGCTCTCCTGATAAATGGTAGAGCAGCCCTCTCCTCTCCAACCTTCGCTAATTCCTATCTCCACTATCTTTTTCTTCTTAGGTTTTTTTTTTTTTTTTTTTTTTTTTTTTTTTGTCTTGCAAACAGTGCTTCAGGCTATCTTTGGAAGTCCTGCCTAGTTTTCCATGAGACTTTTCTCACTTGAAAATCAAAGCAGTTTGAAACCTTTAAACTGCCGTGGGCCTGAATGCAAATCATCATTTGCACTTTAAAATCTTCCACCTGTTCTGAAACGTTGAATCGTTCCTCAATAGGGACTAATCCAGTCTGTCTTGCTAACCATGCCTGGGGGTGCGTATTGCTATGCATGTATTGGGGGGGTGGGGATGGCTCTGTGTGTGTGTGTGTGTGTGTGTCCCTTGCCACATGCAGCCGAGGTGTGAGAAGGGCCACAAGGATGCTTATCTTTTGTGAAGATACCCACATCTTCTACTTACGACAGCCTGATATGGAAACGATCGTTCCTCCATTCAACAAATGCTTGCTCAGCACCTGCTACCCCGGGGCCAGGCACGTTCTAGGGACGTAATGAAACAAAAAACTTCTACCCTTAGGTGGACCTTCATTTCGAGTGGGGAGTAAACAAAATGATTAAGTAAAACATTTGCTATGTCCGAGGGATGTCAGCCTCAGGAAAGAAGGGGAGCGGGAGAGGAGGGTAGGGAGTTCGGAGAACGCCAGGGACTTGCCCAAGAGAGGGATCATGTGACGTCTGAGTAGGGCCGGGGTCCTGCTGGGACCCGGGGTGTCGTGGCCCAGACAGAGGGGACATCAAGGGTAAAACCCCGAGGCCTGAGTGTGCCCGGCGTGAAATAGTAAGATACCCGACCACAGCAGGCCTCAGCATGCTGCGTCTCATCAAAGACCACAGAAGGCAAACCTCGTGGTGACCTGAACTCCCTCCCGCTCTGTAGACCGAGGTTGTTCTAAGTCCTCCATCGATAGGGACAAAAGGGAGACGCAGACACACGATAGCAGATGGCCCAGTTTCTCTTGGCCACACTGAGTCTTACTCCTTTTCACCGTCATAGTAAAACCACGATAGGGAAACGCCCTGTGTTTTCCTGTCGCGACAGGTACGGAGTCTCCTCTCTAAACCTGCCTCTGCAGGTGACTACGTTGCCACCGGGCAGGTGACAATGTGCTGGGTTGTGGCACCTCGAGGGCAGGGACTTTGTCGTCTTTGTACCTTTAGCTCACAGAACAGAAGCTGGAGATATTAGGTGTTTGATAAAACTTTGGTTAAACGAGTTTATGAAACCAACACATAAAGAATGTGGAATAGAAACCAAGGTCTTAAAGGGGACTGAAAGTGAGGCTCCTCCCAACCCCCAAATCAACCGTCCAGAGAATGACGACTAGTTCTGAATTAAGATAAGGAGATTCATGAAAGCACGTTTTTGCTGGGACTCAACCATTATCAGAGTCTTAACGATTAAAGAGAGAGCCGAGCTCCATTACATTGACTTCCTTATTCTTCATACGCAAACCGAGAATGGACAATCTACCTTCTCTATGTGCCTAGTGGAAAAACAAAACAAAACAGTTGGATCTGAGACATTTGGCCCAAATCCAGGTGTTGCTGTTCACTTTAAAGTTAAGAACTTGATTAAGAGAGAAAAGCTGTCGAAACGGTGCATGAAATTAGAACACATTTTTAAGCACGGGAGTGCCTTTTGTTCAAGAAACACGGTGTTTCGGCTGGGCGCGGTGGCTCACGCCTGTAATCCTAGCACTCTGGGAGGCCGAGGTGGGTGGATCGTTTGAGCTCAGGAGTTCGAGACCAGCCTGAGCAAGAGCGAGACCCCATCTCTACTAAAAATAGAAAGAAATTATATGGACAGCTAAAAATATATATAGAAAAAATTAGCCAGGCATGGTGGTGCATGCCTGTAGTCCCAGCTACTCGGGAGGCTGAGACAGGAGGATCCCTTGAGCTCAGGAGTTTGAGGTTGCTGTGAGCTAGGCTGACGCCACGGCACTCTAGCCTGGGCAACAGAGAGAGACTCTGTCTCAAAAAAAAAAAAAAAAAAGAAACACGGTGTTTCGATACTTTCAAAATGATGCATGTCCCTTGGTGTCCCCTGGCTACTTTTGGCCAGTGGTTTGTCTAGGGAAGTCTCATGGAAGTGGCAATGTGGGAGGAGGTAACGTACCCAGTCACCAGGGTCCCCAGAAATGCAGAGGGATCAAAGGAGAGAACACAGGAGCTTTCCATAAGTTGTATCGCTGGGCACTCGCCAAGCAGAACAATGTTGCAGGGATACAAACTCTCAAGGAAATAAAAACGGAATGCACAGAAAAGGAAGCAGAATGCAAGTGAAGTGAGAGGCAGGTGCAATACACCACATTTAGGAAATCAAACTCCCTGGGATCTTTACCATATAAATAGATTTTGAGAGGAAAAAGGCCCGCTATTCCATCCTACCCCTGACGGGAACCGGTGAGTATTTAATAGTTCCTGTTTGTTTTTGCTATATTCAGTAGACCAAAATGAGACAACAGATTAAAAAGTCACTTGGAAAGAGCAACCAGCCTAGTGGTTTCCGGTTTGTTTCTGGGGTTATCAAAATGTTTTGTTTACTTTGTAGCAGGAAGCAGCCCAGGAACGAGGGGGGTTGTGGACAGACACGGGCATACTCAGACTCAGGGTCAAGGTCAAGGTGGTTCCCAGGACGACAGGGCCCTGCACCTAGGAAAGGGGGCGGGGAGCAGCGAGGCGGGTGGGGTGAGTTGCAGACTGAGCTAATCACAGGCCAGGCAGAGACAGCCCCCGCTGGCCTCCAGCACGGTGGGCGTTTGCTTTTTGCAGTGCTTGGCGATGGCGCCGTGAACCCTTTGGAAGAACAACCAGCAGGAATCAAAATGAATGAGATGCATTAACATTGTCATTGCTTCTAGGAGACCGGGCGCTCCCTCTCTCTTCCTGGACCCTCGGTCCCACCCACCGTGGCTGCACCCCCGTGGGTATACCTGCCTGCCTGGGCCCACGCTGGCAAACCGACCGCCGGGCCAGAGCGAGCCGGCAGGAGACCAAGTCCTTGGGAAGCCGCAGCCAAGTCTCCTCTGGGTCTCGTGGACGACGCCTTCGGTCCCCGAAACATGCAGGAGTCCGTCGTGGCCAACGTGGTCTCCGCGGCTCGGAGGAAGCTGCTGCCAGGGCCCCCCGAGGACTGGCACGAGGGACTGGCCCTCGCTCCTCCCAGCCGGGCCAGCGTGGGCTGGTGTGGACGGCGAGAGTACAGTGTCACATCCCTGGCCAATGACACGTCCAGCCACCCCCAGTACGGTCCACAGGTGCCGTCCGCGTGTCACATGGGGGCCTCCAGACACGACCCCGAAATACTGTCCCTGGAGACCAGGTCTGATTACTCTTGTCCTGTAGCCGGTTACAACTACAACCCACACCCCCGGGGGTGGAGACGCCAGACATGAACGTTACAACTGTGCCAACTGATTTTTTTTTTTTTTAAATGCTCCTTTGTAGCGTTTTGTGTTTTGTTTTGTTTTGTTTTGTTTTACTTTTCTGATAGAATTAGGTTCGCTTTGGTTGTAGCTTGTTCTCATAGATCCCATTTCTGAGTCTGTGTGTCTGGGTTTGGATCACATTCACATGTCAGTACGAATTGCTTCCTTGTCGGCTGGTGCACGGAGAAGTGCTTCGAAGAAAAAAAATCACTTTCTGCCTTGCTGTGCTGGCACTTCTGTGTAATTCATAACCTCAGCTCCATTCGTAGGGGGTGGTCTACGCAACTAAATTCTGCTCCATTAAAATGAAACTGAGTATTTCTTCCCTGTGCCTAAGTTCGGGAAGGGACTAATAGAATACGGTGTACTGATTACCATTAGCTGTCATAGCAAGGAATATAACATTAGAGAAACCTTCAGGGGGAGCATGCCAGTGAGTGATATTTATGCAAAAAAGATTTCCTCGGTGTTGTTTGAAATATTTCTCTGAAGAGTTTTTTTTTTAATCTAATAAAATTCAGATTTTTTTTTTTAGAGTTGAAATATGGGAGTTCTGAGAAATACCTAAGCATATGATTAGTATACATTTCAGAAGGACTTTTGATAAATAGTGTAATGTGTTGGGGGCATAGAAAGATTTAGGTATATGATTTCTTTCTAATCTATTTAAAGCCAAAAGCCTGAGACAAGAACCGACTCAGTTCAGCTATCCTCATGCATCAGATGAGAATATTGGATTATTATCTGATCTCTCAGATCCTTAACAACTCTGATATTCTGAGATTTTTCTCATTCCTAGAAATGTCCTTTGGTGCATTGTTTATTTTTGTGGTTCATCATGTATACATCAGAGTACGTGTAGGAGTGGATTAGGTAACTATTGTCACTGCATGTGTCATTAAAAGTCCCAGAAGGGATTGTTCGGTGGCAGGCTTTGTGTTACGTGTTACGTGGAGTGAGGGTTGATGTGCAGATAAAAGTATTAATGGATTTAAGGAAGTGGTAGGTGAATACATGTGTCATTATGCAACGGCAGGTCACGACCGTGTATTTGGTCATGGAAAACGTCCCAGCAGCCGGTATAGCAAGTGCTGCTTCTTCAGCAAGTCAGAAAGTCGCCCTCGGGCTGCTCAAAGGAAGTGTCACAGCTGCCTCACTGATCCCATGACCGTCCCTGTGGGCCTGACCGCGACACCCTCGGATCCAACACCTGCTCCTCCCCGCCGGCTCGCAAAGCGCTAAATACCAAGAAATTCCAAGTATTTTGCATCATAAGCAAGTATCTAGAGTATTTTTAAATGAAAAAAAAAAAAAAACTTGAGTATTTAAAACGTTCTGAGTTTTTTTTAAATATGGTAATGTTGCTCTGTTTTACTTTTTAAGTCTTGAACTTCTCGTTAAGGTAGTCTTTTATCGTTAGGATGGTTACTTTCAAAACTTTTTAGAAAATGCCAGGGTGCAAGTGATGAAGGCCTTATCTTAGAAGTAAAACAAAAATAAAGAGTTGAAAAAAAAAATCACAGTATGTTCTATTAGTGATGGAACCAGGCAGATACTAATTTGTTCAGTTATGGAGAGAAGAAAGAATAAATACTTTCTAAAGTTATATTGTTAGATCATCTTAAATTGATGTGATGCTTATTCTCTTAATGTATAATATATGATTATTGAGTCCCAAGAGCTTCTATTGTATCTTTTTTTTTTTTTTTTTTTTTTGAGACAGAGTCCCACTCTGTCGCCCGGGCTAGAGTGCCGTGGCATCAGCCTTGCTCACAGCAACCTCAAACTCCTGGGCTCAAGTGATCCTCCTGCCTCAGCCTCCCGAGTAGCTGGGACTACAGGCATGTGCCACCATGCCCGGCTAATTTTTTCTCTATATATTTTTAGTTGTTCAGATAATTTCTTTCTATTTTTTTAGTAGAGACGGGATCTCGCTCTTGCTCAGTGTGATCTCGAACTCCTGACCTGGAGCGATCCTTCCGCCTCGGCCTCCCAGAGTGCTGGGATTACAGGCGTGAGCCACGACGCCCGGCCTGTATCTTAAAAAATAATGCCTGGTATACAGTCAGTAAATCCTCAGAAATCCCCCACAAAAAAGTCTTTACTTTGTTCAAACTTTATTGTAGTGATTAAATTGTTTTAGATTTGAATGTTTTAAGATAATGGGAGATTTAGCAGAAAAGATTTTGCTTCCGAGGATCATATTGTATTTTGTTGCTTTCTTTTATGAGTGCTAGGAATTATTTCCATCAGTTGGTTATATCATTCACTAAACTTTTCAGTAGACTCAAGATAGAAGCAGAAGTTTTAAACTGAAATATTATTGTAAAACTGATTTCTCCCTCTTTGCACGTCCCCGGCCGTCTGTTACCAGCTGTGTTGAGCTATCTCAATCTGTTCTAGTCATCAGGAAAAAGACACTGCAGGCAGGAGAGGCTGCAACATTTTTCACTCACAAGGAAAAGAGCATCCCATAATTTTAATAGAAATCAGTGCTTGGAGAAGTCATACTTTGCAGATATTAATTCCAAAAAGCAACAGTGCCATTGTTAAGTACCTGAAAAGTATACTCTGGGTGTTTTTCTCCAGTCTACCTGCAAACGAATACCGCTGGATTGCTTTCATCCAAGCTAACGGTGTAGACACAACACCCGCCACACTGGGGTCTGACCCTATGGGTGAGCAGATCTAGTAATGGGGGATTGTCCCCACAAAAATAAAATGAACTGGTCTCATCTTGTAAATGACTGCACGCGTAGATACGCACTGTCGCTTCGTAAACACACACCACGGTTGTTGTAAGACACTTGTCTATTGGCGCAATCACGCACGTAGAAAGAGTTCGGGTTTGCTGTGAATTCAAAAGCTTCCTCTAAAAGTAGAGTACACCAGTCCTAGGGACACTCACTGGGCTCTTTTCCTCCCTCCTCAGTCTAAACATTGTATCATTGCACGCGTGTGAAGTGTCAACATTAAGATGATTTAAAGTTTGTCTTGTAGTTTGAGTTTGACAGGTGCACAGGTTCTAGTCCATTTACCTGCCACGTGAACATGTCTCCCTTGTGTCTTGGCAACGTCACACACATTGGGAAAGACGAGCTCTTAGGGCTCAAGCGTGTGTCTGTATTGATGACTTGAAACGTTGGCTAAAAAATTATATCCCATAGGCTTAGCTGTTATAACCAGAAAGAAGTTAGAGAAATGTGTCTTACGAGAAAGTAGATTTTCACGTTTGAATTTTTTATTGAAAGTAGAAGTATCCACACTGTCCACACTTTTCTATTAAAGAAAGACTATGTTCTACTGCTAATCCGAATGATGTTTCCACCTCTGTTCATCCCCAAGAGACTGTATTTGAAAGACATATGCTGAAAATCAAAATTATATTAGTAATAAACATATCCTGCAAATCAAGCTAAGGAACGTTTTCATTTTTGCTCACCAAAAAAATTGTTTCGAATTATTTTTACCCCAAAGAAAATGTACTCTTATCTACTACCTATTTTTAAATTTTATTTTCCCTGCTAGCTTCCAGACATAGCAAAAGAATTTCATGCTGAACGGGGCAGCCAGGGGGGCATTAGAGGGTCTCAAACAAGGAGGGGGCACCGTCAGGCCTGCGGGACGTGCCCTCTGGCAGCTCCAGGGAGACAGGCTCGAAGGGGCAGGACACCGAGCGCTGTCACTCTCCCCACGTGACAAGGAGGCACATTCTGCCTCTGGCAACAGTCCGTGATAAGTAGCCAACGGCAGAATATCCCAAACGTGTCCCTCGCCTCCCGCGACCGCCCACTCCCCTCTCGCCACTGTCCCCGTCCCACGCACACGGGGACTGCCAGCTGCCACCTCCCCGAAACCTTCAGCAGCGCAGACACCCGGCCGAGCAGCCCACGTCCCCGATTTCTGGGAAGCTGGTGACACCCGAGTGAGCACCAGGATGACACGACCTCCCTCCAAGCCATCAAGGCACATGAGTCACGTGGGTACAATCTTGGAAACATTCGTTTTCCAGTGGTCCCAATAATCTTGGTCCCAAGATTATTTTTAAAGGATTAGAACGGAAAGCAGGAATATTGTCGGGAGGGTTTTCAAAACGCACAGACTACTCAAACTAGACCGGGTAATGAGATACAGGAGGAACTAAAAAGACAGAAGGAAACCAGGTTCTCCTCTTTGTCCCCAGTGTTGGCTTCTTGCTTCAAAGAATTGATGACGGAGCTCATTTTTACCCGTGTCTGCTAGATGAAAGATGGCAGCGTCATCTGACCTTTGGTACAATGTCATTTCCAAACATCGATGTTGATGAACCGTCCATTCCCACTTTTTTTTTTTTGGAGACAGAGTCTCGCTCTGTCACCCGGGCTAGAGTGCCGTGGCGTCAGCCTCGCTCACAACAACCTCAGACTCCTGGGCTCAAGCGATCCTCCTGCCTCAGCCTCCTGAGTAGCTGGGACTACAGGCATGCGCCACCATGCCCGGCTAGTTTTTTCTATATATATATATTTTTAGCTGTCCATATAATTTCTTTCTATTCTTAGTAGAGACGGAGGTCTCGCTCTTGCTCAGGCTGGTCTCGAACTCCTGACCTGGAGCGATCCTCCCGCCTCGGCCTCCCAGAGCGCTGGGATGACAGGCGTGAGCCACCGCGCCCGGCCTGTCCATTGCCCTTTAAGCCTTTAGGGGGCTTGCTGTGTGCAGACCTGAGCCACTCGTGTTCCAGACGTGGCCCGTGTCGGCGTCCCTCCTCCCTTCCTGTTCTGCAGACAGAGGTGAGCTCACTGGCAACTGAAGGGACAGTGGCATGTGGCACCATATCATTATCTTCATTCTGAAACTGTCCCGAAACGGGGAAACATCAAATGAAGGGAAACAGAGTAATGGCAGAGGTATAATCATGTGTGCTTCTAAAAGAAAGTTTTAGGACAGAAAAAGCCGGAGCCGCCTGCGGGAGCGACTTACTCTCACCGAGACGGCTCTGCAGTCTGGAAACTGCCCGTCTGTTCACGTCCACGCGAAGAGTCCAAGCTCAAGGACGACGCGGCAATCTTTCACCGGGATGATGTGTGCAGTTTGATGACCGAAAATTCACAAGAGTTTTATGATTCTGGACTTTTCAAGACAGATAGAGACATTTGGAGAGCGCGTCACAAAACCCGGGCAATCCTGCCACCTGTCCCCGGGTCTGCTCCACTTTTGTCACGTGTGTTGGCCCAAACGAGGCAAGAGGAAGGTCCAGGCTAGAGACTGAGCTGTCGCTTGTATATTTCCATGTGATTCACAAAAAATCTATTCGAATAATCACGGGGAAAACTTAAGCACGGATTCATTGGGCATAATTGACCTCAATTGTTATTCTCTTTTGCTGCATTTAACTAATCACTCACTGGGAACGTGTTAGTGTATTTTCTGTGTGTTAAACACTCGGCTGGGTACAAAGAGTGACAATGATGACGATGAAGACAGTGATGAGAGACACTCTTTACAGACACTCACAAGGTACCAAAGACTATACCGACTGATTTAGCTCTGTTGTCTTACTTAAGCTTCTTAACTTTTGGAGGTTATTGTTATCCCCATTTTACAGATGAAGAAACTGAGGCACAGAACGCGCAGCTGACAGGGTCGTACCACATCCGGGCCTTTCTGTCCCGCAGTATATTCTATACACATCGTCTGTTATACCTGATAGGAAGATGTACAGGACACGGCCTACGTAGTTGGGAAACTGGACGGATAAATCCAAAACAGAAGAAAAATTCTAAGGCATATATGGAGCCATGAGGCCGAAAGGGATTATAGATGTTTCTCAGAATTCCCATTTTGCATTAAGGAAAATGCGCGAGAGCCAGGACGAGGTCCCCACGGTTACCCACGGCGACACAGATGCATTTTTCTCTGGTCTTTGTGCCTCCACCCAGCTCCAGGCCCTCGTGATCTGTTCCCTGAACTATTAAAACAGCATCACTCTCTGTCTCTGCCTCCAGCTCCATTCGCTTTTCTATAATTACGTTTCTAAAACTTAGACCTGCTAATGTCGAACTGCTAAAAAAAAACTCTTCGAAATTGTTTTCTTTTCCCTCTGCTTCACCAGGCACCGACCCGTCTCTCCAGCTCTGGTCTCCACCGGGCTCCAGCTGGTCAGCAATTCCCTTCCCCACGCCCGCTGCTCGTGTTTCCTTCTTCACGTGTTCGAGCATGTTCTTCCCTCGGTCTAACTCGCCTTTCTCCTCTCCTCGTCCATGGGCCTGTTCATCCTTCAAGAATCAGCTTGGATATCACTGTTTACGGCATTTCATCCAAACTGAGTCTCTCGCTCAGTATTTGAGGATAAATCACACTGCATTTATACTCGATATTGGAGACGATGACTGACTCACCTGTTATTTTTCACACCTAAGGAATACATGGTTGGCCGGGCGAGGTGGCTCACGCCTGTCATCCCAGCACTCTGGGAGGCCGAGGCGGGAGGATCACTCGAGGTCAGGAGTTGGAGACCAGCCTGAGCAAGAGCGAGACCCCGTCTCTACTAAAAATAGAAAGAAATGATTTGGACAGCTAAAAATATATATATAAAAAAAAATTAGCCGGGCATGGTGGCGCATGCCTGTAGTCCCAGCTACTCGGGAGGCTGAGGCAGGAGGATCGCTTGAGCTCAGGAGTTTGAGGTTGCTGTGAGCTGGGCTGACGCCACGGCACTCACTCTAGCCTGGGCAACAGAGCGAGACTCTGTCTCAAAAAAAAAAAAAAAAAAAAGTAGAAGGTCAAAGATGAAAGCAGAAAGCTCTTGCGTAAATGCAGGCAAACCATGGTTAAAGTGGAGGAACCAGAGATGGAAGAAACACAGATTTTAGTCATATTTGGGGACAGACTTACCAGGTCTTGCACACGTATCGGACCTGGGCAGTAAAAGAACGAGAGGAAGGACAGCTGATTTTTAGATTTTATGGTTTGAGCCACTGGATGGATGGTGTGTTTTTTTACTGAGATGAGGAGGACTAAGTTAAGAAATAAATTTAGGAGGGAAGATCAAAAGTCCAATGTTTAAAAATGCACATGATGTTATCACCTGCTGTAAAGCCATCAACCGCTCCCCCTGGGTCACAGGTGTTGATGGAAAAGAAGCCAAACTCCATAAAATAATTTAAAGAGGTTTATTCTGAGCCAAATTGGAGGACCATGACCCCGAGCCACGCCCAGGAGGCCTTGAGCAAGCGGACTCGCTGTGGCTGGTATGTTATAGTTTGGTTTCATACATATCAGGGAGACAGGGGTTACGGGTAAAGTCATAAATCAATACGTGGGAGGCTACATTGGTTTGGCCCAAAAAGGGAGGACATCTCGAAGCTGGGGGCTTGCAGGTTACAGGTGGGTTTAAAGATTCTTTGACTTGTAATTGGCTAAAGACATGAAGCTTTGTCTGAAGGCTTGGAGTGTTTTATGATAAGGAGCTGTCAATCAGAGACAAGCCACAGGACATACATTTGTTGTGTAAACTGAGGACCTACAGGTCTGTCTTGCACACCCTTAGGCCTGTTAGTGGGTTACAAAGATGTCCCCAAGAAGGGAGGGGGCGTGATGAGGCAGGTCTGACCTCCCTCCTCCCGGCAGGCAGTTTAGTTTAAGGATGTCCCCTTGGCCACGAGGGGTCCATTCAGTCAGCCGGTGTGGGGGGAGGGGGGAAGCTTAAGATTTTATTTCAGTTCACACGGGCTAAAGTCCAAACTCCCAGGAAGTCCTCTAGGATATCGTCCACCGCGAATACAGCTGTGGCCAAATGTTTTAGAAGTAGATGTCATGGCTGATCATGGGTTTACTCTGGAGCTAATGTGGCTTAAACCTGTTTAATGCAGTTTCACGTAGTTTAAGGGACCTGATGCATAGAGGTCCCTTCTGAAGTCCTGTGCTCATTTTATATCTTCAAAATAAAATATTTTTATACGGCCGGGCGCGGTGGCTCACGCCTGTAATCCTAGCACTCTGGGAGGCCGAGGTGGGCGGATCGTTTGAGCTCAGGAGTTCGAGACCAGCCTGAGCAAGAGCGAGACCCCATCTCTACTAAAAATAGAAAGAAATTATATGGACAGCTAAAAATATATATAGAAAAAAATTAGCCGGGCATGGTGGTGCATGCCTGTAGTCCCAGCTACTCGGGAGGCTGAGACAGGAGGATCGCTTGAGCTCAGGAGTTTGAGGTTGCTGTGAGCTAGGCTGACGCCATGGCACTCACTCTAGCCTGGGCAACAGAGTGAGACTCTGTCTCAAAAAAAAAAAATATTTTTATAGATCTTTTTTTTCATAAGCAGTCCCACTATTGCATACGTTTTAAGCACTACAAAACCTGCAGCCACCGCTGGTTCTAGGAGTTAGAACGTTTATCTGTGGTCACGAGTTTTTGCAAACAAAGCCTAAGGGACAGTCAACAGGGGGGGGGGGCGGGGGTTGGCAGAGGCGGCCAGTCTGGCCGGCCGGACCGAGCCTGAGTCGGCACCAGCCCTCGGGGGTCCCCCCCCCCCCCCCCGGAGCAAAGCACGAGGGTCCTACAAGCTCCCTGTTCTCCTGCCACTGCAGCCCCTAAAAGGAGGAGAGAATTGGAAAACAAAGAAGGAAAAGAGAGATGACAAACACCTCGTGAGTGGCTTGCTCAGTGTCACGAGGCTCACAGCGCCCCTGCAACATGACTGAGTTCCAGGGTGAGACACGTTTGCAGCAGGCAGAAGTGAGGGGAAGAGGGAAGTTAGAAGCAAGAGGAAAAGGGAGGAAGGACATGGGACACAGGCAGTGGACGTGACTAATGAGCCCAGTCCCTCTTGTGTCATCTGCAGCCTCCCCGAGCCTCAGAACCGGAGCAAGGGGCTGGGATCGCCGTCCACACTCCTCCTCCCGCCCCCACCTTCCCGCATTTGCTTGCTGTGTTCAGCCCTGCTTGCTTGTACTCTGCGATTTGTGATTCTTCCCCCAGTCCTGCTTTTCAGACTTTCTTTTTATTTTGCTGTTCTGCAGTTTCACTATGATGAACGTAGGTACAGATGTCTTCTCCTCTCTAGGACTTCGTTAGGCTTCGCGATTTTGTAGACTGGTGTCTTTTACCCTGTCAACCACTGTCTTTTTAAAAACTGGCACTCTCCTATTCTCTCTGTCTTCTCCTTCTGAGACACTGGTCCAATTTATTTTAGTCTTTCTCATACCCACCCCCACGTCTCTTGACCTCTCCTTCTTCGTACCTTCCTTCTCTTTCACTCACCGAACTTCACTCTGGATAACATCTTCACAGCTAATATGTTCATTCTTTTGTGAACTATGTCTCACCCAGGATTGAAGTCTCACTTGTCATCATGTTTCATTTCTGTAGGCTCTGATTGATTTGATTCTGTTTTAAGTGTGCTTGCGCTTATAATTTAAAACTTTTTTATTTCTTAAAATATATAATCCATACGTCTTTTAATTTCTGCGTATTAATCCCAAAATATTTGCAGGTTTTTCTGTCTCTTGTCTACTGGTTCTCACTCTTGGTATCTTCTTTCCTTGTGTGTGTGTGTGTATATATATATATATATATTTTTTTTTTTTTTTTAAATGAGCCACTTGTTTTCCTTGGGCCTTTTTTGGTGAGGACTCTGTATGCCCTGGGGAAAAGATGAGTCCCTATAGAGGGACTGACATTTGTTTCTGTCACGTGCCTGTCACTATTGACAGTCTAGCGTCACTTGAAACTAACTCTTGGCTTAAGATGTTTCAGGCCACCGCAGGTAATGGGAATTCTGTCTTCAAACACATACGAGAGTGAGTTTATGGCAAGAAATTCTCGGGGGATTTCTTCTAACCCTGCTTGTCACCAGCGTTTAACACAGGTCATTGTCCTGGGAATGGCCAGGGACGGGCAAAGTGCGTGGTACAGACTCGGTATCTCTGGTCCACCCTCACGCTAAGGGCGTGGCCCCTGGTGTCCCGGCTTTATGGGGGGTGTGTCTGTTCTTAAGCTTCCCATGTTAGGCAAAGGATAGGCTCTGTTTTCCAGCCCCATAAAACTGCAAAGATTTATGAACTCATGTTCAAGTTCATCGGGGTCAGGAAATAGCCTCGCTAGACGTATTCTGCTATTCTGCTCACCTCTCTGGGCCCCCTACCCTCATTCCATTCATAGCCTGAGTGTTCTAGCTCATGGATACAGCCAAGCTGTTTCTTTTTAATTGGTATTTTAAGTTGTTTTTAGCAACAGGCTCAGTTTGGGGACCCAACATGCCAGGTGGCCTTTCACAGTTTGTGCCGTCGGACGCTGGGTCAAGGTGCCTGATCGCCTTGCTTGGTGATCGGCCTCATGACAAAGGCACAGTGTTTAATTATCATGGTGAGATGTATATTTCAATGAGTTAGTTGCCTTATCTTTCTCCACTTTTTTGCCATAACATTACTGTACATTGTAACATTGTAAACACTGCGGTAGAAGAAAGAGAAGTAAGAAAGATACAGTTAACAAAGAATCCTAATTTTAGACTTCTCCAAGGAGTCCAAGCCAGGGCCTGGCCTGTTTTCTTTGCCTTGCCCTGGTTAGGATTCTGCTAAATTGGCCTTCACGTTAGGAAAGCTGATTGTTTACAACTGTTTGAACATTTTTCTCACCGACCCCATGCGCTGGGTGTGCCTTTGGAATCACAAAAGATGAACAAGCTAAATAAATGTAATTTTATCCTTCTGTGGAAGGAAATGTTGAAAGTATGCAATATAAAAAAAATGGAAGTAGGAACACATACCTGGATTCCAGCTCGTGGATTTGTCTCCGTAACATTCGTTCCAGAGGCTGAAAATAGCGCTCGAGACTGTTCAGACCAGAAGGGAGAAGAGATTCCCTAATTCCACCCTCTCCTGTTATTGATGGGAAACCAAGTCCCAGAGAATTTAAGTGACCTGTTTAACACCACACGACAGAACCATTCCCAGGCCTGGGGCTCCCGATTCCCGGGAACCAATTTCTTTCGACTCTATCATTCAGGGGCCATTTCACCAAAAACTTATGAACATGTGTAACAGACTCGGTAGACTTGGTAAATTTAGTTTATTTTGAGCCCATAATAGCAGAAATTTATGAAAAATAAGCAGAAGAAATCTATTGGAACTCAAAAACAAAACAGAACACAACAGTTTAAATTAAAAAAAAACCTTTCTGGCTGAGCGTGGTGGCTCACGCCTGTCATCCCAGCACTCTGGGAGGCCGAGGCGGGAGGATCGCTCGAGGTCAGGAGTTCGAGACCAGCCTGAGCAAGAGAGAGACCCCGTCTCTACTAAAAATAGAAGGAAATTATATGGACAACTAAAAATATATATATAGATAGAAAAAATGAGCCGGGCATGGTGGCGCATGCCTGTAGTCCCAGCTACTCGGGAGGCTGAGGCAGGAGGATCGCTTGAGCCCAGGAGTTGGAGGTTGCTGTGAGCTAGGCTGACGCCACGGCACTCTAGCCCGGGTGACAGAGCGAGACTCTGTCTCAAAAAAAAAAAACCCAAAAAACCTTTTCATTATATGGTCTAGGATTAATTGTTTAGATTTCCAGTATCTTGGTTGTCTTTACCAGCTTAGCAATTAGAAAACTAGGATACATTAAAGGCATTTAAGGCTGTCATTATTATTGAAGATAAAACTTCTATTGTTTCCATGTTTTACATTTTGAAATAAACTTAGAAATGTATTTAGATGTTTAGAAATCAGTATCTTCATCGGGAATATCGTCTCCGCCATTGTCATTCATTATGAGATCCAAGTAAATCAACACAAAGGAGCTGTAGAGCTCTGTGGCTCTATCTAGAAGGACCGCAGTGACATAAACGAGGTCCCAGAGGAGCCCAATATCCTCATTGTCCTGACAAGGCAGCGGCCAGTCACGCTGGCTCAGATGTCATTGGTCTCTGTGGCATTGGGACCAATCACAGCGTCGACCATGTCAGGACATCGCCGGCGGATCAGGTTTGAGGCATCCACTCACAGCACGTGAATAATTGCCCACTCAGGGTCACATATTTTTACTTTTATCAGATACTATGCGACCGTGAACTTGCAATAGTAACCCACACTTGTGATTCCTTTTGGACACATTAGAGCTTTAGCCTCCTGCTTTACAAACACAGCGCGCCATTCCAATAGATCGTCCCGGCTCCTCGTGGCCAGCACATTTGTGCATCCACAGGCTCACGGAATTTTTAGTCACCCAGGAATAATCAGATCCGGGAGAGATTTGTATTTATTTTCTTTTGTTGTAAGTGAGGACATAGAAAGTTCACTTCTCGGCCGGGCGCGGTGGCTCACGCCTGTAATCCTAGCACTCTGGGAGGCCGAGGTGGGTGGATCGTTTGAGCTCAGGAGTTCGAGACCAGCCTGAGCAAGAGCGAGACCCCATCTCTACTAAAAAAATAGAAAGAAATGATCTGGACAGCTAAAAATATATATATAGAAAAAATTAGCCGGGCATGGTGGCGCATGCCTGTAGTCCCAGCTACTCGGGAGGCTGAGACAGGAGGATCGCTTGAGCTCAGGAGTTTGAGGTTGCTGTGAGCGAGGCTGACGCCACGGCACTCACTCTAGCCTGGGCAACAGAGTGAGACTCTGTCTCAAAAAAAAAAAAAAAAAAAAAAAAGAAAGTTCACCTCTCTAGCACAAGGTTTTGTTTCACATCTGCAAGAGATCAAAGTCAGTATGGGAAATAGCTCTGGCATGGGTGAGTTGTGAAACCAAAAGGATTGTATGTGTGCCAATAGCGTTTAGCTTTTGGATAAAGTCTCATGAGCCAAAATTGAAGATGGAGTAGGCATGTTACACATTAATAATATAAAGTACCCAGTCAACAAATATGAAAGGGGATCACTGTGCAGAAATCCAACTCCAGAGAGGAAAAGAAATGCCAGAATCATTGGCAAGAGTTGCCAAGACTCTCAAGCACTACCTTAAGTAGCTAGTTGCAAAGAATGACTATTAAAAGAAATACCATCTCTTCCTGACGGAGTTTTTGACCCCAAATGAACGCCATGATGCAGACACTAGCCAAGAAAAAACAGACGCAGTTTTAACATCGCTGCCAAAGGAAAATACTTCTCTAACTTAAACTTCACATTTCCAAAATTTGTTTAGCTGTTTTTAGGACTTTTCCTCCAACTGAAAATTTGATGAGCATGAGGGAAAAAGGTTAACGGAAGAAACAACTCAGGAGACAGTTTGTGGAAAAACGGAGAAAGGATAATGAGAGCAGAGCAATCATTTGACGCTAAAACAGGAAAAGAATATCACACAATCAAAACGAATAATCGCTTAAATATCTACAAAACCTAATAGTATATCGGCGTAACCACCACAACTTAGCAACCGCATACATGTGTGTATGTGCATACAATTCAGTGATTCTGAGCATTAATTACGTTCACAGCAAACTTCAGCTGTGCTCACATTTAATAAGTTTGATAAGATTTACGGGACGGGGCCTGAGCCCCTACAGAAGTCCCAAGACAGCCTTGGTCCCATGGTCTGTTTGGAGAGTACAATGAATTCATGCAAATAAAATATTAAAACAAAAAACAAAAACAGGTTGAGTCAGAGAGGGCAAAGAACCAGATGGTGACATAAATGACCCATCCATTCATCCTTTCTTTTTTTTCTTTCGTCACCAAATATTTATTGAGCCTCTACTAAGCGCCAGGCATTCTCCCAGGCACCGGGGCAGGGAACAAAACAAAGTCCTTTCGTTTCCTCTGCATTCCAGCGTGGGTGCCGGCCAACCTTTCCTATAAAAGGCCAGATAGTAAATATTTCAGGCTCTGGGGGCCGGACCGTCTCCATCGTGACTGCTGGACCCCGCCGATGGCATGCGAAAGTTGTCTCAGTGACCGTGAGCGTGTCCCAGTGAAACGCTGACAGCAGGCTGGCGTGGCCTGCAGGCCACGGTTTTGCCAACCTTCGCTCTCGGTGGGAGGAGACAAAGAAATACACAGCAGCATCGCAGGAAAGGTTAAGTGCCTCGAAGAAGAGTAAGACACAGGGCGATGATTGCACAGCTGCTATTTTAGGTCCCTGGAGAGGGCCTTTCTGACAAGATGCCAGCGCAGCAGAGAAGCTGAATGAAGTGAGGCCACCTGGGGAAGATCGTTCCAGAAAGAAGGAAGGGCAGGTGGAAAGGCCTGAAATGCACACAGGTGTGGGGAGCAACAGGAAGAGGAAGAGCCCAGACCTGCTGCAGCAGGAGGGGGCAGAGCCCGGAGCCCGGACCCCGCGGGGCGTCTGCAGAGCCGGGCAAGGGCGGGAGACTGAGGCTCGGAGTCCTGGAGAGCCGTGAGCGGCCGGCGGGCCAGGGCACCGCTGGAGAGCGGCTTGCAAGGGGCCGTGGGGACCCACAGCTGGAGGGGCGGCTGTCACAGCAAAGTCCAGGGCGAAGGCGGTGACCGCGTGAGCCAGGGGTTGTGAGCTGGTGACAGCGGACCAAGGGCGAGTTGGGGAGAAGTTGCAGGATCAGGGCTCTGTTTTTTTGGTCTTTTGGTTTCTTTTTTGACAGAGTCTCGCTCTGTCACCCGGGCTAGAGTGCCGTGGCGTCAGCCTCGCTCACAGCAACCTCCAACTCCTGGGCTCAAGCGATCCTCCTGCCTCAGCCTCCCGGGTAGCTGGGACTACAGGCATGCGCCACCATGCCCGGCTCATTTTTTCTATATATTTTTAGTTGTCCAGCTAATTTCTTTCTATTTGTTTTAGTAGAGACGGGGTCTCTCTCTTGCTCAGGCTGGTCTCGAACTCCTGACCTCAAGCCATCCTCCCCTCTCGGCCTCCCAGAGTGCTAGGATGACAGACCCAGCCTGGCCCAGGGCTCTGTTTTGCAGGCAGGATTCACCGATCGTTTTGCTCTAGAGTGCAAAGGAACAGATGCTGTCCAGGATGACTTCCGAGACTCTTGCTCAAGCAACTTAGCAACCGTGAGAAGAAATGGTTTCCACGGGAGCAGCAGAGAGAAACTCAGGACAGCAAAGGGGGTGGGGGCACAGAATGGGTCAGGGGACCTGCTTCATTGTGTTTGGTTTCTGTTCGTGAGTTTTGTTTGTTTTTGTTTAATGTGAGATACAGTCGAGCATGTTTCTATCACGACAGAAAAACTACAGCAGAAGAACAACAGTGACAGAGAAAGAGAGGGCTGGACTGCAGGAAGGAGGTCCTCGAACTTCGAAAGAGAGTGAGGTTTGGTGCACGAGTTCAGGGCTGGACCCTGTATGAGAACAGACAGTTCATCTGTCCTCATAGCGAAGGCAGAATACGAAGTTACAGAGGCAAGTAAGTTGTCACCGACGGCTGGGAGACTGGATGTCCCATCCGGTCGCTGGTGGAGAGTGATGATAACGACACTAACTGCATTCACCCTCTTCTCTTAGTCTCTTTCTGTCCTCTCCTCTCTGAAGACAGGAAATTCAGTAAGCATCGTGGACATATAAGACCACCACACACCACAGAAGGACATGACATAGCATTTTTAAAAGAGGCGAGAGATGTGTTTGGGGAGGAGGTGGAAGGCCATTCCAAGCAGGACTCGTGGATGGTGCAATAGCTTTTGTCACAGGACACAGGGACCAAAGTCACATTGCTAGACGGAGAGCAAGTGCACGGATGGGCAATGTTTGCCATCGTATAACCAAGGTGGGAAGTGATCAGAAGGATTTAGAAACTGCTATTCAATGTTAGATTTTATTTAATCAGCAATATCGTGGATCCGTGGGGCCCCTGTGAGTTTCTGGGAAGGGGACGTGAAAGGTGAAACGTCAGGAAGGCGAAACTCTTACCATCTGCTGTGCTACGAAACAGCAGCACAGAGTCCGTCGTTCCAGCCCAGCTGGGTCCTCACCGGCTTGTCGTACGAGAGATACCAAAGGACGAGTTGGCCAGGAGGACTTTATGCAGTCAAAGCTCATGGGGAAAATTGCCATCGAGACACCCACCATGCAGGGTATGACACGGTGGATGGAACTAGACACAGAGAAAACAAACGTGACTATCAGGAAAGATCGATACCTATGCAGAATAAATTTCAAAGCTCTAAAGCACTATGTCATAAAAACTCATCTTATGAGAAATGAATTCTGGAAATCGCTCATGTCCAGACGACAGTGACACCTGCCTGAGTCACAGCTAGCAGTGCCTGTCCTGAAATAATCACGTCAGACCAGGTGGGTGGGGACTACGTTTCAACACACGATGACCACGGGTCACCCTGTCCACCTCCTTTATTGCTACGGCCTGACTCAAGACTGCCTGAAGTTCAAAGCCTCTGTTCTTCAGGAATAATGAGCTTCTTAGGGCGAAATGTGTCCAAAGAAATTAGCAACCAGCATGTCATCTTCACGTTTAGATTTCGCATCTCAAAATAAGACCATGAGGTTTGTGCGCTGACCATCGAAACTAATCCTAATCCGAGTCGATGTCTCTCAGAGAGCAGAGTGGTGGCCACACTCGAGGACAAGCCCCCAGTTTTGAAGGGGGAGCAATAGAGAAATGGCCGGTTGAGTTGCCAGCATGTACAACACTCACAACTGGAAAGTTCCTTCTCGCCTTTCGGCTGAGTAAATGACTCACTGTCGTAATCTTAAGTCACTTAAAGTTCCAAGCGTTCAACTTCCTTGCATCTATGACGCATGATCTCATGGTAAACAAATCCTGACAAAAAGGACAATTTCTTCTCTGCAGCTAACAATAACAGGTTACTAAGAAAGGAAAAAAAAAATGATCCATAAAGCAAAGGTAATTCATCCTTTACCATAGGCTCACTACCACTGAGCTACTAGTATTTCCTCTAGAAATATTGTTTTTGAGCTATTTCAACATTGGTACCGGAATAGCTAATTCAAGAGCCAGGGTTCGAGTATCTCCAAACAGGTTTTTAAACTATGACCCGTTTCTAGGGGAGATAACCGTGCCAGTGTCTTTTTAAAACTGTGTGCTCGTGAATTCGTGTCCTAATCTGCCAGTTTAATTCAAAAGCTCTCAGCAAATATAGCAACACGTATAGCTTTAATTCAGAAGCGTGATCTAACTCCATGGGATTCAGATTAGAGATTAGGGAGAACAGGGCTTCAGGCAGGTCTCAGGAAATGCGGATTTTTAATCTGTTTCATTATTTTCTACATAAACCTGAAAATGCAAAGAGCATCAATCAGAGGTTAAGTATGTAGGTTTTAGAATCTAACAGACCTGGTTTCCAACCCTGGTTCTGTTTACCAGCTCTAGGTTGGGGGAAAGCGTCTCAATCGCTCTGAGTCCCAGACCTTTCCTTTGTGACATGGGACAGTGATGCCTAATCCTTGCATATTGCTGTAAAGATTAGACAGGAAACATACATGGTGGCACGTGCCTGTAGTCCCAGCTACTCGGGAGGCTGAGGCAGGAGGATCGCTTGAGGCCCAGGAGTTGGAGGTTGCTGTGAGTGAGGCTGACGCCACGGCACTCTAGCCCGAGCCACAGAGCGAGACTCTGTCTCCAAAAAAAAAAAAAAAAAAATCCAATCTTTGAGTTCTTGAAAATCAGGGGTATAGATTACGTTTTACAAAGGAACGCAGATTCGTTATCTCCTAATGACAATATCCTGTAATTGGAACTATTGTGAAGAAAGTATAGACACCATCATCTACTAACCTTTAATCCGCAAACACATTCGAGTTTCCACTTCCAGAACACACACACACACACACACACACACACACGTGCAACTTGCCTTGCTTTCTAGAGACTTTCTCTCCTCCAGGCACAGCCAATCCTTTCAAAGACATAGTTTCCATTTGCTGCACACACTTCCTATCCACTCATTCTCGTCTTAAATCCCTTCCATTTGGATCCTGTTCCTACCGCACTGAGAGGTATCTCTAAATTCTGCCGACGACCTACTTCTTGCCAACTCCAATGACATTTTTCTTAGGTGTCATTCTCTGTGGCCTTTCTGTAGACCTTGGAGAAGCCTTAAATGTCTCTTTTCCCTGGAACTTGGCTCTCCCATTTCTGTTCCAGTTCCTTCAACTTTTTCTTAGTCCTTCAACAAACATTTATTAGACCCTGAATCTTTTACTCATAAAACACAGCATACTTTAATAAGAAAAAGTAGGTGGGTTTGGATTCTGGCCAATTACATGGGAAAACCAAAGCTTATTAGAAATTTGGACGGCAGGCATAAAATTGGAATAAGGAGAGTTGTTTATACAACTTAGATTTTGTTAATGACATCAGGTTCTAATTTGCTGATAAATCACCCCCACGTAGGTATAGGCTTATTAAATGTACCAGCCCTTTGCCGTTTATTTCTGGGTGTTTTATTTCTTCGCAATCCCTCCTCTGAGATACACACACTTTGTTTATAGGTAATAATACCGCGACTTGTTGTATCCATTATCTTTCTCAGTTAAGGAGCCATTCTACTTTTTTTGCTGTGTGACCTTCAGCATGTGTCTTAACATCTCTGTGTCTCGTCTGCAAATGGGATTTAAGCCATTATTATGTACAGTGACTTTGCATATTTTGATATCATTTTTTTGAACCTTTATGCTAAAGTTTTTAATGCCAATACTAATACTAGCTAACATTTACTATTTATGCCAGGCGTGGTGATAGCACAATGCAATTTGCTGCGGCCATGAGCTGCTGGCTGATACCGGCTTGTCCTGTTTTCTAGGAGAGCTGCCTACACTCTGCCGTGTGACACGTGGCCGTGGGGCCCACGTTCTGTCACGACACTTCCTGACTGTAAGTGAGGAATTCTTTAAGCAAAAAAAAAAAAACTTCATGTTTTCTTTGAGGAACTTCAATTAGGTCATGCTCGATTTGTATATATGAAAAGGAGTAGATTTTCTTGCAGGTGAGAAAACTGTCAAAAAAAAAAAAAAAAAGAAAAAGCTTTAGTATTTTGTAGGAAAAATACAGCCTGGCTAGAATTGTGAATGGAAATTCGACAAAGTTCTGGGTAAGTGTTGGGATGATGCAAGCAAAGGGAAAAAAAATGATTTGCAGGTTTGCTTTGGCAACTGGTCTCTTAATATTCCTTTATATGAAACGTTCTTTCTTTCCAAGCTCGCAGCGCGATTCCATTAGCTCCTGTCCTTGACAAGGGTGGTCGGCTCTGCTCAGCCGTCTCTCCAGCTCGCTACGGCCTAACGTGGGAGCCCAGGAGGAAATGCTGACGTAAAAGAAAGAAATTTATAGAGGAAGACGGGTAAAATATGGCGCTTTCCTATAAATGGTTTATTTTGATAGAAGTGGGTTTAATACTTAGTGTTGGCAGCCGAGGTGGCAGGTGTCACGGTGGCGTGGTACGCGGGCCAGGAGAGGAAGGAGAGGTCTGTGCCGCTAATGGCTCCCATCTGTTTACATTAGCTGCTTTAATAACTTTCGTATTTGCACAGCTGAAGCAAAGGCAAGCACTCTGGGCACAGACACCCCGAGGAACTCTAGAAGCTTGCACACCAGAAAAACATTGAGTTGGAAAAAAGCCACAAATATTACAAGTCAAAAGCACCTCGGCCAAAATAAACCCGATGGCGGCATGTTAAATTCCAAAGGCAATCAACAAGGAGGACATTGTAGTCATCATCCTGACAATTCTCAACTCTGCTTCTTTATTTTTGCTACGTAGACATCCACGCAGAGAGATTCGGAGAAGGTTAGGAAAATAGAGATTTCTGTACAATATGGTGAAGCTCCAGAAGCCTTTGGATCAGACAGAACCAATGTTTTAACTTCATCTCTGTAACTTACAAAGATGATGCTTCCGGGATTTCAGTTAATGTCTCAGAACCTTAGTTTCCACACCTGTAAAATGGGGCTGCCCAGGCCCAGCAAACGCTAACCCCACCGTGGGCACAGCTGCTCCTCTTACCGCCCTGCTTGCCGATAGGCCTAATGTCACGGGACCAGTGGGGAAGGCGTCTGTCTTTCTCGTACTGTCGCACGTCGGCTGGAAGAAAGACCACCGCAACGCCCCTTCCTGCTCTCCCCTGTTCAGAAGGTCACTGGGGGGCCGGACCCTCCTCAGCACAGGAAAATAGAAACGAGGGAAGATACAGCGGGCCAGGGAGGCCCCCAGAAGAGACCAAATCCCACGCTTGCATAGACGAGAGGTGCGTGTTCACCCCACATTTGTTGTCCTTTCGAGCTGACTCTTCCCTCCCAGGGTGGACCCCACAACGGAGGCCCTGCAGGCTGGTGAGGATTTGTCACCCGACACCGGGCTGGCAGCTGTCCTGCCGGGCTGTGCGTGCGATAATCCCGACCCCAGCCTAGGGACAGGGACGTGCAGCCTGCCCACCTAGCCAGCGGCGAATGCCCACCTTCCGCCCACCCCGTCCTGCCCCGACCCCTGACCGTCCACAGCCACCGAATATAGATTGTAAACGGGACCAGGAGAAACGCAGAATTAAACAACGAGGGCTCGGTTAAAGGAAGATCAACGGAGGCTTTGTTTGCCAGTTGGCTGAAGGTCGCACGTTCGCCACCTGCCGGGTGAGGGTGCTTTTCCTGGGTCCTCGTGGTGAGCATTTTGTTAGGTGGTGACGTGGCAGTCAAAGTCGAATTATTTAATGATGTTTATCTTTTAGCAAGTGGTGGAGGAGTTGGAAATGCACCGTGTGGCCAGCCCCAGCAGGGGAAAGAATTTGGTTACAGGGGGGTTAAAAATCTCTGCCAGAAACTTCTTCCTCACCTGCCTCCCACGGCACAAGTTTTGACCATTATAATCCCATTATTTTGCCTATAAGAAAAAAAATCTCAGGCTGGGCGCGGTGGCTCACGCCTGTCATCCCAGCACTCTGGGAGGACGAGGCAGGAGGATGGCTCGAGGTCAGGAGTTCGAGACCAGCCTGAGCAAGAGCGAGACCCCGTCTCTACTAAAAATAGAAAGAAATTTTATGGACAGCTAAAAACATATATATAGAAAAAATTAGCCGGGCATGGTGGCGCATGCCTGTAGTCCCAGCTACTCGGGAGGCTGAGGCAGGAGGATCGCTTGAGCCCCGGAGTCTGAGGTTGCTGTGAGCGAGGCTGACGCCACAGCACTCTAGCCAGGGCAACAGAGTGAGACTCTGCCTCAAAAAAAAAAAAAAAACAAAAAAAAAAACCCCAAAACCAAACACGAAAAAAAATCTCATCTTTTATCTTCAGCAGTAGTTGTTTAAAAATACTTAGGGCCCTGATGGAGAAATAAAGAACTACTCTGCTGAAACCGGGGTTAGGAAGAAGCTTCGAGGACAGGAACGGGCAGTAGGTCAAGGGCAGGAGTTGGATCCCTGGGGTGGGAGACTCCTCGTCCGGTTTGCAGCGTGTGCTGGGGTTTGAAGGCAGCCCTGGGTCGCGGAGATGGCCGGGTGTGGGCTGAGGCCAAAAGGATGACAATATGACAAAGTTTGGAAGAGTCGTACTTTGTCTAGCACCAGATCTCTGTGCAGACGAATAGAAATACATCAACTGTTACTTGATTTAAAATGAAACGGCGTTAGCTTTCAGAATGGACCACACGAAACTACTTTAGAATAACCGTTACCATTCTGTTTAGAAGCTCAGCGTGTGCGTCATGAACCTCATGGATAACATACGCTGTCTTCAAACTGCAACACCGGGTATTTGTACTTTCTTTTTCAGAGCAAATAATAAGTCAGAAACCAGAAAATGAGATGGGTATGAATGAGCTTAAAAAGTCAGTCGAGATTGGCCGGGCGAGGTGGCTCACACTAGCCTGATCAAGGGCGAGACCCCGTCTCTACCAAAAGGAAAGAAAAGAAAAACCCAGCTGGGCGTTGTGGCCCGCAGTCCCAGCCCAGGAGCTGGAGGTCACAGCGAGCTACGGTGATGCCACAGCACTCTACCCAGGGCGGCAGAGTGAGACTCTGTCATAGCAAAACAAACAAGGCAATGAGGACTCCTCCTTACAACCCTCCACTCCTTATTAAAAAAAAAAAAAAAAAAAAGTAAGGCAATTTTAAGTATAATATATTTGAAAAATAAAAAGAAGATATTATATTCTATAAAACTTATGTTCTTTTAAGATACAGTATCTATTTTCATTTTGGAAACCAAAATTAGTATAACAACGATGATCTATTGAGAATACCATTTTTTTCTTTTTTTTTCTTCTTTCTTTTTTTTCAAGACAGAGTCTCGCTCTGTCGCCCGGGCTAGAGTGCCGTGGCGTCAGCCTCGCTCACAGCAACCTCAGACTCCTGGGCTCAAGCGATCCTCCTGCCTCAGCCTCCCGAGTAGCTGGGACTACAGGCATGCGCCACCATGCCTGGCTAATTTTTCTATATATGTTTTTAGCTGTCCATATAATTTCTTTCTATTTTTAGCAGAGACGGGGGTCTCGTTCTTGCTCAGGCTGGTCTTGAACTCCTGACCTCGAGCGATCCTCCCACCTCGGCCTCCCAGAGTGCTGGGATTACAGGCATGAGCCACCGCGCCCGACCGAAAATCAAACTTTTCAAACCTCTTACTTATCATTCCTTCCAACAGAAATCCTTACTCCAGGCTTTATAAGACTGGCCAACTCTCCAGGGACTGGTCTCTACGGGTCTCTCCAGAAAGCGTGACACAGTCGTGGGTCTAAGCTTTTATTCCCCTTCATGGCTCATTCTCAGGGCCCATTTCAAAATGTTCCCCCACTTCACTGATCAAATATCACCCATTTTTATGAGCCTAGCATGAGTTCTCACTCCTGCTTAAGGACTGGCCCTGCTGGCCCACCCCACATGGCTTTCTTTCCTCTTGAATCTCCATGGATATTATTGTCCCTACTGGTCACTGTAATTATGAACCATCTCCCATCCTCTTCTCATTCAGAGATGAGTCTCTTGCCATCTCAGTTAAGACGTAGCCCAGGATGTAAGCACTACATCTTACAAAGTTTTTAAAATCCCTTTTGGCTACTATCTCCCCAAACAGAGGTGCTCAGTAAAAACTTTCTGAATGTCCAATGAATGAACAAGTTCATTCAAACATCCCACAAGCTAGAAACACAATGGCGAGAACCTAATCTCTCCCTGTCCCTCCCTTTCGCCAGGAAGATATGAGTCGCTGAAGTATTCGGTGCTATATATAGTCGGTTGATGTCAGCTGGATGCCAGTCTCTCCAGAAGAGCTCAGTCCCCGGTTTAAGTCCGAGCGAGGGACCATGCCGTCCCAGGTCCAGGGATAAAAGCCATCGGCCCAAGTGCATCTCTATTCCATCTCTAGCGCCTTCCTCCACGAGTTACGATTCGCCCCCGCTGGAAAGCCCGGCCTCGCAGCTAGGTGAGTATATGGTTCCCTAAAAGGTTTTATTCGCCAGTTGTCCAAGGAGCTTCAGAGCTGTGACTCATAGATGGTCATTCTTTGCTCTAAAGAGCAGCTGTTGCCAGTAGTAAAATGCCACCACCAGAGAGTTCTGCATTAATCTGGTGTCTTCTCTGGTCGTACGGTCTGCTGGAACTGATGCGTGTGATGCTGGGACAGACGGAGGCCAGGAAGGAAACGATGGCAGATTAAGATGAACCGTGGAAGGGAGAGAGGGAGGGAGGGAGGGGAGGCCAGCTCTCTCATTCTCTCTCACTGCCCGATGATCACCGTGCTAATGTGCAGATAAGACTGGGTCTGAGACTCTGAATGTCACCCTCTGTTCTCTGTGGCATGGCCTGGCAAGGGACACCATGCCCCGTCCCCAGATAAGGAATGCATATGAACATGTTTCGGTAGAGAGCAATGATAAATTCCTAACAAAGAACAAAGATATTCTCCTTCAGAAGGACGATCGTAAAACACTCTAAATGAGTTCTTTGCATTGCCTTAATAATGTCCCTTTATTTTCAACAGGGGACCCAAAACCATGCTATCACATAGTACCATGGTGAAGCAGAGGAAACAGCAAGCGTCAGCCATCGTGAAGGAAATCCATGGAAACGGTACCAATAAAGACCCTCCGTAGCATTCGCGTAGCTCAACTTTAACGTAGATCCCTGCTGATGTTATTCCATAGTTGGCTTCCTTTGAATTCTTGCTGTTCTGTCGTAACAAACTTGGAGCTCTGGGCGGTGTAGCGAAGCCTATGGTAACTAATCCTTTTGTAGACATCCTTTCTCATTGGAAAGCTATTTTCAGACGAACAACTGCTGTAAAAGGAATGAGGCAATCTGACAGCTGATGTACATTCTGCCTGGCTTGGCTTTCTCGTTATAAGTTGGTATCACTCTCCATTCTTTTCTGGGGGGAGCCAGGCCTGATACAGTCTTTTTTTCATTGTCCATCCCACATGGTTCATCTTGGTCTCTTGCCTTACATTACATAAATTATTCAAAATATGTTCTATCATCTTTTTTTTTTTTTTTTTTTTTTTACAAAAGTTGTTAATCGAGTTGGAATTTACATTCATCGCTTATTTGTTTAACCCCTAAACCGGTCTTCATATTTAGTAATTGATTGACTCACACATTTTGTGCACGAAATCTACTTTTATTTATAATTTCCAGGAAAATATAGAGAAAGTGCTTATAGCCGCAAAGCCTATGACTCAAAAAAATTTTGATATCTATTACATGCTAGGTAACATTGGACTCTCGTCTTTTCTTTAAGTCCCAGCAAATAACCCTAGAAAGCAATGCTTCCTGCTTTGCATGTTGATTATTATATTTAAAGGAAATTCAATTTTATTCATGAACAAAGGATAGCATCAATTTTAAAAGTCAAGAAGTAGAATATGCAGATCTTTTTCGGGGCTGATTTGAGCCATTTCAGATATATCTGCAGAATTTTCAGAATGCGTCCTAGTTTCCTCTCTGTTGTCCAGGAATGAAGCCTTTCACCCTAACAATATTGAAGCCTAAAAGCTTGAGACCCGGAACAGGGTTGAGTGTAATGTTTTCAGATTATACTTTCCATAAAGCAAGCTGAGCAGAGCCAAGCAAAGACTTTGAGATGCTCCGCACACAATGTCGCCATATCTAAACGGTTCTGTGGTCAGGTTTATTTTCTATCTTCTGCAATAGAAAACCACCGTATTGGATTCACCTTGGTTCTCATGTTTTACTATGATGTCAAAGGGTTTGGAAAAAAATGAGAATAATCCTGAACCAGATACCAGAACTAAATTTGTACCAATCCAAAGTTCCAAAATTCATGCTGCTTTTACATTTTTAGATATCCTTATATTTCCTGCTTTGAGTAGTTTGCTTGAAATCATTTGTCTAGTTTTCCTGACCAATGAGGCAAAAATCAGACTATCACTTGAGTTGGACAGGAAATTGTTTCCATGAAAACCAGACGTTCAGTAAGTTATCATTTTCTAATTGCACCATAATCATAGAGATCAATCAATCCATTTCATGTATTCCTTGTCTATATCATATTTTGGAGACATAGACCTATAAAGTGTATGAATGTTTTTTCCCTTTTTAGAAATAACTATTGTTTTTATGAAATATAAAGAAAAAAAGTACAATTATACCCTAAGGTGGAAAAAACCCTCAATACTACTGTCTTCCCACCAGTAAATCCAGGCCACGAAAGATCTGCTGAAGCCCCCCCTCCCCCGCACGGGATCAGTTCCAGCCCCGTGAGAGGAGTCACATGCTCTGCCTTTGTGGGGACGTCAAGTGTTACAGATAACACAGGGACAATTGGACAGTTTCTTAACTCATCCCGGATAAAATAGCTGTAATACTTTAGGAAGTAGCTCAAATATTTAATTTTTCACTCTTTTTCCTTTGACATCTTGTGTGCAGCTTTACTATTTGTATACTGTCTGGTGTTCAGAGAGCGGGAGCTCGGGGAGTATTTTTTTTTTTCTAAGGCTGCAGAAATGAGGCATAGACTGCAGAGAAACGTTTTTTTGGGAATGATCCTCCAAACTTTCAAACGCTTTACAGCAGTAAAAATCTAAATCACTTAAGATAAACCACACAACTCTTTTGATCCCAATCATAAGACTAAATGAATCAGATCTGGACCGGATTGTCCTTTATGAAAATGAATGGAGAGGATGTCTTCAAACCCCTTCTCCTGCCTTCCTCTCTGCTGTCCATCAGGATGTTTTTCGGTATTGTAACCCATTTAACTTTCATTATCACTTTCCAAAAACATGGAGTTTGGAGAACGGAATGGGCCAATGACTCAGCTAAACCAGTCGTCCTCTTAAACGTGAGGTAGAAATTCAGTCCAGTTCTTGCAGGGGAGCGAGACTACAGCCGGTGAGTCTTTGAGATAAATCAGAAGAAGAAACCAAAAAGGGAGACTTTGACATCAGAGTACCTAGTCCACGAGAAGGAGAAATAACCTCAAAGAATTACCGAAAAATTCTATCCATGGAGACCCCAGCGCTAACTGGATAGAATGAGTTAAAAATAATCCCAGCCTCCACTAACTGCACCCCAAATGGTCCATTATAGATACATTATGATTTGATGTCAGTTATGCACTAAAAGCAAATATACCACCCTCCCAACAAATAACTAATACAAAGCAGCCCGAACACGAAGGCTGCACGCTGTCAGGCCGACCTTCCTCGCCATGCATCACAGTCGTGATCACCATCGTCATCATCATCTTGGCAGTGGTGCAGGCGACGGGGAAGTTGTCTTGTGTTCCTGTTGTGATACAAAGCTCTGTGCTTTATACAAAAGTATCTCAGCCGCAATTGCTTCCACCTAACAGGTACTGCTGTAAAAGACGCAACATACAGAAAACATCTTGCCGTTGTCTGTGTATGAATTAGTTGTGCATATTTTCCAGTATTCATCGTATTTTTCCTTTGCCCCGTAACCCATCTGAAACCTGAAGACCGAAGGAAGAGAGAGATAGGCAAGGATAAAAGGACAGGAGGTAACAGACTGATAGGGACAGAGATGGGGCAATCGGATGGAATGAGGAGAGACACTCCGGAACAGTTGGCGTCTGTTTGGAAATGTTGGGAAAAGGAGTTGGAATTAAAATAACCACTGCAAAGAACAGGGAGCGTGCTGTTCCCCGACATGAAGCACAGATACTGCTGACAGTTTAGAGCAAGAGCTTCATACATAGGACCAGAGTGGCTCACGAGGCCACTTGAGTCACCCTTCAGTTCTCTCACCTGGGCTCCAGGAGGGGTTTTTTTTTTTTTTTTGGCATGTTTTTTGTTTGTTTGTTTGTTTGTTTTTTTCTCCTCATGACTGGGCCACAGCTTTCCCCAGCACACAGAAAGAGAGCTGAGCAGATTATTTTTGTAATTTCAGGAAGGGAGTTTAGCTTTGTGGTCTGAAAACAGGAAGTCCAGGTTCTAAATGGAGTGCGGCTGTCGGTACCGTACCAGGAGCCCCGGGTTCCAGACTAGACATCGGATATTTCATCAGGAAGCGAGGAAGGCTGGATTTGCCGATGCATCTACTTCTAAAACTCCAGGATTCTAATGTACTGAGCTATGTGCTGAAGTCCAACATCAGCGTGTTTGAGTTTCTCCACCGGTAACAAAGGAAATGATAATATTGACCTAAATTGCAAGGACTCTTTGAAAAAGGCCAAAGTCTAGAATTTCAGATGAAAGATTACATGAAGACTCCTTTTACTTTTCTTGCATGAACATATCTTAAACCAATTCATAAAACAGCCAACATCAAAATGAGGAGGCCAGAAAGGCCTTTCAAACCTCCTAGCAAATATAAAAAGTTTGGAGAAGAGAAAGGACTCAATGTTTCAGTGGACAAGTTCGGTATTTTCTTTCGTTGGATTTAACTTTTCACATTAACAGTCTCATAACCCCAAGAAAAACCAGAGCTAGGAAAGTGTGCATGTTTTATTTTGAGAACTGGTGTGCAGTCAGATCTTGTACATTCATAGATTTTCTGAGCATCAAACCACTAATAAGGCCCTCCATAAAACTAGCACCCAGAGAACTAGGCTAAATTATACTTTATACCAAAGTGGAAATTGCAGAGATTAATTCTAGCCATACCAGTCCATCATCCTAGTTTTCTTTTATTCCTTTTCCACTCTAATATGCTTAGATATACATCCCATAAACAGTGCTAGATAGTTCTGTTTCTGTAACTTAATTTGTGTAATTTAATACATGGACAATCTCATTTCTTAAATGTTTATACATTCACACAGCTCTTAAATGACAATATTTTCATTCAGGACAAATTTTTGAAACTTTATAAAACAGTCTTAGAACTCAAATCAAGGCAAAGATATGAAATAGAAAATCAAGAATCCCAGATGGGTTTCAAATCAATGTTTTTAGGTAGAAATAATTATCAATAAGCTTTTTATCAATTGGAGTCTTTTCAGGCATTATTCAAAATCACAGTCTGGACTATGATATTTTATGTTTTATGTCATGTGACTTTATGTGATAACATATAGTATATGGACTTTTATTCAGTTACATAGGCCAACTGTCTGTAAACAGGCAGAAGTGTCCTGTGCAAATGCAGATAAAATCTCTTTACCTCAATAAGTCTTCTAAATAAATTAATAAGTCTATCCTAAAGCAAATGAGCTTCAGGGAGCTGCCCTCCCGTGGTTTTACCCACTGTGCTAGAATTGCAATTGCAGTTTTAAAAGCTCTTCTGTCTTACTACAACTATCTGTAAGTGGGTATCTTTATATGGACGGCATTCACTGATCTAACTAAAGTTCTTGATCACTATAAATGACACCAATAGGAAAGTATGCCCAGCAATATTATTTTCAATAGATGATCTAATGCCACAAAGACAACCTTCTAAGCCACGAGGGCGAGGAAATGGATCCTGAATGAAACAATGTGTCATTTATCAAGCATCAGGATTAAACACACTGATAAGGCCCTGTGCAGGGGTTTGCAAGGGAAGGTGAGGAATGGCTGAACTTGGACTCTGTGTGCTCGCTGACAGCCTCCGTCACTCTGAAAGTTCCAGTAACGAGAGTGATCGTGCGTGAGATGCCCCAACTCACAAGTGGCTCTCGAACTCCTGCTTCGGTGACATCAAAAATTTAACTCTTAGAAGGGAAGGGAAGGAAACCTTGGAGAATCTAGTTTACGTGTTTTGTTATTTGTTTGCTTATGTAAAATATGCTTGCAAAATATTCCTGACACTGCTAGACGTGTCCAATAGCATGCTGGGAAATATCCAACAATTGGTTCTCTAGTGGAGGTGATGGCGGGGGCGGGGGCTGGGGGGGTTGTTGGGGGAAGTCTTGATTTGTAGAGTTTGCCAATTTCTGGGGTACAAACACTCCCACCATGGCTAATTTCAAGCTACCATCATGGAGCACTAAATGCAGAGTTGGAAAGAGATGAGCAGTAGCGCAACATTACATAATATTTCTACGGACAGACACAGTAGATACAAATAACCTCGAGAGCATTGTCTTTTTCTCTCTTTTGTAATCTAAAAGGCACTTGCTGTTTTGATTCCAGAAACAGCCCACCCCCCACCCCGCTGCCTAGTACACTGAGGGACATTCATAGACACACTGAAAAATAAACTAGCTCATCCCTCCACATGTGAAATAGTGACAGAGACTCCACACACGTACAAACAAACAAAGGTGAGTATTTTCTGCAGAACTTAGCAGAGCTGGCAACAAAATCCCAGAAAACTTTATCTGTCTCTGTCCCTCCCATTCCTCCTGCATGGGTTACTTCTGCCCGTCCCGGGGTTGCAGAGCACAGTATTTTGTTGTGTCTGTGTGTACTAACTAGAGAGCCGGACAAGCTGGTCCACATCGCGTTAGGAAGACCTATGAAATTTTTTTAATTTAACTTTTTTTTTTTTTTTATAACAGACTTTAGTTTTAGACTGGTTTTAGGTTTACAGAATATTGAAGAGAAAGTACATTGAGTTCCCATGTAAACCCCTCTGCCCTGCAGTTCCCATGTTAGGAACGTCTTGGATTAGTGTGTGTTTGTTGCAACTGATGAACCCATATTGATACACGATTATTGGCTGTTGTTGTCTGTTTTGTGTGGCCGTAACAGAATACTCGGGCCTGGGTACTTTATAACGAATACATCTGCCTTGGCTCACGGTTCTGGAGGCTGGGGAGCGTGAAGTCAAGGTGATGGCATGTCATCACATGACAGAGGGCAGGTGAGAGAGAAAAAAAGACCAAGTTCACCCTTTTATTAAGGGCGCTTGTCCCGCCCATGAGGGTGGAGCCCTCGTGGTCTAATCACCTCTTGAGTCTCCTACCTCCAGTGGGGACTAAATTCCAACAGCCATTCTGCAGAGGACAAGCATCGAATCACAGCGTCAGCCAAAGTCTACAGTTCAAAAAGAAAGGAAGAAGAAAATAAATTAATAAAAAAAAAAAAAGAAAAAAGAAATGAAGAAATCAAAGTCTACACTTCACTCTGAGATGAAGTCAAGTGCGTTAGAGTTCCGGAGTCTCCCGCAAACACGTGTCGTCTGTCTGCTGTTACAGCGTCACACAGGCTGGTGTCGTGGCCCGAAAGGTCCCCGTGCTCCACGTAGTCACCCTCTCCTTACCGTCCTAGTCTTCTCTTTTCCAGCATGGTGGAATCAAAACCACGCAGCTTTTTCAGACTGGCGCCTTGAACTTCGAAACGTGCATTTGAGGGTCCTTCCTTCATGTCTTTGGAGGACGTGATGGCTCTTTTTTTTTTTTTTTTTTTTTGAGACAGAGTCTCGCTCTGTCACCCAGGCTAGAGTGCCATGGCGTCAGCCTAGCTCACAGCAACCTCCAACTCCTGGGCTCAAGCGATCCTCCTGCCTCAGCCTCCCGAGTAGCTGGGACTACAGGCATGTGCCACCGTGCCCGGCTAATTTTTCTATATATATTTTTAGGTGTCCATATAATTTCTTTCTATTTTTAGTAGAGACGGGGTCTCGCTCTTGCTCAGGCTGGTCTTGAACTCCTGACCTCAAGCGATCCTCCCGCCTCGGCCTCCCAGAGTGCTGGGATGACAGGCCTGAGCCACTGCGCCCGGCTGACGGCTAACTTTTATTCACTCTTTCTATGTGCCAGGTGCCATGCTAAGCGCCGTATATTAATATGAAACATTTTAATTTAATTCTCCTATCAACACTTTGCAGTAGACACTATTATTAGCTCCCCTTTAGAGATGAGGAAATCGAGGTTTAGAGAAAAAAAGTAACATCTCTATGATCAGGCCGTTAGAAAGTGGTGGAGGCAGGATTTAATTTAAGGCACTCTCCAAAACAGCATGGCGCAAGCAACACATTATGGAATTTAGAAACGAATTAAAAAACGCTTACCTTGGGGTTTTCATGCCTACGAACATTGTTTGTTTTACAGACGTGGACGGCATGGACCTGGGGAAGAAGGTCAGCATCCCCAGGGACATCATGGTGGAAGAACTGTCCCATCTCGGTAACCGGGGTGCCAGGCTATTTAAGATGCGCCAGAGACGATCCGACAAATACACGTACGAAAACTTCCAGTACGAATCTAAAGCACAGATAAACGTAGGTATAACTTGGCCTGGTGGTACCTAAATGCACGAGCAGCATTTGTAAATTTGCGTGTATTGCTAGATTCCCAAACAAGCATGCTACGTATTTTCTTTCAGTTGCTTCTCAGAGTTTTTTTTTTTCATCATAATGACTAGTTTAGGTGGGGAAACAAAGGAAGTATTGTGTATGATTGGAGTATGCTTTTAGCTCAGTAGGGACCTTGCAAGCTTGTAGATTTGGCATGAGGACCTGATCGGTCCTGCTGAGAGGAGGGAGAGGGAGGGGAGAGAAGTTTCCGTGGCCTTATCGCCCCCGGTTAAATGTTTGAGATGGAGACGTTTCCAAAAGCACACAGCACTCTGCAAAATAAGGGTAAGCATTTTGGCCGGGCGCCGTGGCTCACGCCTGTAATCCCAGCACTCTGGGAGGCCGAGGCAGGAGGATCGCTCGAGGTCAGGAGTTCAAGACCAGCCTGAGCAAGGGCGAGACCCCGTCTCTACTAAAAAAAAAAAATAGAAAGAAATGATCTGGCCAACTAAAAATATATATAGAAAAAAATTAGCCGGGCATGGTGGCGCGTGCCTGTAGTCCCAGCTACTCGGGAGGCTGAGGCAGGAGGATCGCTTAAGTCCAGGAGTTTGAGGTTGCTGTGAGCGAGGCTGATGCCACGGCACTCACTCTAGCCTGGGCAACACAGCCAGACTCTGTCTCAAAAAAAAAAAAAAAAAAAAGGATAAGCATTTTATTGGCCAAATAGATCCTGGCACTGAAACAGACGTGGGAACTACAGACACATTCTATTTCCTCTCAAAGCATTTATTCCACACTGTGCAGGGAAATCTGGTTCCTATGAAGGAGAAAACCAGTGTGCACGTAACTCGGTAGACAAAGATTTCCTCAACTGAAAGCTATTTAGCAAGCACAAATTAATTAATTAAACTGCATTTTACATATGTTATTGATATTATATCCACGTATACTGTTATCTAAAGAGATGGTAGAGGAGGAAGTCTGTCCTAGAAAGGCAGCCAGCTTTGGGAAAATGGCTTGAAAAATCAAATAGCAGACAGGAAGAATCAAAGAGGAACAGTGATCCTGAAGTTGAAGAGATGGTGCAGACTACGATAAAGATAAGTTTTATTCACTGAGGGTTTCTTCCTATAGCTACGAAGGGTCTGTAAGTTTACATACAAGTTTAAATCTGCAAACTTACCAGCTGCCATCACTACTAAGTTGTTTTGAATGGACAGTCCACTTCTTTACAGCAGACAGATTTATTTCACTGAGTTCTTTTACGATAATTACCAAGACACGTTATAGCAACTAATATCCACACTCACCAGCACCAACGTTTTATTCGTTTCCAAAATTTTTTATTTTCCTTTCAGACATGCAGCTTTTTTTCTTGTTAACAGTAAATGTTGAGAGGACATTTTTAAATAAAAAAAAAATTTCACAGTCGTGAGCATCCTTCAGCATCCATGGATTAAACCTAGTTATAATTGTTGTAATTATGAATTTAGTTTGACATCAATCTTACTCAACTATAGCATTTACATTTGTGAGAAATGATTTTCACTTGAAGTCACAGGTAAGTACAACGCTATAGTACCCTATTATTATGCCCAGTGTCTTCTTACTGGAAAATATCTGTGGCTGATACCGTTTGAGTCTACAGTAATCCCCACCCCATCTGACGCAGTCTATACTAATCATATTCTTTCAATAATGACAATCGAGAGACTTTCTATGAAGTCATATAAAATCAGGTGGCTTAAGGAAAGTCTTTGAAAAGTCATCCACAAGTCTAAACATCTGAATAAATGCATAATGCCAGCTTTCTTAACTTCCACTTACATCTCTAAGAATAAGACTTTACAATTCTAGAGAAAGGGTACAATGAGATTCAAAACCTCCTTAGGAACACAACCTATTCTCTCGACACCGGTATTTTAAGTTATTGACAATAATCTTATCTACTTGTGGTCAAATGTTCTAGTTATACTTAAAGTGTGTAAGCATGTGTCTTGACAATTTTTCACTATTCCTAAAAGACTGGACCCTAAGTAAATAAAACGGCCCCAAACAAGTCTAATGAAATACAAAATTAAATGCTGATAAATCACTCAGAACAATAAACTCTAATAATGCATGCAATGAAGTCACATAACACACTCTGAAGTCTGACGATACTTACTCTCTCTTCTTTTGAATAAGGAAAATAGTATTCAAGGAAGTGTACTACTTTGATTTAAGCAACACCAGAATGAAGGAAATTGAAACCCTGCTCTCAGAATTCTAGAATTCTTGGCACCAACACCTATCTTGGTGGAATTAAAGGAAACTCTGGCTGGGAACCACAGAGCAGGGTTCGATCCTAGCTCTCCCCCCAGCCGTCTGACTTAGAGTTGATTTAAAAGGGCTTTTGTTTTTTTTTTCTTTTCTGGATTTTTTTTTTCCCCTCATTTATAAAATAAGGGTATGAACGCAAATGCTCTCTAAGGTGCCTTCTGGTTTTGATGATCTGTATATTCTCTGATCTTAATTCCAAAAATTACCTGCACAATAAATCATGAGGGAAGACAGGGAGCCACATCGTACGATGACGCATTCGCTTTGTTAAGGCACCAGATTGCAGTTTGGAACGTTGTCAGCGTGACAGGAATTAAAAAAATAATCTCGGGTCCCATTCGTTCGTTTATACTGTTAGCAAGTATTTATTGAGTACCTATTATCTTCTAGACACAGTGCTGTGAGCTCAGAGATAAATAAATATTATTTAGTGATAGACCAAATAACAGTGGAAGATAGAGAGCGACTATTTACATACAATCGTGTTCTTGAATCATCTTTGGAAGATTTGTGCCCCAGCAACCTCATCTATTGACTACATTTTCTGGAACAAACTTTTAATTTATTCCTTCCCTTGAGCTATAGATGTTGTCAAAATAATAATTTAACTTAGCTTTGCATGTTTCTTATTGTATCATAATGTTTAGGACCTCCTATAAACGAAAATGAAAGCTACCCCCCGGTAATCAATGCAATTTGTTCAAACATTAAGTATCATTTTCAAAACAGAAACAGTTAAGTGCAGCTTTGAACTTACTCTGCTGCTGATTCGAGCGATATCTACTTTCTGTGACAGACAGTGATACTAGGAAATGTGTGTTCTTAGAAAGACATGAAGAAACGTTGCTTGCTGTACATCAACCCATTTGGAAGCCCAGTTCGTGAACTGAACTGCTTCTTAAATAAAGGCAACAAAGGAGATGGTCGAAGAAAATAAGCATTCAAAGGAAAATAACGTGGAAGAATGCTTCACGATCATTAAAATTCTCTCTTAAAATTGCTGCAAAACGATATTGAACTTTTTGAAATCTCTAGAAATCTTAATAGTGAGCAAATGGCAGTATGTTATAAAAAGTAGTTTTCACATAAGACCATACTAAATATATGGGGATCCTGAACATGTATTCATTTTGTTCCAAATATAACTTTTACTATGTCTTTGGCACAAAGTATAGAACAGATTTTAAAAGTTCCTCTTTTGTTTCTATTGCTATTTCAACAGAAACCATGTAGTATGTATTATACATGTTTGTAACATAGATGTTTGCAGGCTATAGCATACTGCTCTAGCTCTGTTTTCTTTAGGGTCCACTTAGCTGAGATAAAAGGAAATACATTTTCATTTGTGTGTCTAACTTTCCGGAAGGGAACTGTGGATGGTAGAATTTGTGTCGTAGAAAGTATCTGTTGCTTGAGTTCGCCGGTGTGTCTCAGCTGGAGAGCAAGTTCCCTAGACACAGTGCCTGGCACGCAGTAAGGCCCAGTTAATTTCAGCTTTAATTATTATTAAGTGGCTTGTCGTCGTAAAACAGATCTTAGATTAGTATCAGTGAAATTTCTCATTTAAGTTCTCAACCATATTAGCATGTAAATTATTGAGGCCCCAGGGAATTATGAAGTGACATTGGATTTAAATTATAAATATACAAATGGAGTCTTGCATATATAGCTCCTGTTAGTGTGCCTAACATTTTTGAGCTTTAAGCAGAGTCTCCTTTTGATCCAACGCAGCACCGTCTGGCCATGCAGAACGGGAAGCCGGAGGGAATCAGCTTGGAAGCTGGACCCCAGCAAGCCCCCTCGACGCCCCCCAACACCCCGGATCCACGGAGCCCTCCACACCCAGACTACATCGCCCCAGGTAACCAACCCCCTTCCAAACAGAACCCTAAAATCGCCGCGTGCTTAACGATATGACTCAAGTCATTTGAAGCCTTTACTAAATGGTATTTAAATGATATAGCTTTTCTCATTAACTATGTTCTGTGGATAAATTTGAGATAAACGGAAAAATTCAGACCCAAAGGAATCATGTAAAACGTTTGTAGTAGCTGTATGTTCCCTTAGAGGTCCATTGAGTTTGTCGGGAATCACTTGTTACATTGAAAATTAAGGCTGGGCGCGGTGGCTCACACCTGTAATCCTAGCACTCTGGGAGGCCGAGGCGGAAGGATTGTTTTAGTTCAGGAGTTCGAGACCAGCCTGAGCAAGAGTGAGACCACGTCTCTACTAAAAAAATAGAAAGAAATTAGCTGGACCACTAAAAATATATATAGAAAAATTAGCCGGGCAAGGTGGTGCATGCCTGTAGTCCCAGCTACTCGGGAGGCTGAGACAGGAGGATCGCTTGAGCCCAGGAGTTGGAGGTTGCTGTGAGCTAGGCTGACATCATGGCACTCTAGCCCGGGCGACAGAGTGAGACTCTGTCTCAAAAAAAAAAAAAAAAAAAAAAAGCTGAAAATTAAGTCATTTGTAATTATATTGAAATTCTATGACTGTACAATTTATGAAATGCTGTGATATATATTATCTTCTTTAATTTCACAATAACTCCATGACACAGTAATTGTAGCTCTCATTTTACAAATTAAGAAACTGAGGTTATGAATGTCTGTGAGGCTATATTGATCGATCAAGAATGAAACCAGATCTGGTACCAAGATCACAAATGCCGCATATGAAGTGATCGTGGAGAGACTGCCTTTTGTTACTCTCTGCTCCCTCAAGGGGCTTTAAATGCAATTTCTTAAGAGTGTATATTTGTTATCTTAAAAGAGAAGCAAATTCTTATCCAGTCAGTACGTATTCCTTAGAAATAATGTTAGATATTAAAATATGAAATCTTTCAAAAACCTGACATAAAGTGCATGATACATGGAGTATGCTCAAATTATCCCGAAACCATCCCCTGCTTCCCCAGGTCCGTGGAAAATTTGTCTTTCATGAAAATGGTCCCTGATACCAAAAAGTTTGAGAACCGCCACTAAATATCAGCTCTGAGAGGAGGGAGATTTTTGTTCTCATTGGGCTCTCTCCTAGCCTAGAGTACAACAGGCCCTCAATAAACATTTTCAAATTAATTAATTGTGGCATCTAATGTATAATATAAATTAATGTAAGGGGCACAGATTTTGGGGATTTTTTTTTTGAGACAGAGTCTCGCTCTGTTGTCCAGGCTAGAGTGCCATGGCGTCAGCCTCGCTCACAGCAACCTCCAACTCCTGAGCTCAAGTGATCCTCCTGCCTCAGCCTCCCGAGTAGCTGGGACTACAGGCATGCGCCACCACGCCCGGCTAATTTTTTCTATATATATTTTTAGCTGTCCAGATCATTTCTTTCTATTTTTAGTAGAGACGGGGTCTCGCTCTTGCCCAGGCTGGTCTCGAACTCCTGACCTCGAGCGATCCTCCCGCCTCAGCCTCTCAGAGTGCTGGGATGACAGGCGTGAGCCACCGCGCCCGGTCAAGGCACACAATTTTTAAAAAATTAAATGAACAGTTTTACCTGAACCAATGTATACTAAGATAAGGAAAAAAAACAACGGTACGATTGGGAAAAATTAAACATTAAGAACAATGGTTTCTTTTTAAAGTTCCATAAGCTTAAAGGAGTTTTAAAATGTCTCCAGTATTAGACTGCTGTTTTCTAAGGGATCATAAAAAGGATGCATTGTTCATACATTCACCCCAGCATGAAAAAATTAAACATGGTAAAATGTTAGGTGGAGTTTAGTAACTCCCGGGCACTGTGTTTATTTATTCTCGCTATATTTTTCCAAAGGCTATTCCGGACCACTGAAGGAAATTCCTCCTGAAAGATTCAACACCACAGCCGTGCCTAAGTACTACCAGTCTCCCTGGGAACAGGCCATCAGCAGTGATCCTGAGCTTGCAGACATGTTGTCCGCGAAATTTTTCAAGCCCGAAGGAAGGGCAGAACTGCCTGATTACAAGAGCTTTAACAGGTAATTCAGTCATGCCGGGTGACACTGTTGGCATTTTAATACCAAGATTTTCCCACTGTGGTACAGAGAACTCAATCTTCTGGTAGAAAAAAAAAATCCTTTTAAGAAAAGAATCTAAATGGCAACACAGAAACACAGACTGTCTTCTTAGCCTAGGCAGAGACTCATTTCTGCAATATTACTAGTATTTTTAACTTGGTCCTTTTTAGTATGAAAGTGAAAATGAGTTGGAAACTGTCATTGTTTTAACACCAAGATGATATCTCCATATACTTTGAAAATGGTAGTTTTATAATAATTTCTGATTCAAAGGTTGATATTAGTTTATGTGTTGCTTCAAATGCTGTTCAAGAATTTCAGAAATAATTCACATACAGGGCTACATGAGAAGTACCGTGTAACTCCAGATTTCAGTTTATATTTTTGTAGACTTTAGACCAGATTAAAAGTAATGTAGAGACTTAATGGCCCAAGATTCTAGCAGACGTACAAAGCAAAACTTAGGCTACCAAAGATATAGCCAAATATATCTGTAGTATCATTTATACAAGGGCCATCTATTTTTCCCTGTTACTCATTTTTTAAAATTTCCATGGAGATTTTGGATATTTTTAGTGGTCTTGTAATCCATTCCACTTGACTTGTATTTTAGAGTAAAATATCTTCAGTATGCTATCTCATACTGACAAAACAAACAAACAAACAAACAAAAAAACTAGACTCAATTTATAGGCTGCTTAATAACTGTTCATTTAAAAATGAATAAATTAAGGAGTCAAAGATTTACAAAAACGAATGCCACATAAACTTCATTTCAACAGTAGTCTTTAGTATTTTAATTATTATAGTATTAAAATTTTAGTTTTTACACACTCCTGTATTAGCAATACACCTGTTACATACAAGAGGCATTACCATCAAATTCAAAGAGAGGTTGAGGGGTGTCAGAGAAAGGCAGTGGGGGGCCCATTCTAATCAATGCTATAATTTTTTTCCAAAATGAGAGTGCAGAAAATTATAAAAAGCAAAACACCAGGGAAAAATGCAAAATAACGTAAGACTTCAGGCTTCTGAGATAAGAGATGCAGTAAGACTTCTTCGTGTCTTGTAGCTTCAGTTTCCCGTAGCTTCTGAGCAGCCTACAAACACAGTGGTGTGTCTGAGTCAGTTATAAAGAGATGCTATTGATCATAGAAATACCAGGTGAGCGCTGCGTCAATGAGCATCATACTCTCCAATAGGAAACGCAGCCGCCTGTGTTAAATGTAACCTATTGTGTGTGTGTATGTGTACGAGAGAGAGAGAAAATTCCACCTGCTAAGCCTTCTCCCTTACTTGAGAAACTGTTATTGCTTTTTATATATACATCCACGTAGAAATGAAAACTTGAGTTAAATTTAATGAACATGACAGTGTATTCTTAGACTCCTTGTGACCATGAAATAACATTAATGGATGAAACAAAGCATGGTGTGATACATGGACACACCAAACACAGAGCTTTGAGATCCTCTCTGTCCTTAACGTGTGTATAAAAAGAGCACATGAGATTTAAGGTCTTGTCAGTTACATGTATTGCTTTAGAAATCTTCTTAACAGCAACTAAACCGTATACAGGCGTGCGTCATTTTATTGTTCCATGCTGTATTGTACTTTACGATACATTGTGTTTTTTACAAATTGAAGGTTTTTGGCAACCCTGTATCGAGCAAGACGTCTGTTCGCACCATTTTTCCAACAGCAGGTCATGTGCTCACTTTAGAACTCTGTGTCTCGTTTTGGTGATTCTTGCAATATCTCAGACTTTTTCATTATTACGTCTGTCATGGTGATCTGTGATCAGTGATCTTTGATGTCACTCCTCTAATTGTCCGGGAGCACCACAAACCACGCCCATGTGCGAGGGTGAACTTAATCACTAAACGTTCTCACTGCTCTACCCACCCGTCTCTCTCCCTCTCCTGGGGTGTCCCTGTTCTCTGAGACACGATATTGAAATTAGGCCAATTTATAATCCTGCAATGGCCTCTAAGTGTTCTAGTGAAAGGAAGAGTCGCACATCTCTCAGCTTAATTAAAAGGTAGAGATGACTCAGCTTAACGAGGAAGACGTGTCAACAGCTGAGACAGACGGAAAGCCGGACCTCTGGCCCAGTTAGCCAAATCCTGAACGCAAAGGAAAAGTTCTTGAAGGAAATTAAAAATGCCACTCCAGTGAACACAGCAATGATAAGAAAGTGAAACAGCCTCGTTTCTGATATGGAGAAAGGTTTGTCTGGATAAGAAAAAAATCAAACCGCCCACCACGTTCCCGTACACCAAAGCCTAATCCAGAGCAAGGCCCTCACCTCTCCAGTTCTGCAAAGGCTGAGTGGAGGAAGCTGCAGGAGCAAAGCTGGAAACTAGCAGAGGTGGGTTCATGAGGTTGAAAGAAAGAAGCCGTCTCCAGAACGTACAAGTTCACAGCGAAGCAGCGAGTGCTGATGGAGAAGCCACGGCAAGTCATCCAGATGTAGCTAAGATCACTGACGAAGGTGGCTGCCCTAACCAACAGATTTCCAACGTAGGTGAAACAGCCTTCCGTCAGAAGAAGATGCCGTCTAGGACTTTCATAGCTGGAGAGGACGAGTCAATGCCTGGCTTCAAAGCTTCAAAGGACAGGCTGACTCTCTTGTTAGGGGCTAGGACAGCTGGTGACTGTAAGTTGAAGCCAGTGCTCATTTACCATTCTGACAATTCTAGGGCCCTTATGATTTGTGCTATATCTACACTTCCTGTGCCCTATGAAATGACATCACATCTATTTGCAGTGTGGTTTACTGAGTATTTTAAGCCCATTCTTGGGAACTAGTGTCCCCCATCTCAAAAAAAGGATTCCTTTCGAAGTATTACTTGCTCACTGACGATGGACCTAGTCACCCCAGAGCTCTGATGGAGATGTGCAAGGAGGTGAATGTTATTTTCATCCCTGCTAACACAACATCCATTCTGCAGCCCGTGGATCAGGGAGTAATTTCGACTTTCAAGTCTTATGATATAAGGAATACATCTCCTGAGGCTGTGACTGCCATAGACAGTGATTCCTCGGATGGATCTGGGCAAAGTACATTGAAAATCTTCTGGAAAGGAGTCACTATTCTAGATGTCATTAAAAAACATGTGTGGTTCACGGACGGAGGGCAAAATATCAACATGAACGAGAGTTTGGATGAAGTTGATTCCAACCCCCGTGGATGAGCTTCCCGGTTCTGCTTCAGAAAGCTGTACGACTTTGAGTATGTCTCTTCACCTTTCCTCATTTTCATTGCCCTGTCTGCAAAATAAATCCTATAATTATATGAAGTACCTTTAAATATAGTACATTCATTAGCTATCTAGTAGAAGACCATATTTTAATTTCTACATAATCATTTTGCCTACTTCTTTCCTAGGATGGAATAATTAGTAATGATTACGGGTGTATTATATGTCCAGCACTATTCATTTTTACAAATGCAATTCCATCACTGATCCATCAAAATAAAGAAGAAAGCATCTATTAACTGTGAATTTTAGTGAAACAGGCTTCTTATGCGTTATGTAGATGACAAAATAGAAAAGTCATTGTAAGTCAGACCTATGTTTGAAGGATTTATGTTATGGGAATTACAGAGATGCACAATTATCTTTCAGTAGCATATTCCAAAATTTCCAGTGGAAATGTTTGCTCCGCTAACTTTGACTAAAACTCCAAACTATTTTCAGAGGCCTTAAAAATCCTACAGTCTCTCACATTCAGTGCTTAACATCTCTGTGAATGGACTGTGTTTAGTTTGTGTTGGAAGCAATGAAATCCAAACAAACAGGATGTCGTCTCAATGGTGCCAAAGAAAAGAAAAACAGCCTCCCTTTTCCAAACAGCAGCCATTCACTGGCTCTGCGGTAGGAGGCAGGAGATGGGTGGGGGAACGGAAGGGAATGTTTTCATTTACGAGAAAAGAAAATGACCCGCAAATTGGTGGGAGAAAACAAAACGGAAGTGGTTCAAAGGGGGAAAAGCCATCCGCTAAAATCTCAGTTTCGAGTGTTCTATCGCCTTATGTCTTTACTGTTCATTTATTCTTTATTTCAGTAATGCTACAGTTGCACCTCCCAAAGCCATCTCATTTTTGCAAAGTCCATCAGTCCCTTTTGAGCTCACTCTCCCAGTCCCTCACTGTCATCCCTCCGTTGTGCCTAAGCTCCATCTCCCTTGCTTGTCCCTGCTCCAACCCTGGGTGAGCCCAGAATCTGTCTACGCTGCACGTGCCTTCGAGCAGCTGAACGTGCCCGGAGACAGACACGCATTTTGCCGACTGTCTCGTCTTCAACTGATGACCACAAACGTCAGCACTGTCAGGCAATCCAGTGCCATTCTTGAGCCAGTTCAGTTTGTCGATTTCCTAGACAATTTACACCTTCTCTTCTCTGCCCAAACATCCAGTACCCTCACCCACTCCTCGCTCTCGAGCAACGGCCTCTCTTGTTATTTCTCTGAGAAAGTGGGAGCAGATTGAGAGAGACCTACCTCGTCTTCCCATGTGCCAGTGCAGTGCCTGGAGCTTGAGATGCTGTTATTTTTTACTGCATTTCCAGCTGTCTAGGTGCTTCTTACACACGTCTTTCGAGTGACTTAAGTCCCCTCCTGTGTCCCCAACCTGGACATGATACCTCAGGAAGCGCAGAGCGGTTACAAGTCACTGTAACAGTTGCAGTGAGAAGATACAAAAGAAATGGAACCCAGAGTCCTTCCTTTTTACAGACTAAAATCTATGTGGAGAGAAAAAAAAATGTAACTGAAACAACTTGAAAGTAAAGGAATCCACATTGTCGTACACTTAGTACGATTAGTACAATTGTAGTACAATTAAATGTAGCACAATTAAAATATTGATTAATACAAGGCACACAGAAATTAAGATAGTCATGAAAGACAGCAGAGTGATTGAGCTAAAAAAAAAAAAAATGTGGTCTCTTCCAGGCTTTTAAATAATCTTCTCCCTAATATTGGAGAATGATGTAGTCTTACCAGTTCCCATTGTCCAGATGTTTATGAAGATCTTCTAGCTACAATGCATTATGCAAGTGTATCGTCATGAGTTTCAAAGATACAACAAAGGGAATTCCAATCCTATTGAGTGTAGTCTGGTAAAGAATAAGGCAGACGTACCAATGGCCACAATGAAAGATGGAAAATAGGGTCACAGGGGAGGTGGAAATAGAGTCTACGGACAATAAGGGGAGGAAAGCTTCGGGGACAAAGTTACATGTGAGTCAGCACTTAGAGGGGATTTGGAAATGCCACAGTGAGGTAAGAGTACTCCCAGCAGGGAGAGAGAAAGAAGAGCATGAGTAAAGGCAATGAGGTTGGAGAGCAAACAGTTTTTCAATGTGCTGCAACAAAGGGCATGGAAGTTGCTAGGGCAAAACCTGCCGACCTGTCCCCACCGGGGTGCCCAGCTTGTGTTTTCCAAACCTGCTCTTTTCTCAGACTTCCACCAGCCAGTTGATAAAACTCTAAACCCAGGAGTTGTCCTTGATTTCTCTATCTTTCTCCTAATTTTACTCTCATTTATCCGCAAATCCTATGCATCTACTTCTAAAACCTATCCTGAAACCACCCACTTCTTTCCATCTTCCCAGAAAACACCTGAAATCCAAGCCATCATGTCTTGCTTGAATGGCTGAACTATCTTACCTCCTCCCAGCGTTGTCTTCTTATAATCTGTTCATGCAACAGCAGCCGGAATGATCTTTATAAAATTTAATTAGATTATATCATTCCCCAGCTTAACACCCTACAAGGGTTCCCTTCACACGGAGAAGAAAACTCACGTTCCTTGTTTGAAAAAGGCCCCACACAACTTGCCTGTCTCTGTCCCCTCTCCTCTCTGCCCCACGATTGCCTACTAGTCTGGCGACACAAGCCTTCTTTCTTTGCCTGAACGAGCCACCATTATTTCTGCCTGGGAGTCCTCGCATTAGCTATTTCCCATACTGGGCATGCTGATGCGCTTTAGCCACACTGCATATGGCCAACTTCTGACCTTCAAATGGTGGTTTGAATGTCGCTCTTCAGAGAAGTCTTTCCTGATGAGTCAATCCAAAGTAACTACCTAGTCATTCATTCACTTGTTATTCCATCGCCCTATTTTAACGCTCTGCGTAGCTCTTATCACTATCAGATGTTTTTGTATACGTTCATGTTTGTTAAGCGTCTGTCTCCTTCACTAGGACGTAAGAGCTGAGACTGACTATGTCATTCACTTGGAACCGTGTCTGGCACAGAATGAACAAGCGAATGCCTGATTCAAATAGAGCTGGGAAGTCCTGTGGGCTCTCGAGTGCCGAGACAAGGTGGCTGGACTTTACTCAGAGGCCAGATGGGAGGATGCGGAGGTTTTTGAGGTGGAGATAGAAAGATGCAAAAGACATACTTCTTGCCTTCAGAGTTCATAATTTACAGATAACTCAAACGATATTCTTAAAAAGAGAAGCTGACAATACAAAGTACCGTATATATTATAAGCATCGAATGAACTGACATAAAACAACTGATGTTTCTGGAATTTGGCCGAGGGAGTATGGGCCGGGACAGCTGGAGGGAAGTTAGAACTGAAGGGACACAGGACATGCCCAAGTGGGGAGATGTCAGGCGGGGAGGCAGTGTCTTAAAGAGTGGAAACATCGCTAGCAAAGGCAAAGAGGCAAGAAACGTTTGTGATGAGAACAGGGTACAGGGAATAGATTAGCCCAAAACCAAGAGTACATAGAAAGGAGCTTTACATGAATTTATAACCAATATCTGTGTTATCGTAAAAGCATAGTCCTTAAATGGAAATGCTTGCCTCAGAGGTCAGATGCTGAAAACCATACTTAGATTATAAGTATGCCCATAAAGTCATGAATTTAACATGCCCATTAAAATCATGAATTTAAACGTGCCCATAAAGTCATGAATTAAACGTGCCCATAAAGTCATGAATTTAAACGTGCCCATAAAGTCATGAATTAAACGTGCCCATAAAGTCATGAATTTAAACGTGCCTGTAAAGTCATGAATTTAAACATGCCCATAAAGTCATGAGTTAAACGTGCCCATAAAGTCATGAATTAAAACATGCCCATAAAGTCATGAATTAAACGTGCCCATAAAATCATGCCCATAAGATCATGAATTAAATTATTTTCTATTTTCTGGCGAATAATTTTACATATTAATTGACATCTCTTTTTCATTTCCCACAGAGTCGCCACCCCATTTGGAGGTTTTGAAAAAGCATCAAAAATAGTTAAATTCAAAGTTCCAGATTTTGAGCTGCTCCTGCTAACGGATCCCAGGTTCATGGCCTTTACCAATCCGCTTTCTGGCAGACGGTCCTTTAACAGGACTCCAAAGGGGTGGACATCTGAGTATCTTCCCATAATGATCACAACCGAACCTACAGAGGACGCCACCATGCCGGAATCCGAAGACCTATGAAAAGCAAGTTGTGTCCACCACGGAAACCTCCCAATAGAAAAGTTGCTGTTCTACTATTCTTCCTGTCAAAGCCACTTCACATTTTTCATTGGTAGCAATAATTTAATAGCAATTTAGCACTTTTCCTTTCATGGCGTTTAATTTCAATCTCAGATCAAATACTAATAAACAATCAGACATTTTATTTTAAAAAACGCATAATTCACTTGTCTTCATTTGTAATTTTGTTTTCGCCTGGTTTAAACAAAATCCACGCTTTTTGTTGTGCTAGCTCAGACAGAAAAGTAACTGACAGCAAAAGATTTCACCCTTTGTTTCATACGATTTTTCCAGAATAGGGATTCCGAGTGGAATCTAGAATCAAAATATAGTGCAAGATGTGTAGATGCATTCAGAGCTTTTTACAAGGGATGAAAGCTATAGAAGATGATGTGCAGATGTTACTGATGGAGAAAAAGGTTGAGTGTGTCTTTTCTGGCCACCATAATAAAATAGTACATGTAGATGTATTTTTACTAGTCATTCTTAGAATTCTAAAGTGCTTTATATATTTCGATGTGTTTTAAATCATTAGGTAATTATTTTGGATGATATTCTCCAGGCAAAGTATTGTATTTATACGTATTGCCCTTGTAGAGAATTTGTATGATTTAAGATATGTCTTTAAGACATCTTAATTTTATTTATAAGTTTTGGTGTTTCCCTGTTTTAAAATAATAATGTTGGCATCTGTAATAAAGCCTACTTAGGAGGCCCCCGTCATATTATATTTTTGTTCATTTAACAAAATAAAAATTATTCATATTCTTTATACATTTTGATGACATGGTTTAGTTCTTTATGAGCATCATGAAATGAGTCACTCTTTTTAATGAAACTGAAATTTTATTGTATTATTTCAACCGTCACCAAACTGTAAGATTAGCGTCACCATCCTGCCAACCACAGAAAGGGATCCAGTAATTAAATGTTAGCCATAGAACAATGCTCTCCAGTATCCTAAAAGAGTATTTAAAAAAGGAGAATCTCAGGTGCTTTTTTTTTTTTTTTAAAGATCGGGTAGAAAAAGAAGAAATAACCCTCTGTTCACTATCGCATTTCTTTCTTTCCTGGAAGTGTCCATTAATTCTAGCCCCGCTGACACCTTTAGAAATGCCAAAACTTCCCTCTGGTTGCTACACAATTCAGAATGCAGAAGGAATTTTGAATGGGTTTTCCATTAGCCTGAAAAACAGCTAAATGTTTCAAAGTCAGAAGAAATATGATAGACTCTTTAGAACAACAGAAAGACCGTGGCATTTTTTCCCACCTGCTTTTGTATGTATGAAATATGGAAAAAAAGGAAGAATATTAAAATAAAAAGTGGAAGAATGAAAATAACATTTGTTGATAACCTGCTAAATGTCAGGTAATCTACTTATATTGCCTTAGAAAGTATACATATGTATTTCATATTATTTTATTTTCATAATTATTCTATAAGGAAGGCACTACGAATAACCTGGGTTTTATATTGAAAAAAATTAAGCCTCAGAGAACTAATATGACTTGATATAAGCCTCACTCATAATTGGAAGAACTTGGTCAGTCTGGCTCTAAAATACATGTTCTAAGAATTCATGGTTTGCAACTTCTCTTTCAGAATAAAATTCAGCCTTAAACTGTTTTATTAAATTTAGACAAAATAATTTAAAAACTTCATTATCATAATTTTGGGCAAATATAACTATCAATTGAGTAATTTTAGAGTCATTTTTTTCAAAGTCACACATAATCATAAAAAGCTGAACCTTCAGACTGTGGAAAGCAAAGTAAATAAAACAAGTAAATATATTTTATATATATATATATGCATGTGTGTATATATATATATATATATATATATTTTTTTTTTTTTTTTTAAGGGACAGATTTTCACTCTGTCACCCAGGCTGGGGCTCCTGGACTCAAGTGATCCTCCCACTTCAGTCTCCCAAGTAGCCAGGACTGCAGGCAGGCACCATGCCCGACTAACTCTCAAAATTTTTTTGTGGAGACAGGGTCTCGCTGTGTTACCCAGGCTGGTCTTGAACTCCTGGTCTCAAGCAATCCCCCCTCCTCCAGCCTCACAAAGTGCTGGCCTTATAGGCGTGAGCCACTGTGCTAGGCCTGTATATGTTTAATTTTGAAATAAGAGAAACACAGAAGTATACTCTGATTAGACCTCATTTCTGCTCAGCATTGGACACTCTTTTGATCTACATCACTTTCCCTTTTTCCCCCTATAAGGGGGAAAGAGAGGGAAAGGAAGGGAAAGAAAGAGGAAGGAAATGCTTGACACTAATAACCATCAGGGTGAAAGAAATCATCTTGCATGATACTGAATAACGTACCAAACCTTTCTTTCAAATGAAAACATTTTCTCCTTCTTAAAACCTTGGAGGAAACTCTTTGAATTTCAATTATACTGTTCAACAGACTCCTGGGTCATGAAATTATAGCTCCTATTTTATTTAAGCCGATTTCCTCTTATCTGATTGGTAGGACTGAGACGCTGTCCAAGTGCCCTCAAGATAACAATTAGAGCTACATTAATAATTAGAACTGTGGCTAAAAAGACCATCCTTGGATTTTAACTCTCCACTTCCTTTTTCATTTCTCAAAGTTAGTATTTTCTATCTCTTAATATTGGAAAGGACTTGACAATTAAAAATAGCTAACTGATTATTATAAAATCAACCCAAATACAGACAATAACTTTTAGTCAAAATGACCATTTATTACATCCACTTGCAATTTTACACTTTCTAAATAGACCCATTTATAAATGTTTTAGCAGCTTCCAAATGGAGGGAGCCAATTATTCTTGCAAAGGCTAAAACGGAGCAAAATGTCCAGTCGTGAGGATGACAAGAACACAGTGAACTTTTCAACCGAGGGCATGGCTGTACCAGCACACTTATTAATTCTGGAATTTCCTCACTCTGCTGCTTATGCAAGATAAAACTTATATGACATCATTATAGTTTTGCAGCCACAACTGTCCCTTATTAAGCTTATGAAAGTATTACTTTGAATGCCCCTTTTCTTATGAAAAACACTTTTGCCTTCCACACTCAGTTCCGTAGGAAGAAGGGCAGTTAGTTCACTTTCTGTGAAAGGTGGAAAAGTGCCAGGCTTTGGCCAAAAGAGCAAGCAGGGCGGAATCCAGTTCAAACTAACTGATCCAAGCACTTTGCAAGTGTATCAAATAATTTAAAAAAATTGTAATGCTTTTTAAAAATTAAACTTTCCAGAATTAAGAAAAAAGAAAGTAAAATTGGTATAATTTTTTTTTTTTTTTTTTTTTTTTTTGAGACAGAGTCTCTCTCTGTTGCCCGGGCTAGAGTGCCGTGGCGTCAGCCTAGATCACAGCAACCTCAAACTCCTGGGCTCAAGCGATCCTCCTGCCTCAGCCTCCCAAGTAGCTGGGACTACAGGCATGTGCCACCATGCCCGGCTAATTTTTTCTATATATATATATTTTAGTTGGCCAGATAATTTCTATTTTTTTAGTAGAGACGGGGGTCTCGCTCTTGCTCAGGCTGGTCTTGAACTCCTGACCTCGAGCGATCCTCCCGCCTCGGCCTCCCAGAGTGCTGGGATGACAGATGTGAGCCACTGCGCCCGGCCTGGACCTGACATTGATGCCTACTGTGTGCCATTGTAGGAGATTTACAGATAGAAATCTGTCAGATAGACTTTGCAGATGAAATGCTGGCCAAGTGAGACATACCCTTCATCAAACTTTCTTCCTAGTGAGAAAGACACTAAACAAGAAAATAAACAAGTCACATAATCACAGGTTGTGACAAGTGATGTGAGGTGAATAAACAGGACACCGTGATGGAGATCAGCGGGAAGATCTAGGTCAAGGATGGCTTTCCCAAGATAGTGAAGTTAAAACTGGGATACAGAGGATGAAAAGGAATCGACCTCTTAGAGACCTAGGGGAAGCGTATTTTAGGTCAGGATTTCTCAACCTTGGGACTGTGGATGTTTGGGCTGGATAATTCTCTGTTGTGGGAGGCTGCCTTGTCCATTGCAAGACGTTTGGCAGCATCCCTCCCCCAACTGTGACAACCACAAATGTTTCCAGCCATTGTCAAATGTGCCCTGGGAGACAAAATCACCCCCAGTGGAGAACTACCCTTCTAGACATAGAGAAGAAAGAATGCAAATCCTTGAATAGCACGAGTTGCTATTGGGGAGGCAAGAACAGATCATTCAGGGCTCTGCAGGCATTGGAAGGAATTTTGCATTTTTTTTTCTATGTAAATAGTAAGTCACTGAACAATTTTAAGTGGGCGAATAACATATCTATATTTTAAATAGACTACTTTGGCTGCTGTGTGGGAAATGGATTGAAAACCATGAGGATAAAAGAGATCTTAGGATCAGGCACTAAGATACATCATCATTTGGATTAAAGTCGATTGAAAAGTGCAAGAGAAAACTAGGTTGAGAAAGAGCAGCCCGTGGGCAGAATGAAAGCCATGAAGGATGATGTCACAAAAGTTGAGATGTCTGTCAAGGAGGGAGTGGGCAATTAGGACTAGACTTTGCTGGTTGGCTCATCATTGAGTCACAGCCTAAGGATTTCTCTTCTCGCCCACCTGCAGTTTCCCTACAATTCTTCTGTATCTTATTCCAAACTCATCACTCTGTTCAAGAATTTACAAAGTCTTCTCATTATATGCCTGCGCTGGCTTTGTTTATTCCTGTTTCTAAAACTTTGCTCTTTTAAGTCATGTCACTTCCTCAACGCCTTAAAATATTCTTGTTTATGACCATTCCAAGCTGCAGCTCACATCTGATCAACCACAGAAGCCCTCTCCAACAATCCTGGCCCATGCAGACATCTGTATTCTCTAAAAAAAATCAACAAAACTTCCTATTTTTCATTCTATCCACTCTACACATATTTGTTTAGCATCTGTGCTAGGCACAGTGCCATGCCCTGGAAATACAATGATAATTATGGTTCCTGCTCTCCAGGGGCTTAGTGAGGAAACACTTATCAGTCTTTGTCATTAATGCACTTAGGAAAGGAAGGGTTTTGTCTGGGATCTAATCAGTCACTTCGGCAGACTGAGTAGTAATATGTGAGGCAGATTGAGTAGTAATATGTGAGTCAGTCATTCAACTACGACTTCCCTATGCTGTATTTCACTCTGCCCCACCCAGCTCAGTCCTGATTGGCCACGCTCTTAGCTGCTGATTCCTGCCAGTCATCAGTGATCAGGGTGAATCTAGCCATGGGCTAGTAGGTCTCCCAAAGTCCGAGTTACAATCAATCCAGAATAACACTGAGATGCGTGTGGGCATGCCGGTGGTATGAACTTTGGCTGGGACTCAGCTGGTCAATCTAGGCTGCTTTCTGACACCCCCAAGCCCACTCTCCTTCGTGATCTCTTTACCTGTGTGAGGTGCAGAGATCATTCTTTATAAACGTGGGTCCACCCAATCGGAAATTATTGAATCAAACCCACACACATATCCCTCGAGGACAAATAGTAATTCTGAGAGGCAATACATTTAAAATCCATGTTGTGACCTTCCTAACTACCAAGCTTTCTGGGAGCAACTCCTGTCCTGTTACGCAGTGCAATATCAGTTTTCCTTTTTTTTTTTTTTCCCCATCTGTTTGTTTCAGAGTCTGCACTCTCGATGCTTAAATTGGGACCTATTACAAATCTATAATATAAAGATCAGTACTTAGATATGCCGAGACTGGTAGAAAGTTTGAAATTACATAACTAAAAAAGTGTACAGTGAGGATTTATTCCAATTCTTGAGCTGGGTAAACTGAAAGGTGTTCTTCTGTAATCTCAAATTAGGAACGGAGGTAGGATAAGCTATTATGATCCATGGTTCACATTATTTGTCAAGAGTGGAGGTGAAGGTTGCCCTGTCAGTTATAGTTGCAGAGAAATAATTACAATCCAACATAATTGTTGTAATAAAAATAAGTCCAAAAAGGGTGAACGAAGGACAAGTCTGTCTCAGAAAGTTATGAAAGGATCCATGGAGGAGACAAGGATTCAACTGAGACCCAAAGGATCTTGAGAGAACCTAGTAAGATCACAGAAAAGCAAGGAATTTTGAAAGACTAGCGTGGAGTAAATGGGGGAAGAATGGCAGAGGAAGTTAGAAGTCTGGGGTCAATCATGTAGGGTCCCGCTGGTAGGTGATGGGAGGCCCTGAAAAATTCTTAGCAGAGACGAATCATGATCATATTTTCATGTTAGAAAATTAAAAGAATGGGGGTTAGACTGGAGTGGAAAATAGCTAGAGGACATCATGTGGATACTGCAATAGACCAAGCGAGATGAGTCAGAAAGGACGATGATTACTTGAAGCACTTAGTGAGCATGGAGATTAAAAAGAGGAATGGATTTGAGAGGCAATTAAGGAGATAAGAGTCAATACAACTTGATATTAGGATAGAGGGAATAAAGGAAAAGCAACAGGGGTACTCATGGATTTCTGACGTGGGCAAACTGGGTGCCATTAACTGAAATAGGGAATGCACATGGCCTTGGTCTCAGATGGGGGAGGAGAGACATGACATCAGGAGTAAGTTATGGTAACGATGCCCATGCCAATTTGGGACATATTTTAGGTACCCATGTGAAATCCAAATGAAGATGCTGTCGCTTACGGTGTCTGACCTCAAGATACACATTTGGGAGTTCTCTGAGCAGAGGACACCTAAGTTCATGATGGGAAAGAGGCTGCTCAAGGAGACATGAGGATTAACATTAAACCACAAAAACAACAAAAGAGAATGGAGTGCTGGCCAACACAGAGGGCACGCAGAGGAAGGAAAATATTTAAACTGCAGCAGAGAGGTAGCTGCAGAATGAGGAAGGAATGGCATTAGGGAAACCAAGGGGAGAGTTCATGGTGTTCATACTGTTTTAAAAATGTAGAGTAGGTTTTATTTTTCCCTTTTCCCTCCAAGTTTTTGATATCTTGGCAGGAACTGCAGCTTAATTTCATTTATTTTCTTCAATGCCTAATTCAGTAAAGGGAACATAGTAAACGCTCACTAAATTCTCACGGATTGTCTCAAACATTATAAACTGGTCCCACTTGTCACCCATATCACCCCTCAATGTTCCTCCATCCTACTTCAAATAAACTTTTAGCGCTCCCTATGAGTCTAAATCCATTTTTACAATCAGCACGTTCTATTTACACGGGATTTGGAATTAGTTCCAAAACTTTATTTATCTACTTATTGAGAAGACAGAGTTTTGATACCAACGATAGCGTTGGGCTTTTCTACTATTCCTAAGAAATATTTTGCAAGAAACTAGTCCAATTTCCCAGCAGCACTTTGTAACTTAAAACCTGTTCAAAACCACCGTAAAGGATGCAGCCACATTTTTCTGACGATTAAGCATTAACCAGGTCAGCAGACTTATTAAAAGCTATTTTATTAATGGTCACGAAACCACCAGTTGGGAAATACAAATTCACGCCAAAAGAAGCCATTTAACTGCATCCAGCCACCCTTCCCCAACGGCCGAGCCGCGGCACCGCGCTCCCGCCTTCGGGGAAACGGTCGAGACGCGGCTCTCGCGGGATCTCGCGCCTCGCAGTCAGCCAACTGGCTCGCGCGCCGCCTCGAACCCCCGCGGGAATAGAGTTCGCCAGGTCCGGAAAGCCGGGAAATCGCGTGCGGGGGCGGGGCTAGCGCGGTGAGCGGGAAGGCGGGGCCAGCCCTGAGGGGGCGGGGCGGACTCGAGGCGGGGAGAGGGGCGGGGCACCTGTTGATCGCAGGTGTCACTGCCCTGACTGGCCCCTGCGTCGGCGCGTGTGCGCATGCTCCGCGCGCCGGGCCGGGCTCTGGGCGGCGGGGACCGGCCGCCTGGGCTCCACTTGCCGGCTGCCCTCGGTGCGGCGGGGTCGGCGCTGGTCGGCGGGAGGGCGCCGTGTGGGGAGCGCGAGGCCGTGTGGAAGCGCGAGGCCGTGTTTCTCCGCCGGGACCGCGCGCTCCTCGTGCAGGGCGGAGACGGCGCCAGGTAAGACTCGGAAACTCGTCGCTGGGTGGGCGCCGACGACCCGCCACCCGCGGGCCTGGCGGGGACGCGCCTGTGCCACCCGCGCACCTGGTGTCGCGCGGACCCCGGCCCTGCCCGCCGCGCCCGGCCTGGCGGGGACGCGCTGCCCCGGCTGGTGCGGCCGCCGGCGGGAGGGCGGCCGGGGTCCTGCGGGGCCGCTGCCTCCGCCCCGGCTCGGGCGCTGAAGGGATCCGGGCGGCGACGGTCCCCCTCGGAGGGGAGAGAGGGGGACCGGGTTCGCCAAAGTCCGGGGTCGGTGGCGTCTCGGCGGCGGCAGTACCGTGCAGCGTTAATGTTTAGCTTCCCGGCGACGGCACAGGGGCCGTCCCCAAACTAGTTGTGAACAGCTTTGCAGAACAGGAAGTGCTCGCGCAGGTGTACCGGGCAGGGTTCGCGGAGCCCGCAGTCTGGGCAGGCTCCGGGCTGGGCTGCCCCTCCGCAGGGCTTTGCTGCTTAATGCAAAGTCTGATTAATGCTTGCAGAATGCACTGCAAGGCTTTATGTATCAGCTAGGCAGCAAAGTTTTCCCAGCGTTTTCTGATCTGCAAATATATATATATATGTATGTATGTGCTTTTTTGCAAGGAATTTTCCAGGCTGTTTTTGAAGTTTAACAGTAAACTTAGGAAGTTCTTTGTGATTAGGATCTGGTTCACTTTTGTGTTCTTTAAAGAAAAAGCCTTTTGCTAATTTTGTCTGTTGAGAAGGTGTAGCAAGTGCTAACATAAAATTCTGATGAAAGTGAACTTTTGGCTAAATAGATGCTTGTTAGTTCTGTTTTCTTTTGTTTTTTTCAGTTCCATGATGATGGTTTAGGCAAAGATCTTTCATCCCGTTAAAGAGAAATTTTCAAAAAACCAACAGTGAGCCAAACTTACTCTGCAAAAGTAATTTGTGATTTATGTGCTGTGGTCATAAGAATTCCAAATAGACAAACTCACTGTAGGTAGGAGTCAAGTAAGGTCTGCGAAATGAGGTTTTTGGTTTTATATTTTAGAGCCTTTTAAAGTGAGCTCCTTTAGACACTTTGTCTAGTTTCAAGATTACTGGTGATGAATCATGAAAGTGATTTCTTAAAATTTTTTTCATTAATCCAACTAACTGGTAGTTATGTGTGTTTTTTTCCTAAAGTGTGAAAAATAGTGGCCTTTCCTTTTCCCTATGAATTAAAAAAAATACATTTTTATAAATGTATGTAGAGTGTATACAGTTCATGGAACTTGACACTAATACTCAATTTGTTAATGTTATTATTTTCTCTAAATGATGCAGAAAGTTTTTAAAAAGATATTATTTTAATAGGTGCACATTTCCACCTAGTTAAAGAGAAAAATGCCACAATATTCTTACGATTTCAGTATGTGCTGTTATTCAAGATATTTTGTATTGCTTAATGTCAAGTAAATGTTTATCTTAAATTGCAGTATCAAGAAATACAAATTTGGGGCCGGGCGTGGTGGCTCACGCCTGTAATCCTAGCACTCTGGGAGGCCGAGGCGGGTGGATCGCTCAAGGTCAGGAGTTCGAGACCAGCCTGAGCAATGAGCGAGACCTCGTCTCTACTAAAAATAGAAAGAAATTATCTGGCCAACTAAAATATATATAGAAAAAAAAAAATTAGCCGGGCATGGTGGCGCATGCCTGTAGTCCCAGCTACTCGGGAGGCTGAGGCAGTAGGATTGCTTAAGCCCAGGCGTTTGAGGTTGCTGTGAGCTAGGCTGACGCCACGGCACTCACTCTAGCCCGGGCAACAAAGCGAGACTCTGTCTCAAAAAAAAAAAAATAAATAAAAAAATAAAAGAAATACAAATTTGGGCCGGGCATGGTGGCTCACGCCTTGTAATCCTAGCACTCTGGGAGGCCGAGGCGGGAGGATCGCTTGAGGTCAGGAGTTCAAGATCAGCCTGAGCAAGAGTGAGACCCCGTCTCTATTAAAAAAAAAAAAAAAAAAAGAAAGAAAGAAAAAGAAGAAGAAATACAAATTTGATACCATATGGTTTAGAAGTTTGTTTCAGCAAGACAAAGTTAAAAAAAAATGAAAATTTTTATCTTTTTTAAGGTAATATACACTTTTAAAAGCCAAAATCAGAGCTGTTTTTCCTGCTGGAACTATTTGGAACTCACTCACCTACTAGAGAGGATGTTGCTTTAGCCTACAACTTTCCAAAAATACTAATATATTTGATCTTTATAAAGTAGTGGGTTAAGCTATCCTACAAAGACATTTAGTTACTAAAATACTTACCAGATCTTATTTGATAGCGTTAACCTGTAAGGTGTTTCTTGATTATAGACCCCAAAGGCAACCTATAGAAAGCTAAGTAGCTTATGTATTACGTCTGGAAGCATTTTGAATACAGGGTACTTGGTATGTTAGGGCTGAAAAGATTGCCAGTCTAGCCTACTCATGCTTTAACCCCACCTTGTTTTAAGGAAGTGTGCTACTATGGGTCAACTTGGAAGAGCTAGGTCGAAATTAGTGATGATACAAATATAACATTATTATTAATTTTGCACTGATGATTTTAGAAAATTTTACCTTACCGTATAGGCACGTAATAGGAACAAGAAGTGGATGCACCCTGTTCTGTCACAGGTGAAAGCCCTCACAGGTTATTTAAATTTTAAATGAATAAAATCCTGATCTTGGTGAATTGTCATGAATTTTTTTATACTAATAGGAATAGTATAGATACTACATATAGTATATGGAATATTTAGGCCAAAAATATAATTGGTTTTATTTGTGATTTAGGATTTTTTCATGCCTTTTTTTTTAATCCTATGAATTTTATTTTTTGCATTTACAAACATCATTCGGAGAAGGCTTCGTTAGGCCACCAAAGGTGTCCATGACACATAAAAATGCTACAAATCATTGCATCCGGTTAAAGAATTTTGGTTTTACATGAAATTTCAGAAAAGTCGCTTCATGTATTCATGTTTGTAGTTCATTAGAAAATGAAATTTTATGCAAAATAAACTATATTTCAGTATCTTAGCCGTTTTAGTGAACACTATCAGTTATTTGAAATGTCATGGTATTTTTGAATTTGAAAATAATTACATCAGTCTTCTATTTTACACATATTTATACCTATTGCAAAAAAGTAGTTTTAAGAAATACTCTTTGGAAGTTTTTTTTTAATCTTCTGTGCTTTTCTGATTTAGCAAATTTATGCCATAAACATTGATTGATCTATTGTTGTATGGTAGACACAGTGCTAGGCACTACAGACAGTGTCAAAGTAGTTGTAAGTACGAATTCTTCCTTTTCTAAGCCTCGTCTCTGGCTGTTCTCAATCCTCCCAGAACCACCCTGAGTTCCCAAAGGTAAAATCGTCTTTTTCTTACACCCTCGCCTTTGCGAGATTCTACCTCTCTTCTCTTTCCATTCCCCTTTCAACCTCCCAGTCTCCCACACCACATCTGTAGGATGTCTTCTGATCCAGCGAAGAATAGATTACGTCATCTTTGTGTTATCTCTGTACTTTGTACGTCCCTTTGTTTGAGGGTTACACTGTTGCTATGGAGGGAAGACAGAATAAGTGAATACATGAAGATGGTGGTAGGTGAACTGTCATTTTAAGAAGTGTAGGAAGAGTGCTGGGCAGACAGCCCAGAGGATGGTAAGGCCAGCAGGGACAGCTTCTCAGGGACCCAGGACCATGAATATCAAAGTGCATTTTGGGTGCTCTAGTTATTTGTTACGGCTGGGTGGATCATCATGTTATTCTAGGAATTAAAATTGTCATTAAGGAAGTTTGTAGTTATTTTTCTGAAAAGTTGTACATTGTTTGAATTTTTCTAAATTCAGTCTTCTCTGTTGGTTATGTTGTTATTTCAGAGTTACTTTATCTTTCTGATGCATTGGCTTCTAATACTTTGCTTTCTCCTCCTTTCCTCCAACTCCAAAAAGATTTGGAAATGAACATTTAAAATAATACTATGGTGAATCCATTTGTAAAGTGAAGCGTTCACAAACATTTATTTTGTAAATTAGAATTTTTTGTGTGTTTTCCTAAAGTAGGATAGCTCTATAAATTAAATTGTTTATCATCTACTTAAAAATAACTTAATAATAGGTTTTAAAATTAAGAAATTGACACTTCATTGTACAATTTCTCTGATCTCATTAGTCTGGATTAATGCTATAGTTAAGTTTGATAAATCATTTAAGGAAATGGAGAAAGATAGCAAAATAGGGTATAAAATATGTAATACAGCTTTTACTTTTCTCAAATATTTGTTATGTTTTTAAAAATCATTTTACATCAAAGATAGTGTTATTGTGATTAGGTTACATCTGTTGAATACCTGCTATATTTTGGGCATTTATTAGGTGTTTTACACATGGTTTATGATTCTCACAATAACCCTATGGACCTTTTTATATTGATTATGGTGATAGATGATGAAACTGATACGCTTGCAATGATCGAGTAGTTGAGTATTGTGTCGCTGGAAACTTATCAGAGGAGGAATAAATAATTGTGAGAATCGTGAGGCCCGTCTCAGGACGTGGATTCCCTCCTTGTCAGGAGCCCATCAGGGTTTTCTTTGTCCATCAGATACTTTATCCTTTGGGCCTGAGATAATACTGCCTCCCTGTCAGTGCAGTTCTGACGCTAAACTGCCTGTCACATGGTGGGAAATTGTCCTGTACTTTGGTGCCTAGGTCATCCTGGTTAGTAACACTTTTTTGGGGGGAGGGTTTGTTGTTTTAGATTTCACTTTATTTCCTGAGATTCATTCAGTAAGCACTTCATGACTACCTACCAGGTAATCTGTTCTGTTCTATGTGTTTAGGATTTACTTTACATTCTAAGAGGATTGGGAGGAGAGACAATGAACAATAAACACAGTCAAGTTTATGGTATATTAGAAGGTGAAAGAGCCAAGGAGAAAAGAAAAAATAGAGCCAGGCAAGGGGACTGGGGATGTGAGGTGGAGATGGTGGGGATGTGCATTTTAAGTAAGTGTAGCCTCGTTTAGAAGGTATTTTTTAGCAGAGCAGTCGTGCGGGAGGGAGCGCAAAGCCTGCGGGTGTCGGGGGAAGTATGTTGCGGATAGAGGAGTAGCCGGTGCAGAGCTTATAAAGAGCAAGGGTTTGTCTGATGCGTGTTTAGGATGGACGAGGAGGCCGGTGTGGCTGGAATGGAGGAAGCCAAGGTCAGTAGCTAGAGTGAGGTCAGAGGTGAGGGGCAGGCAGGTGGTGTAGGGCTGCTGTGGTCTGAATGTTTGTGACCCCCGGCCAAGCTCACACTTTCCAGTCCCCAGTGCAGTAGTATTAAGGGATCGCACCTCTGGGAGGTGGTCAGGGCCTGAGGGCTCCACCCTCACGAGTGCGATTGGTGCCTTTATAAAAGGGGAAGCACGTGCACCCCTTCTGCCGTGTGCGGCACCGTCTGTGAATCAGGAGAGTGAGCTCGTACCAGAGCTGCCTTGACCTTGGACTTTCCAGCCTCCAGAACCGTGAGCAATAAATTTCTGTTGTTGACAAATTACCCATTCTAAGGTGTTTTGTTAGTATATCCCATATGGACTAAGGTAAGGGCCTTGCTGGGCATTATAAAGACTTTCTGGGTTTGACTCTGAATGTGATAAAGACTCATTGCAAGGTTTATCCCGCGGAGAGTTCTGATTGGGGGGCTTGGAGCCAGCTGCTGCAGGTCCCCTGGAGTCACGCTGTGACGGAGGTGGTCACCGTGGCCCACCTGTGCAGCAGGGGCAGGTGTGGGTCAGTCGGGCGGGTCACGCAGGTTGGACCTGGCTGACCTCCCACGCGGAGGTGGCCACCACAGAGCGGTTATGAAGGCAGGTACCTGGACGGGCCACGGCGAGGAGCCAGGAGGCGGCGGAGAGCTGCGGGGTGCGGGGGAGGCCAGGCCGCGCCCCGGTAGGGGCAAGTCCAGCTTGTGCGCAAAGTGGATGCAGAGGCAACGTAAAATCACAGGAATTCACTGCAAACACCCCGTTAGCAATTATGTTCCTAGTGATGGGCGTTCACTTTGCTTCCTTTGCTACTTACTGCTGCTACCTGACATATCTCAAAATGTGCTTTTATTTCCGGGAGACAGATTCTCTGTGTTGGGTTTTTTGGGTCGAAGTGTATTTATGTTTTTAATAGTTGTTGCCAGGTTGATACAGTATTGCCAGAGGGTATAATAGTATAATTACGTTTTTTATTAATCAATAATAAAAGAAAGTACCTCTTCCCTTTTATCCCCACTAACAGTGTTACTTTTAATTTTTTGCCAATCAGATAGAAACAAAGTAGCTCTTAACTCCTGTACTGTGACGCCTCTGGGTTGGGGGCCCCCCAGAGCCCCCCACCTGCCAGGTCTGGCCGTGGCCTGGGAGAGCTCAGGACTCAGCATGTGGTCGTCCCCATTGCTGTGAGTCAGGACGGAGAGAGGACACGTAGCCAACTCAGCAGACAGAAAAGGAGTGTGAGGCGAGGTCAGAAGGAAACCGGGCACAGACTTCTAATAGTTTCCTGCCAGGAGCGTCACACACACTAATTATTCCAGCTGTGACCCACGTAAAATGCACCTACCAGGAAGCTCATCAGAGACTCAGCGCTTAACATTGGTTTGGTGGGGGAGGTAGTCACACAGACATTGTCTGCCTGGCGCACACCAAAGTTCCAGACTTCCAGAAGGAAAGCAGGCGTTCAGGATAAACCACATTGCTTGTGCAGTGCAGGTGCAGCGACCCGTCTGGCCAGCTAGGGTGGTAGAAGCCTCCGGAAATCTGAAGTTCCCGAAGGCCGACCCTGCAGGCAGGCCGTCGTAAGGGTGACGGTCTGAGGTCTGTATGAAACGTCTTTTCCTTCAGCTTTATTGAAATATAATTCACATACCAGACAACTCACCCACTTAAAGTGTGCAGTTCTGTAGTTTTTAGTATATTCACAGAAACGGGCATCCAGTCAGTTCTGGAACATTCTCATCACCGCGAAAAGAAGCCTTTTACCTGTTAGCTGTTACTCCACACCCCAATCCCTGCAGCCCTGACTTCTCCAGTCCTGAGCAGCCTGTGGATTTCCCCGTCATGGACATTTCATATGAATGGAGTCACATCATACGTGGTCTTTGTGACTGGCTGCTTTTACTTACCATGATGTTTTCAGTGTTCATCCATGTTGTAGCATGTGTCTGCGTCATTCCTTTTTGTGGTTGAATGATACTGCGTTGTAGGAATTAGCTATTTTCTGCACAGCTTATCGAAGAATGGCTATAGAATAATATTTGCATTCTTGGAATAAACCCTCTTGTCTTTCTTTTCTGTAGTACATTCTTCTTTTTACACATTGATAGATTGCTGGTATTTTATTTTTAATTATCACACCTATAAAAATGTGCCACATTGGCATGAGGCTTATCATGTACTGGTATTGAGATGATGTTTCCTTCATGAAATAATTTGGGGTTACTTTGTATTTGATTTTCCCTGTGGCCTGCAATAATTTGACATTAGAATTAAGGGTTATTGGAAGTTTAGATAAAATTTAACTTTAAATAGGATCCTGATGCCATTTTTAGTGTGAGAACTTTGGTCACCTTTCTGTTTTCTTCTAAACTATTAATAGTCTTTTTAAGTTTTCCAGTTTTCTTGAGTTAATTTTGGTAATTTGTATTTTGCTAGAGAATTACCTATTCCTTTAGATTTTCAGTTACTGCTGTAATATTTAAGTGGTATTCTTTTGCAGTTCTTTGGTTCCTTATGTATCTGTGGCCATTTCTCCTTTATCAGTTTTATTAGTGTTTGTATTTCTGTTTTTCTTTTTGTCCATAAGCTTGTGGAGATGTTGCTTATTAGCTTTTACAAAAATTCAGTTTTGAATTTATTTTTTCTTTCTATAACTAGTGTGAAATCTTGCGTAGGGCTGGAAGTCACAGTATTGCTAGATGATCTGTTCTGTTTGTGGCCCTCACCAAACGAAGTCCCTCATGGGTGGTGATGTCTTCATGCTCCTTAGCACAGTTCATGGCGCACACTTGGTGCCTGATCAAGTTTGTTGAAAGGATACCACTTCAAAAGGATTCTTCATCAAAAATATGAATTTATTACCAATACAGAACTCCCTTAATGTTGTAAGAACATGACTAAACCTATTAAAAACTTAATTTGTATGCAGAGTTTCAGGATCATTCAGATCACTTTGAAGGAGGTTGCAAACCGTAGAGTTAAAAGGAAGAAAACAACTAACACAATACAGTGGTTTTTCGGCATCTGCGGTGGATTGGCCCCAGGGCCCACTGCGGATACCAAAATCCGAGGATGCTCAAGTCGTGAGCGGGCCCTGGGGCTGCGTAGACTCTCACAGCTGACCTTGTGCGTCTGCGGGGTCCTCGTCCTGCAAACACCGACTTTTCAGTGCCTGGTTGGTTGAAATCCACAGACACACAACTGGCGGATACCGAGGGTTGACTGTGTCGTGTTTTGTGATTCTCGGCGCATTGAGCCTGTGTCACAGCAAGGCTGTCCTTGTTCTCCTCATTTTGTAGGTGAAGAACCTGTGACTCAGAGGTGACGAGAATGTATCTAAGACCAGGCAGCCAACAAGTGGGCCTGGAAACAAAGTCTCCTGACTTTAATTCTTCTAGAAACTTGATGCTTTTCTTCTTTACTTTTCCGTGTTTCACTGTCTCAAGTGGGTGTTTGATCAGTGGTACTGAACCGACCGTGCCATTCTGTCTCTCCTCTTTCTGTGCCGTGAAAATGGAACTCAGTGACTTTTCACCCAGAGTTTAAAGGCAAAGTTCTCACAAAGAGCTTACATGACCCTGCATGATCTCTTTCCCATCCTCTCATCTGTGATACTTTACTCTTTGTTCACGGTTCTCCTGCCACGCTGGGCTTTTTACTGTTCCTCCCCCATACCAGATAAGCTCCAGCCTCAGCATCCTTGGAGTTGCTGTTCACTCTGCCTGGAATTCCTTCCCTCTGGGGGCTTCGCCTCCTCCAAATCTTCGTGCAAATGTAACCTTCCCAGTGAGACCTTCCTTCACTGTCCCACCTAAAAGTGCAAACTGTCCCACATTGCATGCACTTCCCATCCCCGTAGCTCACATTGTTTTTCTGTTATTACTTATCATATGCAACCCTTCTAGTACACTCTACAATGTATTACTCATTGTGGTATTGTCTGCCTCTCCTCATTACAATGTTAGTTCCAATGCTTGGTGTGATACGTGGCTCAATGAATGTTTGCTGAGTGAAAGAATGAGGAAGGAAATTCAGATGATTAAACAGAACTGCTGGTAATGCAAGCATACCTCGGAGATATCACAGGTATGGTTCCAGACCAGTTAAAATAGAGCGAGTCACATGAATTTCTTGGTTTCCCAGTGCATATAAAATTTATGTTTATACTATACTGGAATCTATTAAGTGTGCAGTAGGGTTATGTCTAAAAGAAATGTACAGGCCGGGCGCAGTGGCTCACGCCTGTAATCCTAGCACTCTGGGAGGCCAAGGCGGGAGGATCGCTCGAGGTCAGGAGTTCGAGACCAGCCTGAGCAAGGGTGAGACCCCGTCTCTACTAAAAATAGAAAGAAATGATTTGGACAGCCAAAAATATATATAGAGAAAAAATTAGCTGGGCATGGTGGCGCATGCCTGTAGTCCTAGCTACTCGGGAGGCTGAGGCAGGAGGATCGCTTGAGCCCAGGAGTCTGAGGTTGCTGTGAGCGAGGCTGACACCATGGCACTCTAGCCCGGGCAACAGAGCGAAACTCTGTCTCAGAAAAAAAAAAAAAAAAATGTACAAACCTTAATTTAAAAATACTTTATTACTTAAAATGCTAGCAATCAGTTGAGCCTTCAGCAAGTCACATGATCCTTTTGCTGCTGGAGGGTCTTGCCCTGATGTGGTTAGCTGCTGACTGACTCAGGTGACGACTGCTGAAGGTTAGGGCGGCTCTAGCAATTTCTTAAAATAAGACAACAGTGAAGTTTGCTGCATCGATTGACTCCTGCTTGTATGAAAGGTTCATCTGGAGCATTCGATGCTGTTTGCTATCCTTTTACCCACAGTAGAACTTCTTTTCAGAATTGGCGGCAAACCCTGCTACTGTTTATCAATGTAATTTCCTAAATCCTGTATTGCCATTTCAGCAGTGCTCACGGCATCTACACCAGGAGTTCCCTTAATGTCAAGAAACCACTTTTCTGTGCTCATCCATAAGAGGTAACTCCTGATCTGTTCAAAGTTTTATCATGCGATCGCAGCAATCAGTCGTATCTTCTGATTCCGCTTCTAATTCGAGCTCTCTCGCTGTTTCCACCTGCAGTTAATGCCTCCACGGAAGTATTGAACTCCTCAACGTCGTCCGTGAGGGTGGGAATCAACTTCCTCTACACTTCTGTTGATGTTGATATTTTAACCCCCTCCCATGAAGCACGATTGTTCTTCATGGCACCCAGAATGGCGAATCCTTTCCAAAAGGTTTTCAATTTACTTTGCTCGGATCGACCAGAAGACTCCATCTATAGTGGCTGTAGCTTTATGAAACGCATTTCTTATAAGACTCGGAAGTCAGAATTACTTCTTGATCCATGGGCTGCAGAATGGTGGTTGTGTTAGCGGGCTTGAAAGTAACATTAATTTCCTTGTACGTCCCTGTCAAAGCTCTTGGGTGACCAGGTACGTTGTCAGTGAGCAGTGATGTTTTGAAAGGAATCTCTTTTTTCTGAGCAGTAGGTCTTAACAGTGGGCTTAAAATATTCAGCAAACCATACTGTAAACAGATGTGTTGTTATCAGTCTTTATTCCATTTCTGGAGCGTAAGCAGCGTAGAGTTAGCATAATTCTTAAGAGCCCTAGAAGTTTCCGAATGGTGAGTAAGCATGGCTTCAACTTACAGTCACCAGTTGCATTGGCCCCGAACGAGAGAGTCAGTCTTTCCTCTGAAGTTTTGAAGTCAGGCATTGATTTCGGCTCTCTGGCTATGAACGTCCTAGATGGCATCTTCTACTAACGGAAGGAATGCTGTTTCTTCTGTGTTAAAAACTCTGTTGTTTAGGGTAGCCACCATCATTAGCTTCTTAGCTAGGTTTTCTGAATAATCTGCTGTAGTTTCTACATCAACACTTGCTGCCTCACCTTGTACTTTTATGTTCTGGAGACGGCTTCCTTTCTTAACCCACATGAACCAACCTGTGCTAACGTCAGCTTTTCTTCTGCAGCCTCCTCGCCTCTCAGCCTCCACAGAAGGGGAGAGTCGGGGCCTTGCTCTGGATTATTAGGCTCTGGCGTAAGGGAATGTGGTGGCTGGTTTGATTTCTATCCAGACCACTCAGACTTTCTTCATATCAGCAATAGGCTGTTTCACTTTCTTATCTTTCTTGTGTTCACTGGAGTAGCACTGTTAATTTCCTTCAGGAATTTTCTTTTGCATCCACAGCTTGGCTGTTTGGTGCAAGAGGCCTTGCATTCAGCCTCTCTCGGCTGTCGATGCAGCGTCCTCGCTGAGCTCAGCCATTCCTGGCTTGTGATTTAAGGCGACAGAGGTGAGACGCTTCTTTCACTCTTATTAATTGGCCTCATTTCAATGTTGCTGTGTCTCAGGGCACAGAGAAGCCCAAGGAGAGGGCGAGATAGTGGGGGCAGCCGGTCAGTGGACAGGTCAGAACGTACACGTTTATTGATTAAGTTCGTCACCTTGTGTGAGCAGGTTCATGGCACCCCTGAACAATTACAATAGTAACATCAAAGATCACCGATCACAGGTCACCTTAATAGATATAGTAATAATGAAAAAAATTGAAATATTGCGAGAATTACCCAAATGTGACGCAGAGACATGAAGTGAGCCTATGCCGTTGGGAAAATGGTGCCAGGAGATGCTGCTATACAGGCAGCATCTGCGAAGTGCTGTGAAACGACGTGGCCTGTACTTGATTGTTTTTAATTCGTAAGTTTAACGTTTCAGTTCCTTTTAACCAGTAGCATGCATTTGTGAGTAACATGGAACTTTAATTCACTAAGATTTGTTTATCAGTTAAAGGTGTCTTTCAAGTAATTATGCATATCAATGTACATAAAATCTGACTTTTTTGGAAAAGTGTAATTCTGTGCGTAAGGTAGATAAAAATGATAGAGTCTGCAGATATGTGTTTGCTTTAATAAAGCAGTTCAGTGTTGACAGATACAGGGTACCAGCTAAGATCTAATTTATTGCTACTTTTTGTAGAATATTTTCCGTATGAAGCCATCCTTTCAATACTACAAGCTTAAGGTGGGTAAAGGTTAATGTCACACTGGAATCTTTAAAAATTTTAATAATGAAATATGTTTTCCTTTTCATATTTTAGAATATTATTAGTTGTCAATCTTTTTAGGATGAATTTTAATTCTGTATTCAGTATCTGTGTTCAAATAGTAAAGTCGGAATTTTCTTATTAGCATTTACTTTTATGTAAACATTTCTTTTCTTTCTTACAGATTTGGTTTGAAGTCACATTGATATGAAATATGGAGTCACCTTTGATACGTTCACCTGGGAAAAAGAGACTTCTTTCTTATTAAAATCACATAAGGACAACAAATGACCAAAGGAATCATGCCAAATTCCAACTCTACATTTTTTTGTATTGTCAAGATATATTTTTTAATCCATCAAGACAAATGACTTGTGTGTAAAAGGAAATGATTTGTTCATCAATATTATTTTTAGCAGTTTTAAAGGAATCTTTTTCAACTTAACTTTATACAGCTTCTCATAAAATTTACATCTAAAAAATTTTAAGGCCTTGTTTAAAGTAGCTTTCTTTTTGAGGGCTCAGAGCTTCAACGTTTACACACCCGATTTTACTTGTCAAAGTCCTCAAAACTTTATAACATCAGAAAAGATATGCACTTGGAAGCTTACATTATTAGAAGAGAGCGCAGTGCGTTTAAGCGGACAGTTGAAAACCTTATCCATTTTATCATCAGAAATATCACATAAAAGTATACAATTCTTGGCTTTAATGCAAACCAAGTTGGTTGAAAATGGCGTGGGTAAAGTTCCTACGGAAACCCGGTGGCCACCTTGGGAAAGTTTACCAGCCCGGGAGCATGCTGTCCCTGGCCCCGACCAAAGGCTTGCTAAATGAACCGGGACAGAATAGCTGCTTTCTCAACAGTGCTGTACAGGTGAGACCATAATTGTTAAATTCTTACAACTACTTCTCAGGAAATCCTTGTTTAATGGTTATTTAACTCATATTTTGAGAATAAAGTTACTATTGAATGACTTTTTAATATCACTTTTAATGGGAACAAAAGTATTTTGGCTGGGCATTTTGTTTTTTATAATAAATGGAAATGGTTATGTCAATAGAATGATGTGTTTTACTAATATAAAAATCTTTTTATTTAAAATGTTTATTTAGTAGATTAGGAATAGTTTTCTAAAACACGTAAAAATTTTTGTTTTATTCAGCTAACGTATATTCAGCTCCCGTTTTTTAAGAACGGGAAATCTAGGGTAAATCTCAACACCTAGGATAAACAGGAATTAGCTGCTGGGATTGTAATGAGAAAGCAGAGTTTTTGGTCTCTGTACTTGAACTCTCTTCCCCTCCCACCGTGGCCCTAAATCATCTCCATGGAATCCTGATTCGGGCACTCCTGTTGTGGTTAAATCGAAAGTTAATCCATTTTGCATCAATCCTTGTTGGAATTCTTTTAATTAACATATGTGTATTAACCAGCTCTCTGCCTTAGGTAAATGTCCTTTCTTACGTGTAACGATAGTTTTTATTCAGCGGTTCCGGATTTTGTAGGGTCCTGTGTTCTTCTGACCATTGACTGTAGAATCCTGAAGAGGAGGAGGAGTTAGAATGTGAAATGTTTTTCTACTGACCCTGGAAGATACCTCCAAAGAATTCTTTTAAAATGAATCACTTTTTACATACATTCATTTTCTTCTCTTGGAAACTGGGAGGGGAGAGAGAAAAGTATTGGTTGATTAGCTCATTTGATAAATGGGCACATCTAGAGTGTGTCAAGAGTGCAGACAGCTGACTCAGACCTGTGTTCTCAGTCGCCCTCTGCCTAGGACAAATATCAAACTTGAAAGTTCTTTAATTCACCCAGAGAAAGAGAAGAAATTGTTATTAGGAAAGCATTAATTCTAATTTATTATCCTGTCCTGGCTCAAAGATCCCACTGGCATTAAGTACCATGAGAAATGCAGAAAAATATTTATTGAATGACACTGGATGTAGAAATACCAGATACCCAAAGACCTGGAATTAAATCCTTGTGATTGAATCAGGCTGTGAGAAAGCTTTTACCATTTCAGATCTTTTCCTCTTACCTCTTTGCTTGCTCCTTTCCACTGTTATATTTTTTCCTCTATTTCTGTCCTTTCTTTAGCTCCCGAAATAGTGTGTCTAGTTTAGGGAGACTAAAAGCATCTTGGAATAGGAGAAAATTCTGAGTAAGGAAACTTACGTGGTAGAGAAGATGGAGAAGTATTCCTATGGGGATGTGTTTTTACCGTGACGACTGTTGATACCTACACAGTTCCTGTTGCTGATGCCCATCCACTCCCTGGCATAGATCCATATTTCCATGTGATACCCACATTTTTCTGCTCAAAGGATTTCTCTTATAGTGCAGGTCTGCTGGGAATGCATTCTTTCAGCTTTTGTGTGAACAAAAATCTGCATTTCACTTTTGTTCTTGAAAGACATTTTTACTCAGTAAAGAGTGTCTAAGGTGACATTTTTCTTTCAGTACTTAACCGATTTTGCTTCTCTGTGTTTTAGTGTGCATCATTTCTAATGAAAAAATCTATTCTGATCTTTGCTTCTCTGTCTATAGCTTGTTCTTTTTCGCTGCTTTTAAGATTTTTCTCCTTATCACTGGTTTAAAGCAATTTAATGAGGATGTGTCTTGATATAGTTTTCTTGTTTTTGATGTTTGGGTTTGTTAGACATCTTGGATCTGTGAGTTTATAATTTTAATCAAATTTGGAAACTCTTGGGCTGTTATTTCTGTCTCTTCCCTCGTTTGGGGGACTTCGATTACGTATACTAGAATAGTTTGTTGCTTGAAGTTGTCCCACAGCTCACTGACGCTCTGTTTTCTTTCTTGATTTTTTTTTCATCTGTTTTATGTTGTATGGTTTCTATTACTACGTCTTCAAGTTCATTAATCTTTTCCTTGACAGTGTGTCTAATGTGCTGTTAATCCCATCCAGCGTATCTTAGACGTTGTAGTTTTCACCTCTAGAAGTTTGATACGGGTTTTCTTAAAATCTCATTCCTGTCTCTACTTAGCATGTTCAGTCTCTTACCTCTAGTCTCTTAAACATATGAAATACAGTTGTAATAATTGTTTTTATGTCCTTGTATTCTAATTCTGTTGTGTAAATTCTGGGCGAGTTTCAATTGTTCGTTTTTTTTTTGTTTTTTTTTTTCCCATTCTTCATTCTGGGTTGTATTTTCTCATTTCATTGAATACCTGGTAATTTTTACTGGATGTCAGACAAATTTTACCGTATTGGGTTATGGATATCTGTATATTCTTAAAAATAATCTTGAACTTTGTTCTGGCACAGAGTTAATTTATTTGGAAACAGCTTGATCATTTTACTTTTAAACTTTGTGCGGCAGGACAGAGCCGAGTTTATTTATGCTCGGTTTAATTTTTCTGCTGTCGAGATCCTTCAACCCGTGCTGTGTGGACTGTGAAATTTTCCACGTTGGCTGTGGGAACAGGCATATCCTGGGCCTGTGTGAGCTCTGCGCGGTATTTCCTCTACTCTTTTGGGATATTTCTTTCCCTGGCCTCAGGCAGTTTCCTCCTATTATGCCTCCAAATGCTGGAGGGTCAGGGGGCTTCTACCTGTCCTTGGTGTTAACTCTCTGTGCAGCTCTCTCTGCAGTCTTCTGCCCGCCAGCTCCAGCAGATTTGGGGGTATCTGCCGTCCCCTGATGTTAAGACGTCTGCCATATAAACTAATTCACAAAGCTAATCCTCATTGACAAAATAACTTTTCAAAGAGCCTTTTTATCAGAAAAAGCCTGGCTTTTAAAAATTCAAAATACAAATGTTACTATGCAATTTGATTAATACTTTTAAAAAAACTGCTGAGAAATAAGTTGTGGAATATGTCTTACGAGAAATTACTGAAAGCAGACATGATTAAAATGTCATGGATCTAGTGTAAGTCAGAAAAATGAATTTATATGCCATTTCTTGCTACTTAATATTTAAGCTATCTTTTACATTATTTTGGAGTGAGGAATATATGATGAAAGATTTGCATTCCTTTATTTAAGGTGTATGCAGGTTTATATTGATCTTTTGGGAATGATCATGAGAAATATGTATAAACATTCAACAATAACTACATTAATTTTGTTAGGCACCATTTAAATTTTGACTTACAAATAGTGAAAAGGAAAAAAGCGTATATTGCTAGAAACGAATTAATTCCACAACTAGCTTAAAGTTTAATTTTTTAAAATAGGCAGTAGAGGCCAGGCGCGGTGGCTCACGCCTGTAATCCTAGCACTCTGGGAGGCCGAGGTGGGCGGATCGTTTGAGCTCAGAAGTTCGAGACCAGCCTGAGCAAGAGCGAGACCCCATCTCTACTAAAAATAGAAAGAAATTATATGGACAGCTAAAAATATATAGAGAAAAAAAAAATCAGCCGGGCATGGTGGTGCATGCCTGTAGTCCCAGCTACTCGGGAGGCTGAGACAGGAGGATCGCTTGAGCTCAGGAGTTTGAGGTTGCTGTGAGCTAGGCTAACGCCACGGCACTCACTCTAGCCTGGGCAACAGAGTGAGACTCTGTCTCAAAAAAAAAAAAAAAAAAAAAAAAAATAGGCAGTAGAATATAATCAACATTTTTAAATAGGATAAGGATTAACTAGAATAATTATTTTGTGATAGAGATTTGTTAAAATAGGCTTTACACTATTGTTTTGAGTATTGTGATGTACAGAGAACTTTAAAGAAATCACGTAAAATGTTTTTTCTGTAGTTTGATCCCGTGTTAACCTAAAAATGTGGCTAGTACCAGAAAACATTCCAGTGACGTTTGAAAGACTTCACCAACTATATGAACAGATGATGGCGGGCGTCTTATTTGGGCTGAATATTTTAAACTTTTATCTGTTGAGAAAGCAGCACAATTACGTAGGTGTGGCATTTCAGTGTGGTTTAACTTCTCCGAGTTAGAAGCAAAGTTATAATATTTAATAATTAACATTTATTGTGTTCTTCCTGTGTACTAGAAGCTTGACTGAACATTACGTGTGTCACCTAGTGTAATCCTTTTAACAGCCCTAAGAGGCGGGTGCTGCATTTTTCCTTACTTTGCTGATGAGGAAACTGAGTCCAGAAAGCATTTTGTCTGAGTCAGTGCAAGAGCTGGGAAACGGTAAAGCCGGAATGAGCAGCTGGTGACCAGCCTCCAGGTGTCGTGTCACCAGCCACGGTGACACACTGCTTCTGAGGTTGTGCTGTCATTGATCTGCATCTCGGTTGGCAAAATGGATTTCAGTGTTTTTTATGGTGTGATGGGATATGAGATGCAAGAAACTTATTCAACATTATCAAGTGCTTTCAAAACACTGAGTTATTTCTGCTAGATGGATGGAACACATTAGTTATGCTTTAAGAAAAAGCAACTTCTAAAGGGAAATTCGGAAGTGACCTTTAGTTGCCAAGTAGTTGAAAATACAGGAAACGTTAAAACCAACTTGTTTTTATTAACTTTTTATTAATATTTTTAGTTGGGAGAAAGGAGAGATCATGAATGGATTTCCTTAGTTTTATTATTTGACGACATGCCTGAAAGGTTAGGGAAGCTTGAAGGTCTTGTTTATTGTCCTCGTAGTAAAAGCCACAGATGGCCGCTGGTGTCCACTGTGTGCCAGCCGAGTGCCAGCCCTGCCCTGCCCACGTCACAGGTTGTCACCTGTGGTTTAATCCTTACAGGGACTCTAGGAGACAGGCACTGTTGGGACCCCATTGTACAGAATGCAGGGTTTTCAGAATGATCTTGAGTACGGGGCTGATTTATTTCAACAGTGACCGTCTTTTCTGTTTGTTTTGGCTTTGTCTGTTAGTAGCAGAGGATGGATGGATAATCGCAGCAAACGGTATCAGGTTATTTCTTAACCGCTGCCTAGTCACCGCGCGGACGGCCCCTTTCTTTTGCGGTGCCCTGTGACCGCTCACACCCCCGCGTACCCTCCCCTTGCCGCGGTGCGCTGACCCCGGTTCCGCACACTCTGGCTTCCAAGTCTGATGATATTTCCTTTCTAGATCTCGGTTTGTTCCAAGTATTAGAGTCACTTCCTCTTTCATGTCTCAGCCAAACCCTCTGCTTAGTATCCCGTGTTTCCTGTTCGTATCAAACCCTTAACTGCGGAGTCAGCTTCACCCTGTTCTATGCCTGTCGTGGCTTTTCCTGTGAAACAGCATCTTCTAAATCCCTCTTTTATATCTGTCTAACACGTATGTAGTGGTGCTATACCTGCTGTTATTCCTCGTGGTTGTGGACGTCTGATTATGTACAGGAGAGTAAAAGAAGTTACTTATTCGTGACCAGCCTGAGCAAGAGCGAGACCCCATCTCTACTAAAAATAGAAAGAAATTATATGGACAGCTAAAAATATATATAGAAAAAATTAGCCGGGCATGGTGGCGCATGTCTGTAGTCCCAGCTACTCGGGAGGCTGAGACAGGAGGATCCCTTGAGCTCAGGAGTCTGAGGTTGCTGTGAGCGAGGCTGATGCCACGGCACTCACTCCAGCCTGGGCAACAGAGTGAGACTCTGTCTCAAAAAAAAAAAAAAAAAGAAGTTACTTATTTACCTTTTATAATCTTTAAAATATTGAAAACTGTCTTTTTCCACAGTGCGAAAAGTCTCACCGTGTTTCTTTTTCCTTCCCATCTCGCTGTTTTTCAGGTTTTATGGCAACTGGATATATTCCGGCGCAGCTTGCGGGTTCTGACCGGACATATTTGCCAGGGGGATGCCTGCATATTTTGTGCATTGAAGGTAACCTTTTCATAGTTCTGAAAAATGACTATCCATTGTCTTCTCCAAAAATTTAATTTTGACAATTGACAACTATTCGGTCGATTTGTTTGTAACTAAAGTTCACTGTTGAGCGATTTACAGTTTTGAAGATGACTTCTATGACTCAGTTGATGTCTTCATTTTCCACTTTTATATAGTGCAGTTAAAATTTAATATTGTAAGTAGTATAAAATGGTTAGGAACCCTGTGTTTTTCATTATTTTGAAATAATTCTTTATTCATTGTAGCAAATGTGTTTTGAGCTTCTCCTGAGTTCTGGGTCCTTCTGGAGATGCTGAGGGTACAACAGTGAGCAGAACTGATAAAAATCCTTGTTCTCATGCAGCTTGTGTTCTTACGGGGGAGGAGACAAAATAAGCAAAGTGAAGAGTATGTTGGACGATACTCATTGTAACAACACAGCAGGGAAGGAGCGTAGGGGGTGTTGAGTGGCAGGAAAGCCCACGGAGAAAGCGACGTTTGACTCAAGACCTGGAGAAGGTGCCAGTGAGCTGCAGGCCAGGTGCCGGGAGAGCCTCCCTGGCAGGCGGGCCGGGAGGTGGCGGAATCGGGTGGCAGAAGCCGTGTGGGCACGAGAGAGGCGGCAGGCGTGCTCGGGAGTGGGGGCAGTCGAGGGGGCTTCAGAACACGCCTGCACGTCCCTTTGCGCTCTTCCTCGTCCGGTCTGGTCCTTGCACACGGGCTGGCCGTAACGACTGATCTCTGTCACACGGAATGTGGCAGAACCGAGGCTACAGTGAGCTATGACTAAACCACCACGCTCTAGGCTAGCTGAGAGAGTAAGACCCTGTCTCAAAAAATAAAGGTTCCTTTAGGCTACTGTAACTTTATTTTTTAAAGACTAGTGAATTCCTATTAATTTTATGTGATTATGTACTTATTTTTGGTTTGCACCATTTTAATTCTTGTATTTTTAGTTAATCTCAAAACTCTGTTCCTTAAAAAACCTGCATCAGCATCATCTGGGGGAACAGTTTAAAAACGGGCCTCACCTCGGGCTTACTCGGTTGGAATCTCTGGGACCGGGGCCTGAGAGCTGGGCAAAGTGTTTAATTTTTATGCTCGCTGACGTTTGATTTAGAGGCTGCTTCAGCCATGTCTGCGCTTATATGAATAATCAATTTCCGTATGGAATTTCAGGCCAAAAATTGTTTTGTATGAGTTTCTAAGAGCGTCTCTGTGTTGTAGTGCAACTATTGAAATGTTTTTGAAATCGTTGGCCCCAAACTTACCGACGTCCCCGTTGCTTCGCAGACGATATTCGCACAGTTTCAGCACAGCCAGGAAAAGGCGCTGCCCTCGGATAACATCCGGCACGCTCTGGCCGAGAGCTTCCGGGACGAGCAGCGGTTTCAGCTGGGCCTCATGGACGACGCTGCGGAGTGCTTTGTAAGTGTGGCCGCCTGAGAAGGCAGGAGAGGAGGTTCCGAGGTCCCCGACCTGTTTGTCCCCACTGGGGGGTGCGGAGCGGGGTGGCAGGCGGAGCTCGGGCAGCGGGTGAGGCGGGATGGGGACAGCCCCTGTGGGTACAATGGAGTGTCGCCTGCCCCCCCGCTGCCGTGTGGGCCCCTCGCAGGCTGCGACCCCCTCCCGGGGGCTGAGGATCTCAGCTTTACATGATGCAGATTTTGAGACAAATGAAAAACTTCACAACAGTGGAGAAGTGTCGGAACCGGCTGGTGGATCCATGTCTTACCTGTCCTTCAAGGCTCAAATTGTTTTATTTTAATTTTACTGTTTTTTGTAGAGATGGGATCTCCCTACGTTGTCCAGGCTGGTCTCAAACTCCTGGCCTCAAGTGCTCCTCCCGCTTTGGCCTTCCAAAGCGCTTGGGGTTGCCGGTGTGAGCCGCCACGCCCAGCCTCGGGGCTCCATTTAAATCCATCTGTGTTTTGTGTCGTATGTTTGGTTTTGATTATTTGTGTTGCTCTAGTTTTTACCAGGTATTAGGCCACTAAAAGCTTTACTAAATATGAGTGATATCACCTAAGCCAGTGTTGTGCCTCCAGAAGGTTCACATGTGTGACGTGTTCCCGGCAGCGATATTTCTCTTTACGGGCAGGGGGGAGAAGGGGACTTTGGTGGGCAGTTACTAGGGGCAGCAGTTCTCGTACCCACACTGCGGGTTGGGAATCGGTGAGGATGACGTTCTGAGGCCGTGTGTCACCACCACACTGTTAAGCAGAGCATTTCTTTGATCAGGGGCACACCTAGTTCTAAAATATGCGTGTTGATTATTAAATGTCTCAGTGACACAGATGTCAGCTGCGTTTAAGATGTAACCTTTTCTTCTCTCTTGGTTCTTGGTCCTGCTCCTGTTTAGCAAATTCTGTGAATTCTTCACAAACCTTTCTAAGACGTTTTCCTTTCCATATTTCCCACCACGACTTCTTTCTAGTTCAGGCCTTTGTTCTCAGCATAATTAAGCCTCCTGCTAGTGTCCATTCAGCCTATCCCTTTATGATCTATTTTTAAATAACCACCAGATTAATAGAAATTTCTTTAGGTCAATGCTTAACTCTTCAAATATTTCTGCGATTCAAATGTAGACTTTTTATTCTCATCTTTGAGGCCCTTTACAATTAAACTCGAACTTACCTCTTTGCTTCCCCTCTGAATTTTTCTTCCTAAATGAGATGGTTCCATGTGTTCCTCGTACACATTTTTTATATTCCTAATTAGTAGCCTTTGCTCAAGTTCCTAATATCCTCAGAAGTTTTTAAATCTATCATTTTCTCAAAGTCCAAACTGAGCCATGCCTCCCAGATAATTCATGACTAAATCATCCCACTCCATTCCCCGAATTTCTGTAGAATTTAATAACTGTAGAATCCACTGGGCATTTATGTGTTATTATTTACGTTTTTTTTTTAAAAATGAGCATCTTTATGGTTTTGTTTTTTTTTTTTAGACAGATGGAAAGATCACTGACTAGCACATTGCCTGGCACACTTCCGTGTTGGTTACAATGTGTCAATAATGGCACACATAGGAACAAAATACACTTTCCATGTTTCTTCTGTTTGTAATTGATCCATTATTTAAAAGATAAATACATTTTATACAATACTGAACTTTATAGTGTTACTTTCACTTAAATGAAATGTATTAACACATGATGTGATAATTTACGCAATGTCTAGAAATTCAGGCTAAAATTATGGAATGGTTTAAATATTTCGGGGCAGAGGAGGGGGAAGTTAGCTAATGAAAAGAATCCATTAGTTAAGTTTTGATAAAAAGAAGGATTATTGTGTTAAAGAAATACCCCTTACTGCTCTGTGTTATAAAGCGGAACATTCATGTGAAATTTGCTGCAGAGGACTTTGCCCGCAGTGTGGGTCGGTCTAGATACACAGCCTTGGCTCCGCTGTAAGTCACATGGCTGTCCGGATGATCCAAGTAGGATTTTTGAAAAGTTATCTGATTTTTCTCAATATGAGAATGCTATGAGAATGCTGGAAATATAGGAAAGTATTAATGTGTTTTCTGATATTAAATTCTAGATATCAGCCACCATGGGTTGGTTGTTAAAAGGATTTAAAAAATCTTTATTAAAATCATATATTACATTACAGTGTTTCTTTCATTAAACAACATTCTTTTAAGCTAACGCTACAAAAAGTGAATAATTGAACATTCAGAGTGTGGATTAGAGAGGAAAACTGCAAAGCAGCAATATGTGTGGCACTCCTAAATGTATACTCTGGGAAATCTTCACTTAAAAAGGGTAGTATTTGGAGGTTTCCCTACAAGACCAGGAGCTCATTTGTCTTTATTTTTGAATTAGGAAAACATACTGGAGAGGATTCATTTCCACATCGTGCCAAGCAGAGACGCAGACATGTGTACCTCGAAGTCCTGCATCACTCACCAGAAGTTCGCTATGACTCTCTATGAACAGGTGAGCTGGCTTAGTTGTTTGGTTAGATACTGTGTTTATGTATTATGATCGATAGATTAAACCTGTGTTTTCACCTATAGTGTGTGTGTCGTAGCTGCGGAGCCTCATCCGATCCTCTACCTTTTACAGAGTTTGTGCGGTACATTTCTACAACAGCCCTATGGTAAGAGCCCATTAAAGCATGTTTACCGAAGATGTTAATAACACGTTTAAGCACCTTGAGCACTTACTCTATAAAACCATAACACACAAGAATTTCCCCTCTCTGAGGCCAGCAAATACGCTACCATCAGAGGTGCCAAATGATACGTCTCTCAGTTGGATGTTTGCAGTTTGGCCTAAAGTATGTATCACTTCGCGAAATGTACACAATACTAGTCAAAATTTGTATCTGTTTATGTTTATAGCAAGTTTTTGGAACTGTGAAGGGCAGCTTAAAACGACAAACTCAGTGGTAAACGGAACTGCACGTGGTTTCTTCATTTCTGTTAGGATGTTCCCTTTGTAATGGCCACGTGTCTTGTCAGCTCCACTGTGTCCCTTCATGGTGGTAAAAGCTAGAGTAGCAGAAAAGAAAGAAAAATGTGAACATACTTCTCAAGTTTTCACATTTGAGGGCTCAGCATTGACCTCACATAAAAATTTGCCTGCAGGACTGTCCCTCCCTCCTTCCCTCTGTCCCCCACCCTGTCTGTCCAGGAAACATTGGCCAGTTAGGATCCGGAAGCAATCCCTAGACCTTACATAATGTAAATAAAGATTGTTTGAACACTTTCCAACAGGCATTGGAGAGTATAAATATATTTGGTATGTGGTAAACACTGAATAAGATCATAAATGTTTGCAGATATTTTAATACAAAAGATATAACTTGGATGAATAATTATCAATTAGAATCTATCAGTGCAACAGTTGATAAATGCTGTCAGTATTTTTATCAGTGTGCAAAGTGAATATTGTGTGTTCATCCATTTTCTATTATTTAACTTCCTTGCTTTCTTGGGCATAACACATGATTTCTTAAAGATTACTGGATAATAACCACATGGTTATTTGGATGTGTTTAGTATCTTTCTTACATATACAACAGTTGGAAAACTGAACATTTCTAGACTTCAGTCAATTGTAGTTAATTGTCAGTCATGTTTTTCAATTTGTATGAAAAGGAGGCTATTGTTTGAACAAGTTAAAAATGTAAAATTTTAACTTTACTTTGAAACTCTCGTGTAAAATAACAGTGTTCTGAGGCAGTATCTTAGGTACTGAGAATTAGATCCCTGTCAATTTCTGCCTGGTCCACACTGCAAGTTGCAGGAGTACAGACTTTGAGTTCTAATTCTAGTGTCTTCCTTTTTATTGGTATTAAGTATTGAGTACCCGTTATTGGATGCTCACTATGTTCCAGGCTTTATGTAATTGTCATTTTTAATCTTAACAAAAGCACTATTTTGTTGTCGAAGAAGTAGGTTTAATGAGGTTAATCTGGTAAGCGATGAATTAAGATTGAAACCCAGGTCTGACTTCACAGTGTGTCCAGTTAACTATTACTCTAGTGCTGTCGGTTTTGTAAAACCAAGATGTGCAATTTTAACGAGCTTATCCGATTAAGGGCTTTCTAGTATACTTACGAAGTGTTTGGAAGAGTACTTTTAGGTGTTACCGAACGCTTGTAGGTTATTTAAACTGTTGAACTGTAGAATACATCCAGCTCTGTGATGGTTACATTACTGTTAAGTAGAGCCAGAACATCTAGAATGGAAACAGTAAGAGCTTTTCAGCTCACATTACATTCCTTTTTGGAAATGTTTCAGTAGTTGTTTAAAGGCCCTTAATACCTTGATATGTAATAATATGACTCTTAGAGAAGTTGAATAAAAAATGGCACAGATTCCCTGTAGTGTATTAAAAGGCCTGCCTTTTAAAGACCAGAATGATTAATGTTCATAATAGGAACAAAAGGCACAATTCTGGCTTAGATAACTTTGATTGTGACTTCATATAATCAGCAAAGGGCCTTCGAGCCGAAATTGATAACTTTGCTTTCAGGAACTCTGGGCCAGAGAGGGAGCCTTTCCCACAGTTTTGTTCTCGTTATGGCAGAGTTTAAACTCAAGTTTCCTTATTAAGTTACAGTATAAAAGAAACATTTGCCTTAGAAATACCTCCAGACAGAGCATCTGACCTTCATGTAGTTGCAAATAAAAATATAACTTTGTATTATTTTATTCTGTACTTGGCCTAAGTCTTTTCATCATACACCCGCCAAATTAATAATTTTTTTACTTTATGGAAATACACTTTGTGGCTGATTTTCCAGACACAGTCATGTTTTAGGCAGAAAAAGTGATGCACATCTGTATCGATAACTTCATATTTTTCTTGTGTAATTTATTAAAGTTTTACGTTCATAGGCCAGATTTAGGACTGCTTCTTTTTTTATAGCAATGAAGTTGAAAGAATGGTGGAAAGGCACGAACGCTTTAAACCTGAAATGTTTGCAGAATTGCTACAAGCAGCAAATACAACAGATGACTACAGGAAATGTCCTGTAAGTGTAATTTGGAGAATATTAGACTGCTTCAATGTTTGTAAGTTTGAAAGTAGACATTCAGAAATTATCATGTAAATATTCTCATACAGAATTTTTAAAAATATTAATTTAGATAACTTTATACCATGTGAGCTATTTATCTTAGCATTTTGTCTTTTAAAAAGTCTTAATTTTGTGAAGGATTTAAGGTAGCATGTATTGAATCTTTTCAAGGTCTGAAATTTGTCATTTGATTGGAGAGAAAGTTTCTTCTTTTTTTAAATGGACATGATAAATTTTATTTTGTCATCTGAATTGTTAATGACTTCCAAGGGTTTTATTTCTGCTTTTTTTATGTTTGAATTTTTACTTTAACAGATCTACAAAAATATCAAAGAATATTTTTTGATTTAAAATAAACTTACTATTTAATCAATAATTAAAACAAATAGCTTGTTAGAAGTCAGTTTCTAGTATACTGAAGAAGTAAATTTCAGGTATATGTTAAGATTGTCATTGTATGATACAAACTGTATAAGGTTTTGCCTGTGCTACATTTTTTGACAATTTCAAAACTTGCCTTTGTGTTTTTTTGTAGAGTAACTGTGGTCAAAAAATAAAAATCCGCCGTGTTTTGATGAATTGCCCAGAGATTGTTACGATTGGTTTGGTCTGGGACTCGGAGCATTCCGACTTGACGGAGGATGTTGTTCGGAATTTAGCAACGCATCTTTATCTCCCTGGGGTAGCTTACCCTTTCTCGTTCTTTTCTCTTTTATTTTTCATTTTCTCTGAAACATCTTCATATATTTGGATACTCTTATTTTTGTTTTTCAGAACTAAATTTCTTCCTGAGGGAAATAATATTGAGATGTGCTCTAGTAAAGATAAAGGGTCAAATCAGGCTAACTGGAATGTCTCTCAGTTACAGACTAAACTGTCTCATGCCCTTTCCCTCTTTTACTCCAGAATGATGATGATGGTAGATTATTTTTTATATGTACGATCATGATTATAAATATTAATATTTTTAATCTAGAAAAGTTTAAGATTTAAAATTCGTCTACAGCACTGGTCTTTTAATATGCTTGTTACTTTCTTAATATATTTTGAATTTGTTTATGTTACGATGAAAAATTGATGATTTTTTAAATAATGTGTTTAATGTATATTTAAATATGTGATTCAATCAAGAATTACCAGGAATGTGCAATTTATCTCACATTTTGAGTTTATATGTAAAGTGTCAGTCATATATTTAGATGCTGTATTACTAAACTAATTTGTAGTGAATTCATTTGATGAGACTTGAAGTTCCTGTAGATGAATTAAAAGTAGTAATCGTGTCAACGGTACAATGTTAGTGGTGCCTTGAGTAAGATATTGTTGGATTGGGGCAGTATGCACGAGAGATCTTTTTCATAACGATTCATCAAATTGTTGTTCCTCATTTTTAAAAAGATACAGTATTAAATCTATATTACTAATTTTTTAAACAGCTTTTTTATAGAGTCACTGATGAAAATGCCAGGAGTAGTGAACTTCACCTTGTGGGTGTGATCTGCTACACCAGCCGGCATTACTGCGCCTTTGCGTTTCACACCAAGAGCTCCAAGTGGGTGTTTTTTGATGATGCAAATGTGAAAGAGGTAAGTGGCACTTCCACTAACTGGAATTATTACCACGGTTTTTTGCTTTTTAGGGATAAATGATACAATGATACTCAAAATTATATTACGTAAAATAATAATAGATGAGCATAATGGTAACTATCAGTTCCAAACTTCCTTTTATTCTTTAAATTTAGTTTATTTTGAAGCTCACTTTCAAACGAGCCCATTTCCAGACTAATAAAAGTTGACTCATGAACGTTAGGGATCATACGTAACTGTCAGTGATACATAGTTACAGTATATGTTTCTTTGTGGATGAGTCACGATAATTTTATATCACTAGCGATGAAAACATGCTAGTCTTTTTTTTTTAATTCAAAATATTACAGGGGTGTAAATGTTTTTGGTTACATGGGTCACTTTTGTCATGCTTGAGTGAGGACTGTGAGTGTGCCCATCACCCAGGTAGTGTTCATTGTGCCCCGTTAGGTAGGTTTTGCCCCTCCCTCCTCCTTACTCCCCCTGCTTGATTTCCACTGTGTTTTATTTCCCTCCATGCATGTGTCGGTACCTGCAGCAGTGTGGACAGATCTTAGAAGCGTTATGCTTAGTGAAAGAAGCGAGACGTAAATGATTGTGTACTGTGATTCCATGTATATGGAATTCTGGAAGAGGAGAAAACAAAGTATAGGAAATAATAGATCCGTGATTACCAGAGACTGCAAAGGGGGAGGTACAAGGGAAGATTTTGGGGTGAGGATTACATGATTGTATGTATTTGTCAAAACTCACTGACTTACTATAACTAGATAATTTTATTTTATATATCTCAATAAAGCTGGTGAAAAAATTTTGGTATTCATATTCTAAAGTCTTTACTTTGCTTGAATTACTTAGCACTTGATACAGGAGTTTATTGGGAGTTCTGTCTTGAGTCCGTGCGTAGCAACATTTTGGAGTCCCTACTTTGCATCTCTGTAGTTTAAGCTGTCAAAATTTAGAGCAAGAATGAATGGGGTGTATAAATCACCCTGTGAGGTTTTTTGTGTTTTTGGTTTTTTTTTTTTTTTTTTTGAAATTGACTCCTCAAGTCTCAGAATCCCAGGTGAGGAGGGTAAACAGCTGAGTACGTGGAGTCTGAAAAAGCTCCTTGAGGTTTTTTTTAAAGGCCTCTACCCTGGAAAAGTATTTGAGAATGTCTTAGGGGAGTTTTCTTGTTTGGTTGGTTGATTTTGTTTTGTAAATTTATAGAGGTATAATTTACAAATGTTAAAATGCACCCCTGTTAAGTGTACAGTTTGGGTTTTGATGAATGTGGTCACCTCTGTAAACACCATGATCAGTACACAGGACACGTTCGTCACCCCAGGAAAGTTGCGTCATGCGCCTCTGCGGTCAGTCCCCCACTCTGCCCCAGGCCCAGGGGATCCCTGATGTCACCGTAGATGGTCTCTTACAGCATGTTTCTGGCTTTCTTCCTTCAGCGTCAGGTCTTTAAGGTTCATTCGTGCCGTTTGTATCAGGGCTTCGTTTTTATTGTGTTCCATTTCGTGGCCGTACAACAATTTCTCCAGTTGCCTGTTGAAGTGTGAATAGTCTTGGTGTGAACATATTTTTTTCCATTGCTCTTAGAGAATACCCAGAAGTGGGATTCCTGGGTTGTGTGCTAAGTGCATGTCAAACTTCACAAGAAGCTATCAAATTAATTTCCGACGCGAGTGTAACCAGTTTGCGTTTCCTACAGGCGGGGCACGAGAGTTCCCTGTTCCACATTCTTGCCAGCACCTCGTGTTGGTGTCTCTCATTTGAGCCCGTCCTGTGGTCGTGCGTCACCCGCTGTGGCTTTAGTGTGTTCCCTTGGGATTGGTCCTGGGCATCTTCTCATGTGCTGATTGATCGAGTGTTTAGCCAGTATTTCATATTGTATCATCTCCTTATTTCATATTGTATTATCTTCTTGTTCATGAGCTGTAGGAATTTGTTCTGCATGCCACTCCTTTGTTAGTTGTATGTTGCCTTTTTCAGTTTCTTACTGGTGTCTTTTTGCAAGAACAGAAGTTATTAATTAACTTTGATGAAATCCATTTTATAATTTTTTTTTTTCCTGTGGTTTGTGTGGTCTCCTAAGAAATCTTTATCTTCCCCAAGGGGAAAGATTTTCTCTTTTGATTTCTTCTGTAAGTTTCATGGTTTCTATGTGATCTGTTCTGAGTTAATTTTTGTGTTTTGTAGGGTACAGAATTAAAGTTCTTTTTCTCATATGGCTGCCTGGTTATTCTAGCATAATCTGTTGAGAACATTCTTCTGTGTTTCTCCATTGAATTGCCCTGCAATCTTTGCCGAAAGTCAGTCAACTGTGTGCACGGAAATCTTCTAAAATTTGACGATTAAGACTTGTTATAGAAAGTCTGTAATCTTTTCCCATCAATTTTTAAATGATAACATTTAAAAGATTTTTATTTAGACTATTTACTAAATAACAATTAATTATTATATAGTAGGGTGGACACATGAACTGGTAGCATCTGAATGTCTTTAAAAATTTTTTAAATACAAACTAATTCAGAGTCTCTGACTTTTCATATAATACATTGATTACAAGTGTTTTATTTAAATTCACTGTGGTTTTTTAAAGGTTGGCGCTAGGTGGAAAGACGTTGTCTCCAAGTGTCTCCGATGCCACTTTCAGCCGCTGCTCCTGTTCTACGCGAACCCGGAGGGCACAGCGGTTTCCACCGAAGACGCCCTTAGGCAGGTCGTCAGCTGGTCACAGTACAAGTCTGGCGCAGAGAGCATGGGTAATTCTTGTCTTTATTAATTTGTCAGTGTTTTCCATTTAACTAGGAATATTAATACACTGGATATAAAATGAATGTTCAGGATAATTTCAGATTCAAGTTTCAGTAGAGTGGAGTTCAGGAAAATGTTAGCATTTGTTGTTAATCTTTAGAAAGGAACCTTTCCTCACCAGTGGGCTCAGAAGTACCTTCACGAGTCTCCTTCTGTTCGGGTCACACAGGCACAGAAGAGGCTGCTTGGCTGGTAGCTCTTTCTAGCAGTAAATTTTAAGTGATTGAGTAAACTGGAAAAGTCCAAAGCAGTTAGGCCATTTTTGGATGCATTACAGAGCTTGTAGAAATCGTTAAGCAATGTCAGTCCTCTAAGTTTTAGGTACTTTTGTCTACAGTTAAAAAACGTCTGAAACGATGATTCAAACATCTCTTCTACTGATGGGAAGGGAATGATACATTTTTATCTTTTGAAGGATGTGAAAAGCCCACAGTTTATAAGTCAGATAATTCAAAAGAAAATGGATTTGGTGGTCAGGCAAAACAGAGAGAACATCAGAAATTTCCAACCGATACTATTTCGTCATTTAATCGGAGCCACATTCAGACAAGTGGAGGGAGAGGACCAGGTATGTGTTTATATTGTCATTTTTACGTGGTCCCTGACCAGCTGAGCGTCCTCCTTTCCTCATTTACTGGGGGGTGCTGAGCTGGCTTGCCTTGGCCAGAAGAGAAAATAACAAGTAGGTAACAAAATGTGGTCTTTGACTTCTGTGTTTCTCTGAGAGCTGCGGTTTTCCCGACCGGTTTGATTTGAAGGTGTGTGAGGGTCTCCGCGTGCTCAGAGCTGCGGGAGGCCCGGGGTAGTCGGGACGGTTACCAAAGGAAGCTGTGCTGTGGCTTTTCCTTCCAGGAGCTAGTAATCAACTTGGAGAGTTGATAATCTGGCAGATACACCAACATTAAATTCACTGTTGGTGAATGCAGCCGTAGTTCACAGTTACCATAGCTGCAGTTTGTTCTCAACCCCATGTTTATTCACCTCTCTCTCGTTGTCGTTCCGTGACTTTAATTTTCACAAGCCACCTTCTGTGACTTGGGTCGAAGTGAGACATCACAGCACCGTGTGTAGTTGTGGTTTGGAAACACATGAAACTCTTAATCGTGTGGATGTTCAGGATGATTTTATAAGCAACCGATTTAAATATATATTAATGAAATAACGTCTATCCATAAAAGTAACCCATTCAATCAAGGGTCGTAAGATCCAGAATTAACAGTTATCATCCACAAAGAACGACAATAAAGGCTTTTAAAAATTCTTAATGAAACTGTCACTTTTTTCCTCTCATGGATTGTTGATATTCTTTAACACATTTTTGTTTTTCAAAAGACACCCACTTTTAAGCCCCAAAACAGTGTGAGTGGGTGTTTGAGAACGCAAGCATTGGAACCAGACAGCTTGGGTTCACATTCCAGTTCAGTACTGACACTGGAGTGAGTCTCTGATTTCTCTCTGCCTCAGTTTCCCTACTTGCAATGGAGACAGTAATTGTACCCACCGCAGAGGTTTAAGTGAGTCAGACACGTGGAAACAGTGACCACTTGGTTACCTGGAGCTCTTGCTATTTTAATGGCAGGTGTGTTGGTTCCTCTGTACTTGCTTTAGGGGCCACATAAGAAGTTTTAAAACACAACATGCACCTCCATTGTCAGGAGAAATCGTGTCACTTTTTTTTTTTTTGGTTAAGCATAAAAATGAGCTCATTGTTTAATTAATGTTCTGTGTTTAATATGTAACATCTGAAAATTTTTATGTAGTTCAAATGTTACTTTTGTTGAGCAATTTGAAAAATGATCTGTATTATTATAAGAATGATTTCTTTTGCAGTTAAATTAAGTCACATTGATCAAAGGGATAAGATAAAAGACATTTCCAGAGAATGTGCTCTAAAAGCTATTGAGCAGAAAAACTTACTTTCTTCACAAAGGAGAGATTTAGAGAAGGGACAAAGAAAAGATTTAGGCCGACATAGAGGTAAGTTAAGAGCTTATAGCATTCATCTAAAATAGGGCTGCTAAAAATCTTATTTTAAAACTGAATTTTGTAACTTTAGTATAATTTAATATAATTGCTTTGTCTATTTATATATTTACATATTTCTTAGTATGATTTCTTAATATACCCATACTAAATCTAAAAATGCAAAATTTTCGTGGTTCTTGTTTAATTCTAGCCTGGGACACTTGTGTTTATATCTTGATGTTTTAAACTTTATTTGTAGATGTAATTCACTCATATGGTACATTCAAATAACTAAGGAAGGTTAGAAAATTAAGTGCAAAGAGCTTCCTTTCCAGCAATCCCTGCCCTTCCCTCTGTTCACTGTTACTAGTTTACAGTTCATGTAGGCATGTTTTACGTTTTAGGGTTTAATTCCCTTTTCTTTATGGACACAGCGTAATTTCACTGTTACTGAGAGACCTTAAAGAATGATGTAAGAGTTTTGCTGGGGCGACACCCTTGCACATGCCCCTTCGAATGCTTTTTGTTTATGGCCACGGCGTAAAATCCTCTTGGAGGAATTGCTGGGTCAGGGTTTGTTAATTTTAGTTTTGACCGGTGGGACTCAGTTGCCGTCCTGAGACGCTGGACCAGTGGGCACGCCCCAGAGCAGCGCTTGGACGCCTGTTTCTTCACACGCTCAGTAATTGAGTTAACAAACTTAAATCTTTACCAGTACAAGAGGTGGAAAATATCTTATTTTTATGATTTTTGTTAATTCTGAGTGAGACAGAATGCTTATTTTTTTTAAAAAAAACAGCTTTAAGTATATCATGAAATTATTTTTTTAAGTTCTTTTATACCTCTATGAATGCCTTCTCATTAAGCAAAAATAGGGACTGAAAAAAGCACTTTTTAATCTCAAAATAGTATGTGATATCATTTGCTTTTAATTCTTAATCTAAAACTGCTTAACGTTTCTTCTCGAATAAGGTATTTGGCTTGTCACTAAAAAGTGGCTTTGAGGAATAGTTTATTTGTTTTTGTTTTTTTTTTTTCGTTTGTTTTTAAGATTTGGTTGAAGACGACCTTTCACATTTCCGGTCCGGGTCACCTCCTGCCACAAATGGCTTGAGACAACACGGGAACCCGCGTGTATGTCGCAGTCAAGGGAAAGGACCGTGTAAGCATGATCGCGTTGCCGGTCACGGTCGAGCCCCTGCACAAACAGTAAGTTCAAGCAAAGCCCAGGCTCCCGCCCCGGGACAGAGGACAGCTGGCAAGGGCAGGAGTGACGGCGGCGCTGGGTACGAGACCGACAGCGGCCGGGAGTCCAGGGATAAGGGAAGCAGCTGTCACAGCAGCAGCAAAAGCCGGAGCCGCGGCTGGAAACCCATGAGAGAAACGTTAAACGTTGACAGCATTTTCAGCGAAAGTGAGAAAAGACAGCCCAGCCCGAGACACAAAGCAAACCCCAGTAGCAAGCCCACGTGCAGCACGGAGCAGGGCTGCGGTGATGGGCCCAGAGAGGGTCCCGAGCAGAAGGGTCTAGTGACCATTTCTGAGGACGGGACGAAGCAGGAGACGGGAAGCGGGAGTTCGCTGGAGTCTGACGGGAAAGGAGCGGAGAGAAGCAGGGGCCTGGCGGAGAGCCAGGCGCACGGGGACAGCTGGCACATGCAGAGGACCGAGTCCGGCTACGAGAGCAGCGACCGCATCAGTAACGGGTCTGCTAACCCGGACTCGCCCGTCGCCGACGGCCATGGCGCGGGGACGGACGTCGGTGGTGCCAGAGAAGCCGTGTTCTTCAGGTACTACGTGAGCTGAGTCAGTGGTTTTCCACCCGCCACCCTTTCTCGTTGGTTATTTGAAGTAATTCTTAACATCTGGGTTAAGTGTAACGGAAACAGCACGAGCTTAGCATAAAGAAACCTGAGCTACTGCAGTGTATTTAGTATTTCAGATTTCTGTTTTTAATAGTTAATTCCAAAAATAACAACAACTGTTTATTTTTAGAAAATTTGGAAAGCGCAGAAATACATGACCATTGTCATCCCCGCCAGCTACTGATGTTATACTACAGGTTTGAAAGCGTAGACTTCAGTTGGTTTCATGTCGGTCGTTAAACTGATTGTTTAATTCTTCAATCTGTTGTAATTCAGAGTTGGGGCTGTTTTCTAATGTCAGTTCCACAGAAGAGAGATTTTCCTTTTAGCAAGTATAAAAGAATTTGGACAAAGTTTAACTAAGTTTGTGTTCAATTCATTAAATACATTTATTATGTTACAACATGTTAGCACATCAACACTTCTCCATGTAACCTCTGAGACGCTTCCACAGCTTAGTGGCTGATGGCTGTGGTCCGTCTAACCAGTTTTTCTGCTTGTAATTCTTCTAAAACATTAATTTGATATTAGCTGGTGTTTGACCACAGTTGTTATTAAAGGGTAGCTTTGCAAAAATCAACTGCTCATGTTTTATTAAAATATTTCAATAAGGACTTGAGGAAACATTTTTTACTTGACAGGGTAATTTCATAGCACTCCCTAGGAAGCGGTGGCCTGGAGTAGTAGAAAGATTAGAACTTTGTAACCAGGTGGACGTGGATTTTAATTATTGGGCACATTAATTTGACTTTTGCAGCCTCACTCTCCTATTGTGAAATGAGGATAACTACTTTTAAGTGTTGTGAGATGTAAATTAAATAATGTACGTTCATCCCTCCCACTGTGTGCACTTAGCATACAATAATTGCTTAACCGATGTTGTTTTCTTTCTTTTTCTTAGGATAACTAAGATAATCTGTGTTTGGTATGTGTTCTGCTTTATTTTCTAGTGACCAGATCAAGGCAAACAACCTAAATAACGAAGGCGTGGACTGTGCGTCCCTTCAGAGCAAAAACCACCCAGAAGGTAGAAAGTTCGTTTAAATATATTGTAATAGTGGGAGTAGAGAATAAATTGCAGTAATTTGTTTCCTGCTGTGATATACCTAAGACAAAATCCTATATAGATGGCTATAAAATTATTTTAAAGTAACTTTAAAATATCTATAAACAAATTTCATTTTTATTAGGTTCATGTATCATATTTTAATGAAATATATGTAGAAAGAAGGGAATCAGCGTTCTTTTTGGTATGTATATTATCCACGCATGCTGTATTTTTCACATTTTCTGCACAAAGTTATTGGTTTTGTGTCTCACTTCTTACTTGGTTACGTAAACATTGCTTTTGAAGCTTGCAGCCTTTTTGAATGTGCTTTTGGGATACGTCTTTAATGTTACGGTGTTAATAGCATTAGATGCTTTCCGTTTCTATTTAGGTGATGAAATCTTTGAGTCATTTTTTTCCCAGTAGCTGCTTGCATTTCAAGTTTCTATACTAGAGACCCTTGAACAGTGATTTGGGATTCAAGCAGGCAGGACTGTCTGTCTACCTATGGCAGCTTAACACTTTACTTTTACCTAAGAAAAGGGACATTTCTGTGTTTGCAAAGAAAAAGGTCATGATCTGATTGTTCAGAAACTGTGATCCATAGAATATTGGTCTTTCTGACCCCCCCTCCCCCCGCCACTTTCTAAATAACGTCCGGGTGAGATCGGCACACAGAGAGATCGGTAAGTTTTGCTTTGAGATAAGAGCAAGGAAGACAAGACTGGTCCTGTTACTGCTGATAAGGTTATGAGCGATGAGGGGAGTTGGGAGCGTTCATGCCGAAAGGCTCCGAAGGATGGGAAGAGCTGTGGGGGAAGGAGCCGTATCCGGCATGGTGGGCAGGTTCTGGGTTACACAAGGGTAGTGACTTCGCAGCCTCGATGTGTGAACGCGAGTTTGTTTCTTGTCCACGACGCGTGTCCAGTGGAGTCCCGGGCCCCACTCCGGGCCCCGCGCTCACGGGGTCGGGTGAGGCCGGGGAGGTGAAGGAAGACGCACCAGGGAGCATCACCCTCGAGCTCTTAGAACTTCAAATGAAGAGTAACATACGCACTTCCCGCCACTTCTCATCGGCCCGGACAAGTGTTCTAACCAGGCCTCGTTTCAAAGAGGGCAGAAAAGTGCAATTTTATAGGTGCCTGGAAATCTGTCGCAGCGTGCGTGAGCGGCCTCGATGGGTACCGCGGGAATCAGGAACAGACAGACTGGGAAACAGCCTTCTGGAAAGTTCAGTTTGGAAGCAGTAACTATGTAGTGGTGTGGGATGATGGTAGGTGGTTTGTTAGCAACATACGGCAGCCCAGAAGCAAAGAAAATTAGATGTTTGCATGTGTCCGGGGTTTAGGATTGTTTTGGGGAGCACGTGTCTGGAGGGTTTGGGGGAGAGGGGTCGAGGAAGACGATAGCAAAGAGATTATTGATACTGAAGGTCAAAGACAATGTTTTCAGATTTTAGAATTCAAAGGAATAGAAGGGATATAATTTTTCACAATAAAAGATGGCCGTGAACAGCCAATTTCAAAGTTTTCTAGTGTTTATCATCCTTAAGGCTTTCGTGGAGATTATTTTTCAGGTCGCACACAGTGAATGTGATTAAATGTTAAATTATTTTGTTTTCATCAACTGGTATAATATCAGAAGGAAACACTTATATTAAGGAAATCACCTTCCTTTCGCATATTAGAATGTCTCGCCTGATAAAATCTGATAAAAGTCTGGTAACCAAGTATTGCAGGAAACGGTGAAGGGTTGGCCAGAAATCACAGCAGAAGTCGGTGAGGCTGAACAATACCCGCGAGTTCAGTGCTCTTTACAGAATAGTGCTTGCTTCCTGAGAGCTGTGAAAACACAAGGTCACAGGGACTGTGGCGGTCAAGAGTGCGTTGCTGTTCGAGCTTTGCAGTGGGTTCCCCATTTAATGTGACAAGAGTGTCTGCGTAGTACACTCAAAAATCTTTTTTATTGTGGTGAAATATACATAACAAAATTTACCATTCTGTTTCTGTTTCTAAGTACATAGTTTAGTGTCATTGAATACATTCACATGGTTATGCAATCGTCACCACCATCCAGCCCCAGAACTTTTTAATCTTCTTAAACTGAAATTCTCTACCCATTAAAGAGCAGCTCCCCACTCTGTCCTGCCACCAGCCCCTGGCAGCCACCATTCCACCTTCCGTCTCGGAATTGGGGTGCTCCACTTCATAAAGGTGGGATTATGCAGTACTTGTCCTTTTGTGTCTGGGTTATTTCACTTAATATAACGACCTGGGGGTTCATCCATGTCGTAGCACTTATCAGAACTTTATTCCTTTTGAAGACTCAGTGATATTCCGTTGTGTGATAAACCACAGCTTGTTCATCCATTCACCTGTTGATGGACATTTGGGCTGTGACGCCTGTTGGCTGTTGGGAGTGACGCTGCCGTGAACACTGGTGTGGAGTGTTAAGTCCCCGACTTCAGTTCTTTTGCGTATGTGCCCACAGGTGCAGTTCCTGGGTCCTGTGGTGGTTCTTAACCCTTTGAGGTGCTGCCTGCTACTGTTCATGGCAGCTGCCCCATTTTACGTCCCACCACCCGTGTGCAGGGGCTCCTGTTTCCCCGTGTCCTTGTCAACGCTTGCTATTTTCTTTTTTTTTTTTTTAAATAAGTATCTTATTGTGGTTTTATGTAACCCAGTCTTAACTAAATAAATTACACTGCTTTAAAGTTATTTTTTATTTAATAAACTTCAGAGCCTACCATTGTTCTCCAAGCCAGTCTTTGACTCGAGAACTGCTGTGTGTGTTGCGTTGCGCCCTGGCGTATCTGTGTCGTAGCCTCTCCTCCAGTCTGGGACTGAGGATAGGTGGGGAAGCAATCCAGGAATTATTCCCCAAGTTACAAACCTGCCTGGCATGGTCCCTGCCCCCAAGGCTCAGTTTAGTCTACGTCTGTGCCTGTGTGTGATTTCTTGGTTCTCTCCCATTTTTCATGTATAAAATGAGGGCACAGTTACATTATTAACCTAATTATTATTATTGCCTTTGGAGTCTGCAGTACTTTGCTGAATCTCAGCTGATTCTAGAAGTCAGGATCCTTTCATGCCTAGAGTCCCGATCTTGTAAATGACAAAATAAGAGTGAAAGAAGTTAATCAGTGATCGAAAAAAATTGTTAATTCCCTTATTTCTGTTTTTTTTTTTTTTTTTTTTTTTTTGAGACAGAGCCTCACTCTGTTGCCCAGGCTAGAGTGAGTGCCGTGGCGTCAGCCTAGCTCACAGCAACCTCAAACTCCTGAGCTCAAGGGATCCTCCTGTCTCAGCCTCCCGAATAGCTGGGACTACAGGCATGCACCACCATGCCCGGCTAATTTAATTTTTTCTATATATATTTTTAGCTGTCCATATAATTTCTTTCTATTTTTAGTAGAGATGGGGGTCTCGCTCTTGCTCAGGCTGGTCTCGAACTCCTGAGCTCAAACGATCCGCCCACCTCGGCCTCCCAGAGTGCTAGGATTACAGGCGTGAGCCACCGCGCCCGGCCCCCTTATTTCTTATCATACAAAAAAAGTCTGTGCCTCCACATTCTTAAATATACTATCCTTACTATTGTTAAATCCTAGAATTAGTTAAGTGACAGATTTTATTGGAAGAGTTTATACAGATTTTCTCTAAGATATTTTTTTTGCCAAACTGAAGAGTTTGTTTATTTAAAACAAATACATTAGAAAGTATATTTAGAGAAAGAGGCACTTTTATCAGTCGATTTTCTTTCTGTGCACGTTAAATTCTTTTAAGGGTTTCACAGACTGATAACATTCTTTTCTGTTGCTGTGGCCCACCGTCAGCAACAAATGTATTTTTTAAAGCATATTTATAAACTTTCAGGATTGAAATTTAATTTGTAGCAAAATAGCAGTGTTTGTTTTTCTTTTAAATTATAATCCCGGTGAGAAAAGTTGTTACTGACTTCCTGCCTTTTTATTTCATGACATCCCCAAATTTAGGTATCTGATGGTATATATTATTATGTATTAAAGTATGTCCCTCCTCCCTTTTAATAAATGATAAATTTAGCCAGAAATATTTATCCAAAGTTTTGTGATTATTCTGACATATTCCAATTTCATTTAAATGTACTTTTACTATAAACAAGGTCATTGATTAAATTATTTCTTTTGAGTGGTCGGGGTTTATAGTTGCAGTATTGCCAATATATTCTGGCATCTCACTATACAAGAGTAAAGATCACATTGTCTAGACCAGCAGTCTGGTTTTATTGCTATATAAATCTCTTTTAAACCTAGGTCATTTTTTCCAAATGAAAAATGTATTTAGATTTCTTGACGATTTCGCTTGGGGTTTTTTTTTGATGCAGTCTCAAAATCAGTGTTATGAAAAGCTTCTTGCCTTGACATTGAGCGTGTTTCTGTGCCGGGTGTTAAAATCAGACTATGTCAGATTAGCAGATAACCTGGAGCCAGTATTCTCCTGTGAAGACACACGGAGGTCTGGGTCAGCAGAAGAGAAAAATAGCACGTCTATTTTTAAGTTAGTTCGAATTCTGAAGTCAAACCGCTTGGCTGAATGCCAGCCACAGTGATACCAGACTTTCAGACATGTTCATCAAACCTCTGCTGCCTCCTGCTGTCCGTTGTGTGGATACTGTAATAAAAGTAAAGAATCATTCAAGCATTAAATACCTTTTTCTTATTGGTGAATATTAAACTTGAAATTATGGATAAGCTAAGAAATAAACATAATTTCAACTTAAACATCATTCAGGCTTTAAGCGTTGAAAAATGATTGAGATGCTTTTTGACATTACTTATTAACATTTCTTTTTTGAAATGATAAAATAGGTGTTGAAGAGAGGGAGAAAGTTTCTGAGCCTAAGGCAGCGTGTCAGGCTCACCCCCAGCTGTTTTCTTAAGCATGAAAAATGCATATTCCTTCTAGAAACTGTCTGGGATCAGTTTTACTGCCTTTGCGAGGTTTTCTGAGTGTGGCACTTGCAGGCTTGAGATGGGGGCGGGGAGGGGATAAGATTTGTCTCAGTTCATCCTTGTCTGTCCCTGGGCCAGCGAGCTGGGACGTGGGGTGGTGGTGAGAGAGATTGACAAGAGGGAAACGTATGTTTCTCACGCGGTTGTGATTCTGCAGGTGAATGTGTGCTAGACATTGCGCCACATACCGGGCCAGCCTCTGCAGAAGCAGTAACAAAAAGGCACGTGTCACACAGTCAGAGAGCTTGCTGCAGTGCACTGTAAGCCAGAGTGTTAAGTCTGAAATGAGGTGATTTGTGTTCCCCTTTGTTCTACCACCTGAGGTTTTTTTTTTTTTATTTACTACGTGAGCCATGACCTACAGGGTATTGAATTCTCATGTCTATCACATGGCTCTTGGAAATTGCTTCCACGATTTAACTTACAGAGCCTGATCGTGATCCAATACAGATTGTTTTCGTAGGGTAAATGTTTATACGTTTGATCGAGTGTAGACTCCAGTTGAATTTTGAGTGACAGTGTGGGTTTTTAAAAATGTACCCAGAAGGTCAATTTAGGGATTATAGAAGCATCTAAGACAGAGTTCTCTGTTATTTAACAAATAAAGCCACTGCTTTGAGAACTTTGATTTTGTATTCTTTTGTCTTCTTTGTGGTCTTCAGTTCGTAGATTTGGTGTAGGGTAGATGAGACTAGAGAATGAGAGGAGACGGCGCAGATGAACGTGATGAAAAGGGCCACTGGATACATGGGGGCCTGCAGGAAACGTCCTAGAAATGTCATGGAAATTACGACAATGTTTCAGTATCTTCTGTGGCCATCAGCATGTTAAAACATGTCGTGCTATTTCATGTTCAGACTAATGACCTCGTTCCCTGGGAAGGAGATTTAGTGCCGTGACTTGGTGTGTCGATGGCTTGTGCAGAGGGCCTGCGGGGTGTGGCAGGAGCACACTCAAGTGCTTGGGAGCTGGCCCTGGACCTGGCTTGAGAGCCGCTGCTCACCTGCTGTGTGGCGTTGGTTGAGTCAATTAACTTCTCTGAGCCTCAGTCTCCTCGAGTGCAGAAATGGCAGCTGTTTCACAGAATAGTCGTAACTGAGGTTTTAAAGGATTAAATGTCATCCACTAGAACAGCAGTCTTCAAACTTTTTGGCCTCAGGATATGTTTATACTCTTAGAAAAGGATTGATGAACTCAAAGAGCTTTTGTTACTGTCACCAGAGGTAACAGCAGCAATTCTTTGTAAGTATTGGGAAGTTGCAGAACTTAACCTTGGTGGATTCAAGTTCTCCAAAATTCTTACTTTCATTTAAAAGCTTGAATTTTATCATCGGCAATAAAGATAACCAGGTTTTTTTGTTTTTTTTTTTCCCCCAATGAAGTGGGGAAAAAAGACAGGTTCACGTCTTTTTGTTTTCGAGAAAATTTCTGCCAATACCTGTGTCTGAATGACCAAAGTGTATCCGTCGTCTTTTCAGGTAAAAACGGTGCTGCGTGACACCGGTTAAGTTCAGCTGCTGAACCATCCAGACTGTCCTAGAAATGCTTTTCCACGAACCGACTGTCGTGCTTGGTGTGCAGCGAAGGTGCTTCACGCACAGTTCCCGCTTCCTCAGAATGATAAAAAGACGTGTAAATCAAGTAAATCAACAACGTAAATAATTTTTGCTGCTTCATCAAGCATTAAGTGAAACTGGCTTTTTTTTTTTTTTTTTTTTTCCTTCAAAAAACCACAACCGTGCAGCAATGAAGGCTACGATTATTGTAGCACAATTCGGTGTCATTGCCTAGAATCATACCAGCGGTTTTACCCGTCATTGTTTTTGCACCACCAGTGTAAATGTCAACATAGTCAAAAAGAAAAAATAACATCTTAGTATTATTATGAAAATAGTCTGATTTCATAGACCCCCCTCCCCGCCTCAAAGGGTCTTAGGGACCTTCAGGGTTCCGTGGCTACACTTTGAGAACTGCGGGACTGGAATACTATGAGACTTGGTACATACCGGGCGTTCCGTGAATTGTGTCTATAATTGTGTGGATTGTGCTATTGTGTGGATACGTGACCAACATAACTAAGCAGTTCTCTAGTTTTCCTTCCTGTTAGTAAGATAAGTAGGATAATGGTGTTCACAAAGTAGTTAACTCCAAAGATACTTCTGTGCTTTGTTCTTACGATTTTTCTATCACCATCCTGGTGCCCGGGTTCCTTGTGCCTTTAGCAAAGGAAAAGCTCTCTGCAGACCTTCAGGTTCTCAGATACGAAACACTCGCTCTCCCATAAGGGGGTATCGAAAACCGGGGTGGTCTTCGGTAAGTTTCTGTATTAATTCAAATGTCTTAGTTCCCTTTTCTTCATCTTTACCCTATAAAATAAATTTTGGCTTTCAGGGTTTTGTTTGTTCAGTTGGGCCTACTTTATCGATAGTCCAGAATTAATTTTATCTAGCTGTATGAAAGAGTAGAGGGCAATAGCCATTTTTATTAGTGCTGTTTTGGTTAAGATTAATATTTTGTAGAGAAAAATCCAAATGTAGATGGTGTTTTCCTCTGAACATTGATATTGCCAAAGGCCGTCAGTTTACTCTCCCAGAATCACTGCTCAGAGAGAAAAGAAACAGATCTGCTGTATTTTACCTGACACCATGTCGGCCTTTTGGCCTGAATCCTAGCTACTATAGTTTAAAAAAAGAGAGAGAGAGAGAGAGAAAATGCTTAATTTGGAAGCTGAGCTCTTACCATGTACCAGGCTTGGAAGTGACAAGAGTCACCTTGTAAATTAGTATAACTTTTTTCATAATGCTGTTGAATTTAAAAACTATTTGGTGCCCGTTACCCGTCAGAACTGGAGATAAGTAATACTTACAAGGAGACAGTATGGCATCACGGTTAAGAACGTGGACTTTGGATCATACCAATCCAGTTCTGCATTTGCTGGCTGTACGGCCTTGGGCAAGGTACTTACTCGGCCTTTCTAAGCCTCTGTCTTCCCATCTGTCAAATCCAGATGACGGTAATTTCTTACAACTTGATAAGCAGTCAATACATGATGGCTAATTAGTAGTGGTATAATGTTTGATATGCCGTCGTTATAACTTCCCGCCCATTTTGACTCCCTTGAAGTTCCTAATGCTCCTACGAGGTAGATAAAGAGGATTTACCATCCCATCGTATCGGTGAGGAAACGAGATTGGGCGGGGTTGGGAGGCTCGAGCACCAACCCTTAGTTAGTCCAGACTTCAGCCCAAGCCACCTGTCTTCAAACGCTGGGTTTTCCCGTCATAACACGCTATCAGTGAGGATCATGTCGCATGTCACAGGGGAGACACACAGTTCCACGTGACCCAGCGGGAACAGCACTGCGCTGGCCTTGCCGACACCCTCCAGCGACGATAAACTAAAGAATGAACCATGAGTTTCGTATAAAGGGTTCAAAGAAGAGCTGTCATGTTAAGTCTCGAAGAATTCATTTTTGTTTGTTTTTTATTTGGAAGAGAATTCTCTATTTCTAGAAAACTTTGTATTTAGAGAAGCATAAATGGAATAAATTCTGTAAGATCATTTAAGTAATTTTTTTTTTCCCCCCTCCCCGCCACAGGCTCTAGAAAAGAACTCCAGGGCCCGGAAGCAGGCCGTAAACCTCATGAGCTCCACCCAGAATCACATCTCCCGATAAAAAATCATGTGCCAAAAAGGTAGATATTTGGAAATAAAACCCTTTTCCCTAAACGCACGTGTGTCATGGGAACGCTTTATCGGAAGGGCAGGAGCAGCGGGCCTAGTGTCACGATGCCTCCTTGTTGGGGATCAGTGGTGGGGTGTGGCCCGAAGGGTGGAGGCCACAGAGTGCCAGGTGCAGTGTCTGGTGGTCTGTTTTGCAGTCTTACGCGGTGGGGAGCATTTTGCAAAAAAGAAGACATTTGAGGCTTAGATTAAGTAAGGTGCCCCAAGGAATGGAGCTAAGATTTGATTACAGCTCTGTCTACCCAGCAAAGCCTCAACTCTTTTTAACCATTCTATTCTAATTCAATGCCATGTAATTCATATTAGAAAAATAATTTGCAATGTGGTGTCATTTATCTTTACCTTAGAAGATAATTATTAGAGGTAATCTTCATTAAATTATTTTAAATTAGTAGACCGCCCTTACAGCGTAATACATCAAAATTCAAATACTTCTACCTCTGTTGCCTTTAAACTTTGGAACGTTGGTGGGAAGGTGTTGGGGAGCACCGAATTCCTTGGTTGTGGTATTTTCCTTAAGTTCTGTGCTATATTTTAGTACAAATGAATGTAATCTCAGTGTTTTCCAGTTGAAATGAGCTCTCAAAACTCCACCTCTAATTATTAGAAGTATGATTTTGGTAGTGATGGATGATTCTGGTAAGCATTCGTGTATTCTGTCTGGCATGAAGATTTTTGGATTCGGAGCAAGTTGAAAATGTTAATGGTTGCAACTATCTTCCCCTTTCTGTTATGTTAAAGAAGATGAATATAAACCATATATTGGGAGAATCAAACCACAGGACAAATGTTTATTTTCCTCCCGTTTCGCCTGTTTGCACACAGTGTTTCAGCCTTGTTTTTATTTTCATACATTAGGTCACATGTCTGTGAGACCGATGGCAAGTCACTTCCTTCGTCCGGGCCACACACCCTCAGGGACCACCATGCCCGCCAGCCAGATGAACAGGAACCGGGAAGACCAAACGAGTGCCGATGTTCTGCGTGGCGGAGCATAGAAAATTCCGAGAGGAGAGCTTTGCCCCTTCATGGTGAGAACTCTGCTTCTGGGAAGAGGGGGAGCAGCAGCGAGCCGGTCTCCCCGTCTTCACCGTGGTCCTCACGCCCGAGAACCCCTGGGTCAAAGCCAGAAACGGCCCCCGTCATCCCGCAACAAGACGTGGCAGAACAGGGTCAGTCTGCGACCTCTCTGTCCAGGGAGCAGGTGGCTCAGTTGGCCTGCAGATCGGACGGCTGTCAGATGCCAAAACTCCTTTGCCAGAATCCGCCGCCCCCTTTGCCACCAAAGCAGCACGCCGTGACCAGGGTGCCACCACGGCCGGAGGGAGGTGAGCCTCCACTCGCCGTCCGCCGTCCAGACGTGTTGGAAGCCGATTCCTCGAGTCTTCCCAGGCGCGGTCTAAGTTCGGCTTCAGAACCAGGTGGGGCAGGGAGCACGGACGCGAGTGACAAGAGACGGAAGGGGACGTGGCAGGTGAAGGAATTCGCTGGCAGCCCCTCAGAGCCCCCGTCCAGCCCCTGCGCCGGGTTCCAGGCAGACTCAGGTGCAGCCGACGCATTTTGCCAACGGGGACTGGACCCCGGCTCTGCGCGGCCGAGCGGGCCGGTTTCGTTAACGACCTATTTTTCGGTTGACGGCTGCATGACTGACACGTACAGACTGAAATACCGTCAGAGGCCCACGCTCTGGTCTCCGGGCGGCGGTGGCCTTTGTGACGACAGTTCTCCGCCTCAGAGCGAAAGGCGGCCAGGACCTGGGTCACACGACAGTCTCGATTCCAGCCGCCCTTGCGAGCCGGGGTGTAAACCGGGCATACGTTGTAACAGATAATGACAGAATCCAGGCTCGGCAAGCTGCTTCCCCGAGGCCGCTTAAATACAACAGGAACCTACTGACCAAACCCAGTGACACGAAGTCAAGCCCACGGCGTTTTTGAAGTCATCCATCACGTTATGTGTGTCTGTGTGTGTGTCTGTGTGTGTGTGTATAATTTATATAAGGCTTTATGACGATCAATTTATCAGATACTTTAGAAATTCCCTTTGAATAGTCTTGGCATGCCTTGAAAAATAGAAGATTGGGGTACATAACAATTCATTTGCCATATGCTACAGTTGAATAAAAATGAAATCTGTCCCTCTGTTGTGTGGCTACTAACCAGTATTAAACTAACCAGTACTCGTGTGGAGATTGTAAACTGTGCTAACGGCAAAATACCAAGTGATACATAGTTTATCTAGTCAAAGACGTTTTGGTTTATGAAGAAGCACTTTCTGATGGGTGACCCAAAGCGGGCTTCACCCATGTGTTTTTGACTTCTGTGATAGTCTACTACGTACGATCCCTTTAAGTGTCTTAAAAAAAAAAAAAATTTGATCCTTGAATTTGATAGCATTAAAAAAATGCCTTAATGATTACAGGTTTTAAATTAAATTTTCAAAGTCAGACAGAACTTAACTTTGCTCCTGGAACCTTTCTCTTCAGAATATCTAGCTAATACAAATTAGGCCTTCAACTATTACATGTATTCATAAATACTGTCTCAGCTATGTAAGCTAAAAAGTTAAAATACTTTAAACTGTAGTATATTTATTTATCTTGTTACATTTTTAAAAAAAATTTCATATGAAATGTGAATGGTCTTTATCTGGGTTTGGTGATGCCGGGTTGCTGATCACCAGTGTGGGAAATAAGAGGAATCCTCCTTCTGGGCATGTCCCTGTCACTGCCTACACATCCATGTGTCACTGCCTACACATCCGTGTGTCACTGCCTACACGTCCTCTGCTGTGATCTCGTCGACCCACTTTACTGATTTCCACATTCTTGAATCTGAAGATCTACTTAGGTTTCCAGATTAAATTTCTGCCTTTCATTATAGAAGGTTTAATTTTAATGAAATATTTAATTATTTAGCACCCTTCCCCTTTTTTAATACTCTAAATACATAGTAATTTTACCCCAACTACTTTCATGGAGGGGCCTTTATAATTACCAGTAAAGGAATTTTTCATTATGACGGTAACCTTGGGAGTGAAAATAAGTTACTTTAATTGCCTTATTTTATCAGTTGTCATTTTATTTTGTACTCAGCTGGTAACTAATTGTAGTTTAGAATAGTTTTATAATGTTCACTCCAGAGAACTGAAAATCATAGAATTTGTTTTTTTTTTTACATTCCTAAATGGGTAAACTTCATAAATATAATTACTCAATAAACTAATTAGTATATTTAATATCTTGACCGATTCCATAAATTGCATTAAAATATTCCAAAATATAAATGATTAAATATGAATACTTTTAGATAAATAGAAAATAACTAACTTTAAAAGCCTAACCTTACCAGATCTTGGCCAAATTTTATCTTCTACCTGTAGAGAAGTTTTTACTAGCCTTTTCCAACTATAATAGTAGGTGATTATTACTTTATATTCTTATTAGAACTACTTGAATACCAACTAAATTAAATTTTATCTTTTAAGAAATCTTATTTTTAACAATTTTTAGTATGGAGGGTTTGTAAATAATGTAAAGTTTGTACAATTGTATTTGAAATAATGTTTTTAATGGCTGCTTTTATAACATTGTAAAACACTAGAAAAATGGGCTTTAAGTATTTTGAATAGCTTTCAAGAACTTTCTGTGTAGTTTTTGTTTTTAGTTTCTATTTAGTTAAGATATCCAGTTGGAAAGGTATTATGTGAAACATTTAAACTAATTTCTGTATTTAACAGCAGTTTCCTAGATTTGTCTTTCCAACTCAGTTGAGTTGCACACGTCAAATAGAATTGTCCAGTTTTGCCTCTTTTAAAGTACTGTCCACTTGAAACAAACTAGAAACTGACCATTTGTTTTTATGTTGATTGAACATTCCCAATACAGATCGAATATGTATTTACTCACTAATCATTCACATGTAAAATTTTTACTTCTAGGGTGTGCATATTTATTTTTATACATCTGGTTAGAAGCTCATTATAACTTTTTAAATAATGCAACCAACAACTGCAATGTTTAAAATACTTCAGAATGTTGTATTTTCATGTGAAATCAGTTGCTTCTGGTTCAAAAAAATTTTTAAGATAAACGGATTTTTAAGTTAGTATGATTGGACTTTTTCTTTGCATTCATGAACTGTGTCTCCCACTTGCTCCGCCCCACCCCATGATGGATTATGTATTTTATGGGAAATGTAAGTTGAGGGTACTTGGAATTTCACTGATCATGACATGTTGTGTATCGCAAGAGGCTCCTAAAAGTTAGACTTTGGCACCATCTTTTAAAGCACAGCTCGTGGAGAAGTTAGTCAACTTTCTGCAAAGATCCAGAGAGTGAGTGATTGAGGCTTTGTGGATTGTAAATGTCCTTGTCACAGCCACTCAGCTCCCCAAGTACAGTATGTAAGCAGCCACTAACGGTATGTAACTGGACGGGCGTGGCTATTTTCCAGTAAAACACTGTCACCACTGAAATCCGGATTGCATGTAATTTTCATGTGTCACGAAAGTCTTTTGATTTTTTTCAATAGTTTTAAAACATAAAACCTATACTTAGCACACAGGCCTTCCTTATAAAAACAGGTAGCAAGCCCGATTTGGCCCTTACTGGATGACCTAAAGCATAGTCTACGTTAAATAACCTTCACTGACCCTAAATATCCTTAAGTCTCCAAACGTACTCCTGTGCCACACAGGGACTAGGTATTTGGAGCGCTTTACACCCTAACATTTTCAGGTTAACAGACCCTAAAATCTGTTTGTTGCAACTGCTCATACACCAGCGCATTTCCAATGGAACAATTAAAGCAATTGTTTCCACTGAAGTATGTGAAATCTGCAGAGGAATTTACCAGATTCAAATGACATTGATGTTATTCTTTTGATGTCTTTTGACCTCTCTGTTTTCGTCATGGCGAGTTGGCAACTTTTCTTGGTGTCCCATATATCCACGTAGAAGCCTTCGCAGTGTGGGCAGCGTCAGCAGACACTGCTTGCAATGGTAAGTTCAAGGGTAGGCGTAAAAATAACACAGTTTCTTACTATCTGTAGGGAAGATTCAACCTGCATACTACCACCATTTTTTTAAAGGTATTATTTTATTTTGGAGGGGCTGGGGGTCTCCCTGTGTTATCTAGGCTGTAGGACAATGACTGTTCACAGGCTCAATGACAGCACACTACAGCCTCAGACTCCTGGGCTCAAGCGATCCTCCTGCCTCAGCCTCCCGAGTAGCTGGGACTACAGGCATGCACCACCACGCCCGGCTAATTTTTTCTATATATTTTTATTTGTCCAGCTAATTTGTTTCTATTTTTTTTTTTAGTAGAGACGGGGTCTTGCTCTGGCTCCGGCTGGTCTTGAACTCCTGAGCTCAAACGATCCTCCTGCATCCTCCCGCCTCCTCCCGCCTCGGCCTCCCAGAGTGCCAGGATTACAGGTGTCAGCCACTGTGCCTGGCCCTAGATGAAATTATTAGCAAGTAGTGCAAAAACAGGTCATGCAGGTAAACTCAGTGAAACAAGTAAACTCAGTGAAATTCCAGTTCTGTGTCCTTCTAGATGCTTTGACCACACCTTCCATGAAAAGTTCTTTAGGCAGATGCAGCAATACCCGGGGGCCATGTTAACTTTGCAGTCACCATCAGGCAATTACAATCCTCCAAAATCAATTCCATACTTGACTCTAAACCTAAGAGCCATTCTGAAAGGAAGAAAATGTAGAGGTTATTAGATCTTACGCCCTGTTTCTAAAGGGGAATGTATCCAAAATGATTAAGGTAGTTCACATGAATGCCACTAATTTCAATGACAACAGCCCATTTTTCTAACATTGCTCATAAAAAGCTTTTAAAGCGAATAGGAATAACTTCTGAAGTGCTTAGATTTGCTTTGGGAGTGTGTGTGGCCCAAATGCTAGCTGATCCCCCTTAATGTAAATTCCTGTTAACATATTTAAAGAATAACAACGTAAGGTCCATGAAGGTAAGAATATTGGTCTGTTTTTTTCATTGCTGTGTCTTAAAATAATGGCTGGCCAATGAGAGTTCAAGTATCTGTTGAGTAAGTATCACGCTGACTTCACTGAAGTATTTAAGTAAATTAGACATTCTAAGGGGCTAAGAAGTCTTAAAGGAAGAAGAGAGGAGACACGCAGGTAAAAGGACATGAACGACAGCTTTCTAACACTCGGTATTATCTACTTTTTCTAAGGTTGTGTCAACATGTCGCCCACGATGTTATCTTTCCATAGCAGAGTCCCCCTTAATCTAAAAACCAAACTGGTGCTTAGAGCCAGTAAATCAATTGTGGGCCTTTGTGTTACAGCCTCTGCACAATCTAAGGACACTTTGTTCCTTCTCTCAAAATCCTTCCCTCACTTTTGAGTAATTTACTTTGAATTTATAAATACCTCACCTTATGATTCGCCAAATTATTTGCAGCATATTAAACCTGATCGACCCTTAAAATGTTAAAGACATAATTATATTTTTTAATGAATACACTAAACCTTTAAGTACAAATACTTTATTATAGTCCGCCCCTGTAAAGCCATCAGATGCTTGAAAAAGTTCTTAAACATGAAGCCAAGGGTCTAGTTTTAAGAACTTGGGTGTGAATAGGTGAGATCCTACCCATTTGATGGGGTTCTCGAAATGAGAAAGAAAGAAAGTAAAATGAAAAAAAGAAAGGGTAAAATGAAAGGAACGTCCCATAGAGTTTTGAAATTCTTCCACTGCACAATCCTGTCGTCCTCGTTCAAGAAGTCTGTGGTCATTTCCAGAATTCACTGCAGGAGTTGACGTGTTCGTTTAGGTATCAGCAAACCAGTCTGTCAAAAACAAGTATTTGTCAGCAACAGTTCCTTTTAGCTTCCCATTCTAACACTTTATGCCAATTTCTGAAGATCCTGATTGTTTTAGCCACTTTTCTATTCCTAGATGATTTAAATATTGATAATAATAAGAAAAGGCCTAGACTATTTCTACTAAGGCTTCCATTTTCTATCCAGAGCTGAAAATTCAGATCATTTTTAGAAAATTGTACTTGAGGTATCAGTCTCAGCCAAAAAAAGGGGGAGAAAGTGGAATTTCTCCCTTTACAAATGGCTTGACAGAGAATTTTATAAAAATTACCCATCCCTTTCTGTCCAAGAAATCAGAGACAATGAGGCCTGAGACACCCAAATCTTAGTGGAAATTTAGGGATAAGAATGAGGAAAGAAGTGACTGCGTATCAAGAAGTGTAAATTTCAGAAGTAAAAACTCACAAGCATGACGATTAAGAAGCATTAACTTGCAGTGTGTGAACGATCAAACTAAAAAGCTTATGCACAGTGCAAGAAACTATCATCAGAGCAAACAGACAACCCAAAGAATGGGAGGAAATATTTGCATGCTACACATCTGATAAAGGGCTGATACCTAGAATCTATACAGCACTCAGGAAAATCAGCAAGAAAACATCAAATCACCCCATTAAAAAGCAGGCAAAGGACATGAACAGAAACTTTTCAAAAGAAGATAGAATGGCCAAGAAACATGAAAAAATGCTCAACATCTCTCATCATCAGGGAAATGCAAATCAAACCCACAATGAGATATCGATTAACTCCGGTGAGAATGGCTTTTATCAAAAAGTCCCAAAACAATAAATGTTGGCGTGGATACAGAGAGATGGGAACACTCATACACTGCTGGTGGGACTGCAAACCAGTGCAACCTCTATGGAAAGTAGTATGGAGATACCTCAGAGAGCTATCAGTAGAACTACCATTTGATCCAGCAATCCCATTACTGGGCATCTACCCAAAGGAAAAAAAGACATTACATAAAGAAGACATCTGCATTTGAACGTTTATAGCAGCACGATTCACAATTGCAAAGATGTGGAAACAACCCAAGTGCCCATCACTACATGAGTGGTTTAATAAAATGTGGTATATGTACACCATGGAGTATTACTCAGCCACAAAACACAATGGTGCACTAACATCTCTTGTATTAGCCTGGGTAGAGCTGGAGCCCATTCTATGTGAAGTATCACAAGAATGGAAAAACTAGCACCACATGTACCCACCATCAAATTGGTACTAACTGATCAACTCGTAAGTGCACATACGGAAATAACATTCATTGGGTGATGGGCAGGTGCGAGATGGGGAGGAGGGGATGGGCATATTCACACCTAATGGGTGGGGTGCGCACTGGGGGATGGGCACACTTGGGGGTGCGCACCATCTGGGGGATGGACATGCTTGAAGCTCTGACTAGGGCAGTGCAAAAGCATTATATGTAACCTAAACGTCTGTACCCCCATAACATTCTGAAATTAAAAAATAATGAAAAAAAGAATTTTGTGACTTACTAGCTGGTGTTTTATGATGTGTCCATGTGTGTAAGAAAAGGGGGAAGTCCAAGAGTGCCAGGTTTCTGGGAGGAGTAACTGGGTGGATAAAGCTGACATTTACCGAAATGGGAACACTGAACGGTAAGTGCATTTATTTGGGTAAGAAGCTATTAAGACTTCAGCGTGGGACATGCTTCGTTTGGGATACCTGTGTGGTCTCCTCACGGTCAAACAGATGAGCAGTGACAATAGCTTCAGCTGAGCACTTCCCGCTGCCAGGCAAGATGCAAAGCGCTTTTGGATAAATCCCTGCTATCTCATTTAATGTTCGCTATACCTCTGTGCCCTGCTTCCAAATGCTGAATAAAAAAAAAAAGCGCCAAAAAACTTCTGCAGTCCCTCCACGGGGGTGCAGCCGGTTTCATTCCAAATCATAAGAACGCCCAGGAAGGGCACGTCCGCTCCGGTCTCCCTCCCAGTCCCCGCCCCACTCCCCGCCCACCAGCGACGTGAGCCCGGACAGGTAGATCCGCCGCATTCGGTCCCCGCCTCCACCCCCACAAATGCAGCAAAGGGTCGCTCAGCCCCTCGCCGCTTCCCCTCCGCATCCCGGACACTCACCACGGCAAAAGATACACGAAGAGGAACAGCACCACGTCCAGAACGAGGAAGAAGAAGAGATCCAGCCAGTACGAGTGTTTTGGAAGACCGTTTGCCCCGGACTGGGGCTGCACGGCGAAGCTCTGCGGCTGCCGCTCGGCCTCCGACAAGCCTCGCCGCTCCCGGAGACCATCGCGACCGTCCGACGCCGCCGCCGCCGCCGCGCCCGGCTCCATCTCGCCCCTGCAGCCGCGCCGCACACGAGCTCCTGGGAACGCTCAGCTCCCGCACTTCCGTGTCCGCCGCCCCGGAAACTAAAGGAATCCCCACCGCCGGCGCTCCCCGCGGCGTCCCCGCCCCCGGAAACAGACTCTGCGCCGGTTTCTTGTGCGCAGGCGCCGGTCTACGCCAGCGAGCGGGGGGCGCGGCCTCTGAGGACGGGACAGAAGCGGCCCGCCCACTTCCGCCTGGCGCCAGCCCACTTCCGCCTAGCGCGGCCCGCCCACTCCCTCCCGCCTAGCCGCGAACCGGGTGGTCGCTCGCCGGCTGGAAGTCGCGCTCCTGTCAGGTGACGGCCTCCGCCCTGGCACCGCCCGGGTCGCCGCTCCCGTCTTTGATCGCCTTCGGGGTCCCGATGCCGGCGTGTGAGGAAGGCCGGCTCTCGCGGGATTTGTCCCGTCTCTAGCGTTTCACACCGAGTCTCTGAAACAGCCCTTACGACACGGGCGTCATAGTTACGGGCGCGCGTTTCTGAGAGGGACAGAAGCAAAACGTGGGAATTTTGCACGTGCCTCCCGCGAGCGAATTTAAGAACGATCCAGAGGTGTGGGGGTGTGAGCCTCGGCGACATTACGATGCCGGGGCAAAGCAAACGATGGCCCCCAACTGCCTGCATTTTCCTTGGTGGCTCCAATTTCCCAGATTTTCTCTTGTCACATTACGAATCCTGAATTGTTCAGAAAATATAAGTGGTTCTCTTGGTGCATAGAAAACAGAGATAGGATTGTGCCCTTGTGTTTTTGCATAAACTGTCATTAAATCTTCGTAGAACTCTTCGACGCTGATGTTACTCCGTTTTCCAGAATTAGACAATGAGACGTAAAAGGAGTAAATTGTCTAAGGCTGCTAAAAACGTTACAAAACCTAAAATTAACTCCAAATGCAGCATTCTTAATGCTGCTGTTCTGCAGCTTTCTGGCCTTGCTGCAGTTGGCCTCCAGGTCAGTTGTAGGGTTATGGAGGCCGTAGTAGGAGGCCAGCTTTCCAGAAAACTCCACGTCCTGGGGATGCGATCGCTGGTGCCCGAGAACTAGCTGGACCGTGTGCTGTAACCCAGGTGACCCGCTGGGTGCAGACTGGAAAAGACCTCGGGCTTCCATGACATTGAATCTTTGCAAAAATTAGCAAAGGCAATTGAACCGTCTCCCCTACCAGACACGGAAGCATTCTTCTTACTGGCAAGGTAGGACCCATTATTCTTAATTACTGAAATAGGATTGGTAACTAATATCGAAATCATTAGTGTAGGAGTAGCCTGCCACGAACTGAAAAAGTTGCGAAACGGTTTTAAACTCATCGTTAGCACAGAGTCCCAGGCCCGACTGGGAAGGGATGTTGGTACTGTGGTTCGGTCTGAGTCAGGAAGGTGGGTCAGACTGGAAAGAGTAACGATTGCAAACGGGGAGTGGCTATGCAAATGAAGCGTGGTTATGCAAATGAGGGGTGGTTATGCAAATGAGAGTGGTTATTTAAACTGAATCCGGTTGAAAGACCCTCTCACCTTCTGACTTCCCCCCTGTAAAAATCCCATTGATTCTTGATTATTCCACCTTGCGGAAACAAATAGAGAGTAGGCGGTGGAATTTGCTATGTCCCTAAATCCAAATCAATTTAATGTAAAAGAAAGTCCTATACTGAAATCCAGGTTCACCGTCAGTCGTACAAGAGCCCTGCATTTTCTTTCCTAAGCCCCTTGAACCTTTCTGCCTCACGTATTCAAGTGAAAAATACGCACACCAGGACTACAGATTGAATAATTGCCCTGCAACCGTGATCTAACGCATAATGGTCAGCAGGATTACTCTGATTGGGCTGCAGTGGAGAAAATAGCGTATGAGAATGCCATAAACAGGTCAAAGACAGCCGAGTGTTTAGAAAAAGGTACTACAGATCTTCTGAAGTTAGTTCAAGTGCAGTAAGTACATTCCCAGGAGGGAGATGATGAATTTTTGGCTTCAGCCGAAGGTGATACTGTCGAATTCTTTAGGCAGGCCAGGCGCAGAGGTGGCTCACGTCTGTAATCGTAGCACTTTGAGAGGCCGAGGAGGGAGGATTGTTTGAGGTCAAGAGTTCAAGACCAGCTTGAGCAAGAGCGACACCCCCTCTCTACAAAAAAAAAAAAAAATAGAAAAATTAGCAGGGCGTGGTGGTGCATTTGCAGCCCCAGCTACTTAGGAAGCTGAAGTGGGAGCATGGCTTGAGCCCAGGAGTTTGAGGTTGCTGTGAGCGAGGCTGACGCCACGGCACTCACTCTAGCCCGGGTGACAGAGTGAGACTCTGTCTCAAAAATAAAATAAAATAAAATAAAAACACTCTTGTTGGGGAAAGGGAAAGTGTTAGGAAGTGAAAATATCAGATATGGCTCTTAAAGTAATTTATTTTTGTTTGTTGTTTTTTTTTTTTTTTTTTTTTTTTGAGACAGAGTCTCACTCTGTTGCCCAGGCTAGAGTGAGTGCCGTGGCGTCAGCCCAGCTCACAGCAACCTCAAACTCCTGGGCTCAAGCGATCCTCCTGCCTCAGCCTCCCGAGTAGCTGGGACTACAGGCATGTGCCACCATGCCCGGCTAATTTTTTGTATATATATATTTTAGTTGTCCATATAATTTCTTTCTATTTTTAGTAGAGATGGGGTCTCGCTCTTGCTCAGGCTCGTCTCGAACTCCTGAGCTCAAACGATCCGCCCACCTCGGCCTCCCAGAGAGCTAGGATTACAGGCGTGAGCCACCGCGCCCGGCCTCTTAAAGTAATTTATACAGAGTATATTAAAGATAAAATCTATTGTGATAGTTCATGTTCAGTGTTTGTTTTTTCCTTTAGCCGTGCAAATCTGTCCCTCAGATTCCAGTTTGGGAAGAGGAATGCTAAAATGTGCTATTGGGATTACTGGAAGATAGTTGAAAGAATCAACTTATTTCCTGTGGCCACCTCCCCAAATCCCTCTTGTCCACTGTAAACACACCTTCTGCAGGCGTGCGCATGTGTGTACACACACACACACAAACTGAACATGAGGACAGCCACAAAGAGTCACACATGCCATTTAATTCATCAGATTTCTTTGGAATGAAATGGTTGTGATCTTGATTCTATTCATAACTCTCGTAGGTTTTTACTTTGAACAAATGGGTTGTGAATCGGAAACATGTTTTCCTGGGCTACCGGCCGAATAGAACTTAAAGCCATCAAGAATATTTTCTGCAAGCTCAAAGTATTTAACGTTAGAGGCCTCAAGAGTAGAAAATCATATCCTGACATTTGTGCCTATCAACTACAGGAATCCCTGTTTGCTGAGGAGGCGGCACAGCTAGGAGCGAGAATGCGGGTTCGAGAGCGTTGTCAGATGGTTTCCTTTTTCTATAGCAACGGTTGACGTCTCCGTGAGTGGAATTCTGGGTCACCAGAGAGACGTCAAACGACCACTTATTGTTTGTCTGGAGAAAATCTTGAGGACGTGGTCATTGGACAAAGGGCAGTAGGCAAGTGTGTACAAAATAAAAACCCAGAAAGCAATTATTTTTTCCCTATCTTTTATTTTACCTTAAATTCTCTATTGATTTTTTTTTTCCATTTACTTTTCTTTTGCTACAAAAAGTCTTTTAAAAACTAATATCATTAGTTCTTTATAGCCAGTAAGGGAAGATGACATCTCCTTCTTTCAGTACAGCTGAAACTGTATCACTGTCTAGTGGTCAGAAAACCTAGAATACTGTTCTGCGTGGGCTTATACTTCACTGTTTCCTTTAGGTTTGTGAACTAGGCATAATCTAGATATTCTACCCCACGCGGGGAGGGCTGTCCGGTGGCAAAATGCTGAAATCCGAAACCCTGCAGTGTCTCGTACCTCCCCGCCACCAGGCTAGACGCGCTGGGACACGTGTCTGGGAGTCTCTGGCGGTGTTGGCGTTGAGTTGGCTGTTGCCAGAGGAACTAACTGAGGAAATGTGAGCCCTGGAAACTGAAAACCAAACTTGCTGGGGGGGGGGAGGGAATATTGTCTCTGATGCTTCTAGGTAGCCCATTCGATCCGTAAAAATGGATTTGGGACCTTTAAAAATTTAAATTCAGAAAGAGACCGAGGCCGGGCACAACGGCTCACGGGCTCACACCCATGATCCCAGCACTTTGGGAAGCCGAGGCGGGAGGGTCGCTTGAGAGGCCAGTTCGGGACCAGCCTCGGCAACATCGCAAGACCCTGTCTCTAGAAAAAATAAACAAACAAAAAAGAGAACTAGGCGAAATAAACACGTGCTTTGAAAGGAGACGGATCTGGGCTCGAATCCCGCTCCCACCCGCAGTATGTAAGTCCGAGGCCTCAGCCCTGTAGCGAGGCCGGCGACCGTCCCCCTGCGCAGCGGGTAGGGAGAGGCAGGAAGGGGACAGAAACGCGGCCCCCAACTTGGTGGCAAAGGGTGGGAATGAAAGGAAGACAGTTACCGCGAGGAGCCTGATCCCTGGGCTAAGGAAAGGCCTGCGGTAACCGAGCATTTCGTGTGGTCAGTAGGATCACGTTCGCTTACTTCAAGTTTCTTCAACTCTTGGGCCCATTTTCGCTGCCTAAAATCCAAAAAGTCCCCTAGTAATTCCCCACCCTTGAAATTCAAAGTCCCCTAATAATCACACGATAGCCATACCTACTTGTTTATTATTCTTTTTATTTTTACAAAGCATGGCCAAATGAGGAAACAGTTGACAGGTGAGGCGTTTGCGCAGTGGAAAAACCACCCTGACCATCGCGTAACTTCACAGGGATCAGAGGCGTGAAAAGTGTCCTTTCAAGTGAGTTTGTCACAGAAGAGTCATCTGAAACGATTCTCACGGTGGAGGAGGGGAAAGAAATGAAATCAATGTTCATGGTCCTTTAAAATGACTTAAAAGTTAAACATAATATACATAGTAACTCCTTTTCCTAGTACAAAAATAGTGCCAGAAACTATATATTTGTTCAAATATATTGAAAAGGTTCAAGAATACAAACATATTAACAGTGGCTAGTGATGATTCATAAGGTTTTCTTTTCTTAAACTGTACTAGAAATTTGTATTTTCAACTATTTACACCGCTTTCGACGACATTCATGGAGACGTGTTTACACAGGCTGTCGAGAAGTGAAAGGGAGGAATGGCAAAGTGAGCTTAACACTTTCTTCTTCGCTCCTCGCGGGGAGCAGAAGGGGTCAAAACTGAGAGCAGCGAGTGGTTGGTCCCTGCCCGGCCGGCACAGGCCAGAGTGACCCACAGCGAGGAACGCGCCATCCTCACCCAGGTGTCCTGGAACCGGCCACAGGTGAAGCGGGTCATGCTTGCAAGACAGGCCGTTGGCTGGCAGTTTCTTAGCGTGTTTCGGGTAAAGGCGGCGCACAGTGCACGTGTTCTGGGTGAAAACGACGCTGACGCCACATGCCCAGCCCCTCCCGCACAGACCGTGAGCGCCGTGAGGTCACTGCTGTCCCCACAGCGGGGCACAGACTCCGTACGAGGTGGCCGCGAGCGCCATGCTGAGCTGTGAGGTTGTGGCGCCCGATTTTCATGACAGCTTCTCCCCTCTCGGCTTAAACTAGTCTTGCAGAAAAAGACAGCTTTGCTTGTGGTGGCCTGTTAGGATTTAGGAGTACAGTTTGGGGAAAACTACAGAAAAGTTATAAATTGAATCGGGACAGGTCTGATTAAGTTCTGTGCTGAAAATAAAGGCACTTCGCTGCTAGGCGAGCGTGTATCTGCGACCCAAGAGTTTCCTCCTAGAATCCGATGTTTCTAGTATATTTCCATACACTTTTTTTTATCTCTAGGACGCCTACTGAAGGGAACTAATTTTCATAATTAAGAGATCAGTGGTGACAACACCAATCCTGGGTTTGTACCTTGAGGCGAGATTCTCAAAGAGCTCAAAATCCCAACTTCACTGGGAGCTGCATGTGAAGCTGAATGAATGTAGCAGCAAGGCGCACACAGGTGACACGGCGCACACAGGTGACACGGCTCACACAGGTGACACGGCGCACACAGGTGACACGGCGCACACAGGTGACACGGCGCACACAGGTGACACGGCGCACACAGGTGACACGGCGCACACAGGTGACACGGCGCACACAGGTGACACGGCGCACACAGGTGACACGGCTCACACAGGTTCACACAGGCGCACACAGGTGACACGGCGCACACAGGTGACACGGCGCACACAGGTGACACGGCTCACACAGGTGACACGGCTCACACAGGTGACACGGCGCACACAGGTGACACGGCGCACACAGGTGACACGGCTCACACAGGTGACACGGCGCACACAGGTGACACGGCGCACACAGGTGACACGGCGCACACAGGTGACACGGCTCACACAGGTGACACGGCTCACACAGGTGACACGGCTCACACAGGTGACACGGCGCACACAGGTGACACGGCTCACACAGGTGACACGGCTCACACAGGTTCACACAGGCTCACACAGGTCACATGGGTCACACAGGACCGGGCCTGGCGAAGGCCAAACCCCTGGAAAATACGAGACCTGACAATTCTATAGACACCTTTGACCAAGTTAGTAAACTAGTGGGGACTATTCTGGCTGTAGATTTAGATGGTATCGTGTTTCTCTCCTATAACTAACAAACAACCTAGAACAAGAACAACTTCTGGCTAGTTACGGGTAATATAAATACAGGGTAGGGTGAGGGAGGACTCTGTACTTTTTCTAACTTGAGAAGATGCTGGAAAGGAAATATTCACATAAAAGCAAAAACTCTGTGCCCGTGGACCACAGACATTCATCCATGCGTGGAATAATTTTCCTACAAATTAAAAACTACTTGAACCAATTAACCAGTCCCAAAGAAGTGCTTTATGAAAAACCTTCTGTAGGAACTAAAATATTGGACAATAAAATAAGTATGGCATCGCCCAACTTCTTTTAATGTCCAAACTAGTGAAGTAAAATAAAGCATTATCCAAAGGCAAACCAAATACACAATTTCTAACCTAAATATATCTTATTAAAATGACACACAAATCCTCCACATACAATCTACCAGGTTAAAAAAAAAAATTCTCAGTGACATATATTGGCAAGGTCTAACAAATTACTAAAGTATATATAACTGTATATTTTAGCATAATTGGTAAACCACAATGTATGTGATAAAAAGGTTTAAAGATTGCTCTTCTTTGAGCAGTTTTCTGTACTACAGGAGTTGCGCATGCATGCATGTTTGTATCAGTTTGCAGATGTAACCGTCATTTTAGTGAGTCTGTGTAATTTACACATCAGTGCCACCAAGAGGCATTCTTACAGATTTCATCTGTATGATAAAATAATATCCTGAAAATACAAGTATAATAATACATATAGCATTAAATTGTTGAGGATTAGCCTTTACCACTACAAAGTAATGGTAATACAGTTTGTTTTGCCTTTCTTTTTTTTTTTTTTTCTTACCTGAATGTTAAGAAAAAAGCCACGTTATGTCAAGATGTGCATATGCACACGGAATTTTTAAAACTTAGCATACGTGTTACATTTTAGGCAAAGTTTAGGGGGAAAAGGACATAAATGGAAACTATGTTTTGGTGAAAGGTTTTTGAGAAGGATGGATTGCCACACCCTCAGGAAATGTTCTATCCAAATTAGTGATGAAAACTCAGATCTAGTACCTTTTTGGGGGGGTTGGGTGGGTAGAAGGTAACAAATCAAACCAATCTTTCCACTCTCCCCACCCCCACACGTCCCTGCGTATTGGGAACGGACTTTCCTTTCCTAGACGAGCTGCTCGGTTTGTTAGCTCCTTCCCTGCTGCTGAGCGGTGTGTACAGCGGTGACCCACGCGCGTGGGCTCGAGGCCTGGGGAGACGTCGGCCGTGCTAAATGTACGGGAAGGAAAAACCCGCAGCTGAGCTCAGGGCCAGGGTTCAGGGCAAACATCCAAACTTCTCTGATTCTGAAATCAAAATATGGCAGTTTCTTAATCACAATCCTGCTCAATTTTGTTCCGGTGTAAAGTTTCTTGCCTTCATGCGCCCTTGAATTCATTTTTGACCCCAGAACTGGGGATGACCCTGTGCTGCTGATGTGACTAAAACTTGTCTTGGCAGAGGGAAGAAGGTCCGTGTTGTGCCCTCCTGTCCATAAATCATGTCTCACTTCAGGTTAATGGTCCAATTATCACATTTTCCTGACTTTCCGGTAGAGACTGAAGCTTCTGACTTACAAACTGTGGACTTTCAAGAGGTGACAGATGAGAAACTTATTTGAAAACGAAGTTCGGAAGGAAACAGACTCTTAGAGCGTTTCTCTTTGCCCACAGAGCCCGCAGCTGCTCCGTGCCTGGTCCCGGCCGTCCCTCGTGCAGCCGGTGGCCGGGTCAGACCCGAGGGGTCCCCGTGACCTTCAGACAGGTGAGGCTGAAACGCTTTTATGAGCAGCCTTTGGAATGCACTGCAATGACAAAGTGACTTCCTGTTTGTTCTCCCACAGAACTGCAGACCGATTAAAGCATTTTCTTTATGACACGGCCCCACAGTACTTCCCATTTGTTTCAGTGTCTCACTTTCTGTTGAGACATTGTTGACAAATTACTCATTTCTCCTTAAAACCTGCTCAGCCAACATTTTTCTCTATGCTGTGAAGGCTTTAAATGTCACAGAGTGTATTCAATTTGCTCCTAACCTACTTTTGAGAAAGCAGGGATTCCAAACATTCTTGAAAGACTGGGGATTTGAAACACTTGGTTTTTGTTTTCTGAATCACCAAACAAAAAGCCTCGGTGCCGAGAATGCCACTCGCCCTTTGCAGGACGCAGAGCACAGTGGCACCATCACCAGCGTGCTCGGGGTGGCCGGCGTCGACCATCTCCGTTCAGTGGCTCAAACACACACACACAGAGGACACGGGACAGTCCCCGACAACAGTCTCACGCTATGCTCTCAGAAGTTGTGCAAAACCGCAGACAGCAGTGGCAGAGCGCGCGGCGAGCAAGACCAGGGTCCCAGGGAACGCGCGTCCGTGAACGTCAGCCCCGCGAGGCTCCGGCTCAGCTCCGCGGCGCCTGGCCGCCCGCCCCGTTCAGCACCGTCTCCTGCTGCTCGGCCAGGGCCTGCCACTTGCGCCTGTTCTCCCTGCAGCCGTCCAGCAGCGGGACGCAGGCCGCGGACACCTGCGTCAGGGCCTGGGGACAGAAAAGGAAATCAACCAGAAGGAAGCCGGGAACTCGGCCGTCCCCTGCAGGCCCGCCACGCAGGGCCACCTCCCCGCTCCCTGCCCCAGCGGCACACAGACACGCACCGTTTGCTGATGCCTCTTATGCACTCAGACTCGGGTCCGAGCTGGGGGACGGGGCAGACACGTTCCCAAATCACATTCCTGAGCCAGGGACACAGAGCTGCGGGGAGCCCACTTTTAGGGGAAAGGAGACAGTTTGCGTCTGTGTGGTGCAGCTGGCTGTCCCCGAGTGCGAGCGCGTCAGAGCTGCCTAGTGTTTCAGTCTTTCCTATAGAATAGCTTTACACAATGTCCTTGAACGGGTTTTCATCCAAGATTATATGACAGATTAATTCCTAATCTGGTGGGGATCATTATTTACCAACTGTAGTGCCACAGATGTTTAGCTGTAACAATGTTCATTGCGGATTTCTTCCTAGTAGACAATCTCCCATGACAGGGTCAGGGATATTGTGTTACTATTTTGAAGCCATTTAAAACGTCACAGAAACACATCTGACACATAAATATGTATGTTACAATATATTATGGATTGCAAAATGCAATTTTTATTATGAAAAGTACCTGAAAATGTTGTAAAGCTTATACACTAATATGTTATCAGTACTTATCTCTGGGTAGTGGAATTGTAGGTGATTTTATCTTCCATTTTTACTTTTCAGTATTCTGTTTCTCTACGGTGAGGACATATTACTGCTGTACTACATAGTGGTACAAATGCATTATCAGTACCACACCGAGTTCCAGCAGAGACTCGAACAGGACGAATCCCTGCGTCTACACGCCGTGGAGGAGGAGGAAATCTACGTGGGTGAGCTCATCACTATGCCGATTGGACTCACAGGGATGGGGAAAAAAATCAGTCGTTAGTATTTTTAACTGAGGAACTCTTAACCCAGTAAGAAAAGACTGTGCTAAGCAAAGAACGAGAAGGTCCAGGGCGTCTGGAACCGGCTCTGAACGCACCTCTGAGGAGGGACTTGGAAACAAAGGCGTCAACAGGCAGGAGGCTGAGAAAAGCGGGAGGCAGTGGGGGAGGCTCAACACTGGGTGTTCTTTTTTCCTCTGTGTTTCTTTTGGGGTCTCCTGCCCTTTCCTCGGGAGCTACGGCTGCTTTAGTGAGAACGCTAGATGCAGGTCGCCTACTACCTACCTACCTGGTTAGCTGGGGCTGCACCTCACAGAATCGCTGACTGAACTGTGAGATGCCTGGATTAGAAAATCTGTAGACTCTTGACATTGTAAGGTAACTGCAAGATAAGTGTTCTTTACCCAAATAATTAAAACTTCAGTTTCCTGTTTAATCTTTTAGAGACAAAGACAGCCTCTTCTCTCTGTACGTGGGACATAAACATCTAAACTGGTAAATTGGATGTTTTGGGAAGAGTCTATTTAGCTAATAAAACAGCCCCCAAAAGCCAAGGCAACAGACCCATGGAAAGGGAGCCGGGCCCCCTCATTTCAATCATCGTGAAATTTTTCTTAATATTAAGGCCACATTATGATGAGAAAAAGTTGGATAATTACTTTTCCATATTTAGGCTAGGATTTAGACTTAAAATAGAATATGCTAATATACCGTATATGTAATATACCCCCTTGAGGGTGGCACTGGTGTGATTCTTCCTAGCACCTCCTCAATCAATTTGTTGGAGACGAGCCCGCAGTAGGCACACAATAAATACTAATACACTGAATGAATTAACATTTTGAGAAGCAGTAAGTATGTGTTCTTTGTTCAGTATAAATGTCATATTGATCAGTAAAAGAAATACTAACAATTTTATGTCTTGATTTAGAAGCAAAAAATATGCGCCTAGTATTAATCTCTTCAATTTACTTTGGTTTTTAATTCATCACAGTCCAAGTTGAGCCACTCTGTTTCGTACACGTACCTCGTACAGTTGCAAGCAGATGGCATCTATGAAGCCGACTTGCATACTTGGGATTTTGTTTTTCTTCTCCCTGTTCATTAAATCCTGCAAATACAAACACAGGCACAGAAATGTGCATTTGTTTAAAGAGCACAATGAAAGCTGGCTCTGAAAAGATCAATCAGTGGATTAGCTTAGGAAGGTCGGACAGCAACGATACCAAAAAGAAGAAAGCAGCTAATGCTTCATTTCTGGGAAAACTCATTCCAAAGACAGAAGTGGTTGGAGAAGAATCTTTTTCTCGTATGTGAGATCCACACTCTGTGTAGAAAGGCAGGATGTATCAGAAACCTTTAAATTCTATTTGCCTTTCAGCACAGCAGTCCTGGGAATTTATCCCAACACGAGGAGGACTGGCATGCGGAAGTTTAGCAACAGGGACGTCATCGCCCTGCTGTCTGCCACCGTGAACACCGCAGACACGGCTCCACCTAGGCAAGTGGCTCCGTCTCTTTCATGTCATTGTGATAAATAGCACACATGAGTGCTGTCAGGATGACAGTGGTTTATGATATTTAATGGAAAAAGCAAATTATAAAAGAGTGGTACAATATGACCCCAAGAGTCTTTTTTGTGTTTTTTTGCCTTGCTTTCCGTAATGAACATGTGTAAGTCATCTAATAAGAAAAAAGGTTTTTTTGTTTTTTGAGACAGAGTCTCGCTCTGTTGCCCGGGCTAGAGTGCTGTGGCGTCAGCCTCGCTCACAGCAACCTCAGACTCCTGGGCTCAAGTGATCCTCTTGCCTCAGCCTCCCAAGTAGCTGGGACTACAAGTGTGTACCACAATGCCTGGCTAATTATTTGATATTTTTTTTTTTTTTTTTTTAAGAACTGGGGTCTTGCTATGTTGCTCAGGCTGGTCTTGAACTCCTGGCCTCAAGCAGTTCTCCCACCTCAGCCTCCCAAAGTGCTGGCCTTACGGGTGTCAGCCATTGTGACCCGTCAGAAAAGAGTTTTAAAAACTAAAATGAGATATTGTGTTCCTAAGGATCTCAAAGAAGCATAAAAAGAGTTTACAATGAAAAAAAAAAAGCATTTGAATAATTCCTATCAACAAGGTTTCATACTTACAGTGGGTTCAATGTTGAGTTCTTTTCTCTCTCTGTCTCCTTGATCAAAAAATTCAGTTGCTACAAGTTCTGCTATCTGAAATAACAGATCGAGTTCTGACAATGAAAAGCATATCACTCTGTAAGAAGGCCTGCTATGAGCTACATACTTAGATTTCATAGATAAGGAAACAGGTCCAAAGGTGCAGTAACTTGCATGAGAATGACAGTATGGCTAAGGAGTATCAGCGTGACCCTCGGACACGAGCAGCCCGCGTCCAAAGCGTGTTCTCTCGACTATTACATCATACCTTCCCCACTTCTGTAAATCTCTCTCTCCTTGGTAGCTTCCAGCATTTTTCCTGTTTTATGTAAATAATTTTTTTCTTTGTTTACTTCCCCCCTGCAAACACCTGGTACGAGGGTTTCACGCAGAAGAACAAAAAGATAAATGACAAGACAGAACCCTCCTCTCCCATCCCCTGCACTATCTGGAAGTGGGCACAGCGTCCTGTTTACTGTGGCGCAGGAAGGTACGTAAGGGTCACGTGCATGTCCCCACCTGCGCCCGTCACTCTTCTGAGCCCTTATGGTCTCTGCAAAACATCGTGGCAGTTACTTACTTGGAGGGAGGGGGTTTCTCTGTAGCCTCCTGGCCACAGGCCCTCGTCAGATCCTTCCTGGCATCTCATAGCAACACTTCTCACATCTAGAAGCCCAGAAATGTCTGAGTTCTACTTGTTAATGCACATGTAGAGCCAAGGTGTAGCTCAGTAGGCCAACCATGAGAAAACCAACCCCTTCCAGGTTTCAAGCTTAGCAAAGGGATGCTAAAAACATTCCCAGAGTGACCTGAAGTACAGGCTGAGGATCCCTTATCCAAAATGCTTGGGACCAGAAGTATTTTGGATTTTTTTTTTCCAGATTTTATAATATTTGCATTATAGGTAATGGTTCAGTATCCCAAGTCTGAAAATCTGAAATGCTCCAATGAGCATTTCCTTTGAATGTCACGTCTGTGCACAAAAAGCTTTGCGTTTTGGAGCATTTCAGATCAGGAATACTCAGCCTGTAGTGCTAGAACTAAAGCTTATCAACAGCTAGGTTTTTGCTGTGTTCATATGGCTGCTTGCTTTCTTAATAAGTTTTACAAATATTAAATGCAAATGAGTCTTCGAAAAAGAAAAGCCTTTTTATGTCTAATTATCTGCTTTTAATACTACTTAAAAATTAGGGGGAAAAAGTTCCATAAATACTTTCTTCAGAAGTTACCTTTGTGAGTAAAGACTTTTCTGTATTTTGACTTTTTAATGATTACTTTTATTGTCACTGAGCGACATACCCGCTGTTGGATGGGCCAGGGTTTTGTGATTGCAGAGAGGTCGCAGGCTGTCATCAGCATGGCTCTGCACGGGGGAGGAAACCAAACTCCGGTTACTGTCACGTGAACACACACCCTCAGTAAGCAGTTAACAGGAACCAAGCTAAATCAAAACCCTCTCAATGATGGGAATGGCAGTTTATAAAGACCAAAGAAACAGAAACAGAATTTACATGGAAGCCTGACTTACACAGGGATGACAGAGGGTCATTGTTTTGGGCACCCTTTGAACTGTTGGAATTTGTACTCAAACCGCCTCATTTAGCTCCAGATTGGCACAAGGACAAATTATTAACCTCTGGGTAAAAACTTGCCTATTATTATTTTTGTCACCCTGGTATTTCCATTCTTGGTGACAGTATGATAAAAGCACATTGATTACTAACAATTAACCATTAAAGAATAACATTGATGTCCTTTTTCAGAAATTACAGTGGGTTATACTAATTCACTCAATACATGTGGTGACTTCTATGTGAAAATCCTTTGAATGACTGATCAGGTTTATCAATCTTTTTCCTTCATTCTTCTCATTCCTAGGTTATAGAAAAATCGGCCCATGTTTCTGTCTGGTACTTGCATGGTTTAATTCTCCACACTGAACTCCCTGCTCCAGCTGGAACTGAAGTATTGGAGCAGCCAGTTTTGTCTTTTCCCATGTGGCTACCCACGCATCTCCGTCTCTTCCCCAGTCACCTGAAACGCCATCTTTATTATATACTAAATATCCTACGCAATTCCAGATTGTCTGCCGTGTTCCGCTGGCCTGCCACCAACACCAAACTGTTTTAATTATACTTTATAGTATTTTTTCCATGTCTGGACCCCCCACCTCACTGCTCTGTCTTTTCAGGATTTTTTTCCAAGAGAAGTGAACATTTCGCAGTCACATCTTGCTCCCACAATCTTTAGGACTGCATTTCAACTCTTCCATTCTAAGGGAAAATGAAGAGGGGAACCCTAGAGCCTTGTGTGATACTCCACTACATTTTAAAGGCTGTTCTAGAACAAAGGAACGATTCATTCACTTGAGTTTGCAGATGCATTTCTTCTCAAGGAAATATTTACACTCCTAAGATCATCACATTATAGCCAATAATTATCATAAAAACTAACAGGGAAAAAATTAATTGGGTTACAAAACTCCGGCTTTAAGGATAGTAAACCTACTTACAAAAATAACTCCTTTTGGTGAGGATCTTCCAAATTGAATTGATTTTTTCTTATAAGTTCAAAAAATTCTCCTCGCCTCCTTGAAAATAAAAAAAAAATTTGTTAGTTACAATGAATCCTCAGGCTGTTATACCTTTGGTTTACAAAGAGTCATGGAGTGAATTTTTGGTAAAAACAAAACCAAACAAAAAAAACTCTAATTTTTCTTTCCATCTTAGAACTCAATATGAAAATCATCATTTAAAATTGCTTTTAGAAAGGCAGTTTAATCATGCAAATGTATACTCAGAAACACCACTCTAATGCATACTCTTATTTTAGAATCAGTAACTTCAAAGGTCTACATTAATACTCTTCTGCCGAAAATCAAATAAAAAGAAACACGAGTTACCTGTTGGCTTTCGGCACCCTAAGCAGGGAAGGGAGGAAAAGCTAATGCCTGATACAACCTTTGGACAGCCTGGTTTGGAATGATCTGGAGATGGCTGTCTGATCTGTGTTTGGCTTCAGAGACATAGCAACAGATAAAACAGCAGAACTAACTGCGTATTCTGTAATTTTTGGCAGTGAGTAAGCCAAAGGCATAGCTTTTCTGGCTCCCTGTAAGAACCTGCTCCACAGTCTGAGAAACGGCTCGGCCAGGACACTCATCCTTTAGGACTGGTCACTATGGATGTTAACAGTTTGAGACGATGCAAACATTAATACACTTCCAAGACCTGCTACTCACTATTTCTGAAAACTTACTTGATGTACAGCGCCAGGTCCGTGGCCAGAATGGCCTGCTTGACCATCCGCAGCGTGGCCTTGTACTCCGCGACGGACAGGCCGCTGAGGATCTGGTTGCCCTGTGTGACAAGAGAAACCAGCATTCGCGCTCCGCCCGGAGAAACGCCGACAGGAACGACATCTGGAGACAGGGCGACACGGCTTATGCCTCGTGCCCAGCTCCACGCTCACGACCGCGGGGGCCCCGCGTGCCAAATCCCACGCGGCAGTTCCCTGCTTTGTCCCCACCAAACTAGCTCCGTGACGTTACACCTGCCCACGCCGGCATGTTCCAACTCCTGCGCTCCTCAGGCCTCAGCCCAGACCTCGAATCTAACTAACAGCTGTTTGTACTTTCCCTTCTGGCAGATTCACTGCTGTGATCTGACAACAGCAAAACTTTGAACCATCAAAGCCGTCTTTGGATGCGGAGACTGGAGTTGCGAAATATTTAAACAATTGAGTATGACAAAGTCGCTCCTTTATGGCGTTTAAAACAAACCTAGTAACATTTCTGGTACAAATTTGTATAGTTTTAACTGAGTCAGTGATGGCAACAGCGTGTGTTCCTTAGGAATACCCTGACACAGACGGGTGGGGGGCGCCGGCCGCAGGAGAGCTCGCTGGCCGGTGGTGAAGGAACTCGCGGGCCGGAATGTCCGTGAGGAATATGTGAACGGTGGTGAAGCCACGTGCAAACCATTGAAAGCTCCACCACAGAACCATTGCTTATTTCTTGCCTGTAATGTAAGCACAGTGGCGCTCTAATCCTGAACTAAATAAAACGCACAGCCCGGGCACTCGGCATCTACTCAAAACAACGCCTGCAGGTTGAGTCCGATGTGCCGACTACGTCTCAGGGCCGAGAAAAAACCCGGAGGCTCAGGATGGGGCCCTGGAGGGGTCATGACGACAGGACCGCGGGGTGCCGGGCTGGGGCCAGAGCACACTGGTCAGATGGATCTAATTGATACCAAAAATCTGTAATCACAGCCGTAAACATTATTTTTAAATATTATTTTAGATTCTGGGCCAAACAGAAAACTATCCAGAAAATACCTTCTGATTCTTAAACAGAAAACAATTTCAGGTGGAAAATAAAATCTTTTGGTGCTATATTCTTATTTTTCATCCCCAAAGCCAAAGCTGTAATTTCATGTGTAATTGTTTACAAAGATAGAATAGATACATAGATCTTGTAAGTTGAGCCAGCCATATACACAACCAGATTCCTTATATGTTAAGTAATAATATATTATAGAGTAATAGTAACTATAATAGGAATACTGTTAGATATGCTTTTAAAGAAAAGGTGAGCATATTTTCTTTCTTTGGGAACCGACTTTGTAACAGGACATTGAAGTGAAAGTTTCGGCTGAAGCACACAGACAGCGAATTCCAAGTACAGATGTTCCCACTACAACATGACATACACATTCCTGAAAAAAATCTCAGTGCTAAAAACCCTACACTAAAAATAACACGGTTTATGGGAAAACCACTGTTAGGGCAGAACGCTCGGAACCTGTCAACTCTGTACCCAGAGCACAAACCAGACCGAGAGTGGCAACGTCTGGAGGTGAGCTGGCCCCCCCGGGCAGGTCGGGGTCCCCTGGGGCCGTCACAGAACAGGCAAGGGGGGGGTCTAGTCTGGGGGCCCCGAGAGGACGAGGCCGGAGCAGGATCGGCGGGACAGCGGGGCTCAGGTGGGCGCCGAGGACGAGTGACCCGCCAGAGCCTGCGGCGGTGCCAGCCGGGCAGGGGCCCCGGTGCACGTGGCCCCTCGTGCCACCCTCGGAGTGGAGCGGGAAGGGCCAAGCAGGCCAAGCAGGGGCTGTTTCTTGCTCAAGGTCAAAATTCAGCTCCCGCAGCGCTGGCACCTCCCACCCCAGAGAATTTATGTATGAAATGATACGACTTCTATATATCGACATGGGTCCCCTGCTTACCAAGTGCACACAAGCTAATTCGTTACTAAACAGTCCCATGTCATAGGCAACAGCTGGCACCACACCACGCCTAACTCCCAACTTGACCTGCACAAGGACCCCCCCCCATCAGGTGGCTGCCGTCCCCGTGTGGGTCCCCTGTGGGCGGAGCCAGTGGACTTGGGTCCATCCTGTCCAGAAAGTCCAGAAGGCGCGACTCGGGCCGACCGGCTAGCAGGGGGCCGCTGTGGGGCCCCCACAGTGAGGGGGCTTGGCGGGGACCATGCTGACACCCAGACGGAGGAGCTCGGATTAAACCGGGCACACAGCGAGACGCTTTACAGCAGTGCCTACCAGCCCGCCCAGAAGGTTCTGGGCTCCTCTTCCTACCTGTTCTCCCTCCCCGTTCTCCAAGTCCGAAGGGGGTTTGGGGGTGAAGAAGTTACTAGAAACACAAGGTGCGGACCGGGAGCAGCCGACGGTGTAGGAGGGGAGAAGGGGAAACCGTGAATCACAGGCAACGTCTGGACGTTGCCCAGGGCTGGACGCTGCGGCTACTGAACCGAGACGCGCACACCGCGTATTTGTACATCGGGCCCTGAAGCCACCTCGGGCTTCTGCTTATTAGAGAGTGGCCAGAAAAACGGGAATCCCTGACTTTCCTTCTAGGCCTCGGGAAGAACCACCCCCACTGGGCAGACTTAGAGACACGGCGATAAAACTCCCGCAGGATTCATTGCCGTACGTCGTGCTCCTTCAGGGTAACAGTGACAACGTTCATTTTTCTCTTATTATAAAGATAACACATGCATGTAACAGATAATGCGAATAATGAACAAACCAAAAAAAGAAAAGCGTCCATCATCTCCCTAGACCAACACAACCACGGTTAACGTTCCCGTGTGCAGAATTTTAATCCCACACGGTCACGTATGTGTAACCCCGCACAGCACACGCTTTCTCACGGCGATACATCCTCATTTAACCAAGCTGTTAAACAGCCTTATTTCTTAACAAAACAGTTTGTTAGTGATTAGAGGTTTTAATAGAAAGAGGAAAAGGTATTGCCTTGCAAAAGCAAACCCTTGAGCTATATAAACCACTTCATTTGATTAAAAAAAAAAAAAGTGGAGGCCAGGCGCGATGGCTCACAGCTGTCATCCCAGCACTCTGGGAGGCCGAGGCGGGAGGATCGCTCGAGGTCAGGAGTTCGAGACCAGCCTGAGCAAGAGCGAGACCCCCGTGTCTCTACTAAAAAATAGAAAGAAATTATCTGGCCAACTAAAATATATATAGAAAAAAATTAGCCAGGCATGGTGGCGCATGCCTGTAGTCCCAGCTACTGGGGAGGCTGAGGCAGGAGGATTGCTTAAGCCCAAAAGTTTGAGGTTGCTGTGAGCGAGGCTGACGCCACGGCACTCTAGCCCGGGTGACAGAGCAAGACTCTGTCTCAAAAAAAAAAAAAAAGAAAAAAAGTGGAATTAACTGAGAGCACAGAATGCCAGCTTTGTCGTTTCTAGTTCGGCACAGCCACACGGAGCCCCGTGACCGCATTTCCCTTATCAGGCTCCGTGCGGACGGTCTGGGTGTCCAGGGCAGTGAGGCCGTGAGCATCTCAGATGTTTGGCTGTGCCATCCTTACCCAAAAGGAGTAAAGTATGTTCCAGAATGTACGATGCTGGGAGCCAATCCAAAGCCTAACGATAAAACTGCCTGCATACGCCCACTGTAGATGCTCCACCGCAGGGACCCAGGTACTCACAGGGCTGTTGAGGATCATCAGGCACTGGTCGAAGTGGTGGTGCTCCATGATCGAGTGGCAGTACAGCTGGGCCAGCGGGTGCTCGCTCCTGGAAACAGTGTGTCGAAGGAAGAAAAGAATCAATTTCCTCAATGTGTCACTTCATCAGCTCATTCTTACTGGTTAACTAGTAAAGAGGCTACTTCGCAAAGTTAATCAAACTAACAATTTCCTCTCCTGCTACTGAGAAACAAGCGAGCTGATTTCTGGGAAATAGTTCCAAAGAGTCAAAATGCCTTCCAATACCAATGTCGCTGCGGCCGGCTCTAGGCATGAGCAAGTTCACTGGTTTTAATACTGATGAAAACAGTAGAAGTGAGGAATATGGACGAAGGACTAATTTCTATCAATGTGAAACAAAGTCTCTAAAATAATGGTACCAATAATACTTTTCAACTTCAAAACTGCAATTGATTTAAAATCGGAAACAAATTCACGTGCTGGCTTCTCCTCTGAAATAAGGCTCAGGCCGAAGGTCAGCTCGTTCATTTGTGCAAATGCAGAAAGGACCAACCGAGATGGACTTAACTGCGGTGTGAGTGACGGAGGCGAGGGAGAGAGGGGAGGGAGGGGAGGAAGGAAGGAGGGAGGGAGGGAGAGAAGGGAGGGAGGGGAGGAAGGGAGGGGGGAGGGAGGGAGAGAAGGGAGGGAGGGGAGGAAGGAAGGGAGGGGGAGGAAGGGAGGGGAGGGAGGAAGGGGGGAGGGAGGAAGGGAGGAGGGAGGGAGGGAGAGAGGGAAGGAAGGAAGGAAGGAAGAGAGGAGGAGGAGGCAGGAGGGAGAAGGTAGCTGAGTCGGAGAGTCCCCGTGTGGGACCCAGGCTGTTCCCGCAGACGATGTCCCGCTAGACAGACGTCCTCTCAACTGAACCTGGCAAAGCAGCAGGGACCCTCCGGCTGGGTGAAGAGAGGGGGAAGCGCGTCACACTCGGTTCATCGTATCTACGGGACAGTCACAAATCAAGCTCTGCAGCACAACAAGTGGAGCCTCCGCCCCATATTCCTCACGGCCCCCTTCGTACGCAGCTCTCAGGCACAGTTTTCACTATTTCTTTGAAAGAAAAAGTTTCCGAAAGCCTCTGTTCCTACAGCGTCTAGGAAAGGGGCTTAGGAACTGGAAGCCACTGCGTGACAGCGTGAGACGATACGATGGATTTGGTGTTCGTGCCGGTACGGGAACCGTTGCTCTACTTTGCGTCTGATTTGCTGGGCACAGAGAGGCTACTCCAGACTGAGGACGTGTGAGAGTGACAGAAGCTTGAGGGAAGACAGCAATAGCGCAGAGGGCGCAGAGGTGAGGAAAGGGCAATGTCACCTGTGCCCGTGGTTTAAACTATCGCCCTGTTGCTGGCCTGTGGCCGTCACTGTTGCCGTCACCTTTTCCAAATCCACTCCTGCCTGTCGTCCTTGTTCCTTCCGTATCTGCTGAGCCGAGCCACGGACCAGCTACTGTGCTCACCGTCAGAAAGCGGGAAGACCGTGAACGGAGTGACGTGAGCAGCTCCGTGAGGGAGGCTGAACTTTCTGGAAGCGAGGCTGGGTATGTGTGGAGACTGCTGGGAAGCTCCTAGTAACCTCAGTAGAAAAGGCTGGGACACAGGGGTGGCGGCCCACGGGAAGAGAAGTCGTCCCCCGAGAGCCGTCCGGGAGCTGGCGTGAATTCTGCCTGGGCGCGGGGTGCGGGGGATGCAGGAAAGGCAGGGACGGGCTGCTGTCCTCACTTAGGGACACGGGGAAGGGGAGACGCCTGCGGCCGGGGTGCAGGGGAGGGGACCAGCTGGTGTCGGGTCTGTGCATTTCGAGGTGCCCGAGATCTGCCCGAGGGATGTAAACGTCTGAGCTGAGGCCTGGGCTGGGGACGGATGTGGGTGCACTGAGGTGCAGACAGACAGCTGCCCCGGCCCTGGGGGCAGACGGCGACGGGAACGGGCCGGGAGAGACGGAGCCGGGGCCGGCCTGAGTCCCGTCCTGCACGCCGATCTCTGTCCCTGCAGCACCGTTTTCTGTCTCCCAGACTGGACACGCTCAAGTCACAGTTAAACGTCGTGACGGCCACCGTCCTCCCTCCCTTCACGGAGCGTAAAAGGAAAAGCCGCCCGTGTCCTGTCCCGAGCACGGGACGTTTGCTTCTATCGCTTAACCCTGACAAAAACCTGCGGGATGACAGGTCCTCGCGTTGTTCCGTCACGCGGGGAGGGAAGCAGAGGGGAGAGGGGCCAGGTGACTCGCCCAGGGTCACAGGGTGAGGAGTCGGGGTTCAAACCCAGGCGTGACCCGAGCCGGCCCTCGACGCCCACGAGCATCCCGGCCGCTGCATGGCGGGGCAAGGACTGGACAGACCGGCCAGATACGGTCCCCGGTGCCACGCGGTGAGGGACGTGTCGTGACCTGTGACCTGCTGCCGACCCCGAGGTCGCGACACCTGCCCTTCACCCACAGCTCTCCGGCCTCGCCGGGATCGTCTCCCTCCCGGACGGACGGACTCCGCCGGCGTGAGCCGCTCACACTGCCCTGGCTCTGTGCCGTGTCAGACCCCGCTGGCTGCAGCCACCGCGCCGGCCGCGACCCGGCCACTCCTGCCTCGGCCACAGAGCAGAGCAGACCGCAGCGCAGAATTTCTCCAGGACGAATTTCTAGCGGGGCTCTGTGGTCTCGATCTCTGCCCACTCCCCTTGCAGCTTCACTCCAGACTTGCTTCACAAACAATGTCTTTGCTGCAATGACGTCCTCACTCCTTGCTCCTCACGGTATCGAATCTCAAATGCGCCGCTTGGTTCTGCAGCCCTCCCTCGCAAGGGCCTTCAAGCTTCTCTGACACTCGCTGACCCTCTTACTTCCCACCCCTGGTCAGTGCGAACCTCGGACGCTGGTGGGGCCAGCATGACCGTCCCAGGAAAACGCCACCGCACGGTGTTCCCGGAACACCTGTGCCCTCTCTCCAGTCCTGCCCCTGTGTAAGGCCCAGGCTGAGCCCCGGTTCCTCCGTCAGCGGTGGAGACAGACGCACAACACCTGACCCTCGGGGGTCCTGACCCATCCCCCGTCGGCCCGACGCCTGCCGTCCACCCGGGGAGCCGCTCGGGACGTACCCCGCACTTTCCTGCAGGGACCGCCGTCGTGTCCTGGGGCTAGGACAGCTCCTCAGCGGCAGGAGTTGCATTTTACACGCTCCGGCTCGCTGCCCTCCGCAGCCCTGGCAACTGCCCATTACCCACCTGCCCAAAACACAGGACAATCGCACCACGTTACTTCATAAACACCGACCTGGAATCTGACCAAGGAAACACTTCTCCGACAGTCTCCGTACAGGGACCGCAGGCCTGACGCTCGCAATCTCTCTACGTGACCCACATGTTACAACTGTGACTTCTCTGGTGGATGCCTGCGCTTTAGCCGTTTTATTCCCATTACAGCCTATTTTTAAAATAATAATTCATCATCTGAGATCACGCTGTCCTGTATTCGCCCAGGGGGGAGAAGTGAGCATGAGCCATGAACCGTTCCCCCAAATATCCCAGCGGTTCACCCGTGGCACTGCCCGTACGGCAGCGTCCCCCTGAACACAGAGACTCTAACAGTCACATGGTGAACCAAGGGACAGCTTCCTGTTCAAGGACACCTCGCTTCAAAGTGACTTTCTGACAAGATGTCCAAGAACGAATGAGAGAAGCCGAGTTTCTACCTTTGTTACCACACGGGCACTTTTTTCTTTTTGATGTATTTTATTTCTATGCTTGCTTTTACTGTTTTGATTTTTTTTTTTTTGAGACAGTCTCGCTCTATTGTCCAGGCTAGAGTGCCGTGGCGTCAGCCTCGCTCACAGCAACCTCCGACTCCTGACCTCGAGCGATCCTCCTGCCTCGGCCTCCTGCCTCAGAGTGCTGGGATGACAGGCGTGAGCCACCGTGCCCGGCCTTGATTTTCTTTATATATTAGTTTGAATGTCTGCTGAGGGCTAGACACAGTATACCTTTCTAGAAGACAGCACTTTACATGGGAAAGTTTACAGCACTCTCCCTCTCCCAAGAGTCCCCAGGCTGAGAAAATCCTACTTTAAGTATCACTCATTTACCAGCAAGGAAAGAAAAAAAAAGAAACATCCCTGGAAAAATTCTTGGTTTCCTCTACTCAAACCACAGGGATGTAAGAAGAAATAAAAATCTCTGGAACTTCTCGAGCGTTTCTATTAAAGTTTCTACTCGCCTGGATTCTGCTTTGTGGTGTGTGTGAGAGCAACACTCTGCACTCCACGACTTTTTCCCAGGGTGCTTTTTTTCTGTCCCCTTCAAGAGAAGATGACGTTTCTCCAGATGTTTTTCGGGGGGTAATTATTTTTAAATAAACAAAGGAAAAAATAGCGGAGTGGGTTTTTTTTTGCCATGAAGCAGGACAATATAGCATCTAAGAGCAACGCATGCGCTAGCGATGCCGTGTCCAGTGACCCGCAAGCTGCCTGTGGTCCCTGGGTCGTGCCGACGAGCAAGGCCACACTAGTGACGTGTGGCTCTGACGTGTGGCTCGACTCTCCGTATCTTTTCACACGGATGTTTGCTTTCGTGATTACTCTCTGTAGCCCTGTGAGGCTTAGACCTATGATCACATGACAGAGCACCGGGACAAAGGACACGTGACCCCGTCAGTTCTGCAAACATGAGATTTTCAAGCAGCAGCCGGCAGACTGACACAGGCGCGAGCTTGCCGTCTTTTCCCACAAAGGTCAGCCGAGGACGTGGCGGTTGTATCACTACCATTCTTTGCACATGAAGTTTTCTGTTTACTTAGATAAAGAGAATGTGACTAGGGAGCTGTCTCAAATTCCCTCTAGAGACCAGACATCTGGAATTTCCTTACGAGATCTAGCCACTAACTGCATCACTCGCATACTTCAAAAAATGCTCATTAGTGAGAGACATTGCCGTTACAATGTAGGCTTTTCAACCAAATTGCTGAAAGAAGATAAAAATGGTACAGTGCCTCAAAAATCTGGTAAGTGATGTCACCTTTATCATCTCATTTGTCATCACAAATGCCACGCAAGCATGGCCCCTAGAGAGCCCGAAACCCTCGTCCTGAGGGCAGCGTCTCACGCGCAGAACCAGCGAACAGGCAGACTGAGGAGGTCGCATCTCCAGCGTCTGCTAAGATCTAACACTTAAATAGGCGCTGAGCGTTCCGCTCGGGAGGGATGTGTGTTGTTTATTAAAACCGACACCAACTGTGTGTGGCAGGTGTGCTCTTATCTCCATGATACAGAGGAGGAAATTAAGGCGCAGAGAAATTAACTCCCTGTCCAGGGCCACACAGAGACTGCGGCAAAGCTATGACTTGAGCCCAAGTTCGCCGCCGCTGTGCGATTCTGCCCCTGCCAGACCAAAAGCCGCCTTCCCCGAGCACTGACTACGCACATAGGGCCAAACGAAGTGCTTTTAAAATGCTATCTTTTCTCTTGCAAGGTAAAATTCCACCTTTCTAAACTAGACTTCATGGCTTTCTAAAGAAGCTCTTAAGCCGGGTGTTCATGCACTAAAGCGAAGCTCCCGATAATTGTCTCGGGAAATAAGATTCTCAACATGAGTATTTTCTGAGCTTTAGGGTTGAAACATCATCAACACAATATCAGACTTGCATTATTTTTTCCACCTCTCTTCAATATAACCAGAGTATGTTATGGGACCGTGACCAGTTGCGATTTTGCACCATCAAATTTTGTGGTGGCTTTTCTTAAAAAAAAAAAAAAGAAAAAAATACAGCCCTACAATTGAAAGGGAACATTTTGTCGTTTAGCTGGGAAATGGTCTTACCGCTGTATGTAAGAGTTGTTCACGCCGCGGTGATCCAGATCGTGGCTCAGTGCGGCGATCAGCAAGGCCAGTATCTCCAAGTTGGTCAGCTTGTTCTGCGGGGCCGGACACGCGGGGGGAGCAAGGAGAAAGACACAGCTTGGTGGAGGGCGTCACACTGCCCCTTGTCAGTCCTCTTTACAGCCACAAGGGAGTCGCCTACAGGCTGTCCTGCAGGAGCTGGTTGTACTTTGTCACTCAGAACGGGAAGAGCACAGATGCTCTGTATCAGCAGAAAAATGGAAATGCCTCCAAAAATTAATAATCTGTCCACCCGTAGTAAATATCACTAAATCGTAATTATCTTGATTATGAGAAATCATCATTAATAAACTTGGCACGATTGCTTTTTCTCTTAGTTCCCTGCGGATTCCGCTTTACCTTCTGCTACAGTGGCTGCATCCTTAAGGAATGTGAGCAAAACAAGAGAAAAAGATGACTCGGAACGAAAATCTGGCTTGAAAAAGCTGCGTCATGCATTCCCAAGCCAAAGGTAGGTTATGTTTTAGTATCTGCCATTTGTATTATCTTCAATACCGTCCCCCTTGTCAGTGGAAAAAACACCGGTAACACCAGCATCAGCTCTGTTCTGCTGGAAGTCTCAACACTCCAGGTTTTACCCCCCCCCCCCCACACACACACACACACGAAAATGATTGTATTGTCATTCCTCATAAAAAGCAAGGATAGTTTCCACGGTGATAATCCTTATGATCTTTCCAAACTCCAAAATAAGTTTACCCTGTTTTTTGACACAGGTTGAGCACCCCCTAATCGGAAAATCTGAAATCCAAAATGCTTCACAATCCAAAACTTTTTGAGGCCCGACATGGCACTCAAAGGAAACACTCATTGGAGCAGTTTGGGTTTTCAGGGTAGGGACCCTCAACCAGCTGAGTGTAATGCAAATGTCGCAAAAGCCAGAAGAATCCAAACTCCACGACACTTCTGGTCCCAAGCATTCTGGATAAGCGACACTCAACCTCCAGATGTTGGCCAGGGCAGAGAAAACCACTGTGGCGTTTCATATGGCTTCTTGGACAAAAATCACTTCTCGGAGATCTAGCCAGTTATAATTGTGCAGACTATGAAAGTTGAGACAGAGAATAACATTTTTGGGGTTCATTAAGAAGAAGAAGAGCAGGGAAGCTCTGAATGAAAAGCGGTTGCATGGTGGAGGCCTGGAATACTTGCCCAGGGTAACTAGTCGATTCCCACTGAAGTTAGAATCTAAGGACAGAGATATGGGTAAAATCTGGCCTGGAAAGGGACTTATGACTTGAACGTTTTCTGCATTGATCTTCCTTTTAAACAGTCTCTGGTCAATGTGTGTGAAACCAAAACTCTTTCTACAAAATCGTACTTGTAAAATGAAACGAGTGCTCCAGAGAAAATGCAACGGAAAACCCTGGGCTTATCTGTGAAGCCGAGATCAGGACTTGGGTGGTTTTTGTGGAATTCTGCTAAGGAGCAGGTTGAATCTGAACATGGAAATTGGGACACTTTCTCCTACTTTCCCTTAATAACGTAGTGTTTTCCTCTGAAGGAAACACTGATCGGCCCTAAGACTATTCAGGTGTGCCGTGAAGTTATTTTAAAAGTTTTGTAATATGCCACATATATTCCATATGGAAGAAAATTTTGCCATAGTAGTCCTTTTTAATTAACAAACTGTAACTTATGTAAGTGGCAGTACATATTATTTTCAATCATTAGCGTACATTAAAAAAAAAAAAACCTGAAAGCATATGCTGTCCATTTTACTACTGAGCAACAAAATGACTTAAATATAGGAACGGCTCTAAAAAGTACCTGAATTTCGCCTGCTTTGAGGGCAGCAAACATACACTGAGCTGTGTTGAAGGCGTGTCTCCAATTGTGATAGGCAACGTTCTTCCGGTAATTCTTCTTGACGCTTAAAATCCATCTGCAGAGGACCTTTAGGAAACAGAGCACAAGTCGTGACAACGATTGCTGGCGTTGATGACACCTTCGCCAGGTTCCAGGCACTGGACAAGCCATTCGCACCGAGTCTGGTGGGCGCTGGGAGGCAGGACTGTTTGGTCACTTCAGAGACAAGGAAACCGACACTCGGGAGTCACTTGCTAACCGTCACTCTGTGCTTGGGGAGGGGCCCACGTTTCAATGTGAGCAGCTGGACTGTGAGGCCACCCATATTACCCACCGTGCTGACTAAATTTGACTTCTTTATTTATTGATTGATTGATTGATCGAGACAGAGTCTCGCTCTGTTGCCCGGGCTAGAGCGTCGTGGCATCAGCCTCGCTCACAGCAACCTCCAACTCCTGGGCTCAAGCGATCCTCCTGCCTCAGCCTCCCTAGCAGCTGGGACTACAGGCATGCGCCACCATGCCCGGCTAATTTTTTCTGTTTTTAGTAGAGATGGGGTCTCGCTCTTGCTCAGGCTGGTCTCGAACTCCTGACCTCGAGCAATCCTCCCTCCTCGGCCTCCCAGAGTGCTGGGATTACAGGCGTGAGCCACCTCGCCAGGCCTAAATTAGATGTAAAATGCAAGACATCACCAAGAAAGGTATCTTTGGCATGGGTAGGGCACTGACTAGCTTTTTAAAAGCTATAATGTCCACATGTCATCAGTTGGGAGAGTCCAAAGAGCTAACAGGGACGGATTCACCTTTAGGAGCCGCCAGGGCAGCCTCTGCAAGTTCTTGCCACGCTGCCACTGTGTGTGTCCGAGGAGGCATTTAGTGCAAGGCCCTGAGGGGGCCAGTGACAAGGTACACAGCACAGGTCCAAGGACACACTGGAGCTGCAAGTCCTAACGCCACCATCAGATCTTTGTCCTTTCAAACTGTGCTTAAATAGGCAGAGCTACTGCTCGGTTATCAAGAAGTAATATAAGAAAATATAAATGCAAAATAAAGCCCTGCGATCCACATGGAAAGAAATGTACTTGAAAAGATGGGAGGAAGAAAAGACAGACTGTTGAGCAATTAATTCAGCTTCTCAGTGGCGTCTTAAATAAAATCTTCAGGGACTCACGGGCCCTAAGCATGGCTATTCTGTGCTTGTTAGCTTCAGAGTCTGCCTCTCTTCAAATGGGAATGATTTACTACACTTCTGGGGATTTGTAAAAATAACTACGTGCTTCTGCCGCACACATCACTGGGGATGCTTCACACACAAGCAGCACTGCCCTGGGGAACGGGAAAAGTACCAGGGACAAGAATGTGGCTTTGACGATATTCAAGGCAATACGATTGGCTACAGAACTAGGCCAAAAACAAGGTTTCCTCGGTGCTGGCGGAAGTTACTCCTGAAGGGTTTGGTGGGAAATCAGCGCTTTCACATCCTCCCTTTCCAGGCCTTTTGTTCCTGCTCTACGGCTCAGTTCACGGGAATCCCGATAACCGAGAGCCTGACGTCACGGAGGCTTCTGTGCTCCGAGTCATCAATTCTCTCTGCAGGAACAGAAGGGCGCTAAACGGCCAAGGCCTTCAAGGTACTTAAATTTCCAGACAGGAATTCTGTACAAGCAGACAGACATTCAACCGACCAGAAACAGTAACTTTACAGGCAAGATTACTGAATTTTTTTAATAATAGTCCTTGCTGTTCTTCCGTTTTTTGTTTTTTTTTGATGCTACACATATAGAGCCATTATAAACACAATAGAATTCCCTGATGTATCCAAACCGGCGTTGGAAGGCACTGATTTCGGTTTTGTTATTTTCTGAGAGATGAATAAGGGAAGCCACAGGGGTTAAAATCAGTTTTCACCTTGACCCCATCTGGGCGACCGACCCCCTTCCAATCGAGAGCCAAGAACTTTCCCTCCTTCCCTCCCTCGCCCCGGCCCCCCACTGTCCTCCAACCTCCGTAGTCGGAGTTCACTACTGCCCTGCCTGACATGCCTCAGTGACTCGCCGCTGTTTCCAGGATCAAATCCAAAGTCCTCTGCGTGGCCTGCAGGGTTCCGTGGAACTGCTGCCCGTCCTCTCCCGTCCCTCCCGCCACCGGCCCAGTCCCTCCTGTCATCCCAGGGGCACTTCCTCACTCTTCAGCCTGGTGCTTCATCCGTGGTGGGAGCCCAGTGAGTGTCTTTTTCGTAGCTGACAAATTTTCTTTAAAACCTCAGGTATACATTGGACAGCACTAGATTAACTGGTGACATGTGAAAATCTTGATTCCACGCCATGTACTGGCATTCAAAGCCAGTCCCCCCCCCACACGCACACACACACACAGACACGCATGCACGCACACACGTGTGCAGACACGTGTGCGTGCACACACAGACATGCACACAGAGACACACGTGTGCGCGCAGACATGCACACACATGCGTGCACACACACGCACACATGTGCACGCAGACACGCACACACACATGCACACAGAAACACATGCGTGCACGCACACACGTGCACGCACACACACATGCATGCACACAGAAACACATGCGTGCACACACACGCACACACGTGCACGCACAATGCATGCACACACACGCACACAGACGTGCACGCACACACACACAGATGCACACACGCATGCACACAGAAACACATGTGTGCACACACGCACACACGTGCACGCACAATGCATGCGCACACACACACACACACACACACGCACAGACATGTACACGCAGACCTCCCCCAGGGCCAGCTGTGCGTTCCCACCTCGTGCCTCATCTGGAAGTTCTGCACGAGGTCGAGGTCAGTGAACATGCGAATCGTGCACAGGGCCGTCTCCAGATCGGACAGTTCGAAGTCGCTGAAGCTGAAGTCGGTAATTCTGAGGGTCTGGGCGGATGGCACCACGGCAGCCTTGGGGAAGGGGGAGGAGAAAACGAAATAAAGCTGTTAATTAGAGCAGCGGCGATCCGCCAACTTTTCTTGCTTTGCTAGACGGAAATAGCACATTGTGTTTATTTTTTCTTTTTAATGGAAGGCTCTAGAAATCTTTCAGGACAGTAGCACCTTCCCCCACCTATCCCCTCCCACCGCCCCCGGTTTGTTTTTTTTTTTAAATAAACGGAGCCACGTGGCACGTGACTGCTGCGACCCGGGCAGGCAGAGGGGAGCCCAGTTCTCCCGCCCCGAGTTCGTGTCGGGAACAGGGACAAGTCCAGGGACCTGGCTCTTTCCTGTGTCCCCGGTTTCACTCATTCAACAGCCATTTGCTGAGTAATTAATCACTGTGGGCCACCCCAGCGCTCTGGGCCGGGAGTCAGCGGTGAGCGGGACGATGGCGGCAGTTTGCGGTTAATTCTCAGGACAACCCGTGACGCGGCCGCTGTCGCTCCGCGTTCCAGGCGCGGGAACCGGATCAGAGAGGCTCGTCTCCCGCCCGCAGCAGCCCAGCGGGTCGGGGACGGCGCGCGGCCACCAGCGCAGGCGCGGTGTCCCGCTCCCGCCCTGGGGACTTGTCCTCGGCCCCCCTGGTCCCCCACGCCGGCCACGGAGCCGCTGGGCGCCCGCGAACGCACGTGGGGACCCCGACTCGCTGGGACTCGGGTGACCCCCGGGACGCGGGCTTTGTTCGTCAGAGAACGACGGGGTTTTTAATGAACGTCCTTGGTTTTGTAATCGTTCGATTGCCGCGAACGCTGGTACTGAGTATTTTTAAAAAATTTGTTCTACCGTTGAAAAACTGGGAGAATTTAACAACAACAACAACAACAACAAAGGATTTCCGGCTTCTCTTGAAAATCCAGGCCGTCCTGAGACCGAATTTCCGGGAAGGAACAGCCGGGGACGCCGGGCCGCCTCCCCCGCGTGGGGCGGGCAATCGGGGACGCGGTTCGCGGGAGCCGCCGGCGCTCGGTCCCCTGTGTCGTCGGCCACGTCCGGCCGGGACGGCCCGTCCCAAAGAGGCTTTGACTGGGTGTGGGGCAGAGGGAAGAAACATGACGAAATTCGAGCCAGGTCCCGAACCGCCGACGCTTCCTGTGAGGGCCTGAGGTGACGAGGACCTGAGATGTCACCGTTTCGCTTTTCTTTCTTCATCTTTCAGGAAGCGAAGTCACCGTTTCGCTTCTCCTTCCTCCTCCTTCCGGAAGTGAAATCGCCGTTTCGCTTCTTCCTTCCGCCATCTTTCCGGAAGTGAAGCGGTCAGAGCGACAACATGGCGGGCAGCAGGCCGGGGCTGTGGATTCCTCACAAATCCGATGACACTCACACATTCCCCTGTCGACCGTGGCCTTCAGCTTTCCCTCGCGTCCGCCAGACGCGGCGAAACTCGGTGCCCATCACCCCGTCACCCCCCATCCAGGGCCGGGGATCTGTGGCCTCGCGGCCACCCGCGGCCCCCGGATCCCCAAGTGCGGCCCCTCGACCGAATCGACCGCACAGAGCACGTCGCTTCTCCACGATCCTGAGCAGGAATCTCCCCCGAGACCAAAACTGACGAGGAAACACGCGCTCGGTGAAGGCGGCTCCGCCGGCTGAGGCGCGGGCTGGAACGGGGTCGCGGGGGTGGGGAGTTGGAATGTTCGAGAAGGGCCGCCGCCGTCTACACTGGCCGTCTGCACCGCAGGGGCAGCGACGCCAGCTCGGGAAGCGTGGGGGTGGGAACGCGCCCACCTTTAACTCGAAGCAGAGAACAGCTGCTTTCCCTGAAGCATGTCCTCTCCACCAGGGAGCAGATGTTTTCTCCTCGGGGCGTCATTATTTCTGATAGCAGGAAGTTTTCTTTTTTTCCTGCCACAAAGGATGTTCCAAAAGCCACAGGACAGACGCCAGCACAAATTGTGCCTCTGCGTTATGCACTCGAATCCCCAGCCTCTCTCTAGAAGTTTCTTTTCTTCTGCTTGTTTGGCCACGCCACACCCCGACTCCGGCTCTCCGAGCTGCCCCAGCGGGGACATCCCGGGATCAACCCCTGGCGAGTCACGAGAAAGTCAGACATCACCGAAAGCTCTTGTGATCCGCTGCTGTGACCATCACAAGGGAATCTACTTTCTTGGAAAAGCTTGGGAGAAAAAGTGATTTTTAAGTAAAACGAATTATCTCCAACTTTTACTTACCATTTCATCAACAAAACAGTCTACATTTTACTAATAGCAAGGAAATCAAGGATGTGGCATTTCTGGGACAGGACAGGAATATACGATTGCAGATTTTCTCACAGCTTCTGACGATTTTATTCTTCACTGTTTGCAAAGTGAGATTTCTGAGTTTGATTTATGTCAAGGGATAACAGAACTTATTGCAACGTGGTTTGGAAGACTGACAAAAACAACATTTTAGAGAGTCTGTGAAACAATAAGGTTCTATAAATATAAGTATGTATTTTTATGGTGGAATAATCCAACTCAAAACTACTGGAACTACAACACCGCCTAACACCGCTCAATTCTGCTTCCGACTCCACAGGAGAGCACGAGGCCTGGAAATCCTCAGGCAACAGAAACAACACGCCTTCTTCTCTTAATACTTCAGTTGTGCATTTTATTTACTTTTGAAATTTTAAATTGTAGTTTAATTGCTGCTTTTGCCTGCATAAAAAACACTCCATTACTATATAATTTTAACAAATCAGTTTCAGCTTGTCCTAAGCGTCATTAAGGTTTGCTGATCTCACCTCCAGGACACTGGAGATCCAGGGTGAGAAACCAGTGGCCACAAAATTTTCCATCTTTTTAGCAGCTCTGGTAGGAAGTTACTTAAAATGGTCAATCCTAGATTACTCTCCATAGGTAGAGAATTGGTCATGCTTCATAAAGAAAAAGTTTTGCATTTATCTTTGATGTTTTCTTTTTCCTCCAGTATCTGTTCTCCTTAGGCTAATTTTTTCTCCACCTATCCTGTGCTACTTAGGCTAATTTAAAAATGAGTGCATAATTTCTTGAGTGCTCGTTATTAGAGTGCAGAAAGGCTTGGAACACGACAGGACATAAAGATCTTGCTGCTGCTGCTACTACTATTGCTAGTCAACGCCCTGCCCCGGCCACTGTCACAGCCACCAACAGCAACTGCTGATGACACACAACGGGGCGTCTTACCAGGAACGCGAGTTACTGTGATTCTGTGCCAGAGTAAATTCTCTTATTATCCCCTTTTTACAGAGGAACAAACTGAGGCACAGAGAAGTCACATATTTCCCTGAGATCACAGCCCTGGAATTGAACCCAGGTCTCTCTCTCCAGCACCCGGGCAATTTGACCACCACGGCACAGTCACGAACATGAAAGGTGACAACGCAAATGTCACCTCAGTGCCCCTCAGCACGTCTGCTTCTGTCACCAGTCAGCAGGCGAGGCTGTTTTACATATTTAATCAACTATTACATTATCTCTAGCTTCATAATCATTTTAAGGAAAAAGCAAGCAAAATCTTATTTACAAATGGAAGGAGTTTCATTCGTGTTTTTCTTCACACTAGATTACAGTCCAGCTTTTCTGGAATCCACTGATTCATTCATTCATTCAACACAACACACAAACCAGGTTCCTGTTAAGCAACCACTAAATGGTAGCTGTTATTATTATTATGACTCAAGAACTAACAGCCTGATGGAGAAGACAGACACATAAATAAGTGAAATACATAGTTTTTTAAGTACAATAACAGAAGTAGGTTGGTAGTTTGCACAAGTGATTCCTAACAACACAATCATAGAGAATATAAGTCCACATTTCACTACTTTTTTTCAGTCAATCTTTCCTGAGCTTTGTCAATGCTGAAGACAAATGATAGCCCTCTTGTTCAACTGTTCCTCATTATAATGGCCATGCACACAACAAAGGGGACACATTTGTGTCCCTTTGACAGAAGTATGGACAGTACCTTTTTGTTTAATAGAGAAATGAAATTTTTTAGAAAATAATGCATTTATAAAGTATATAGCCTCCTTGAAGCCTGTGTTCACGGAAAATAATATACTTGGGTAAATATAAAGATCATTTTAAAATTACATTTTTGAGTTTCTTATTTTTGGTGGCTGCCTCATGAAAAAGGTTTATATTTAGTCTGTGGCAAAGTCTCTGATCACCTCAGCACAAAATGAAGACACGTGGCCACATGGCTCCACAATTTGCTCAATTTTGTCATCTTTCTACAAAAAAGGCCACGTTGGTATCAAAGGCATTCTGCCTGCCTTCGGTCTAAAGTATCAAATCTCAAGAGCCAAAATAAAAATCATGGAAACTGGAAACAATTCCTAATAGCCAGCTGTTAAGACAAGGCTCCCTACTTAGAAAGTTATTTAGTAACATAAGTCGGAAAAGAAGGGCGGCAGTGGAACTTGGTTTTCCATAAAATGTCAGATTGTTCCAATTAGCTTCAGTGTTTGATAAAGGCATTTTGTTATCTTACTCCTTTGTATTTATTTGGTCGGTATAAACGTTAAGAGGAAAAGAGATTTCAATCTCAATAATCCATTTTTTTAAGGAAATTATTTTCAGGGATAAATTAAGCTGAGATGGTTGAGGGGCCTCCTGCCGGGTGTTATAAGGCCCCCCCCTCAGCCCTGACCCCTGACCCCCCATGAGGCTCTCCTCCCCCAGAGCACTCTGTTCCTGGCCTTTGAATAAAGCCACTTTGACAGCCACCCTGTCACACTTCACACACGGCTGTTATCTCTCTTCCCCACTTTTCCCATGCACACACACAAAAAAAAAAGTGTCTTTAAAGAAGAAACTACAAAATTAGTTTACAAGCCTGTTAGAATTTATCCTTCTCTAAGGGGGAAGTAAATCCAAATACAGGTGAGAAAGGAATCCACTTACATAAAAAGGAGAGTGAACATGAAACTCTGTATATGGAACCAAATCTTATAGACAGTAAAGAAGTAAATAAGGCCTAGTGGGACTGGACTAGTATATGTTCTTAAATAATAGCATCAACATGTTATATGATTTTTCCTTCTAACATACAACTGGATCCTTTTAAATCTCAATGGAGAAGGGACATGGGCTGTAAAAAACTTGGGTAACGAGTTTACAATTTTTCAAAATCATATATAGGTGTATGCCAATGTCAAGATTCTGATAAAATATGCAGACCTTTATAAATCAAACTTCAGAGTACATCTGTGACTATAGTTGGGACTAATACACACAGATCTGGATACCATCTTGGTTACTGAGTTCCACACATAAAAATTATACTAGAACTACGGTGTTTAGAACTATACACTGTAGTTCGTATATAAGAAGCTTTAGTGTATATAAAGAATGGTGCCCCCATACTTTGGAGCCAACATTACCACCGGAAGGAATCCACTAGTAAAATCAAAGCACAGGCCGGGCGCGGTGGCTCACGCCTGTCATCCCAGCACTCTGGGAGGCTGAGGCGGGAGGATCACTCGAGGTCAGGAGTTTGAGACCAGCCTGAGCAAGAGCGAGACCCCGTCTCTACTAAAAAAATAGAAATTAGCTGGGCAACTAAAAATATATAGAAAAAATTAGCTAAGCACGGTGGTGTACACCTGTAGTCCCAGCTACTCAGGAGGCTGAGGCAGGAGGATTGCTTGAGCCCAGGAGTTTGAGGTTGCTGTGAGCAAGGCTGATGCCACGACTGTCTCAAAAAAAAAAAAAAAAAATCAAAGCACAGCAGATAAGATTAGCTTGGCAAGTGCAAGCAAGAAGAATCAAAGAGAGAATCTAATCAGCCTCGCCAATGTGGGAAACACGTGGCCCAGTTAATGTTACAGAACACTAAAAATGAACGTCTCCAGCGAAGCCCAAAGGACTGTCTCAGGGAATCTCTCACCCGTCTAAGGAAGAGGCGCCTTCCTGGCTGCCACACGTCACTACAGTCCACTGACACCGGCTATCAAGATCACAGGGCCAACGCTTCTCTGTTAAAGCAGCCACTCAAAATGTTCCCATTTGTAATCTGCCTATCCAGGTAGAGTTTCCAGCAAGGGCAGGAACGTGACGGTCACCTTGATACACGGGATTTGACCTGCACTGTGACGCGGACGTGGGCATCAGAGATCTGGGTCAGGTACCTGGCTGTGCGGCGGGCCACTGTCACCTGCAGCAGTCACACACGTGCCTGATCCAGCCTGGGTCCACTGAAGCTTCTGGCTCTGAAAGGTCAAGGTCAAGAGGAGGTGAATCCTGTCCTAAGAGATGCTGCCTACGTGGTCCGCTTGTCCCCTCTTACTGTCGGATTGAGAAAACCCTTCCCGATGACAAAAGGACTCAGTTTGCTTCTAGAGATTTCACCTGCGCTTAAAGAAACTGCTGTAAAGTAGAAGCTGTAAGGAACCAGGTCAGCACTGACGCCGTGAGAGAAGTGAGAAGCTTCTTTTAAAAAAAAAACTAAGCCCTAATATACAATTATTTACTGCTCTTCTCACCAGAGAGCGAGACAGAAAAGACTGTCCATCAACGAATCAAATATTCACTTTCTGGATGCTCAGATAATAAGTAAACATTCATTACATTCTGATACCTTAACTAATTAACTTTCTAATAACAACAACCAGGTCACCTGGAGTACTTCTATTATTATCTCTAAAACTTATGACTGGCCGGGCACGGTGGCTCACGCCTGTAATCCTAGCACTCTGGGAGGCCGAGGCGGGAGGATCACTCGAGGTCAGGAGTTCGAGACCAGCCTGAGCAAGAGCGAGACCCCGTCTCTACTAAAAATAGAAAGAAATGATCTGGACAGCTAAAAATATATAGAAAAAATTAGCCAGTCATGGTGGCACATGCCTGTAGTCCCAGCTACTCGGGAGGCTGAGGCAGGAGGATCGCTTGAGCCCAGGAGTTTGAGGTTGCTGTGAGCTAGGCTGATGCCACAGCACTCTAGCCCGGGCAACAGAGTGAGACTCTGTCTCAAAAAAAAAAAAAAAGAAAAAGAAACTTATGACTAAGGATCATGAAAAGGTAAAATGCTCAGTTTAAAGGCCAATTTCTGCTACACCCAATTTTAAGCCAAGAAAAGGTTAGATTTAAAATGGGATTAAAAACTCAAGTAAAGCAAGTTTAAAAAGGATTCTGAACTTCCTATCAATAATTACTTTATTATAACAAGAGAACTTTTTCTGGACACAGGCCATCAATATTTAGTGTATTTAATTCTCTTATGAATAAATTTTTAAAAATAAAAGTTAAGAAAATATTTGACAGCTTTTCAATTTATTTTAGGTTTTAAATTGAGATAAACAATCAGACACATGACACAGACAACAATTTTGGTAATTGCCGGATGACGCAAACATCTGTGTATTTCGGGCTATACAGGAATTTTTATTTGGTGGATAGAAAACTAGAATTGAAATCAACTGCTGAATTTCAACCAATTTAAATAAATTACTTGACCTAGAAGCTATTTAACCCTAAATTTCTCAACGCAGCTGCCAGAATCTACTTTCCAAATGCAACAACAGCTGGTTTTGAACAATACTTCAATGCAGCAATTTGCAGCTATTCTGAAGTGTTTTTCTCTTGCTAAAATTACAAATATAATTGAGAAGGTAATTTTCAAATTTTTCTGACAGATTATACTATCTTTGAAGTAAAAAACAAAATATCATTGTGATTTTTTTTTTAGTATTATCCTTGGAAACTACTTGTTAGTTTTTATTTATCTAAAACAACACATGGCAGAGTATAACCTTGCCTCTGTTTCAGAACTTAATAACCCTGCAGTGCATTTCAATATGTATCTTCCCACGTGATAGTTTCTGTTCTTGGTCTTCCGCGTCCCTCCCTCACTCTCTCCCAGTCGATCCGCTCCTGTGGTTTCCCTCCCAGAGGATGTTGGCTCCCAAATCTCCACCTCGAGTTCTGACCATCTCTCATGGCTCTGGCCCTGCTTATTCTGGTTGTTTTGGTTTTTTTTTGAGACAGAGTCTCACTCTGTTGCCCGGGCTAGAGTGAGTGCCGTAGCATCAGCCTAGCTCACAGCAACCTCAAACTCCTGGGCTCAAGTGATCCTCCTGCCTCAGCCTCCCAAGTAGCTGGGACTACAGGCATGCGCCACCATGCCCAGCTAATTTTTCTATATATATTTTTAGCTGTCCATAAAAATTCTTTCTATTTTTAGTAGAGACAGGGGTCTCGCTCTTGTTCAGGCTGGTCTCGAACTCCTGACCTCGAGCGATCCTCCCACCTCGGCCTCCTAGAGTGCTGGGATTACAGGCGTGAGCCACCGCGCCCGGCCTGCTTGTTCTGATTGTTGAAAATGTCCACTTTGTTGTTCTACCAGCACTTCAAACTTACCTTGTCCTAAACCAAATCTACCTTCTTAATATTTTCACTTTCATTAGTTAACGTCACCATTATTCTTTGAATTACCAAGGTCCAAACACTTGGATCATCTTTAATCTTCACGCTCCCTAACAGCTCAGAACAGCACGGTGCTGTGCGCACGGGCTCGAGCGAGACCGTGAACTTGCGTCCTGACCCCCCCACGTCACGGCAGTGTGACCTGCAGCAAGTCACTGGCTTCTCGAGGCTGCAGCGTGGCCTTCATAACGTGGTTACAAAGTGCGCATGAGAACACAGCTGTTCTGTTAACACGAGAAAAATACATAGGGGCACAAAGAATTCAGCATAAGGCAAGCTCGGATGACGATGACAATGAACGAGAATCTCAATGCCCTGCTCACATTCTTCCCACTCCTTACGTGGCTCTCATCACATCTCCCATAGACCTTACCTACGTCATCGCAAATGAATTTAAACTCAGGCCAGTCTGGGTTGCAAATGTGTAAGTGCTTCATTAATCCCACCCAAGCCATTCCCAGCCCAGATGGAGAACACAGAACACATCTACTTATGTATCCATGTGCTTTTTCCTCATCGTGGGCTAAATAACAACGTCATGAGAATTCAGGAACTGACCCTGTTTGAACTCAATTTCAAACAGCGCTTCCTAAGCCATATGGTCAGAAATTAAAATCAATCTCGCTTCTTGACAATGCAGAGCGGGTTATCAGCAACAAACGATACATAAACTCCTTCGTCATTACCCTGGACAGCTGCCCTTGTAGTCCCCATTTCCCCAGAAAATGAAAACTAAATTTAATTGTAGCCTAAGAAAGAGGTAAAGATTAGAACAATTACTAAAAAAAATAAAAATAAAAAAAAATTAAATCAGGATCATACAAAGTATTACAAAAGTCCACATAAGTTATTTAATATCTTTTGCTTTGCATTAGTGACTTTGCAGCCCTGCAAGAAAGCAGAGTTGATTAAATATTTTATGAGCGTCCATTTAAATATTTGCCAAATCTGATTAAACGTCTAGGGGACCACTACTAGTAGAACCAGATACCCTGCGAAAAGCAGACTTACGCACTGATTAGGTGTTTGCAGTTGGTAATTTTTAAAAAGAGAGAGGAGGAGAATTACCGCTAACGACTGCAGCTCTCTGGTCTCCTCCTCCGCCGCCGAGGCGTGGTAGGACAGCACCTACGGGCGAGAAGAGAAGGGGTCCGGGTCACACAGGCGAGAACGACCGGTTCTCCAGAACCGCAAGCTGGGAATCCCACCGCGCCTTCCTGGACAGAGAACGAGACCCCTCGGATGTCTAACCTCACTTGCTGCCTTCTCCAACAGAGAGAAGATCCCAGATTTAGATTCCATCGCTCGTTTCAGAACAGAGTTATACGCCCTGTGTTCAAAGACAACTCTTGTGACTGTCACCCTGACATTATTGCTACGACAAACACATGATTTATAAGGCAGTCTAGAAATAACTATGGGCTCGAACTTGGCAGAAAATTCATTTTGTTTTTCTTAAAACAATATTGACTTTAGTTATTTTTGCTTGTGTACAGAATTGGGGAGGGGGCGGGCGGGTGGGAAACCTGTGCCTGAACTGACATTTGAATGTTGGTATTTGGAAAGAAAATAGTCTAGAAGTGGCTCTCCGGTGGGCCTATGGGCACTGGAGACAGTCACACAGAAGGACTGCAGGGCTGGGACGTGACGTCACACAGATTCACGGATCCCTTTTCACGCACACAGCCAGGAAGCTGCCCGTGAGCAGCCGAGAACACGGGGACTCGGAGCTCCCCATGCTTGGCTGGATGCGCACACGCGGGGGTTGGGGGGCAGGCGGCCAGGACGCGGCTCTTGACCCCCGAGCCAGTGCACGTCTGTTCCCTCGCAGACCGAGAAAGTCAGGCCTACTCTCTTCCTACTCACTTAACACGAGACTCATAATCTCCGCTTTCAAAAGCCACAACTTCTGAGCACGGGTTGGACACCCCAGATCTGAAAATCTAAGATGTGAAATGCTTCAGTGAGCAAGCCCCTCCTCTGGGCATCATGTTGGTGCTCGAACAGTTTCGTACTCTGGAGCCCTTTGGGTTTCGGATTTTCAGGTTTGGGATGCTCAACTGGTAAATACGTACAATGCAAATATTCCAAAATCCAAAAAAAAAAATCTGAAATCCAAAACACATCTGGTCTCAAGCATTTCAGATAAGGGATATTCAGAATCTGAACTGGGATAATATTTTAGACACTTTTTTCAATCAAGGTAGTGGTTGCATTTAAAAGGCCTATCAATAAAGTTCATTTTTGACAGAGATCACATTGATTCACAAAAAAAAAAAAAAAAACCAACCCAAAAAGTTTTAAAATCATTGATAAAAAGGTAACTCATTTTCAGACTTTAAATGCTGAGTAAATTAATTCAGCAGCCCAAACTACTTTTCCTTGAACCAGTCTTTAAATTTTAAGCAACTGAAAATCTAAAACCAAATGGTGTCTATGCCTACTGTCCTGGGATTCAGAACATTTATGATATTGCACCACCCGGACCTGTCTCAGCATTTGAACATTAATCACTAGGAAACCTCAGGAACCTCCCGCCCATGGGAAACTGACAGGTCACGGCTGCTGAGACCACGGAGGCAGTTTGCTGAGAAAAGACTGCAACCACGAATTAGTCTAATATGACTAAGTGCAACGCAACAGGAATAAACAAATAAAGGAATGCTCTAAAACATTCCAAGTCCAAAAAATTATTTTCATTACCTACGGAAGACAAAAATAGCACCTCACCCACAGGGTAAAAGGATTAATTCTGTTAACACATGCACGCATTAGAATACAGAGGAAGCATCTAATAGAGGCTGTTTTGATCGTCATCGTCGATGCTTTCTTGTTAGTATAATGCTCATGACTTCCGGGTCGAAATAATTCACTGCCTTAAGGAGACCCGAGGGCTTTGCGTCCGTCCTTGGCTTCTGTCCAACAGCCTCATACAGGAAGGGACATTTTTGTGGAGGTCGGGCCTGTGATCACTGGAATGAGTTAATTACTCATATGTTTAGCTACAGGAGAGCTATAATATAAAGATAGAAATAGATCTCAATCCGGAAAGCATTCGGAGATTTTGAGCCAAGTGATGTATCTGCGACTGCTTCAAAATAACCCAACGGGAGGTGAGGCAGAGCACAGAGGAGAGAGCTGGGGAACGGACGGAGCTATACCGGCCATGGGTCGATAATTACTAAAGATGACCGATGAGGACATGGGGCTTCATTTTTCTACTTTTCCATGTTTGAACCTTTCCATTATAAAAAGTTAAAAAAAAAATTTCTAATGGATAGCTTCAATTCTTCAGTGCAAAACCACAGAACTAGAAAAAAAATTAAAAATCATATATATAATGTATACACATACATGTACAACTGTACATTTTTGAAACTATATGTCCACATGTATATGTAGGTTTATATACATAATTGAACCTGTATTTGAAATATATATCTGTGCATTTATGTATATACATGTATATATACACATTGGAAACAGATTTCTACTGGTTTATCATTCAGGGTCTTTCATACAACACTGTAGCGAACCTATCGGTATCATACACTCAGCTGAGAAAGTACGCGTGCCATCTTGGTTAGGGGCAAAACTTGGATGTATAACGTGTATCTTTCTAGCTCTTTAGGTTAGACAGTTATTTATGAGGGATTAGAGGAAATGTTATTATGTCCCAAACACTAATTTTCATTGATCTCCACTAGATACGGGTTGGCAAACATTCGAATATGTTTCATAGTGGTGTGTGGATTAGTAGAGACATGTGCACCTTTGGAAGCCTGTTTCTCTAAACGGTCTACAATGTCAGCAGCTCTGTGTTATCGAAGTGAACATCTCAAGGCAGCTGGTGAAACAGTGGGGCAAGGAGCCGCCCCGGCCCCCTCAGCCGGCCCGTCCACTGCTCCCTGAGCTTCCGGAATCACCTGGAGGTGGGGGGGCCCTGCAGGGATGTGGACTCCCAGCACCGCCCCCCCAAACTTACTGAGCCAGAACTTTCAGCAGTGGGGTCTGTAAATCTGTAGTTTGAAAGTTTCTGGGATGATTCTGGAGTAGCTAGTCCAGAAATTTCAACTATTCCTGCTTCTCACTGATTTTCTTTTTCTTCTCCTCACTTCTAATTCTCTTAAGAGTGCCTAGGCTTTCGGTTTTTTGGTTGTTGTTTTTTGTTTTTGTTTTTTTTTTAATTTATTTGCACAGCTGTTCTCACGGAGCGATGGGAAGGCTCAGGCCGTGGCGGGGGGGTGGACAGGCTGCAGTGGTCACCTGTGAGTGGATTACTACAGTCACAGACGCTTTCTGCAGGCAAAGCGGGGACTGAAGGGACAAACAGCTCCAGTTTGGGTTCGGTCGTGACCCTTGGCAAGTTTCTAAAATATTCTGGGGGTCTTAGCTTCCTTCACTCTTAAAATGAGGACAGTGAGGATCTCATCACGTAAAGCACCGATTTTTGCGAGGACGCGACGACAGAACACACAGACACACACACCACGAGCTGTCACGAGGGAAAGGCAGGCGGCCCAGGGTCTGGCTGCAGAGCCTGAGGTCCCGTCACGTCAGCCCACCTCCAGCGTGACCATCTGCTTGGCCATCGCTCTCTCCACGGCTTCATACATCTGTGTGTTCTGGATCCCCAAGCCACAGAAGATGACGAAAGCTTCCAGAAACTGCTCGTCGTTTCGGTTGAAAGGCTTAACCTTGCCAGTGTTCTCCTCCATCTTATTAACAAGTTGGCAAACCCCTATAACGATCCAAGACATTGACAACTGTTACTGCTGAGAATCATGGTGTTTACCGACTTTAACACACACACACACACCCCCCCAGAGATTGTCATGGACTTGTTTCTTAGGAACGCCTGGCATCTCCAAATAAGCAAATGAACCCCCACAAACAGAAGCTAGCACGGTAAACAGAATTTATAGGAAAACTAGGTTCACAGAGTCCCAAATGTATATTGTTGCCTGTGTTCAAAAAAAAAAAAAAAAAACCTAGAGTACTATTTTCTTCCAGACTCGGTCATGAATTTTAAATCCGTTGAGTCCCCAAAGACAATCTGTCCTTTGGAAACTAATTGGATTTTTGTGCACTTGCCAAGAGAACGATTTTGATGCACATCAGGATTTTGGGTCACACAGATTGCCTCTCCTTACTGAGAAACCAGAAGTTAAAAAACACAGTCACACACAAAATAGAACACAGGAATCTGGCAAATTCCCACGGGCGGTCTCGAGTTTTAGACACACACCTCTGAGTCCGAGAGGATCATATTTGCAGGCAACGTTTGATACTGCAGATAATTATGCAAATAAAATGACTATTAGACATAAAAGCAGATCTGATACGTGAAGGAAACCATCACCTCCCAAGTCCTGGGTTCTATCAGAAAGTCAGATATGTCAATAGAAATGGAAGATGACACGAGCATAATGTTAGACGTTTGTTGGATGGTTGTCCTACGGGATTCTGAGCCCCGAGGTCCCTGTGCAGAGTCTGATGACCCAGCTCAGCTCTGGGCAAACCAAGTGCTGTGAACTCCGTCATTGTGAGCAGCCCCCGATGGCCCTGCTTGCTCTCATCCCTGCCTGCACCCCGCCAACAGCTGGCTGCTCCCCGCGGCCTTCCTCCCCGTCTTCTTCCTCTCCATCTCCCTCCTCCCCATCTTCCCAGGGGAGCCCACGTCCTTCACCGCGAGCTCTGGGGGCCTCCCGCTGCCCGGTGAGGTGGGCGCCCCTCTTCTCTGCGTCCCTGACAACTGTCACCTGGTGTCTCAACGGGAGACTTGATTTCCATCTGTCTTTCTAGGCTGTGAGTACCTTAGGCTTAGAGACTTACTTGTTTCCCAGTTCCATTTCCTCAGCTAGTGAAATGCCTCGCGTACAGCAGTGACCCAAAACGTTTTCTGAGTTAAGGAGAGAATGCACGACTGCCGCTCGGGCCCAGCCTGCTTTCCCACGAGGACCACAGCGCATCGTCCCTTATTTTTTTTCCTGGAGCGCAGCAGGATGTCACCAAGTCTGTGAGGACGCACGGCCGCGTGATGTCTTAAGTCCCTTTATCGCTACTGGTGTTCACGTTCTTTATGTTTAACACCACGAACGATCTGTACTCTCCTCTTTGCCCTCTTTGTTTGTTTGTTTACACAGTGAAGATATCTGGAAGCCTCTCTATCTGCATCAGGGTGGCAGGTTTACTTTTCTAACATTTATTCCACAATCAAGGAAAATTTCAAGCAAGACATAATTTGGATGCTGCAAGTCAAAGCCATGCACTAAATGGCAACTGGACTCATTTTTTTTTTTTTTTTTTTTTTTGAGACAGAGTCTCGCTCTGTTGCCCGGCTAGAGTGCCATGGCGTCAGCCTGGCTCACAGCAACCTCAAACTCCTGGGCTCAAGTGATCCTCCTGCCTCAGCCTCCCAAGTAGCTGGGACTACAGGCATGCGCCACCACGCCCGCCTAATTTTTTCTGTATATTTTTAGTTGTTCAGATAATTTCTATTTTTTTTTAGTAGAGACGGGGTCTCGCTCTTGCTCAGACTGGTCTTGAACTCCTGACCTTGAACGATCCTCCCGCCTCGGCCTCCCAGAGTACTGGGATTACAAGCGTGAGCCACCTCGCCCGGCCTGGACTCATTTTCTTTTCTTTTTTTTTTTGGAGACAGAGTCTCACTCTGTTGCCCAGGCTAGAGTGAGTGCCGTGGCGTCAGCCTAGCTCACAGCAACCTCAAACTCCTGAGCTCAAGGGATCCTCCTGTCTCAGCCTCCTGAGTAGCTGGGACTACAGGCATGCACCACCATGCCTGGCTAATTTTTTTCTATATGTATTTTTAACTGTCCAGATCATTTCTTTCTATTTTTAGTAGAGATGGGGTCTTGCTCTTGCTCAGGTTGGTCTCGAACTCCTGACCTCGAGCGATCCTCCCGCCTTGGCCTCCCAGAGTGCTAGGATTACAGGCGTGAGCCACCGCGCCTGGCCTGGACTCATTATCTTAAAAGCCCACGTCCCATGTGAGGCAACCAAAGCACAGGGGTTACGTCCTGCAGCCTCTGAATCACCACGGTGCTAACACGGAGCTGCTGACCCGAGGCCCGGCTGCCTCCTGAATCCCGTTTTCCTGCAAGTCACACGCCCTCAGCCTCAGAGCACAACGGAACTGCCTTTCAGCTTCCCTGAAGTCTCCTCCCACTCAATGGCCATTTGTTAGAAACAAGGTATTTTTTACTCCTGCATAAGAATTACTACATATAGAACAAGAAAAGTACAACACAGCGGGGCTGAGCTGTGGGTCTCGCTGGGATATTGTAACAGCAGGTCAAGGCTGTGACTCAAAGTTCGCTGAACGAACGTATTCAGAGAGATTAAATTGTACCTCTGGAATGACTCACAGGGTCTTTACATGGAATGTCAAATGCACAAACACCAGGGTCTGCCGTAACCGCCACAGCCCGGAGCACAACGGCTAAGGCACGCGGGTGTCACAATCCCCCGGCACAGACATGGCGTTGATTCAGCTCAGGAACAAGGACACTAACAACACGTCATCTGCTCGGGCACATGACGCAATTCTCCTTCGCAAGTGGGGATGACAGCCATCGCTCTAGCACTCGTGACAATCCACTGATCTCTGTACGTCCCTCAGAAAATTTACTTACGTCAAACAAAAATACCCTCGTTAAAAAAAAAAAAAAGCTACAAAAAACCATTCATAACAAACAAATGAGGTGCTTCATTTAAGAAAATGGAAAGCTTGGGCACATTTACAGATAGAGCTGCTGTCTTACAAAATAGATTTTAATCGTTCAGGAAATGTTATTTTATACCACTTAAGGATTTCTAAATTACTCAGAATTTCACAGTTTTTCTCACGTAGATGGTATATATTTCCAGCCAAGTTTATTCCTTGTTACTGTGGGAAGTGAGATTTTATCCATTATTATTTTCTAACAAATTTGTCTTGGCATACATTAAAGTTATTTCTCTTTAATAATTTGATAACCAGGCACTCTTTTAAAAACTCTCTGAGTAGATGGGAACTTACAGTCGACTGCCTCGGGGATTTGCATGTAACAATCGTATCATCTGTGAGCTGCGCCATTGTGCCTCCTTTTCTGTCCTTATTTCAACTCTCTTCTCCTCTGATTGGTTTCCTTAGAATTTCCTTTGGGCAACCTTTTTTTTTTTTTTTTTAAACAAATTTCTTTTATTGTTTTCTGTGCATGAGTTATATGCAAAATAGTTCATGAGGTTCAAAGTAAAGAGACATGTGAGTTACATGTGCTTCATGAGGCCCCGGGCTCAACACCAGCATGAGTTAAATACAACTCACACAGCAGTTAATGTGTTAAAATTTACACTTGAAAGAAAGAAGCAGCTGGGAACACATTTTTTAAAAAATAAGTGCAGAGGAAAGGTTATTGGAAAGGCTTTACCTATGACTTTATTCTTCTTTCCATTTTTTATAGGTGTACAAAGCAAACTTCTAATGCACTGCTGGTTTGCATTTCCCGTGTTTTCATTCTAAACAAACAAACAACAAAACAAAACAGCTAAAATAAAATGGCAGAGATTGAGTTGTCCATTAGATGCCGTATAAACTATATGGCACATTTGAAAGCACTATATGTTCAAGTTTTATTAGCTAGAGAACACTGGAGTGCAGAAACTGTCCAAATACAACGTAAAACAATCAATCTTTACTTTATTAAAACATAATATCCCAGATTTCTTTCTTTCACACACTTTCCAAGTAGTTTATAGCAGGAAAAAATGTTTATTCGGTATCCACCATACCGTTGTAGCAGATATCCCAAATAATTTAACAAATGGGACAGAACCCAAACACCCCCGGAAGGCTCCACGTGACAGCCCTGTCCTTCTCAGCATCACCACCGTTCCTACTGCCCATATTGCTAAAGTTTTAAAAAGGTCTCCCAGACATCCAAACAACAAAATCAAGGCAGCTGCCTCAAAGTGCAATTCTTTTCTGAAATAAGATGAGAGAAAATACTAGAATTAAAAGTTTTCAATGTCTGAGAAACAGACCTTCATAGCTTTGCTGTCAGAAAAAGAGATGCCCATTTTTCCACCCAGCTACTCACGGCGGCAGATCACTAACTGCGTAAGTTCGAGCCACACAGAACTTACTTTTTACGAATAAAACAAGAACCCCAGCAATACCATCTCATGAATGCCATCGACATTAAGTAATAGTTACATTACTTCAAAACTAGCAGAATAGTATATTAATACATGTGAAAAAAAAAAACTGGAAAAAAAAAAAAACAGAGGAAAATACCCAAGTATGACTTTCGATACGTGTTATGAGCCGTTTCATCCTCCTCCATCCGAGCAGGGAGAGCACAGATCTCTCCGGAACAGCCAACTCCGGGGTCCACCCTTAGCTGGAGGGCACCTCGAAGCACGGCCTTGCAGCTTCACGTCTAAAACTGGGCCACTTACCGTCCAGGGAAACCGTCTGTCCTTGCTGACATCTGGGATGTTGAGCGGTTCCATAGTGTTTTTGACATACTGAGCATACATGTAATTGATTTTGTTTGCATCACATTCCCTGTGAAAACAACAGATGTGAGTTCCTTCCTCGCAGTAAAAAACTACAGGCAAACAGAGTTAGATAAATGTCTAAGGAGAAACATACCAGTCTTAATTAAGGCAAAACACGTATCTCAATTGGAAAACGCAGCTTTAAATATCTTTGATGATTTACAACTTTGGCAGTTACTATAATTTAAATGTTCTGAAAAGACTAAAACCCACAATATTTCAACTGTCGGAAACAAGTTTAAAAAATGTCATAAGTGGCCTTTTTATCAGTGTTAATGGGCATATGGACTTTTGATGTCGTTTAATGTGAAATTTACACAGACGCCCCCCCATTCCTTATTTTCTCATTAGATTATAGAATGACTGAGGTCCAGCACTCGTTTTACTGCCTCAATTATTTATTTCATCTGTCTATCCCCATACAACAATGTTTGACACATTCTAAGACCAAGAGAAAGATCGAGTGGGCCTGGAAGAATTTTTTAAGCTCTTCTCTTTAGTTGCGTCTCTTTCCTTTCTCCTCTGCCTTTTCCTGTCCCATTTCCTCGAGGTCAAGCTCCCTCTCCACAGTCTTCTGTTTCTCTGCTTTGAGATCCTGTATGATACTTTTTTAAATTAAAACTTTATCTTCCTCAAAAAACTTTTTTGAACTTACAGTTTGTTTGTTTGTTTGTTTGTTTGAGACAGAGTCTCCTCTGTTGCCTGGGCTAGAGTGCCGTGGTGTCAGCCTCGCTCACAGCAACCTCCAACTCCTGGGCTCAAGTGATCCTCCTGCCTCAGCCTCCCGAGTCGCTGGGACTACAGGCACGCGCCACCATGTCTGGCTAATATTTTTTCTCTAGATATTTTTAGTTGGCCACATAATTTCTTTCTATTTTTAAGTAGAGATGGGGGTCTTACTCTTGCTCAGGCTGGTCTCGAACTCCCTGAGCTCAAGTGATCCTCCTGCCTCGGCCTCCCAGAGTGCTAGGATTACAGGCGGGAGCCACCATGCCTGGCCCATGCTTAATTCTTATTCCCTAAGAAATGCTGGTAAATGCCAGCTCCTGTATTCGATGAAGACAGACCAAGCACCTGCTCGGTGACAGGCACCCTCAGGGCCACGTGGGAGGCCAGTCACCGTCTGGGGCAGCTGAGAACGAGGCAGAGGCTGCCACGGAGTGAATGATGCTTTAGCTACACGTGCTGTCGAGGTGGAGGCCGGTGCAGAGGCTGCCGGTCGCCCTTTAGTAACTCTTGTCTCCTTGGACACGTGGCCACCCAGAATAAAGACTCCATTTCTCAGCCACCCTAGTGGCTCAGTACTGCCCTGTGACCAAGTCCCAGTCGATAGGACAGAAGACGAAATGCGTGTGTCGGCTTCTGGAGGCCTCACCCAAGAGACGGCTGATTCTTACTCTCTGCCCCGTCCTTCTCCGTTCTCCAGCCTATGATCTGACACACGACACGGCGGCTGGAGCTGCACCTCCGATCCTGACGGAAAGGGCCACAGCCCGACAGATGCAAAGTGACAGCCCAAAGGTGCCGATGTCCCCGAGGCCTTTGTGGGCCAGATCTGTACACCAACCCTGAGCTGCCGGCCTCTGGGCTTTTACGGGAATAATTACACTGCATTCCTGCCGAAGCTATTTTTATCTTGGGTTTTCGTGATCCAGTCAAGCCTGATCCTAAGTAATACAGTCAGCAACAACGCCAGCACCACACGCGTGGAGCAGGTGGACAGACGGCACCTGAACGGAACGCACTAGGGAAGAGACGGCATTAGAAAAACGCACAAAAGATGGGCTAAGATTTTTAAAACGGAAGAAAGACATTAGGAGGGGAAGGGAGGGTATTCCAGGCAGGAAAAAAAATACAAAAATACAAAACACACTGCTGACATGGAAGAGAGTTCTATGTACATTTAGAAAATGCCAAATAGTTACAGATTGTCAAGAATAAAGTGACAATTTCAGGCTGAAAACGTCAGGCCAGGACAGACGTTGGAAGATTTTGAAAGTGCAATACAAGAAATGTGGATCCCATTCTTTAAACAGGAGTATTACGATGGCCTCGAGAACGAGCCTCCGCGAGCTCCAGCTGCAGGAAGAGGAGCCGACAGGTGCCTCGCGTGGCTGTGCCCCGGAGGCCAATGCCACATCTGCGCCGAGGTCACAGCGCCCAGGCCGCTCCCTGACCAAGACGGGCAAACCGGCATCCCAGGGTGGGCCTCATCCTCGGAGACCCAGGGTTCCTCTGATGAGAAACTTGGATCAGAGGACTCCCCCGGGGCCTCGTCAGTCCTCCTTACACTTTCACTCAGCCTCCTTCCTCCCTTCCTTCCTTCCGTCCCGCTCTCCTCCACCCTGGGTCAGACATTCGTGTCAGTCCGAAGCGTCCCAACCGCTCTCCTGGCTCCCTCCCCCCAGCTCCTACAGGGCGTTCCCTCTGATAAATTTCTGCACATGAAATCTCGTCTTGGCGTCTGCTATCTTGCAAGACTTGGGCCGGCTCACACACCTAAGGCTTTTTGCAAAGACTCATCAATGCATTCTTGAGAAGACAGAGTTAGGGACGTGGCGCTTGGAAAGACAGAAATTTCTGCACTTTAAAATTAAATGGGAATCTCTGCAGACTGCTGTAAATCAAAGAAGGACAAACACATCAAAGAGACACAGAAATAACAGCTAACATTTACTGAATGCTTATTAGATGCCCGAAATTTTCTGAAGCGTTTTATATGCACTAATCTCATTTAGTGCTTACAACAATCCCACTACCGTTGTAGATGAAGAAACTGAGGCTTTGTGTAAATAATTTATAACAAAGGCCTAGTGCTGGAACTTAAATTTAAATATGGTCAGTCCAATTTCTACATTCTTCTACTCTGTATCCACAGTTTTTTAAAGTAGTGGTCTTTACTTAATTATAATTATGTTTTCTAATAGGATATTCATTAAGTATTAACTAATATATATTCCAAGAAAGTGAGATTAAAGGATTAATTCTATGTATTTGTCATTTTATGCATTAATGTGCATAAATCATGCATAAATGTATATTTATAAATGAACATAAAGCTAACTAGTATATAGAATGATAGCACTAAAATATCTATTTCTCAAAATAAAGAGCTAACATAAACCATAAAACATCATACTCATTTTTCCCTTCTAACAGGGTGACTCTTTGAACTGAAACACAGAAACTCTAGAACTTCCCACCATCTGGACACGATCCTCCTTCAGAAATTCCTGGGCAACCCAACTCCCGAGAGCTCACGAAGTTTTTATCCCATTTAGGATTCTATTAATATGTCCACCCTGGAGACTTTTTAAGTTTTACAATTAACATGTCAAAACTATCTTGAGTATCTTATTTTCATTTCTAAAAGATAATCAGCGCACTGGTTAGAAAACATCCCAAATGAGCCATGTCTTCAACTGATAACAGCATCTTCCATTTTGCCTACACAGAGGAAACGCGGAATTCACCGGAAATAAATCCAATATATGCCAAGACTTGGCCTTTTTTCCAACACACAGTTACCAGTAGAGGTCGCTGTTACACCGAGTCGCTGGATTTGTCCAGCCGTCACTAAAAAATTAGAGGACCTGGCTGAATTTATAATAAAGATCAAAATGCTAACACATAAAATATGACTACACAGCTATATGCTGCTGCATAAATATTAAAAGGTAAATGTAGATAATTCATCATTTTGTACTTTTAATATGTATTATATCGATTTTCCTATTCTGTGAAGATAAATATATAAATACAGATGCATATACTTATATTTTTATATATAGTGACTCACTACCTATACAAGCCAAGAAGTGAAAGATACAAATACTCACGTGTCTTATCTAGAAACAGTTTCTAAGATATTCTTTTCAAAAAGGAAAAGAGATGTCACAGCGTCATAAAATCAAAATAACATGTATTAATGCTCTTGCTAAGGATAAGAAACCTCATGACTGAGCTAGACAGTACAGGCTGCTGCCAACAGTTAAGGGGAATCACACACCCCCCAGAGACCTGTGCATGTTATTACCATATTGTCACACATTTTAAAAGGATTCAATGCTAACTAAAACAATGTCAAATATGCTAGAAAAGACAAGGGCACAGGGCTAAGGAAAAGGCATGACAGGCTTTGGCTCGTCACGACCAGCAAGGCCAGGAGGGAGACAGAGGCTGCCCACCCAGTGTGACCACGTGAGCCGAACACGCCAGGACAGCAGGACAGTCCCTGGTCAGAGGAGCCGTGGTTCATCCGCCTCGACTGCCCACCCCACGCCCAGGCCCGCGGTCAAGGCTGAAGCTGTACCTGCTGAGGCCAGCGAACTCCCATCTGCCCCACACTCTCCCTCACCCCACAGCTAATTCCCAAAGTTCTTTCAATAGGAGAAAACGCCATTGACTGTATCGTGTTGTTGAAATAATAGCTAGGAACAATGAGTTTGGATTTAAATACGAACGCTTAACAAATTAACAACTTTGGGTCACTGCGGTCATCAGTGTCTCCTTCTGGGTAGGGGAGACTCAAGAGGACAGGGAAGGTGAGAAAAGACAAGAGGGGACGAAGGAAAGAGCACCCGGAAGGGCTCCCCGTGGAGAGTAGAGCAGTGGTGACCAGAGGCCGGGCCGGGGAGCGGGTGGCAGAGTCCAGCAAAATGACGGTTAGATAAGAGGAAGAAACTCCAGACACCTGTTGTATGCAGGGCGACTAGAGCTAATGATAAACCACCATCTTCTTGAAAAACATAAAGAGAGTAGATGTTGATGCTCTCAGCACAAAAATAACTGTGAGAGGTAATGCATTTGTTAATTAGCTCGAGTTAACCATGCCACTATTTCTATGTACTTTGTTTTTTTTTTTTTTTTTTTTTTGAGACCGAGTCTCGCTCTGTTGCCCGGGCTAGAGTGCCGTGGTGTCAGCCTCGTTCACAGCAACCTCCAACTCCTGGGCTCAAGTGATCCTCCTGCCTCAGCCTCCCGAGTAGCTGGGACTACAGGCATGCGCCACCATGCCCGGCTAACTTTTCTATATATATTTTTAGTTGGCCAAATAATTTCCTTCTATTTTTAGTAGAGACGGGGTCTCGCTCTTGCTCAGGCTGGTCTCGAACCCCTCACCTCGAGCGATCCTCCCTCCTCGGCCTTCCAGAGTGCTGGGATGACAGGCGTGAGCCACCGCGCCCGGCCTCTATGTACTTTGAAACATCATCTTGTATGTGATAAATACTTACAGTATTTCCTTTGAATTTTTTTTTTTTAGAAAGGGGCTACGGCAGGGCAGAAGACAGCTTCTGCAGACCTGTGATCTCTAGGGTCGTCTTATTTAAGAGGATCCGAACCAAAGCAGTCTGTGCACTTAACTATTTCGTTCTTGTAGCCGCAGACTCAGGCAGTCCTGGTTTAGATGATCTATAGGGATGATTTTGTTTCCCACTTTTTATTATAAATATTTTCTTCCCATTGTTTATGATGAACTGTTTTGACACATACAGAAACGGTGAAGGGAAATTGAAAGCGGAAATGAACATCCTGCTGTTACAGTCAACAATTTAAAATATTTTGCGACATTTGCTTTATCTATAGATGTATGTGTGGATATATTTATTTAAATATTTTAAATATACTTATTTTTCTTCGGCTGAACCATTTTAAAGTAAGTTACAGACACCATGACATTTTGTCCCTAAATACTTCCATATGATCTCCTAAAAATAAGAACATTCTCTTACTGACAACATCTTCCGAATTCCAAAGAAAAATAACAGTAATTCTCCATAACCATCTGGTATCTAGTCCATGTGCAAATTTCCAAATGTCCCCAAATATTTCTTTGAGAGCTGTTTTGTTTTTACCAGGGATCTAATCAATGTCCAAGTATTGGATTTGGCTACTGGGTCTCCAAGAACAAGTAGCTTCCGTCTGTTGTACACAAGGGCACTGACTGTTTGAAGTGACCCGGCCATTTATCCTACAAAATGTTCCATCGTCTAGATGTGCACAGAGGTTATTTTTAAAGCACCACCACCAAGGAGCTTGTACTAGTTACTGAAGATCACACTGTGATACTACTACGTGAAGTAATTCTCTGATAGGTCAACTGTTCTGAAAAAATACCTGAAACTTTAATGTGAAATAGTAAAAGTTAAGACAATGTTCTATTTTCACCTGAGGCGTTTGGATTTAATATCAATAATGAGGAATAAAATAATTGGAAACAAATGAACAATAACAATGTGATAAACTGCATTATGCCCAAGAATTCCCAACACTTTATCCTAGCGATTTATTGCTTAGAATATTCTATCACTTATGCAAACACTAGCTTTTTGCTAAGGATGAAAAAAAGGAACAGGAGGACAAACATTTGGTAGTTTACTCTAAACGCATTTCAAAATCCTTCAAAAAGCACATGTAAATTTGGGACAATAACATCTATAACCTCCATCATGTAAATACTTTATGTTGTTTCCAAGTAACAATTAACAAGAAAATACAAATTTAAAAACAATGAGAAGTGTGGTGGCAATTTCATCTGATCCCAGCCACAGGCAGCACGTGTGTTGGCGTGATCGGGACCACAGGCGGCACGTGTGCTGGCGTGATCGGGACCACAGGCGGCACATGTGTTGGTGTGATCGGGACCACAGGCGGCACGTGTGTTGGCGTGATCGGGACCACAGGCGCACGTGTGTTGGTGTGATCGGGACCACAGGCGGCACGTGTGTTGGTGTGATCCGGAACACAGGCAGCACGTGTGCCGGTGTGATCCGGACCACAGGCGCACGTGTGTTGGTGTGATCGGGACCACAGGTGGCACGTGTGCCGGTGTGATCCGGACCACAGGCGCACGTGTGTTGGTGTGATCGGGACCACAGGTGGCACGTGTGTTGGCGTGATCGGGACCACAGGCGCACGTGTGTTGGTGTGATCGGGACCACAGGTGGCACGTGTGTTGGTGTGATCCGGACCACAGGCGCACGTGTGTTGGTGTGATCGGGACCACAGGTGGCACGTGTGTTGGCGTGATCCGGACCACAGGCGCACGTGTGTTGGTGTGATCGGGACCACAGGTGGCACGTGTGTTGGCGTGATCGGGACCACAGGCGCACGTGTGTTGGTGTGATCGGGACCACAGGTGGCACGTGTGTTGGTGTGATCCGGACCACAGGCGCACGTGTGTTGTGTGATCGGGACCACAGGTGGCACGTGTGTTGGTGTGATCCGGACCACAGGCGCACGTGTGTTGGTGTGATCGGGACCACAGGTGGCACGTGTGTTGGTGTGATCCGGACCACAGGTGGCACGTGTGTTGGTGTGATCCGGACCACAGGCGCACGTGTGTTGGTGTGATCGGGACCACAGGTGGCACGTGTGCCGGTGTGATCCGGACCACAGGCGCACGTGTGTTGGTGTGATCGGGACCACAGGTGGCACGTGTGTTGGCGTGATCGGGACCACAGGCGGCACGTGTGTTGGTGTGATCGGGACCACAGGCCTCCTTCCGTTATTAGTTACAGCCTCATGGCTGATTCCAAATCAGAACAGACTTAAAGTTTGTTCAGAAGCATATCACATTTCCAGAAGGGTCCAAAATGCAATGAAAAAAAAAAAAAAACATAATTGAAATATAGAACTTCTGGGTCTTCAAAAAAAAAAAAAAAAAGCAGTTCACAAAAATAGGGTATTAAGGCTTACACTAATTGCAACACCATTCGCTCTATGAAATAATTCTTCAGTAGGTCAACTATGGTGCAAAAAACCCTAGAACTTATAACATCCAACAGTATTTTCACAAATAAAATTATCTGTGGGGAAAAAAATAGCCTGTAGCTTATATGTCTCAAGTCAAACTGGTCATGAAATAACTATTTAGCCAATATTATATACTTACGATAAAGACAAATAGATAGTAAGTTCTTTTACCTTGTTAAAGTATCAGATGATTTTTCCAATTCCTCACACTCCATGTGAAACACACTGGAAAAAGAATCCTGAAAAACACAGTGACAACACAGGCTGAGAAGTAAGTGTGACAAGGTATCGAAGCCACCTGGATGCAGATATGTGTCCTGTGGAATCGACCAAAAACTCCAATTCTCGTAACATATTTTTACTCACTCTCAGACAAAACTGACCCAATTACTCACTTCCTAACATCCTCAAAGCTTTTTCTGATTATTAAAGGCTTTGTTCGCATCATTTCTGATCTTCACTTGCAAGAATGCTTCTTTGAGTACTATTTGGGGTTTTTCTCCTATCAGGTCTTAATGAATATATTAGTTTCAAAATTTCTCTATGCTCATTGAAAATCCTCAAGTTTTCACTTTTAAACATACATTCATTGTTGTTGTTAAATCCCAGGTAAAAGCCTTCTTAAAAAGATGTGTCATTCAGTATTACTTCACATGATCATTAAAACAATTGCAAAGATTTTAGCAACAGGCCGGGGGAGGTGGCTCATGCCTGTCATCCCAGCACTCTGGGAGTCCAAGGCGGGCGGATCATTCGAGCTCAGGAGTTCGAGACCAGCCTGAGCAAGAGCAAGACCCCGTCTCTACTAAAAATAGAAAGAATCAGCTGGGCATGGTGGCGCATGCCTGTAATCCTAGCACTCTGGGAGGCCGAGTTGGGAGGATCGCGCGAGGTCAGGAGTTTGAGACCAGCCTGAGCAAGAGCGAGACCTCGTCTCTACTAAAAACAGAAAGAAATGATTTGGACAGCTAAAAACATATATATACATAGAAAAAATTAGCCAGGCATGGTGGCACATGCCTGTAGTCCCAGCTACTCGGGAGGCTGAGGCAGAAGGATCGCTTGAGCCCAGGAGGTTGCTGTGAGCGAGGCTGACGCCACAGCACTCTAGCCCAGGCAACAGACTGAGACTCTGTCTCAAAAATAAATAAATAAATAAATAAAATAAAAATGCAGTGCTTACAGGAATATACGTTTTTGTCTTTCTAAAAACAGAAACGTCATCCTCTGTACTCACGGAGCAATCTTCATCCACTATGAAAATGGTGCATTTCTGCACCTGCATGAAAGAGATAATCGTGGCAGCGATTTTCTTCAGAATCACTTCTAATGACTGTTGTTCTTCAAAAATTAAGCTCGCAAGGTCGAGCAGCACCTAGACAAAAACAGTAAGTGCTTATTATTTAGTCATCGTTTGTAATTACTAAAGCACAATGATTTATACGGGCTATAAACTGTTCATATAATCTAGCGGGTTATGGCCAAGTCTGCACTGATGTCTTAAATACGTCTCTGCTTATTAATAAAATGCCCTATTGATTCTTAATATAGTTAACGTGGTTGTTGAAGTCTCAGGCTCCGAAGCCGGAGTGATCAGTTTTTCATCCTGACTTCCTTTCCTGCTAACTTTGCGACCTCAGGCAAGTTTCTTGAACATGGGACATTAATAGTACCAGAATCACAGGGCTGTTGAGAGGATTACACAGGGTGACACTTGCAGACCATGTTAAACAGCTGACATATCACACATACTATCAATGCTGCTGTTCCAAACTTCTGAGATCACCATTTGCCAACGTTACTCATGTTTTTACAGAGACTAGCAGTAAATATTATGCAAAGTAAATGCAGTTTTAAGAGTCTCCATTGTCTCTTTTCTGGTAATTTCTCTTTCCTCTAAACCCCGTAACATTTCCTCTAACCCCGCAAAGCCTTGACGTGACCAAGGGGAGAAAGGGTGTCACAGAGAACGTGCTGGAGGTGACGCTATCCCAGCTGAGGTCAGCAAGGGGAGACGGAATCATTCCGGTGAAGCGGGGAAGGGAAGTATTTCAGGCAAAAATAAAGCACCACCTTTAAACTCTGAGCAACTGATTTTCAGTTCAATTTCACACCCAGCCACAGAGGGAGGACGGAACAGCAGATGTCTGCGAGCACGCGGGGACTCAGAACGCTCACCCACCAACCCCTTTCCTAAGTAGTTAACAGGGAACGTGCTGCAACAAAACAAGGAAGTAAACTGAGAACGAAGTCGTTAGGGGAGCCAGAAAATAATGGAATCTTTCCAAGAAAGCAGCGGAGTAAAGTCCTACGAGGGCCGTGCAGCGGGCCTCGGGCCACACAGCTCAGCCTGGAAGAGGCGACGTGGAGAGCCTCACTTTGGGCATCTCCAAGAAAAAGAGGCTCTCAGAACGCCTAACGTCACGGAGAGTTTCGGGAAAAACCCGAGAACTCAAGGCTACACCGGAGCAAACAGTTCAAGGACAAAAAGAAAGAAACTCAGAAACCGTGGAAAAACTAAAAGCTAGATAACAAAGGTAATAGGAACAACGTGTATATAACCACAGTATTTATAAAGACTTGGTTTTAAATTGCCGCTTTAGAACTGAGCTAGACGAAGCTTAAGGAAGGTTCATGACGGCTGTGGCACAGCACGCGTTACCCACGTGGGCCACACAAAACAGCGGGGGGGCAGAGTTAGGGTGCAGGTGGGAGGGAGAGAGGCCGGGAACACGGACACCAAGATGCTCTTGTAACGTACGGAACCAAGAGCCACATCTCCAGTTGACAGACCAAGACCTGAAACCGTTAAGCAACGTCACAAATGCAAGCCATACAGCAACTTAAAGCAGTGACACGGGGACAGTGTTAGGATAACGGAAATGGCCAGTAAGGGACGGTGTAAGTCAAATAAATCCTCATCTCCCGAGTTAAGCAATATTGTCTAACACTGGCGAAGCAACTGAGCATGGAAAATAGGAAATGCAAATGACCACTAGAAAAAAACAGGTCTTTAGAAACTGAATCTGTACTATTTGAATCTTTAACCATCTAGATACAGTACTGGAATAAAAAAATTTAACAATTTTTCAATAACGAAAAATTTCTATACTCGTTAGTGATCAGACTTACCTGATTTCTCTTATTCTCCAGCAGTGAGGTCTCGTAGAGCTGGGCATTGTGAAGAACGATTCCACAGAATGCCAAATAAGCAGCAAAGTCCTAGAAAACAGGTAAGAAAACAGACATCCAAAATATTTACAGTTAGGAAGCCAGAGGCGTGGATGTTTGTTCTGCATGAAATTAGAATGATTCAAACTAAGCTAAATAGTGCAACTGGAAGCCAAGCGTTAGCACCGTCCCCTAAGGTCGCGCCTTAGGCATAAATTAATAAAAGAAAGGAGAGGGACTAAGATAACGACCTCTTTATATCATACGAAATTGCAATTCATGCTATGAAAAATTTGGTGTAGCCTCTGCATGATATTAAGAGTCGGATCAATGCTCAATTATATAAATAGCTCGTAACTTACTACCACGGCAAATGAAAGCTCATGTACTTGTTAAGAGAATACTGGCAATAAAAACAAGTTATATATCACATAAAGTTGCAAATATGATCTATTATTTTCATTATACTATACTAGGGCGATGTGCGCACAATATATTATTGATGACAATAATTCTGTAGATGGCATATTTTATTCACAATTACGGATTTATTTTGCCAAGATATGACAGAGCCTAAAGACTGTGAGTCAATTCAAGAGGGCTTTCCATGAATGGACTGTGAACATCATGGCGGAGTCACAGCCAATCCAAGAATGACGTTTTCCCAACGAATATGCTCAGGTGTTATTAACAGAGCAGGAGGCTAAATGTCCATTACTCTGATTTTAAAACGTACCTGCTATGTTCTAAAGCAATTAAAACAGGGTGACTAACCTAGGTGCCAACGTAGCCGATAGCACTGACATAAAAATAACTGTCTTATCGGAATGTCTTCCAAATTCAAAAGCTCCTATTACTTGAACAACGTTTAAGTATCAATGGGTTTGGAACAGGAAGAATTCAGCAAGCTATGCTAGACATAAAATCGCATGTTCAGCAGAGGAAATAATAAAATTTAGGCACAGCGTGAAGTTATAAACTGGCTTAAGAGCTTTCACCCTTAAATGGCAAGGCCGTTGGTGAGCCACGCGGAAGGTACTCCGTCGGCGCTGAATGAGAAGAGCCATAGAGTGACGCTGACTGCTGTTCCTTCTGAAGCTAAATGCCCATCACGTGGCCCAAATCCACACCTCGGCACCCTGTCTGCATGCAAGGCTTATAAAACATTCGGACATTCGCTTGGCCAAGAGGCAATTCCAATTTTTTGCCAACCAGAAGTGCTGAACTTGGAGCAGGGCTTTTACAGGCTTCACTCAAGGTTGGGTCTCTGTAGCAGTGATGACAGGCGAATGGGACAGTTAAAATGCCACAAGTCACCCTCTGTGCGGCCCCAGTGAGCGAGCACAGCCCAGCGGAGCCTGGCAGCATGGCGAGGAGGGGCTTCGGCGGCTTCTGCCGACCAAAGAACACAAGTACATTGAGGCAAAGCAACAGTGCATTCAGCCCAAGACACACGTCTGGGCACAGCAGACCACTTTTAGCCACGCTGTTTTGTGTGTGTGTGTGTGTGTGTGTGTGTGTGTGATCAATAATTCCAGCACCAGCTAATCAGAGAGGTCTAGACACTACAGAGAGAGAGAACAGCTTCCTAAACCGGCATCGTGCCAGACACAGGGTTCGGTACCTTCTCGTCTTTTTCGGTGAATGTCCCACCATTGCCCGATTTCTTGTTGATGGCCTGGGCTACGCCAACCACCTGGGGAAGGAGAGAAAAGGGACAAGTTTTTCACCGACTGAAATTACTGGTCTAAATTCCCCAAAGTGTGTTTACAGAAGATATTCTACGTGTGCTTTAAAATAGTAACGGGCTACAAAACAAAACCAAACCCCTCGGCATTTGAACTGGTTCTGGATCATTTACGACATTCTTTTTTTCCTAAAAAGAATTTGAATGTTTTTAATTTCTTGGGGATCCAGCTATATTGGGTTCTGTGATTTCACCCTGCACTTTGAATCAAATTGTTAGCAATCACATGCAAAGTGAGTATCTCCCATAGTGTTTGAATATCAACAACAAATTTTGAGTACCTTTCAAATAAAGCATATAATAAAATGAACATTTTATATTGGTTTTAAATACAACATTTCAAAAGGGTTAAAGACTTATTACTAAAAATGCAACAAGACCAAGTGGCCAATCACAGAAGGAAAGCAAGCGGATCTTTAGGTTGAAAGTAATTTAGTGCAGAGACGGAGTCCAATTGCTTTTGAGACTTTTGCCCTCGAAACTTCTTTTACCTTGGACAGACTTATTTTCGGGAAAAGAAGTCACTGAAAAATCAAAACAGGAATTAACAGGCTGAGCCTTATTTCAAATAGATCAGGGGACATTTTGACAGGTCTTTTACTTATCCCTTAGTTTCCATTTCATTTTGAGTTATTACCTTAGTCTTATAAAGACCTTCAACTTAGTTTTGCCTCCTCTTTATTAATTATAAATTCTACTCTTTCATTGCTTCTGCAATTTAGTATCAGGAAAATGAGCTACAACCCCCTAACTGGTCGCGCGCTAGGAAGCCTCAGTCCTTCCTTCATGTGTGGATGGTTCATCCTCGTTTCTCAGCCCACTCTAGTCTCGCAGCTTTAGTGAAAGGATGTACAGCTGCCCTCCAGGATAACAGAACAGCAAGGGAAAATACGTTCCTGTCTGATGTAGTCCTCTGGTCTTCTTTACACCTTTCCCTTTTCCCCCCCTGCCAGAATAAAGGGAGGTTAAATAAGTTTTTTAAAAAAGCAGAACGATCCAGTCATCCTATGCCCTTGTATTTCCCTTAGTTCAACTCTCTCTTAGTGTTGCGTACGCTCTGGCTCTTGGAAATGGCTAACAGATTTCTAGATGCTCTAACCCCAATGACTAAGTGTCTGGGAAAGCTTTTGCCGAAGGCCAGAAGTGTCTGGATCGCAGCTGGGCACGTTCGCTCGGAACAGGACCGACGAGAACCACCTGTGGGTCCCTGGGGTCTGAGACAGAGCAGTGCACGCATAACTCAGCTATTTCAAGCGTATCCAAGTTCGTTCATTCCTCCACTCGCACCACGAATACGGAAGTGCCTACTGTGTCAAGAAGAGGGACACAAACGGGGGACAAGCCCCCCCTGGGGAGCTCAGCAGCAGGGAGGGGGGACGTGTGAGCACAGGCTGGCCGCGCAGCGGGGGGCGGGGGGGGGGGCAGCGTGACGGCGACCGGCTTTGGGACGCAGCCGCCGAGATGTCGCCAGTACCGAGGGGTCTCCTCATGCCAGCAGGAGAAGGCTGCTGGAAATGAAGACACTTAAATTTTTCTTTTTCTTTAATAAATGGCTTTAACTTTTTGTCTTTCTCGCTTTTTTTTTTTTTTTGAGACAGAGTCCCACTCTGTTCCCTGGGCTAGAGTGCCGTGGCGTCAGCCTCGCTCACAGCAACCTCAAACTCCTGGGCTCAAGCGATCCTCCTGCCTCAGCCTCCCCAGTAGCTCGGACTACAGGCATGTGCCACCATGCCCGGCTAATTTTTTCTATATCTATTTTTAGTTGTCCAGATAATTTGTTTCTATTTTTAGTAGAGATGGGGTCTGGCTCTTGCTCAGGCTGGTCTCGAACTCCTGACCTCGAGCGATCCTCCCGCCTCGGCCTCCCAGAGTGCTGGGATGACAGGCATGAGCCACCGCGCCCGGCTGGATTGTAAATTTTGTGACAAGTTTTTATAGCCAAAAACCACTTATGCAACACAAAAAAAGAATCCTTTTTATCAGGGAGGCATGGATAATAACGCCGTCTCAAAAGTAAGTAGATTCTTCCAGAAAAAGCCAAAGTGACTTAGGCTCACGGATATCAGAGTCGTGCTGCCCACGGCGGGTGGGACTGACTGGCGAGAGTGCTGGTCACACAGACGCACTCACATTTTTAAAAACTCATCACATTGTACATTAAGATCTGTGTATTTTACTGTATGTAAATTTCAACTACATTTTTAAAAAGTATTTTAAAAAGCAAGCGAGTCTGTGATTGCTGACGGCACGTGAGAGTGAAGGCCCCGGGGCCGAGCTCCCAGCTGCCGGGTGGCGGGGGGCGGCGGGGGGCAGGGGGTGGCGGGGGGTGGCGGAAGTCCCGGCCATCTGCTCTGCGCCTCCAGCATCACGCTCCCAGACGGGGACGGGGCCCCCGCGGTCAGTAGCTATTCTTCCCCGGGAACATCCTGTGGGAACAAAGTCACCCTGACACCAGGCTCCTTCCACGCAAGGGGACGTCACCGTGATCAGACGCTGGCTGGGGTTTGTTCTCAATCCTTTGAACAACCACCCAGCCCCTGCTCCCTGCCACATGCCGAACTCTCTGCCACACCAGCTTTTAAGCAACGAGGTAAAAGTCTTAAACCTAGAGCCCTAAGGACCTTTTCCTTTGTTAGTGGACCTTTCCGTCCCTTGGGACACAGAGATTCAGCACAGGGACAAGCGGCACCCGGCATGTGAGCAGAGTCCCCTGTGTGCCTCGTACCGACTGCCGGAGACACGGGGGTCACACGGCCAGCAGCAGCCTGCTCTCTCCCAGGGCAGGCCACACCGCCTGTTTGCTGAGGTTTGAGTTCCCATTCCTCCCCGTGTCTGATGTCCCCACGTTCCCAGGAGGAGGAAACGGACGTTCTTTCACTCCCCTCCCCCGCCACACGCGGTGACAGCTCTGGACCGGGCACCGTCACGTCACGCTCCTCTTCTCACCGGGACTGTCAGCCCCTCCCAGCGTGTCGGTGCCTCACACGGGAACGTCACGGACCAGCCGCCTGCAGCCCAGGGAGGCGGGGAGGTGGCCTGAGGAATCCTTGTTCAACTGGGAAGACGCCCGGAATCCCAATGAGAAAAAAAATCTGTGTATCAGCACATACTGTACAAACTGTGCTTCGTATCAGGAGAGTTCCGCACTGTCTGTGCCCACTTTCACATGACGTTGCCAACAATGACCTCAGGGCCCTGGATCTGTGTATTTTATTTATTTATTTATTTTTGAGACAGAGTCTCACTCTGTCACCCGGGCTAGAGTGCCGTGGCGTCAGCCTCGCTCACAGCAACCTCCAACTCCTGGGCTCAAGCGATCCTCCTGCCTCAGCCTCCCGAGTAGCTGGGACTACAGGCATGTGCCACCATGCCCGGCTAATTTTTTCCATATATATTTTTAGCTGTCCAGATCATTTCTTTCTATTTTTAGTAGAGACGGGGGTCTCGCTCTTGCTCAGGCTGGTCTCGAACTCCTGACCTCGAGCGATCCTCCCGCCTCGGCCTCCCAGAGTGCTAGGATTACAAGCGTGAGCCACCGCGCCCGGCCTGTTTTTGTTTTTAAGATAGGAGAAATAGCGCCACATCTGTATGCTGATGAGCAAACTTGGCAGAGAGGGACACGCGGATGATTCTGGACACAGACGGAAGAAGCGCTGAGTTCTGTCACTCAGGGGCTGGGCTGGGGTGACCGTGGCTGGTGCACAGGGTTCATCCCTGGCAGCGAAGGGAGCCCAGGCTATACTGAGTCAGACACAGAAGTGGGAGGAAGCAGCAGGGAAGTTCTTGTGAAGGGACTTCTCATCGCTTTACCTTTCACTGAAAGCACAGGCAAGGCCGTCGGCTGAAGGTGGGGTGGGAGGCAGAGTAGAGATCCGAGGGCAGAGAAGAAAGTGTTACACTGTTCATCTTTATGCAAGAAAGAGCTAACTGTTTTGTTCCCCATAAACCAATTTTCTCTGTTGTATGTCTTATTTTAGGGAATATCCCAATTCTCCCTCCTACGACCTAACTAAAAACCTAGCAAGTGTTTTAAATTCTTCCTTCTGCCTTCTTCCTCCGCCCATTTAATTCCTCAGCCTCTCCAGCAGGAGCTTCACGGATCCCCAGAAACCCCCTTACCGGCTTTTCTGCCTTCTAGACACAGTACTCTTTCTGCATATGAGCAAATATGGAAATTATTTAATTATCCAAATCTATCCAGTGTCAAATTATGGGGCTCTGGGATATTAAATAAAGAAATAGTTCACACTTAATGCTGTGGCCACACAGATCTTTAAATAACAACAAATAACGTTTCCTGGCTTAAAGGAAATTCAGCACCTCCTTGGCCTGGCTTTGGGGGGCTCTTCCCAGGCCCACCTGGGTGGCTTCATATCCAGGCACGTCCTTCCTTCCCGTTTATACTCAGGGCAAACGCTCTTCCCAAGGAAGCCACGCATCCTCCCTGTTCCATGAACAGAGGCAGAAAGTAACGGTGCAGAACGACGGAACAAAGACCTGGCAACCAGCATCCCTGTGGGTACGAAGCACCAAAGTACTCATCACCACACGCCGCGACGTCACGTCAAAGAGCGTTGGTGGCGTGACATTTTAGACGTCTTTTTTAATAACACCTCAATCACCTGCCAGCACACACAGAGGCAGACACACCTTGCTCTTTCTCTCCTCGGTCTTTCATTCTCTCCTTCCTCTTTCCCCTTTGCCTCGAGCCGAGCCTCAACACCAACTTACTGCCTTTGTGCAAACCCAGCCCGTGTTGCCTCTGGTACTTCACATCGCTTTTCAGTACACGAAAAGTGGAGAAAAAAATGACGGTAAAATATTATCTTAGTTAAGGAGCAGAGTACCTCTTTTACCATCTGGCCAGTTTTAGAGAAAGAGAATAATAAATATTGATTTATATACTATATAGAATAGATGATAACAATGTATTAGCACTACTTCTGGTGGGTTTAAAATAGCTCCACGAATTCTTTGATAGGTGAAGCCCAGTTTCCGTCCCCTTGAGTTCGGGCGGGATTTTTTTTTTTTTTTGAGACAGAGTCTCACTCTGTTGCCCGGGCTAGAGTGCCGTGGCGTCAGCCTAGCTCACAGCAACCTCAAACTCCTGGGCTCAAGCAATCCTCCTGCCTTAGCCTTCCGAGTAGCTGGGACTACAGGCATGCGCCACCATGCCTGGCTAATTTTTTTCTATATGTATTTTTAGTTGTCCGGCTAATTTTTTCTATATATTTTTAGCTGTCTATATAATTTCTTTCTATTTTTAGTAGAGACGGGGGTCTCGCTCTGGCTCAGGCTGGCCTCAAACTCCTGGGCTCAAGCGATCCTCCTGCCTCAGCCTCCAGAGTGGCTGGGACTATAGGAGTAGCTGGGACTAGAGGAGTAGCTGGGACTACAGGCATGTGCCACCACGCCCGGCTAATTTTTTTCTATATATATTTTTAGCTGTGCAGCTACTTTCTATTTTTAGTAGAGACGGGGTCTCGCTCTTGCTCAGGCTGGTCTCGAACTCCTGACCTCGAGCGATCCTCCCGCCTCGGCCTCCCAGAGTCCTAGGATTACAGGCGTGAGCCAACGCGCCCGGCCACGGGCAGGATTTAACGCCTCGCTCCTACAGAACAGAACACGGCGCGTCTTGGTGGTACAGCCATGCAGCCCAGCTCACACAAGGCAGTGCGGCTTCCTCCTTGCTCACTGTCCCTTGCATTGCTCAGCCTGGGCAGTCAGCGGCTGGGCTGGGGCAAGACGCCAAGCAACTCGAGGAGAGGCCCCGTGGCTGGGAACCAGGAGCTCCCGCCAACAAGCCCCCGGCAGTGGATGCTCAAGCGTTAGTGGAGCAGCCCCTGCCTGAGTCCTGATGGCGGCCCGGGCACCCCTGGGACGGCTGCTCCGCACGCTGCACCACTTCCGAATTCCTGGGCCACACGAACTCCGAGATGATAAACGTTTGCTCAGCATCGCTAAATTTGGCGTAATTTGTTCTATCGCAAGAGATAATCTTAAGTGCTATACAGTGTCGGTTATCAAATAATTTGTAATAATCAAACAGATCTGCAATTCTAAACCTCAGTAATTTTCACTTTACTTCACCACTGTGAACGGACGTCAAAAAATTTATATAACATCACCATCGCTTGCTCTTTAATTTAAATTCAGCCAAGAATATTAATTTCTACTCTGGAATAGAAGAGAGGCAAGGAGGAAGTTTTAGATGAGGGTTTGATAAGAAGGAATATACTTAACACTTTATAAAGCATTTTACCTATGTAATCTTAGCTCGTAATAGATGGATATAGATGTTTCCACATACACCTATTGAGAGCAATAATTTCATTGACAATCACCTTAAGTCTTGTAAGAATGCATGAAAACATCAAGACTTTTTTAATCACCAAAATCCATCTAAGGGTCTTATTATATGGTGTTGGGTCAGACACTATACAAGAAATTATTTATGCAACTGGTTCCAGACATCTCATAGCCATTATTCAGGGACTATGTAAAATTCTTCAAAATTAAATTTGTAAATGATCTATTAAAAGTGGAATGCATTCCAACAAGGGACCGAACGGTTATCCTGAAAGATCCAAAGAACATAAACCTCCTATTGAACGAAAGGCATTCAGTATGAACCAAAGTTTCTGAGCATTAAAAATACCTATTTTATCACATAGAGCCTACCATTAATTTAGTCTTCAGTTTCAAGCTTTTATTCAACCTTTCTTCCTCGCCTGGATCAGCAGCGCAGACTCAGGGATTTCACCTATGAGCAGGATGTTTTCCATCTGCTCCTCTTAAGAAATGTTCCCTTAGGAAAATGGTTTAACATTTTCTTCATAAAACACACTTGTTTATTATCATTTAAAGGGCAGTGTGGAAAAGGAAAAAGAAAGGATCATCGTCATGACATCAAGTCCGGAACAAATGGCAAATGGAAACTGTGCGGAGCACTTTTGTTTCTAAAAACAAAGCTACGAGAGAGAATATTGCCAGGGAATAAACGCAATGAACAATTTATAAGTTTTAAAAACCACGTAACTAGCCGATTCTTTGAGACTGAAATAGATCTAGATTAAGTGACAGCAGTCTGCTAATAAACTCTGATGGCTGCAGTTGTATTTTCATCTATTTTAAATAGAATTGAAGGATTATGCTCACAACTACAATGTTTATTTGCTGCAACTTTACTCGTCAAATTTCAGCAAGCCCCAGTCGGCACTGTGAGCCTGAGATTGCAGACAAGGACGTCCTTGGCCTCCACTGTCCCTGGAGACCGACCGTCTGTCACCAGGGCATTTAGTGGCTTCCTCCCTGGAGGCTGTGGGATCAACACAGCAGGACGCTTTTATCCCTCCCCAGGGACTTCTCTCAGCTGCCCAGGTCGGTCCTGTCTTTCCTCCAACTTGTGTGCTGAATATACGACTCATGTAACATTTATCTTGTGACTTTGTATATTTAATTTTTCATGTACAAGATCCGCCTCTCCAAACTGGAAAAAAATTAAAAGCAAGCATCCTTTTTAAAAAATATCCTTACCTCCTAAACCAGTGCTCTACATATCGCAGTGATAATTCTTTGTCAAAACAAGATAATTGAGGGAAAACATATGAGAATATTTTTAAATGAGCAGATACCGTTATAAAACTTTAATTCTGGAAAATATTCACTTTTGTATGTTGCTGTTGGAATTACACATCTGATTCCATTAATGCCTTACTTTGTGATTTTTGGCAAGCATTAATCACTTTATCAAAGTATCTCAAAGAGACTCATAAAAATCAGCTGATGCTTTTAAAAATCTTTTCAGGTTTTTTTTTTTTTTTCCCCAAAAGGAAGATGTAGATAACTAGGTATTTAGCGAAGATGTTCCTTTATCACATTGTAATGAATATATCCTAAATCCTCTATTTTAGCTGTCATATTTGCATCAAAGAATTTCAAGTATATCATCAAGTATGATAAAATAAAATCAAGATGACAAGATAAAAATAGAAAAGGAGGAAAGAGCTCTGATTCCAAGTTGGATTTCTGCTTAATGACTGGAGTTGGTATTAATGGTGTTTAAGCCTAGCCTTACGCATATTATTGGATACAATCTCCAGCACTAATCAATAAGACATTTTCAGAGCTTGCATTATTTCATAATGTCCCGCCTTCTACCCGCTGTCCCCTCCTCTCCAAATGATCTATAGAAAAAAAGAAAAAGGTTGGGCGTGGTGGCTCACACCTATAATACCAGCACTCTGGGAGGCTGAGGCAGGAGGATCACTCGAGGTCAGGAGTTTGAGACCAGCCTGAGCAAGAGTGAGACCCTGTCTCTACTAAAAATAGAAAGAAATTATCTGGACAACTAAAAATATATATAGAAAAAATTAGCCAGGCATGGTGGCGCATGCCTGTAGTCCCAGCTACTCGGGAGGCTGAGGCAGGAGGATCGCTTGAGCCCAGGAGTTGGAGGTTGCTGTGAGCGAGGCTGACACCACGGCACTCACTCTAGCCCGGGCAACAGAGCAAGACTCTGTCTCAAAAAAAAAAAAAAAAAAATTGGTAGGCCCTGAGCGACAAACAGAACCCTAGAAGAGTTAACACCTAGGGTCAGTTTAGACCGGTGGGGCCCCTGTAAATACAAAAAGAACACTCAACACCTCTGGGGAGAACAGTATTTCAGAACCAGGTCATCTGAGCTGGAGGGAAACAGCTGAATTTCTCTGCAGTTCTTTACTGAACATAAAAGAATTCTATCTGAGAAATAACTAATGCAAGTGACAAAAATAAAAACTGATCCAAGTGTACGGGTCTGAAAAATCCAGATTTAAGTCTGAAAGAAATTTAACGGCAGCTCTAAAAATTCGCAGACTTCCTGGACATTTTGTTTTCATTCTGTTTCACGTGCATTCACGGCTCTGCTCGGAGCCCAGGGGCTGGGAATCCCTGGGAGTCTTTCCTCACGGACCCCTCCTAAGGCACTATAGAGGATGTGACTGGGATCTCTCTCTCTCTCTATTTTTCATTTTACAAAGAGTCTGTCTGCAGAGTGGTTTAAACACCGACACTGATGGGGCATCACCCCCTACTACTAGAAGGACGAGAACAAAAAGACTGAAATGCTATGTGTGATCAAGGATGTGCATTAACCGGAACTCTCTTTCTCGTACATTGCTGGTAAGAATGAAATATGGTACAGCCACCTTGGAAGAGAGTTTGGAAGTTTCGTAATAAAATTAAACACATACCTACCACATGACTTAGCAATCGTTCTCCTATATATCTACCCAAGAGATATGAAAACACAGGGCCCCACTAAGACCTGTGCACAGACACTGACAACAGCTTTTTTCACAACAGACACAAACTGGAAGCAACTCAAATGTCCATCAACGGGTAAATGCACAAACCGTAGTGTATCCACACCATGGAATAAACCACTCAGCGATAAAAAGGAACAAACAACCGGTGCATGCAAGGACTGGGTAAATCTCACCAGCGTTGTGCTAAGTGACAGAAACTAGACACAAGAGACCACACACTGTATAATTCCACTCATTTGACATTTTACAAAAAGCAAAACAACAGTGACAAAAAGCAGATTGGTGACTGTGAGGGACCAGGGGTTGAAGGAGGAGGGGGAGATCAACTGCCAAGGGGTACCAGGGAATATTTGAGACGACAGAAAAACATTCTTTATCTTGACTGCAGTGGTGGGTACATGACTGTATATGCGTTTGTCAAAATTCATCAAACTGTCCCCTTAAACTGATCGAATCCACTTCTTCCTAGTGATTTTGTTGCAGATTCTCCTGGCTTCCCCCAGTCCCCACTGCTGGAGAGACCGTGGAAGGCTATCTAGAAAGAGAAAGCTACTCAGTGCATGATCTGGGCTGAATTCCTTTGCCAGTACAAAGTTGTTTCTTAGGCCATGACTTTAAAGTATACCTACTAACCAAAAGCTGAACATTGTCTTCTCAAAGTGCAGAGAATCCTAATCACAGTCCTTGGTTTATAACTAGGCCTGCCGGGTAAAATTTGAGTCAAATTTGAGTTCAGATAGACAACCAACAATTTTTTACTATCGTGATGTCTGAAATATGACAAGGGCCACTTTTTTTTTTTTTGGAGACAGAGTCTTGCTCTGTTGCCCGGGCTAGAGTGAGTGCCGTGGCGTCAGCCTAGCTCACAGCAACCTCAAACTCCTGGGCTTAAGCGATCCTCCTGCCTCAGCCTCCCGAGTAGCTGGGACTACAGGCATGCACCACCATGCCCGGCTAATTTTTTTTCTATATATATTTTTAGTTGTCCATATAATTTCTTTCTATTTTTAGTAGAGACGGGGTCTCGCTCTTGCTCAGGCTGGTCTCGAACTCCTGACCTCGAGCTATCCACCCGCCTCGGCCTCCCAGAGTGCTAGGATTACAGGCGTGAGCCACCACGCCTGGCCAAGGACCACATTTTTTAATCTGCTATTTCTGACAACCCTGTTACTAACACTCTGGTCATCAGTCCACATATGGACTTTTCAATTTTATTTATTCATTCACATACTTGGGTGATTAAACTAATTAATTAATCCCATGTCACAGCTGCATGTATTTCAGTAACTATTGCTGGGACCACCGTGTGGCCAGTCTGAGGCGCTGGCCATGACCACCGAGGGGTGACGGACGCAGGACCCTGTTAATCCAGCTGTGATTTGCAGACCCAGGGCACCCTCGGCTCAGTCCTTGTTGGAAAGGTCAGAGTCTCAGGTTCCACCTGGACCTGCTAGGAAATCCAGAATCTGCATTTTGGCACAATCTCCAGGTGATTCCTACGCACAATAAAGTTTCGGAAGCGCTGATTTACAAAGCTGTGTTTTAGGAACTTCCCCGGGGCGGTGATACGCAGGATGGGGTGAAGGAAACCCCTTACGAGGGCATTTGGAAAGCTCGGGCGTTACTTCCAGATCTGAATCACAGTGCTGGCAGCAGGGATGAAAAGAAAGGAATCGAAGGGAAAAACATTCCAATGGGAAAAATCAACGGGACCTGGAAACAGACTGGACAGATGGAGAGGAAAGATGTCCCGATTTCCGTATCAATCAGGCAGATGTACCAAGTGCCTCCAACGTGACCGGCCGTGGTTCTCCACCTGGGCCACGCACTGGAGTCACCCGGCCGCAGGCCCAGAGATTCCGATTACAAAGGTGAAGCCTGGGCACGGGAATTGTAAACCGCTATATGCAGAGAGCGGGTAGAACGTTATTTCTGGGTGTGTCTCTGAGGGTGCTTCCGGAAGACAGTAGCATTTGAATCGGTAAAAGGATCCTCCCTCCCCAACGGGGGTGGCACCATCCAATCCGCTGAGGGCCTGGGCAGAACAAACAGGCAGCGGGAGAGGGCAGAGGGAATTCGCGCTCTCTCTCCAGAAGCCGGGACATCCATTCCCTTCTTCCCTGGACGTCAGAATTCCCGTTCCTTAGGCCTGTGGACGCCGAGACCTGCACGATGGCGCCCTGGGATTCAGGCCGAGTGACACCGCGGCTGCCCGGGGTCTCCAGCCTGAGGCCGGCCCGTCCTGCCACTTGGGGCCCCCATACCCACGTGAGCCAACTCCCACGACAGCCCCCGATTCACCTTCGTGCAGCCTGAGGATTCTGTGCTCGGAGAACCCCGACCAACGCAACTGGCAGTCTTCTAGAATCTTCCAGGTAGTTGTAACATGCGGTCAGGATTGAAAATGCTCAACTGAAATTTTCAGTTTAACTGATAATTTATACACTTTTTTTTTGAAATACGTGTAAAATGAAGAGGGAACTCAGTGCTAACAGAAGCCAATCTGCTAGTTGGGTGAAATATAAATGAAATATGAACCAACATGTTTTCATTTGCTTGTTATAATTTCACATCAAAATTTACACAATTAGAATTAGCTACAATTTCCATTTTTTCCAAAACCTCAATTTGAATCCAAAGAAATCAGCTCATGACCGTTGCAATGGATAACGTTTATAAAATGAGTATTATTCATACACTTAAACTATAACGTCAAATAAACTGATTCCAATCACAGCCCTAATGACATATCTTAAGACAGAAAAGGGCTTCAGGGGAAGGGGGGAGGAAGGAAACGACACGTATAAAATTTATTTCTAAGTCAAAGCTCACACTAAACTCTATTAGGATTCAACCTTGTAACTAAAATCTAAATAAAAAATACAAGCAGAACTTTCAAGTACTCAGTACTTTATAGCTAACTTGTCACTATAGCAATATTTCATAGATGTGTAAAGTTAAAAAAAAAAAAATTTCCAAAGGAAAATATTTCCAAATGATCTTTTATAAAATGGAAAATTGGCTTACCTCTTCCCTGTGGTTCTTAATCGGCATACAAAGAATACTTTGTGTCTTGTAGCCGGTAATCTGATCAACTTCTGCATTGAACCGAGGATCCTATAAGGAAAAAGAGATTCAATTTAATAACTGACCTGCTCAAAGATTGATTTGACTTTTTTTGATTTGATTTTTTTTATTTATTAGATTAGAAAAATCTAACCTTCGACTTACCTTGGCACTCTAACAATTTTATCGTTGGGAGAGGCATTGGGTCACGTAAGTATCTATCAACTTTGACAATGATAAATTTCAGGTTTGGTTGGTTTTTTTTTTTTTTTAGCAGATAGAGTTTACGAGAAAAATACAGACTTGAACAAATGTTCATAAATAAAATAAATTCAAAATATTGACCGTTTTAGACATCCACACTTAAATCAAGAAAAAGTGGCATCTCTCCACTTATTGCTGCCGGACTCTACTGTACCATCCAGAGAAAAGTATCTCTGCTCTAAAACCCTTTTTAAAGACCACCCCCAAAACAATCTTTACAATAAATGACTGTGCTTCCTTTATAATGGTTGTTTTTACATTTCCTCAGTATTCTGTCCTTCTATCTCAAGTGTCAATAAAAATTTAATTTTTTAGTATATATAAAAAAGACGCTTGGACTGAGTCAGATTACAAACGATTCCTTAATCTTTTGAACCTCTCTCCCTCCTTTTACAAGGCACATTGTACACATCCAATAATCACAAAGGACCTTTGAGAGGTGTAAAAGCTCTAAATAGGGATTAAGTAAAGGTAAAGTTTAATTTTTCATTAAACTTTAAGAAGATCTAGGCCAGGTGTGGTGGCTCACGCCTGTAATCCTAGCACTCTGGGAGGCCGAGGCAGGTGGATCGCTTGAGGTCAGGAGTTTGAGACCAGCCTGAGCAAGAGCGAGACCCCATCTCTACTAAAAAAAAAAAAATAGAAAGAAATTATCTGGCCAACTAAAATATACATAGAAAAAAATTAGCTGGGCATGGTGGCGCGTGCCTGTAGTCCCAGCTACCTGGGAGGCTGAGGCAGGAGGATCGCTTGAGCCCAGGAGTTTGAGGTTGCTGTGAGCGAGGCTGACGCCACAGCACTCTAGCCCGGGCAACAGAGTGAGACTCTGTCTCAACAACAAAAAAAAAGATCTAAACTTAGGCTGTCAATTCTACGAGGGGTTTTTTTTTGGGGGTGGGGGGGTGGGGGGGGGAGGGGGCTCATTACTATATTCCCAAAACTTAGCACAGGAACTCAAAAGCATTTGTTAAATACATGAAGGAATTCACTAACAAATAATTCCAATTATTAAACAGGTGGTCATTTTTAACTTCTTGTAACAAGTTGAAGGCAAATCCTGCCCGTAGGAAGGAAACCACAGTAGAGGAAATCAGCAGATGCAACTACAGGAGGTGAGATCAGAATGGAAACAAAACATTCCAGAACACCAACATCTGGGTAAGTGCTGTTCTCTTCCGAGCAGTATCCTCGGGAAGTTACCTGCTCACCGGAATACCAGCATCGCTGCTCCAAAAGAGTCTGCTTTTGGAATTCCCTTCAGAGAATGTGGAATATCCACACTGGAAAAGCTCACCTTTGGAGGTCATTTCTGTTTTTTAATAAATTAGTCACAGTCAAGCTGTGACCAAAGTAGGTGACTACACCAGATTCCCTAAATTGGGGTCAGAAATGAGGCCAATTTTCTCCGGAGAGGGCCAAACTTGGCTTTAAAGATAAATTCAGAAGAAAAGTTATAAAATGGTAGAAAATCAGCATAAACACTTTATATCACACACAACACTACTGCATTTTTGACTTTTCTGCAGACATACTCAAAGTTACATTAATTGAGACTTGGGGAAAACCTTGGCTGAATGTTTCCTATAAAATAGCTCTTATTTTAGCTTTAGCTACTGCAAGCTATCTAAAGAAAGCAGACAGGATAACGATATTGATGTATTGAAGAAGTGAAAAATTACTGACATAGTAAATTATTTTACAAACCAACAATCAAAATGTAAAAAATAAAGATACGGCCTCAGCGGTTATTCTGTTGATAAATATTAGAATGACAAGACAATTTATGAAGAAGAGGATTTAACGCAACCATCTAATCAAAGCAGTGGAGTCTGACAGATGGAACTGGTACGACTTTCTCAGCTTCCCAACGGCAGCCCTGGGGTTCACTCTTCACAAAAGTGGGTGGGAATAGTACGTCCTTCAAACTGCATTTCAGGCGAAGTTCTAAACTCCTGGCATCTCAAAGAGACGTCTACTGATGTCCAAAGAAAAGTAAGAAGCTTCCACGGCCATCAGAAGCACGAACATACAACACTTAATTTTAGTGGCTCTCAAACTTGTCTTCAATCAACAAACTTCTACTGCACGTTAATGTCTTGACTAAATAGCACAACGCAAAATACCCACCCACAAAGTCAAAGAATTCCACCTGGTAAACATGACCTGTGCCATTTGAGAAATGTCTGAGAAAAAATTCCACCTGTAAACATTTGTATGAAATAAGAATGTATTTCATATAGGTACGCCCATTATGTTTTCAGGTAACAGGAGGAAAAATGCAGCACAACTTTTTGTTCTCTTGTTGAAGCGCTGTCGTTTGAATGTAAACCTGGATTCAGGTTTATCAGACGAAAGCGTGAAGAGAGATGTCAGATGGCGGTGGAGGCGTGTGTGTTGCTGAAAAGTAAAAACGTCAGGAAGGAAAACAGAACTGGCAAGCACTGTCCATCCTGCTCAGTGAAAGAGCTGCAGCTGAAACTGTTTAATGCAGCAGATACAATGAATATTGTCACAAACTGTGTTAATTTTTGAAGCGGTGTGAGTGCTGACTACCAGTAGTATCAAAAATATGTTCAGGATTGTTTTGATCTCTGTACCTATAATAAAAAGCGTTGGGGGGGGTGATGAGTTTCTGTTAAAAGCTGTTCTTGTGTGTGACATGTAACAGACATGGTAAATATTTGTTTACAGTCTTTGTTTAACAAACCATGCATTGAAGTTTAAGTGAAGTCAACAAAAACGAAAAAAAATAAAAATAAATGAATGGGAAATTTGAAGAGTCTTACAGCATAGTCTGTAAGCCCATAACTAAAGACCTGTGCATAGCCATAGCAAGAGTGGAAGAAATATCAAATCTTTCCACTGAAATATGTTGGAGCCAAAAATGTCCGGTTTTTTTTTAAGATATCTGTAAGTTTATTTTAAAAAACAAACGATAGAGAGGATGGAAGGAAAGAAAATCAGGTTTTGGTATCAATGGGACTTTAAGTGAATGAATATGATTAATTAAATGAAAGAAAGACTATACGCCAGGCGAGGTGGCTCACGCTTGTCATCCTAGCACTCTGGGAGGCCGAGGCGGGTGGATTCTTTGAGCTCAGGAGTTCGAGACCAGCCTGAGCAAGAGCAAGACCCTGTCTCTACTAAAAATAGAAAGAAATTAGCTGGACAACTAAAAATATATAGAAAAAATTAGCCGGGCACAGTGGCGCATGCCTGTAGTCCCAGCTACTTGGGAGGCTGAGGCAAGAGGATCGCCTGAACCCAGGAGTTGGAGGTTGCTGTGAGCGAGGCTGACGCCACGGCACTCTAGCCCGGGCAACAAAGTGAGCCTCTGTCAAAAAAAAAAAAAAAAAAAAAAAAAAAAAAAGGACTATAGGTTTGTTTGGGTTTTGGGCAGTTTTTTGACCTATCGTTTTAGAGTCTCAGCAAAATCTTCAGAGGTTCACGTGGAGGTAAGACGGACAGGGATGAGCACAGTGATCAGATGAAAGGATGACAGAGCACAGCCGTGGGATGAGCCATCTTAAAAATCACTAAGGAGAAAAGCAAGGCAAGATTTCTCTCAGGCCCATATCCTCGACTGAACCCCCAGGGAAGAAGCTCTGGCGTTTGAGAGAAGGGAAGGTTCTCAGCTACATTCTGGCGCAAGCATGCACATTACCGTCACACCCCACAGCTTCCGACATCCCACCCTTCCCAACTGTTGTGCAGTGCCCCGGCCACACTCCCGTCCCCTGCTCACCTCGTACGCATCTTTGATGTTCAAGGGCTCCCCGAAGGCGGCCACGTGGCCCACGATGCCTTTGTTCCACTCCAGGCGGATACAGCTGTTGGAAGCTTCTTCCAGGGTTGAGCCTTCGGCGACGTCAAAGAGGCGGCTGACGAGGAACTTGTCATTGGAGCTGTCCTCACACACCAGGAACAGGGAGTAGCGGTCGGCGGCGATGAGGCCGTGGATGTGCAGGAAGATTTTGTGGCATAAGGCTGTGACATCCAGGTGACTGGAAATATCTTTCACTAACTCCAGGAGTCTCGAGCACTGGTCCCCTTCGTCGTTGTCAAAGCGAGGGGAGGTGAGAGGCATCTGCTCCTTCTTGTCCGAGTCGCAGAGGAAGCTCACGGCGCCCTCGGAGTCCTTCACCACGATGGGTCGGAGGGGCCGGTCGAACTCCGAGGCGGAGATTTTCCTGGCTGGTGTCCCCGGGGCGCTGGTGTCGGCACGAGGACCCTGCTGCAGGGAACAGGAGCAGGACTCCGCGTGGCCTCGGCCGCCCTCCTTGCACACTGGGATGGCGTGAACCCTCTCAGCAAACCAGGCGTTGACCATTTCTCTGCAGAAGGCAACAGGAGACACATTAGATGCTCAGAGAGGAAGGGGCGGCTCCCGAAAGCTGCTAAAAGTCCTCACGCAGTCAACTACTCAGATGATACTTTGCCTTGTCGTAGAAAACAAAAATGAGACGGTTTATTACAACTTTATTTTGAAACACTATAAAGGACAATCGCTTCAATGATCGTCTTGATAAAGTCTGACTTCTACATACATAATTCATGTGATTTGCAACATACCGAAGTATCGAGTCTGCTTCTCTCAAAATTAGTTTATACCAAAAAGTAAAAGACGCTAAATTTAACAATCAAAAGAAAACATAAACGTGGAAGCTCATCTGATGTGTTAAACATACAACTTGTTCCAAAGTTAAATATCTCAAAATTAAAAACAAATATGTATCTAAATTTGGCTTGCTGGTACGCATAATTTTATACAATTCTATCTACATTGCAAAGATAGATAAGATTTAGAAGACAGAAGACAGAAAAATTTAATCTGGTATGTGGAAAGATTATGGACTTCTATAAATATTATCCCAATAATGCTTATTCAATAATGATAAAAATTATCTTTTTCTAGATTATCCACTCCTCGTATAAAGGAGGAAAATTAAAAAGTAGGTTTTATCTAAGTTAAAAAATGCAGTCCAAAAGAAACTGAAGTTATTTATATTTTTAATGTACTTTCCTCTGAAAGAAACCTGTTTGAGCTAAGGCCTTCATAGTGGGCGATTTTTTTTAAATAAACAACCCAGATCAGACACTACCCAAATGAGTATTATTCAGTTCAAATAATTCCCCTTAGAAAGCTATAATCTTATGCCAATGAATGGTGCCATAACTTTAGACATTTCTGGAACTTTTCTTTTGAAACAAACTTATAATTCATCTAAGAACACTAGTTTTATCCAAAAATCAGATCTTGTTTTTCACTAACCCCTCCTCTCAAAATGAACAAATAAAACAAAAAACAAAAAAGCCTACGGTAACAGCTCATTATCCATCTTCTGATAGGACTTGACTTTGTCCAAAACTCAAATTTATCGTCAAAAGACAAAAACTTGATACCGCTGAGCATATTTTTTTAAAATTTGCCTATGATAAGAGCAATGCAATCTCCAGTCTACAATGACATAATCGATTGTTTATACCAAGCTAGCCACCAAGATAAAAAATTTTGATAATGTACTACTTTGGGGAGAGTATAGGGATAGAGTCATTCTCCAATCCTTTTGGCTGTAGTGAAAACTGGTATCACCTCTCTGGAGGGCAAGGAAGCAAGAGCTAACAGATTTTAACATGCCTCCATCCTCCGTTCCAGAGATTTTGCACATGTGGCAAAGGACATACGAGGCTATTTACTGTAGTATTGTTTACTGTAGCAAAGATAAGCTGCAATCTGCCATCACCAATGGAAAGCTGACTAAATACATCACGGCACGTTTACACAACGGAACACGAAGGAGACATTAAAATGGTTACAGGTACTGATACGAATAATCCCCACAATTTATTAGGTGAAAAAAGAAGGGTACAAAAGAGTTTGAAAAGAAGATGCCTTATTTCTGAGTTTTTACTAAGTCTTCCATTTATGGGATGTTCTCCTAATTATTTTAGTTTGAACAATGATGTATTATTTGTTAACTATATATTACCATGAAACGGTAGCAGTCTAGAAAGGAAAATAAATAAAATAAAATAAAAAGAGTCAGAATAAAAAGGGAAATATTACCCTCCCTCATAATTTCATGCATTGGATGCAGTTATAAAAATCTTTTAAAGATCTCTTTAAAAGGCAATGGTAGCCGGGCATGGTGGCTCATGCCTGTAGTCCCAGCTACTGGGGAGGCTGAGGCAGGAGGATGGCTTGAGCCCAGGAGTTGGAGGTTGCTGTGAGCTAGGCTGATGCCATGGCACTCACTCTAGCCCAGGCAACAGAGTGAGACTCTGTCTCAAAAAAAAAAAAAAGAGAAAAAGAAAGAAAAAAAATTAAAAAAAAAAAAAAAAGGCAATGGTCAGAGGATATAAAATTTCAGTCAGGACAAATAAATTCAAGAGATTCATTGTACGATACAGTGACTATAGTTAATAATAATGTATTATATACTTGAAAATAGCTAATGAGTAGATTTTCACTGTTCTCACCACAAAAAAAACCAGTATGTTTGTAAGGCACTGCATATGTTAATTAGCTTGGTTTAGCCATTCCATAGTGTATACAATGATATCAAAACGTCATGTTGTACACCATGAATTTATAAAATTTTGTCAATTAAAAAATAAATTTTAAAAAATCCATATGTAATTTTTGAAAAAGCCAACCTCACTGGTGTTATGAATTGACTGACTTTATAAGAGGTCTCACAAATTTAAACTAAGAAGAACAAAAGCAACAGTAGATAGGTATTTCGTACAGATCACAAGCACATATGCCTACACAGATTATTCATTCATTTGTTTGTCTGTTTATTTCTGAGACAGGGTCAACTCTGTTGTCCAGGCGGGAGTACAGTGGCCAGATCACAGCTGGCTGCAGCCTTGGCCTCCTGGGCTCCAGCGATCCTCCTGCCTCAGCCTCCCACGTAACTGGGACTACAGGCACACGCCACCATACTCAGCTATTTTTTTTCTTTAAATTTTTTGCAGAGACTGGGGTCTCACTATGTTGCCCAGGCTGGTCTTGAACTCCTGGCCTCATACAGTCCCCTCCTCCTTGGCTTCCCAAAGTGCTGGGATTACAACTGTGAGCCATTGTGCCTGGCTTACTACATAGGTTTTTTTTTTGTTTGTTTTTTGTTTTTTTTTGAGACAAGAGTCTCACTCTGTTGCCCGGGCTAGAGTGCCATGGTGTCAGCCCAGCTCGCAGCAACCTCAGACTCCTGGGCTCAAGCTATCCCCCTGCCTCAGCCTCCCAAGTAGCTGGGACTACAGGCATGTGCCACCATGCCCGGCTAATTTTTTCTATATATATATATTTTTAGCTGTCCAAATCATTTCTTTCTATTTTTAAGTAGAGATGGGGTCTCGCCCTTGCTGCTCAGGCTGTTCTCGAACTCCTGACCTCGAGCGATTCTCCCGCCTCGGCCTCCCAGAGTGCTGGGATTACAGGCATGAGCCACCACACCCGGCCAGGTTTTTTAAAAATATAAAAAACTTTCGTAATGTTTTATAGATGCATGTTGTGGCTTAGGACAGAATTTCCAACGAGGACAATCTATGTTGATTAAAGTAATTCTGTACCTCAAAAACTTAGACACGAAGGTGACACACTCTGGGAAATGTTTATGTAACCCCCAAAATCGCACTAGTGGTGCCAAAGACACTGGTGTTAAAAATGCACGTGAAGCCGTCAGAAACTTACGGGAAGGTTTTGAATAAAACTGTTTTGTAAAAACGTTGAGATAGGAAAAAAGCAGTATGTCCAAATTAACATATCTGATGTGATTTTATAGATGTACATGTAACTAAATTGTTAAATTAACATACAAATAGGCATTTTAACTATTTCAGCTACATACCTAAGACTTAGCCCTAACATATTTCTTATCCTCTCGATGGAAAATGGGTATCTCCTTTTATGTTTTTTTTTTTTTTTTTTTTTGAGACAGAGTCTCACTCTGTTGCCCGGGCTAGAGTGAGTGCCGTGGCGTCAGCCTAGCTCACAGCAACCTCAAACTCCTGGGCTCAAGCGATCCTCCTGCCTCAGCCTCCCGAGTAGCTGGGACTACAGGCATGCACCACCATGCCCAGCTAATTTTTTCTATATATATTTTTAGCTGTCCATATAATTTCTTTCTATTTTTAGTAGAGATGGGGTCTCGCTCTTGCTCAGGCTGGTCTCGAACTCCTGAGCTCAAACGATCCGCCCACCTCGGCCTCCCAGAGTGCTAGGATTACAGGCGTGAGCCACCGTGCCCGGCCTCCTTTTATGTTTTTTAATCAAAAACTGCCTACTTGGCAACTCCATCTGGATGTCTAAATTGACAATTTAAAACGCTGAAAACAGAATTCCTGATGCCCGTATCACCCTGCCCCCATCTCACTCCCCACCGGTTTTCCTTGTATCAATAAATCCAGTTACGCAAACCCAACATCTAGGAATCACTCCAAATTTCTGTTTCCTTCAAACTCTCATATCTGGCTGAGCAGCCAAGTGGTGTCAACTTCACTTCAAAAATCCTACATCCCATGGGCCGGGCACGGTGGCTCACACCTGTAATCCTAGCACTCTGGGAGGCCGAGGCGGGAGGATCGCTCGAGGTCAGGAGTTCGAGACCAGCCTGAGCAAGAGCGAGACCCCGACTCTGCTAAAAATAGAAAGAAATGATTTGGACAGCTAAAAATATAATAGAAAAAAATAGCCGGGCATGGTGGTGTATGCCTGTAGTCCCAGCTACTCGGGAGGCTGAGGCAGGAGGATCGCTTGAGCCCAGGAGTTGGAGGTTACTGTGAGTGAGGCTGATGCCACGGCACTCTAGCCCAGACAACAGAGCGGGACTCTGCCTCAAAAAAAAAAAAAAAATGTTGAGGACCTGCTGCCGTCCGAGATAGGGCATCCATCTACAGGGGCTACGTCAGGGAACAAGACCGACAAGTAACTCCCAGGAAATTCACATCGACTCAGAGGAGACAGACAATCTACCAGACAAAAAAAACAGCAGGTAGCGAGAATCCAGATAGGAGAGGGCGAGCACGTGGTGTGTCAGGGCCACGTCGGGTGGAGGGATCGGGGAAGGCCTGTCCTGCAGGGGACGTGGAAACAGGTGGGGGGAGGGCACCCCGCAGGGGTCAGCCAGAGCTGGGCAGGAGGCCAGCGTGGGGGGAGGACGCTGTGTGGTGGGGGCTGCAGGAGTTTAGGTTTTATTCTCAGTCACTGAGAAGCTGAGTAGAGCAGCTAAGATGTTAGGATTTACTGTGTTAAAAGATAACTGTGCCTGCTGTGGGGGGGGATGGGTTGGAAGGGGCGAGTATAAGATCAGAGAGCAGTTGGGGGCTGCGGCCCTGGTCCAGGTGAGAGGTGGCGGGGTTTGGGCCAGGGCGGTAGTCACGGAGACAGAAATGAACAGATGGGGATGTAGGGTTTTTTTTTGAGATAGAGTCTGGCTCTGTTGCCCGGGCTAGAGTGCTGTGGCATCAGCCTTGCTCACAGCAACCTCAAACTCCTGGGCTCAAGCGATCCTCCTGCCTCAGCCTCCCGAGTAGCTGGGACTACAGGCATGCGTCACCATGCCCGGCTAATTTTTTTCCATATATATTTTTAGTTGTCCATATAATTTCTTTCTATTTTTAGTAGAGGCGGGGTCTCGCTCTTGCTCAGGCAGGTATAGAACTCCTGACCTCGAGCGATCCTTCCACCTCGGCCTCCCAGAGTGCTGGGATGACAGGCATGAGCCACGGCACCCGGCCAACAAGTATTTCTTGAGTGAAGTGTGTAAATGAATAAGCAAAAGCACCTAAAGCAACAAAAGGGACAACAGTCTTGAATATCTAAACACAGGTATGTTTGTTACAGAAAATCAACGTTGTGTTTTAGCTGTTGATGATCATCATCCCGTGGACATAAGCCTCATGACTGACTACGGCTAAGTTACTCCCACGTACCCTGCGGAGCCTAGGCCAGCATGTGTCTTAAGCAGAGTCAGCACTTAACAATTCTTTGTTGTGTATTTTAGATTGTTATATTTGTCTCATAAATGTTTTATTTCCAGAGAGTTTCTTGGAGAGATTAACTCAGTATCAAAGGACATAGGAAAAGCAGATCTAGTATATTCAGTCATTCAATAAACCATCTGTATTAACCACCGCTAGTGGAGAAGGGAATTCTCCCGACCACATGACTAATTGAGTCCCTGTCATTACATGCTTGCATAGGAAAACTTACATTATCATAACATCAAAATCACTTGGGAACCAATCACAAACAAAATTAAACCATCTCTCCCTTCAGCCATCCCTTGAGGTTTTGCAGTGCACGACCTGTGTGACTGTACGAAGTGGGCTTTTCAAGATTAACATCTACACTCTCCCACTGAGTTTTTTAATACTTCAGACTTTATGCAGACACAAATCACCTGCAAATTGAAATGAAATTCTTATACAAGACACATGCTATGGTCTGAATATATGTACCCCTGCCGCCCCAGATATCATAGGTTCAAATCTACCCCTCCAAGTGAGGGTATGAAGAGGTGGTCATTCGAGAAGTGGGGCCTTCGGAAGGCCTCTGCCCCTATAAATAGAATTAGTGCCCTTAGAAGAGGCCGAAGGAAGCCTGTTGACCCTTTTGGCCTTTCTGCCCTACGAAGACACAGAGGAGGTGCCATCTACAGGGAACAGGCTGTCACCAGACACTGAATCTGCTGGTGCCTTGTTCTTGGACTTCCCAGCCTCTGGAACTGTGAGCAATAAATTTCTGTTGTTTATAAATTATCCAGACTAAGATATTTGTTACAGCAGCTAGAATGGACCAAGACAATACAGATTTTCTAGAAGTAGATAGATGTGATGTTGGAGAACTCTTCTAATACTACACAAAGCCACTAACCAGAGTTATGCCTAAAGGCAAGCTAACAACCGAAGAAACAATCAACAAGGATAATAACATAACAGATACTCGAAACGAGAACTATATTCAAATAATTTACATTCTGGATTAAGAAAGCTCCTTGGAAAAACTGATGAAGCCATAAATATTATTTCAAGAAAGGATTTTGGGGGAAAAAGTACTCTCCTAAGACCCTGCTGCAAAAGCCAAACATGAAGTGAAGATATTGTTTGTGGTTTATAGTTTTGTCAAAAAATTAACCACTTATTCTAAGAATTAATAGAGCTTTCATTATAATCTAAACTTTATTAGATCAAAGATAAACCAATTTTCATAATCTGTGGTTCCATTTTGCAAGAGAAAGTTCCCATCAAAACCTTTTCACTGACTTGTTTCCATTTTGATAGGATTCACTTTGAGTATTTTTTTTTTCTCTGGAATGAATCATTCCTATAAGGCAAAGATTCCCGTAAGACACTACACCTTGGACACCAGGGTGAGACTAAGGAGCAACCCCAGACAAAGCATTGAGTGACCTCTTCTCCCAAACTTTAAGTCCATATTGTGTTCAGAAATTAAGTTATAAACATATTGGATTTTGCAGCCATATGAAGCCAGGATAAAGGCACGTAAAGCTGGAAAAGACGACTGTGAACATGTCCAGTAGAAGGATAAAAAGCAGCAGATGAGATGCATGAAATCTGGGTAGTAGCTCTCATCGGGCAAATCACTTCTACGGCCTAGGCTGGATCTCTATTTTCCTTTCTTTCCAGATTACAGGGGATTTTGGAGAATATGCACATTAATGATACTGAAAAAACAAAAACAACCCACACATCATTTTATTTAAACCTGGTGAGGCAGGCATGAACAATTCTACTTTCTAAAATATGAAGCTAAATTAAATGGCCGAACCGAAGCTATTCTCCTACTTGGTGGCAAAACCAGGAATCAATTTCAGGTCTCCTATTTCAGGTGCCCTGGGCAACAAGGATACAAAAGTTCCCAGAGCATCAACGCTTGTCATGGAGAAGGCACTCCAGAACATGCAGCTGAATCTGAAAGTCAAGGTCAAATTCAAGGCCGGGCACGGTGGCCCACGCCTGTCATTCCAGCACTCTGGGAGGCCGAGGTGGGTGGATCGTTCGAGCTCAGGAGTTCGAGACCAGCCTGAGCAAGAGCGAGACCCCGTTTCTACTAAAAATAGAAAGAAATTATATGGACAACTAAAAATATATAGAAAAAATTAGCCAGGCATGGTGGCGCATGCCTGTAGTCCCAGCTACTCGGGAGGCTGAGGCAGGAGGATTGCTTGAGCCCAGGAGTCTGAGGTTGCTGTGAGTGAGGCTGACGCCACAGCACTCTAGCCCGGGCAACAGAGTGAGGCTCTGTCTCAAAAAAACAAAAACAAAACCAAACCCCCCCCCCCCAAACAAACAAACAAACAAAAAAAAACCCAAAAACCAACAAAGTCAAATTCAAGCAGAGAAGGCAGAGAGAATATAACCACTTACAATAACACATTCTCCAACTTAATCCTTTACTTCAGATCAAAAAAGGACGGCACACTATACCCCTAAGGCAAAAACATTCTCTCAACAGATAATGAAGCAAATATGTTTTTTTTTTTTCAGCAACGCACTGAAAAGAACACATAATAAATGTGTTTGAGAGTCATTCTTAAGGTTGCTGGATTTAGCAAATAAAAAACACAGGATACCCAGCTAGAACCGAGTTCCAGATAAACAATGAATAATTTTTTAGGTGAACCATGAATACTTTAACTAGGTGCCCTGTCTTTTATATGGCCACTCGAGTCATTCTATGTTCTTTTTCTTAACTGAAATTGTCGGTGGATAGACAACAAAGAAAAGGTAGGTTCTAGGTAGCATACGAATGAGTTCCAGGCTGTCAGATCACTAATCTTACCATTGAAAGCACACAGAGGACCAGCACCCACCCTGTGAGCTGGTGGATGACAACTGCACCTTTTAAAGCTCTCAGATCAATAATTTGTGGTAAAACTAGAGAATAAAATTCTTCCTTAAATCAAGGACTTTTATTTTGCTCTCAAACCACCCTATAGATTCACTGGGACAAAACAAACTGCAGTCTACTTATAAAAGGGAGATTCACTAATGGCTAAAATTTCTTAGGATTACAAAGCGTTGAGACGCTGAGTTTTCAGCCCTCAATCCTGGGTTCTAATCTGAGCATTTGCTACTAAGTGGGATATGAGGCCAGTGCTAAGCCGTTTTCTTCCTCTAAGTTGCAATCTCATCCTCAGTAACAGGGAACACACCACAGGCTCTGGCCTCTTTAAGAAACGCAGGGTACCGTCTTCGGCAGAGTATAAAGGCAGGAATATCCAACTAGCAGTCAGGAGACGATTCTGGTTCCAGCTACAACACGACTCAGATGTGATGCTAAACCAATTATAACTTCTCCAGAGTTCAAGTTCTTCAGCGGTAAAAACTATCTGTTGTATTAAAAGGCCATTAAGACTCCGCAATAACTTAAATTATCAATGGGCCAAGAGGTGGTCCTTGGGTCAGTCGACTCAGTCTCTTTTGCCTCAACTTCCCCATTTTTAAATAGGGGACAAATCTCTTGACTCCTTTTCTCCCTGCCCAGGGTTGATGTATGAGTCAAATTAGAACATGCATGTGGCCGGATGCGGTGGCTCATGCCTGTCATCCTAGCACTCTGGGAGGCCGAGGCGGGAGGATCGCTCGAGGTCAGGAGTTCGAGACCAGCCTGAGCAAGAGCGAGACCCCTGTCTTTACTAAAAAACAGAAAGAAATTAGCTGGACAACTAAAATATATATATAGAAAAAATTAGCCAGGTATAATGGTGCATGCCTGTAGTCGCAGCTACTCGGGAGGCTGAGGCAGGAGGATCGCTTGAGCCCAGGAGTTTGAGGTTGCTGTGAGCTAGGCTGATGCCACGGCACTCTAGCCCGGGCGACAGAATGAGACTCTGTGTCAAAGAAAGAAAGAAAAGAAAATGCATGTGGATGCACTTTGAAAACCCCTTCCATGCATGTAAGGTTTTTCCATCTTCTGCACCCTCAGGACTCACCCCAGTGAGATGAAGGGCGGGGTAAGGAGCAAGGGCTATTCATGTCCTCCTAGAGTCCAGCCAAGAGAAGAAGATGAGGATGAAAGGTTGTGCTCCTGGTGGTACACGCCCACAGGCAGAGGAGGCCTGACAGGGTTTGCTTATCCATCAGCGACATGCACCATGAACACCCATAATCTTTGGCCAAAGCAGATACTTTCTCTAGAAGACCGTTCTTTACAGAATCCCCCTAAGTTGAACAAAAAAAAAAAAAAAGAAGAAGAAGAAGAAGAGGAGGAAGAAGAGTTTAAATTACATCACGGCCATCTGGGCCAAAAGAACAAGACAGAAACAAGTTCCCCTGAGGCACCTCTGCCACAAGCGCTAACGATTCAGCCTCTCCACTCTCACGGGGAGCTGGGTCCTCACCGCTGTCCTGGACACCTGGGGGCATCAGAAGGCACAGCGGCCCTCTCCAAGTCTGGCAGTTGATTTAACTTTTACGAGGCTCTTAATGAAAGACAACAGGCCCCTGACCCTGGAAAGCGAGCCATGGCCAAGGCAGACGCAGCGAAGACTGACGCCCAGTTCCTAATGCTTACCACCCATCCAAACCTTCCCATCTCCCCGCCAAAATCTGCTTCGTTATCTTCCAGCCTCTTATTTCCTACCTTACCTGATTACACAAAACCTTTCTTACCTCGTGAGTGAGTTGTATTGTACACCCCTTTTAAAATGGGTAAATTTGGTTTTGTTTTTAAACTTTTAACAGTATGTCTTAAGAAAAGTGGAGAAACCCTGGCGGACGCTAAAGTCAATGACGGATGGGCGTCATTCCTCGAAGGAGACGCTCACGCGAATGCCACCTGTGCGTTCACACGGGGACAGCCCACAGGTGAGGCTCAGGGCTGAGATGCCCTTTCCCACACCAAGCAAACAAAGGACCCAAAAGACTCGCAGGTGGTATGAAATAAAAGCACACGGAAGTTGCCAAAAGCTCGCCAGGAGTCCTTGTCATAAATGGGACTTCAATCTTAAATTTCAAATATTCTTAAACACTGAATCCCATCAGAACTTCATTGCCCTAATATGCTACTTTCGGGAAGACTCCTGCAGCTCAAACTGCTCCTGCAGCAACGACTTAATATAAAAATTGGTGTCATTAAGAACACTTAACACATGTGAATGTCACAAAGCTCCTTCATAGCTCTCAGGGCCCCGCACCCTTCAAGACAATGTCACAGTGCGGCTGCAGCCCCAGCAAAAGGGACCAGCTCACGCACTAGCCTCGTCCCAGCCGCTGCTGCAGGGAAACGCTAAGGTTGACATTTCCAATGCCAGACAGTTTGAGTTTTTAGTGACACAGTGGAATGAATAAATTTATTTGTGAATGACAAAAAAAAAAAAAAAGAAAGAAAGAAAATCAAAGGAATTCTAGGGGGTGGGAAGCTAAGTGGTGAATTGTCATCAATTTTCACAATGGTTTTAATGAAGAGTTTATCAAAATTACACCCAGGGCAGAAATAAAATGCTATATATTTCATCTACACATCCTATGTGCTCGTTATTTTACACAGAAAGCGTAGCATTCTTAAAGTGACTGCAGACTCAATTACGTTAATGATAAATAGTGGCCAACTAGTACTGTAATACCTTTTCATAGATAAACAGGTTTAAGTTTTGTATGTTGGGTATACTTCATCCCATGTTCTCTAAAAGTTTTATAAATTAGTAATATTCATTAAAAAAAATGAAAGGTCACGTACAACATATAATCTAGGAAGAATCAAAGCTGTCCTCCCCTTTCCAATTTCTCTTTTTCACTCAAGATTTTTATAATCCTATCATAGGAAAGAAAACTACAACCTACAGTTTGTGTCTTAGAAATTCTCCACTCGTCTAGACAAGCCCCAGCTTCTTCCGAATGACCGTTATCTAGAAGTATTAAATAGAACATGCAAAACTTCTTGGCAGGACAGAGGGATGAGAACTCTCACACTGCATTTCAACGTGATTAGCAAAAGGGACGTGCACAGACACACACGCGTGTACACACACACACACACACACACACAAAGACAAATACCTGAGCCAACAAGGGTCTCATGCAGCAATAACTTTACTTTCTACCAAAGTGGAAGGGCTCACTCATCTTACAAAATGAATCTTGAAAAAGAAATGCCAAAAAAAAAAAAAAAAATTCAATCTTCCAGATGTCTTGAAGTGGAAAAATAATTAAAATATTTTGTCTAGAGTTTACAGACTATTTCTTGGCTTCTAGAAAAGTACGGAAAAGAGAAGAAAAATTTACAAGGCAAAGTAAAAATTCTGACATAAACATAATAACCTTCATGAGTTAAAAATACAATTAGATGAAACCTACTTTTAGAGCAACTGGTTTAATATGTTTTGCACTCTTGCCTAAAATAATGTATCAAAGGATGAAAATTCTTTGAAAATATACTGTACTTAGGGGTATTGTGTTCTAAAACTAAAAATATAATTGCAATGGCCTAATACCTAAATTTTCAGCCACTCTATTTTAAAATGCCATCTGAGATTTCCCAATTTTTAGACTCTAAAATTATACATGGAAACTAAACTCACTTGGGCAAAGTCTCCAGGCACATTATTAAGTAATTGCTTGAACATAAAGAGGCCCTGGGAGACATTTTAACCTCTTCCGGAGTTAGAATCCTCATGACATCAATGCCATGAGCCTTTGCTTTGCTTCCGTGAATACTGACCCCGAACTTCATCAGCAGAGCATGGTGGGTAAAGGGCCCTGGGTGAGCAGACTTAGGCTTCCACCCCAGAGCCACCTTTCTAAGAACATGACCCTGGGGACATCATTTACTCTCTGCAACACAGAGATCATGGTACTTACTTCATAGGGTTAAGACGAGAAGAAATGATGCACATTAACGATAGCTGAAGTCACGTGCAGTGTTTCCATACATGACAGTTATTGGTTTTATGTTAACTGAACATTAAATGGAGTATATTTTTAAAAATGATTAAGTTTTTGGTTTTGCTTAAAGAGAATTTATTCCACGAGTGTAGACACAACACGTAGCTATTGGTTCTTTTTAAGCCCCCAATTTAAAAGCACTACTGTTCCAATAGAAAAAAAAAAAAAAAAAAAGGAGTGTTTTAATGTTAGTATTTTTTCAAATTGAAACTAAAAAATCACAGACTCTCCAGATCAACAACTACACTTACATATGACATAACCTTCTGAAGTCTACATTAAGATTAGGAGCTGAACATTTAACTGAGAAAAATAAATGCAAGAATAAAACTTGTCTTTCCCTTACTGCTTAGAAGTTAATTTTTTTCCAAAAATAAGTTATAGACTTAGGGACTATTTTTTCCCCAACCCGAAACTAAAACCGTTTGACAACCAATGTGAGAAAATATACAATAACAACCTATGATGAAAACCGTACCAATATTTCAATAACCCTAATTCTAAACTAGAACACAGTTTTAATACTGGTAGGAACAATGCTTTGACACTCTGCTGTAGGAAATTTGGGGATTAAAGTTGGCTGTTTTATTTCAGTTCTTATCCAAGGGAGCTTACTTGGGGAAATTCTAAAAGTAGGCTGATGCACCCCTTGGCCTCAAGGATGGCCATAGAGCAAGTCTTTTAAGCAGTAAATTTTGGAGGAAGTTTGTAGGATGAATTTTAATGTTTACAAGTCAATTATTAAAATATCATCCTTTTTTTCTTTCCTTTCAATGTCTTTTTTCCCCATTGGTCATGTGAATTCATCACTAATACCAGAATTACAAGGAGTGTATTAAATATTCTGTCTGGAAAGGATGGTTGATCACTTGTATAAAAATCTGTCCAAAACATCTGTAGGAAAAATACAAAAATAATTCATGAAAAAATAATGTTGGATACTTTTCCTGCTCTTGGATCCTTAGTTTTTACAGTTTTAGTTATGTTATTTGCATAATTTGACCTGGATCTGCTACTCAGATTTGGAAAAGTACTTAAAAGAACGAAACTATTCAATCTGAGAAGTTGATATTCTGCTCTCCCGGTGAGAATCAAGAACTGTTAGAGCTGAAAGAGATTTTTAAAGCTCATTTGTGAGTCTCTCAGCCTTGACTCCTCACCCCCCTCAGCCCCCATCTCAAAGCTGGGCTTTCTGAACTTGCGCCAGCCACAAACTTGGTTAACAGCAAAGCTAGGAACAAAATTTGGGGGCCTGGATTCCCGTTACGATTCCCTTGCCAGTACCTTATACAATCCCACAAAAGGTTCTGTTCAAACCGTTAATAAAAACTCATCTAGGAAAATAAACAAGACACTGAAGGCTATAAAATCCCCATCCTGCTGTTCATTTAATTCCCGTCTACCAGAATAAGAGAATGGCAATCAAAGTTTGGGATTCTATTTAAGATGCTGATGATTCTCATGGTAAAATGGTAAACCACTGGAAATCACTACCAAAAAAAAAAAAAAAAAAAAAAGAAACGCATTATTTCCTTTAATGTTCTTAAAAACCCTATGAGGGAAATGCTATCAGCTCCAGTTTACAGAGAGAGTAAAAAATGCACCTGGAAGTTTCTCTTAGAATGGGGGGTTTGGGGTTGAGGTCTGTCCTCCTTAGGGCCCTTAACCACCATAAATGGGAATAAATTTTAAAGGGCTCAGAAGAGTGGCTCCTAACCAAGTCACGGTGCCAGTCCTCGAGGGGCATTTGGGAATGTCACAAACGAGGGTGGTCCTGGCATTTAGTGTCATGTCCAGGGGTGCTGGACAGCCTCTCACAGGAAAAACCGCGGGGCCCCCGAGTGCCAACATCCCCTTTTGAGAAGCACTGGTCTGGATGAATAAAAGACCGACAGACTGTAACAAAGTATCAAACAGAACTGGAGCCACGAAGCACCTCCCAGCAACATCCTCCAGGAATCTCTACTCTGATGTTACAGTGAGCAGCTCACTTAGGGCTGGCACGGTAAGGAAACAGACGCTCTCCCCAAAGTTATTTAGTATTTCCAAGCTTTCTCCAGCTATGAAAACACCCGAGAAGCTTACCGGGACCAAATATAAGTAAAATGTAGAATTGCTTCATATGGTTTTTACATTCAAATTTGACTGAGAGCTGGAAGGGACATGATGTTTGGTAATTTTCCACACATTTACAATCCCACGGTAGGAAAGATGTTGCTTAAAGAAAAACCTACTACATCGGAAAGAAAACAGCAACTGAATCTGTGTGGTAAATATGTAAATTGATGGGCTTTGCAGTTTGGCTATGGCAGAGACTCAGCCAGATGGGTGCTTCTCATGAGACGGTCTGGGAAGAATTCAAAACAAGTATGTTTTGGAGGCCGGGAGAGGTGGCTCACGCCTGTCATCCCAGCACTCTGGGAGGCCGAGGTGGGAGGATCACTCGAGGTCAGGAGTTCCAGACCAGCCTGAGCAAGAGCCAGACCCCGTCTCTACTAAAAATAGAAAGAAATTATCATGACAGCTAAAAAAATATATAGAAAAAAATTAGCCAGGCATGGTGGTGCATGCCTGTAGTCCCAGCTACTCAGGAGGCTGAGGCAGGAGGATCGCTTGAGCCCAGGAGTTGGAGGTTGCTGTGAGCGAGGCTGAAGCCACGGCACTCTAGCCCGGGCAACAGAGTGAGACTCTGTCTCAAAAAAAAAAAAAAAAAACAAGTATGTTTGGGAGATCTGTATGTTTTCTATGAAAATGTTTTCATTTTGTGTTTTCACACTGATCATAATTAAAACAAAAAAAAGGTGAAAGACGTAGGCTTTAAATCACAGGGATGACTTATAACCAAGGATGGCCCTGCAAGTTTAGCTCTCAGGTTTATATTTGTGTTAATGAGAAAATAAAACAGGTAAATTTAAGATACTGTGAAATCAAGTAAAAACTTAAAGCCAGCGTGCTGTGCTGTCGGAATGAGGGTCTCAGGACTGTTCAGGGAGACCCAGCAGGAGAAGTGAGTCACCACAGGGTCACTGTCCCCAAGGCCAGCCAACCTCACCTGCAGTTGGGGTGTGTTTACTTTGCAAGGGTGACTTAATAAATGCTGTCAATTTGCATTTGGCTCTAGTTCTATCATTTTGTTCACAATTAACTTAAAATGTATTTTGGCATTATAGTTGCATAAATGCTGTAACTATGATTAAATTACATCTACTTTTGTTTATTCTACTTTTGAGAATTCCATGTTTAACTAACATTAAAATAAAAGAAGTCATCACCAGGTATGGTAGATACCTGGAACTTCTGGGTCTGCCCACATCACTGTTTTTTGGGAATTCTCTTTCCCCAGTGACATATCGTATTATGGGCTATCGGCTGCAAAAAGTAATCAGACAACCCTGCTCTCCTGGATACAAGGATTGGTCCAGAGCAGCCTCGTGACCCACATAACGGCCAGAGTAATTTGGGGAAATGTCAAAAGTTTAAGATCCACATATACTTCCCAAGAAGAAATTTCCAGCACATGAAGACAGCAGGCAGGCAAATAAAGCCAACACGGCCCAGGGCCAACAGACAGATCGAGGGACAGACAGGACCAAGGACAGACAGATGGATGTGTGCAGGGAAGGGGAAGCAGGCAGACGGACAGATCAGACACAGCAGATAGAGACAGACACACGGAGTCGTGGAAAGATCATTCGATCAGCTGAATTCACAGCTAAACCAATGCCCTGGCCCTTCAGTTACGCGAGTTAATTTCTATACGACTCAAGTTGGGTTTCTGTCACTTGCAACCAAAAGCTTTCTAATATTCTGGAGATCAATGAGAAGGCCTTTTTTTTTTTTTAAAGAGATACATCACTTAAATTTGAGAAACTGGATTATACGACCCCCTGTAGCTCTAAAGCTCAATGACATGTGTATATATGTGTGTGTGTCTGTTTCAATTATTTCATCAGCTCAGAAGATCAGGATCTTACCTCTTCTTACATCTTCAGCAAAGGCATTCAACAGAGAGTAATTTTTTTTCTTTTGGAGACAGAGTCTCGCTCTGTCACCCGGGCTAGAGTGCCGTGGCGTCAGCCTCGCTCACAACAACCTCAAACTCCTGGGCTCAAGCGATCCTCCTGCCTCAGCCTCCTGAGTAGCTGGGACTACAGGCGTGTGCCACCATGCCCAGTTAATTATTTCTATATGTATTTTTAGTTGTGCAGCTAATTTCTTTCTATTTTTAGTAGAGACGGGGTCTTTCTCTTGCTCAGGCTGGTCTCAAACTCCTGGCCTCGAGCGATCCTCCTGCCTCAGCATCCCAGAGTGCTAGGATGACAGGCGTGAGCCACCGAGCCCGGCCCACGATTCTTATTTTTGATAATTATCACTAGGGGTAAACCATTGAATGGGGATCTTTTCTCCCCCAAGTTTAGATGTGATAAAATTAGTCAGAGAAGATAATTTGCAACAAGTTAATCTTACAATTCAGAATCAGGGGGAAAAAGCTCCCTCTCCCGAAGAATAAAGAAGATAAGAACTGCACATAAGACCTTTAAAGTATGTTCATCACTAAAAACCAAAAGCCAGGAAAAAGAAGTCCATTTATCTTTCAAGGCTTTAAAAAAAGTTTTGGAATAGTTACCAAAATGATTCTTACAACCTAACACTCAGGTTTGCTTTACCTGCTGTAAACAATTGGTTGACAATAAATATAAATTCCTACCATTCACAGAAAATGAGTAAAGCACTTATATTGTAAAAACAAAAATAATTCAAAATAAAATGATAATGTCAAGCCAGTAAATAAGATTACAGAGCTAAGTAGCAAATGAATGACTCATGTGGAAAGACTTTCTTCAATTTTTATTCCTAGGTATGTAGCTCACAAGCACTTTTGCCTGAGAACATGCTATTAACAGATATTTCCAAGCCACATCCATCAGCTATAGCACTGGACAAATGAACCTACATCTGCGCAGCTAAACTAATTTCACAGGAAGTCCTGCAAAGTCAGTAGCTAGTTTGCATCCTAAATTTAGAAATTAGTCATTTTTCAACGCTTCACTATCAATCAACTCACTGATTTATTTAATTGTCCTACAGTCCCTACCAAAGGCTTATCCTACCAAGAGGTTTACATCCTACCATCTTGGGGAACCAAGAACAAATGCAACTCAACACAGCAGTTACAGGATTCATAGATTATTAGGTTGAAAACTGTTTGGGGGATAAACTCATAAAGACCACACAATTCTGTTCAGTCTTTTCAATGACGAGAAATCTTTGTCCAAGCAATTCAAGCAAAGTTCTAAGTTAATTCATGCTTTCAAATCTAGACAAAGGGGTGTCTTACAGCAAGGCACATCTGTAATCATCAGGTAAGGGTGAAGGTACAAACTTTACCTACACAACCTGAAAGGCGTTTCAAATATTTTAAAAGAAATGACGTTTGAGACCAGAGTCAAATCATTTATTTAGGCAGAATTATTTAAAAAGCAAATTTTGTGATATGGCACAACCAAAATACTAAAAAAGTTCCTAATCTTGAGCTGCTCATGAAAAGTACTGGCAATTTCTACACATCTTCAGATCACAAACTCAAAAAAAATTTACTGAATTTTAAAACAAGCCTACTTAAGTTTGTGTTATATTCAGCAAATCAATTTATTTTAAGATATCCATTTATACTAGTTGCCACTGAATTAATGCTACCCCATTTTTTAGGAATCATGATCATGTAAGTTTAGGCCCTACAATGGGCCTGAATTTGAAACTTTGAAAAAAAAAAAACAAACCAGAGACAGAAGTGCAATGAGTAACATCATTTTCAGGGACTCCCTCAGATTCCTCCAGGCAGGAAGCAGTCAGTCCATAAGAGCGCTTTGGGGACCCCAAAAGGCAGTTTAGAGGTGGCTATATGGACCCTGATTACGAAAAGTACAAGGGGAAAAGGTTATTACTTCCCCAGAAATTACTATCATAAAAATATTGCAAATATTATCCAAGTCGGACAGGGTCAATGCACAGAGGGTTTTATTTCTTCAACGCTAGCAGCTACCTAACCAAATATGCTCAACAAATCATCTGTCTGAAAACTGTGAAAAAGTTTACATTCCTATATAATTACAGAAAGGAGAACTTTTAAAAATGGGATCACAGTATTTATTTTAGATCCGTAATCGGATTTTAATATAAATACCCTGCAAATAAACATGCTACAGCTTTTAGAAATGAGAAAAGAATTCTAAAGAAAGAATACCAAAACAAGAGGACCTGGAACCTCAATTAATTCGGCACAGCTTTGCAATGTCAAATAAAAAGTCCATCACAGCAAGCGACATCCAAGTGCAAAAACTTCTGTTTCTGGACTTTGATCCAAGCTGTCATAAAAACTTGTCCTCACTTAATATCACCTATTTCCAGTACCTGCCAAATATTCTCAAGCTTTTGCCTGGTACAAAACAAAGCAATAAAAAGTCAATCATGTCACCCCTACAACACTACATGACCTAAAACGTCACCCACAATCACACAGTTGATTAGTAATTAATGAGTGGTAACTTTATTCTAATATGCTATCAAGAATAACAACAGCTGTTAAGTGGCATTTGCACCGGGAAGGCTTCGTGTGTAAACGCAGGCACATTAAATCCCTCAATGAACACAGCGCTCAGGCCTGGAGGACGGGAAATCATCCCCAATTGTGTGAGTGGGAGTTTTCCAGGCCTAGGTTACTAGTCTCATATAAATTTTTATGGCAATAGATTATGTCACGAATTGTTCAATTGACAAGAATTCACATAAACAGGCTGTGATAACTAAAAAGCATCTATTTCTATGCTACGAGCTATAGTTTTTAACAAGGTGCTTAGCTCTGTATTTGAAGACAGTTATCGGAAATGGAGTAACATTGCAGCATAACTGCTTTAAGGCCCACCAAAATTCCCAGGTGTTTGACATTTGAGAAAGGCCAGAAACTTCATTATGTTCCATGACGACCACTGAGTGCAGACCATTCAGTCTGGGGCTAGCACAGAGACACACGCATGAATGTCAAATCACACTTAAGTAACACAGAAATAGTTCCATCAGGAAGCTTGGTTACTGTCGCACAGGGTCAACCTGAATGAAGACAGATTCATTTCAAATCTTAAAACATGCTACATGTCTCTACAGAACTATTCTGTTTCGTGGGTTTCCTGAATCACATATGACATTTATTTCACACTCAAAACGTGTAACGAAAGGGAAAAAGCAAAGTAATGCGAGCTTCCAGTTAAAAACAGAAAAATTCTTAGCTGTAAAGCTAAAATGTATGCAGTACGTTTTCACCATAATAACATGAACTGCACTGAGATTAGCAGCTTGGCATTTTTATAATTAATTAACGTCCAATCCCTTATTCTTAAGTCTCCAATGAATGCCACCAAATATAAAGCCAAACTGGAATATTGTTTCATGAAGGACTTCCGGCTACACCAAGTAATTCGATTACATTCTTTACACTGAGAACTCTCAGCACTTTATAACTCCTGAAATTGAGGGCCTGCACTACTCTTAAATATCTTACACTTTCACTTTCCAACTTAAACTCGACATAAACTCTTCTCCTAAAAATATACATGCGCACAAATATATATTACAGAACGTGTCCAGCCTGTTGCCAACATCAACTATAATTTGAAAACCCTAACCAAAAAAAATGTTTTAAAAGTCTTTTGGAATCCCAGACGATCTTAATTTCACTAACATGGCAATTTTGAAAAACAGGATTTTAATCCTATGCTATTTGGGAGAAAAAGTAATGGAGGAAAAAAAGGAAACTTAACTCTTTCAATGTATTTTCCGATGAAATGTTGCTACACTTTTCTAAGTCTTGGCAGACTCTGAAAATGAACTGTTCTTATGGATAGATGGTCCAAAACTATCAACAAACCATCCCAAGTTTACGTCTTTAAAGGAAAAAGGGAGAACAAAGCAAAGAACATTTATGCTGATTTACTGGACAAATAACTTTTGTCTTTAAGCTGTTCATGACCTGCCTAAAGGACATCAACACACACTTAAAAAATCAGCCCAGCTCTCCGGCCGCCTCCCCATTCCGTGCGCTGTCATTCCAGGAGCGCAGGGAATGTTCGAGAGTCCTTGGAAACGGGGGACGGATGGCCTTGGAGTTGCAGGTGGCCCCTGAAAACCCTGGGCCCACAGCAAGTGACAATTCTAGACCTGGACAGCCTAGTGCCTCACCCCCAAGTCGCACAAAAGTGCCGCTTAGAAAGAACCACTTCCAGGGCCCGGCGTCCGGCTTTAGGGTCTTGGAGGAGGAAGGCGAGAGCGGGGAAAAGGACTTAAAAAGGAGAGACAGCATGTGCCCAGGAGCCTCATCTGTCGAAAAACCCCGAAAGGGACTAAATCAAGACCAACTCTGAAGGTTCCTTAGAAAAATCTGGATTAAAAAGGGCCCTAACCTAAGACCCCGAGGTCACAGATCAGAAAGAGGAAAGACAAGACAAAAAAAAAAAGCCCAACAGTCCATGTATAAGGAGGCATCGCCCCGCTGCTGTGACCCGGGCGCCACCCCCGCCGGCGACAGTGGGAAGGGGCTGCTGGAGGAAGTACCTCGTTTTGTCCCCAAAGGGCAACATAGCCGACGCGGGAAGTTCGAGTCCGGGCTCCGCCGACGCCGGACTCCCGGAGGCCGCGCCGCGCCAGGTGGGCGAGGCCGGGACGCGGCGCCCGCTCGCTCCCCTACGGCCCCGGCCGCCGCCGCCGCCCGCTCGCCCCGCGCCGCGCCGCCCCCTGGCGGGGAGCGCCCGGCAGAGCCCCGGCCGGCGCCGCCACCATCGCCGCCCCGCGCGTCCCCGGCCGCCCGACGGCCGCGGGCCCGGGTCCCCTCTCCGAGGGTGCGTCGGCCCGAGTCCGGCCCGCGCCCGGCTTCCCGCCAACTCTTCGGGCTTCGGGGGACCCGCCGGCCGCGCGCCCTGCGCTCCGGCCCCGACGCCCGCCCGTCCGCCCCCCGGCGAGCGTTTCCCACGCGCCGCCGCCCGCCCTCCGCGCGGGAAGAGCCGGCCCCGGGGGTCCCCGCGGCCCCGGTCCGCTCGCCGCGCCTCCCCCGGCCCGGCTTGTGCAGCCCTCGGCGGTGCAGCCCCCGGCGGAAAGCGGGTGACAGGAGCGCGCGGACAGCCGGGCGCGGGAAGGGACAAAGGCGAGCGCACTCACTCTGGGAGGGTTCCGGCATGTCGCTGCCGTGGGCTCCCCGCCCCGCCGGGCCGGGCGAGGGGCCGGGGGAGGAGCGGAGCCGCCGCCGCCGCCGACTTGGAAACGAGCTTCCGGAGCGGCGGGCGCGGCTCGGTCCCCGCGGGGTCTGCGCGGGTCGGGCCGCCAGGAGGGCCGAGAGCCGTTCGGGGGGACCCGGGGACCCGGGGGTGGGGAGGACCCTGCTCCGGGGACCCGGGGGTGGGCTGCGCTGGAACTTGCGAGCAAGTTGGACAGACGCCGGCGCCCGAGCTTTCCGGCCGCGCTCGCTGAGAGGGGCGCTCTCCGCCCGTGCAAGCGCCGCGGACCCACCCGAAAGCCAGGGGCCCGGCGACGGGGGCGACTTCAGGAGGGGGCAGAGGTCAGCCCCGGGTCACGCCCAGCGCCCCGCCGGGTCTCCCGCGGGTCCTCGTCTCACCTGGTGGCTTTTCTGACGAAGTAGGAGAAGGTGAAGTCCCGGTGGTCGTCCAGCCACGCTTCCACCGAGTCTCGGTCCCGCTGCTGCCGCCGCCCGCAGCCGGGGCCGGCGCGCTCCATGGCCGGCCGGCAAGTCGCTGCCCGCGGGCGCCGGCTCTGCCCTGCCTCGTGCGGGACGCTCGCCCGGCCGCCCTCGCGGGGCAGCCGGCTCGGGCCCGCGTCCGCCCCGCCCTCCGGGCCTCGCCGCCCAGGTGTGGCGGGCGGGGCCGCGCGCAGCCGCCCGCGCGCTCGCAGGCTCCGGGGCGGCGGGGGCGGCGGCGGCCGTGGCGACCGCGACTGGCGAGCTCTCCGGAAGCCGCGGCCGGGAGGAGCCGCGCGGCCGCTGGGGTGCGCTGCGTGCCGACCGGCTCCGGGGAACGCGCCGAGGGCGCCGGGTGTGTTCGCGGCGTCCCCGGGGAAGGGCAGGGCCACGGTGCGGGGACCCATCCCCCAGACGGCGCGAGCTGGGGGAAGCTTCGCCCGAAAGCGAGAGACGGCGCCATCCTGGGCGCTGGTCCCGGCTCCTGGGGGCGCAATGGGCGTCCCCGCTTCCCGGCCACGCTCGGTCCGGAGGCGCCGAGACCGCGTCCTCGCAGCCCCGAGTGGCCTAGAGGGCTCCGGCCACGCACCGAGCCCGGGTGGGGACAGCGGGGCGTTCGCCTCCGGACGGATGTGCGGGTGCAGGTGGGCAACTTCCAACAAAGCCACACCCGCGCTTAATAACAACAGTAACGATTGTAAATTAAGTGCCTTTAACCATTGCATCAAACTCCCTCTTTGCATAACTGGGTAAGACTTTGTAGGAAAAGAAGGAGGCAAGCCGAAATGATCACAGGTGCTGGGGGTGAAGTCAGAAAACAAGGACATCTGTACCATTAAATTGAGAGGACCGGCGATACCCACGTGCGGTCTAGAGCAACCAGTGAGCCCAACTTTAAATTCATCATTTAACCCTTGGAAAAATGTGTTTGTTAAAAAGGGCTCGGCCTCCCCACCCTACTTTGTCCCAGCCCTGTTGTGCTCAAAAAAGGAGGGACTTGGTGTCATCCTTTGTCCTTATCCTGATCTCCATGTCACATATTTGCAGGTTTAATAGGCATTTTGCCATGACCTGGTATTTTTTTTTTTTTTGAAGAATCAAATCTGGAGTTGTATGTTGCACCACGTGGGAATGACACCATTAACAGTGATACATACCAAAAGGGATTTCGTCAACATACTTAACAAACTCCCTTCGAAATGCTCTTGGCAAACATGTAAGACATTTACTCACTACGTAGAAATACGTAATTACATTGATAATATGGGGACTTCTAAAAATGTCTTTCAATCCCCCGCTGCAATGGTTTCTCTCTCCTGCATTGAATAATTGTCCTTTTGCCACTTCAGTTTCTCTGAAACTTCCTTGTTATGTTCAAGTAACCCCAACCAATAAAGCAAAGCAGTAGTGTGAGGTAGTGAGTGATAAATCATATCATATTTTAAAATGAGAATTCTCTCCTAATTTGCTGCTGTGATAGTGAAGACAGCACTCATGAAAATAACCGTGGGTTGCATAGGGACAGGGATACATTCTGAAAAATGTGTCCCTCGGTGGCTTCATCATTGAGCGAACATCATAGAATATACTTACGCAAACCTAAGTGGTACAGCCTACTACACACCTAGGCTGTATGGTGCCTGTGCTACACAGCAGTGGTCCCCAACCTTGTTGGCACCAGGGACCAGTTTCATGGAAGACAGTTTTGCCACGGACCCGTGTGGGAGGACTGTTTTGGGATGATTCAAGCTTGTTACATTTATTATGCAGTCAGACCCCCCCCCCCCCCCCCCGCTAACGATGATCTGTATTTGCAGCCGCTCCCCAGCGCTGGCATCACGGCCTGAGCTCCAGCTGAGATCACAGGCATTAGATTGTCACAAGGAGCCACAACCCACATCCCTCAGGTGCGCAGTTTACAGCAGGGCTCCTGCTCCTCTGAGACTCTCACGCTCCTGCTGACCTGGCAGGAGGCGGAGCTTTGGCAGCCAGGTGAGCGATGGGGAACAGCTGCAAATGCAGATGAAGCAACGCTGGCCCACCGCTCACCTGCTGCTGTGCTGCCGGGTTGGGGACCACAGTCACGGAGAGTGCGTGTCCAAACTTAAATGGCCTGACTTGCTACGCACCTGCACTGTATGGCGTGGCCTACGGCTCCTGGTCTGCACACCGGTACCGAAGTTCCAGTGCTGAATACTTTAGGCAAGTGTTGCACAGCGGTGCTTGTGTATCTAAACACAGACAAGGTACAGTGAAAATGTGATACGACAACCTCATGGAACCCCTGTCCTGTGTGCTATCCATCGTTGACCAAATGTTATATATCACATGACTGTGTAATCTTACGTAACACAGTAAGATCTTACGTAAATCATGTGCATTTCATCACGTACATCCCGCCACCTTTGCCATTTTCTATATTCTATTTTTTGGAGGCAAGTCCTGGTCCTGCCTTCACACAGGAGCGGGGATCACACCAGGTGGGAATCGTGAAGGCCACTCGAGAACCATCTAGAGCAACGCCGTGTAACAAGGCCCCGTGGCTGGGGCAGGGTATGTGTTGGGTAGACATTCGGTGGGTCAGTTGAAAACGAAAGGTGGGTGTCTACTTTCTGAGCCTGGACAGCTCTTCCACATACTGCATGTCAGTATGGCGGCCATGAATCTCTGAGGAACGGTTGTTTCTTTTAGTGGTCTTTGTGAGTCTCAGCACCCTTAACGAGGTCACCTTTTACACCCAGCAGCTCTGGGCTTGCGTGACAGAGCAGTTTTCTGTTGTTGGTGCTGGAGGACGTATGTCAAGCTGTTGCACAGCAGGGATCAGCCTACTATTTTCAACACAACCTAACTGCATGGAAAAATGCAACTGTCATTTTAAATGTGTGAATTTAAATCGGATCTTGATTCTCAACTGTAAAAACAACTGATGCATAACGACGCCGTGTTATAGTGCAACGATCCCAGCAAATGCACGGCATTCCCTCTCTCAAATAAAACACGAGGTTTTCTACCGGCGTCTCTTGTAGCAGCCAAGAATTCAGTCTGACACACAAAGGCCGGTCCTCGGAACAGACATTGTGGAGCGGATGCTGAGCAACTGCTCTGCTTATCAACGAAGGTCACACAGGGAGGAAATGAACTTTACACTAAGACAGGAGGGACTCTGGGCAGATAACTAGACACCCTTTCCTGACGCAGGGATGTCATGCAGAAGGGTTCAGGATGAAAACCAACTGTGGAATTTCGCCCCAGAGACGGTTACACATAGGGGTGCCCACGTCTATTGACGGTGCCCTGCAGTCCTGTCTGAAAGGCAGGTCAGCCTGCGTGTGGGGAGCATGATACACAGAGCAATGACGCTGTTTTCTTGATCAATAATATCAGCCTCTCACAGAAACGTAAAATAACATAGAACGCTCGTAGCCAGAACAAATCTATATTCCACCCATCTACTCTTCTATTAAAGAAAAGAGATTTCATTCTCTAGAGAAAGTATCCTATGCTAGTCAGAAGGACTAAAAATAACATAATTAGTTGAGAAAGAAATAGCAAGGAGTGAAACATTTTTAAGTCAACTGTATCGAGGTGTGACACACTTAACTAAAAACCGGTTTAAAAGTAGGTCATTTAAAATAGACTTTTTTAAAATTGAAGGAACGAAGATGTGTGTTTTTAAAAGAAAATCTAAACAGAGGTTTACTGATCTTGCATTTTTAGTCTGGAGGATAACATGTCTTTGCTTTATAAATTATGGGTGAAAAATTTTTAGCTGATGCCCAGAGTCTCATTTTAAAGATCCCAAATGGCTTCATAGACACGATTGTGACGCCTGCCCTCTCCCAAATACGTAAGGAAAAGTGTGGTTTAATTATCATGCCAAGGAAAAAGAAAGAAGCTCATAATTGGAGGTAAAACTTTCAGGAGTGACTTTGGGTAAACTTCTTGGAATTGATTCTTTTCAAAAAAAAAAAAAAAAAAAAATCAACATTTGAAGACCTAACAAAATCAATTAAAACCCAAGCCAGACCCCAAAATTCGTTCCATGAAAAGGTGTGCAGAAATTTTCACTCAACTTTGATACATGCCTTGAAAATACTCCGTGTTTGCAGTAAACCAAAGGCTGCGTGGAGATCTGGATTAAGCCAAGCGTGTGTTCTGGAAATGAAATTATAGCACAAATGAAAGCTTTATATGAGCACTGCTTAGACTGACAACTCAGACAAAGACAATACCGGGTGTCCTCCCGCACCCGTGGGGCTAAGTACTGTGCACACGGGGGAGGGAGGGGACAGAGTGTGGCACGATGGGCCAGGAGGACGCGGAAGGTGGGAGGGTGTGGGGGTGGCGGGTGACGGGAGCTTGCTGGGGGGGGGGGTGCAGTGTGTGCGTTGTTTTGGTGACATGTGCACCGAGGGCCCTGGCTTCACCCCACTGTAACACATCAGTGTGGCAAAATGGCACGGGCCCCCCATGATCCCATACAAAAAAAAAAAACTAAATGGAGGCCGGGCACGGTGGCTCACGCCTGTAATCCTAGCACTCTGGGAGGCCAAGGCAGGTGGATCGCTCAAGATCAGGAGTTCGAGACCAGCCTGAGCAAGAGCGAGATCCCGTCTCTACTAAAAATAGAAAGAAATTATCTGGCCAACTAAAAATATATATAGAAAAAGTTAGCCGGGCATGGTGAGCATGCCTGTAGTCCCAGCTACTCGGGAGGCTGAGGCAGGAGGATCGCTTAAGCCCAGGAGTCTGAGGTTGCTGTGAGCGAGGCTGACGCCACGGCACTCTAGCCCGGGCAACAGAGCGAGACTCTGTCTCAAAAAAAAAAAAAAAAAAAAACACCTAAATGGAACAAAAGAAGACGGCAGGAGTGAAGGTGTCGTAACGGAAATACAAATGCTGGTCATCACGGGCGTCTGTGGTTCTCTCCCGTCCTTCCTGCGTGATCAGGAATATCCTGCCGCATGGCCCGGCACGCTGTGGGAAAGCCCTAGAACACGCATGGGGGGGACTAGGAGAGCCCTGGGACGTGCTGGATATATCCCATTTGTCCTTCCAGGGCCCAGCTCTGTTCCCCAGAAGGCTGAGCTGCAGGGACTGCGCCAGCAAGCTCCTTTGCCCTCTGGCTGTTGGCTGCTGAAGGGACCACCGGCCAGAAGAGACGGCGGGGCAGGTGGAGGCTGGATGGGCTCAGACTCTGTGTTAACCCCACGTGGCAGAGGACACAAGGCGGCCAGCTCTCTGCTGTGTCTCCCGTGGAGACGGGGAGACTGACGCTCTGCTTCAGCGACCGACTCGAACCGGTGAAAGCAGTTGGAAGTGACATTTCGGAACTGCTGAGGCCAAGTCGTCACAAGCAGCCCTGGAGCCCCTCCGTGCAGGGCTGCTGGGAGACTCGCTCTTGGGGCTCCGAGCGCCACGTCGGGAGTTCGGCTGTGCAGACACTGAGTGGAGAGAGAGCAGTGGCAGCCACCGCCAAGCCGTCCCGTCCCAGCCTTCCCTGCAGACAGCGAGCGCAGTCACCGCCTTGGAGGACGTTCCAACCCAGGCAGATGTGCCATGGAGGAGACCCGAGGAAACAGCCAGCGGCAGAGCTGAGGCCCAAGACCTACGACCCTGCCCAGCTTTCCCAGCCACCCCCAGCTGCTCACACCACCCCCGCCGAGGGGCCGGGCGTGGTGACGCAGAGACCATGCGTCCCAGCTGTGCCCCGGCGGCGTTCCCGACTCGCACAACTGTGAGCGTCATCCACGATTGCTGTTCCACACCAGCAAGTTTGGGGGTGGTCTTTACACAGCAATAAATAGCCAAACACTTGGCAGCCGCCCGAGCGGGCCACCCCGGGTTGGCTGGGTCCCTCTGCCAAAGTCCCCCTAAAGCAGCCCTCCCCTGCAGCCTCTCCTGCCTCCCAGCGTGGGTGGCGGTGGCTCGCTGCCATTGGCCTTCTCCAATCTTGTCCCCCTTCCAAAACAGTCACCTGATGAAACGCTCCTGAATTGTACAGTTTGAGGGTGCCTTATACCTCCTGCCGGATCCGGGGTGACGTACCAGACCTCGTACCCATTCAAGGTGCACCGTGTCAGGGAGCAGGAAGAAAGCCGCAGAAAAAGTCACCCTCGCAAAACAGTGTGTCTCTATACTTATATATCAAGAACTTATATCAGGCAATTAACGTTACTCTGAATTCAATGCTATGGAATAGACTAGGCATTTAAGGCCATCCATAAGGGTTCCTGGATTCAGCGAGTCTCACCTACTCGTTCGCTTTGCTTGTGGGGAAAGTGGTCATTTCCCGGCACACTGCGTGTATCTTACATTATTTTATTTAATAGTTAACGTCATATTTTCTATCTCCCAGCGCTCGTCGAAGACCTTTACAAGTCCTAACTCACTGAATCCTCCTAATGACCCAGCAGACATGTGTGATTATTGTCACCGTTTTACAGATGAGGAGACTGGGGCGTGATTAGCCCAGGTCTCCCGGCCAGTAAGCGGCAGGGGTAGCACGCGAAGCTGTGGCGTCTGCACTCTTTAGCACCGTTGCATGCTTTTTTCTTCTTCTTTTGTTCAGTGCACTACTTTAGATTTTTTTTTAATTTCAGAATGTTACCAATCATTTTGGTTACGTAATTGCTTTCGTACCTTTTGAGTCAAAGTTAGAAGTGTGCCCATCCCCCAGGTAGTGTGCATGGTACTGTTAGGTGTGAATTGTCCCATCCCCCACCCCTGCCCACTCCGGCTTGATTTCTGACAAATGTTATTTCCATACATGCACGTAAGTGCTGATGGGTTAGTTCCAATTTAGTGGTGAGTACATGCAGAGTTTGTTCTTCCCTTCTTTTTTTTTTTTTTTTGAGACAGAGTCTCACTCTGTTGCCCAGGCTAGAGTGAATGCCGGGGCGTCAGCCTAGCTCACAGCAACCTCAAACTCCTGGGCTCAAGCGATCCTCCTGCCTCAGCCTCCCGAGTAGCTGGGACTACAGGCATGTGCCACCATGCCTGGCTAATTTTTTTTGTATATATATTTTTAGCTGTCCATATATAATTTCTTTCTATTTTTAGTAGAGATGGGGTCTTGCTCTTGCTCAGGCTGGTCTCGAACTCCTGACCTCAAACGATCCGCCCGCCTCGGCCTCCCAGAGTGCTAGGATTAAAGGCGTGAGCCACTGTGCCCAACCTGTTCTTCCATTCTTGTGATACTGCTGTGTTTTATGCTGTTGAGGTTTGCCAAGAAAGATCTGGAAACAGGAGAAATGAGTCACCCTGATGTGGTGTGAGGTTGGGCTCAGGGAACGCCGGGGCCTCCGCTTCTCTGAAGCACCAGAGACGGGGAACAGAGAAAAAGGCCAAGAGGCCCTCAGAGAATAATAGATGCGTTAGAGGACAGGCACAGTAGCTTCTGTGCTGTGTAACAAGTAACCCCCAAATTTAGTGGCTTAAAGCAAAATTAGCAAGTGTTTCTCCATCCTGGTTTCTGTGGGTTGGGACTCAGACAGGGTACAGCAGGGTCTCTCCAACCCACTGAGTCTGGGGGGTCGGGGGGGAGGGAAGCGGGGGCTGGGACGATCTGAAGGCCCCTTCTCTCCTGTGGGAGCCCAGCTGGGTGGCGGCCTGGGACGCCCGTCTCAACCCCCCACCGGCTCCACGGGGCGCGCGGAGAAATGCGACCGGCAAGATGAGATGCAGTTTCACATGCAAGAGTGACTACGCTGTTTGGAGAACCTGCCTTGAGGGATTATTTAAGTGTTTCAGTGGGGATTTCTGAAGAAAACCGAGGGGAGGTGCAAACTGGGTAAAAGGGTTATTTATGAAAGTATGAGGAGAGTTTAAAGAAACCAAAAATACGAGATTATTTAGAACCCTGGGGTGCGTGGTAGCATACAGCCATGACCTCTCCTAGGACTGAAGGAGCGAGGGGAAGGGAGAAGCTACCAGAACTCTGAGGGCAGCTGTTGTATGTGCAGAGAGAGTCTGGGAAGAGCTGTGGCTTTTAGGGAGGAACCCGGATAACCAGGGATGAGCCGGCAGAGTGGGAGGAGGGAAGGGAGACAGCTCGAGCTCCTGCCCTCTGCTCTCCCGCTCTGGAAGCCAGCTGGGGGCTGGAAGGCCAGACCGGTTCACACGGCTCAGCCCCCCAGGGTCCTGGGGTAGGGCGGACAACGGGTCAGGGCAGGCGAACAGGAGACACTCAACATACAACATAGTACGGGGGGTGGGGTGGAGGGCGACCATGGAATGGGTTTTGGAAGGTCGCCAATCGTCTCTTGCAGACCTTCAGGCAAATGCTGCTGGAGTTTGCCATGCCGTCATTAACGGCCTCTGTATTATGTTGAGTTCTATGAAATGACCATTTTTGGAGGTAAAATGCTACACCGATATTGGCAATTTCATCTAGTTCAACCTAGCAGTCTGGGTCCTTTCTAAGTTATATATGTAAGAGGAATGGAACTATTCATAGGATCCAGAAAGGTCCTCCATGTGTCTCCAGGGTTTTATTCATTCATTCGTGATTTGATTGACAAAGAATTTTGAATGCCTCCTATATAAAATAGATTGTAAGTATATAAAACTGATTTGTGAAAATACACTATTACTGGGAAGATAGCTATCAGAACATTTATATTCCATTCATTTTGCAAGGAAATGTACCCCTCTGAGCTTGTTTGATTTGGATACTTTCCTAAAGTAAATATTGCTACGATAGCTTCCTGTTTAATGTCAGGCCAGTCAACTGACTGTAAAAATCTTCCAGTTGTATTAGAAATTCCTTCACCTGGCTTGCGATGTAAATGCTTTCATGTTATTTGGTATGTAAAAACCAACTGCCTCTTGTATTCAAACTTTTATGGCGTTTTGTTCTTACGCTTACTAAGAGGCTGGAACTGCTTTACAAAAATAATGATATTATGTTTCTGTAAGGACACCATGTCCCATTTAATGTGACATTTAACATGTCACATTAATTTTTAGACAGAAATTAAATTAGCCGTTCTGGTTTCCTGGTTATTGAAAAGTCATTTATTACTTTTTTTTTTTTTTTTTCCTTCTCTGCAAAATTAAGTTCCCCCACATCTATCGTCCTTCCTACATCTGGCGCCACGGGCCCCGCCCTTCCTGCTGTCCCAAGGGATAAGCCTGGCTCTGTCCCTCTGCTCCTGAGCCAGGCCCTGCTGCTCAGCCTCTGCGAGGCTCTGCTGACCCCTTCTCTCCTCTGCATCATGGTTCTTTATTTCTGCACTAAATTATCCCCAAGGTATAACACATGCTGTAATATCTTCAATTACATATATACATAAAAGCTCTCCTTACACTCTACCTCCCCCCAGCTCTGCCCGTGTCTCTACTGTCCCATATGGGAGCCCCCAGATCTGTCTTCTGTGTCCTTCTCCTCCTCACTCTCTGCCTGAATCTTCCACTGGAACCCACTTCTTCTTCTTCTTTTTTTTTTTTTTTTTTTTGAGACAGAGTCTCACTCTGTTGCCCAGGCTAGAGTAAGTGCTGTGGCGTCAGCCTCGCTCACAGCAACCTCCAACTCCTGGGCTCAAGCGATCCTCCTGCCTCAGCCTCCCGAGTAGCTGGGACTACAGGCATGCGCCACCATGCCTGGCTAATTTTTTTTTTCCTATATATATTTTTAGCTGTCCATATAATTTCTTTCTATTTTTAGTAGAGACGGGGGGGTCTCGCTCTTGCTCAGGCTGGTCTCGAACTCCTGACCTCGAGCGATCCTCCCACCTCGGCCTCCCAGAGTGCTGGGATTACAGGTGTGAGCCACCTCGACCGGCCTTGAAATTGAATGTCTACATTATTGCCCAAATCACAGGGCTCTCTAGCAAAGCTGGGTGTCTCCAGGAGGCTCAGACTTGAGGTAGAAACGCCGTTTGCTGCTTCCCCGTCAGTGAGTCCAGCAGCCGAGTGGTCACCGCTGGGCGCCCGGACGACGTGTCCTCCTCACCTGGCCCAGCTCACCCTGCGAGTCGCCGAGGAGGAAGGGGAAAGCCCGGCACCTAGGCTCCCGAGGTCTCAGAGAGGTTTCTTCTCTGCCACGCGGGATGGAGAGAGAGAGGGTGGAGCGAGGAGCCCGAACCATTCCTCCTGCCGTTGGCTTTCTGTCCCCGGGACCGGGGCGGGGACATGCGGGGCGGGTGGGAATGGTACCTCCCTCACCTGCCGGCCGTTCCCTCTCCTCGCGTGTCACAGCGTGGGTTCCACTGGCTCTGTGGACACTGACTGTAGGTAGCATGCGGACAGGCACTTTAAAAAAATTTAGTGATTAGGTATTTTAATCCGTGTTCAGAAAGATCTATTACGCAGCACCCTGAGCTGAAGAGTCGTTCCCGCGTCTGGTTCTTCCCGCGAACGGTGCCCAGTCCCGTCCGGAACAGCTCAGCAGACTCTGAAATGAACGCAAAGACCGGACAGACGCGGTAAAAACGTCCCAAACCCGAGCACTGTTCTTTCACTTCCCCCGCACGACATCCTCTTGCAGATGAAAAGCCGGTAGAAAGTCTGAGTTCCTTGATTCCCAATTTTCTACAATGGGCTCCTTCTCACGCCGACGCCCGGGCTCCCATGACGCCAGCTGTGTCCTGAGGTGTCTTTCGCAGGACGGGACATGGAATTTGAGGTCACACCGGCACCATTTCCAGCCGTGGGCGGCAGGGGACAGCAGAGGGCGGTGCCACCCTTGCAGGACTGATGTGAGGACTAAGATAATGTCAGGGCCTGAGCATCCTTCGTCTGGGGGAGGCCAAACCCGGCTCCTGGGAAGCAGAGTCCGGAGTGCCGGGGTCAGGACAGAAGTCACTCCCGGCGACAGTGACCCAGGACGGAGAACAGGCCCAACGGGGAGTGGGGAAAGGTTTGGTCAAAAGGGAGCCGTGATTCACAGCATCCCACCTGCCGTTGGGACGTGCACACGTGGACGTCATTGTCACCGTCCTCACCGCTGCTCCAGCCTCTCCGAGGCCCCAGGCCTGGCCCCCCAAAGCCACAGGCCTCTCCCCGCACCCTGAGAGCTGCTGACGGGGGCTGTGGGTGCCAGAACCAGGCATCTCGGGGGGAAGAGGCTGAGTGGGGTGAGAGCCCGAAACACAGACTCTGACAGCTGCTGAGAGCATCGTAGGTACGTGCCAGGGAGACGAATTGGGAGCCCTGTGAGTGTGACGTGGGTTAGCGTGTCCCAGTGTCACGTGTGTGGCACTCAGTGACTTCCCTTTCCTGAACCTCAGTTTCTCCATCTGCAAAGATGGGAATGGGCCGGGCATGGTGGCTCACGCCTGTAATCCCAGCACTCTGGGAGGCCGAGGCGGGAGGATCAATCGAGGTCAGGAGTTTGAGACCAGCCTGAGCAAGAGCGAGACCCCGTCTCTACTAAAAATAGAAATTATTTGGATACCTAAAAATATATATAGAAAAAGTTAGCCGGGCATGGTGGCGCATGCCTGTAGTCCCAGCTACTCGGGAGGCTGAGGCAGGAGGATCGCTTGAGCCCAGGAGTTGGAGGTTGCTGCGAGCGAGGCTGGCGCCATGGCACTCTAGCCTGGGCAACAGAGCGAGACTCTGTCTCAAAAAAAAAAAAAAAAAAACAACAATGGGAATAATGATTCTTATCTCCTACGGCTGCTTCAGGAAATGAGGTGATGTGCACACACTAGAGCTTGGCGACTTGTAGTTGCTCAATTAATTCTACTAGTGTTCCGTCCCCTCCTCTTTGTTCGGGGAAGAACAGCCAGGTCGCTGCCTGCTAGTGCTGAGGGCAGAGCGCTCCCTGTCTCCTGCAGGCACAGGGGCGTCACCCGAGGGATCACCGTGTCAAGCCCCACGCTGACCTCTCTGCAGTGTGACCGCGCCTGACGCTCATCGCGACCCTACGACCCTACGACATACTTTCCATCGTCTCGGTTCTGCAGATGAGGACGCTCAGCACTGTTATTCCATTGAGAGCTCTTCCATCCAATTAAAAGAAATAACAGGCCGGGCGCGGTGGCTCACGCCTGTAATCCTAGCACTCTGGGAGGCCGAGGCGGGTGGATTGCTCGAGGTCAGGAGTTCGAGACCAGCCTGAGCAAGAGCGAGACCCCGTCTCTACTAAAAATAGAAAGAAATTATATGGACAACTAAAATATCTATATACAAAAAAAAAAATTAGCCGAGCATGGTGGCGCATGCCTGTAGTCCCAGCTACTCGGGAGGCTGAGGCAGTAGGATCGCTTAAGCCCAGGAGTTTGAGGTTGCTGTGAGCTAGACTGACGCCACGGCACTCACTCTAGCCTGGGCAACAAAGCGAGACTCTGTCTCAAAAAAAAAAAAAAAAGAAAAAAAAAGAAATAACAATGCCATCATATTTATTACTGGCTTAATTTTTCTGATTTTTATTTTTTTACATGATACAGAATTTACCATTATATTACTGTACATGGACACCAGTGATAGTAAATGCATTCCTTATGTTGTACAACCATCGTCACCATCCAACTCCGTAACTTTTTTCATCTTGTAAAATGGAAACTCTACGTACTGAACGATAATTTCACCTTCCTCCCGCCCTCCACCCCACCCTGGCCACCATTGTTCTACTTTCTGCTGCCATGATTTTGCCTGATGGATCTAGTGGCGCATGTAACCCCCATGGTAACCACAAACAATAGTGGTCTGGACCCAATCTGCAATCTCTCTGAGATACGCCTGCTGTTATTTTAAATGCATTAGTCTCTTAAATGATGTAGCAAACAAAATATGGAGAAACTAACTAAACTTATAATAGTACCAGCTAATTGTTTTTTAAAAAAAAATATATATATATGTGTGTATATACATATATATATATTTTAAGAGGTTCCAAGAAGGTAGCAAAAGCAAGGACACCAGGATGTCGGTTTGTCAGTTACGGCATGAGCCTCAGAACCGTGACATCGTACTGGTCCGTGGTCCCGACGACTGAGGAGCCCCCAGGCTTCGAGGGTTCGACCACAGTGCTCTGCCAACTGCTGTAGAAGTGACCAATTTTGGTGCTGAGAATTGAAGAAAAAAAGGATGTTCACATCAATCAAAAAGCACTCCAAGCTTTCCGGTGGTGGTTCAAGCCCTCGAAGCCCAAGGTAGTCGTTGGATGTGCTGGTTTTGGTCATCAGAGCAGACTCGTGGGCCCAAGACGTGTTCTGTCCTGTTTCCTCTAAAACGTAGGAACTACTTCTTACCTTCAGCACCGTCTTCACGAAAAGCTGCTCATGTTCATGAGGTTCAGCGCTGCTGAGCTCGGGAGGGCAGGCTTAGCGTTCTCGGGGGAAACACTTTCTTGGCTCTGTGGGAGACAGTTTTCTGTACATCTGTGAAAATGTCTGCCTGTTTCTGGGAGTTTTTATGTTCTCCTCAAACTAGTTGGTTTCGCCTACTACGAGCGCAGAGTCCTGCTGGAGCTTGGTTATGGGTCCCCCAAATGATATCTAAGTGCTTCTTTTTGATTAGGAACTTTTTGCTGTTTCCAGTATTATTTGATGATCTTTAGCAAACTGTTTTCCCAAAATTTAATATTGATTTACATAAGGTAGAAGCAGATTTTCCACACTCGTCAGTTATCTAAATTTTCATGCTGATGTGAAACCAAATTGTAGTCATTTCTTCACAAATCTCCATGGTGTTTTGTTTTATAGATGCTGGGCTATAAATTGTCTTGTGTTTGCTTTTCTTTTCTTCTTCTTTTTTTTTTTTTTTTTTTTTTTACTGAATTTACATCTTTCTTCTGAGCCCTTACCAGCAGTGCCTTTGAAAATCCATGTTTCTTTTATTTTTATTTTAATGAATTGAATGAATTAATTTTTAGACAGGTTCTGACCCTGTCACCCAGGCTAGAGTGCAGTGGTGTCATCATAGCTCACTGCAACCGAAAACTGCTGGACTCAAGTGATCCTCCTGCCTTTGCCTCTGGAGTAGCTGGGGCTATAGGCGCCTGCCACCACGCCTGGCTAAGTCCTTCTATTTTTTTTGGTAGAAACGGGGTCTTGCTATGTTGTCCAGTTTGGTCTCAAGCTCCTGGCCCAAGTGATCCTGTCACCTAGGCCTCCCGAAGTGCTAGGATGACAGGCATGAGCCACTACACCTGGCCATCAAGTTCATATTTCTCTCCTCTGTTTGTCTGGGATGACTGAGGTCTGCGCCCAGGTAAGTTGGGTCTTCTCCATCATGCTCCTCACGGAGTCTGAGCCTCGCTGCCGCCTCCAACGTCCGAGTCTTTACCAACAGTCTGTTCAAGACGATCTGGGCCTTTTCTTCTATCAGCTCCTCAAACTTCTGCCAGCATCCACTTCCGGCCGATTCCGAAGCTGCCCCCACGGTTTTAGGGGTGTATACGGCAGCCCCCACGTCCAGGGGCCAGAATCTGTATTTGTTTTTTGTGCAGCTAAAAGAAATGACTGCAGACTTGGGGGTCGACAACAGGAGGAATTTATGGTACCGTGGTGTAGGCCGGAAACCCGGGCGGGCTGGACTGGGTCCTCTGCCTGGGGGACCCCAGAAGGCTGGCGGAGCGGGGCAGAGCCTTACTGGGGCCCTGGGGCAGAATCTGCTTCGGAGCCCAGGCGTCTGGCTGAGTTCGGTCCCTAGAGGCTGGGGTGCTGAGGTCCCCCTTTCTTTGCTCGCTGTCCCCTGGGGCTGGAGTTTGCTCCCACGGGCTGCCTGCACTTCCTCCACGTGGCTCCCGCCCGTCGCGGCAGGTTGACTCTAATTTTGGGTTTTGTAACCTCTGGGTGTGGCACGGAGCGCTGTCACGTGACGGACCGCTGACGGTGCTGCCGCGCTTGGCGTGTTGCAGGACCAGCCGTGTGGCTGAGCCGGACACCCGCAGTGAGGAAATGACGTCACTGGAGGCCGCCGGTCACAGCTGCTGACTGAGGCCCCGCGGGGCTCACGAGGGGCCGCCGGAGGCACAGGCGGCGCCTTCTGGCTCGGGGACGCGCTGCTCGCGTCGAACGCCGGGGACGTCTGCGCTCCGCGCGCTCGCGATGAGCATGAAACGCATTTTCACTAAGAAGCTGCATTTCCGCCCGCTCTTTCTGTATGAAAAGATCAAGGAATTTTCCCGTCTGTTTTTGCAAATGTTCCGATCCTTTATTCAACAGGCGCCCGTGGAGGTCCCGTGCTGTGCTGCGGCCTCACAGGGGACACAACCGAGATTGTCACAGGCGGGGTCCCTCCTGCTCCGGCCGACAGACAGGCGATGCCAGGGAGAGGCGGGGACAGTGCAGACCGCGGCTGCTGCTCCTGAGGAGACGCGACAGGGGGCCATGCGGAGAGGACGGCGGGACCGTGCTGAGGAGGAGCCGTCCAAGGGGCCTCTGCGAGGTGACGACATTTAAACTTGACCCACGGGCTGAGGCGCTGCCACCGTGTCTAGATGAGGGGACTGGGCCTTCCAGGCCGAGGAACGACAGGCCTGCGGTGGGCAAAGCGTGGGCCTCGGTGGGGAGACTGAGGCAGGCACGTGAGGCTGGGGGTGACCCGGGAGCTGCCGAGGCTCTCGTCACTCGGGGTCCCCGCGGGCCACAGGAAGGGGTCGGACGCTGCGCTGGGGGGGCTGTAAACTGAGGAGTCTTTCTGGACGACTGTCCTGGCTGTTGGCAGACGGCAGGGCAGGGACGATTGGAAGCAGGAGACCAGTCATGGGAGGCGACGGCCCTGACACATGGTGACAAGGACTCCGTCCCCCGAGGGCCAGGAGAAAAGGAGGACGCAGCAGGCGGGTCTGGGATATAGTCTGGAGACACAGCCAGCGGGGGACACACCTTCCCGTGGGCCCCGACCCAGGCGCCACCCGCGGCCGGGTGCGTGGCGTGTGCTAGGCAGGTGGCTGACGGCGGGGACGGGGACCGAGCGGTCTGGCCGCCTGTGTACCTGTTCTATTTTGTCTGTATCGTCCGTGAAATACCACGAAAGCAAAGGAATATTTTAACAAACAAAATCTTACCAAGAAGCTTTTCGGTCACTGGACAAAAATGAAACTCTGCTCTGCTGCCCTCGGGCGTGTGTGTCGCATGCGAGACGTGCAAAGCTAAGCGCCAACGGCTCCGGGTGTCAGACTGAATCCCAGAGGCCGCGGTAGCGGGAACGGTCTATGGGGGCGTGTTAGGGGCCAGGTGCCGGGCCGAGGCCCCCGTGCCCCTGACCTTGTCCGACCCTAACAGCCGCTCTGGACGGGACCCTCCTCCCTGCGGCTCCCGGGCCGGGGTGCTCACAGGTCCCGCGGCTGCCGCCACCTCAGCACGTCAGTGTTGGTGACGTCCTCGTCCGAAACGAGACCACTGCACTCCAACGCACACAGGCTTGTTTTAGCCAACACGGGGCATCGCCACCTCTATTCCTCTATTCTTTTCTTTGTTTTGTTTTGTTTTCCTCTCTTTTGAATCCCATAGAAGATTCCACAGCTATTTGGTTTTTCTCTCTTGCCCCAGAAATCAACCTTCCCTCTGTAGCTAGTAAAACACGGGGCAGAACTGCTCAGTGAGGGGAGCAGGGAGGTAGAAGCCCACCTGTCAATACGTCAGACACAAAGAGAACAAAACATGCTCTGGGTAAGAGGAATCGCCCACAAATGCGGCGACACGGGGGCCATGTCATCGAGAGGACACACAGAGAGAGAACGGCTCCCGGGGCCTTGGCCCGAGGTCCACGTGAAGTGTCCCTAAAGAGCCACTGGCAGAGTGGCAGGACAGCAGAGACTGAGGAAGCCCCGGTGAGCAGCCCAAGGCCACCCGCTGGGACACTGTGGGGAGGGACTCGCATCCAGCCGGCCCTTGCCCCAGGCTGCCCTCTTCCTGCCACGATTCCTGCACCCAGCACCGAGCCTGAGCCCTGAGCAGCCAGCAACCCCGCTCTGCTCTGCTTCCTGGGACCCTGCAGGCCACGTGCGTCGAGCTGGTCAGGGGAACATGTTTTCCTTCACTTCTTGTTCTCTTGCCCTTTGCAGGCGTGGCAGTATTTCCGGAGAGGAGACCTTTGTTCTGTTACCAGAGGCCACTGACTGTCCCAGATACTGCTAACACCTCACTGGGTTTTACAGAACCTACAATACTCTGCTAAAAACATTTTATGTCAACGCAATGTTCCCTTTCTGCGGGAAAGTTGCATCTATTCAAGAGCTGAATTTTTATTTTCGTTGACCCGCTATCATGAAAGATGGGCGACGTTTCTCATTTTTTGCTCACTGCTTTTGAGACTGTTCTCTGCATACCCTGGAGGGTTTTCTGATGTGATACAATTCACATCAATTTAATTTACATCTCTCGTTTAAGAGACTCAGTTTCTGAAAGATCAGCTTACAGACTTTCTACCTCCACTGCGACTATTAGAAAGTGTCAGCGACCTACGGCATTTGAACTTGGTTCCCAAGCCCGAGACCCTTGAAACAGAGAACACAGATTTTTTTGGGAAGGTGGCTGTCTGTACTGAAAGCTGCCGCTTTGTAGAATTTTCCACCACAATTTTTAGGCAATTAGCTACGATCCTTCCCACAGTAAACATGTGGGTGCAATTATGACCACTGTTAATACGACACAATGTTTTTCTAAGAAAGAAACACCTACTCATCAGAAGTAGCCCCTGTGGTGACAAACTGCCTTCTTCCCCGTCACACCTCATTCTTAGATGCACATGCTGTAAAAGTCCGTCTGGGGGTCGTGGCGCTGGGCGCCATGGTGACAGCGATGACCCAGGCGTGCTGTGCCCCGAGCGAGGAGAGCAGGATTCTCACCAGGAGCTGGGCGGCTCCTGCGTTTAGGAAACTAACAGGGATCTTGCTTGTTTACCTTTTTAGGTATAAAAAAAAAAAAACCGTTTAAGATAAAAAACGAAATACCACTACGCAGCCTGTGGACGGATGCCCGTGCAGACAAAGCAGGGGAAGGCCACACCTGTGCGGAAAGGTCCTTCGTCTTGGGCTGACCCACGGTGAACTTCCCGGCCACCTTCCGGTAAGATCCACAGCGGGACCCGTGTTGACGTGGGTTAGCTACGGAGGGCCACGGCCCGCGTGGCATGGTCTAGGACAGACAGAAACACGTCATTAATATTTTCCCTGAATTTTCTTAAAAAGGAAAACACTTTAAATATGATGCATATTGAGCCAGTAACTCACTTTTTGGCCTTCCCGGTGACAGCTGTATGCTACGCGCTTTCCCCAAAGGGGGTTTATGTGCAAATACGTACACGCGGGTAACAGACAGCGGAAGCTAGTGGACTAATTCCCTTCAGCTTTGATTAGTGGTTTTCCAGCAGGGCTCTCTGAGCTGCTTGCAGGTGGGTGTCCAGGGGCCGAGGAAGCAGAGCGGGAGGAGGGAGACACCAGGGCTGCGGTCCCCAACCCCGGGCTGCGGTCCCCAACCCGGCGAGGAAAGACTGTCTTCCGTGACACCGGCCCCCGGTGCCCAAAAGGCTGGGGACCGCTGCTCTGGGGCTGCCTGGCCGACACCCTCCCCTCCGTGCCCAGGTGTTATCTGTGTTTTCAAACTCCTGCAGTAGATCTTTCTTCATCAAGTATCATTCAATAGTCCAATTATGTTTGACAAGGTGCTTTTATACTCCCCGATTAATTCCCTACAGACACAGTATTTAATTACACAAATAAAACTCATCACATCATCAGACACTAGGCTGCCTTGCTTGTTGTGCAGCAGGTCATCCTATTTGGTGTCTATAGGGTGACAATTCAAACAAGGGTCTGATCCACTGGGTGCAGGCGTGTTTTCCAACACGCGTGCTCAGGCGGGCACGAGGACGGGCCACGCGGCTTCCTGCCCTGAACACCCATGTCGGAGCTCTCGGCTCCACAGAGAAGGTGCCACACACATGGTCTGCCGCTCCGGGCAGCCCCAGGCCAGGTCCCGTCCTTGCCTCCCACACTGAGAGTTCAGAGTTCATCGCACGCGCTCAGCCCCCAGCTCTCCCCTCCCCCTCGCTTCACTCTGCCAAACTCTCACGCATCGTCGTGAAGCTGAGACAACCAAAATGTTTCCAAGTTGCTACTTTACTGAATTCAGTGATGCCGCTGTGGACTTAAGGGAAACATTCCCAAAGCACGCTGGGAAGAAATACACGTTTGTGTTGTTCCCTGCACGATCTCTTTTCCACGACGGATTTCTCTACAGGGTGTCGGCTCCTGTTGCTGTGTGTCTTCTCCACGTTGCAGGTGACGGGAAGCAGTTTACATTGGGAATACGTGAAGTCTTTGATGAGGGCGTTTCCCAGAAACGTTTTGTTTTAATGAGGGGGAACGTGGACGCTGGGTTTACACACGTTGCCTTGGCTGTAAAGCTGTGGGGACGAGTGCAAGGCGTTTACAGCAATGTCCGGCACCTACTTCTTTTGCTAACTGCTGTTATTACTCTTCTATAAATTGAAGAGTATAATTACAAGTGGTGTCCTCGTCCGTGTGCAGGTTTGGGGCCACGTGGGTGGTCCACGCTCCTGGGAGACAGGCTCCCCCCGGACGGTGTGGAGGTGGCAGGTGGGAGGTGGGAGGTGAGAGATGGGGGCTGTCACCGGCAGGTATATAACAGGCCGCAGCCCCTGCAGAGAAGTCTGCTAGTTCTACACCAAGTTAAACACGGCATTACCATCCGACTCAGCAGGTTCACTTCTGGTAGAGACCCCCCAGAAAAGAAAACATACAACCGCTCAAAAATGTGCATGCAAACGTTCATGGCAGCATTGCTCACAGTAGCCAAAAAAACCAGAAGCAAACAATTAACCCTTTCTCAGCTGTTGGGAACCACAGCTCACAGTGGTCGAGTGAGGCGCCCGCGATCACAGAACTTGCATCCCCACAGTTGCAATCGAGTGTTTAAATTCCAGACCAACCTCTCTTCTTCTTTGGATCCACTTCCCGTCCTCGAGTACCGCCCGTCCCAGATCAGGGCCCGTCCGACGGCGGGCCGGTCGGGGAAGGTGTGATGGATACACATATCCACATCTGGACAACGGCTGCTGCGGCTTCTCTCTGCAAAGACAGTGAGAGTGAGTCACTATAAACACTGGATGCCGTTTAATTTTTTTCTCCCATTTCTTAAAATTCCAAGTCTTCAGAACTTAAAGGAACAATGGATCCCTTTCCTTCAAAGGTATTTTGTCAGTACATATGTGTAAAATCTTTAATTCGTGGTAGAGAAATACAAACTCTGCAAAGCAGTGTCCCCAAATGATGCCCCTTTTTCTGAATAGAAACTGTCAGACTGTCCTCAAATAACGTCTTGTTTGGATCTACCCTGTTTTGTTGGTGTAAATAACGGTCTCTCACTTACATCCACGTTTTGTTCATTTTTGAGGAAGTTCTGGTCACAACTTTCGTCTTTCCCTTCCCTCCAACCTAGGAAGTGGAGCTAATACTATTCTCCAAACATATATTAAATTTCCATCAATGTGAGTTACCCTGAGCAACTCTCAACACCACTGCTCCTTTCTACCTTGCACCCAGGAAGGTTCCGGGCCCCCCAGCGCGGGCAGGGGCGCCTGAGAACTGGGTCTGCTGCCCAGTCTCTCATCACAGGGCAGCCTGCTATGCTCTGGGCTGTGCTTCATTTTTCTGAAACATCTTGCATGGTTTTTCAGCCCAGAATTTGATCTTGCTCATTCTATCCATATGTTTTTAAAAATAACATAAAGGATATTGAACATATTAGCAACACAAACTGATTTCCAAGTAAGCTATTAGCTAATTCATTCTATTCTATTTTGGGCTATTATTTATTTTTTTTTTTGAGACAGAGTCTCGCTCTGTTGCCCGGGCTAGAGTGCCATGGCGTCAGCCTCGCTCACAGCAACCTCAAACTCCTGGGCTCAAGTGATCCTCCTGCCTCAGCCTCCCGAGTAGCTGGGTCTACAGACATGTGCCACCATGCCCGGCTAATTTTTTCTATATATATTTTTAGCTGTCCAGATAATTTCTTTCTATTTTCCAGTAGAGATGGCGGGGGGGGGGGGGTCTCGCTCTTGCTCAGGCTGGTCTCGAACTCCTGACCTCGAGCGATCCTCCCGCCTTGGTCGCCCAGAGTGCTGGGATGACAGGCGTGAGCCACCGCACCCGGCCTGCTTAATTTTTCTAAGTCTGGATTGTTTTCAGCTGTGAGCTGAAGGCAAGAATAACGCTTATGTCGCTGAAATAAAGCAAGGGAATGGGCGGTCGGTATCTGGCACGTGATAGGCCCTCAGCTAACGCCAGCTGCCATCGGCCTGGGTAGGAAGCACAGCGTGGTCCTCGCTGGGCTCTTCCCGAGCCCTCAGGTAACGCGGTTCCCTCCTGGGCCACCAGCTGCCCCGGGGCTCCAGCCCACGGGAAAGTCTGCACCAAAACTCACACAGGGACTGTGCGATTGGTCCACACTGACAGTCCCGACTCCACCATGCCCTCTGTAGAGTAAGTCTGGAACATTCCTCTCGGGCGCCCTTCTTTCTGTAGCTGGATCCGCTTGCCGAGGGTGACATTTAGCATGATGCCGGCTTTAACCTTCGCGCGGCCGCTGATGGCAGCTCTTGGCAGCGGTTACATTCTGCTTCTGACAAACATCATGTCAGACGTTTTCCCAAACAACGTATAAAGACAATGTTTGAACTCAGCCTGTGCTATTTTTACACACCTTTTTCTTTAGAGCCAAGTGTTAGGATAGAGAAGATACATAAGCTCAGTGGGAGAAAGGGCACAAAGCCCTTAGACTCTCGCTCATTCTCCTGTGCATAGAACAAAATGTTTTGCTTCTTTGGAAGCCCTATTTGAGGAAGAATTCTGCCCGAATTTCATACTTTCACACGGGCATATTGATCAAGGGTGAAGCAGGCCACTGCTGCTCCACTTTTGCTCTTTTCTGTGGCCCCGCCGGGGTGGCCGTGGCCAATTGATCCGGCGCCACTTAGAGTCCTGAGAGCCAGCTGGAACCGAGAAGCCACAGAACTCTTAGCTATCTTGGTGTTGACTCTTCCCGAGACTTGATTATTCAAACCTGCCTTGGATTTTCACCATATCTGAGTATCTTATCTTAAATTTCCTCCTTGGGCTTAAGGAAACACAAGTGGACATCTGTTGCGTGTAACTCAAAGAATTCTAACATATGATGTAAATAAAAAAACATTTAAAAATAGTAACCTTCTTAGCTCTGTATTGGGCTTTTGTATCTGTTTTAAGCATATTAAACACAAGATTAGGAAGATAGTACAATTTCTTTTCATTGTTAAACCGATTCCACTTGTTTCAACAGCCAACAGGTAGGGGTAATGACTTCTTTAAAAAATATCAGTAAAGACATACACTCTCATTCAGTGAATATCCAAAGTAATGACACATATTTAAAAAATACACACGTTTCATATTTCTCCATTTTATCCTCACGAAAATTATCTACTTATCATAATGACCCAAATCTTCTGAATAAAAATAGCAGGAGTTTCTTGTGATGTTTAAGCAGTTAGTAGTATATGTTAACTTTAGAATTTAAAGTAGTTGCATAATGTACTTTTGCAAGTGAGTATCATTTCTTTTACCAAAAAACAGATTTAAAATAATGTGATACACTAGGAATTCAGAGTAGCTCTTTTTACTCCTTATATCACGTATGTTATGCAGTATAGCCATAATATACTTTCTCAACTTCTCATCACTGCACATGCCTTTCAAACATACCACGCACTTTCTTATCTCTGCACCTTTCTTCATGCTGTTGGTACTATTTAAAATTCTATCTCCACCCCTCCCCCTAAAGCTATTTGCAAGGCAAACTCCTATTCATCCCACAAGGCCCTACTTAAATATCCCTACCTCTGGGAAGTATTCTCTGTATTCCTTCTGTCCACACCTCTCTGAGCAGAATTGTTATTTTCGATTTATGTTTTATCATGTGCCTTTGTAAACACTTCCAGTAACTCCATGATCTGATCTATTAATAGTTTCAGGCCTGTCACCTGAAGTTGTCCCCGGAACCCCTTTACAGCAAGGACTGTGTCTTGTCCGTGATTGTTTCTTTCTAGCGTGTCGGACAAACCCTCCCTGGTAACTCACATTCAGCAAATGTTCGTTGTTGTAAACAAGAATTCAGTTCAGAAAAAGGGGAGGAGGATTTGAGGTCTTCCTAGAGGGACAATTTTGAGAATGATTAGAACATTCTTAAATGCAATACTGAACCTTCTTTGGTTTGGATATATTTTTTCAATTTATGAATCTGTTGAAATTTGCTAAGAGTTTTCCCAGTTTCTAGTCCTAGCAGGAGTTCATGGGCGCTGCAGTTGTCCGTGTCCCTACTGTCCCCGGTATCTCACATGTTCAAATCTATGTCCTGCTTGATTTGATCTGACATTTCACTGAGCATTTTCGTTTCTGATGTTTATCAGTAAAACTGGCCTGTACTAATTATAGGCCAATTACTGTTCTTCTTAATTTGACCATTTCCTCCGTTCTACTTTCTTTGTGCATGCTGTTACTTTTTCCTGTTTTCTTACACTGAATACTTACTTCACAAATTTTCATTCTTTGTTTCTAATATGTACACACTGTAAGCAAACCACGTCGTAAATCTTTCTCTAGTGCTCCTTTAGCAGCATTGCACAAGTGGTGAGATGTAGAGTTTTTATCGTGGCTTATTTCCATATCTCTTCTAACTTCCGTTATGTGTTCTTTGACTTGAGGATGATTCAGAAGTGTGGTTGTTAATTTCCCAAGTACGTATGCTTTGGGGAGATGGGAGAGTATGTTGCCTGTCAGTTGTTGAGAAGTGCCTTAGGGACTGATACGGGTATCCCTGAAATGAACATTCTTTCCCTTTGTTAGCTTCTCTACGTAACCATTAGATCAGGCTTACTAATTTTTGACTGCTTGATCTGATCCTACTAATTTCCTTCTCTGCGTCACCTATAAATATCCAAGAAAGGTATATTAAAACTCCTCTCTATGAGGAAAGATTTGTTATTAATTATTCTGATTTTCTACCGGTTTTTAAAATTAGTTTCACAGCTATGTTTTAGGTTCCTATATGTTCAATACTGTTTATAAATTAAATATTAAATTTCTTTTTTTGGTAAGTAAAAATTACATATATTTATAATTTACAACATGATGCTTTGATATATTGTATACATTGTGAAATGACTAAATCAAGCTATTTTATATTATACACTACCTCACGTACTTGTTTTTTTTTTTTTTGATGGAAACACTTAAAATCTACTCTCAGCAATTTTTAAGTGTACAATATGCTGCTACTCACTACAGCCACCATGTTGTACAGTAGCTCTCTTGGACTCATTCCCTCTAACTGCAACGTGTCCACTCTGACCAACATCTTCCCAATCCCCCCACCCACCAGCATCAAAAAGTTCCTAATCAAAAAGAAGCACTTAGGTATCATTTGGGGGACCCATAACCAAGCTCCAGCAGGACTCTGTGCTCGTAGTAGGTGAAACCAACTAGTTTGAGGAGAACATAAAAACGCCCAGAAACAGGCAGACGTTTTCACAGATGTGCAGAAAACTGTCTCCCACAGAGCCAAGAAAGTGTTTCCCCCGAGAACGCTAAGCCTGCCCTCCCGAGCTCAGCAGCGCTGAACCTCATGAACATGAGCAGCTTTTCGTGAAGACGGTGCTGAAGTTAAGAAGTAGTTCCTACGTTTTAGAGGAAACAGGACAGAACACGTCTTGGGCCCACGAGTCTGCTCTGATGACCAAAACCAGCACATCCAACGACTACCTTGGGCTGCGAGGGCTTGAACCACCACCGGAAAGCTTGGAGTGCTTTTTGATTGATGTGAACATCCTTTTTTTCTTCAATTCTCAGCACCAAAATTGGTCACTTCTACAGCAGTTGGCAGAGCACTGTGGTCGAACCCTTGAAGCCTGGGGGCTCCTCAGTCGTCGGGACCACTGACCAGTACGATGTCATGGTTCTGAGGCTCATGCCGTAACTGACAAACCGACATCCTGGCGTCCTTGCTTTTGCTACCTTCTTGGAACCTTTTAAAATTAATCTTTTCCATTTTTTAATAAGAAAGAAATCATTTTTGTAGCAAGCCACTGAGGTTTCAGTGTCATGGATTCCCATAATATAACTTATTCTAAACTGGGGACATATAATTACCATCAGCATATAAACCTGTTTCTATTTATCCCATTAAAAAAAAAAATCTCTTGACCCCTATTTCTCCCAGTAGCCAACATTTCTTGGCAATGCCGTCTTTCTGGTTATTCGGGGGAAAAAAAAAAAAAAAAAACTTGACTATATCTTTGTCTGCTCAATCTTTCACTTGTACAATTTTGGTGGGAATGTAAATTAGTACAGCAAGAAAAAAATCCAGCCTCTATGGAAAACAGTATGGATATTTCCCAAAGAACTAAAAACAGAACTACCATTCTGCTCAGCAGTCTCCCTACTGGCTCTCTACCCAAAGGAAAAGAAATCAACATATCAAAAAGATACCTATACTCGTATGTTTACAGCAGCACTGTTAACAGCAGCAAAGATATGGAGTCAACCAAAGTGTCCATCAGCAGATGAATGGAGAAAGAAAATGTGGTCTCTGTGTGTACATATATACACACACACACACACACACACACACAATGGAATACTATTCAGCCATAAAAATAAAAAAAAAAATGCTGTCTTTTGCAGCAACGTGGATGAAACTGGAGGTCATTATCTTAAGTGAAACACAGTAGGCGCAGAAAGACAAACAGTTCATGTTCTTACTCCTAAGCGGATGTACCCACCCCTGAGCAATGTTTCAAGTGGCCCATCCTAGCCCTAAAAAGGCCAATCAAGAGCCCAGCCCCGAAGACAAAGATGCTGTAACTCGGTTCTCCCTGCTGCCCACAGGGTAGTTTTTACAGTACTAGATCAAGGACCTTCACACAACATTCATGGGAGCTGAATTTTCAAAATATCTGGAGGTGTCCACGGTGTCCCCAGAGCTGGGACGAGAGTTCTCACAGCCTGGTATTTGACTGGATTGCTGACAGTATTGTTCCTTCCTGACACAAAACACAAGTACCAAAAAACCAATTCTTTTTCCTATCATTTGCTCATAGGAACCCATTCGTTTACTTTACCTTTTTCATAGACCTTGTTAATTGGCAGGGTGAATGATTTTATAAAAGGCAATTTTCTTTTCTTGTAATACAAAACTCTTTTTATGTTTTCCCAAACATAATCCATATCATTTATTAAATTTTTACTATACGCCAGGCTACACGAAGTTCCTAACATCCATTGCCTCATTTATTTATCTTAAAATGCCTATGCAGTAGATACTATCATGACCTCTTTTTTTACAAAAAGGTACTTGAAGCCCAGAAAGCATAACTGACCTGCCCAAAGTCACATGGCCCATGAAGTTAAGAGCCAGGGCTCAAACCCAGAACTTTCTCCAAGTCCTTGTTCTTACAGTGTGTGAGGTTCTGACTCATAATGGGACTGGCGGTAACCAGGGGAGAAGATCCTACTCCATCTTCTACCCCACAAAGTTCCCCCGTCAGGCATCGTCCCAGAGCAAATAAACCACCTGACTAGAGAAGGAGCAGCTATACTTGGGTGTCAGCTAAATAACTACAGTCGTAACAGTTATAATGGCATAATAACAACATAACAACTAGGGATTTATTTGCCTACCGGATTGTTCAGAAATTTGAGGTCCGCAATCCTGATCTGTCTGTTGTCCACAGCCTCGTCTCCTGTGCTACATGAGGATCCAAAACTTCTCTGAAAACCCAGGTACAATTTACATACAGTTAACTACACAGAACCCACAACTTTTTAATCGTCCATTTGACCCGGGCTAATCGCTGCACCAAAATCACTCTCTGTCAAGAACTGAAATCAAGATCTTGAAGAGATCTATTTCATGGCCATGCTCATTGAAACAGTGCTCACAACAGCCATGGCGTGAACATAACCTAAATGTCCGTGAACAGATGCAAGGGTGAAGCAAATGTGGTATGTACACACAGTGGAATATTATTCAGCTCTGAAAAAGAAGAAAATTCTGCCACAAATGACAACATGGACCAACCTTGAGGAAACTATGCTAAGTGAGTAACTATGACTCACAGAAGGACAAATATTGCATGCTATCACTTACATGAGCTATCTGAAATAGTCAAACACATGGAAGCAGTGAGTAGAATGGTAATTGTCAGGGGCTGTGGGTAGGAGGAGATGGAGCGTTACTATTCAACAGGTGCAACGGTTCAGTTCTGCACGAGGATTAAGGTCTAGGGATCTGCTGTACAACACTGCGCCTACAGTTAATTACGAGGATCAAGGTGTAGAGATCTGCTGTACAACACTGTCCCTACAGTTAATTACGAGGATTAAGGTCTAGGGATCTGCTGTACGACACTGTCCCTACAGTTAATTACGAGGATCAAGGTCTAGGGATCTGCTGTACAACACTGTGCCTACAGTTAATTACGAGGATCAAGGTGTAGAGATCTGCTGTACAATACTGTGCCCACAGTTAATCCATTATACACCTAAAAACTTGTGAAGAGGGTCGATCCTATGTTGAGTGTTCTTACCACAATAAAAAAAGAATCACTCTCTGTCAGCTACTATTTTTGTGTGTGCTGGTTTCTTGTTTAATAAAACTTACCTATTTCACTTGAATATGGAATTCTCATTCCTCTTATTTAACCTTGATTCAAGTCTTACCTTTATCTTATAAAATTAAGACACATTTGTGAAAATATTATTTCAAATTAACTGCTCATACCTTTCCCTTCTTTTATCTCCCATAGGAATAACTCAATCTTTACACAAAGATATTCTGATGATATAATATAGATTTTACAGAACACTGTATTATGTCACTTCTATTGCATAATTTATTTTAGTGTTTTTTTCTACATCAAAATGCAGTATTATTGTGAGGTGTCTCTAGTAATGTGCTTGTTCTTTGTGAATAGACATACGTAAATGAAGTAATTGCCTTACAACGTGTGATTGGGTTGACTTATTTATTTGTATGTGGGGATTTATATGGTGATTTTTCTCTAAAGAGCAATTGAAGTCATTTTTTGAGATGGCAATCATAAAAATTTTAATGTGAAGACCAGGGAGAAGCTTTTAATTAATGAGAGGGTTGATAAATTTTCCTGGTGATGATAATTCTGACGTTAAATTTCTTGTGAGGACAAGGAGAGAGAAGAAAGGAGGGTGCTTTTATAAAGTCATCGTTATTATTACTCTAGGCAACGAGCTGTCAGTACAAGCTTAATTCTGACCTCTGTTCATCTTCCTGATACTCAGTAACGCACCAGATGCACTTTTCTGGCTCTGTCGGTCGAGTGAGCGTTCCCTGCCCAACGTGTGGCCGTCCCCCCTGTCCCGAGGAGGAGATCCATGTTCTACCCACGTCTAGCCCCAGGCAAGCTCCAACCCCTTTTCTTCTCAAAGTATCTCGTTTGCTGGGACAGGTTCTACCAGAAATCAGCCCGGAAAGGTGCCTGCTTACTCACCTCGTCCCAGGTCAGAAGAAAGAGGAAAAAAATGCCTTGTCTCTGATTGTTCTTACGATAAGCAGTTGAGATTTGTCAGAGGACAGAATGATTTTAAAAGGAAAATGGTTGTTTTGACAGGGAGACTTTCTAGAAGCTTCCCTAGTTCTGCGAGCTGATGGAATGCTCACGTTCTGCACAGACAAGCAAAGGAGCCCTCCTCATTCTCGTGCAAAGAACCGTAGTTTCTAAAAAGATAAACAGAGATCCCGCAATGATAAGAAAGAATATTTTGACTCTTATAAATGGAAAGATGTAATCATTTAAAAATTCTAAACTATCTTGCATTAGGAAGAATATAATTCGCCAGTTTTCAAAGAGGAAAAGTTAATATGAAGTTTCAAATTTTCTTACCAGTTGAATCAACCTTCAGCTATGTCTTGTGCTCACCGTTGTTTTATTCCGGGTTGTAAGAGGAAAATTTAGACCACAGATTAGGCAAAACAACAGACTTACACTTTGTTGTTGTTGTTGTTGTTGTTAAGTAAAGCATTCTTTGGATGCAGAACTTTAAAACTCAAGGATTAGTTTTCAGTATTGTACTGACCAATGTGGCCCAGGTAACACATGCAATGATTTTTGTCTTTCAGAGTAAAAGTCCTTTGTTCTTCAGCAGTTACACACACACACACACACCCCGGCATCTACAACTTGAAAATTGAGCTTTTGCGGGGCCCCTCTGCCATCTGTCCGAGAAAGAAATCAGTAACTTGATAAGCTTCCCATATAGAATGACCATCTGCAGCCCTGGTGACTGTACTGAAGCTCCGAGCTCCCTGTAGGAAATTTGTCCCGATGTGTTCTCAGGTTGGCCAGTGATTTGTGTTTTCAACTACTTCAAAACTAAATAAAAGAGAAACTTTGATTATATTGGGAGAAATTTCCTTTCAAGCAGAGAACGATCCAAGTGAGCACTTACGAAGATTCTATCCAGTTGCACATATCTGACGTTGTGCGTGTCTGGAAAAATATGAGATTGGTTGAAGATATCACCCAGTAAACAGGGATTATGAAAAGTTACGTTGTACAAAGATAGAAACTGACTTTGATACATTCATAGAATTAATATCTTTTTTGATGTAATATTAGTTTTAGTTATTTAGAATTACCGTAAATTAAAATGGTTACTTTCAGTAAATTTAACCCCCAGAACTGAAAACAAGGCTGTCATTGTTTAAATGGAGCTTTATTAACACGTAAGCAGAATGTGCTTGAGTAAAAAACTTAGAGGATAATTTCAAATTGAATTACTAAGAACTGGAAAAGACTATTTGAACGATGTAAAGTCAGTCTCCTCATTTTATTTATTTTAGTTTCATTTGTTTCAGGTTCTAACATTGTGTTCTGGTTAGAATTGGTTGTCATGCAAGTTTAAAACATTCCTATTAAACTGAACTAAAAACAGAAATCACAGGACAGCCTTGAAAGCATAAACTTATCTTTCACCAAGTAGGGTCCAAAGAATATATTAAGCAATTCGAGGCTCAGGTACTGTTTTAAAATAGTTTTGGCACAACAACTGGAAAAACTGAGAGCTTAGGACTAACTCTGTCACATTTAGTGCCAGGAAGCTTTTATTCTGCCTAAGTGGACAGATGATAATCAGACAGATTATTTTAACAAGAATTGCATAAGGGAAAACCAAACTAGGTTCTTCTCAGGTTTTATGAAACTTTACTAGCTTTAAAAATGGTATGTAAGTGGCTCTCTGGGAGATCCATTTATCAACTGTTAAACTACAAAACACAAGTTCTTAGAGTATAAATAACACCTTTTAGTCTTAACAGCTTCTGCTCTTTTAAATGCATATAAAATAACGTTAGTGCTTTCATCAGACATGTGGAAGACCCAAAGCAAATACAATCTTATTGCAGGTTTTACTGCATTTGCAATTGTGATAAAGACATAGTTTTTCTTGTGAAGGTAACAATCAATTAGGAGAGATTTGAAAATGTTGAAAGGAATGTCTACAGCGTGGATATCATCAGTATTGTGACTAAATTCTTAAATACTTCTTCATAGCCAAGCACATTAGAATACTTAGTAGTCACCATTAAATTTAACAGTTTTATTGTCAAAGATAAATTGCTTGTCATGAAAAAGACTTGGCATTTATCAAAATAAGTAATGATTAAAATAAATGAAAAGATACATGAAGTCCATTGGACATATTTTAATTTCAAACACTTAAATTGTCACAGTAAGTATGCTCACCACAGTAAAATGGTGGGACAAGTTTTCCCCTATTACCTTCTGAAGTCAAGGAAAAAAGGATAGATTTAACAAACACATCTAATTTCAATGTCTCAAAACCTCATTTTAATTGCATGTTTCAAAGTCAAACAATTGGAAGGTTAAACTTTTTGCTTAAAATTATTTTTCTTTGTAATATTTACATTTAATGTTAAAAAGTTCTTCTATTATCAAGGCTTTGGCTGCATCCCACAAATTTTGACACGATATATTTTCACCCTTATTTGGTCTAAAGTATTTTAAAATTTCCATATGATTCCTTCTATGGGTTAACTAAAAATTACTTCTCAATTTTCAAGTATTTGTGGATTTCCCAGTCACCATTCAAAAGCTGATTTCTAGTTTAATTCCATCTAAGCCAGAAAACACACTCTGTATAATTTCAGTCCTTTGAAAGTTTTACAGCTTGATTTATGGCCAAGTTTTTGGCCTATTTTCGTAAGTGTTTTAGACACACTTAAAAATAACATGTATCCTGCAATTGCTGTATTATGTTCTATAAATTTCAATTTTGTCAAGCTGGTTAATAGTGTTATTCAAATTTATCATATGCCCATTGCCCACTGATATTTTTACCTGCTTCATTTACAAATTTCTCAGAGATATCGGCCTAAGCAAAGAATTTATAAAGAAGACCCCCAAAGCAATCACAGCAACAACAAAAATAAATTAAATGGGACCTGATCAAATTAAAAAGCTTCTGTACAGTCAAGGAAACAATCAATAGAGTGAACAGACAACCTACAGAACGAGAAAAAATATTTGCATGCTACACATCTGATGAAGGGCTGATAAGCAGAATCTACAAAGAACTCAAGCAAATCAGTAAGAAAAAAAATCAAACAACCCCATTAAAAAGTGGGTAAAAGACATGAACAGAAACTTTCAAAAGAAGATAGACTAATGGCCAACAAACCTATGAAAAAATGCTCAACATCTCTAATCATTAGGGAAATGCAAATCAAAACCACAATGAGATATCACTTATCTCCAGTGAGAATGGCTTTTTTCAAAAAGTCCCGAAACAACAAATGTTGGCGTGGATGCAGAGAGATAGGAACACTCACACACTGCTGGTGGGACTTCAGATTAGTGCAACCTCTGTGGGAAGTAGAATGAAGACACCTCAAAGAACTAAAAGCAGAACTACCATGTGATCCAGCAATCTCACTACTACCCAAGGGGAAAAAAAAACAATATTTTATTAAAAAAAAAAAAGAGAGAGAGACACCTGCACCTAATGTTTATAGCAGCACAATTCACAACCTCAAAGATGGGGAAACAACCCAAGTGCCCACCAATATATGAGTGGATTATTAAAATGTGATGTATGTAGACCATGGATTACAACTCAGCCATAAAAAAAAAAAAATGGTGAACTAATACCTCTTGCATTAACCTGGTTGGAAGTGGAGACCATTCTTCTAAGTGAAGTATCACAAAAATGGAAAAACAAACACCATGTGTAGTCACTGTTAAACTGGAACTAATCGAGCACTTATGTGCATATATGGAAATGCAACTCATCGGAAATCGAGCAGATGGAGGGGGGCGGGGATGGGGAAATTCACACCTAATGGGTGCAGTGCACACTGTCTGGGGGGTGGCACACTTATAACTTTAACCCAAACTGTACAGAAGCAATTTATGTAACCAAAACGTTTGTGCCCCTGTAATACTCTGAAATAAAATAAAATAAAAATTTCGAGAGAGGTTTCTGTTAAAATCTCCAAATATGATTGCGGGTTTCTCTATTTTCCTTTTTACTTCTTCTTTTTTTTTTTTTTTTGAGACAGAGTCTCACTTTGTTGCCCAGGCTAGAGTGAGTGCCGTGGCGTCAGCTTAGCTCACAGCAACCTCAGACTCCTCGGCTTAAGTGATCCTCCTGTCTCAGCCTCCCGAGTAGCTGGGACTACAGGCATGCGCCACTATGCCCGGCTAATTTTTCTATATATATTTTTAGTTGTCCATATAATTTCTTTCTATTTTTTAGTAGAGACGGGGTCTCGCTCTTGCTCAGGCTGGTCTCGAACTCCTGACCTTGAGCGATCCACCCGCCTCGGCCTCCCAGAGTGCTAGGATTACAGGCGTGAGCCACCGCGCCCGGCCCCTTTTTACTTCTGTTGGATTTTGTCTCAAGTATTTTGAATCTTTGTTATCAGGGGCATTTGTATTTAGAATTATTATGTTTTCCTGATGAATGGACCCTTTGGTTATTATTAAATGTTTTCTTTATTCCTGATAGTACTTAATTGACTTTTAGTCTACTTTATCTTATACTGATATAGCTACATTTATTTTTTTATTATTGGTTTTCCAATCCTATTATTTCCAAACTCTTTGCATCCTTATTTTAAAGGCTAGATAATATTAGACTGGATTATAAAAGATGACACAATTATAAACTGCTTTGTTTGGTCTTGTGTGTAAATCCAATCTGAGATGTTCTACATTTTAAGTGGCGTTTTCATGCCGTTAATACTTAATGTATTATAATTATTGATATGTTTTATGTTTGAACTTATGTCTTCCACCTTGCTGATTTGTTTTTATTATCTCTTTTTCCCTTGGTCCACATTTCATGGCTTCTTGTATATTATTTGAATATTCTTTAGTATTCTATGTTACCTATCCTACTGGCTTCTTCATTGTGTGATACTCCTTAGTGATTACTTAAAAATTACAATATTCATCCATAATTTATCAGAATGACCCTCAAATTGATAGCATAAAACTTCAAAACCAACGTAAGACCTTACTATACCCCCTTCCTTCTCATTGTGCTATTATTATACATTTTACTTCATATTTTAAATGCTACAATATATTATTATTGCATTTGCTTTAAAAAGCCAAAGAAAAAATTTAAATCATTTTTTGTATTCATCCACATATTTAACCTTTCTTGTGCTTTTCATTTTCTTCACACAGATCCAATCTTCTATCTGGGGTTCCTTCTCTTCAGCCTGAAGAAACTTCTTTAATTGATCGTTCACGTATGCCTGCTAGTGAAGTACCATCTCGTTATCTTGCTTGTTGGAAAACATTTTCATTTCACCTTCACATTAGTAGATACTTTTGTTAGATAAAAAATTGTGTATTGACTTCCTTTTATTAATAGCATTTTTATGTTATTCCATTGTCTTCTGGCCTCCATCGTTATTTATATTTAGTCAGTCATCCCTCATTTTTATCTGAGGCTGTGTTTAAGGTTTTTCTCTTTATCTTTGGTTTTAAATAGTTTGACTCTCATGTACCTAGGTACGATTTGCTTTGCGTTTACTCTGCCTGGTGTTTACTAAGCTTCTTAGCTCTGTAGTTTGGAATTTTAACAAGTTTTTAAAACTTCTGGATTGGGCTGGGCGCAGTGGCTCACGCCTGTAATCTCAGCACTCTGGGAGGCCGAGGCGGGAGGATCGCTCGAGGTCAGGAGTTCGAGACCAGCCTGAGCAAGAACGAGACCCCATCTCTACTAAAAATAGAAAGAAATTATATGGACAACTAAAATATATATAGAAAAAAATTAGCCAGGCATGGTGGCGCATGCCTGTAGTCCCAGCTACTCAGGAGGCTGAAACAGGAGGATCGCTTGAGCCCAGGAGTTTGAGGTTGCTGTGAGCTAGGCTGATGCCATGGCACTCACTCTAGCCCGGGCAACAAAGCGAGACTCTGTCTCAAAAAAAAAAAAAAAAAAAAAAGAAAGAAAGAAAGAAAAAGAAAAAAGAACAAATGACTTCAGTTTCTAAAGAACAGCAAAGAGGAAAATTTTAGGGCAGAAGTGTTTATTTAGAGAGGAAACAACATACTAATTGACAACCATATGTTTAAAAATTTCACTATAATTTGCAGCCAAAGGAACTTACAAATTTTGTACAGATTCTTTCATCATAAGATCATTTATAAATACAATTTTCTTTCAAGAGAGAATCATATTTTTATAGATGAAAAAGTGAAGTCTTACAGTGGTTAAGCCAGTCTTGGAAATAGCTTTTAAAAAAATCATTGTTCAAAAATTATAATTAGCTCATGCAACTATATATGTGATGGCAACACGTAGTTTCTGTTACACTCCAATTTACTAATTTCTTACAAAAAAACAAATATTATGAGTATAAAATGATGGTTTTTGTTAGACCAAAACCTTATTTCTTATCAGACCTGCTATGATGTTCAGACTCTGGAAGTATACAGTAATGCTCAATGCTATGGAAGAGGGACTTTCACAACCGTACTCTCATTTGTGGAGCTCAAATGAGAAGCTGCAATAAAGCTTCCCAGCCACTAAATAATTCCATCTTTTTTAGAGATTAGAATCATCAAAAATTCAAAATTTTAAAAAATTTGGCAGCATATGTATATGTGTATATATACGTATATATGGCCTTATATGTATTACAGATAAATTATCTAAACAAAACACAAGCCCACCGCAGCTTTTTAAAAGGTTATATTTCATAAGTTTGCCCAGTAAAAACAACAAGCAAGGTCCCATGATGTCACATTCAAAGCCATTCAACTAAGCACAGCATCCAAGCGGAAACAGTGGACTGTGGTACAAAGAGATTCAATACAAGTTTTCTAGATCCTCCTTCCAAATGGAGTCAGAAATTCTGGAGCCACCACTCCATAGTTGTTTTTCTTTCCCCATTATGATACAAAATTACTTAAATTTCAATATGGCTTAAATACTAGTCTTGAATACTGCGATTTCTAAGCCTGAACTTTTTAAACCATGAACACTTATAATCTGTGAAAATTTCAGAATAACAAATACACGTCTAGGAATCTAACCCAGACCATGTAGGACGACTGTCAGCATGCATTGCTTTTGTATGAAGAAAAAGATAAAAGTTATTTTTAAAAGTAACATTCTTTGAACCTACAGCTCCACTTTATTAACGTTCTAGGGAAATGACGCAAATTCCAAATGGATACAGGAATCCGTGGAAACTCCAAGTACAAGGCAGAGGATGCGTGTTCTAAATAAAACGAATTTCAGATCCTTGATATTCTCACACACGTTGCTGCGACATGCTCTGCTTTGTGTTATGATTGCTGGCAGGACTCTGCCAAGGAGTTATTAAAAGCAAATCTGACATTAAGCAATGATTTCCCGTCGGCAGCTGCCTCGCAGCAAGCTCTCTGTCTCAGGCATACGGAAGTACCGCGCGCCTCACCGTCCTCGCGACAATCGTCGGTAGGCGGCTGCTGGATTCGCGCTTTTTGACTCGGGTAGTTTCAGAGTCTCCGGTCTGCAATTCACTGTTCGTTTTGATTTGTACATTTGCATTTATTTCTCCTTTCTCAGAGTCACTGTTGAAGGCAATTTTACTTAAATTTATTCTTTTTTAAACCTAAAATGTATCTTCCCAGCTTAAAATAAAAAATGTAAGAGAGGCTGAAAATGAATTTGAGATTTTTTTTTCCACATAATCTCCCCTGTTCCTTCGGCATTTGATGTTTCTCCATCGTCATTATTGACACACACGGATGTGGGGCCCACGGCGTGCCGGCCACGGGGGCAACGTGCCGTGATCACCAACGATACAGGAAACAAAGCCTGCGTCAAGGGTTTTACAGTCTTGCTGAGGATTTGTGAGCTGTGCACATAAAGTAACGACACAAGACAGTTTGGGACTGGTGTGAGAAGTTCCCCTCAGGTGGATGTCAGTTGTCCGCTGCCACCACGGTGACATGTCACAAATGATCAGAAGCCTTGTGAGTGCTTGTTCCTTGCACGGCGGGGCCGTCGGCGGCCCTGCTGCTCTGGGCGGACTTGCTCCCTGGTTTCCAGGGGGGCCGGCTGTTGGCTGACCCAGAAGGCCTGGGCTGGCCCCCCATTGCTCTGCGAGCCGCTCGCTGCCCGCTGCCTGCGCCAGCCTGGCGCTCTCCCCTCGGCCGCGGCAGAGGGCGAGACAGGCAGCCCGGACCGCACAGCACTTGCAAGACTAGCGGGTGGGCCAGGAGCTGAGGCCCAGGGAAGACCTGAGGGTGAGCATTATCCTGCTGCGCCTGAGGCCTTGTGGAAGTCGTGGTGAGGACACCAGAAGGGACATTGAAGTCAATCATATCTCGCCGTTAAAGGCAAAGAAACCTGAGCTGATTTGTTTTCTGTTGCTGCTATAACAAATTACTATGAATTTAGGAGCTTAAAACACCACAAGTCGGCTGGGCGCGGTGGCTCACACCTGTGATCCCAGCACTCTGGGAGGCCGAGGTGGGAGGATCGCTCGAGGTCAGGAGTTCGAGACCAGCCTGAGCAAGGGCGAGACCCCGTCTCTACTAAAAATAGAAAGAAATTATATGGACAACTAAAAATTTATATGTAGAAAATATTAGCCAGGCCTGGTGGTGCATGCCTGTAGTCCCAGCTACTCGGGAGGCTGAGGCAGGAGGATCGCTTGAGCCCGGAGTTCGAGGTTGCTGTGAGCGAGGCTGATGCCACAGCACTCTAGCCTGGACAAAAGAGTGAGACTCTGTCTCAAAAAAAAAAAAAAAAAAAGAAAAGAAAATCAGGTGGAGAAAAAAAGCTCGTGTGATTAGATTCGGCCCACCTGGAAAATCCAGTATAATCTACCTATTCTAAGGTTCCTAATCCTAATCGCATCTGAAAAACCCCTTTTGCCCTGTAGCAGATCCTCGAAAATTCGCTTGCAACACCTGAGATGACGCAGATCCCAGCCAGTCCTTTCCCACGAACAGCTCAGCACAAATTTAACAGCCGTGAGCCCCCGGACTGTACTCCAAATTTTTCATATTTTATCAATTATCAGCCTGTGTGTGACGCCATGTGCTAGCGTTTGAATTTCAAAAAATACAACGGCTGTGAGCAGAAAACATATGTTCACTATATGATCGCTCTTTCTCTCCACCCCCAGGGCAGAAAACAAGACCCGAGGCAGAGGCAGTACCAGTGATCTGACTATTCCTGAGCACTTCATCCTCAAGGACAGCACTCTGCCAGCCTCACTGTTCCAGGAACACAATCTGGGTTTCTACTGAGTTCCCAGGCAAATGACAGTTTGCATCAGGCGAACTTCTTCTTCTCCTCTTTTTTCCTCGTCGGCACCACCACAAGCTCCAAACAGCTCCCTTCCTACCTGTCTTGCAGACCAACGTGGAGTAACAACATGGTCTCCCCCGTGAACTCTTCCTAACAGACTCAACCTGGCCAAGTAGAAGCCTCAGTGGCAGGAGAACACGGTACCTGCCTGGGTTCACACCCAAGGCAGAGCGGATTGTTCCCGGCACAAAGCATGTCTTTGTCCACGTGCCCCAGGGATCTAGGCCCTGTGTGCCCAGAACTAGCTTCCCTCCTCAAGCCTGTGTGCCATCACGACAGCCACCACGCGGTTCCCCTTTACGCCCAGCGCTCTGTGTGTGTGTGTGTGTGTGTGTGCATGCGTGTGTGTGCATGCGTGTGTGTGCATGCGTGGTGGTGTGCAGAGTGCTCACGTCCACCCCCTTGTTTCCAGCAGAATACAGACATGACGCGGGGACACACACTGATCCCTTTACTGCACATCATTTTATGGCTGTGACCTGCTCTCAGAGGAACATGTGTTGGTGAACAGAGTTTGCCCGGGACTTAAGTTGCTCTAATTCTTTAAGGTATCGAGTGTCCCTGCTCCGAGAAAGAGAAGCTTGCCTGCTTGTGAAGAAATCAAGCACTACAATTCGTTGACAAAACCCAATGGAAACAGTTAGGAAAGGTCATGTCGACAAGGCTCATGTTTTTGTAGGACTTTTTAAAATGCAAAATATCTGTAGATAGTAAAAATGATCCTGGTGGTGATACAGCAACATTGTGAAGTCCTGCATAGAAAGTCTGTTTAATGTAAAAGAGATTAAATTAACTCATGCTGAAAAGTCCATTAAATACGCACTAATGTATTGCGGAAAATTCACCAAGCAGAGGATTCAATCTGCTACGTTTCAGTCTTGAGTTTTTGCAGTCACTGAAACAGACTTGGATTAAAAAATAGGTATGGTGACCTGTGACCTCTGGAGTCCTTAGAGTGCAGCCGACTCCTGTCTGAAGCTTCCAAAAGAGTTGGGGTTTTTTACAGTAAGTGCTACTTGAAACAGAATGACACTTATCCCTGGGAAGTGTTGACATTTTTGTTGCTGCTGTCACTGCTGTGACTTTCGTAAGGAATTCATCTAATGTTGTAAAATGCTGGCACGAAAGAGAGACAACATTTTCTGAAGGTCTGCAATGTCTCGGGCACTTTGCCACAGACAGCGCTAACTTTCACACCAGTTTTCAACACAGGCCTTGCTATCTTGATTTTGCAAATGTGAAACTAAGAGTCCTAAGTAGTTTCCCTACGCTTATGCTCATACATCAGTGGTCCCCAAACCTTTTTGGCACCACGGACTGGTTTCATGGAAGACAGTGTTTCCAGGGCCAGGGGGTGGGGATGGAAGAGGACGTGGTTTGGGATGATTCAAGCTCATCGCATTCACTGTGCAGTCAGACCTCCCTGCTGCTGATGATCTGTATCTGCAGCCGCTCCCCAGTGCTAGCATCACGGCCTCAGCTTCAGCTCGGATCATCAGGCGTTAGATTCTCACAAGGAGCCACAACCTAGATCCCTCGCATGCGCAGTTTACAGCAGGGCTCCTGCTCCTAGGAGAATCGAACGCTGCTGGCCTGGCAGGAGGCGGAGCTTATGCGGTGATGCGGGTGATGCGGAGCGGCTGTAAATGCAGAGGAAGCTTCGCTCCCTCCCTGCCACTCACCTCCCGCTGTGCAGCCTGGTTCCTAGCAGGCTGGTTCCTAGCAGGCTGCGGACTGGCACAGCCCCGGGGCTGGGGACCACAATCATAAATGACTGTGTTTATATGCAAACCTAGACCCAACGTGCAAATTCCTTCCCCCCCTCAAGGCTGCTGCTTCTGTGGTTTGTGGTTTTGTGACCCTCCCGCCCAGGGTCCGGGAGCCCCTTCTGGTCCCAGAGCATTCTCACGGCCAGGTCTCTCTCCACACCCTGCCCCAGCGCCTTGTTTCTTTCCAATGCAGCATTTAAGGTATTTATTCACTGCATTGCTTGTTTAGTTGGCTAGTTTTTCACCTATCTCCTCCTCTAAAATGTCAACTCTGTAAGGACGGGAACCGTACTTAAGTTATTGGCTTGGATATTGCCAGTGCTTAGCACGAGCCTAACATACAATAGGCAAGTCAATAAATAGGTGACTCTAAATGACTCCTAGCTTTTTCCACTTGCTATGTTGCCTCTCACGGACCACTAGTTCTATTGAAAATTGTTTTGTTCATTAATTCCCAAAGTAAAAAAAAAAATATTAAAAATAAAATAATAAGAATAAACTGTCCTGATTGGATACTTTCGCCCCATTTTACTGTTTCTCATACAAATATCTCTGACTTCTTGCATCATTGGAAAATCGAGATGTTTTAACACCCCCAAAAATCAACCTAGAACAACTAGAGAGTCCCTACAGAGCTATGAGTTTCGTGGCGGGTCCGGGGTTCTGTGTCCACAGCACTATTTTCTTTTCTTTTCTTTACTTTCCTTTTTTTTTTTTTTTGAGACAGAGTCTCACTCTGTCACCCGGGCTAGACTGCGGCAGCGTCAGCCTCACTCACAGCAACCTCAAACTCCTGGGCTCAAGCGATCCTCCCGCCTCAGCCTCCCGAGTAGCTGCGACTACAGGCATGCGCCACCATGCCCGGCTAATTTTTTCTATGTATATTTTTAGCTGTCCAGCTAATTTCTTTCTATTTTTAGTAGAGACGGGATCTCGCTCTTGCTCAGGCTGGTCTCGAACTCCTGGCCTCGAGCGATCCTCCCGCCTCGGCCTCCCAGAGTGCTGGGATGACAGGCGTGAGCCACCGCGCCCGGCCACAGCACTATTTTCTATCCCCTCCACATGACAGGTTGGCAGAACTGTACGAATGTCGCTACAGATACACGGAGGGAGCATTTTGCTGTCCTCGGGCAAACAACGTAAGTTAGGCATCGTTCTCTATCTGCAGATTCAAAGTACCAACAGGATACAAGCCCCGTCCTTACGGAACTCACAGTTATGTGAATCAGTTTATGTGAGTTTCCATGTTTCCACCTACTAAAGAAAATTAACATTGACGGCCACAGAGATACAGAGCTTGGGGTCTGGAGGGCAGAGGAAAGAGTAAATAGCAACAGGGTTGCCAGTCTTTGTGTACTTCATTTTCATGATCATCGGCTGCACTGCAGTGTACACGCTGTGGCTGACCTTACAGGAAGGATTTGACGTGCAGAATTTGCCATTTGTTTCTCATTGTTTCCGCTGCTGGCGGACTAGTCATAGTCTAACTTTACTTAAAGCCCAAGGGACGTTAAAAAAGCATATTTCATCTCCCACTCCATTAGCAGTGGGGAAAGTTATGGGAAAGTAGATGTGGTAACATTTGTTGCCAAAGGTACAAAAGGCCCTAAGACATGAGCATGCCCCGGTGGAAGCCACACACACACACACACACACACACACACGTGTGATCACACACAGATCGAGTATCATTTTGCACCGCAAATGCAATTTAGTTGAATTTGCTCAGCTTAGGACAAACTTTACTGCAACAGTTTATCTGGCGAGAGTGAGTGATTTCAAGTCTAGACTGATTTTTGCGTCCTGTTCTCTTGCACAGCACACGGTAAAATTCTTAACACAAATGAAGCAGGGGCAGGGGGGCATGAGCAAGGGTTCCAGCTGCCTGAATTCTGGGGTCACAGTAACTTACCATTGCAATTATACCTTCAAGCATGTTGTCTCCAACTACAAAGACCAATAGTGGGAAAATGGCATTTACTACCTATAGAGGCACACTGCTTAGAACCAGGGCCTTCAAGGGAGATTCCCTAAGGGTTTCTTTCATTTAGTGATTTTCTTTTTCTTCTTTCTTTTCTTCCTCCTTTTTTCTTTGTCTTCCTTTTGTTTTTAGTTTTTGGTCTATAAGAAAAATGTGTTCAACGATTTTTAGAGTGAGAAATCCGAAGCAGACTGCTCTGGAGTTGACTTCGGAGGCAGCTCCACCAAAAAACGACGCTCTCCGCCCTGGCTTGCTGAGCCGCGCTGGTACGCCGTATGTGCACGTGATTTTCTCCAACTTCTGATGCTACTCCGACATTTCGGTCGTGTGGACAGTGTTTAGAGGCAATGGTAATAGCTGCATGGACCACCCAGGAACACCACAAAAAAAAAAAAACACAAACGAGTGCCTACGCGTTCTGGCCTGCAGCTTTGCATCAAAGGGCATCTTTTTACAGTCAGCAACCTGGGCTCCCTCCCCGGGGAAGAGCTAACAAGGGAGCCCCTCGGGATTTTCCTAGGGACTCAGGTTACTTACCTGCGGTCATCTGTCTGTCTGTCCTTTGTCCCCCATCCTTTCCTTTCCTTTCCTTTCTCTCCATTCCTGTTTGAATATATTCTCTACCCAGAAAAAAAATTGAGTTTTTGTTTTGTTTGGGTTTCTGCAACTCTAGATTGTTTACTTGGTGTTATTATTCTATGACGTCTCCTCTTGATTTATGTTGTAATCATTGTTATCTTTCTAGCCTTACTTTAGTAACCATTCTCCTCTTTAAACTTTATCTTCCTGCTTTTATTCTCCTTTAAAATGTTTTTACCCTTAAAATTTGATGTGTATTTATTTTTCCCTTTAACTTATTTTTCCTAATCTCTGTTCTTCATCTCTCGTTTATCAACATTTACATTTTTAACTTCTTTTTTTCCACATCACTACTGTGCTCCAGAACCCTCAGGTGCTCCATGTTTTCCACCTTCCAGTTGTGAGCAACGAAATTAGTAAATTTTGGCCGGGCACAGTGTCACGCCTGTCATCCTAGCACTCTGCGAGGCCGAGGCCGGAGGATCGCTCGAGGTCAGGAGTTGGAGACCAGCCTGAGCAAGAGCGAGACCCCATCTCTACTAAAAATAGAAACAAATTACAAGGACAGCTAAAAATATATATAGAAAAAATTAGCCGGGCATGGTGGCGCATGCCTGTAGTCGCAGCTACTCGGGAGGCTGAGGCAGGAGGATCCCTTGAGCCCAGGAGTTGGAGGTTGCTGTGAGCTAGACTGACGCCAAGGCACTCACTCTAGCCTGGGCAACAGAGAGAGACTCTGTCTTAAAGAAAAATAAATAAATAAATAACACCTCTGAACCTGTGAGTGGCGGGAACCAGGATCAACCTCTATTCACACGGGCGTGTAGGTGTGTGCACGTGCCTTGATGTATTTGTTTACATAGAGAAAAAAAACCCAAGTTTTTAACAATGAAGTACCCCTGGAGAGTAAAAGTTGGGTGTCTTTTTTTTTTTATTTTACGTATTCATAGTATTTGAATTTTTATGCACATGTACCGCATATAAATTTAAAACAATTAGTAAATTTAAAGAAATATAATTTATATAACGAATACAGAATTCATCACTTCTTCTGAATACTCTAAAACTCTACAAACCAGTAGGAGCCTGCACCTGAACTGTACCATTCTAGCCTCAGCTGGTATAAATTTTAAATGAATTACTATTTGTCCTTGAACCTTACTAAGGGAAGTTCCAAAAAAATTTCTCTTTGAAATGTGTTGTCTTATTTATCCTACAGATGTTGTTAAGAAAACAAATCATTACATTTTAACCTGGTATTTTAGTACTAGAATTATTGTACAGGTCTCCTGAGAAGTGGCCTGGTTTATATCTTAATGAGTTTGTGAATCTTGAAACTAATTACATTTCCCTCTTCACACTGGCTGCTAGAAAGCTCTGAGCCAAATAGCCAGCCCACTTTTAGCAAGTAGACAGAATCTTGCAGCAAATGTTACATTCTCTCACTCCTTGCTTCATCTTGTTTCTTTCATAATATCTCTCTTTACTTCAGTTCCTTCACTTATTTGTTTTTATTTTCTGTATTTTCATAAGTTGCCTGAAATCCTTTTTAAAACAAAGCAGGGTATAAATAACTAAAGTCATAAATATGCAAAGCAAACAGTTCCAGGACACTGTGACATTTCCATTTATGACCTAAATATTACTGTGAGTCCTAATACCCATAATACTTTCATTTCCCCTCCATAGCCCTAGGGAAGCCATTTATTCTCAATATACTACTGAGTCTATTAAGCATCTAAGGATTCTTTAAAAGAAAGATTGGCCCCGGAAAAGGGGAAAAAATTATCATAATCTTCTGTGGGTCCCCAGATAAGAAGTTTCCTCGGGAGTACTATGCAGAGAAAAGGCTATATTTATCACATTTTTAATAAACAATATGGAAGTCTAGGTTGTCATTTGCATTTTCCATTACTTAGATCCAAAACTAGATCATCATCCATTTAGATTTATTAAATTCATTCTTTTTATGTTCTTGCTAGTGAGTCTCTGCTGACATGCAGAGAAAGAATTAAAAGCTGTGTGAGTAAAAAGTGACGACTATCGTTTTATTGCAAGTGCCCTGCGAGAGATAAATCTAACATATTTCTCTCCATCTCTTGTCTAATTAAAACAAGAGGGCTCCTGGCAAACTGTGTCCCAACAAAAACTACACTAGACTAGCTGAGCCTACAAATTAACAAAGAAACAAGGCAGAAAAGAAAACTCTAATCAAACTAGGGATAGTCACAGTCCCCGACTGTGGACCGTGAATACCTGCACCTGCAGAGAGCTCGCCACACGCTACGGGCAGAGGGCTCGCCGCACGCTAGTGCAGAGGGCTCGCCACACGCTAGTGCAGAGGGCTCGCCGCACGCTAGTGCAGAGAGCCTGCCACACGCTATGTGCAGAGAGCCTGCCACACGCTATGTGCAGAGAGCCTGCCACAGGCTAGTGCAGAGAGCCTGCCACACGCCATGTGCAGAGAGCCTGCCACACGCCATGTGCAGAGAGCTTGCCACACGCCATGTGCAGAGAGCTTGCCACACGCCATGTGCAGAGAGCTTGCCACACGCCATGTGCAGAGAGCTTGCCACACGCCAACACAGCCCTCTCCAGAGCTCCTGCAGGGGGTGGAGCTGGGTAAGCAACAGAAGCTTGGAAGCTTCTGCAGCGACTGTTTCCTCGCATGGAGTTGTACAGGGGCCAGTTCCACCCACACAGAAAAAAGGAAAACTACTGACCAAATTACAGTATACCCTAGTCTATTGTTGACTATAGTCACTTTGTTATGCTATCAAATACTGTTCACTTTGTCTACCTAACTATATTTTTGCATGCATTAAACATGCCCACTTTGTCGCCCACTCTCTGCTACCCTTCCCGGCCCCTGGTAATGATCACTTTACTGTCTCCATGAGATCAACTGTTTCTAATATTTAACTCCCACATATGAGTGAGAACAGGCGAGATTTGTCTCTCTCTGCTTGGCTTATTTTGCTTCACCCAATATCCTCCAGTTCCATCCATGATGTTGCAAATGGCAGGAAGGAATTCATTCCTTCTGTGGCTATGTAATATTCCATTGTGTATATGTACCACAATTTCTTTATCCATTCATCTGGTCAAATGCAGGTTAAATCTAACGTTTCCTTGGTGATTTTCTGTCTGGATGATTTATCCAATGCTGAAGGTGGCGTGTCGAGGTCTCCGGTGATTGCTGTATGGGGGTCTCTCTCTCTCTGTAGCTCTGATAACATCTGCTTATATATCTGGGTGCTTCCGTGGTCAGTGTAGATGTATTTAGAATTGTTACATCCTCTTGCTGAACTGATCCTTCTAATTATTACGTAACGACCTTCTTTGTCTCCTTTTACAGTTTTTGTCTTGAAATTTATTTCATCTGATAGAAGTACAGCCACTCCTGCTCATTTGGTTTCCATTTGTATAGCATCTCCCTTCCGTCCTTTATTTTCAGCCTCTCTGCGTCTTTACAGGTGAAGTGTGTTTCTTGCAGACAACACATAGTTGGCTCTTGTTTTTTTATCCATTCAGCCACTCTGTGTCTTTAGATTAAGAGTCAAACCCTGCTGCTAATTCACATGCAGGCTGAGATGAATTCGCTTCCACTACAGCTTTCAGCTCATCATTCTCCCCCTTGGTCTTAGGTCCCCCAAGTGGCTCCTTTTCAAGATTAAAATCAGAATGGAACTTCTCGGCCGGGCGCGGTGGCTCACGCCTGTAATCCTAGCACTCTGGGAGGCCGAGGTGGGCGGATCGTTTGAGCTCAGGAGTTCGAGACCAGCCTGAGCAAGAGCGAGACCCCATCTCTACTAAAAATAGAAAGAAATTATATGGACAGCTAAAAATATATATAGAAAAAAAAAAATTAGCCGGGCATGGTGGTGCATGCCTGTAGTCCCAGCTACTCGGGAGGCTGAGACAGGAGGATCGCTTGAGCCCAGGAGTTTGAGGTTGCTGTGAGCTAGGCTGACGCCACGGCACTCACTCTAGCCTGGGCAACAGAGTGAGACTCTGTCTCAAAAAAAAAAAAAAAAAAAAAAAAGAATGGAACTTCTCAAACCATCACTGTACTGTGTGTTCCTTCGCCACATCCTTCCCAAACACTTCGTTGACTGAGATAATTTTCAGAAAATCAAGTGTCTGCCCAACTCTGAAGTTTCAGAGTCCAGAATCTGAGGCATTCCAGGACGTGTCTTTTATCCTCTGCGATGAGGGACAAGGTTCTGCACCTTGCTTCCTTACACTAAAACAGAGATGTCACATTTGGTGGGCTCTTACGGATCTGGGATAAAATACCTGCATGTGTCTCCCTTCAATCCATTAAATACATAACGCATAAGGCTGCCAATTGGAAAAGGAGCCAGACCCCAACGGGACATTCAAGTTAACGCAGTTTTCAGTGTCAGCTGCTCCTCGCCCCAGCAGCTGGGGTGGGAACCCAGAGGACTGTTGCCAAGCAAAGCTCTACGGAAGGACAGACTCGCACTCGCCCAATGACAACCCTGAGTGAAGATTCACAGACAAACTCCTGGGAGTTTGGAGAGATGCCAGCCTGGCTTTAGAGGATAAATATTCTCCTTTTACAGAACAGATGTGCTCTTGATACCAGTCTTCTTGGGAGAGACTTGAGACTTTGAGACACACAGCGTGAGACATGACCACTGGCCATAAGCCGGGTGTCCTGTGATCTGGGAAACCGTGGGGCTGGCATGTGAAAACGCGACGGCCAACCCTGGACTCCAGCAGGAACTACGGGGACGCGCAATGTGTATGGACATACGGTCCCTGCTCCTGACGCACGGCCACTGCTGGCAGCAATGCCACGTGCGACCTCCCGGGGCTTTCCCGAGGGCTGGCTGGCTGGGGAGCAAAAGAATTGAGCCCGCTCTGCAGAAGGCTCTACTCGATACGTCAAACCAGCCGGAAACGTCTGCTGCAGCATTAAGTATTTTATACTCACACTACACACAAAAAAAGAGAACCTTATTGAAAACAACAACAGCAAAACCATAACAAAAGTGATTTTTTTTAAAACTCTCGGATGCTCTGTTGCTATTTGACAGTGAGTGCTCTGTATAGAGTTATATGCACTAAAATAACAAGTACTGAAATCAGGAAGTCAAAGAATGTTAACTAAAAATTGAACTACTGAAAAATTTTTAAAGGACAGTAAAAATGCTTTAAAATTTTTGCCACCATGCAAAGTGGACAACTGTCACTATCTTGCTATATATTTGTGATCCACGTTGAGAACACTGGTTCCGAAGCTCCGGCCTACAAGACGCACTGAGGGGGATTCGGTTGAAATGGGGACCCTCATAGCCACAGAATCTCAGAGACACATTATACTAGAAATGTCAGGTCTGGCAGAGGGCAGGAGTGAGACACAGCACTGAAAATAAGAAGATTAGTTGAGGCCGGGCGCGGTGGCTCACGCCTGTAATCCTAGCAATCTGGGAGGCCGAGGTGGGAGGATCGCTCGAGGTCAGGAGTTCGAGACCAGCCTGAGCAAGAGCGAGACCCCATCTCTACTAAAAATAGAAAGAAATTATATGGACAGCTAAAGATATATATAGAAAAAAATTAGCCGGGCATGGTGGTGCATGCCTGTAGTCCAGCTACTCGGGAGGCTGAGACAGGAGGATCGCTTGAGCTCAGGAGTTTGAGGTTGCTGTGAGCTAGGCTGACGCCACGGCACTCACTCTAGCCTGGGCAACAGAGAGAGACTCTGTTTCAAAAAAAAAAAAAAAAAAAGAAGATTAGTTGAAAATTTGTATGTAAAAAACAGTCAACTCCCAGCTCTAGCCCTCTTCGCCACATATCACAAACTCAACAGTCGGGTTTCTGCCCCGAGGCAAAGAGGTAGAGGGTTCCTCTCAAGTGAAACTGCCTGGCCCTGAGTGAATACAGACCTTCACAGAATGGCACTCAGCGTGGGGCTGTACGTAAAATACTTACACTAATCAATTACTCGTCGTTTACCTACACTTAAAATTTAACTGGTGTCTCATATTATTATTTGCTAAATCTGACGACTGTAATTTAAGGGTTCTCCATTTTAACACCAACCTCCCTGCCTGGTCACCTCAAAGCAAAGCCCACCTGGGAACAAACTTCTCCTACTACGAACAAAAGTCACATCTCCGCATCTTGCTGCTTTACTATAATATATAAACAGACAACAGGGATCATCAAATATTTGAGAAGAGCTTCAGCATGAAAATGAGAAACAAAGATTTAAAAACGGAAAGTATTACCCTACAGGGTATATAATATTTAGAGAACAGAATAGAACTTAAACAAATAAAACTTCTTACTGGAAGCATAAAAGTGTTTAGAGAAGATATTTCATTAACAGAAAAAAAGTTATGAAGATGGACCAGAGAACAAAAAACAATTCTTGGGATTTTCAATTATGATTCCTAAAATGTGATAATTTAGTAAAACATTTGGAAGATAAAATTGAGGAAATTTTTCTATGAAAGTACTGCAAGAAGGAAAGGGCGGGGGAGATGAACCAGTTAGATGATGAATTTAGAAAGCCCAAAACCAGAATAGGAGAAGTCATCACAGGAACTATCCAAAAACCAGAAGTAAGATTATCAAATAATTCCAGGGACTATCCCAGTGCTGCAGCACATAAATCTGCAGATGACTGGCTGTATACACTCAGTGTCATTCCAGCGGATTAAAAAGAAAAGACTAGATACAGCAATGTAAACTTCCAGAACAGAAATCAGAACGGCATCGAATTTCTTATCAGAAACACTGGGTGCCGGGAGACATTTCCAGATACAGACTCAGAATAGTTTCCCATGTTCCTTTCTGTAGAGAGCTGTGAAGATAAACTGTAGCAAAATCGGGATGAGAACCAAAAAATATGTTGGAAGAAATCCAGAGAAGCGAGGACGGGAGCGGAGGACGGGAGCGGGGGGCCTGGACAGGCCCCGGGGAGACAGCAGGACGAGGCCCCTGGGGGAGCCGGAACATAAGGGGGTCCACGACGCTAGGAAGAGTCCCTAAAAGGGGGAGAGACTTACAGTTTGAATTGAAGAGTCAGTTAAAAGGAAGCAGATGTATATTCTCTAGAAACTTTCCTTAAAATTAGATACGTTAATTAAAAACCAATCCTAGACACCTTGCAAAAGTAAAGCGCCAGAAGTGGACTAGCATCAAACCCTCGGCTGCTCTGGACGTGCCAGCAGAGGTAGCCGCGTGTCTGCAGGAGGAGGACTGTCACAATAAACGGACCTAGAAAGTGGACGAGAGCCCAGCATGGACCCACAGCCTCTCGCATTCGCAAGGTGCAACCAGTTGTTCCTGTCTTTTATGAAAAAGAGGAAGTCACAGCGGTGACAAGCTCTCGCTGGCCAGGGTCGCGTGGCTTTGGGGACCCGGGAGAAAGGTTCTGCAGACGGGGCGTCCAGAAAAGAACGCCTGGATAGAAGGGTGGGGAGACCTGAGAAGACAGTGGCGATTAACCGGGTCCACTTCACAGCCGTACTGTACCCCAGGCTCACTTGCACCTCCCTCCCGGCCTCCTTGTCCCCTTTCCTCTAGTCTCACCGCCTACCGCCGGGCACAGTAAGTCTCAGCTCTGGAAGTCGGCCCTACACATCTACGTGTTAGCACAAGCTCCCACACGGTAGACGTCCGACAGCTACGAAGTGCTCTGAATAGCTTAGCGCGAGCATCGCGTGTCAGCATTATCTCAGAACGGCAACATAATAGTCCAAAAATATGTCATGTCCTAGTTCTCCTCTAAACATGAATCATAAGAAAACGGATGCTTCTGATTATCTTTGAGTCAGGAAGGATTCTCAAACGACAGTTCGTTACTTGCAGGTCAAAGTCAAGGCAGCGTGAACTAGTCAGCAATCTGGAGGCTGGAAAATTAAATTGAAGGAAAGAAGAGAGGCTGGACACAAACCAAATGGGCACTCGTTTCCTTAGTAGGTTTGCAAGGAACACTTCCTAGCAAAGATCCTTATTAAAACAAGAAAGGCTACTCACACCCATTTGTTGTGCAGATAAACGGTAATTCAGAGGCTTGGCCGGTGTTTTCTCTTGGGGTCAAGGGCAGCATCAAGAGTTTTTGGATAAGAACCCCAAGAGGCGGTAGGTATGGCTGTTATTGTACAGCCCTGTGCAATCGTCTACACTTTCTCACATATTGTCACCTCCGTCCCGAACACCCTGCGAATCACAGGCAAAGAAACCGGCTGTTGGCGGGTCAGCGACTCAGCCAGGGCCAAACGGCCAACCCAGAATCTAACACAGGTGTGGTGACTTCGAACCCATAAACCTTCCCCTTTGGAAAGTGTCTTGCTCTGAAATACTGGTTCCATCATTAACAAGCTGTATGATGTCAGAAAAATGGCTAAGTTCTCTGGATTTCAGTTTTCTCCTGTGCAAAATTCCGTTAACTGAATTATACGCATTCCAGGTCCTTTGAGATATCTTGAAGGAGCGATTCCTGACTTCCTGGCCTTTGCCACACGGTCCCCCACCCCCGCTTCAGGTCCAGTTCCTGCCCCTCCCTGAACACGTGATACCCTTTCTTTCATGTTCTGATCTAGCCTTCTATCAGTCCTCCGGCAAAAGCACGGCATCAAAACACAAATAAAACATGTGACTGTAATGCTAGGTTTTTTTTTTTAAACACAGTTGATTATTCCCCTCAAAAATGCAAACGCTGCTTGAAGAATCAATCAATAAATCATTAAGTCGATATTTATTGGGAGCTGACTCTGCCTCCGAGCGATGATGCCTGTAATTGACATAGAAGGTGTCTTTTTTTAAAGTCATCGCATGACTTTAAAAAGGAAGATCCCTGCCTTTGTGGAGCTCAGAGACAAGTCAAGGAACAACACCATATGCTAAGGCAAGACCCCGGACACGAATGCAGGGATATGTCACCGAGACCAGGAAGTCAGGGCTGGCTGCCGGAAAGGGGAAATACACCTGGAAGGACAGGAGATTAACCATGTCAGCAGGCAGGAAAGAGAAACAACGGTTTCCGTAGAGAGAGCTGCAGATGTAAGAATGAGCTAATATCCGAAAAGCTAATTTGTACGACTCTTCAGCTTCTAAAACGTACCCTTATTTGCCATGTAAACCGCAAAATCTAATGTAGCAGAGGTGATCCTAAATCCATCTGTTTTGCAGTTGAGCAAAATGCTTTTCACAGACGTTACGCGGCGGGACCAAGGTAAGCCCACTGTGTCTGATTCCAAAGTACAGACTCCACGCTCCTTCCCGCCAAGCACCACCACTTCCCTGCACTCTTCTTCCGTGAAGCTCCACTGAACCCAAACGAGCTTGGTGCAGGACTTTGCACAACTGAAGTCACACGGAGTAATTCAAGAGTAAATATATGAATATAAACTCAGCTGAGGAACCAGTTACGAGCCTGTTCTAAAGCCATTTGCAAATGGCTCCTTGAGTCTATGCTGTAGCCATGTATTAGAAGCACCTCAAAAAAAAAAAAAAGAGGTTTTCTTTTTTTTTTTTTTTCCCTGCAAAATGGTAGCCAGAGGAGAATTTTCTCCCCTCTGAGGCTTAACAGGGCAACCATCAAGCCCACAGAACTGCAAGAGCACAGTCAGGCTCGTTTTGTGTAAGCAAAAGCACACCTTCATTTGTGGCTTGGCAGGAACAGTAATTTATGGATTTAAATATTTTAACAAGGTATTTCCCACCTATAATTTTTAAACCGAAAAGGTAAAACAAACTTGAGTTTTCAGGACTGATTTTTACATTCCAGGGAAGGAACGCCAATGATTCCTTCAAACGGCCGTCTCAGGACGTTCGTTTCTTACCCGCACAGCTGGTGCAGCGAGAAAAAGGCAATGTCCTTAAGTGTGCGGCTTCTGCAGTTAGCAGGTGTTTCCCCAGACTTGGCTGGCTTTGAAAAAGGTGACGAGTCCCGCTCTCAGTGACAAGAGAATGAAAAACCAACGCTCGAGAGGCAGGCCCCGAATGAGAGCCGCGGGGTCAACCCCTTCCGAAATCACGACGAACTCACACTTTTGCTCCCTTGTTCATGCCACTAAGGATACCCAACGCTTTCCTTTTAACTGACCATCACATTCCGTGCATGGATTATAGCTCCGAAACTATGCGCCATTCAATGCAATCAGGTATTTCTGAAAGCCCCAGAACAAACAATGGAAAAAGTTTTCAAGCTGTAGACAGACTTGAGGCTCAACTTAAAGGGACAGAATGAGGCCACTGACCCTTAAGTCATACCCACCTGCCACCCCCACAGCTGTTCCAGCTCCCAGGGCACAGGGACGACGTGTGGAGAGGGCCTCCTTTCACCGGTTTCCCCAAAACTTTCCCCAGATTGTGTGTCTGCACCAGGCTTTTCCAAAGTTTGGTGCTACGAGAGCAAGTTACCAACATGAAACAAGATACTAGACAACTGTGCTCCCTAAAGCCACTCTGCCACAAGAAACTGGTCATCTGCTTCATTGTTAAGCACCTTCTCTGAAGGTTCCAGAATCCACCCCCCCCCCCCATGGTACAGCTCCCTTCGCCGACCTCAGATTCCTATTCACATTTTACGTGGAGCATTTCGCTGAGCAAAGTTTTTTCACGTTAATGGTACCAACCCTGCTCTTGGGGTCTCCCCATCCCAAGAGAAGTGGCCTATGGACGTATCTTTCTAGAGGAAAAGTTCTTTTTCCAAAAGTAATTCTGACGCTAATTGGTTTTTTTTTAAAAAAAAAAAAAAAAAAGCTGGGAAAATAATCTTTCCCACTAAAGCAACATAGTAATTTTGTTATATTCCATTAATTTTGAAAAGTTATCAGGAACGACATGAATCAGGGAGATAAATAAAGACGTAAGGTCGAGAACATGCTCTGTATGTTCTACAAACCCTTCGTTCGACATTCATTTAATAAGCTTTCACCAGGCTGCCTGATACACGCGATGCTCCCGTGTAGCAGGAAAAAAAAAAAAAAATCAATGCACTCAACTTGTGTAACCTGTCTGAACCCCTTTTGAAGTCTAAGAAAGAGAAATGGCATTTTACTAAATTCTCTCTGATCCAATCATTCTTTTCAGAACTACCTTTCCTCTTCATTACTCTAGAGTATCACCCTTATGCCTCTCCTATATCAAAGCAAACTAAAATAGAAGATGAGAGAGGACCGGCCAAGTTAAAAAATATAAGCACTTAAAAGACTCGGTAAATACTAGATTTTGTGTGTTCTTTGGTAAACCTATTTCTTGACTATACCAAAAAAAAAAAAAAAAATCGCAAGCGAGAACTATGTTAGAGTGCATGCGTTGGGAAAGCACTCCTTATCAGCTGCCAACAGAAAAAACAATCTCAAGAGGCGATGAATTTAGTCAGCGCGGAGCTCTTGAGCCCCAAGTTTGAGCTGCTGAAAGGGATGAACAGCATTAAGAAGCTCTTACTTGTAACTTCATATTCTGGCAGATCAAATGCACAACTGAGTCTCTTTCCCCTAAATTATTAATATTTCCAGGTATGTTGGGATTATTCAGAGGTCCTTTTCCAAAAAGGTCTCCAGGCTCTGGCACGTGGCTGGCAATGTCCCTACAACGTCCTTTCCATTTCAAGAGTGGTGTTGAAGGAGAAAAGTAAAATCGCTTTAGTTACATGTTGTAAGCAGTCTCGCTGGCAAAGAGCTTTCACAGGGACGTTGGTTTTGGTGAGATACAGTGACAGTGACCTAGGGAGACTGATTTGAGGGGAAAAGATGCCAAAGAGGAGACAACAGAGGAACATAAATTAAAAAGTAGCACAAGGAAGAGGTTCAGCAACTGACAGTAAATAGTTTCTTCATGGTCACTTATTGATCTTATACTTCTAGCAACCACATGCTAGAAAGAATATTAAAATCTTTATATTTTAGAGGCACATTTAATATTTCTCTCAAAGTCTTGAGGAACTAACTGTTCACTGAATTTAGTATACTTTTAAAATATATTGTATTTGATGTAAGATTCTGGATACAGCCAATGCAGTAAAACTTTTATACTCTTACCCGTATCACGTTCCCCTTCATCTTTACGGGCATTTGAAGGATCATAGAGCAGACTGTGCTCGAGCTTCCGTGCCCACGTTTGCTCACTCACCTGACAAGCTCTTACGTGACAAGGCTTGTGTTCACACTGTGTACACGGACAGTCTTACTGAGTACACCGAACTGGCTCATCCCACGCTGTGACAGCCAACTGTCAAACTTTCAGGTTTTCTAGTCAGCTGACACCCCGCGGGCAGTTAGTTAGAGATCGGCCATCATGGGGGCATTTATACCACGTCGATTGTCAAATGCTATGAATCAGGACCGCCCCCCACCCCCCACCCCGAGAGCTGGTTAATAAACATTGACCAGCACGCCGGTGGTCAGAGCTAATCTTTGACTTTTTCATAAAAGGCCAAGAAAAATAAAACGCAGCCAGAATTTTTCAAAAATATTGCATGCTTATTTTTTTAAATCAATAATTTAAGAATCTCAGAAATTGGTGCTGTTAAATTTAAAGAATAAAGGCGAAGCCAATGGGATCCGATTAGGCTCAGCTGCAAATAACCACATTCAGTTTAAAATTGGAAATGATATCCTCCAAAGATATACAGCTTCACTTTTTTTTTTTTTCAGACACGCTGGTGAATCTTTTCATGGAGCTCCAATCCCCTGCTATTCCTCCTCCGTTTTGAGGATTTCGCTCTGTTGATTCAGTAATTTGACATTCTGAGAATATATTTATCTTGCAAGTAACTTTGTATGTGAAAAAAATTTCACATTATTAACGCTTTAGCATTAAGTAAGATGAAAATACCATCAAAGTAAGACGAAAACACCAGAGGACAATCAACGGCCTTGAGTGCCAACTGCCAGCGTCTGTGACGACCGTGCCCCAAATGCAATTCCAGTATGCAAGGCCGGGTCTCCCACGTCCAGGGCACCCAGGGGCACCACAAAATGTCACTTATCACCACCCTGTGCCCTGGCTAGTCCTGCTACTGCGTCAGTCCCAGCCTAAGCTGTACACTGGAAGACGTATCTGCCGTTCCCCCACTTCTGAGTTTAGAAAGAACTAGAAATACTGCACGCCCGTCTTTGTGACCGTGAGCTCCTTATGGACGATGGCTACGAGGCATTTAGTTTTTCCTCCTAATGACGAACAGTCTGATTCTTTATGGCTATGTTTTTTTTTTCACCTCATCCCAGAGCCCAAAGGCATGGATGATAGAAACTAGCACAGGCACAAACTCCCGGTGGACAACGGAGCATGCTAACACGGTTGTCGCATGAACCTGTTAACATTTTCTCCAGCTACATCGTTATAAGAAGAGCAAGGCTGTTTCCTTCGTTGGCTTCGGTTCCACATTTGGGCAAAGCACAATGCCAGTAAAGGCATCTTTCCTTATTTTTCTGGTGACACACAGGCCCTGGATCTCTGCGTGATAAATACTTCAGGGTCTTTGTAGCAGCCGAAGCCGGGGTACGAGAACGTCTTCTGGGCCTAAACACGGACGGGCTTGCAGGGAGGTGAGACATCCTCAACTCCTTGTTCCCTGGGTTTGGCTCCTGTTCAGAATCCCTCCGGGATGGGCAGCCACATGGACATTCTGCAAGGAGAGGCCTCAGAGCCACCCCGGGCAGCCGTCCCCCGTGGACAAGCCAGCAGGCCGAGCACGGCGCGGCTCGTCACTGACCGCGGGACGGACCGGCTAAAGCCGCAGCCTCATTCCGGCCGCATTTCCCACCAAACGGCTTGCTCAGGCTTTAGCTTCGCGGTTCCACATTTAATGACTTCAGCATTGTGCTGGTTACACAGCTCTGCTGGGAAACAGGAAAGCATCGTTTTATCCCAAACAGCTGGAAAATTCGTAATTCTTTTTTTTTTTTTTTTTCTGCCACTTGTTAGAGATTCAAAAGGATCATTCCAAATCCCCCACTATGTATCCTGTTCAATAAATTGTCTTGTTCTGTGGTTTTTCAGAGACAGCGGCCCTGGTGTCCGTTTGTGAACGCTGTCTCACTGCAGACAAATGCTTTGCACGAATCATCTCAGCGCTGGCCGCGGACTCGGACCCGAGCCCCCCTGAGCCCGGCCATCTACACTCTGCAGGACACGTGAGAACAGGGTTTGCCGGGACACACGGGGCCAGGCTCCAAACTGGCGAATTCTTGCCTCTTCCGTGATTCCCATCCTCACCATTCTTTACACTTCTCTCTAAATTAGCTCTTTGTAAAAAAAAAATATACATCAAATAGCTTTGTAAAATTATAGACATCATAACACTAGTGATTTTCTTTGTTAAAATCCTACTTCCCGGACGTCTAACTCTGAGCAGCTATACATGGCAAATGGCCTTTTGTTACAGCAGACGAGGTACGGGAAACATTGCTGCCTTCCGTGTCCCCGGGATGCTCATGAATGTGGTCACATGTAATCACTGAGGACTCCATCACGGTGGGCTACCAGCCATCCGCGCGGGCTGGCCGTGTCCTCGTGTGACCCTCTGTGAGCGTGTGGCCACGTGTCCGGCGCCACCGCTGAGATCCCCCTGCAGGGAGCTGCAGGGGCCCGGGCTGGACCTGAGGGGCAGCACTTCCCCACCTGCTTTTGAACAATTGGAGGCCGTGTGTCACACAACTACAACTTCAGCGTGTCCGGGTGTGAGGTGGTCTAGCCCAGGTTCAAGACTAATCCGGTGAATCTCGGAGTGGGCCAGGCAAGACTAACCCTTCCACCTCTTTCTCAGGGCTGGGAGCTTAGAGCCTGGGGAAGCACTTTCTATCTCTGTCTCCATCTCTCTCTCTCTCCTCTCCAGATTCATTTTTAAACCGCTTAGGACCTCTGGGCAGACTAGCACATCTGTATGGACCGCACATCTGTATGACCAATCTCTGGGTGTGTTTGGTTTCTTCACTCCGGAAAAGCCAACACGGAACCCACTTAGCCACGCGGCCCCAGGCTGGCTCCCCGCCAGGCTCCAGGAATTCCAGGGCGGCAGACACGGAGGCCGCTGGCCCTGCCTCCTGCCTCCCGCCTCCTGCCTCCCGCCTCCTGCAGAGACGCCCGGTGAAAGCACAGGTGACGCGGAGCCATCTGCACACTGACAGTGACAGCCTGAGAACCTGGGAGCAGACCGGGGCCCTTCCTCTCATGCATCGTATTTCTAGCAGCAAACTGCAGTCACAACGCTGGTCAGCGTGCACGGCGTGGTCGATGCCAGCCCGCTGCACCGTCAGTGGTGTGCGCTCCCGCCTAGCGAGTGTTTCCCGCGGACGTGCCGGGCCCGATGGAGAAGGAAACCCTCCCTGTCCCCATCGCCTCCTCCGTCTCCCTGAGCTTCGCGCTGCTACTTTGCAGAACACTCTGACTCATACAGCAATGGTCGCTCAGCAGTGAGGAAACACAGGAATTCTAAACCTCCTCATCGCTCTGTGTGCTTCACATCTTGCAACACTGAATTCTACTTGAGTGCTCCACACTCCAAATTCACGTTTCAAGCGTTTTTTTCATCTAGCAATGATGCAAAATATCAGCTCAAAGTCAGTCACAAGAAGACGTATCATTATTTCCACACAGTTTACGGTTTCTTCCATTGTGTGTGCAGGCACCGCGGCCAACATTAGGAAAAGGATGTTTGCCACTGGAGGAAATCAAAATATTTTACCCCCAAATAAACTTCTTGGACACGTTTCACATTGGCTGTTCCTGGTGAAAAGATGCCGTCTGTGTGGGAGGTTTGCATCTGGAGAGAAAATGAGCCCTGACACCTCCCGGCTTCCTCTCAAGCTCTCCCCTGTCCGGCCCGGGAAAGATTAACTGAGAATCTCACATCTTTAAACACTTGGCATCTATTCTGTCTGAGGGCCGCCTGTGAGGCTTCATCTACAAACAAGACCACCTTTGCCCGGCCTCCTCCCCTCTCCCTCTCACTGCCTGAGTGACCACCATGACCCGAGCCCCCTTCTTTCTTCAATCTCACGGTGGTACGTCAGCTTCTGTACCCACTGGGGGACTGGGGCGGCCACTCTGTGACTCTCCTTGGCCATTTGCGGGCCACCGCAGTTTCCATGGTGCAATATACACGCAACCAAACAGAATTTTTACCGCACCTATTCGAATCTCATCTCGTGAGATGTGGAATGCGCGAGACTATGCCCGCTTGTATCTCATGCTTCCTGAGTTTATGGTAGTGTGCTTTTAAGTTACAGGCTAAACGTGGAAAAACAATTCACAAGCGTTATTTATGTTTGCGTTTGCCTGACCGATGGCCGTGGCGTAACACGGCCCTGGCCAGTGCTTGGGGACAGCTGCCAAGTGCGCACAGACAGGCCACATGTCACTCAAGATAAGCAGTTTCAAAGCATGGGCTGTGGTGGCACCAGATACCGCAGGAAGTGATTCTTCAAAATAAAAGAAATTCACTTAAGGGAAGTACAGCTTATGTTAATAAATTTCCCCTTGGTAACTGCTGTTTTCTTATGAAATTCCAGAAATTTCACTGGATACCTTTTCAGTCCAGCGGTCCGACTGATTCATCCACGCGAGGGCCACAGTCACAAGGAGACCAGGCCTGACCCCCGTGTCGCACCCCAAGGCAGCCACGCAACCTGGATCAATGCCCTGCTTTCGAATTAGTGGCCAATAGTGTCACCTTAACTTGGTAATAAATTAAAAACTGCTGTTGAGAAATAACAGAATGCTTTTAAATATAAACAGGCTTTAGCTGAAGAAGCTGAGCAGTAGAGCTGTGGCTATACTGACAGCGACACCTGGGTGACTGTCATCCAAAGGAGTCGACGTCTTAATAAAGATGTTATCAAAGCATTTTAACAAAATATTCTCTGCCACTTTTATGTAGCTTGTTTTTAAAGTAGTTAACTTAGCCTTTGGGATTTTAAAACATAGGTGAATGTCTTCTACATGTAATGATTTAACTAGCATAGCACGGACTTACCAGACTCTTTCTAAGGTCAGCGTTACAGAATTGAAATTATTTTTTTAGTCACTTGGGTTGGGACAATCTCTACTCTCGGCACTTGGGTCAAAGGAGAGGACTGAGGATGCAGAGAGAGGGTACCGACCTGGGCTTTGAGACGTCTGCTTGCCTCTACCTGCAAAGTACCTCTTCACTCTGTCATCCGTCTGCAGACGCAGACGCAGAGAGAACGTCACGTGCAGGTGGAGGCAGAGATTGCGGTGACGCAGGCACACACAGGGACTCCAAGGACAGCCGGCCGGCGTCAGAAGCGAGGGAGGGGGAGGAGGGTCCTCCCAGCACCTTCAGAGACAGACGCCTGATGCTCCCTCTCAACACCTTGACTTCACACTCACAGCCTCCGAACTCGGCAACAATCAATTTCTTTTGTTTTATGCCTCCTAGTTCGTGGTCTTTGTTATGAAAGCCCTAGGTAACTAATACATATTCCCAGATTCAGGAAAAAAAACTCCAATATATTTGTGTTGAAGAAGAAAACGGCTTTAAGAATTTAACTTAATCAATATAGACTTACATGGAAACATGGAGGCATAGCATAAAATCCCAAAATTAGATCACCAAAAATTCTGGCTCTAAGAGTCTATAGATTCTGTGTAAGTTCATATTTAATGTCATATTTTAACTTCCTGCCCCACCTAAAAATTTGAGATGAGAAATTCTTAGGACTTAGAAAACTTATTATAGTCCTCCTTATCCTGAAACCTATACTGACTGTTTATAAATGGAAAATATTGTTAATCATCAAGGCAGTGGTGTTAAGTTTCTCAACAGATGATTCATAAAAATGACAAAATTATTCATCTGTACGTGTTATCTGTAAACTGGGGGATATTGTGTCTGAGACTTTAGAAAAATTTTTTCCAAAACATTTTTATTTACAACATATTTGTTCTTAGTGCTCTGTTTGTATTCTAATGTACTTGTGCTGATACATGCATTACCTACAAAAACTAACTTGCCCAGAAATTACAGTGTAAAGAAAGATAAAGCAAATCTCGTATTCTAGGTCAAAATCAAGGTCTGCTCCCTGTTTCAGTTACTATAACTATGAAAGGGGGAAAATTCTAGAAGAATTTGGAAAGGCAAATGTAATTTTAGGCATTGTGGTTAGAAGGGACATTCACGGTATAATTAAAGGTTCCAAAATATACAGCGAAGGCAGAATGCCACAGTATTTGGTGCCTAAAATAACACATTATTATAAAGTAAAGCAATGGCATTGCTGGAGCATGAGAAATCCGAGCCTGTGAAACGTGTGCTTTCTGGGCCTTCAGCTCAAGAACAGGCAGTGAAGGTGTAAAATCTGCTGTGAAACAGAAAACTCTGTCCTTCCTGAGCCAAACATCCGGTTTTCTCACACCTACATTTAATGTTGGCCCTAAACACACGTCTCATCTTTTATCCCTTGAGTCTGCGAGCAGCAGGCCCACGGCGAAGAGGCCCAGGACGGCCACGGCCCCAGCGTGCGTGGCCTGCGGGTGGGCGTCCACTCCGCAGGGGACATGCTTTCTCCCACGTCCCCACCGGTCTCCGCGGCAGCTGTGGACCGGTTCCTTCTCTCTGAAGCTCACTGTTACCACACCAGGGGGTGAGGGAACTAGCGAGCAAAGTTGAAAACAGGACAATCCTTCTTTCGCCGCAGACACCCCCCTGCGAAGACTCCAGCCCAGCAACTGGCAAACGACAGCGCCCGGGCAGGTGCGGCCCGACACCTGCTTCTGCAGATGACCTTTCACTGAAACAGCCACTCCTGTCCTTTAACACGGTGTCTGCGTCTGCCTCTCCCCTGAAGATCTGAGGGGGAAAAGACCACCTGGCCCACACATCCTAAAAGACGGACTTGTCGTTTGGCCCTTCGGAGGAAAAGGCTGCTGGCCCTGCACCCGCCCTCGCTACCGAGAGTGGAGCCCTCAGACCAGCGGCACCTGCTCCAGCCGGGAGAGCATCAAGACACCCAGACACCGGGCCCGCCCCAGCCCTCCCTCCCGCAGCGGAATCCGCGTTTTCACCGTCTCCCCACGTGACTCCGTGCACGGGACACGCTGAGCGGCACCGGTCGGGGGCTCAGCAGACTGCTGTCAAGGGCCAGAGAGCAAACACTTGCACCTTTGCGGTACCGTGTCTCCGTCGGCCTCCTCAGCCCATCCTCAGCGCTCCCTGCAGCCTCCATTTTGGTCCCTCCCTACGTCGAATTTGGGTCCTCTCTCCGGTAAATCATCCCTCACCAGATTCAAATATCCTTTTAAAGCACATTCCTCTTTCCATCCATCCCCGAACTGCAGTGTTTTACAGATCACGACTTATCATTCTGCAGTTGATGGAACAGAAGCTAAAAGCTCTATCTCGAGAGAGACCTCAGACCGGCATTCCGAACCCAGCTGTGCCTTTATTTTACACGTAAGTCAGACTGAAATCCAGCTACAGCCCTGCCTTCCTCTGAGTTCCCAGAAACTGAGGCATCTTGGATTTCTTGTCAGGTAACTGGAAAAGACAATTTTAAACATTACAATAAATATTTCTCCAAGAGCCAGTCACAGTGGCTCACGCCTGTAATCCCAGCACTTCGGGAGGCCGAGGCAGGAGAATCACTTGAGCCCAGGAGTTTGAGACCAGACTGGGCAATGTAGCAAGACCCCATCTCTAAAACAAATTTTAAAATTAACTGGGCGTGGTAGCACACACATGTAGTCCCAGCTATTCAGGAAGCCGAGGCAGGAGGAGCGCTTGAACCTAGGAATTCAAGGTTATGGTGAGCTATTATCGTGTCACTGCATTCCAGCCTGGGGGACAGGGCAAGACCCTCTCTCTAAAACAAACAAACAAAATTTCTCCAGGCAAATTTCCACTTAGTTACTCCTATCCTCCAGCCCACGTGTGAGGTTTAGATGTACAGAAGTAGGCAGTAGCTGGAAACTCTCAAAATTTAAATCCAGGCCAATTCAAGAATTAAAAGAAAAAAATCCACAGACAATCCCCCTCTCATTTCCCTGTTTTCCAGCAGAGCTTTCCTATAAAACACACCATAAAAAATTGACAGAACAAAAGCCCAGTTCTAATGACATGACTTCATCCCAATTATCTACGGAACACGTGCTACACAGCCATTTAACTGGAGACTTTCTGTTCTCCAGGAATGATCTCTGTCCCTTTCCCTTCAGGAAGGTTTTCTTTGCATGACAGTGTGAGTCCTTGTGGTATACTGGCACTGTTCTTTCCGTTTTCTTCTAACACAATAAACACTCAAATGAACTTCTGTTTCCACATTCACTCATGGACTTTCTGGGATCGGCATGTTCACGCGGAAAAATTTAGGGACAGCAGAAGGTACGGGCTGGGGAAGTTCAGGGACTTTTCTTCCTTGTTCTTACTTAGGTCACAAGTCATAGATCAGCGAAACCCGAAATGTTTCAAGAGGTAATTTTCATACACCCGAGAAAACGGCAATTGTCCGCATGGAAAAACACTATCTGATCGGGGGGGGGGGGGGGGGGGGCAGGACAGTAACCGAGGGCTCCCCAGCCTCTCTCTGGTGTCACCGTATTCATGGGCTACTCTATGCATCGAACCTCACGAAAAATGTGAACACATTCTGAATTTTTAGTTGATAAGTATTGAGCAATAGAAGACATTTATTTTTATTATTTCTTTTTTCTATTTTTTTTTTTCCAGGCCATCTCCATTTACGCCACTACATGTTCTGGGGGACATAGCAACACCAGAGATTTCAGGACAGAAAATACGTGGCCAGCCTCAACACCGGGCCCTCAGACTCCTCAAACTGCGTCTTGTAGCTCCTGCCAAATGAGTCTATTGAAACGGGAACACTCATTTTATCATACATGATTTTCATTTTTATGATGAAAAAGTCTCAAGGAATAGATTTAAGAAAATTCTTAGTTTTTTTGCTTTATCTGAAAACTCATTCTTTAATAATAGTAGGTAAGGGTTGACATTATTCTTAATTTCCAAATAAAAAAAAAAACTGAGGTTTGGAGCGGGCAAACCATGTATGTAAAGTCACTCAATAAAGGATAAAAGTTTTGGAGGAAAAAAGAGCTTCTTTTCACCTCAGGAACACTAATCCAAAGTAACTGAATAAGTTAAAGAATTTAAAAAAGGTGACAGAGTTCAGCGTCTGTGTCATCTGTGTGCAGTAAATATTCAGTTTTAATTCAGATACGTTCTCTGTCATGTTTTAAAATAGATAACGCTATTGGACAATGCCAGTCAGATGACTGTTATGTATTTCTGGTTTGCATCATCAACTTCTAAATAAAAATTTTATCAAAAGCTGATAAGAAGAAGAGAAGGGGGCACTGAGCGTAGTGGGGGATGGGCGAGACATTCTAGAGGAACAACAAGGGCGCTTCCTTTTCCCATGATGGGAAAGGCCCCTGGGTGGTCGCCGTAGCGATGAGGACAGGCCTCCCTCCAGCCCAGTGTCAGGCCGCTCTTCCCGCAGCTGACTGCCTCGTCCTCCTCCTCCTCCCGCAGCAGCTGACAGCCGGTTATCACATTCCCAGGATCTAAGACTCTTTGTCCCTAGTGCTTACAGCGTCACTTCTCTCTGTAGACACCCGGGCCCCGTCCTCATGTAGAAAGATTCCCGAATCATGGTGCTTTCAAACTGGAGCCCTATCTGTTCTGGCTCCTTTAGTTCCCAAAGAGTGAATGCAGAGCTAAGTGTGACTCCTGATGTAACTTTGCCCTCTCTTTTCTCAGTTACTACAATGGACATCTGAAATTTTCGCAACGAAGCAAGTCACTACCCTTACTATATTTTAGCTTAATTTCAAGAAGGCAAGAGTTCCACTGCATTGAAAATTGCAAGTAACGTTGGGGAACAGGGGAATCACTGAACAGGAATCGGGTCGCTGGCCTAGTTTATTTTTAATGCTACAGAGTCTACGAAAGAATGGCGTGTGCCCCCAGCTCACGTAGGACTGGATGCAGGTGTGTATGGCGAGGGATCAGTTTTGTGACTTCCAACTTTGGAGGGTTATTTTTGTAGCCCATGGAGCCAGGCTGGGGAAACAAAGCTGAAGGTGCTTTGATGTCTAAGTTCCGTTAATAACTTGTAAGCAAAAAGTAACAGCAGAGCAAGCTGTGGAAATAACAGTGGAAGAGAGGATGTTTCAAGAAAAATATTCACACAATTGTTTAACATCGAGCTGATCAAACAAAATAAGACTGTGAGCCATCTTCTTCTGAGGAAGAAAAAGGGATGTTTACATTCCTAACGCTCTTTTCATCTGAATCCAAGTATGGAGAGTCGAAAGCTGGCTGAACCTGCCGGTAATTTTCCTTCCGAGGAGCCTGCAGTGAGGGGTTAGGAAAACCAGCATTAGGGAAGGGAAGCTGTGTTAACGGGAACGTGGAAAGCTGAGAAGGGGACGAGAATAGGAAACAGTGAAGCCAAACAGGGAACTACCTCCAACGATCTAAACTACTTCTCCTTCGCTGCCCGTTGCTGCCTCTGAACCAACTCTGATGCATTCAAGGCAGCAGTTCTCACCCGGCACAGCATCGGCATCTCGCGGAGCTTCTGCATATCAGCTGCCAAGACGCCACCCCAGGCTTCCCAGACCAGAATCTCCGGAAGTACGACGAGGGCACGGGTCTCTTTAAAATAAGTCCCACCCGCGATTCTGCAGCACACTTCGCTTTAAAAGCTGCTTTTCTGGTGCAATCCCTGCCTCCTCCGGGCCCCACCACCCTGAGCTTATAAACAGCCTCAGGATGCACGGCGAAGCCCAACTCCCCCGGCCCTCTGTGCGTGACTGGGGTCTCCCCTGCCTGCTTCCGCAGTCCCCGAACGCACAGAACCGAGCCAGCGGGCGCTGCTGCCCGATGCTTCTGCCTGGCATCCCGTGCTGGGACCCTGGCTAGCAGGGGCACCGGCGAGTGGCACGAACATTGGCTCCCTGTTCAGAGTGCCAGCCCTGGTCCTGGTGCCCCGAAACAGCATTTATCGCTTCAGAGCCAGGCTGTGTCGCGCCTAGGTACGGAGAAAACGATGCCCTTCCCTACCTGTATCCCGCTTCACTACCTGGGCCCCTAAGCCACCGGCCGGTGCCCCTGTGCCCATAAGACAGACCCCTCGGTCTTCTCGCAGCCTTGTCTCCGTGAAGCTCAGACCAAGTCCCTGGGACCCACAGTGACAGAGACGGCTCATGTTCTTGCCATCTCTGTCCCCACACACTCTCCTCCTTCAAGACACTTTCCTGTTATGTAAATCCCTTCACCCAAATAGCCTCTTTGGGCTTTTAGCTGCACCTTTACATCAAACACACACCAAAATTCCAAGTCCCGGTTTACACTGCGGTGAGATCTGCGTGACACTGGTGATCAGCCCCGCTGGGAAGGGACCTCTGGGTTCCATGACCCAGCACAGACCCAGGCGTCCCTGGGTCCCCAGAGTGTGAGTCACACTGACCCCTCTTCTGTCTGGGCTCGGCAAAAACATCTTTCTCAATGAAGGAAGCAGAAAGCAAACGAACGGAGGAAGTAGGAGAGCGCCCCACCGGGCCAGTCCCTACAGCCCGAACCCCTGAGTCTTCCTCTGTGCATCATGAGTAGAAGGCCGACCCCGCTGGTTCTGGTGAGAAACTGATAGAAATGAAAAACTTTATACTCTCCTTGGCACAGAGCCAGCAGTTGTCTCTGCCCTTAATAAAGTTCAGTGATATCCCAAATTTGGAAATTACAATTGCAGGCATAGCCCCAGAACAAGCATCATAAGGATTTTTCAAATACTCCACAGCTCATGATCCCAATACACATGTTTTAAAATGTCATATAATTGGTAGGCATTTTTAACGACCCATTAGACTTCCAAGGACATATTTGGCTTTCTATTATGAATTCCGATACTTGGAAACCTTGGAGGAAAGTCTTCCGTAATATATAGGATGTCAAATACAAGCTCTGTTTTTGCTTATTTATATTAAACAGCCTCTAACCTTTGTCCACTATGGTGCAGAAGATTTATTTACAAAGTCTTCCGCCAGAGATAGAGTTCCATGAGTACTGAGTATACATGATCTTCCCTCCAGCAAATTATTTTAGGGTTTTTTTCTGATGTGACGTTGATTTCAGCATGTTTGTCCATTTACGTTCCAAAAAATATGTAGTTAGGAACAACTTTTTTCTTAACTCTAGTGAGTTATTTTCATCTGACAGTATGCTACTTAGAACTAAAACTACATTTACTGACTACATTCCCACATGGATTATAAATTAAATGCTGTAGGTAGTGACATGATCCTTACATCCTGGGCAAGTGAGAAAGTTCTGTAATTTCCAAAATGTTTAGTGAGCGCAGCTGACCCATATTTTGAAGAACATTCAAGTTTCTCCCTGTGGAATAACAGGACTTACACCCAAACAACGCACATTTTCCTAACTTTCCTATCTTTTAAGTGTTCATTTTGCTTAGTAAATTGTATGTTATGCTTCAAAATAATTGTCACGTGGCTATTTTAGATGTGTTCTCATCAAGAGACAATATTACTTGAAAGGGAACTTTTTATATGAGGTGTGGGAAGGGGAGTCTAAAAATATAAAAATCCCCATCCAAATCTTCAGTATTTTATCGGGTCTTTTCAGGGTATTAACAAAACTAAAAGATAAGGTAAGCATATTTGAAATAACATTGCATTCAGAGACAAGTTATATAGATTAAAATGCAATTCCCACAACTAATACCTGTATAAAAAGTTAACTTTCTTCTCCTCTTCTCCTGACCCCAGCCCCGCATTAGAAGATTGACCTTCACTATTTACTGGCCCAGGATGAGAATTCACACATCACCCCAGAGGCTCACCTGGCCGGAGTAGGAAACAGTTCTGGCAACGGCAGAGCACGAATGAGTCTCTCGATAATTGCACCGACACTGTCTTGGTTTCCTTCTTTCAGCTCCTGTTTTTCTATGCATTGCAAACCAGTGCAAACAGAGGCTTTTTCCCTGGTCCCAGGGCAACTAGCAATGTGGCTGCTGTAGACAGGAGAGACAGGGGGACACAGGGATGTTGATCCAATTAAAGCTGCGGTCCCCAATCCCTGGTACCCGCCTGCTAGGAACCCGGCCGCACAGCAGGAGGTGAGAGGCGGGTGAGCAAGCGAAGCTTCACCTGTATTTACAGCTGCTCCCCATCGCTGGCATCACCGCCTGAGTTCCGCCTCCTGCACATCAGTGGGGGCATCAGATTCTCAGAGGAGCGCGGACCCTACTGTAAACTGCGCATGCGAGGGGTCTAGGTTGCTCCCTCCTTGTGAGAATCTAGTGCCTGCTGATCTGAGCTGGAGCTGAGGCCGCGATGCCAGCGCTGGGGAGCGGCTGCAAATACAGATTGTCACTAGCAGAGAGGTTTGACTGCACAGTAAATGCGATGCGCGTGAATCATCCCGAAACCATCACCCCCAACCCAGCCCACCCCAGGTCTGCGGAATAATTGTCTTCCATGAAACCAGCCCCTGGTGCCCAAAAGGTTGGGGACGGCTGAATTACAGTACGATAATCAAGACTGGGTTTGGGGCCGGGCGCGGTGGCTCACGCCTGTCATCCCAGCACTCTGGGAGGCCGAGGCGGGAGGATCCCTTGAGGTCAGGAGTTCGAGACCAGCCTGAGCAAGAGCGAGACCCCCGTCTCTACTAAAAATGGAAAGAAATGATCTGGACAGCTAAATATATATATATATATATTAAAAAAATTAGCTGGGCATGGTGGTGCATGCCTGTAGTCTCAGCTACTCGGGAGGCTGAGGCAGGAGGATCACTTGAGCCCAGGAGTTTGAGGTTGCTGTGAGCGAGGCTGACGCCACGGCACTCTAGCCCGGGTGACAGAGGGAGACTCTGTCTCAAAAAAAAAAAAAAAAAAAACGGGTTTGGGGAGCTAGACTTCTCTTCTGCACCAAGAACAACACATTTTTGCACGCTTCTAGAAGCTGCCCTGGAGACTCCATGCCAGCTGTGCGTGTGTGGGGGGCTGGGTGTCCTCCCGCGCCCAGACAGTGCAGAAACAGACGCACGCACGCACTCACGCACGGTGGGGGCGCGAAAGGCCGGGGCGAGTCGTAGAGACGTCCAGCCGCGTCTTCAGACCGGAGGGACACGGCCTCCCCGTCCGCAAAGAACCTTCGGGATCCGGCCTCCTGACGCCCCACGCGAGCTACAGGGACCCAGACTGGTTTTTACTATGGCAGCCTCGGAAATTATCCAGAAAAGCCTCCTAGAGACTTCGGCTGCTCCGCTCCAAGGGAGGGTTAGCGGTCCTCGGCTTTCCTCCCGCGCTCTCACTGCACGCATGCGCACGCACACGTACGCACGTGTCCATATGTAGGCGCGCGCACGCACGCGCACGCACGCACACGCATGCGCACATGCGCGCGGCGGGGAGCTGGCGCCACAATCCCCAACACCTTCTGGATGCGCCGAGGGTTCTACATCTGTCTTCTCTCCGCTCTTTCCCGAAAGTCAAGATTCGGACAAATGTCCTCCCAGACACACAGGCAATGTCCTAAATGTTCCCTTGGCCGGCAGTCCAGCAAATTCCAGCACTCTACGGATCAGCCGGGGACTTTATTTCTTCTGGAAAGCTCTGTTGTAACCGAAGCCCGACGTCTTGTTTATCTGCCACCGTTTCTCTGCCAAGAAACAAGCTCAACTACGCTGTTCGGGACAAAGTACCTGCTGTGGAAACACGTTTTAAAATCGCGAGATGCCAAGGCTTTTTGGAGGAAGAGGGGGTTATCATCTCTTTTTTTTTTGTTTGTTTTAATGTTTTGATCCTTTGTCGAAGTGGACAAAATACGAGATTCTCAGAGATTTTTAAACACATTTAATTTTTATGGAAGTAGCATTTCTAGGAAGTGCTCTCGAAATTATGGAGACCCTATTTTTCCCCCCTACATGGCTGTCAACACTAGAACTGTTGAAAGTAATGCAGCATTGAGAAAAGATAAGATTGTATCATAGCTTCTTCTGTAAATGTAATTTCATGAAAGCAAATAGGAAATAAGGGAACTCGGTGACTTTAGATCATGCACTGTCACACTCTGCCTTAGGCTTCTGCCACCCTGGGCACCTGGGCCGCACGGAGGGAAACAGCTTCTGCTTCGCGAAGCTGCAATAACGTCGAGCTATTTCAGCAAAAGGCAGATTTTTGGCATTTAAATATAAACAAATTAATATGATGTGAGTGCTATATTCAAAACAAAGGTTAGGAAAAGACAGACAATACATTTTATTAATGGCAATTAAAATACACATTCTTAGCCTTTTTTTTGACCCACATTTTATTCAATTAACATTCAATGTTCAGCAAGTATTTATTGATCACATATTATAGGCCAGATATTTACATTTTAACAGTGCCAGCTATTATCTCAAATTCTCTTTTTAAATGATTATTAAATAAACGGGGATTAAGGGAGAGGGCCAATGGTTTGCCTTGGGAACATAAGACGGAGGAAGAATCAGAGACCTAGCCAGGACCAGAGGTGTGTTGGTAAATGTCTGACAACTAGTTATGCAGGGTTAATTTAAAAAAAAAAAAAAAAAAAAAAGCAAAATACCAATTTGTAGTATTTGCCAGTTAACATGGTGTAAATACAAACACCTTGTCTGATTTCAAGCTACCAAGCTGACATCACCAAATGCGGAGTTGGAACGAGATGAGCACAGCCCATTGTCCTGGTCCGTTATGAGCATATCACTGCTGGTACCCACCAGACAGTGGCTTTCTAGGCCACCTCAGACTGTATTTATGACCACGTAACCAGCAGGACTGGGAGGTTAATTAGCTTTGCAGAGTGACTCATAATTGCCCGTATATGTATTTATATACACCCCATTATCTTTATCGCTTTTCTTCCCTGGGTTTTAGAGCATGCATTCTCATACTGTTTATCCCTGGTCCCTGCCGCAGCAAACATCTGACCTCTGCTACCGCACAGAGAAAAACAGCTTCTGCTTTGGGAAGCCGGCAGTAACTTTGAGCTACTTCTCAAAACGTTTTGCCATTTTGTCACACAGAATAGTAAAAGGATGCGTACTCAGGGATGAGATTCAATAAAATTAATAAATGTTTCTAATTCATCAGAGATTTTTCTTAAGGAAAGCTTGCAGTCTCTCGCTGAGAACATGTTGAGATGAAGAATTTAAATGACTGTACGCACAGTTTAGAGACCCAGCCTTAATGAGCGCTGAAGCTCCCGAGCTATGATTTGGTACCATCAGTGCAAACGGCAAAACAATTCAAAGGGAAAATGATGTTTTAGTGTCATTATGAAAATGATTTTTATCTTGCAGACCCTATAAAAGGATCTCTGGGAACCCCTGAAGGGTCCATAGATAACATTTTGAGAACTACTGCCCTAGATCAAAATCACAAATGTGTCTCGGTTTGATTATTGAGCAGCCTCCTAACCAGGCCCCCCATCCACTCTGGCCATCTGGTAATCCATGTACCAACAGCAGCCAAAGTGAATGTTCAGTAAGGCAAGTCTAATCATGTCATTTCCTATTTAACACTCTTCTATGCCTTCCCATTACTCTGAGGATAAAAGTAAAACCCTCACCGTGGCTGACGGGCCCTCTAGGATCTGGTGCCTGTCTCCCACCTCAGCCTTCTTCTTCTCAGATCTCCTCTTCCCCCTATTTGCAAGAGCCACACTTGCTTCTTTCTGTTTTGCAAATGTAGTGGAGTCATTCCTGCACCAGGGTCTTTGCGCCTGCTCTTCTTAGTTCCTGTAATGCTTTCTCCATACTCCATGTACCCGATTCACCTGACCCACCGCTCAGCTATCGACGTAAATCTCACTCCAAGAGGCTTTCCTTGACCTCATACCTACATTAGATGAGATGCCCCTAGTGTGCTCTAATAAACGCTCTCGTGCTGTATAACGAGCGTCGTACCTGTTTCTGAAGTCGGCCTCCTCCATGGGACTGGAACTGCTCTCCGGAAGAGGCTCCCTGTCTTGCTGTCTAACTGTGTCCCTAAAGCTTGGCACACAGACTCAGGCTTCTAATGTTGGATGGCCCTGAAAAGTGTCATGTAAAATGAAAAAGAAGGGATTGGAATCTTACCTACACCCAAGTACCAGTCTGTCTGCTTTTTTGAGCATGTGCAACACTGACCCTGTGACCTCAATCGAAGGAGCAGGAAAACACCTTAATCCAGCTCCAGAGTATCTTCCAAAGACTCTTTTACCATGAAGAAAGTCAAACTGGAAGTGCAGAGAACCCACATCTCATTCCCATAGACGGGGGTCAAATTTGAGATCGTGGCTGTACTCAAAATTGGAACTCAACTTTAATAATGAATATTGTGGCTCTCCTTCTATTAAAGGGAAAAACGTGCCAGAAATTAAGTAATTCCAGGAAGGCGCAAAGTTCTTTACATTGTGCTCATTATGGCTCGTACATGCCTTGTGCCAGGGGACAGCCAGCAGGTGTCAGGATACAGCAGCCAAAGAAGGCGCCATCAGAAATCATAGTTTTTATTTTATTTTATTTTATTTTTTATTTTTTCCCACTTCTTCATGGGTTGGAAGAAATCATAGTTTTTAATATTTATTTTCTGCTCATTTCAAACTGAAGCACTAAAACGATTAAAGACTTCCGAATACTCCCGTAAATATTCTCCGTTAATTCTCCTCCAGGTAAAATTAGTGCATCGCCCACAATACGGTAGATGAACAACGCATAGAAAGTCATAAAACTCAGGGTTGCTTGGTGCTGGAAAGTGACAATTTTGCTTAAATGCATAAATGTTTTATCTTAAATGTCTCAACTGCTTTTAGGAGCACATAGGAGACATGGCTTCCTGAAGTATTTCTCCCAAAGCTAGAGTTTGTTTAAAAAAAAAAAAAAAAAGACAAAGGCTAAACACTGCAGTGAATTATCCCTGCCCCGGTGTCCAAACACCTTTTTCTTTTTGTTTATTCTTGTGAATTTTTGAACTCTATTATTTATTACGTTGTGTTTGAAAAAGCGACAGATGAAAACGCAGCTCGGAAAAGAGAAGACGGGGACGGGGAGGGACCTGACTGCAGTGACCGACCATACGGGGGTGGCCAGAGCACAGGAATGAGAGCGTTTATGATGGACTCGGGAGCTTTTCTGCGACCGCTGAGACCCTGCCGTTGCCTTGGAAACCCACTCAGACGTAGCCAGCCCTTTTTGGAGTTCAGGTTTGAGAACGGCATCCCAGATGGAAAAGTTCAGAGGAAGAGGTTAGTGTCTAGAGAAGCACTAGAGTTTGTGTTTGGAAAACCCAGAAATCAAGAGATAAGTGAGGCCGGGCGCGGTGGCTCTCGCCTGTCATCCCAGCACTCTGGGAGGCCGAGGCGGGAGGATCACTTGAGGTCAGGAGTTTGAGACCAGCCTGAGCAAGAGCGAGACCCCGTCTCTACTAAAAAATAGAAAGAAATTATATGGACAACTAAAAATATGTATAGAAAAAATTAGCCGGGTGTGGTGGCACATGCCTGTAGTCCCAGCTACTCGAGAGGCTGAGGCAGGAGGATCGCTTGAGCCCAGGAGTTGGAGATTGCTGTGAGCGAGGCTGACGCCACGGCACTCTAGCCCAGGCAACAGAGTGAGACTCTGTCTCAAAAAAAAAAAAAAAAAAAAAAAAGAGCAGTGGCTTTGGGATCGAGCCCGGGATGGATTCTGGGTGTTTGTAGCTGGGCAAATTACCCTTCCTGAATCTCAATTTTCACACCTGCAAAATGGGGACAGCAATCCTTGCAGGACTGATGCGAGGCCTAAGATAATGCAAGTCACGAACTAACTTAACGCCCGATCCCCTTCCTGCCCGCAGATTGGGGTAAAGATGTTCCAGAAAGAATTCTCTCTCCCTACATAGGGCTTCCGCGTGGTTTTGCTCCATGGTGGAGCCTGAGCAGACTTGGGAAACCTTCGTTTGGATCCGGTTATTCCCTGCTCCAGGGGATTCCTCATTTCCTTTATCTCACAGCCCCCCGATCCCTGGGAGTCCCCAAGACCACAGCCTGTAGCCCAAGTCGCCCACTTCCCGACCAACCCCAACCGCCATTCACTAAGACGGCGCCTGAGAACAGGTGCCCGGCACACACTGACAATCAGCATCCACTCACTTCCCCGCCCAGACGTGGGGCTGTAGACCATAGCGCTGAACCGGCTGTTACCATAGCGAACGCAGTACTCTAAGAATTGCACATCAGACAGGAAATATTTCGCACATCAGCCTCCATCTTTAAAACCGCCAGCATCTGCCCTCGGTCAGTGAGACCATGTCTAGGAGCCCACCGAATATGCCCATATCTAGAGAGTTTTTAAAAATGTTCTCGATCTTTCCCTTGCATGGAAATGGAGTATGGGTGGTCCAGCTTACACTTGGCGGCCTTTTTCAGCGCAGATAAAATTCCAAGACAATAAAGATCTTGATCTGATGTTAAGTTCCTTTGTGCAAACAAGCTTGCCTAACAAAATAGTGCAGATAAACCTAGCTGGAAACGGTCTTTGCACAAATAAATGTAACTATATTATGTTTCTCTGGCATAAAAATAGATCAGATGGTAGAGGACAAAAATAGGTGACAGGGTAACATAAACTGGCTTGTATAATCAGAGGGTCAACTCTGACATTTTTCTCTGTGGGCCGTTTCCAACGGTCTTGTTGCTACGGCTACAGTGTTTTTGCCAGATTGGAACAGAGTTGTCAACCCTAATGAAGATTAAGTAGCTTGCCCAACTAGATTTTTTTTTTTTTTTTTAATAAGCATCAGAGAATACTGCTGGCTTTAAAAGTCATAATCATGAAGAATGGAAAGATCTCGAGAGATCTGTTTTTAGAAAATAGAGCTAATAAAATTAGAAATTTAGTAGACTTTCCATTTCACAGTTATTCCACAATAAACTTTTATCACGGTCGGTCACGTTGAACAAAATAACTTGAAATATAATTTCATACATTAAAAAAAGAAGAAGAAATTGTTTATAAGTTGAGCCAAAAATAAATTTCCTGAAGACTCTGAGTAACCGAGGTTCCTTAGTGAACAATTCTTCTGATTTAGTTGGAAAATTATATTTCACAACTATTCACAAAATCACACCTGATTTATTCTTTAGGTGATATAAATAAAGTATAGGATAAAGTCCTCTGTCTTTTGGTTTCTCCCACTGACTGGTCAAAGTCATCTGATTATCTGAAGAAAGTGTAAATACAAAGTCACCCAATAAGACCTGATCAAGTTTTGCAAAGAGCAATAAAAGAAAACCAGTTTGTTCTGAACACTCAATTGCTAAAAGATGTAAAAAGTAAGAGAAAAAAGGTTGAGGAAACACTCTTTTTGATGTGCTTGTTGTGGGGTCAGGAGGAGCTTCCTTGACTGGGGACAGAAGGAAGAGACCACCTAATCCTCAAAAAACACAGCACGATTTGCATGCCCCTCCACCCCCATTCTCCTTGGGCCCTAAACTCTGAGAATCAAAAAATTCACCTAAAGAAAGTGCTTAGCACGTAACAGATGCCGAGTGTTTTTTACCCCTGATGTAGTTATATTTTTGTAGCACGAAATTTCAATGTTAACTTCCCATCAGAAAAGCTGAATGTCATAGTCTTTAGAACCAAAAGAAATTCACCATAATTTGAATATTGCTCCACTGGTGACATCTGGTGGAAAATATAGGAATTACAACGCAGCACTAAAAAACTATTCCGACCTTTCATATATAGTAAATTGAAGATAAATCTTACAGCCTAAGTAACTAAATGAAAACAGAAGGCGAAGAAAAAAATGTCTATGAGGCTACACACCTTACTGTGTTAATAACTTCTTTTTTTTTTTTTTGAGACAGAGTCTCACTCTGTTGCCCAGGCTAGAGTGCCGTGGCGTCAGTCTAGCTCACAGCAACCTCCAACTCCTGGGCTCAAGCGATCCTCCTGCCTCAGCCTCCCGAGTAGCTGGGACTACAGGCATGCGCCACCATGCCCGGCTAATTTTTTCTCTATATATTTTTAGTTGTCCAGATCATTTCTTTCTATTTTTAGTAGAGACGGGGTCTCACTCTTGCTCAGGCTGGTCTCGAACTCCTGAGCTCAAACGATCCTCCCGCCTCGGCCTCCCAGAGTGCTAGGATTACAGGCGTGAGCCACCTCGCCCGGCCATAACTTCTGAGTCTACATTCTAACATAGGAGGTTAAGGAACATGAGAAACAGTGCACTCTAATAATTACATTTTTTTTCAGCATGCATGTTGTTATATAGTGAAAAAGTGATTTAAAATAAAGGTATAGACTCATTATGCTATTCTGGGTCCCATTTTTATGTATCATATGCCAAAGAATCTCCCTTCCCAAGCTTTCCGATCGGAGTTCACTGTGGAGTGCCCCAGAGATTCTCTCAAAGAAACAGCCAGTTGTGCTTCAGGGAACATGGAATTGAGCCCAAATCAGGAGGGACATCCAACGTGAGGAGCTATGGATGGAGGAAAGAGATGATGATGTTTCACACATGAGCCTTAAATATTACAAATCAAGTGCTCCGAGCTGGGGAGGGTTTGAACACTTGTGACCGAAAGAGCAAACTGTGATCTATCACAGGGTTGGCAAACTACCATTCTCGGGACGAGCCAGCCAGCCATCCGTTTCTTTTTCTTTTTTTTTTTTGAGACAGAATCTTGCTCTATTGCCCGGGCTAGTGTACCGTGGCATCAAGCTCACAGCAACCTCAAACTCCTGGGCTCAAGCGATCCTCCTGCCTCAGCCTCCCAAGTGGCTGGGACTACAGGCGTGCACCACCACGCCCGGCTGCCCAGCTAATTTTTTCTATATATATATTTTAGTTGGCCAGATAATTTCTATTTTTAGTAGAGACGGGGTTTCGCTCTGGCTCAGGCTGGTCTCGAACTCCTGACCTCGAGCGATCCTCCCGCCTCGGCCTCCCAGAGTGCCGGGATGACAGGCCTGAGCCACCGCGCCCGGACAAGACTTTTTAGAAGTCTGCCTTAAACTGACCTTGGAAAGACAGCCGAGAACTGAATAGAAAGCATATATCTGATGAGAGTATTGATGAAGGCACAGGAATAAGTGTGGTATTTACATATATAAGGAAAACTAGGCTGAAAGGAAGCCTAAAGGTACGTACAGGAAGGTCCCACATCCAACACTTGCTGATCTGAACCAACTCAGGACATCTGGCCTTTCACAGTGCTGAAGCAACAGATTATTCTGAGTCTATGGCTGAGATGAAGGGGGTATAATCAAAGCTTGTCCATCATTCAACTTTGTATCCTGAGCCACTATAACCTAAGCAGCATAAGAAATAATTTGCGATACGGAATCCACTGTATCATTTAACTGTATTAATACTACACACATATCAAAATATTTTAAGACAAATTTTAAAACATAAAAATTTAACTTTATTTCCTCATTTTCATTTAAAGCTTGATTTTATAAAACACACACACAAAAATTTTTTAAGAGTTCTGTATCAATCACAGTAAATTAAACAGTAGAAAGACCCACTGCTTCATGGGTTCAAGTTACATAAATTAAAATCAAATAATTGGAAATGTATTCAATATGGAAACTATACAATGAAATAAACGACAAAAGGACGTAATAGAGCAATATGTCATTACTGATGGATTATTAGTTACTTTTAGGATTTAAACAAAGATTCTGAATATTCATACTTCTTTTGCTGTGTATTTAAATTTCTCCCTACCTATTCTGAGTCAAGCTACTTGACCAAAATGTCTGACTCAGGTAAGTACTCAGCAAAAGCTTCTCGTCTACACCACCTTCGAAGAAGTTAACGTAACAATTCTGACAAACACCTGCTGGTTCCCTTTGAACAATGTGCAGTAAATTCACTAAGTCAACCCTATGGTAAGCCAAAAAGGTACCCCCAAAAGTGGAACAATTACACATAGTTCAGTGAAGTATAATGTTGGTTTTCCTCATTTAAAGATTAACCAATGAAACAAAACATCATCAACTATCATTGACTCGCTTTCGGAAAACCACATTTAAAAATTACGTATGACATGATTTTCCTCATCCCGTCCTTAGTCGCTGACGGGGATTTTGTAGGCCACCATGCTGTTCACTTTGTGGATGGTAGTGGTGAAGGAGCGGAGGCGGACTTCCTCGGAATTGGCAATGAACTGCGGGCCCGACTCTTCCCACTTTTCAGGTACAACCAGATCTTTGTCGGTGTAAATCAGCAGATCAAACGAACCTACGTTGGGGTAAGACCATAAAAGTACATCACTTTTCACGATTACAACTGCCCTCTCCGTCTCTCTCGTATTTTGTTAACCCACTGTTAGAAAAGAGAGGTTAGCCTGGTCTCTGATCAGCAGTTAATTTACTTTCCTCAATGGAAATTTCTTTTATTAAATACTCTACCTTTCAACTTTATCTTATGAAAAATTCAAGTTTGTTTTCTTTAACGAGAAAACCATTAAAAATATCTGACTAAGTACATCATCCCATGAGAAAATATGAAGCCTCGGGAAAGCTGGTTTCTGCCCCTGTGGTCCTTCAGTGTCCGGCACACAGTAGGTCTCTGTAAATACACTGTGAATGAAGGAGTGAGCTTGAGCAGACAGACACGGTGACAACCACAGTCTGAATCACACACATAAAAAGGTGTAGAAAATAAAAACGGTGAAAGAAAGAACATCAAAATATTCAGGAGCGGCTACTGTGAAATGTTTTTCTTCCCCTTCAGCATTTCCAAATTTTCCAGAATGCACACGCAGTCATTCCCCCCTCATCCATGGTTTCACTTCCCACAGTTTTGGTTACTTATGGTCAACCGTGGTCTGAAAAGATTAAATGGAAAGTTCCAGAAATAAACAATTCTTAAGTTATAAATTGTGCGCCATTCTGAGCGACATGACGACACTTCATGCCGTGCCACCAGGGCACGACTCGCCCCCTTTTCCAGCACATCCACACTGCAGATACTGTTATCAGCCCCTGAGGAGCCGCCCTGGTTACAGGATCAACTGTTGCATTTACACAGTAATTGTGCTCAGAGAGCCCACATTTTACTTAAAAATGGCCCCAAAGCACAAGAGTAGTGATGCTAGCACATTGTTATACTTGCTCTATTTTATTGCTAGTTATTGTGTTAACTCTTACTGTGCGTGACTTATAAACTTTACCATAGGTATGTGTATATATAGGAATAAACATAGCGTGCACAGGATTCAGTACTAACCCTGGTCCCGGGCATTCCCCGGGGCCTCCCTGTGGACAAGGGGGCATTCCTGCACGTCACTTTTCCTTTATTAAGCCTTTCCCATTTGTATTACATGATACTGATAATTGAGAAAAAAATTAATAAAGGGGTGATTTTTAAAGCAGTAGCTCAGTCTCTTCCCCAATAAATTTAAGTCAATGAGAAGTTATGTAATACTCACAAGAAACTTCCAACAGTGGCAGAAATGTCACTGTCGCTGTGATCTGTCTGATCACCGAACGGATTTCATCCTGGATAGCTTTCTGAGACTTTTCTCTGGGTGCACTGTCAAAGAAATCAACTCAATTAATTCGTTTTAGGGTCTTAACAATTTATTTAAAACAGAGTGGTAAGATCATTTATCTGATTAAATACTCACAAAATCAAATAAGCAATGTATTAAAAAGGAGATTTTTTTAAAAAATATGAGTAAAAGTATCCTTAGGACCTACAACCCAGTGGGCACACAATGCATATCCTAATTATTTCATTTAATCTTCCAATCGTCGTTCAGGGTTGGTCTTAGTATCAAGTCATTTATAATAGTACCAGATTGACTAGAAAATTTGTCAACTATTTCAGGTTAGGAAAACTTTATCGGTTAAAATAAAAATAACAAGTGGTATCTAACATATTTAATTGGTATCATCATTTTGGCACTTTTTGTAATGTCTAATTTCCTATTGCTGCAAAGAAAATATTAAATTGTATTCAAAATATTTTTGTAAGCTAAAAAGCTTCCTGAAACAGACCAAAAGCTTCAGAAGCAAACTGCACCTCGTGACGAGAAACGGTTCTGCGTGTCCAGGGAAGCGGCCGAGGACAATGCGAGGCCCTGACATACAAAGGGGGGACACTTCCCAGCCAGGGAGTCTGGAACCTTCAGAAGCGTCTTAGGACGTTCAGGCCACCAAATGCAGTACAGCAGAGCCGCATCTTACGTCGTGTGAGAGTCTAAAATCATCCCTTCTAGTTAAAAGCACCTTGGAACAGTTCATGGTCCAGGTAGTGTATTACATACAGTTCTGTGTACACCGCCATACATCGCTAAGTGAGAAATTCACCGATCTAGAACAAGCGCAATGATGTTAAAGGTACACTACATACACGGCGATTTGCTAAAGTGAGCACAACGCTCTTCCACAGGTGACTGACGACATCTTAGAAACACCCTACAGACACACGTCTGTAGACACGCCCCACAGACCATACTTTATATAAAACCAGTTCAACATAATTGGAACATTTAGGCATGAAAAGTTTTGGAAAAAAATATCCATCGAAGTGAAAATAATTTAATACCTGCTTACCTGTCATCTTTTGCAGTCTTGTCACACTCAATGTCAAACTGCCATCTTTCAAGGACCTCGCCGCTTTCGATATTTGAGATAACTACGACGAGCTTCTGAACAGAGCACTTGTACAGCCAATCTGCAACGCATGGCGGGGCATCAGCGGGGCCGCCTCTTCGGGCTACTGCCCTGCAAAGCAGCTCTTTCCTGAGGTCCCACCTCCCGTCCTTGGGAAATTCGTTCCTACCACTGCTGTTTCGGACCTCCTCCCAGACACAAGCACACCTGCCCCGTCAATCAACTAAGCTTCCGTTTTCAAACTCAGTGTTTGCACCAGGTATAGCACCTCAGCACTGCGTGCCGAGGACATGGTACTGAACATGTGGCATTTCCATCCTAATCCAAGGTAAGGGTATAGGAATGTGGGCATTAATCCGAACATCAAACCAATACACGAGAAATAATTGGACCCACTTAGGGTCAAACAGAGTTTAGCTACTGGGATCAACAGCATTAAATATGCAGCAGCAGAGGGAAGAAGGCGCAGGCCTTAGTACTCAGAAGGGAAGAGCACGTGACCAGAGGACTGAAAGCCGGCCAGTGAGAATGCAAGGGGGAAACAAAGGTGAACTGGGTCATTCTGGCAAGATCAACAGGAGCCACGTTAACTGCAAAAGCCTTATTTCTAAAGGAGTTAGTGGATAGAGACTTTTTTGTTAAACCTTATCAGATTCCTAACATCAAAATATTCAGGCCACTCAGAATGTAGTCGGGAAGGCTGGCCTTTCTTTCTTTTTTTTTTTTCTTTTGAGACAGAGTCTCACTCTGTCACCCGGGCTAGAGTGCCGTGGCGTCAGCCTAGCTCACAGCAACCTCAGACTCCTGGGCTCAAGCGATCCTCCTGCCTCAGCCTCCCGAGTAGCTGGGACTACAGGCATGTGCCACCATGCCCAGCTAATTTTTTCTGCATATTTTTAGCTGTCCAGATCATTTCTTTCTATTTTTAGTAGAGACGGGGTCTCACTCTTGCTCAGGCTGGTCTTGAACTCCTGACCTTGAGCGATCCTCCCGCCTCGGCCTCCCAGAGTGCTAGGATTACAGGCGTGAGCCACCACGCCCGGCTTGGGCTTTCTTTCTATATATATTTACTTCCCAGGTGAGAATCACTCTATTTGAGATAGCAGTATGTTTTACACTTCTATGTACAGAGCTGAAAACTGACCATTTGAGATGTTAGAAAACGCAGCCCCTAGAAGGTATGCAAAACTCAAATTGTCTACAGTGATTAAAATACCTTTTAGTTGTTCCACCACGTTGTTTAGGTATTTTATGAGCTCGAGATCAGTAGTTACAAGCAAGGTGAGCCCGTATTTCTGCACGCGAGTAAAGGTTTCGGAGGGATATATGCCGCGCTGATACAAAATGCTGTTGATGCCAAATGCTGAAAGCAAAAGAAATGTGATAGCAAAGTCATCATCCCTCTTGAACTCTAGAAAATAAAACATTGATGTGGTTATAGTTTCATTAATGGAATAAAGTTGTAAATGACTAAAATACACACGTTTGTGTGTTCTGCTCAGAGTAGGTACAAACCGGCATTCAAAACCCTTAACCTCTCGCTTTTAAGTAAAGGAGAGAACTGCATTTATGTAGCAATGAAAGAAAAATGCCAAAGGGCATCAGCCATCGCCAAATTGCAGCCCAGAGTAATGCAAGTCCAAATTCGGATTACGGGGCTAGCGGATAGCAAAGCAGGCTTTTGCATCCGAACCCAGCGGCCCAGGCAGGCCTCTCCTTCGCGTTGTCCTCCTTGTGGCCTCACAAATCCTGCAGGTTCCGTGACAACGTGCAGCTGGCCCGGTGGAAAACAGGGCTGCCCAGACTCTTGTCCACCACCGGCCCCGGAACCACCTGGCGCGCGATAAAAGCACACACAGCCGCGGACCGCAGTGGCATCACGTCCCGAGTCCCGGGAAGCAGGGGAGGGGCGGGGAGATTTTGCACGTTAATTAGCATCGATGCTCCGGAAAAGGCTGCGCCGCGAGGCAGCACCCGGGCCCCGCTCCGTCCTCTGAGCGCGTCGGCAAGAGGCGCCGCACCGGCCCGGGGGCTCCCGGTCTCGCAGGCCCCGCCGGGTCCCGCGTCCCCGCCCGCCCGCGCGCGGACTCACAGAAGAACTCGGCCACGATTTCGGCGCTCCCGCGAAGGGTGATGCCCTGCTCCCGGGCGAGCTGCAGTGCCATGGCCAGGCCCACGGACGGAGGCGCGCGAGCGGCCGGCACACGGCGACCTCGGCGGCTCCCACGACAGTTCCCCGCCAGGCGTTTCAAAAATAACGACGCGGCGCGCCGTCCCGCCCAGTACGCAGGCGCGAGCAACCTCTAAGCCCCGCCCCCCTCGGCGGCGGGTCCTGGCCTCTGCCTCTTGCGCCTGCGCACTTGCAGAGCGCCGATTTGCGCAGGCGCAGTTGGGGCGGGCGGCCGAGCTCTTCCGGGTTGTAGCGGGCCCGCGGGGGCGTGTTGGGAGACGCCCTCTGGGTCGTCATCTAGCGGATGGGGCCGAGGGAAGGAGGGGGACGATCCCGATTTTAGTGGTAGTTGCCCAGGTCTGTGGACTGGGCGACCAAGGCGAACATTTCTGAGTTTCAAAGATACTCAAACCGCCATGAACTGTTCGCCAGTCCCGCGTGAAGTCGCCCCGGGGGTCCTTGGTGGGCGGTCGCGACTGTGCCCGATGCTTTGGGAATTCGGGGAAGGCCGAGCCACGCCGCAGCTTGGGAGCATCTGTTTGCTGTGTGGGAACCCGGCTCTCCTTGAGAAATTGGGTTGGGGAATTAGAGACGAGCCGCAGACGCTTTTCTGTCCCTTGTCCGCGTCTGTCCTGGGTTTAGGGCCCCTTCCGAGGCGGGGGAGAGTCCGGGGCGGCCGGGGGCCCCTCCTGGTCCCGGGCGCTTCTGTCCACCTGCCCACCCCCAGGTGGCCGGCCGGGAACGCGGTCCCCTTGCCAGTAGGTCCCGTCAACATTGAAGGATTGTTCAGTGCATTGTGTCTCACAAACTCAATGACTGTTCGTATTAGGGGTGACCAGTATTAAGGAGATAGCGCACAATTAAAGTTCACGTCCACCGTGAGAGTTCATTCTTAAAGCAGCTTGGAAAAACTATTGTAAAATGAAGCCTGGAAAACTCTGATATTTACTGGACATAGTTATTTAATTACATGAGAAATGCCTGAGTGTGTTATTCATGGTTTTATATTGCCGTGTAGCAAATGACCACGAATCAATGGCTTAAAAACAGCACCCGTTTATTATCTCGGCCCTGTAGGTCAGAAGTCCAGGCGTGTAGTAGCTGCATGTTCTGGTCTGAGTCACACAAGGATAAAATCAAAAGGTCTGCAGGTGGGATCTGACCTGAGGTTTGGGGTCCTCTTAGAAGCTCCCTGGTTGTGGAGCTGAGGTCCCTGTGATCTCGCCAGCTGGTGGCCAGAGGCCAGTCTTGTACGTTTGCTACAAAGCCCTGCCAAAGGCCTTCTCACACTTCCAGCCTCTGACTTTTTCTTTTTTTTAATTTTTTGATCCCCCCCCCCCCCAAGTCTGTGACATGTTTACATCTTTCTTTTTTTTTTTTTTTTTTTTTTGAGACAGAGTCTGGCTCTGTTGCCCAGGCTAGAGTGCCGTAGCATCAGCCTCGCTCACAGCAACCTCCAACTCCTGGGCTCAAGCGATCCTCCTGCCTCAGCCTCCCGAGTAGCTGGGACTACAGGCATGTACCACCATGCCGGGCTAATTTTTTTCTATATATATTTTTAGCTGTCCAGATCATTTCTTTCTTTTTTCAGTAGAGACGGGATCTTGCTCTTGCTCAGGCTGGTCTCGAACCCTGACCTGGAGCAATCCTCCTGCCTCGGCCTCCCGAGTAGCTGGGACTACAGGCGTGTGCCACCATGCCCAGCTAATTTTTTCTATATATATTTTTAGTTGTCCAGCTAATTTCTTTCTAGTTTTAGTAGAGACGGGGGAGGGGGGGTCTCACTCTTGCTCAGGCTGGTCTCGAACTCCTGACCTCGAGCGATCCTCCCCCCTCAGCCTCCCAGAGTGCTGGGATCACAGGCGTGAGCTACCCCGCCCGGCCTACATCTTTCTTAAATGTTAATGTATTAACGTTTTTTTGACCCCTCCGACCGTATGAGGACGTATTCTTAAGGATTCTCGTAGCGTTTCATACTGCTCCTTCAGAGCATTTCTTTCATTGTAAATGATGATGTATGTAATGTTTTGTATGACAGCTTTCCTGTGTCAAAAAAAATTGTAGCAAGTTAGGATAAATCTGAAAGTTTACTGTCCAGCAAAAATTACAGATCGCAATCCAGGAGACTTCAAACCACGTGGTAGAGGGTGGTAAGGAGCTTGCCAAACACCCGTGATGGCACAGTTTATAAAACATTAAGGAGGAAGTATTTTGATCTTTTTCATGATTGGTGTTATATATTAAATGTTTTTTGTTTTGGTTTGGTTTGGTTTTTGTGGGTTTTTTTTTTTTTTTTTTCTTTTTTAGGGCAAACAGACCTGTTTTAAGTGGCTTTGTCTATAGCTGATTGGCTTGATTTCAGTGAATCATACTGACAAAAATGGAAAGCCTACGTTTTGTGTTTATTAGTGGAGATAGTGTTTCAGGAAATCAGGGTGACTTAATTTTTGGTTATGTGGTTGTGGGCAGTTGGTCTTTGGCTGTATCTAAACTGTGACCTCCATTTTTAACATCTGTAAGACCCATGATGCATTTAGTGGGTTCTTTACAAATATTTGTTGAGTGAATGAGCATTCGAATATTTGCCTAGAGGAGCTTTATGGAAAAACCTAAAACATTTTCTAATTAGAGAGCCAGTTGCTTGGATGAATGAGGTCATTTTTAGGGAAATTTGAGTGCCCATCTGAGCTGATTGGAAGTAACAGGGATTTCTAGGTTCTTAGGATTGACATAATTAAAGGGGCATTTTTTTTTTTCAAATGTTAATTCAATAATGGTGGTAGACTGCATTGTTTACAGGACAGTCTAGGGTGGTGGTCCTCAAACTTGAGTGTGTACAAGAATTATCTGGATATTTTGCAAATTCCTGGCTTTTCTTCTCCCTTCCCCAAAGCTGGTTCAGTCCAATTTAATAGTCACTAGCCACAGGCGACAGTAAACCACTTGAAATATGCCGGTCTCAACTGATACATGCTTCAAGTGTAAAACAGGAGATATCAAAGACTTAGTATTAAAAAAAAATGAATGTAAAGTATCACATTAATATGTTTTTCAATTGATTACATATTGAAATGCTATTTTACATGCATTGGATTAAATATATTATTAAAATAATTTCACTCATTTCTTCTCAGTTTTTCTTTTTATTGTGACTACCAGAACATTTAAAATTGCATATGTGACTCATGTTCTATTTGCATTGGACAGTGCTGGTCGACAGTGTGGGGTCTGGGGGATGACTTGTTTTAACCAGCATCCCAAATGATTCTGATGCAAATGCTGAGACCACTCTTTGAAAAGCAAGGGACTTTGACAGATATTTCAGCATACCGGGCTGGGAAGTTGAGAGTTCCAACTGCCAGCAGATGGCACTGTTTCCATGTGAAATAATACATTTTAAAAATTTAGTACCAGGCTATGTGCTTTAAGTTCAAGATAAAATGAAGGAAAATGAATTCAGTAGTTTCTAAGGAAGTCATACATGTGGAATACTTCAGAATGAAATGTTGACTCATAATATGTTACAGAACTGATATCCTTTTAAACATTCAGTATATGTGTACACATACACACACCCATATACTAAAAACATATATACAGGTTGAACATCCCTAATCTGAAAATCTGACATGCCCTAAAATCTGAAATTTTTGAGCACTGACATGATGCTCAAAGGAAATGCACATTGGAGCATTTCAGATTTCAGATGCTGAACAGGTGAGTATATATAATGCAAATATTCCAAACTCTGAAAAATATCCAAAATATGAACCACTTCTGGTCTCAAGCATTTGGGATAAGGGATTCTCAAACCGTATGGGATTTATATGTATTCATATGTATATATATGCATTAATTTGCAAATTCTCACTTGGAAAAAGAAAACATTTTCGATAATTAAATCATTATTCTCATAGCCTCATGACAGTTTTTCATCAAATTGCCAGTAATTATTTTATTTTTGAGGCCAACATCTTGAAATAGCAGTTTATTCTATATTTGATAAAACAACATAAAACATATTAAATTTGGTCAGACATTTTATGCCTATAGTAGATTTTTAGCTAGTTGCTTCTAAATACGTTGCATGTGGGATTATTTTTATTATTGCTTTATATGTAAATATAGGTGAATGATTACAGTTCTGCTAAATCTACCAACTAATAATAAAACTAAAATGTTTGAGTAAGTAGAAAAATATTTTTTAAGGAATTCCATACGTAAAACAAAAAAAATAGATCATAAAGAAAGACTGGAGTCTTTCTTAAGTATTTGTCCAAACCATTTTATAAAACATTTATGGGAAGAAAAAGCTGTCTGAAAACATGAAAAATCACTTTATATTCATTTATATTTTTGTATCTGGAGAAATTTGGCTTTTTCAACTGGAACAGTTTTCTTATAACTTGCCTTGTGTTTACAGCTCAAATAATACAGTAGTCAAGGCAGATTTATCAGGTCGAAAAGCAGTCATGCACATGAATTCCATAATTTGTGCTGAAGTTTTCAACTTATAAATTGAATAACAGTGATTTTTATTCTTCACTTTATTTATTTATTTGTTTATTTTGAGACAGCGTCTCACTCTGTCACCCGGGCTAGAGTGCCGTGGCGTCAGCCTCGCTCACAGCAACCTCAAACTCTTGGGCTCAAGCAATCCTCCTGCCTCAGCCTCCCGAGTAGGTGGGACTACAGGCATGTGCCACCATGCCCGGCTAACTTTTTCTATGTATTTTTAGTTGTCCAGCTAATTTCTTTCTATTTTTAGTAGAGACGGGGTCTTGCTCTTGCTCAGGCTGGTCTCGAACTCCTGACCTCGAGCGATCCTCCCTCCTCGGCCTCCCAGAGTGCTGGGATTACAGGCGTGAGCCACCGCGCCCGGCCTGACCCATGACTTCCTGACATGCGGCCCGTGTGACTGTGCAATGTTGATCCATTTTTTAAATTTTAGTGAAGCCTAACGTATTTTCTTAGGTTAAAAAATAAATGTAAGTAGAAGTTGCAACATCCCTTCCTGTACCCCCAAGGGTTGTTTTGTGCATATATTCCACTTTGGAAGCCATTGAGTTAGAGATGGTATGTAGAAACCCTACAGGTTGAGGGGTCAGGCCTCTCAGGTTGGGAATGTTAATGTTCCTTGCTGTCCACTTTCCCTGGGAAATGTGGAGTAGGTGTGGTTAGAACCGCTGACCTGCATCCCCATGTGGAAATCTGAGCTATTTTATGCTGGACAATCCCATGAGGAAGATACATTTTGTGTATGCGAAAGGAGTACTCCAGACTTTTTAACCCTGTCCAGTTACCACCTAAATCTGCTCAAGACACAGAATAAATGCTCTCTTTGGAGTTTTGTTAAATTCTCGTGTGATAAAATCCTGAATAATTTATCCAAGTTCACCCAGCTAGGAGAACTGAAGTCAAATCCAAGCAATCTAGATGACAGGAGAATATGAATCCTGAATGTATAGAAGGTCTGACTAGATTTTAGATGATCTACCTTGAGGCAAACTATAGTGGGTCCTTATGCCCTGTCCTTCCTTCGTCCTTGATGTGAAACTCCTGAGACCTGTCCAGCAATGGAACCCAGGGGAGCTGAGTGGCTGGAAAGTCCCAGAGTTGGAGCCAGGAAAAGAGAACACAAGTGGAAGAAGAGAAACAAGAGGATAGAGTCCAGGGCAGAGTATTGGCACTTCCGGCCAAGAGTGGGTAGCCTAACTGGAGCTGCAAAAACGGGAGTGGTTTTTATTTTGTGCATTAAACAAATGCTCTGGCCAAGGGCTAGAATGGTAGTTGAAAACTGGCCTATTGCTTGACTTGCCAACTCTACTTTTAGGTCCCGCAAAAAAAAAAAAAAAAAAAAAAAAGAGAATGTTCAGTGCAGTAGGAATGTAAAAAAATGACAAATTTAAGGGGCATTTTGAAAATGTATTCAGATGTGTTTGGTTGAACTCTGAAGAATATTCTGGATTCTTTGAGGTCATAGTGGAGCTGTATACATGGCGATGATAGGTAAGTTTGTGGCATTGGATTGGTTTTCCTTCAAGTGATTTTAGGCCAGGAAAAGAAAAGATTCAGGGAGAGATTTGGAGGTAATAACTGATAAAATGACACATGGAGAAAGAAGAGGCAGTGGAGAAAATTCAGAAGGAATGGAGAAGCAGGAGGCAAATCATGAGAGGAATGTCCTAAGAACCTACTTCATGAGTTTGGGTTAGGTGGGGAAATACTATTTTAGTAGTAATTCTGCACAAATAAGAATGACTGGGAAAACTCATTAGATTTTGTACTTAAAAGATCTTAAAAGGTGAACCAACCAAAGAGGAAGCAATTTGGGTCACATACTGGAGGATAAAAGTCTTTTTCAAGGAGTTTGGAAGTGAGAGATAAGAAGATATAAACAAGACATTCTATAAAAAAGACGCCTGCTCTAGAATGTTTATAGCAGCACAATCCACAATTGCAAAGATGTGGAAACAACCCAAGTGCCCATCAATACATGAGTGGATTAATAAAATATGGTATATGGATACTATGGAGTTCTACTCAGCTACAAAAAACAATGGTGATCTAGCACCTCTTGTATTATCCTGGATAGAGCTGGAGCCCATTCTACTAAGTGAAGTATCCCAAGAATGGAAAAACAAGTACCACATGTACTCACCATCAAATTGGTACGAACTGATCAACGCTTATGTGCACAACATTCACTGGGTGTCGGGCAGGTGGGAGAGGGAGGAGAGGTGGGTATATTCACACTTAAAGGGTGCGGTGTGCACCGTCTGGGGGATGGACACGCTTGAAGCTCTGACTCTCAGGTGGGGAGAAGGCAATATATGTAACCTAAACATTTGTACCCCTGTAATATGCTAAAAAAATAAATAAAAAAGATATAAGCAAAAGATTTGTAAAAGAAATGGAGAGTGGGAGAAACAACATCAACAATTACTGGGTCTTGGGAATTTTGTTTTTAGGAAATATAGAGGAAAGAGAGCCAGAAGAAATATAAAAATTGAAGTTGAAAGTCGGAAAGGGACAGGCATAGGATAACACTCCCTTAAAAGCATCATTATAGTAGTTTCGAAGTATCTGGAAATCATTTTTAAGTTACTTAAGGCTTCAGAAAGTAGAAATTCTGAGTAATTATGCTTCATGCAAATTGTACTGAAGGCAATAAGAAAGCACCGAGTAGTCAAATTGACTTTTTAATTATAAATGAGACATTTTATTAATGATTCAGTCCTGCACTTCTGCTTGAACACTTCTCCTTGAAAGCTCTTTCTTTCTTTTTTCCTCGGTGAAAGGGACAATCAAACTTAGTTTCAACTCAAGAGTTCAAGAAGGGGTGAAAAAAAATGAATAGAAGGAAGTCTTCATGCTGGAAAACAGATCCACTTTGAAGTGCAACTGGGAAAACTCTTTAAAAAATTTTGTAATGGAAAACTGTATCTCAGTTTATAATTAACTTGCTTATTTGATTTATAATGTAAATAAAGCATGATGTTTCTTGCAGCCTGTGAGTAAACACTTTTTCCAAGCACGGCAGATTAAGGGAAAACAAAGGGAGCGAACAAAAATAGGAGGGTCATGAGTCCCTATCTGCACGGGGGACAAGGGCAGTGCTTTTGGGGACAACCATTTGCATGAGCATCTGGGTCTTTTGTCGTGGTTTTGATGGGTGACCTGAGTCTGATATATTGGTGAATAGCATTAACAAAGGTCTGGTTGTCAAAGGCTAGGAAGAAAAATGCAATTAGCCACAGTAATGAAGTGACGTCTGTGTTCGGGAGAAAAAGAACCCACACCTAAATGGCAATAGAAAACACCGAAACAATAGCATTAGCAAAAGGCCAGATCTGTGTGTGTGTGTGTGTGTGTGTGTGTGTGTATGTGTATTTTCCCGTATCTATAATATAGCCACCTTAACTCAGTCAGATATGACAAAAAAGTCATTTCTTTGGTAATGTTTGGTGCATGTGGTAAGAGTGAATTTGTACCTGTTACTAATGACCTTGAGTACTCAAGGCATTTGTGACTCATAACACACTAGTTTCACCAACCTGACATTTGTAATTCTGTTTGTTTCTATGTAAACAAAATTAGAATTAAATGAAAGGACACTGGAGTTCAAGAGAAGTTTGCTCTTTTTTTTGGGCTCATTTTTCTCCCCCCTGTAAACCGTGCCATCCAGAGCGGAGAACCATATCTAATCTCCCAATTAGGTCAGGCCCCGGGATAATCAATCTCCTTAACAGCAGATGCCTTGTTTTAGCAAATGAATGCTTGGTTTCAAAAGAAGTTTTGTGTGGAGAGAGGACTGCAGTTGGCATGGGCCATTAGAACGCTTTTAAACCTTCTAAAAAGCTTCTGCGGATTGTTTCGGGCCCACACTTTGGGAACTAAAGGAAGCGCCGTCCACATCCCTATTGAAATGAACGTGGTAGGGACTTTCTACAGCCCATGAGAACATCTATACGGACAGAAATGGAACTAGTTGAAGTAAAAAAAAAACCTTTGTGCGTTTGAATTAAACTGTGATTTTGATGAAATCTAACATATATGTTTTGAGGAGGTGCTCTTCATATTTATTTTGTTCCTTAATACCGATAATTAGATTAGCATCATTTACACTGAAAATATAAGAACAAGTTAATACGATTCCCATTTATTGCTTGGACTACCTTCACACTATTTACAAGTGCCTTTCTTCATACCTGATGCCTTTTCAGTTCACGTTTGTACCATATGGAAACAGGCAGTGGGCGAGACAACTTGGAAGTCAGGAAGAGATAATTTTAAAATTAGTGTTTGTAAATAATGCATATTAAGTCAAAACCAAACACTGACTTTATTTTGCTCTCACAACTCATTTAATCTAAGATATGTTGAAATATAGTGAAATAATTTTTAATATGGTATAACTTAAAAAAAAAAAACTCTAAAGCCTGAACAAATTATTTTAGATCATCTTTGTTCAAAATATGGTTATTGGACCTTATCAGTGATACCTGAAATAATACAGAAAATAATTCAGTATTCAGAAAATAATTCAGTAATACAGAAAATAATTCAGGGGGCTACATGAGTACCTATTTTGTTTTTTTAGGAATGCATCTTGCATAATCAGAAACATCAAGCTGGAGCATTTGCAAGGTAGGTGAGAAAAAAGCATCGACCAGCATATTTTGGATTTTATCATTTCAATGTTACTGCATAATGGTCAGTGCCGTCAATTTTTGTCCCCTTCTAAAAGTTATTTCAATTCTATGGAAAATTAACATTTTCCATAGTGAAAGCTGATAAGAGGAAATATGAAAAATAGATGATCTCTAATTTAAGAAACATTTGATGCTAATTACTTCGTACCTTTTCACACAACCTAAATACTGGTAAATGTATAGGATTACATTACTTTTTTAAGTGAAAATTTTAATGCTAAATTGGAGGCTAAGGTAGAGATTCATTGAGATAATTATATGTTCATACAAGATTTTAAAACTACAGACATTCTTGGTAATACAAAAATACCAAAAGCACCGTGACAACTGACTTTGGTTTATTCTAATTTGGAACAGCATTTTAATATAACTAGAATGACTTTGGCATATTAACCTTCTTATAGTTTTTAACTGGAAAAGTGTGCTGTCCAGATCAGCTACTCAGCCACATTTTAGATTTAAAACTTGATTTAGTTGTTATAGCATGTAAGGCAGTATACATTTCATTTAATGAAATTAGCACTTAGGTTTATAGAATAGCTTTCATGCTTAGATTCCAGTGAGTTTCAGAATCCAGAGATTTCCAAACTTAATTTTTTTCTCACCATGGTGCTCTTGTAGCTAAATTTTTACATGTTTTTTTTTCTTATACATACACACACACACACACACACACGCATATATAATATGAAAAAAAAAGTCTGAAAGAAAATATACCAATATGTTAACAGCACTATTGAGCAGTGGATAGATTTGGTTGATTTGTAGAATCTTCTTTATTGAATTATACAGGCTTACATTTTTATGATTATTTCACAATTGGGGAAAACATAGCTATTTTCAGTTTCAAAAAACATATATATTACTATCCCATCATAGGTAATGTATTATTTGGCAATAATTTTATAATAAAGGTTGACAAAAATTTTTCCTGGCCTCTTGAATTTCTATAAAACCTGAAAAGGCAACTAACCTGTTCTTGGTATTATAAATTAGGCTATGGTATTGATATAAACCACTCAGAGTTACAATGCAATAACTATAAACTATAAAGCAGTATGTTGTGCTTAAAGCATCTAAGGAATGAGCCAAGATAACAACCAGTAAACACAGTAAACAGAAGTCTTACCTATCCAGGATCTCAGGAACCTTTTATACTATTAAAAATTATTGAAGACCACTAAAGAGCTTTGTTATATCTGTCAGTATTTATCATACTAGAAATTAAAACTGAGAAATTTAAATGATTTCATGATTATTTGTATCATGAAATCTGAAACCACATAAATAAACTTTTAAGCCTTTTGAATCTAGTCTGTTTCTCAAGGAAGATTTCTAAAAGGAATCTAACTCTTGCTCTAAAAAATAAACTATAATATTACAATCATAATAAAAAATCCCAAACATTCTGAAGGGTATTTTAACAGTTTAATTTTCATGAAAGTTAGTATTTCATCAAATATTTTCTAAGATACTCAAGCACTGCTAAAGCCTCGGATCCTAATTTCTTAATCATTAGATAAATTGGCATTAATGTTTATTACTTATTATATGGATTAGCTTTTAAAGTCTTTGCTTTTCATCTTTTTGGAGATAACTTTATGTGTACAAACTAAGTAGAATTGAGCATCACAGGGAAAAATATAGATTTGATCAGTAGTTTTGGCATGGTGCTCCACTGTCCTAGATTCCCGTCCTCTCTGTAAGTACAAAAGAAAGTAATTTCCAAACAAAACCTTTGCTTGAGTCCTGAGAACCAAAATATTGATTGCCAAACGAAAATGTTTGTTTCAGTGGCAACTGTTTATACCAGAAACTGGAGCCAAAATACACATTTCCTTTCATGACACTCACATAATATGTCAGACATTATTAAAAATAATTTAGCATGTTCTCATGCGTTGCTTTTGATCGTGTTTCCTTTCTTTGTAAACATCTGTACAAAATGTCTTGACACATAACTGATTATAAAGACTCTTTAAAATCCCTTTTCTCTCAGAAATGAAGTCTGGTTATTTCCAATATGAGACGTCTTTTTGCAAATGGCAAAAATGATGATGTCTTTACTCACAGGTCAAACAGCAGCACTGGAGGCTGTGGCTACAGGATATATTCCAGGTCCCCAGGAGACCATTCTTTGCCTTCTGCTGCTGTCCCCGAATAGACCAGGTCCTTTTCTGTGCACTCGCATCTCCGCCATCTTGGATTCCCATCCAGTTGCGGAATATCCGAATAAGTGAGCACTTGTGATCAACTGGTGGACTTTGGATTCCCGGGAATATTTTCCTGCGCCTTTTATATTTCGGGGCTTCCCTGTCCTTCTTGAAACTGGCTTTTATGATAAGTCTCAGTTCTTTATTTCCCTCACCTCCTTGACTGTTCCATTCTTGCCTTCTTTCTTTTTCCTTTTTTTTTTTTTTTTGTTTTAATGTCAGATTCCTTAAGGCAAACATAAAATTCTGTCTTGCCCTTTACGGCTCTTCTCTTGTCACAGACTTGTCCTCAATCAGCCATAACCTCTGTGGTTCTTGCGTCCACATGTCCAATCCCAGTCTCTCCCCCAGACTGTGGCATTGTGTTTTTCAGGCCTTCTCTGTGCCTTTGGATGGGATGTCAGCCTGCTAAACGTGAGACGTCCACAGCTAAATTCATCATCTTCCATGCTGGCCACCATCCCTGTGCTTGCCTGCGTGCCCGGCCCACGCACTGCCCTCCCCACTGTTGTGTGGCCTTCGTCTTCGCTTCCCTGAGTTTTTAGGGTCCCTCACTCGGGGGCCACGTCTCCGTCTCGGTCACAGCAGCTCACACCTAGGCTGTCTCATTTCTGTCCTGCTGTGGTGGCCTGTACCCTGCCCCTTCGAGGTGCTGGTCCTCTTGGCTCTCATCCATCCAGTGCACTGGCAGGAGAATGACCTTTCCGAATCATCGTTTTTATCACAGAATTCTTCTCTTTCAAACCTTCAATCAATCGACAATTTGAACATCGCCGGATATTTGATGGTTTTAAGAAATTATTGTTAATTTTTTTAAGTTTGAAAGTGGTATTACGGTTGTATTAAAAAAAAAAAAAAGAGAAGTCCATGGGGGCGGGGGGATGCTTTCCTGTAGTCCCAGCTACTCAGAAGGCTAAAGTGGGAAGGACGGTTTGAGCCCCGGAGTTCCAGTCCAGCCTGGGCAACACAGTGAGACCCCATCTCTTAAAATAAAAAAAAAATTAAAGAAAAGAGGTTCTTATCTTTTACATATATACTGAAATGTTTATGAATAATAGATATGATATCTGGAATTTGATTCAAATAATATGGAATGGGAAAACATGGTTGGAAATAGAGATAGAATAAGATAGGTCAGATAGATGCTTATTGGGACTAAGTCCCAGAGTGGTCCCCAACCTTTTTGGCACCAGGGACCGGTTTCAAGAAAGACAGTTTTTCCGCAGACCAGGCTGGGGGGCCGGGTGGGGGCTGCGGCCATGTCCCCAACAGCCCGCAGACTAGACAATGGATACATGGAGGTTCACTATACTTTTCTTTATAATGTCGTCTATGTTTGAAATTCTGCATAATAAAAACATTAAGTCAACTCTTCCAGTTTTTTCGGTGCTTATAAAATAAAGCCCAAGCTCTTTATGTAAGAATTCGAAGAAACAAACCAATTCTAGTGTATCCTTTTAGGGTCCTCGGCCAATGTCTCCTGCACACGTCCTCCGCTGGTGTCAGGCTGTCGGCGTGTGTGCCCAGCTCTCTCCAGGACTCTGTGCCCTGCCCACGTCTCACCACACGTACCTGGGCGGCAGGACTGCCGTCAGCCCAGACACACGGTCATTTGGACGTGCTGCAAATACGTCTGATGACAGCTCTCAACCGACGACAAACAGGGTTGGTGACTAAATTCTCCAGTGTTTCCCATGTGTGGGTCCCCGAGGAGCTGTGGATCGTCACAGCCACCATCAAAGAACGCTTCCCAACTCTCTTGGTTTTACCGCCTTCTTCCTCTTCCTTTTTCCGTGGGCGACAGAAGTCACCGGGGCAGATTCACATCTGCTGCTGAAGGTCACTTTCACTCGCGGGCACCCTGTGAAAAGACACAGTTCTCTTCTCTATAAAGGGTTTTTTGTTTTTTTAATTTCTCAATCTGAAACTGCGTGGGGCTCACCCCCAAAGCAGCAGCCACGTGCCAGAGGGCCCTAGAGCGGGTGACAGGACGTGGACAAGGCCCAGCCAGCAGCCACATCTGAAGGTCCTGCACAGGTTCACCGCTGGAGTCTGAAATGCCAACCTAAAGACTTAGAGACACAACGAAGGCTGCAAATATTCCCCCCAGCGATGCCTAGAAACCCCCAGTTTCTGTCTCAGCCGTCCCTGGAAGGTCAGGCGAAGCAGATAAAAGGGTCCCGAAGTCCCTGGCAGGTTTGGAAGCCGGCGTAGCGCAGCCTCAGCCCCCGATCTACCAAGATGTTGGGGTTTGGGGTGATCTATCCCTACTCCCCCATCCTGAGTCTTGAACCAACCCACAGACAGACGCAGCGTTTCAAGATCGAACTCAAAGGTCATTTTTCTCTATGAAACTTTCTTCAAACACCCATTTCATTCCCCATGGCAGCTTCCCAAATGTTTCCTCTCTCCTTCCTTGTAGGGTCACGAGGGACATCGGCAAATAGCTTTGACTGCAGCCTGTGTCATTTTGTACCGCAGCTGACGTTTGATCGCTGGACTTCCTTGTTGGATTGTGCTCCTCGTGGTCAAGGGTTGTGTCTTTGTTTTTTTTTAGTTAGGCGGCTCCTTGTGCAAATGAATAAATGAATAAATCAAGCTGTGCTGTGTGCTTCTGAAAAATAATGCATTGCTCTGTATAGCAAATGTCACTCCAAGCAAATTAAAAAGTTGGGGTTTATAAGCTTAATTTGCATTTCTTTCTATAAAGCACTCCTTAAATTTTCTTCAGTGGTTGTCGCTGGTCATCTAAAGCAATTATACTTCCATGAGCAAATCAATTTATTGAGTTTATTAATTCTTAACGGACTCATATTTCTTTTTCGGGTTGGAAAGCCTCAGGCTCTTCTCAGCTACTGCCAAGCTAAAATTCGTACAAATTATTCACACTGTGACTGATGATTTCTTTTTCACTGTGCTAACAGAGAGTAGCATGGTTGAAAAGTTTTTGCCTGAAGCTGGTAAAAAAAAAAAAAAAAAAATGAAAAAAAGAATGGAACTATAACTGCCTTTTAAACATTTAAATGATATAAAAAAGAATAATAGATATGCTCATTTATCTTTTCATATCTATAGCCCATTTTTTTAAAGTTCATTTCAAACTTTGTAAAAATCATTTTGGTCTAATGGAGAAATTTATGAATCACATCGGACCAAAAATGTCTTCAGGGCATGCATTATAGTTTTAAATACTCTTTTAGCTTTTATGAGATTTTTCGGAAGGAGAGAAATCAGATTTATTTCCTCTCTGCCAACCCTCCTCGTTCCCAATAGGGGAGAATCTCTTTGAAGTCAGCGAGAACTTCTTGCTCACACTGTAGCATCCAGGGCCAGGTCTGTCTGGGCAGGTTGGGGGGCTCCGTTCTGGGGTGATGCTCTAGCTGTGCTTTTCCAGATCTTGCCGATTTCAGTGAAGGAGGCTCTCACGTTTTAATTTGCATAGCATTAGCACTTTCCCCTGAGAAGTCACAGTTTCATGGAGACGTTTCCTTGTCTGTTCTCATGAAATTAAAAACAACAAAATTCCACGGGGCATTCATTTACACTTCTAGAAGCGACGGGCTGTGGGTTTTCGTGCCATTTCCATTCCCACTGTCACTAATTAGAAAGGGAATTTAGGGTCATAGAAACAGTGCTTTTTAGCTGTATTAGCAGCTTTGTGTTTGTCTGAGATTGAAGGAGAAGGATGTGCTCTTTATGGCTGCCTCCCAAGAGGCCTTCGAGTCTACTGTGTGACTGTCCCTTCCTTTCTGGAACTTTCTTCTGGTTTGGCTTCTACCACCTGTCATTCTGTCCTGCTTCAGCCCAGTGGGGGTACCCCAAAATCAATCACTTCGGAGGGAAGGCAGAATTTAAAATGGATCGTGAAACAGCAATATGATGTTAGCATGAAGGGAGTTATTTGGTTATACCTAGTTAAAAGAAAGAATTGTCAGTAGAAGCCCAGAGGTAGGGAGAATGCGGGAATGTTCTGGGGGCCGTTCAGGGCTCAGCTTTGTTGGACGGTGAAAGGTAATTGAAAAAGAAATCGTGAGACCAGATGGTTGAAAAATGCAAATTTGGATCAAGTTGTTTGGACTTTACTCGGTACATATTATGAGTTATTGAAGGATTTTTCGATGAGTGGGATGATGGGGATGTTAAATTTGGGTGGGTCTGGGTCTGAGACATCCTGAGACTACGTAGATAGTCAAAAAGCGAGGAAAGAGAGGGAAACGCACTAGATAAACCTGAGTCTTGGAGAGCTGACCCACACGTACAGCCTGGTCCACAGGAAGCTCACAAGCTCAGCTGCTAAATGGGCAATTATAGCACCAGCATCAGTTTCTACTGGGGAAGAGCAAAAAGCAATAATGACCAGCAATCTTTGAAGTCGAGGGGTTCACAGTGCATGTGACGGAATCTTCCGATTTGGCAGGTCCCCTGACTATAAGGGACAACTTCCGCACGCCAGCAAGCAGACACCGTGAAGGGCTTAGCGCGACTGAGGAAGAGCTCTGGGGGGCTCTCGTCACCTGTCGAGGTTCAGGACGGGATTTCAGTTCTACAGTTTGTGTGTGTGGCGGGCTGGGGGCGGGTGAACGTGGGGCTGAGATTTCGGGCCAGGTACGCGGCAGAAAGATCAGAGCTGGGAGCTCAGTGTGGTGGGTCAGTCCCACGGGGTGTGGCCCTAGGGTCCCCCAGGTTCATCCCCAGCTCGCTGGCCCCTGAGTGTGCTGGTGACGACGGAGATCACTCGGTGACATTGGTAAACATGTTGATGTCCCTTTTTCCAAGATTCTACCTGTTGGCAATAGGGAAAGCAGAGAATGCCATGGCTAGCCACCTACCCACGTTCCTCTCCCCAAGAGCAGCTATCAAATAATCTGAGGCCAAAGGATGTCACTAGTTAGGACTCATCTGGACAAAGAAATGCAAATTATGACGGAGCTCTGTTCATTAGCATAAGCAGGAAAACCACAGGTAAGGAAGGTGGCCACACCTGTGCTGGAGACATTCGCTGTGCTTTTGTTCCCTTCAGACTGGGCGTCAGGGTTAGTTCACCAATTCCGGTTCATTGTCATCCTTTTTAACGCTACCCAACAAAATTATATGTTTGTCGGCATGCTTTTGCATATATGTGAGTTAGAAAAAAACGGCCCTTGTTAGTAGAGCTTTTGCTAAATTGAGAGTTGTCTTAGGCTCAGCAAAAAGGGATAAACAACACATTGAAAGTCAAATGCCTCCCAGTGGGTATGTGTCATGATTTTATGAACGGTCCGGTTGGTAAAATGGCAACATAGAGACTTAAATCTACTTTGTTTTCTTTCTTGAGAATATTTACCGCCTGTCCCTTGAAATAGCGATGATTGGAGTTATTCTTAGGACTCAGCCATTCTCCAACGTTGTTCTGTTGAATATCTGTTCTTTATTTGTTTCCTCTAATTCTTGCATTTCGGGCTATTTTATCCGCCTATATATAATTTCCAAAAATCAAGGGTCTTTATCCAATGTGGTGAAGGATAATGTTCTTCAACCTTTTGTTTTGTTTCACTTGCTTACTTCACTCAAATATTCTAACTAGCAATATTCTAGGAATTTTTATGTCAGGTATTTAGACATAGAATAGAATTCTAAGAAGTAAATAAAAACTTTATCTGCCTCCCATAATTCCTACCACTAGCCCAGTTCCCAGGGTCTGATCTGACACAGGTGGGCCTTAGAGAGTTGGCTCATTTCCACGCCGGCTCCGCTATTCACAGAAAAAACATGTGTGAAAAAATTGGTTCCAGTGTCGGTCATGGCCCACGTGGGTGATTACGCTTAGCTGTCATCCAGAATGTTCCTTTTCTTCATTTCTGTCCAAACGGTCCATAAGTGAATGGCAGCCTGTCTTTGTGTTTGAGTGAGAAGAACACTGATTTGGCCGTATCTGTCAGGACGAGAGAGCGGGTTTTTAGCTTTATTTGATGGAAACGTTTGCGAGAGGTATACCCCACTCTGCCCATATTTCTACCGATTCTTGGTTTGGGGTGGAATGATTTCTAGCCCATTCGAAATCTCTGCTCCTATAGATTAGTTGCACATTCACACGATTCTCTCGGCAGCACATGGATCAGAATTTAGCATCTAAAAACGTTTCACGTGTAAATTCTGGAAAACAGAATAGCTATTTACATACTTTTTACCATATGGATTTTTGGTGAGTCAAAAAAAAAAAAAATCTCAAAGCTGGTCTCAGTTACTATCGCTATGAAAACTGAAAAGCTAAAATTTCAATGTAGATAATATATTCAAGCATACTGTTTGTTTAGATTCATCTTTTAGTTGATTTTGTCTGTTTCAAGTATAAACTTCCAAAAGTGAGCACAGCACTACCTTGATCACACACAGGGTACTAACAGTCTGACTCCCGGGATGTTTACTTCAAGATTAGGTGCTTGGCTCAGTGTTTATAGCTGCAGAAAACTGGAACCCAGTTTTCAGAAATCAGTCTATAAACTTGAAATAAGGAGAAAGCAATATTTTCTAAAAAGAAAAAAAAAAAAAAACCAAACCTGCCATTTCTCCCAGAATAGTACTTGTAAGCTCTGAGAAGCAAGGCGTTTTTCTTTGTGTGTTTGGTGGTTTTTTTGTTGGTTTTTTTTTTTTTTTTTTAATTTTGAGAATGTGGGACTAGGACCAGTGCAGTTCGGTGGAAATTCCATAACCCCTAAGACATAACTACGGACAAATTTCTGGGTTTGCAGCTGCTGGTAAAGATGCCAGGGCTGGTTCCTTTGCTGACATTATCACCACGATAAGAGAAGCAGCAGAAGGCTGCCGTTTTCTTTTTCAACGTTCTATCTGAACTCTTTTAAGTGGCGTTGACACTTTTCCAAATTCCAGATTTAAAAGTTCAGATGAACAGTGAAGAAATTCCAACATGCCTTATAGAAACCAGAGCCGTAGCCCATTTCTTGATAGTATCTCCAAGCTCTTAAGGTGTATCATATTTCAAAGATTCTAGTATTTACATTTTTGTACATTTTAACATCTCTGGGACCAACTTGTGTTTGTGGTGGTCCTGATGGAGTCACTCTTGCCTGTCCATGTACATCAGAAACCTGCGGAATAATTGTCAGCAGCTTGGAATGTTCCGGAGAGTCAGTACAGCATCAGCAATACTCGTGACTGTCTATAGAGAACAGTATTGTGCGGTAAAACATGGTCACTCATGACTTTGAATTGAAATTATTTGGGGGCTTGGTGTGTGGCTCAGGCCTGTCATCTCAGCACTTTGGGAGGCCAAGGCAGGAGGATCACCTGAGGCCAGAAGTTTGAGATCAGTCTGGGCAACACAGTGAGACCCTGTCTCTACAAAACAATTTTTTTAAAAATAGAAAATATTTGAGAAGACTAGACTTGAAATGTAGGTAAGTGTCAGGAATATCTTAACCAATTTATTTTTGCTTATATTTTAATTTTTACCATAGGCTCAAGAATGATATAAAATAATCTATACTTTAATAAGTATTGGTATTTAAAAACCCTTTCAATAAGTATGAAGTAAAAGTTCTGGGTTATAGAAAACATTGTGTTATCACCAAACAAGTTACAACATTTTTTTCCTCTATGATACATAAAATAGTGACAACCTTACAATCAATATAGTACTATGATTCTGATACAAACACAGATTGTGGCATTATAGAATTCTTAAATTGCTAATTTTAAGTAAATTTTTATTGTTGCTATTTTTTTAAGGGCTGATATGATTCATACCATATCAAGGGAGTCGTTAAAGCATTTTTCAGAGAGATTGGAAAATAAAATTTAGAAGTAGTTAAAATTTCCTTTCATTCTATAAATCACATTCTTTTTGATAACTATTTCCAAATATGTCCTTTCAAGGCAAACTTCAAAGTCTCACTTCGGGCCGTAAGTAAACGACTTTGTCTTGTTTATGATAGACAATCATCGTTGAGGGTTTTCAAGTTTATTTTGGAAGAGGATTTAGCACTCTGTAAGTTTATATTTAAGATCGCAATATTGACTGATTGTCTTTCCTAAGATGGAGCAGACGTAATAAATGGCTTGCACCACTCAATAGTTCCAGAGTGTCTGCCATTACTGTATTTGACAGTTATTATTTTTAGAAAGTCCCTCTGATCTCCCTGTCTGAAGAGGAAACTAAAATCACCTCCAAATCACTTCACTGTCCATGTATAATCTATGATTTGATGTTGTGAGGCGAACCTAGTGACTTTGCATTTTCCCAGCGTTGTCCAACATAGATTCATCAGTGAATTTCCCAGATAACCGAAGATGGGACATTTAAATGCCAAATCTTAAACTTTTTTTTTTTCTTTTACTCTTTCTTTCTTTCTTTCTTTCTTTCTTTCTTTCTTTCTTTCTTTCTTTCTTTTTTTGAGACAGAGTCTCACTCTGTTGCCCGGGCTAGAGTGAGTGCCGTGGCGTCAGCCTCGCTCACAGCAACCTCAAACTCCTGGGCTCAAGCGATCCTCCTGCCTCAGCCTCCCGAGTAGCTGGGACTACAGGCATGCACCACCATGCCCGGCTAATTTTCCTATATATTTTTAGTTGTTCAGCTAATTTCTTTCTATTTTTAGTAGAGACAGGGTCTCGCCCTTGCTCAGGCTGGTCTTGAACTCCTGACCTCGATCGATCCTCCCCCCTCGGCCTCGCAGAGTGCTGGGATGACAGGCGTGAGCCACTGCGCCCGGCCTGATTTTCATTCATTTTTAAAAGCAAATATTGATTGTCCTCTTTTATATATATACACACACACATACACACACACATATATATATAAGAGTAATCTATTCTCTTAGGGAATTAACAATAAAAAGTAACCATTTTACATTTTTTAGTTAAGGTAAAATTAAATTTAATTTTAAAACTTACTCTGTGCAGGAGTTAGTCCAACGTACTTCCAAATAACTGGTTTAATCTTTAGAAAATTCCTCCGAGGCAGGTAACTTTACTACCCTTTATTTAAATATGGGAAAAGTGAGTCTTGGGGAGGAAAAGTAAATGATCCAAAACCACGTTGCTCTCAGGTGACGCAGGTAGGATTCGAACTCAGAAGGCCCAGGTGTGAGTCTACCCACATAAACACCACCCCATGCAAAGTAATGATGCAAAATGTTTTACCTAATGTGCACGAGTTCATTGATACAGTGTCCTTCTCAGAAAAAGAGGAATATCCTTTTTCCTGTCCCTCTCTTTAGAGCTAGGATCAAATGCTTGGCCTTTCTAATAAAATCGCTCTTCAGGTGTGCTTTCTGACTTTCCAAAAATGAACTAAATGGAACAGCTCTGAGAAAGAGAGAATCCTCCTAAAAGAAACAAAATATGCTATTTTTAGCTGTCCAGATGATTTCTTTCTATTTTTAGTAGAGACGGGGTCTCACTCTTGCTCAGGCTGGTCTCGAACTCCTGAGCTCAAGCGATCCGCCCGCCTCCGCCTCCCAGAGTGCTAGGATGACAGGCGTGAGCCACTCATACATTCTGTATAAGGACCATCTCGTACACGAAGGCACGTGTTGAGTAAAATACTGCTTAACAATAGATACTCTGATGCCGTCAGTGACAATGACAACTCAAAAGCCTACCCATTACGTTGATTTCATACCGATCTCGTAGTCTCCTTTACTTTCTCCCAGCAACTGGGACGATAATGGTGAGTAAATAGGATATCTGACGTTCTCAAACTAGCAGCAGAAACACAAGTTTTTAATAAAAATACTTGGGTTTACACTGGAAATGTATTTGTTCCCAGCTCTTATAACAAATATAACTACAAAAGGTTATATAAAGTCCTGTTAAATGATATTTTCTTAATTTTTTGATTATTTTGTAAAATGTTTAATAAAAGAATAATTCCCCAATGTGGAAGTTGCAGAAGTTTGCAATTTGTGGATGGGTGTGTTCCAAAAGGTACAGTAATGTAGCCTGAATTTTATCCAGACAAAAATCACAAAAGAATTCATTAAAAATAAACAAAATCAAATAAAGTTGGTAACTCAATCGAGTTTTGTGGTTTACTGTCCTAAAATTAACTCAAATATGTTAAAAGATAATCTCCTCCGAGAGGATTTCCTAGATCTGCATTTTATCCTATAATGAAAAGAGGTAAGGATATTGTATACACAGACATAAACAAAAATTCTGCTTATACATAAATACATATGCTGTATACACATGTCTTTGAATAGACGGTTTATTTGGGTGAAATATAGGCTTTTGAAAAATGTCTTTAGAATTTTTCTTCAATGTCTTTTCTTATCCCAATTAATATTTATTGGTTTTAAACACAGAATTAACAGGGAATATCTTTTTGGTGGATCAAGTCTTCAGGCAATGTGATGACAAATATTCCCCCAAAAGACTTTTCATTACATTTCCTGGAATGCCCAACAGAAACAGGGGCTAAAACTATTTTTCTGAGTGCACTGACAACAATGAGTGTTGCATGTTTAACCTTAACATTTAAGGTTAAATGTCAAGGAGCAAGGGCTACACTTGGACTTTCCACATACGGAATGAGGGTCACAAGTCTTTAATTTTATTTGTGTCCAGTAGATGGCACTAGTGCCTCAAACAAAAGCCCAGTGTGAGGCAAACAGTAACAACTTAAGATAATGCAGACATTTAAAACTACCCAGATGTCATAAAAATCCAACAGACTATTCCACAAATATTCACACTTATCTAGTTAAGTGCAAAATAAAATGGTTGAAGTATGTTTTTAAAAAAAGTTTCTCCAAATTTTAAGTTTGCAATTCATTGCAATTACTCTAGAAAAGTAAAAGACTAGATGGGGGGGGGGGGGAAAAAAAAAGCAAACATAAACTACAGAATTGTTCCAACAGAAACGACTCCTTCAAGGTCAAGACATGCTCCAAGATGCTTTTTGGCTATATCTTCCCTGCAAAATTTAGAAAAATAGTCACAAAAAGGAATAGAAATCATTCGATTTCTCCTTTTCTTAAGATGTCTCTTGTGTTTGTTATATTTTAGGACCTCACCAATTGTTTACAATTCTGAAAGAGACATGCATTAGTTACTGCTGAAAATTAGAGAAGAAAAGCAAGAATAAGCCAATACTTTCAAAATTTGAGAAAATTAATATTTTAAAAAGTTTTCTTGGCATCGAAAGCCTTGATTTATAATCATAACATCCTTCTTCCGGAATATTGTTATGTTCCTTTCCCCAGTGGAGCGATCAACAGTTGTACTTTTCTCTTGAAATCTGAAATGAACAAATGTTTACCCACAATTTCTTGAAATGTCATTTGTTTTTCTGTGATTTTTTAAAAATCCCCCTTACTGCCTTTCCTTTTTATTATATGAAACTATACTATAGTAGACGTTAACTGTTTCTAACTTTTAAATATGATAGGTTCATCATTTCAAAAATCTATTTTCCAGACTTATTACCTGATTTAACTTAACAACTCACATAAAAGAAAACAAGATCTGCTAACACATTAAGATAGTATTATGTTATATTAACAAGTTGAAGTCACTTTATTCGGTCAGATCACAGTAAGGATTGGGGGAAGTATATAAACAGTACTTACTTGCTCTTAAATAAGGAAAATATTTATTCCCTCTTAAGAAATTGAAGAACTATTCCAAGAAGCCATTTATATAGAGGGATTTTTTTTTATCATTTAAGCATGCTTTTGATGAAACAAAGTAATTATTAAGAATTAGTATGTAGAAACATAAGAGTGGAAATGACAGGAATGTTGATTTTTTTGAATTCTGTAATTTAATAGTGGTGTTCAAAGGAAGGAATAGGACCGTCCAGTCTCAAACGTGTGGCCCATCGTGACTTCCCTAAAATTCCAAGAGGTCTTCCTTTCTCCCTACCGACTCTGACTCAGCGACGCCTCCATCCTCACTGCTGTGTCCTCACCTTGAGTAAATAAGAAAGAGAAGGAATGGAAAACAAGAAAGAATGGGTGCCTTAGGGCAGGACCAGGAGCCCTATAATCTCATATTGAAATTTAAATAAAACCACACTGTGCGTTTACGTTGTCATCCACACGCCACATGTAGTCACAGACTCTAGATTTCTGTAATTATTTCATAGTTATCCGAAGCAGAATCTATTGGCGGCAGGTATTTTAAGGCAGTTTCATCTCTGTTCGGAGAGTGTATACTCTCTTGGACTCATCTATAGAGGCATTTCTGCTTCATATTGTCCTTAGAAATCATATTTCTTGGCCAGGCGTGGTGGCTCACGCCTGTAAGCCTAGCACTCTGGGAGGCCGAGGCGGGAGGATCGCTCGAGGTCAGGAGTTCGAGACCAGCCTGAGCAAGAGCGAGACCCCGTCTCTACTAAAAATAGAAAGAAATTTTATGGACAGCTAAAAATAGATATAGGAAAACTTAGCCGGGCATGGTGGCGCATGCCTGTAGTCCCAGCTACTAGGGAGGCTGAGGCAGGAGGATTGCTTGAGCCCAGGAGTTTGAGGTTGCTGTGAGCGAGGCTGACGCCACGGCACTCTAGCCCGGGTGACAGAGTGAGACTCTGTCTCCAGGGGGGGAAAAAAAAAAAAGAAATCATATTTCTTTGGTTCATTATTTTCAGCTTTGATTTGTTATGAAAATGGACACATGATGGATAGTTCCAGTGCTTTAAGGAATGAAGATGAAACTAACAGAAAAGGGAACTGTCCTATGGGATGCCCTCCAGCCTTCTGTGCCCACCCCTGGTGCCGTGTCCCGGGCGCTCGGTGTGGCTGCCCCGAGGACAGGGTCACCTGGAGGTGGAGCCCTCAGGAAAGAAGTGGGAATGGCTGGGAAGAGCTGGAATCAGCATTGGGAAATGTGGGCACAGCCCAATACAAATTTTGTGGGTTCAATAGAATTCCGGTGGTTGGAATGCTTTTGCAAAGTATTTTGAAAGTTAATTTACATGGTTTTCAGGGCTACATTCTGTATTACTTTTTTTTAACGAGAGAGAGAGGAAAATATCTATCCCTCATTTTTTCTACCCCTTAGATGTCCTAAAATTTATTTGTCTGCTTTCCACTACCATCGATCTATGAAGAAGGAATAGCGCGGCTTTTGTGCTTTTACCAACAATGTGAACTAAAATTGCTTTGACATTTCTGTTTTGAAAAAGCAAAGTAAATCATTGGGATACAGAGGACTTATCTTAAACAAACAACCGAACAGCAACAAGAAGAATCTGCAGAATCTACCATCTGCAGAAGGCCACATTTGCACTAAAATCTTGGGCTGTAAATATAAATCTGGACCATTTAAAAGTCTCTTTGCTTCGAGGCACGTCCTATCCGGTAGGGCCTGTTTTGCAGTCTACCTTGCAGTGAGCTTGTGAGCTCTGCGAGCAAACAGAATCTGTTCACAGGGTGAAACACATATTTATGGTTCTGAATACACTCACTGCTCGGATTCAAAACCTATTCGTGCGACAGTGCTAGACGCAGGAATGCGGAGGCCGAATGGGATGTTTGTCGTCGCCATTTGCATCTCAAAGGCCAGCCCCCCCCTTAGGGATGCTGGGGCTTCCTGACAATGCCGTTGTCTGCCTGGGGAAGAAAACGCATAAACGTTTGGACCCACTTTTCAATACCCTCGATTCTTTTTTTTTTTTTTTTTTTTTGTGCTTTGGAAAACTGTGAAACAAGGTCACCAAGTTCCATTCGCCACAGTGTTATTGTGTTTTAAATGAAGCGATTGAACCTGCGCAGAAGCCAGATGGACAGACTGCACACGGCCGCTCCGGGAGAGGCAGCCGCTTCGGGACGCTGAAGCTTGTCTGACCGAGTTTCATCTGCGTCCCGTCCTCCTAGTTTAAGGAACCAAAGGAAACCAAGACTCCAAAGCAAAATACTTAGAACCCTTTTTCCTGCAGAAAAAAAATATTTAATAATAAACGGTTCTTGTAGCTATGGAGAAGGCAATCTAAGAATAGTTATTTGCATGCCAGGTGATGGGTACCAAAGGGATTTTATACGGCAATGTCATTTTCTACTTGGTGATGGCTGTCCTTGTCCCTTTTTTTTTTTTTTTTTTTTTTTTTTGAGACAGAGTCTCACTCTGTTGCCTGGGCTAGAGTGCTGTGGCGTCAGCCTCGCTCATAGCAACCTCTAACTCCTGGGCTCAAGCGATCCTCCTGCCTCAGCCTCCCTAGTAGCTGGGACTACAGGCATGCGCCACCATGCCCGGCTAATATTTTTCTATATATATTTTTAGTTGGCCAGATAATTTCCTTCTATTTTTAGTAGAGACGGGGTCTGGCTCTTGCTCAGGCTGGTCTCGAACTCCTGACCTTGAGTGATCCTCCCGCCTTGGCCTCCCAGAGTGCTGGAATTACAGGTGTGAGCCACCATGCCCGGCCCTAGGTTTTGGTTTTTAATAAGTAAACTATCACTACCTCTAAAATATTAGGTGATTCTAAAATGCAAATAATTTTCAAAATAAATATACATATTTAAGTATATGTGTATAAAAGTGATTTTATAAAAGGATGAGTAGTTTTATAATCACATCCCTATAGCTTTAGTTACCTTTAATTGCAAATAAAACTATTTTAATCACTTGCTATGTGCATGACAGAATCAATACTCCATGTATTTTTAGTATAAGGTAGCCAGCTTTGTGGGACAGTTCCATACAAAATAAAAAAAAAAGTGTAGATCAATAATTCATTGATTTTTCAAGTCTTATACTGGAATGAGTCAATTGGACAACGTGAATCTTATGAGAATGAAATAAAATAAAAAATTGGAAAGGAAAGACAAATGCTGGTCCAATGACCCTCTGCAACGAGGCCAGGCTCAGGGTAAGAAAACTGTTGGAATTATAGGTTTCATACTAAAGTTTCTCTTCATTTTCATAATGTTTACTCAGGAATCATAGCCAGGGTTTTGTTTTGTTTTTTTTTTTTTTGAGACAGAGTCTCACTCTGTTGCCCGGGCTAGAGTGAGTGCCGTGGTGTCAGCCTAGCTCACAGCAACCTCAAACTCCTGAGCTCAAGCGATCCTCCTGTCTCAGCCTCCCGAGTAGCTGGGACTATAGGCATGTGCCACCATGCCCGGCTAATTTTTTCTCTATATATTTTTAGCTGTCCATATAATTTCTTTCTATTTTTAGTAGAGATGGGGTCTCGCTCTTGCTCAGGCTGGTCTATAACTCCTGAGCTCAAACGATCCGCCCACCTCGGCCTCCCAGAGTGCTAGGATTACAGGCGCGAGCCACCGCGCCCGGCCCATAGCCAGGGTTTTTACTTACACAATTTTTTTGTGAGTGGAAATCTGAATCATCATAGAATATCTACATATTTTCTAAACCAGTGCCCGGCCCCTGAAGACTTCTGTAAGTGATGGGTAAGGAAATGGCATTAAGAAGGTTTAATGAACATGCATTTGGAGCCACAAGACTGCCTCAGCTGCTTTGCAGAGCTCGGAGGAAATTCTCTGCAAAGCCATCACGGTGTGACACACATGCTGTGGCTAATATTCCTATTCCTTAGGTTAAACGTCCTGTTTGTGTTTGAATCTAATAGTTTGCTATGCGCATAAAAGAATCAATACTCCATATATTTTTACGGAGTATGAGGTGGCCAGCTTTGCGGGACAGAAAGATGTGAGAAGAAGTGATATGTGGTACCCCTTACAGCACGGCGTGTGAAAGGGTGTTTTCTGGAATACAGACTGAATGGTATTGCTTCCTGTACAACTCGGTTAGCCCCATAGCATTGTATACATAAGGCGCCTACTACATGAGAAGTGCAAGGCACTGTGTTAGGCACAGTGTTAGGGATGGTGCTAAAACAAGACAAATGTGACACAAACCCACAGGATGACTGGACTCTAATAAGGAAGAAAGAACAAGTAGCCAGATTAGTGACTCTATTTCCCCCCAAAAAAGGGCCCTGAGAAAGAGTTAAGCAAGGAGTAGAGGCGTACAGAGGACACAGATACGTTTTTCATAGAGAAGACTGAGGATGAAGACATTGGCCCCATGATGCACACAGCAGTTACAATGTTTCCAAGCCAGTATTCAGGCAGGCGCAACATTGTTACACGCATAACAACACTGTTACCATCTTAGCCCATCCTACACATATGTAACTTTTCTTTAATCAAGTCCAAAAATAATAATGATTATTGTTGTTGAATCCTTACCATGTGCTAGGAAGAGTCCTGAGCATTTACACGATTTAATACATTTAATCAGCACGGCCTTTCCTTTATTACGTATTGTTATGCCCATTTTATGGATGTGGAAGATGAAACATACGAATTCAATAAATTACCCATAGAAAAATTAGGATAAGTGAAAAAATAAATTACATGCTCTTAAAATTGAACCCAATATTACCATTTAGATTGTCAAAATAACATTTTCAGAATGAGAGATGTCATAGCCTAACCTTCCCCTTCACACGCGTCACACTCGTTTGCACGTTTGGCCGGAGAGGGGTACGGGACGGCCAGGACAAGCCGACTCTGTCCTCAGTTCCTTATCTTGAGCACTGAAAACCTCTGAGCACATCCCAAATGAGAAAAATTAATTACTGTGTTTCCTAATTCATTGCATTTTTATGAAAAAAAGATAGGAAGGATTTCATGAGCTACTTAGGACCACACAAAGGTAAATGGCATTCTGGCATTTGATTTTCGCCGCGCCAGTCTGCAGTGCGCAAGGATGGAATTGGGAACACCCTACAGAGCGGGGGACAGCTGCAGTGACGCAGGGGCACCCCGTGTGGCCACCGCGTGTCCCGGGGGATGCAGCGAGGTGACCCCAAGATCTGAGCCCTGTCCCAGCGCCCCGCCCGCCACGCCACGCCGCCTGTCTGCGGCTGAGCATCTTGTGGTTTCACATCTACACAACCACCTTTGCAACAGAGAGAAAAAGAGCCCGAAACCTCGGGATTTAGACTACAGGTCTCAGTTTTGGACGACTAACTGAATACAGACGACAGCCTGCACTACCAACCTGTGAGTGTTGTTTGCCTAATAAACAAAAGTGCCACCCGCCACCCCCGGGCAAGTTTTCACATGCGGCCGAGATGATCAATTTCAGACCTCTCCACCAAGTGCGAATGGATTTAAAAACTTCATTTCAATTTAATCATTTTCTTCTCCGTTGAGACTAGCGACAAGGCTGCCACTTGGCATCCTTGTGATTTAGCATTTAAAATAACTCTCGATCATAGCAAGAGATGCTGTCATCATTTTAGTGACGGCTTCCGTTCCAACTCCGGTCATTTGCACACTGCGTCCCGACCACAGAGCGGGGACTCACCTGCCCAGATGGCTTGGTGGACGGAGGGTCATACACCTGGGCCTCTGACCTGTCCGTGGGCCCCCTGGATCCGCCACCTTCTGGAAAGTAAAAGCAAGCACATCGTACGTAATTATATTAACCCCATATATATGTTGACGTTTTTCACACTCACACACAAGCACAATAACATTTTCTAATTTTTCACGTAGTAAGTCAATAAGAAACCAAATAACATATGTCTGCTAAAAACGTTTGCTTCCTCACACTGCTTGAGCAGCCTTGATGTCTATTTCCTTTTTGGTCCATCCTGTGGTGTCGATCTCTCTTACTCTAATTAGGGTCCAGTTTCAGTTGTTCGGCTTGCGTGGCGTTCGGGCCCCCCCATGCAGTGTCAGTGAGAGCGAGAGGTGGCCGTCGCGGGGGGTGGGTGCTGTACCCCACTTCCGTCTCCCTCGGAGAAGTGGTGGGAGCCCCGGATCCCAGACGCCATCGGGGAGCTCTGGGTCCCTACCCGGCTCTTCACTGGCCTCTCTGGATCTGAGCTCATCAGCTGTAAAACGGGGTAAACTGACAGCTTAGCCGCCTCCCACTTTTAAGCCTTCTGTGCCCTGTGAAATATCGAAGGGTCTATATACACACCACGAACGGTGGGGATGCAGAGATATTCTCTCTGTCCTCAGCATTGATAGCGAGTGTGACATAGAAAAGACGTAAGAAGCTACAGATGGAGCAACTTGGAGGGAAAACTGCTCAGCTTTTGGATGCACCATCAAGGGCTGCCATAAATAACTGTGGTACAAAACCACTGAGTCTTTGGAGTGATTTGTTACGCAGCAATAGCTGACTGATCGTTAACGTTTATTACCTTACTCTTATGTCACGTGCTGTCCAGGTGTGTAGCCCAGGAGCAAGAGGCCATGCCATATACTCTAGGGGTGGAGGGGGCCAGACCATCTGGGTTTGTATATGTCTACTCTACCATGCTTGCAAACAACACAATTACACAACCATGCATTTCTCAGAATGTATCTTCATTGTTAAGGACACATGACTGTATAGGACATCAGGTCGTATTTGATGGATGTTGGCAGAGTGGTAGAATAGCTATCGCTGCGTAGCGTATGACCCCAACACGTTGTGGAATAAAACAAAAGTATTTATGACCTCATAGAGTTTCTGTGAACTGAGAATTCAAGAACAACTTATCGGCCGGTTGCTGTGGTGGCTCACGCCTGTAATCCCAGCACCCTGGGAGGCCCAGGCGGGAGAATCGCTCAAGGTCAGGAGTTCGAGACCAGCTGGAGCAAGAGCGAGACCCTGTCTCTACTAAAAATAGAAAGAAATTAGATGGACAGCTAAAAATATATACAGAAAAAATTAGCCGGGCATGGTGGCGCATGCTTGTAGTCTCAGCTACTCAGGAGGCTGAGGCAGGAGGATCGCTTGAGCCCAGGAGTCTGAGGTTGCTGTGAGCGAGGCTGACGCCATGGCACTCACTCTAGCCCGGGAGACAGAGGGAGACTCTGTCTCAAAAAAAAAAAAATTAATTAATTAAAAAAGCAAAACAAAACAAAACAAAACCTAGTAGAATAACAACAGCACCAAAACCTTCAGTCTGAAAATGCATTGGCTATTTACATCCTTACTTTCTCGATCTTTTTAACTTGAGTCCCAGAACATCAGACTAAGCAAGATAAACACCTTGGACAGAAGCGAGTGCCTTTGCAAGTGTTCTCGCAAATTTATATTCCCATTTATATAGATCGGAGGGGGATACAGTGTATTTTAAGTTTCTTTTAGGATCATAGCTCTGTTTTCCTTCTCATAGTTAGTGGTGAGATTTCATCACTCCTGGGAATTCAAGCCCACAAAGGAGGAGAAAGAAAAATCATTCTTCAATGACCAAATGTGATTTTTCACAAATTACAACTTTCACTTAAAAAGAGTCAGCAAAGAAGACAGCAAGAACACCTTTCTTCTTCTTTTCAACTGCATTTCACACCACAAAGGCTAAGATCAAACAAAGAGTAGGGAGTCACGTGACAAACTGTAAAGGGTGATTCAATACAGGAACCTGCATAGAATTATTTTCCATGAACTAATCAAAATCTTCATTAATGTAAATGAAATCTATTTTAGCTTCAAGAAATGTCGTTGATTCTTTAAGGGGTCTAAAAGAATAAAGAACACATGCAGAAGAGTAGCAATAAGCAGGTAATGTGTAATTACATATGGCCTAATTGCACAATATAGTGCAAAGTGCAATCAGTGCTTTGAAGAGCAATCGAGTAATCACTAAGGATTCCTAGGTGTTTCCATCATGGTCCAGTGATAGGAAGATAGGTCGTACATTTTATACTAACATCAGTTATCACTTTAAAACTGACTTTAAGTTTATCCTTTTTTCAGTACACAAATGCTCTTCTGTTGATTTCAAGTAACTTTTAAATATAAAATGCTTTGATATTATATTCCTTATGATGTACTAAATTGTGCATCCTCCAGCCTTCCACAATGCAGCCTGATGCTGTTTGTTTGTTTTGAGACACAGTCTCACTCTGTCGCCCGGGCTAGAGTACCGTGGCATCAGCCTTGCTCACAGCAACCTCCAACTCCTGGGCTCAAGCAATCCTCCTGCCTCAGCCTCCTGAGTAGCTGGGACTACAGGCAAGCGTCACCATGCCTGGCTAATTTTTTCTAGATATATTTTCAGTTGTCCAGATAATTTCTTTCTATTTTTAGTAGAGACGGAGGTCTTGCTCTTGCTCAGGCTGGTCTTGAACTCCTGACCTCGAGCGATCCTCCCACCTCGGCCTCCCAGAGTGCTAGGATTACAGGCGTGAGCCACCGCGCCTGGCCTAGCCTGATGCTTGTTTATTCTCACATACAAACTTAAATGTCCTTTGAGAACAATCCTTCCCTAGCTGGTGTTTCCTTTTGTTGCTATATCCTAAGGATATGCTAGCTCCAGAAAAAAGGATAAGGAGACAGGAATCTTAATTGCTAAATCACAAAATCTTTAATAAATAGAATTGAATCACCCACAGGCACTATCTTCTTACCCTTGTAAACTAATCATATTTCAAATGATAAATATTTCCCTCTTTAATGAAGTCATTTGTTAGCCTTTTGGAACCCTACAAATAGCAAACTAAATAAAATGAACAGTATTTTTTTTGGTTTAGCCTAGGTAAAAAAGAGAGAGCTGGATTTTTCTCAAAGCAAAACAACTTGAATATACCAGCGTAGGTGAGGATAACCCAGCAAACATAAAATCAATCCACTGTGAGAGCCGCAGAGAGCTTTCCTCCTTTCCCACTTTCTTCTTAGCGGTTATTCCAGACCCTAATTAAAACTGGTTTTTATTATTATTTAAATGTTCCACAGGGAAAGACTTGTCACCTTTTAAAAATACTTTTGCAGAACAAAGTGCCTCAATGTCATGACATAAGGGTACGGCGGGGAAAGACAAATGAGGTTTGGCAATGTTTCCCCACATGGATAAATCCAAAAGGAGACGCTAATAAATCAGGAAGGGTCATTGCCTTGAAAAGGAACATTGTCCATTCCTGAATATTTTAGACATTCTGAAATGGGCCCCTTGGGATTCTCGCTACCTTTCATTTCTGCATCGAAGGGGAGGGGGGCGCTAAAGCCACCACCAAAGCAAACGTATATTTAAACAATTAAAAAATCAGAAAAATGTGTCTATTATTATAACAATACATAGACACAAAAGAGACTAAGCATTTTAAAATTGGGAAAAGACAGAAATAGATACAAATTTGGTTACAGTCTATGAAAAATGGAGAAGGCATTATTAGTCTAATGTAATAAATATCAATAAGTTTTGGAAAACATACTTAAGTGTTTAACTATTTAGTATATTCAGAATAAAAAGGAAGCTAACTATGCACCATCTTTTATTTAGACTTGGAGTAAAAAAAAAAAACGGAGAGGAGAAATCTCTAAGTATACTAAACCTATTTTATTTTTACCTGTGTGTTTTTCAGCAAAATCCTATTACAAAGAAAGTTTTTACAGACAATCATTAAAATAGTATGTGGTAAAACCACATAGAACAAAACATGAAGAACACATTCACTCCACCAAATCATTGATGAATAAATGATCGATCTAATTGCAAATATAATAAAGGCAGAGAGACAGATGCAGGGGACCCAGTCTAATTTCCTAAAGATTAAAGATTAGAAACCACTAAAGAGACAAGATCAGCCGATGCTCCGTTATAGCCAGCTGGTTTGATCTGAAATACGGTAATGAACGTCATGCAAACATGCCCAAGGGCACAAGAAAACAGCAAGCCTCAGCAGAAGCCCAGGTATCAGAAAGACGCCTGCCAAGATTTCAGGTACTGCAATGATCAAGCACCCTATAGAACAACTATATTAGCACACTTAAAGTAAGAAAAACCAGAGAAAAAGAAAGCTTCATCCAAGTATTAAAAAACAGAAATATTAATAAAAAATGAACAGCTCAAATTAAAAGGAAGTCGATGGAAGTCTAGCATTTTTTGTTTGTTTGTTTGTGTTTTTGAGACAGAGTCTCACTCTGTTGCCCGGGCTAGAGTGCCGTGGCGTCAGCCTCGCTCACAGCAACCTCCAACTCCTGGGCTCCAGCGATCCTCCTGCCTCAGCCTCCCGAGTCGCTGGGACTACAGGCATGCGCCACCATGCCGAGCTAATTTTTTGTATATATTTTTAGTTGTCCAGCTAATTTCTTTCTATTTTTAGTAGAGATGGGGTCTCGCTCTTGCTCAGGCTGGTCTCGAACTCCTGACCTCGAGCGATCCTCCCGCCTTGGCCTCCCAGAGTGCTGGGATGACAGGCGTGAGCCACCGCGCCCGGCCTGACTTTAGAATTCTTACCATGACATTTCCTTCCTTCTGTCCTAGAAGCAAGAGCATCAGCCGAGACTGTGTGGGTGCTCCAGGTGGGTGGTGATGAGGGCAACAACTTAGCAAGAACAGCAAGGAGTTCATTTAAGGCACATACCAAGGCGTGGTGACAGAATGAACGTGAGGTATAGTAAGTGGAGATTCAAGTTATGTTTCTCGATGGAAAGTCACCCATAATTCACATTTTCATGTTTGCACTTGGAGTACATCTTAACATTGGGATTGTATATGTGTTTTTCTGATGTGTCTTACAATTGGAGGTCTTTGGTACAACAGAGTGTGAGATAAATTAAGATCATGGGCGCCTAGAGAAGGAAGGAAAAGATCAAGGATTGGATCCTAAACTTAGGGTGTAAGAGGAGATGGAGAGTGAAGAATGGCAGGAAGCCATGGACAAGAGCAGGGTTCCAGCCCCCTCTGCCGCCAGCTCAATGAGGGACTGCCTGGTTTCCTTCTGACCAGCTACAGTCCCAGCCAGTCCAGGGGGACCCAAACCACAGGTGAACTACCAGTAGGCCACATACTAACATCCATTTCCCCCCATCATGAAAAGTTTAAAGTAAATTAGCTATAATGCTCCCTTTCCTCCCACCCTTGATACCTAGGAGCATTCGCTTGCTCTTGCCCTTACATAACCCCAGCTCGGGGTGAGAGAAGCTGTGGTTTCAGTCCCCAAAGGGGACACTATTCCCAAGTCAACCCCCAACACACCCAGTTCTCCTCGAAGTAATTGAGACTTTTACATTGATAAGTCTTGCATTACCAGGTCTGGTACTCTCTTGCTAGGCATGAAACATTCCTGTATTAGTTTCATTCAAGGCTTCCTCCCTGGCTAGTGCTGGGCTACTAACTCCTAGGTGAAAACCCTCCAATATCCATTTAAGTCCAAGGTTTAACTGGCTTTTTCTGTTCCTTTCAGTTTTATTTGCAAAAAAAAACAAAAAAAAAAAACAAAAAAACACCCCCAAACAAAAACGAAAAAAAAAAAAAAACAAAAACAAAAACAAAGAAGAAAGGAAAAGAAAAGAAAAATTATACTTGTTTTATGGCCACCAGAGTTAAGGCCAAATGCCGTAAGCTTTAAGACTTGGGAATTCTGCAAACCGTGTGGAGCAAAGTCTCCAGGATTAAGCTCAGGGGACAAAGAAAATCTCCAAAATGAAGGGAACATGAAGGGCAAGAGATGTAATATGATCTGATTTTTCTTGAGACATACAAGAAGAAAATTAGTAGTTTAGGGGAAAATATTGGATTTGTTAATAGGAAAAAGTTGAACGTACAGAAAATTCTCCCATGTTTTAATGATTTTAGAAGACGACTGACTGTTTATAAGAATGGCTGAACACAGTTGGTACTAAACTACCAAAGATTATTTCTCAAAGTTCACAACATAAGCTTAAACTTGGCTGTCCAGAGTCTATTTGCTGGCTAATGGGATAATTAAAATGTCAACCCAAAATGTATATATGTCAATTATAGCTATCCCCGGTGCAATTAAAGATGCCTCGCAGGGAAATAAACTTGTTATTATTATTATGGGGAAATTTTTATGAGTTAAGAAATGCATTATCGGAGTTGATTGAGGTGATGTGGTAATGTCACCTTAATTCTCATAAATCACATAAGGAACCCAGAAAGTGAACTTTGCGACACATTTTAAAATTTTCAGCCTGAAGGAATATAGATAAAGGCATGTTCTGTTGCCTTAGCGATTTTAGGGTAGTAATTACCCTCCCAATAGGTGAGTGAGTAGGAACATTTGGCAGACGGCAGGAGTTTAATGCCTATAAAATGACCCTTTCTTAAGTTTAGTGGCAGATGTCTAGTGCCGCTTACCTCATTTTCACGCTCATAAAGGAGAAAGTACGGCAATGTTATTAATAGGTGACTGAACACGGGTCTCCAGAATTTTCTGTCCTCTTCCTCTGTAGATTCGTAGATAATATCCATCAAATTTTCATTTAGCATTTACATATAACACAGGAAGAAAACTATGAAATAAAAACATACGTACCTGGACTCCAGCGGGACTTTCATGTCTGGTAGAAATGGAGCCTTTGTTTCAATCATATTTTCATGCAGCTGCGAAGCTTGCATCAGAAAAAAGATATTATTTTGCAAAACAAATATGGACCGGTCAGTAAATATCATCCTAATACGCTCAGTTGTTTCGGTGGAAACCTAGGAGCCATCTTCAATCGTTCTCTTTCCTTCCTATTTGGCAGGCAGCTCATTAGCAAGTCTTGTTGACTCAGTCTTAAAAGTAGAAGCCTCCACTGACCTCTCCTGTCGGCTTCTTCTGGAGCCCAGAGTCTTCCTCCCCGTGGACCCCCTGTGATCCGGACTGTGGGTCTCTCAGACTTGGCCCGTCCCTCTCTCACCGCACCAGCTGGTTCTTTCCATCCTCAAGGGCTGGCCTTGCTGTTGTGCCTGGAACATTCCGCCCGGCTGCCCCGTGTCCGCCATGTGCTTCACCCAGGGCAGGCTTTGGGCTGTCTCCAACTGCAGAGCCTCGTGCTGCTCTTGCTGTTCGGGGGGCTCCGGCCAGGATGCTGGGTGCTCTCACCAAGCCCCACCCGACCTTCCCGCTCAGCATCGCCAGCCCCCACCTGGCACCCGGGACCCTCTGTGTCACCTGCTACTTCTCTCCATTGCACCCACCATCCTTTGACGTGCTACATAACCCACTTGTGCATCACCTTTATCATCTGTCGTCTGTCTTCCTCGGCCAGGACGCAAGCCCACGGGGGCGAGGAGTCACCCGTGTCTTTTTTCGTGTGTTCACTTTTGTGTCCCAAATGCCTAGAATATCATATCCCTGTAAGAAATATTTGCTGCAGCGATAAATGAATTTTTTGTTTTAGTTATGCGATCGTCTCTCAGAAACATCCTTTAGCCGTAAAGAAGAAATTTCAAAATTAAGTTTCATAGGAAGTAAGACAATGTTCTCATAATAGATTAAAATCTCCTTTTTGACTTTATTTTATTTATTTATTTATTTATTTTTTGAGACAGAGTCTCACTCTGTCACTCGGGCTAGAGTGCCGTGGCGTCAGCCTAGCTCACAGCAACCTCAGACTCCTGGGCTCAAGCGATCCTCCTGCCTCAGCCTCCCAAGTAGCTGGGACTACAGGCATGCGCCACCACGCCCGGCTAATTTTTTCTATTTTTAGTTGTTTGGCTAATTTTTTTCTATTTATAGTAGAGGCTGGGTCTCGCTCTTGCTCAGGCTGGTCTCGAACTCCTGAGCTCAAACGATCCTCCCGCCTCAGCCTCCCAGAGGGCTAGGATTACAGCCGTGAGCCACCGCACCCGGCCAAAATCTCCTTTTTTGGAAAACAGCAAGATGATATGTGTCTGTTGTTACTGAATCGCTAACAGTGGCTGAGCTGAAGGAATTTCCGTGGTGCTCAGATGTGTGGTCACACTTACCCTGGATGTTTCTGTGAGGATGTTTTTGGAGGAGATTAACATTTCAATCAGCGACTAGAGGAGAGCACCTTGCTTTCGTTCATGATGGGCCTCCTCCCATCAGCTAAAGTCCGGAGCAGAAGAACAAAAGCTTGACCTCCCCCAAGGAAGCAATTCTGCAGCAGACAGTCTCTAGGCTTGAACTACAGATTTGCAATTTGCCGGCCTCCATAATCATGGCAGCCGATTCCTTAAAATAAACCTGTCTCTAGACACACATGTCCTGATGCTTCTGTTTCGCTGGAGAACTCTGACTGCTACACCTTTCCGTGTCCCAGCCTCATTAACATGATGACGACAGTCCTAAAATTGGTAACAATAGCAAGAATGTAATGAGCATTCACTGTGTGACTGGCACTGTTTTAACATTTTGTATGTATTAATTCATTGAATCCTTTCATAAGGTGAGTATTAAATTATTTGCCTTTTACAAATAAGGAAACTAGAGCAAAGGAATGTAAAAGGACTTGCCCCCAAGCCACGGAGCTAACAGGAGGTGGAGCTGGGGCGTAAACTTTGGTGATCAAGTGAGCTAAAAGTTTTAATTCCCGTAAAAGGTTGAAATACCCAATTTTGTCTTTAATATGTTTCTGCAGAAATGTGATATATTTGAGTTTAAAAGCTTCAGGTAAGCAAAGGTTTTCAAGACAAAAAACAAATTGTATGTGTTTATCTTTAGAGTCTTGCAGAAATCCTTTGAACCTTTTATTGGCATGTGTTTTAAATCGCTCTACTGCAGAGGAACTTCCTTTGTTTATTTCTAACTCGTGACTTCTGTCCCTCTCCCTACGCTAGCTGCTGACCTTTGTCTTCTCTCCAAGCTGTAAGAAAACAAGAGATATTCTAAATTAACCCCAAATTTCCAACTTGGCGGAGCTATGAAGATAATGCCCTCATAGACAGCAAGAAAAAGGTAGCTATCTGGAGATTGTTTAATTGAGTCCTTTTTGGAGACTGTTCAAGAAGATGATAACTTGATTTGGGAGCTAAGAGGGAAGAGTGAGGAGGATACTGAATTCATTTCTACTATTTCTTGTCCTGTGTTCAGAGACTACTGAATACTGAGTTATTGTGGAAAGATGTTAACCTGAAACGGTTGAGTTCGAGCACCTGGTCATGAGAATGGATATGGCGCTAGGAGGCCTTTCATCTTAGAAGCAGAGATATATAGTTGGGGAAATTTTATCCCAATTCTCAAGCTACTTCTTGGTGAAAAATAATTTGAAAGAAGCCATTATATTTTTTTGAAATCCATAAAGCTGTTTTAAGTTATATAATATGAAAAAAAAAAAAGAACTTTCCTGGATTCCTCTCTAGATGTAAGGATTAAAGTTCGTATTTTACAGCAAACATGACTCCATTTTTGTTCACCGATATCTGTTGCAGAAGTTCTGTGGGTTCTACAAATTAATACTTGTTAAAGACCATTGGAAATGCAATGCAATTCTCTTCTGCTTTTCATGGGCGATTCATTTCTGTCCGAGACCACTTTTTGCCTTTACTGGAAACAGAAAACATACGACTGAGACACAGATGAAAGCCAATTCCATGATTCGTAGCTGGGTCCCCAAAGAATACGCTACTTCCTACCCTTGTTTGTTTACATTTTGCAGCAGGAACATTAAGCGATTGTAATATTCATATGTTATCTTCATATTGCTGGATGACACAGACTTTCAGAAGAGCAACTTGGTAAACAAAGAAAAAACAGTTTGTTGGAAATGGGTTACAGAAGTTGAGAAATATCAGAATGTGAGTGAAAGGGGAAATGATCGTGAACCAGTAAACTATTCATTTTGTCCCACAAAACCACTAATTGAAGTCACCTTCTACCTTGTGATTGGTGTGAGAAAATTCATTCAACGGAGACATAAAATTTAAAAGCCAAACTGGACTCTTTGAAAATCAGATCCAAATGTTTGTGTGACTGCGCGTCTGTGTGTTTTGGGAGAGGTTGTGAAGAATAGTTTCCATCACGTGACCTTCATCTTAATTTTATCCGCATGACCTCGGATCCTACAGGGACCCCTTCAGAAGACAGAAGTGGGTGGGTGCAGGTGTCAGAGCAAGATCAAAGGACAACAGGCCATCTTCAAAAAAAAAATAAAACAGGAAAATAACAATCTGGAATTCAACGTTCAAATGCTTTGCTAGGGACACCTACTTCAAGGAAAGCTTTTGGTCCATTTGCAATCCACATTGAACGAACACATAAAAACATACACATTGTATATTGTCAAATAACCAATTATCCGTGAGGAAATTTAAATTTTTTTTTTTTTTTTTTGAGACAGAGTCTTGTTCTGTTGCCCGGGCTAGAGTGCCGTGGCGTCAGTCTCGCTCACAGCAACCTCCAACTCCTGGGCTCAAGCGATCCTCCTGCCTCAGCCTCCCCAGTAGCTGGGACTACAGGCATGTGCCACCACGCCCAGCTAATTTTTTCTATGTATATTTTTAGCTGTCTAGCTAATTTATTTCTATTTTTAGTAGAGATGGGGTCTCACTCTTGCTCAGGCTGGTCTCAAACTCCTGAGCTCAAACGATCCTCCCACCTCGGCCTCCCAGAGTGCTAGGATTACAGGCGTGAGCCACGGCGCCCGGCCTAAATAATTTTTTTAAAAAATCACTTTAGGACTTAAGGAGAATCCTGATGACATCTGTTCTGCAGAGACAGAGCTCCTCTGTGGGAAGTGTTACCTGTTTGGGAAATGTATCCACGTGGAGAGAAAGTTGAACTGAAACCTTGTTTCTGGAGTTTTACCCTTTGGAGGGAAAGCTGATCTCACGGAACTAATCCAATTAATAAATATGTAATTTGAAATGTGAGGAGCTCAAAGAGAGTAAGTCGATTCTGGGAGAGCACATCACGGACACACTTGACCAAGTATGGGGAAGACCCCTCCCCTGGGATCAGAGGGGCGAGCATGCGTCCACCAGGTGATGGCCGGACTCAGAGGAAATCACGTGTGTGTGTGTGTGTGTGTGTGTGTGTGTGTAGGGAACAGCGTGCATACAACCTCCTGGAGGGAGGAGAGCCAGAGAGGACGCCAGGTTGGCTGGTGAAGAGAGAGGAGGGAGAGGAGGGCGGTAAAGGTGAAGAGGTGACAAGGACCAGCCCTGTACACCGTGCTAATGATTTGGGTCATTATTCTAACAGCAACGAGAGAAAAAAAAAAAAAAAAAAAAAAAGCTTATAATTGGGCTGTGTAGGGAGAGAATTCGGATTAGGGATGTACTAAAATCAGATTTACATGTTGAAAAAGTTACCCTTACCGTAGAGAACAGGCTGGCCGGGGAGTAGAACAAAATCTTACCTGTTTTTGCGGCGATCCAGGTGAAAGATGCGGATGAATTACTAGAACAGAGGCAGAAGGAGAGAACTCAGCGGGCTGTAGCATGATGAAGCCCGTGAGTCGCCTGCATCGGGTGATTCCTGTGACGTGGGCGGTGGAGGCTGGGGAGGTGTCAGTCCTCTTTGACCCCTAGGTCGGGGTTTGAGGGGTCGGGTCGGACGTGGTCACTGACTTAGATGTTAAATACCGTGAGAGGGTCGGTGAAGGTAAGAGCTTCCGTCTGGGCTGTGCTGACTTTTTAGAGCCTTCCAGGAATGCTCCAAAAAGGAAGTAGCTGAAGAGCAAATTCCGGAGCACTGGAGAAAGAGCATTGCGTGGGAAGAGATGGCAACAAAGGAAAAGCCAAGCCGGCAATGTCTGATGGCTGGATGGAAGCCCAAAGCTGAAGGAGACAAGGAAATACTAACACGCGTTGGAATAACAGACTCGTAGATCCAAACGAAACCAAGACATAGAGTAGGGTCAGCGCCTTCATAGGCCTAAACCCTGGGTTTCGTCAGAAGTTATTAACGACGGGAGACTGGATTTATTCTGGATTCCAACGTTTTTTCTTCAAGAGTTGAAAAAAAATTTGTTACGATTGGCCAAAATGAAAACCCTCAGTAGTGGCACCTGGCCACTGAGTTGGGTCCGGCTCTGATATTTTCCCAGAAAATCGTGACTTGCCCACACACACCTCTCCGGGTGCTCCATGTGAGCTTCCGGATGATTCAAGGGCTGAGGAGAAACCGTCTTTCAGCTTTGACTGCAAGATTGGATTGGATCTGTTTGCTCTGCCCGGGCTCTCTTGTGCACAGCATCGATAATTCCAGGTGGCATAACATTTATGGGCACAATTAGATCAGTACGGAAGAGACTCAGAGCAAGATGCAACCGTCTGTCCCAAAAGCTTAAGTTATTTTTATTGCACTAACTCAGTTTCCCTGACGTTATGATGCTTTGGAAGCTTCAAAAGAACGTTCTCTGGCCCAGTGGATCGGAATCATCCCAAAACGTGTTATTAAGCTTTGCCGTGAGGAGCTCTTTCGGGTGCTGGCCCAGAAATGCGAATGGCAAGGGAGGCAGTGTGGAATCCTGGTTCGCTGGAAAACTCCGGAGTCTTGTTTTCTAGGTTTCAGTCCTCCCTGGGATCGTTAGGAGCTGCGTGCATTTCAGCCGGTCCCATAATCCCTATTGTTCTCGTTCTTCTCATCGGCGAAATTCGGTTAATAATAGCGCGTATCTCGGGGGCTTTGTGTGCACATCAGGGGCGATGTGGTGGGCAGAGCAAGGAGCTGGCCTGCGGGAAGGAACCAGTTATTGGCTAATAATAGTACGAGGCACTTGCGGGAGACAATTTCCTGTTTGTTACCTGTGATACCTTTGCCACTTCTGCAAAACAGCAGTGCCATCCCTGGGCGTTACCAAAATAGCTAATTGAACAGAGACTCTTAATTTCATTAATACCTTCCAGTTCTTTCTATGTGCTAAAGGCCTTCACCTAAAACTGACATCCTCTTGCTTTAGCAAAACCCCCTTGCGGTAAAGACTTCATAAGGGAGAAATAAAGTTGTTTTTTGCTCCTAGACCAATGAGAGCTATACCCAGATTCCCAATCCCATCTGCCTACAGATTTATTGAAGAGGACAGGGGATAGCAAACATTTGGCTTGCAACAATAACAACATCAATATAATTTACTAGTTTAGCAACTGACTTCTAGACAAATGCTCCGTTTCCTAATCTCATCTGAAATTTTGATTATTAACGTTTCACAATGTTAGTATGGTTCCAATTCAAAGGGATTTTTTTTTTTCCTGCTGAGTTGTAATTCAACACATGTCCTCTATACATTTCAAATGATGGATGAAGAAGCAAAACTGATATTTAATGAACACCTACTATGCACCGGGCACCACACCAGGTGCTTTACCTGCTGTATCTCAATTAATTTGCAGAAGAAACTTACTTGATAGTTTATGTTAAACCAGATGAAGGGACAGTATCCCAATTCATGAGGAGCCCCTGGGGTGTCTGCCCCATGTTCAGGCCTAATTTAAGCCGGGCAGTCTGGTGACCATTAGGTGGCTATGTTGAGTCTACACTTTTCTTCATTGGTCTCAAATCCATTCTCAAGTGTTTTATGTGTTGGATGTTTTACATAGGCTAGATTCACTCAAGGTTTTGCTGCCAGAATACTCTTGTTTTTTAATATAGCTAAACCCTTTCGGCCCTAATATTATGCTAGTTATAGGTTTCTTACTAGAGAAATCAAATCACTATTCTGTTTATGGTTCCGCACCCCAGGAGCCCAAAGAGGATCTATTCAATCTTGCATATTATACAGAAAGTGAGTTTGGCCTGAGGGTATTTGTGCTCCAAGACGGTCAGCATATTTATCATATTTATTGAGGCTACAACTTGGTTGCCATAAAAGTAAACTATTTTTAGGTTTTATTTACATAGTTACATATTCAAGCTAAATTTCATAAATTTCAGGGAAGAAATTTTTGTTGAAATAGTCATGTAGCTTCTTTTTATATGTTCTAATAATATTAAGATGTCATTATCCTATACGAGTGCTTATTTACCCATATGTTATTTTAAAATAAGCATCTAGATAGACTTTTGGGGGCTAATCATAAACTAGAAAAATAAATATATAATGATATATTAGTATTTGAACTTTGTTTAAATTATATAGTTAAATTGGAACTGCTTGGTCATCACTGAAAACTCTTGTATTTTTATCTCAAACTATATGCAGTTCAAAATTCATATAACGAATTTGTATAGCTATCAGAGTATGAGCTTCTTTCAGTAAGTATTTGATTTCCATGTCGTCCCTGTTCTCTGTATATTGAAGCACCCAAAACTGGCTCTTCTGTGGTGGTAACACGTGCTGTCTTTGGTTGATTCCGGGCTCTTGTCATACTTTCTGTGGTTAGCATCAGAGTTATTAACTCAGAAATCATGTTCTCTACATCTTTAAGGGACTCTGGCAAACAAAAGAGCTATAGCTCGTGGAAGGTTGAAGGCAAAAAGTATTCAGCATTAACCATCAACTACTTAAAATGCTACAGAGATAGCTGCTTCTCCAAATTAAATGTAACAGGAGCATACTAATTAATTTGGTATAAACTGTGACCTCTTGTAGCAGGATTTCTGACATTGTTTCATTACATTTATGCTGAGTATTCTCTGGCTAATGATCAGTTTAAAGGGATCTGTCACTAGCTAAAGGCCAGCGTGGCAGGAAACGGTTTTCTTGGCAGTTTGGATGCATTGTGAGAATCGAGGTAATGAAACTGTTTCACTGCTAATCGGCATGGTTTTGGCTTTTGGCAGTTATAAAAAGCTTCCTTCTGTTTGTTTAAGGTACAATATTATTTGTACAGTTCAAACAGAACTTTTAATGATGTCTTCGTCATTATTTCTTTTTCTTTTACTTCATTTGCAAGATAAAAATCTCTTTTCATGTGCCCAGGCAAACCAAAGTTTGGGAAGGGAGACAGCATTCTTGAATTTCTTTTTCTCTGACTTTTTTTTTTTTTTTTTTTTTTTTAAATAGAATGGTCTGTTTTGTGGAACAGCAGGTTTTTGTGCCACTTTCAGATGGCAAAGATGGGGCAGAATAGGCCCCATTCACGTTTTCTGTCTGCAAAGGCGCCGAGCTGGGGGACGCTTTTTTAAGAGGGTCTGCAGGGACGGCCAAGGGCCACACAACACCTGGAGCAAGACACAGTCTGGTCAGGACTCAGGTCTGAGTTTACACTTTGCTTTATTCCCCGTAAGTATTCGGCGTGTGTTCCTTTCCGTGCAAAACAAAGGGCTCCCTCCGACGGGACATATCGAGTGAGCTCAAGGAGGTTGATACATTGACTCCAGGCAGTCTGAACGCTCCGTCTAAGACCCTGGTGCTGGTTCTTCACGACCCTTGTTATGACGATGTTCATTTTACCAGAGCATAGAGCTCGATGGCCAGAGAGCACGATCTTTTCGCTGTGAAAATCTTTCTGTATGCCTTCTTTCCTTGGGAAAAAAAAAACCAGCAGTAAAACAGTGTGCATTCCCTTTACAAGACGCACAGCGAATCTGGAGTAACAGAAATAGGGTTTCCATTTTGAATAGCTGAACTGAACGTCTGATCTTTTCCTGGTAGTACATTCTGTGGACTGGAATTTTTAAATACAGTGTTTCTAAGCCCCAACGCCCTGACATGTTTCTTTCATTCTCCTTCCCCCCCTTCGATTTCTAAATTAGAGCAGTTGGTCTAATCACGGGAGTGATGCTCTGGGCTTCAAAGAATGTTCAGTCTGGGTCCCACGGAGGCCCACGGTCCCCAGCACACAGACAGACACCGCCCAGGAAGGAGAAAGCAAACGTGGCATCAAAGAAAACTGGTGACTATGGACACCACGAAAAAAAAAAAATAAAAAAACTAGCTCTGTGTTAGCCCAGTAAAGACAGAAATAACAAGGGTTTTAAATGCTAACATACAGAGGGTTTGTATGAAAGGGAGGGAAACATACACAAAGTGGACAAACTGAATAACAGTATTTATCTTTAAACCACACAAGTCATGGTAATTAAATTAGGTCAGGCTGGTGAGGATGCTACAGAAAGCAGCCTGTAACCAATTTCAAAAGGAACAGAAAAGACCTGAAAAGAAAACAGATTGACAGCTCCTGGTTTTTTTTTCCCCTATCCAATCAAGCAACCCAACATCAAAAAAGTGGAAGAGAAACCCAGACAGGCAGGAAATTTGTCTCATCCCAGTATATAAACTTTGCGAATATACTGAGGATCAGTTTAGAAATAGGAAAAATTATCAATTGCTCCATGTGAGAAAAAAAAAGTACACACACATGAAGTTTGCATTTGAAGGAAACTGACAGAAACTCTGCTCCTTCAAGAGTTCACCCTCTATTACAAATGCTACAATGTATTGCAAATGCTACAATGTATTGCAAATGCTACAATGTATTGCAAATGCTACAATGTATTGCAAATGCTACAATGTATTGCAAATGCTACAATGTATTATAAATGCTACAATGTATTACAAATGCTACAATCTATTGCAAATGTTACAATCTATTACAAATGCTACAATCACAGCCTGGAGACTTTCTCCCTGTCAGGATGTTCTCCTTTTAATTGTTCATGCAACTCTGAAGGTTTTATATGAGCAGCAGAAGATTATGAGATTTTTTCTTTCTAATTCTCTTAATAAAGACCACTTGCTGATGCCTATTAAAATGACTTTTGAAAATGGTTTCAAACCTTGTCTTTGAATGTAAATGCACCAAGTTGTCAAAGGACATTTGCAACGTGAATTTGGGGATGGGAGAAAATAACACAGGAAGAATTTTTTTTGGAGCGTTCTGCACTTTAAATGAATGTTTAAAGTGTCTCACATGCTTTCATTCTTCAGAAGAATTAACACAAGAGTTCAGAGATTTTTCTTAATTTAATTCTCTTCAGGAGGGAAATCACTGAATACTAGGCAATTAAGGCAAAGAAACAATAACAAAATAGTTTATGAAGATCTCAAATACGTCTCTCTCTCTTTTTACCTATAGTGAATTTCATTTCTCTTTATGCTTTTCTGAGGAGTTTTGAGTTGTGAGGAACATTCAATTCCTGGGAAGGGGCCGGGCACGGTGGCTCACGCCTGTCATCCCAGCACTCTGGGAGGCTGAGGCGGGAGGATCGCTCGAGGTCAGGAGTTCGAGACCAGCCTGAACAAGAGCGAGACCTTGTCTCTACTAAAAATAGAAAGAAATTATCTGGAAAACTAAAAATATATATAGAAAAAATTAGCCGGGCATGGTAGTGCATGCCTGTAGTCCCAGCTACTCGGGAGGCTGAGGCAGGAGGATCGCTTGAGCCCAGGAGTTTGAGGTTGCTGTGAGCGAGGCTGATGCCACGGCACTCTAGCCTGGGTGACAGAGCGAGACTCTGTCTCAAAAAAAAAAAAAAAAAAAATACCTGGGAAAGGGCAGATGGGACCGAGTAGCCGAAGGCACTTTGCACTCTGATCCCACGTTTTAGGCATTTACTCTCTTTTCTGGATCTCAGGGACAAGTCTGTCTTCAGCTGCTGTGATACATGGACCGATTTTCTCAGTTCTATGCTGTCCTGCTCCCCAGGAATCAGACTGCAGCAGGGACGCTGGTGCAGGTGACACTGTGACATCGTGACTGTATTTAAACATAGCTCCACCATCCTGATCTCTCTTTACAGCACGTTTAGTGCTTCTCCACTTGCTAGAGCCCCTTCCTGGTTAGGGCCTTTCCCTGGTGCAGCTCATGACACTGAGTTCAGGGTGGGGCGCCGGGGTCCCCACACCGGGAAGCAGAAATACTGTCAGAAAAGTCTGAAGGTGAGGCAGGCATAGCCTGGGTCGGGAGGAAGCCGTGTTGAGGGGTGTCTTACGGCTGCTGAAAGCCCATCATCAAACCAGCTGAACTGTCGGTCCCGTCTGGGCACCAAGAGGCAGCGGGAAGGACACAGAAGAGGCTGAGATGCTGCTGTGGTCATCTCTCCGTGTTGTGCCAAGCGTGTGAACCCCAAGTCTCCACGAGGGCAGACTCCCCCCGGGGTGTGGAGAAGTTGTATTGGTGCCGCTCAGGCGTGGTCTTTGCAACGCCCAGACGTCCTAGCAAGGTCTTCGGTGTCTGTCTGGACTCTGGCAGCGACGTCTCAGCCCCTGTTGGCAGGAGACAGTCGCTGACGTCCCATCGGCTTCACTCAACATCGCACCCGTCTCGAGCCAGGGCTAGAATGTTCGCTGGGTGCCTACTTGCTAAACAGTCTTGTTTTGCAAGGCAAGCGACATAATAGGGGAAGCACAGTAAGGCCGAAAGGGGTGGGAGGGATTTGCAGAAGGAAGAGGGAGGGAGAAGCCAAAGAGAAAAATGTGGAAATTGAAAGAGCCCGAAGGTTTTAGAAAATGGGCAGGACAAAGGGGCCGATGTGACCCGTGCCCCCTCGTGAAGGTCTGCGTCTGCGGCAACGAGGTTCTGTTGGTGGGAATTCAGCCTTGTAAATGGGGGCGCCCCAGAGTCCAGCATGGGGGTGGGTGGGCCCACGTTGCAGGGGAACAATCTCCCTCACCCCGGGCCGTGACCCAGGGCTGCCGGGAAACCATTGTGCACAACCGCGGTTCCAAGTGCTGAGAACACGGGCAGTTTCTTTGCACGAGCCGGTGCACAGTGGAAAATTTTTTTCTTTTTAATGGTGATGCATTGAAATAAGTTAGTCATTTAAGGTTTAGAGCCGATGCCTACATCCAGCCAGTACCTGTGCACAGGTAGAATAGTCCGCTAAGAACTGAATGAGAGTTTGAGGAGGAGACATAGGTGTATCACAGAAAGGACAGCCCGCTATGGTGAAACCCACACTGCAGTTCTCACCCCGAGATATTCTCCTGTGTCACCACCTTCAGCAGCTACATTGCTACTGTTGTTTTTCAGCCGCCCTGTTCCACGTCTCCATGGAGCTCAGGGTTAGTGTGACATTCTAGAATGAGAACTTTGGACACACAGCCTGGGCTGGACTCACTAGCTCAGTGATCTTGGGTGCTTGCCTCAGTCTACTGGAATCTCAGTTTCCGTGTTTGACTCCCAGTAAGTAGTCATACATGTTAGCTAGTACGGTAATACGACTCCCAAACAATACTAACTCAGATCAGGCGTTCAGCAGTGTTTCGACTTTCAGCTGTAACTTTTTTTTTTTTGACAGAGTCTCATTCTGTCACCTGGGCTAGAGTGCCGTGGCATCAGCCTCGCTCACAGCAACCTCTAACTCCTGGGCTCAAGCAATCCTCCTGCCTCAGCCTCCCGAGTAGCTGGGACTACAGGCATGTGCCACCATGCTCGGCTAACTTTATATATATGTGTTTTTAGTTGTCCAGCTAATTTCTTTCTATTTTTAGTAGAGACGGGGTCTCACTCTTGCTCAGACTGGTCTCGAACTCCTGAGCTCAAACGATCCTCCCGCCTCGGCCTCCCAGAGCGCCAGTATGACAGGCGTGAGCCACCATGCTTGGCTGAAAATATAAACTCTTAAGTCCAATATGCACACAAAAAAGCATGTAAAATCCTAAGCATACACCTTAGTGAATCTTTACAAATGCATACAGGCATGCGACGAGTAGTCATACAAAGAAACAGAAAATTAGTCCTCCAGAAGCTTCCTCATGTCGTCTTCTAGTAATTAATCCCTTTGTTTTCTTTTTGTGAACTTTAGATAAACGAAATCATAGAATATGTATAGATGATCTCCCACTTACTGGGATCTGATTTCCGATTTTCCATCTTTATGGCGGTGTGAAAGTGATACACATTCAGGAGAAACTATACTTTGAATTGTGGATTCTCATCCCTTGCCGGGCTAGTGACATGTGTTCTGATACCGTCTCGTGACGCTGGACCACAGCAGTGACCACGGCTCCCAGCCACGCCACGTGATCATGAGGGTGAAAACCCGACACGTGACCCCTTCCTGAAGGACACTCTGTCTGCGTTGGTCACGGTGCAAGCTTGTAAAATTTAACTGTCATTTGATCTGGAAATTGAATTGATCTGTTTCCAGAAAAGTCGATTTTTGGAATGTAGCATTTTACTCTATCCTATTCGAAATTATTCAGGGAAACTAAACTGACAAAGCACACGTTAGGAAATTTGTCTGGGAAAACGTCTATGACAGTTTCTTCAGCGTTTTCAACCACGGGCAGGGGAGGAGGGGGAGGGAAAAGCCTTGCTCGTGGGTACAGCGGCCACTATTTGGGTGACGGGCACACCTATAGCCTGGACTCAAGCATTCCAAAAGCGGTCCGTGGAACCTAAAACATTTGTACCCCCTTAACATTTTGTAATAAATAAACCAACAAAAAAAACTAATTTTTGGATTCTGAAATTGAAGAGAACATCTATCAAATACTCCAAGTTGCCTTCTCTGACGCCAGATATATATTTTTCTTTACTGCTAGGATAGAGCTTTGGCTGGCCTTTGTGGTCATCTCGGTCCTTTCCATCTCGTTGTGCTATGCAGTATTTGTGTCGTGCATTTACATTTTAAAAGTGGCAGTCTACGCAGAGTGACTTTCAAACAATTGACAAACCTATTCCCATGTCACAGCCTCTGCTTAATCAACAGTCACTCTAATTCCTGCTCTTTTCAAAGGCACTTGAACCGCCTGAAAAGCCAGGAGACAATTCCAGTGAGTGTGCCGGGCCGGTCCCCTGCCCCGTTTGTCTGTTCAAACTCGAGCGTGTCATCTCCCGGTGAAGAAGGGCACAAGAAGGGCGCGCTTCAACGCTGCTGTCCCTACTGTCTGCAACACGACGGAACAGACGTCATAAAATAGAAGAAGGAATTTTTCCGTCCAGAAAAAGGAGTTGATCTTTCTTATTCCGGGTATGCGAATGTGCTGAAGTTGCAAAGTTGAGGATAAAGTCTCAAGTTAGAGAGAAAAACCACTTTACATTAAGCAGTGTCTGGTTCTACAAGACCTTGTGCTTGGCAAACGCACCCTGAATGGTTTTATCAGATATTACATTGCCCTTCGAGGATCATTTCTACCATGTTGATTTAAATATGCATTCAGGCCGGGCGCCGTGGCTCATGTCTGTAATTCCAGCACTCTGGGAGGCCAAGGCGGGAGGATCCCTCGAGGTCAGGAGTTCGAGACCAGCCTGAGCAAGAGCGAGACCCCGTCTCTACTAAAAATAGAAAGAAATTATCAGGACAGCTAAAAATACATACAGAAAAAATTAGCCGGGCATAGTGGCGCATGCCTGTAGTCCCAGCTACTCGGAGGCTGAGGCAGGAGGATCGCTTGAGCCCAGGAGTTTGAGGTTGCTGTGAGCTAGGCTGATGCCACAGCACTCATTCTAGCCAGGGCAACAAAGTAACACTCTGTCCAAAAAAAAAGAAAAGAAAAGAAAAAATTAGCCGGGCATAGTGGCACATGCCTGTAGTCCCAGCTACTCGGGAGGCTGAGGCAGGAGGATCGCTTGAGCCCAGGAGTCTGAGGTTGCTGTGAGCGAGGCTGACGCCACGGCACTCTAGCCCGGGTGACAGAGCAAGACTCTGTCTCAAAAAAATAAATAAATAAAAATAAAGAAAGTATACCATTGGAAAACCAAACTTCGAAGAGAGAAAGTTCTTCAGCTACTGTCTCTTTCTTAGACAAGCCAGCTTTCTGAAAGATAAGACAATTCTCTAAACTTTTCTTACTTTGTCTCCTAAATATAGCAAATGAGGCTGATTTAGAATTGCTCAGTGAGGCGCGTGCAACGGGAACCTATTAATATGCGTAGGCCGCCCGTTCCCAGAACAAACTATGTTCACAAATTTCTTTCATGGAATTTTACAATATCTTCAAAGTTTTATTTGGACATCATTCTAGAGATGTGACAAGCAAATACATTTAAAAAAAAAGTAAATAATATAATAAACTCGGCCTTCAAAACACTCAATTCTTCCTCTAAACACGCTCCGTTATTGGCGATCTGGCTCAAATTGTACGTACACAAAACTATCCTGGGTGAGTAACAGGAACAAAAGCAGTGTCTGGTTGAGATAAAAGTCTTCTTTGAATATTGTTTGTAACTTGAAGACTTTGCTCTCTCGTTGGATAGATTCCATCAAACACAGCCGGCAGCAATATACAGTATGGATTACACGACTTTGCTGCAATGGACATGCAAATACATATTTTTCACATATAATATACAAACAGCTCGGCAGGACGATTGTATCACGGAGCCAAAAAATCAGAAAACTGGAACACGTACAATGGATTACCATGGCTTCATTCCACACTTCAAATATAATGAAGATTTAATTCATCTGATGCATTTTTCTAATTGGAGACACATTGGTGGGGGGGGGGCGTTTGAGTTCACAAACACTTTCAATTACTTCCATGTTAACCACGTTTCACAAACTTACAACTTGTGAACTATTTTGTAGTAGAACTTGCAGATTTGACCAAATCAAGTTTTTATCCTTTTTTTTTAAATTTTTTTTTTGGCCTTTGCCTCTCAAATTATTCTCAACTGAGGTCAGATATCATGTTTGATCCTCACGTGGCCATTTAAACATACCTGATCACAAATTTAGAAAATAAAAATTTTGATTTATTTTGCCAAAGAGTGCCAGGTTAACATTAAACTTTCAGTAGTATTTCCTGAATCCTATCATTCCTTACCTTCTATTTGATTCTATAAAGTAACTATAATAAAAAAACCTAAAAATGTCTTCAATTGCATGGCTTTGCGGTTTACAAAAGGCATGTATTCATTTGTGTTCATCCATTTAACCAATAAATAATTGTTGGGCACATTCGATGTGCTGTGCTTCTGTGAGGTTCGGGAAATAAAATGGAGAAGAGAGTATTTGTTCCTGCTCCCATGAAACTTTCAGTTTCAGCTTCATAAAATCCTCACACGCTGCTGTGAAATGGATAACTCTGAAGTCTCCTATCAAACTCACACCCCAAAGGAACCACTATCTGAAATTTGTGTTTAGAATTCACCTATGCAATGGTGTTCCTAAACAATATACTTATCAGTGCTGTCTGTTTTTGTTTTTATAAATGGAATCACACCGTAAGTTTTCATCTGTAGCTTGTTTTTTTAAAAATTCATAACTATTTTTATATTTTCCATGCTGCTTTGCACAGCTGTAGTTTTTGCATTTTCACAGACGCATAGCGTGAATATATGTTCGTTTATAAATCGATTCTATCCCTAGTGCATATTTGTGAGTTCCAGTTGCTCCCTATCTTTATCAACTCTTGGAATTATTAGACATAACTTTTTGCCAAAATAGTGAATTGGAAAAATAGGTCAATTACACTTTTAATTATCATTTCTGTAGTTACTCATGAAGTTAGCATGTTTTACAAGTTGATTGGTCATTTGTGTTTTAAGACTATTTTTGATGTTTTTAACTTGATCATACATATTCTGTAATATATATTTTCTAAATATTAATCTTTTGTAAATAATATGCGTTTTCTAGATATTATTTCCAAGTTATGGTTTGCCTTTCTACTGCATTTATTGAAGCGTAAGTTTCCATAAGTTCTTGATAATCAAACGTTCTTAAAAGTGATGTCCAATTTGTCAATATTTTTATGCACGGTTTTTATATTGTCCCATGTTTAAGAAATTTTCTTTACTCCACGGTTACAATGTTCTTCTATATTTCCTTCTAAAAGTTTTAAACCCTTAATCCTGCTTCAAAGAGCTTTGTGTGGTAGGGATACAAGTGACCTGTGTAGAATCAATTGTCCAAGCATGAATTTATTGAATAGTTCTGCTTTTCTGGAATCGTCATATACAAGATTTCTCATTTTACCCAGTTGGATAAGGCCACCAATGCAATGCTTAAAGTGTTGATAGCAGCATTATTCCATGATATCAAAGAATGAGCTTTCAATAGTTTGTCATGCACATTTGCTGTAGTTTATTTTAGACAGTTTGCATATTTAGAAAGTTTCTTTTTATTTCTCATTTGCTGGGTTTTTTGACAAGCTCTTTTTCTACGCCAATTTTATATACACTCCTAGATTTTACAATGGTCAATCTATCTTGTAGTCCTAAGATAAACTTATTCATGGTTTTAGTCATTTTATATATAACAGGATTCTATTTGTTAATAATTGGTTAAGAATTTTTGCATTTTGTACGTGAATGAGATTTCTTCCTTTCTTATTTTCTCGTGCAGAGCTTTGGTTTCGACCCTCGGGAATTGAGTTGTGTGTTGTTTAACACTAAGCTTTTTATTTTTAAATTTTGAACACCTGGTAGATTTACCAGTGAAGTTTTCCAAGAAATTTTCTGATCCATCTTACAGTTCACTAATTCCGTTTTGTGTACATATGTCCAAACGCAGCGATGAGTTTTTTGGTCATTGTATTATTAACTCCAAAATCACTTCAGTTATTTTTCTAATATTTTTCATAGTTTCTTCTCCTCAGATACTTTCATTTGCCATTTATTTTGTAAAACATGATAAGCATAGTTGTTTTTAATATCTTTGGTCTGATAATTCTAATATCTGATGTCATTGCAGATTTGTTTCTGTTATTTTTTCCTTCTTTTTGAGGGCCAGACTTTTGGCTAACATCTGAGGACATATTAGAGTCTAGCTACATAATTTTTTTTTAAATTTCATGCTCTCAAAATTCCTGTCGAAAATTTGAAGCCATAGTTATTATTTCCTCAGAGAGCCTTATCATTAAAAGTGAGATGGAGCTGTCAGAAAGAAAAATGTATTAATCTACTAATCAGTGTGTTTTTAAATATGAAATAAATAAAATCTCAACTACTGTATGAGTAAAAGAAAAATCATCCTTAAATTACATTGAAAGTTAAGCAGGTTGATGAACTGGTTGCATTTATTGGACAATGTCTTAGACATTAGAAGCTCCGAAGCCAATAGAATATCCTTGATGATTTCTTATAAAAACTCTGCACTTTCCCAATGATGAATGACTTATATTTTTTACTGCTGGCAATTTAGTAATTATTAACTTCTCCATAATTAATGACTAGAAATGGAATCACTTGCGGAAGTCGAATTTTTATTATAGAAAGCTTTTCATGTTTTCAAAAATAATGGTCTAATTTTTTTCCTTTATAATTAATAGGTAATTTTCAACATTGCTGTGTTCCCATCTCCTGAGATTAGTAGATGTGAATACTCTTTATAAACAGAATTCTCTGGGGTGGAACTTCTCAGCCATTGTAGATCCAGGAACAGACGTACTGGTTGTTGCTAGTTGTTTCTAGCAGTTATACTTCATTATTGGGGCAGGATACAGCAGTAACTGGAATGATTCAAAGCAGTAATTCTTTGTGTAGAAACTCAAAGGTAGACTTCTAGTCGGGTTCCATTTTACACATCCTCGATAATTCTACCTCCGCCATGTTTCGCTACGTGACAATACGACTCTCAACGTCAGCCTGTAGTTACAATATCTCCGCACCTTTGCCCGATCACAAAACTACAGAACAAATGTAAGAAACTTCTAGTAAGATCAATATTCCCATAGACCTTCTTTTCAGGATATACCCAGATTCTGTAAGACAAAAAATGGGAAGTAAAGCATTGAGGGAGAGGAACATAAATTATTTTTAACCAATTCAGTTTGAAAACCAGGAGCCAGAGTCCCAAGCGAATGTCGTCCTAGAGTGAAAGAGGACACTTGTTCTCTTTGATTCTGTTTTTGCTCACTTCCTCCAGAGCAAGGCATTTTAATTCGATTTGATTAAGAAACATGCAACTCACTTCATTGAAATAGTTTTAACAATTAAAAACACCAAAAAACAAGGTGTTATCCAGTCATGTAATTTATTTAACCTGCACAATACATCACCTTAGACAGTGGGTGTTTCTAGAATCCCATTTCAATAATTCCAGACATTTAGGTAATTTGTTTATTTGCATCATTAATTTAATTTTTGGAAGTTTGTGACTTGTGATCTTTCTTTTGTAGAACTAGAAAATATTGTGAAGGGCTAACAGCCTATTTCAGCTTCTGTATCCATGGCTGGCTTGCTTGATGCTTAGCTTGGCATAACAGACTTCAGCAAAATTGAGAAAAACAAGGCCCCAGGGAGGCGACCGCAAGTTACTTCCCGATAGAGGACTAGGGTCCCGGGGCTCCAACCGACCAATTAGATAAAAAGGGCAAGGTATGATCAGTGTGTGTACAGCTTGTGTGAGGCGTGTGTTTCCCGATATCGCTTGTAAACCAGAGACCAGAGTCTTGTGAACAGCCGAGAGTATAAAAACTCACCTTGTACCACAAGGCGGGGTCCTGGTCCATGGAGAGGCCACTGCGTGGGTGCTCTGGGACCGGGACCCTAGCTCGAGCTAGCAAATAAAACTCCTTTGCCGTTTGCAACCTTGGTCTCTGCTTCTTGTTCCGAGGGTCTAGGGGAACCGGATCGAACACTTTGACAAATCAGTTAGTTTCTTCTTCCACAATAGGGATGAAGAGTCAATAGAAAGGGTCTGCTTCAGATTCTGTCTCACTAGTGGCTTATCGGAAAGCTGTCATTAAGCTATCAGAGGGGCTGGGCGCAGTGGCTCACGCCTGTAATCCCAGCACTCTGGGAGGCCGAGGCGGGAGGAGCGCTCGAGGTCAGGAGTTCGAGACCAGCCTGAGCAAGAGCGAGACCCCGTCTCTACTAAAAATAGAAAGAAATGATCTGGACAGCTAAAAATATATATAGAAAAATGAGCCGGGCATGGTGGCTCATGCCTGTAGTCCCAGCTACTCGGGAGGCTGAGGCAGGAGGATGGGTTGAGCCCAGGAGTTGGAGGTTGCTGTGAGCGAGGCTGACGCCACGGCACTCTAGCCCGGGTGACAAAGCGAGACTCTGTCTCAAAAAAAAAAAAAAAGAAAAAGAAAAAAAGAAAAGAAAAGTAGGGACATTTATTGAAGAAGACACAAGATACAAGAAAGGTACAAGGCTGCTGCCCCGCCGTCCCCACCTGCATTCCCAGGTGCGCCGCTGCTCGTGGGCCCCAGACAGGAGATCTGTCACCGTACCCCGAGATAACCCAAATTGACCAAGAAAAAAAGAAAAAATAGAAAAGTAGGTTTTGAGCTCAAGTTCTAGCACCTTTATAAACCAACATATTATCACTGTTAAGGTGCCCGAGGCAATTGACAAAGGATTGGAGTCAGCGTGAACTGGTCACTTACCTACGTGACACAAAACAGCTTCACAAGTCTCACCAGCTGCGTCTTTAAAATGGGGATAATTGTATACCAGCCTTTAAATTTAAATGAAATAACACATGCAAAATGCCTAACATCAATCGTAGCAGATAATCAACACACAATAGATATTAGACAGTATCATTACTATTAAGTATTAAAGTGTTGAATAGTTACGTTGGGTTGTGGTTGAGCATATCATAATTTAGTAGTCAGCTGTGTAGGACGGTTTTGTGGTAAAACTGTATCATTGTGCCCGGATATTTGCTGATGCTCCCAAGAGTAAGATTACACATCTCTGACCCCGAACACTAGACCTGGCTGTGTGACTTGCTTTGGCCAATGGAAATGGGCTGAAGTAGCTCGCGTCACTTTTGAGCATACGTTTCTAAGAGCCAATGCGTGCTGCACTATTTTTTCTTTTCCCTGTGCCACGATAATAAAAAAAAATGTAGACAGGGGCTGCTTTCTCAGCCTGGATTTTGGAATGAAGGCAAGGGGCCAAAAAAATGCAGTTCATCTGTGTAACGAGGTCCGAGAGCAAGAAATAAATTCTTTCTCTAACAACTAAGATTTTGAGATCATTTATGACTCCACCATAACTTGCATTTGAAAACATTTCAGTTGTAAAATTAATATCAACATCGCCCCCACTGACTCCTCGAAAAAGAATTATTTAACTTAGGGCCCCATGACTAAGCCATTCCCAAAACAAACAGAAAAGGAGGCTCGGTTTGGTACCTGTCTTTTCCAGTGGAAGGAACAGTTCTTTCCAGAACATGCATTTCAGGTTTGGCACTAGACCGAAAGCATTTTGTGGGCTCCTGGAGTTTTGCTTTCAAGAGAATTGCAATTATGGGCACCGATCCTTCAGAGCTGTGCACAGCAAGCAATTACTACTAGTGTTTCTCAACTGGTCCCTTGCCAAAAACAACTTATGAATATAAAAACCCAAAGCTAAAGTTTCATTGTTCTTTGGTTGGAATAAATCCCCGACAACTGCACTGAATTTATTCATAATACATGAAAAGAAAAGACTTAAGGAAATCTCAGTGGGAGTAGGAAGAAAAGGTAGGAAACTGGCCTGATGATGAAAATGAAACTTTACATAAGCGTAAGGCAAAGAAGAGGCAAGGGTAAGGCTTTGTTAATTAGAAATCTTATACCTTTGAAAATTGGACTTGTTTACTTATAGTGTTGCACGTGTTTGACGATTAAATGTCTATCTGAGTTCCAAAATGTTAATTTCGAGGATGCGAGCCACCAGGTTTTTGTGGTAAGCCTTTTTTAATTTTTGGTTCAGGAGCGGAATATAAGCAGAGCTTCAGGTGAGCTTCTCTCGGCACGGTGCGCTGAGCACGATCTTGGAGATTTGCACCACGAGTGATCATGTTTTAAACGGGCCAAGGAAATTCTCTCTAACATTTTATTCTGGATCAGTCTCCATGATGAATTTTAGTAATGAAGAAAAGCCACTTTCTAATCTACTCTCTTTGATCCAACTGGTTATTCATCTTAAATTCAGGCGTAAGGCAAGAGCACGGATCTAAGCAGCTTGAAAATTAGAGCTCTTTAAATTTCTCAGGGACTTTCTGTTAGATAACCAACGAACAATCCGTTTCATATTTTATTTATTTGTTAAACAGTGTTGAGCTTCCATTCTGCGTGGGGCGCTGCTCTAGATGATAGGGCTGGAGCTACGAACGGTCTAGGCTGAAACTCCTCTCTTGGTGGGACGCGTACTTTTGAGACTATTCTAAGCGAATGAATATACTTTAGAAGCAGACCTTTCCATTCTGCCCGACGATGTTCACACTGGAACTGAGGTACAGCAAGATGCAACCGCTGCCTTCGGGGTGGTGGGTTTAAATGTATCCACTACGACTCCTGAGGCCTGATCTCAGCTTTCAGGCCCTGAATGCAGTGGGCTGTGTGTGTCTGTGTGTGTGTGTGTACACACGTGTGCACAGGGAGCAGGCTATGCGTTCCTGTCACCTCCAGGAGGAATCTTCTGTCCAGCCTGGAGGGCATCGTCCTTTCTGTTGAGCAGAAACTGTCCCTGGGCCATCGATTGCGTCTTTCCCACTCTGCGACTTAGGGTAAAAAGCCCTGTCTTCCTTGGCTGGCCGTCCCTGTTTGCTGCTATTTAAAAGACCTTTATTATTATTTTCTTTTATTTAGAAGATTCTGTTCCTTTTCTAAAAAAGACTAGACTCTAACGATTGTTGTCTCTGAAGAGAGTATTAAGTGTCAGCTTTTGAAGCCGAAACCTGGACTTTCTCACCTTCCCCGTTGGGTTGGCCTTTGCCCTCCCTGAAGCTAATGATGCCTCTGCAGTGGGACCAGGACTGGGGACCTCGGGCGGCAGGGACAGCAGGGACACACAGTCACCAGGCGGCAGTTTCCATTGTCCTCCCACACAAGAGCTTCAAAAGACACGAGAAAATAAAGTCAATCCTCACCCACACTATGACTAGGCAAAATAATTCAGTTGTTGTAGAAACAACCGACTACATTTTTTAAAAGCTGGTGCCCTGGGATTTCAGTTAGCACATTTCGATACACATACTATTTCAAATAAATGACATGCTTTTGGCCATTAATCAAAAATGTGAATATTCTGTTTTCAAAGAGACTGAACCCTGATTTCAGTCTGGGCAGCATTTGCAGGCTTCAAAAGATAGAAACATCAAGAATTTTGAAAAAGATGTAAGTCACAACCCCGACTAGTTACCCCAAAGCACAAAGGCCAGTGATACTACCTTCAACTTTACATAGCTAAATTAATAAAAAATATATGAAAGAGAAGATAAAACATACCATAATACTTATTTCAAATATATATAAAAGAGTCTCACTGTCTACCAGGAGTTAAGAAAATCACCCCCATTCAGGGCGTGAGGACAGTGATCCCCCAAAAGATATCCCCGATCCCCAATATTTCCCTCACTCTGCTTCTTTCTGGGGTCTTGTCACTCTTTGTAACAACCTCTGTGATCTCTCCTCACTTCCTAATTCACTATTTCCCTTCTGGACTGTGAGCTCTCACGACAGCAAAGTCCCTGCTCTGTGCCCAGAGTCTGGTGCAGAACCTGGACTTAGCGAACAGAAGATGCTCCATGAACAATTACGGGATATTTCAACATGAAAACAGTCCCATTTCTGCCCTGTTGCCGAAGGATGGTCAGTTTGGAGTAGCTGGTAATGATCCCGATATTTGAAGTTAGATAAAGACAAATGGAAATGTGACCAAGATTTCCAAAGGCCTTCTGGAAATCTTTTAGTTGTTCTTCTAGAATATTTTCTGGGACAAGCCTATTTGGAACATAGGACACAATAGCTCCAGGTGTTATGTAGCCAATTAGATCACAGTGAACCGGGTCCTTACAGGACAACATAGAGGATTTTTATCTGCAGTCCTCAAAGTACAGACGGTCATAGGAAAAAAACAAATAAACAAATATCCTAAAATTGTCAGGCGTTATTTTTTTCTCCATGTCTTTTATACCAAAATTGGTTTCCACTGTTTGCTAAATCTCTGCCAAATAATCCTTAGTCTGAGTCTAAAATGGATTCACCCAGTTGTTTTCTCATAGCCAGTGTTTTCAATAGGTGGTATTTTTAAATTTTATGGTCAGCTTTAACTATCTACAAATTTTGAATACTGAACAACCTCCGGCAGATTTTATTTAGCAAGCATAGGAAGAGGATACAGAACGTTTGAGATTGAAATCTGCAAGCTTGACACACTCTCATGTAGTCATTTGCTAGTATTAAGGACAGAATGAAGATTAGGATGAAAAATGCACTTGGTGTTCTGTGTATTTGCTTTGCCAGGTCTCATTGGCATAATGCCTTCTGCTAAAATGCTGCTTCTCTCCCTCCCTCCCACTCCTGCAATTCCACATCAGTCTCCGTTAAGCTTATGAGGCCAGAAACCATAAAGCAAAAGGGCTGAGTATCAAAAGTGAAGGCCCGTTGTAGAACACCATTCCCACCACTAACAACACTCGTGGAATCCTAACCCGAGTTTGTACGGCCATAAAACCCAAAGTTTCGGTGCAATATCAGTCAGGCATTAGTTTGATGCCAAATGATGGATTTTATTTTGGCTCTAAAATATATGCATTTAGCCCCAAATTCAACCATTGTGTAAATTAGTAGGTGCAGCAAATAGTATGTGATTTGAGCCCAACAACTTTTTTTTTTTCTCTTCTATTTTCAGGGCATATAAAAAGAAGTGAGGGCAAAAAAAAATAATAATACTTTTTGCTTACACATGGAGGACTGGGATTGGGATGGGGTGGGGAAAAAACAGCCAGTTTCTTTTAGATTTATGTAAATGTTAAGTAAAACCCATGCACTACTGAACTACAGAATACAGAGCCCATGAGTGACGTTATTTTGCTATTCGTTAAATACTGGAAGATATCACTAATACGTTTTGAAAACTAGTCCTTTCTCTTTTGGGGGTTTCTAACTGGTTGATAAAATATGACTAGCTGACGTCTAAAAGGCGTAACACTGAGTAAGAATTAGGGTAACTCTATGTCACACTGCCAGAAAAACTACACTGCATGTGAGAGCTATTGCCAAAACAATGCTGGGTACCAAATAAAACATCAATGACGTTCAACAATCAATATGCACTCTCTCCTCACTCACGTGTCTGCAAATTGTCTGGGAGCCTGAGCATTCTAGGCCGGGCTTGACGGGTTTGACTGGGTTGGTCTCGTGTCTTCCCAGCTTTCTCACTCATGTGGGGTCAGGGGGTAGCACGAGACAGGTTCTTCCAGGCAAAAGCAGACACATAACGGGACACGCCCAAGCACGCAATCCCATTTAAAGCCTCTGGCCAAAGTGGAGATATGGTATAGAAAAATGTGCTCCGGTCTCCATAATGCCATGCCAGATAGATAGCAGTATGTTCCCATTATGAAGAAATAGGAACTGGGACTCATAGCTCACTCTATGATATATAGTATATAAATTAAGTTTAATCTAGAGTGAATAATGTTTTCGTTTAAACTATGATGGGTTCTATTTAGGAAAGCCATTTCTTTCAATATTTGGAAATGCCATTATAAAATGAGAGCCATAAATGTGATTATTCTATACCAAATGTCAAGGACATTGTAAGTTCTTTCTGGAAAAACTGGAACTTATAAAGGGAGAATAAAACCTGTTAAACTACATGTTCCTTCCTTTTTCTTTGTTGTTCGGAAAGCCGATGTTAAAAGACTTTATTTGGGTGACTTTGGATTTATTCTTATACAGATTGATCACACACAAGCACTGATCAAACTAGACCTTTGGTCAATGTACATAGCTAATTTAATTTGCATTTTTTGGACTTAAGAAATGATTCATATATTTTTATCTAAGTTGATTTGTACCTTTTTCTTTTCTTTTCTTTTCTTTTTTTTTTTTGAGACAGAGTCTTGCTCTGCTGCCCGGGCTAGAGTGCCGTGGCGTCAGCCTCGCTCACAGCAACCTCAGACTCCTGGGCTCAAGCAATCCTCCTGCCTCAGCCTCCCGAGTAGGTGGGACTGCAGGCATGCGCCACCATGCCCGGCTAATTTTTTTCTATATATATTTTTAGCTGTCCATATAATTTCTTTCTATTTTTTAGTAGAGACGGGGGTCTCGCTCTTGCTCAGGCTGGTCTCGAACTCCTGATCTCAAGTGATCCACCCACCTCAGCCTCCCAGACTGCTGGGATCACAGGTGTGAGCCACCACGCCCAGCCAAGAGAATAGATCTTAAGTGTTCCTACCACACACACACACACACACACACACGCACACGCACACAAAGGGTAACTGTGAGAGATGATAGATATGTTAATTACCTTGATTGTGGTCATCATTTCACAATGTATCAAAATATCATGTCGTACATTTTAAAGATGTACTTTTTTTTTATTTGTCGACGATACCTCAGAAAAGCTGGGGGAAAGAAAGAAAAGTTGGTGGGTTTTTAGAAAGCTTTTGGTGGTCAGTGATAAGAAAAATAATTATAACTGAGATATATTGAACACAAGTCAGCCTTTGTGCTTAACAGACAGATAAAGTTGAAATATGTTTGTGCTATGAAGTTGCAGTCATTTTAAATTTCATAAACGTTATCATGTTGAAAAACGGCTGCTGAGTCTATCTCCCTGGTGCAATGCTGGCGTGTTTATAGAGCCTCGAACTTCTGCAGAAAACACGTAAAGAGAGAGCGGTGAGCAGACGGCCCGTTTGGTCTCCCCTCTGCCTGCAGTCTGAATAGCTCTGATGTTCACACAGTGACTAATTTTTATTCCACATAGGGTACTGTTTTGCAAAAGTTTTCTCATAAAAGTCATGTTTCCCAGGCCTGAAATTTGCGTGAGCTCTAAATTCTATTAGTCTTCCACAGAGAATTCTCCCAAATAACACATTATTGGAAAACTCTGAGAGCCACTGCTTTAAGGATTACAGTTCAAAATGTGTCATGTCTATGGGCTTCATGTAGACACACACTCTGGCCCGTGTCACAGAAAATTGAAGCAAAAACTTTCATTTTTAACTTTCTATTTCCCTTTCCGCTGGTTGCAGAACTTCAATGTATGCAGCCTCATTTTATTCCAGAACGTTCTGCTTTGTCCTTTCCCTCATCCTCCAAATTGTGCACATAAACCAGCACCAATCATTTCAAATAGAAATCGTACCTCCTCCTAAGAACAGTGTCTCTTCACACAGCGTGTTACGGTTTCGCAGTTTTTACCTTCTCTTCTGGCATTTTAATCTAACATTTACTTAGATCTTTCTGACACGGTAATAATGTTACCTTCTATGAGAAACAGAATTTTGAATTAGGCTCTCCTCCCGCTAGGATTAAAAATAAATAACAGCAATACTGGAAAAAACCAATTCAAACTATGACCTTGGAATGTTCACTTTCTCAAAAAGGCTCCTAAAAGATCAGAGATATTACGTGCTATGGGAAGAAGGTTCCGCTTACGGATCAGGAGGAGTAAAATGATTTTACAAGTTCAGAACAAAGTCAGTCAGTGCCCCTGTTACGTGACACTCATTAGCCACATTCTGACCCTGGCTGTCTTTGCTAATTTGAATTTTCTAGAACGTCGCTGATCCAGGTTTAACACGCTGTATAGCATTAACTTATCTCCTAGTTCCTATATGCTCACACCCTCACCCTCTAAGTCATTTCATTCATTCATTCTACAGATACAGCATTAATTGAATACCCTCTCTGTGCTAGGGACAGTTTGGGGCAAAGGAAACATTAGTGGGAAAAAAATAGGAAAAATGTCACCATTATAGAGGTTGGGTAACTCTGGGGGGCGGGGGGCAGGCTCTGGAGCTGGACTTTCTGGAGTGAGCCCAGCTGTCTGCGTAGACGGGGCATCGCTTAACCCTGGGGGGTTATTGCTATTTGTGAAAAGAGGAGGGACTTCAGTCCCTACTTCGCAGCAGCACTATATGAAAATCAAATGATCTAGTCCATGTAAAACACCAGTGACAGTCCTTGGCTCATCCTGGGAGCTCAACAATAGCTCTTATTATGAGTATTACATTTAAATGAGTAGACAGAAACTATTATTTTATAGGAAGATAATCCTAGGAAGAAAAACTGAGGACGACGAGGAGCTCAAGGTGCGACTGGAGTTAGGCTGGGCTGACTGTCCCCAGCAAGTCCTGGTCCTCAGACGTCCCCCAGAAGCTCAGCCCTCTCCTCTCTGTCATGACACCACCGCATTTGGCCCATGCATTCTTATAGCCTGCAAGGTTTTTTTTTTTTTTTTTTTTTTGTTTGTTTGTTTTGAGACAGAGTCTCACTCTGTTGCCCGGGCTAGAGTGCTGTGGCATCAGCCTCGCTCACAGCAACCTCCAACTCCTGGGCTCAAGCAATCCTCCTGCCTCAGCCTCCCGAGTAGCTGGGACTACAGGCATGCGCCACCATGCCCAGCTAATTTTTTCTATACATATTTTTAGCTGTCCATATAATTTCTTTCTATTTTTAGTAGAGACAGGGGTCTCGCTCTTGCTCAGGCTGGTCTCGAACTCCTGAGCTCCAACAATCCACCCGCCTCGGCCTCCCAGAGTGCTAGGATTACAGGCGTGAGCCACCACGCCCCACCTTGTCTGCAAGTTTTTATAAACATGAACCAAAATATATGACATGAAAAATCCATTTATTTTTCCTGTTCTGATTTCTCAAAGAAAATCAGAATTGGTAACTATTAATAAAATATGTCAGGCCGGGCGCGGTGGCTCACGCCTGCAATCCTAGCACTCTGGGAGGCCGAGGCGGGTGGATCGCTTGAGGTCAGGAGTTCAAGACCAGCCTGAGCAAGAGCGAGACCCCGTCTCTACTAAAAATAGAAAGAAATTATATGACCAACTAAAAATCTATATAGAAAAAATTAGCCGGGCATGGTGGCGCATGCCTGTAGTCCCAGCTACTCGGGAGGCTGAGGCAGTAGGATTGCTTAAGCCCAGGAGTTTGAGGTTGCTGTGAGCTAGGCTGACGCCACGGCACTCATTCTAGCCAGGGCAACAAAGCGACACTCTGTCTCAAAAAAAAAAAAATAAATAAAATATGTCCATTCCCTCCTTGCATTTTCTCATACTGTTCACCTCAGCCCAGATGCAAGTTTGTTCAGCAGTATCTGGCTATTATCTGGTGTCATGAGATCATCTTCAAAAAGACTGACCCTTCTTACCATTTCAGATGATTAAAACAGTCAGTCAGTGTATACATTAGCCACTGTGTGCCTTACGTTCAACACTTCACAGTTTCAGACCCATCCATAATCTAAGCCAAATACTCACCGAGTCATTGAAGTGTCAGGAAGACTTTCTTATAAACACCGTAACTAAATACATTCTGCATGTATCCTTAGGCAAGAATACAGTCATTTTCCACAAAGCTCCCATTTTTCCACGTGAAGACACAAGATGCCTAGACTTTGCAAAAACAGACATTGAACAGAACAGAACAATTAATTCTTTATTTTTCACTGCACAATGGGAAAAACAGCTGAGGATCCTTAATTGAAACAACGAAAGGACACCCGTAGTCCACACCACTCTTTCAAGAAGCATAAGCCTTAAATGCTTTCCAGTACGAGGGACTTTCAGAAAATAAAGTGGATAAATAAACTTTTGGCGAACAGATACCCAAATCGTCTTTTCTAAATTGAAACCATCAACACACAAAGTCGACAGAATTTCTTTCTTTAAAAAAATTCAGTGTTAACACAAGAAGTATTAAACTTTCTTTGTTCGTTTTACCAAATAATATTTTAGTTATTAGACCTCGTGCGGGTTCCTTGTTCTCTGCCAGAACTTCAATCATTTCTGTGTTTATACCTTAGTGAGAGCTTACAATGATGAGGCCCTGAAGCAGAATCAATTCCACCTTGCTAAGTGCTTGCTTATTCTAATATAAATTATATGTTCAATAACTTATAAAGCTTTGCATGTAAATTTACTAATCCTATGAAATTCACCTTTTCTCCCTGAGAATTTTGATTTTTTTTTTTTCTTACCGGCTTTGCCCATCGGTTCAAATTATCTGCTGTTTACAAAAAGAAGAACAACTCCAGTATAAAAACAAGGTCAGAACTTCAAAAAAAAAAAAAAAAACATAATTACGTGCATTACCATTTCCTATTGCCTGTCTGAAACTATCAAGCCACACAAACTTCTTTATGGCTTCTAGGATTTTTGTGGAATTATTTTTTCTAAATAATGCATATGTTATGACAGAAATCTTTCTTACCAAACAAAATTAAACAAAGCTGTTTCAAAACTAGTAATTACCCATAATTTATAAGAATTTTAATTTAATGATACATTAGATATGTTTGTTTTATGTAAGACACGTAAAAGTTCTAAAAATCACACCTGTTCTCCCAGGAGTAATGATAAATGCAAATAAATTTTCATTGTTTAATACTGTGGTAATGTCTTTAAGAAATAGTAGCATAAAAGCATGGTCTTTAGCCACTCAACTGCTTGCAGTAACTGTGGTACTTACCATGTTCTGGCTATTATTTTAAGTTAAAACAGAACTCTGGATTTGTTTTTGTGCTATCGGAAACAAAAGCAATGTAAACATAAGAAATCAACTAAGGAAAGATTTCTCCAGACTTGCTCATTTTATTCAGAAATAAATAGTTGAACATTTTGCACTGAAAATAACTAAAGTATAAAAGCCAAAGACATTGTTTTTGCTTTATGGTTCTAAGTAAGAGAGGTTTCATGGTATTCAAAATGCCCAAATACATATGACCAAAGCAAGTATCACAGAAGTCTGAAATTCCGCCAGTTCAGTGTATAAAGTGACTGTATTAATTTGACAAATTAAATTGTGAGTGTGTAGTGTTTAATAAATCAACAAAGAAATATTTTTAAGGAACTTCCAAGAGACGTTTTTCACATTTTTGTAAAATCTTGGCTTGGCTGGAAAGGATAATTCACTTTTTAGTAGATCCATTAAATACACAGTTATGTCTTTGGCATGTGGTGTAACGTATATATTTTCAAATACATTTTGATAACACAGGATGGCTATTCTCTGTGAGTTCTAAGCAAATACCATTCAAATCTGCACTGGAGCAGACGTCATGGTAGCAACTGGAATTCTAACTTGGAAGACAGAGAAAGAAAAGTAACGTATAAATATGCCCAAGACTTTGGGGACTACGGCAACAACGTAATTACCTAGGAGGAAAAACAAAACGAACATAAGAATTTAAAAGAAGTGGGAAAGTATTCACTTTCCACTTCAAGATTTATTCCTCAAATTTCTTACCAAAATGGTCATTAAGAAAATTCTTGTCTTGATGTTTGTTTATTTGTGTGTTCACCATTTAACCACTTAACAATTATGGCCTTTTAAATAAGAAAGCTTAGTAGTTCCTTTGATTTGCATCAAGATAATGGACACCCTTACTTGGGTTTTCAGTTTTGTTTGGATAAAAGCGAGGCTGAGGCCGGCTAGGGTTGGGGATCTTATCTTAACTTCCCAAATCCCTTAATACTCCAAAGCTGGAATGAAAACAGAACTGAGAAAGGACAGGCTGGAAGCCTTTTCTTTGGAATCTAGCTTGAAAAGGGGGCCTTTCCCACAGGACAGCTTGAAGAAAGAGACATAAAAGTAAACCCTGTGATATATTATTTAATTTTGAGTGACCATCCACACGAACAATAAAAATAAACATTTGTTCAGTCCCTATAGGTAGGGGTTGGAGTGACATTCCCTGTGTCTTACGGAAGGCTGGATTATTCTGGATGGCTCCAAGAAAAATCTGTCAAGTCTATGAAACATGAATCTTTGGTGTCCATGGAAGCTTGCGGTGTTCTGTCCTCAGTTGTGTAAATAAAACTCCATCAGTGACTTCTTTTCCTCTTTGAGTCAATGAGAACCAGCTCGTGGTGGTCGCTTGGCCTCCCAGAAGCAAAGACTCAATGCAAGTAGCATAGGCCTTTTTATCTGGGAGGAAAGCAAAGTCATCTTTGGTTTCTTTTTTCTTTTCATTTTTAACCAGCCCAGCTATTTTAAGTGACTTTCAGACTAAGCCATGAAAAACCACGGTAAGAACATTTTAAAATTTAATCAAGTATTTTTCTTTTGCATCTTAGATAAAACAAGGTGAAAATTCCATGGCATTAGGAAGAATCTCGATGTTTTTGAGAGAGTGACCACATCCTGACTTCGGGTTTATTTCATGGATCCTTCCCTTCACTCTCCCACCCCCGTTTAATCCTGAGCAGGAATAGTTCATCAGTTTGTTTACAAACAAGGAAAGGAGGATGTGAGGGCCAATTACAGCAACTAGCAATAAAAACAAGATTTTTCTTCCCTGATCAAAGAGACCAAGAGACAAACCCACCCTGAGATGAGCAGAATTCATTTCCCCGGGCGCTTCCAGGATTTCTGACACGCGGCAAACTCCACCAGGTTCTCTGCAGCCTTGCTGATTGTGACAGGCCAAGTCACCTATGACACATGCCAGACACACACGGGCAATTACCACTTTCCACAGGTCTCTAGCCTGCGACCCTTCATTCTTTTTTGATTAACACCCGGTGCTCTGATCCACCGACATTGGTAAACAATTCAAATCCACGAATGGTACTTCTAAAGGATGGAAATGGACTCAGAAACTTGCTAATCACACTTAAGTTTGCCAAAAACCGAAGGAGATGCCGGACTCTCTGGAATAACCATATAGCATAAACTAATTATGCCTAAGTGGGCTGCATGTTAAAAAATCGCCTCTCCTGCCAGATACGTTACATTAGCATATTTATAATGGAATACTGGATTAACAATGTTTGACATCTTCACTGTATTCACTTTCAGTTCTATTATTATTCCAAACAGTTCCTCCAAAAAAAAAAAAAAAAAAAATTCACTGGTTAACAGCAGAATTATGGGCAGTTTGAAAAAAAAATACAGAGTGTTACAAAGCTATTTATATTTTTATTGAGTTGCTTTTTGGAGAGAGATCCTGGATTAATTATAGCATTATAAAAGAGGTTGTCATTTTTCCACACTCTTTTCTGTGTTCTGGTTTCCAAGAACATGTAGCTCTAGATTTATAAGACTTCTTCAAAAGTTTCCAATCGGACACATGAAAACGTTCTCATGTTTGAGAGGCCAGTGATATCATGCTTGGATAATTTCACACCTTGTTGAGTTAGCTGAAGAAAATCTAAAATTTATTCATCCAGAACTTCCTCCAAATGTCTTTAAAGGGCTTCCACCATATTTGGAGGATGGGGCCATGAGATTTGATGGAAAAACATCCCCTTTGGTGAAATGCAAACGTAGGCTTGAATACTTCCTTGTCATGTGACCTTGGACAGACAATGTATTCTTTTCTGGTCTTCTTTTATTTCATCTACAAAAACAAGGTTAATATTTTGCAAGGTTGATTAAGGATTAAAAAGGTCACTGTTTCTAGTCTTGTATTAAATTCAAATGTAAAAACTGCATTGAGAAATTATTCTCCAAATTCCCATTTCAGTTACTGAAACTAAAAAGTTTCATTGGCCGGGCGCAGTGGCTCACGCCTGTAATCCTAGCACTCTGGGAGGCCGAGGCCGGTGGATCGCTCGAGGTCAGGAGTTCGAGACCAGCCTGAGCAAGAGTGAGACCCCGTCTCTACTAAAAATAGAAAGAAAATTATCTGGACAACTAAAAAAATATATAGAAAAAATTAGCCGGGCATGGTGGTGCATGCCTGTAGTCCCAGCTACTCGGGAGGCTGAGGCAGGAGGATCGCTTGAGCCCAGGAGTTTGAGGTTGCTGTGAGCTAGGCTGACACCACGGCACTCACTCTAGCCCGGGTGACAGAGTGAGACTCTGCCTCAAAAAAAAAAAAAAAAAAAAAGTTTCATTAAGCTTCATTTCTTCAGAAACATTTCCTAACCTGACCATCTTCTTTATCTGGGCACAGGGAAGGGGGAAACAGTATCTGTTCTATCAGACAGCCTTTCGCGTAACCTTTAAAACTCAGCACAATCACTTAGAAGACCATGTGCTCTTTTAGGAGTCCCTGCAGAATTGCTACTAGTCAGTCATCAAACACTTGGCCACAAAACAAAATAAACCACCTATGAATTTAACCACGTTGTATTTTTTTATGAAGAGACTTAGAGGCCGGGCGCGGTGGCTCATGCCTGTAATCCTAGCACTCTGGGAGGCCGAGGCGGGTGGATTGCTCAAGGTCAGGAGTTCGAGACCAGCCTGACCAACAGCGAGACCCCGTCTCTACTAAAAATAGAAAGAAATTATCTGGCCAACTAAAATATATATAGAAAAAATTAGCTGGGCATGGTGGCACATGCCTGTAGTCCCAGCTACTTGGGAGGCTGAGGCAGTAGGATTGCTTAAGCCCAGGAGTTTGAGGTTGCTGTGAGCTAAGCTGATGCCACGGCACTCACTGTAGCCCGGGCAACAAAGCGAGACTCTGTCTCAAAAAAAAAAAAAAGAGACTTAGAATTCGATTCCAGAGTCGTGTTTAGGCCATTTCTGCCCTGCCAGTTTGTTTGAAAAGTAAAAAGTAAATAAGATTTCCATATGATTAGACAAGATTTTTTTCATGAGAATGCCTTATGGGAAGTTTGTCTTCAAAATTCATGTGCTTTTCAGTTTTAAGTGTATATTCAGAAAGATAATTGATTTAATTATACCTAAAGAAAATAAATCAGACCTACACCCACACACACATCTGGATTGAAATTATTTTCCCTGTTCCTTCTGAATAATCTTTTCGATTGAGGCCAACTAAGAAACTTCAGTTCAGAAGAATTCTTACTAAAGAGTTCTAAACGATTGTACATAGGGCAACAACGAAATGGTGAATATATTTTTATGTCATTTGAAACAATTTAGAGTAGGCTTATTGGGAGTTAAATTTTGTGACACATTTGCAAATAAGTGCTAGAATATTCAACAGAATAGGATGATTAGAGTAATTTAAATAATCTTGGAGTGACACACAGCAAATTTTCTGAAAGTGCCAGTTAAAATAACATCAATTTTAAAGAGGTTCTAATACGGAAGTATAAGATAAATTTAAAGTTTGTGTTCTCAGACGAAAATATCTCACAGCCTGACATCAACGATTCTCATCAGCCCTCCCTGGCCTTCACCTCCCTCGAACCCCAGTCCTGGAGGCTCTCAATGCTTCTCGCCAAGGATTGACTGGGCAACTCAAAAGCAACTCAATAAAAACATAAATAGCTTTTTAACCTTCTATATTTTTTTCAAACTGCCCATAATTCTGCTGTTAACCAGTGAATGTTTTTTTGGAGGAACTGTTCGGAATAATAATGGAACTGAAAGTGAATACAGTGAAGATTTCAAACACTGTTAATCCACTATTCCCTTATAAATCAGCTAATGGTATCAAGCCGGTATCTGTTTTTCACAAATTACAAATGAAATATATTTAAAACACCAATATGTATGATATCGTACAAATACCTGCGTCACCCCCAAAATAGCCATCAAATGAAAACCTTTCCTATCCTGCAGACTCAGAATTCATCTAATTGCAGTTGATGGATAAGACACATCTAAATTAATCCTTGCTCAAGAGATCCTTGAGCATACCAAAACTCGATTTTTTTAAGCATTGTTTTGAATTAAATTTCAGTCTGATATTTCAAAAATTTTATGAAGAGCACATTTTCTGTTGTTTTCTTTTTACCAATTTAACCAGTTAACTACAAGAAGAAACAACTAAATGTCAGAAACCTGAAATTTTAGTTTCGTGTTATTTATAAAGATTGAAAGAAAATTGGGCCATTTTTTCTTCTCCTAGCTCTCATTTGAAGGTCACTTTGTAGTTTAGGTAAAGGGAAGGAAAATCATACAAACATTTCATTAGAGGGAGGATAAGAGAGAAAAAAGTAACATATAAAGACAAAAAAAAAAAATAATAAAACAGTAAGCCAGTGAGATGAACAAGGTGTTAACAGTAAACAAAGGAATGAGATGAACATGGTGTTAACAGTAAATAAAGGAATGAAACTGAGAGACTTTGGAATGTTGCCCTCTTTCCCCAAAAAATATAGAATGAAAGAAGAAATAAGGGTGTAACACTCACCAGCCCAGGCCTCCTAGTCAGTTTCAACTGGCTTATACAAATTAGAATGCAATGATTTTGGCCTGAAATTGGACAAATCTCTGTTACTACTTTTTGTTTTCTTTTTCTCTTAAAAAGAAACTTTAACATTAGAAACACTCTAATAACAAGGGGTACACTCATGGAATCCCTTTGGTTCACTTACTGGGAGAGTAAAGTTACTATTTTCTCTTACTGTATATTGAATAAATGATCAAACAGTGAGAACCAAATAGATTGTTTCAACATGTAATGCTCAAGTTGAGTAGAATTCCTTTTTCCAGGATTTCAGGGACTGTGGTCAAAAATTAACAACAACAACAACAACAACAACAAAAACACTTTGGAACAGAAAGGACACATTCCTCTAACTTAAACATGTAATCTCCATGAGGTAAAAGTCGTTGAGAAACTTTTAAAGAAAGATTGTTCTAATTTGTCTTCAAGCAGCTCCGATTATTTTTGCTTTTCTAAAAAGAAAACACCATCGAACAAGAATGTGAAATCATCCAACAAATATGTAAAATACGTTTCTGTTTTAAATCCAGCAAAAAGAAGTTTTAAACGGTTGCAGGAGACATTATGCCCATTAGAAACCACGGGCTGGAAGGAAAAGATCAGTCACCTCTTATAGCTGGGGTGTTTCCTCGTGTGGATCAATCAGAAGAGAACATTGCCGAAACTTTGAAAACATTCCAGTTTAACGATACGAGGAGGAAAAAACCCAAAACATGTCGAGATGTTCTTTCATACGTACGTCTGTGAAACTCAGAACCACCACGACTGCAAAACTGAGGGCAGCTAAGTATTTTGTTTGCTTTATTGGCTTCCAAATGAAAAACAGAAATTTAAAAATTTATCAAAATGATTCCCCTGGTCTTCTCCCATTCCCTGAGTCTTTAGTTGTCCTAGCTAACAATAATAGAAAGCTTTGTTCCTGGAATCCACCAACAACTCAAATCATATACTTTTGCTTTTCTTTTTTTTTTAGATTACACTTAGGTTGACCATCAATAAATATCTTTCTTTGTTAATTTCATCCCTACATTATCCCCCTGTGGGAGAATATGGATGTTCCCTTTTGCTTGCAATGCTATAAAAATGCAAGGTGACCAACGGAGTGCGTTTTGCCTCTGGAGGAGAGAAGGGGATGGATCAATCATCATCTCAGAGCCCAGGAGAGGGAAGGGGCCGAGAGGAACGGGCAGGACCGCTAAGCAGCAATGAGGCTCGTGGTCATGAGATTCAAGGGAGATGAGTTCTAAATGGATTCTAGTTATCAGCCCTGTATCGGATGTGCAGCCTGTGAAAATTTTTTCCCATTCGGTAGGTTGTCTGTTTGCTCCTGTGACAGTTTCTTTGGCCATGCAGAAGCTTTTTAATTTAATCAGGTCCCATTTATTTGCTTTTCTTGTTGCTGGGATTGCCTTTGGGGTCTTCTTCATACATTCTTTGCCTAGGCTGATGTCTACACTCAATGTTGACCGTAGATTGATTTGGGGGAAGCCGGATGAGGATCCTAGATGAGGAAGTGCCCAGGAACTGAGTCACCACATGAAGACACATAGGAGACTAAGACACAGTGCCACGTGCCCACATACGTGATACCTGTCCTATGAAAAAGGACGGTCATTGACCAGTTCTCTTTCCAGAAGCAGAACTGTAGAACCATGAAAAGTGACACCTTGAAAGCAACCTTCGTGGAAAGCTTTCCCTAACCCCCAAATATTGCCAATTCTTACCTACTTTTTCCTATTTTTGCACTTAGTACCTATAAAAAAATTTCTCCCTATATAATCGTTGAACTAATTATGTTTCATGCTGCTAGTTTCCCAACCAGAATGTGAATTCCTTGAAAGCAAGGACCAGGCCGTTTCATCTTTGTGTGCCGGAGCCTGGCTGTCATCGCGAGAGCTCAATACAGGCTTCTCTGTCATAGTATTTGCTCAATAAACCAATGCCGAAGAGAGGGAAACAGGAAGAGAGTGGGGGAAAAAGGAATTAATTCCCTATAAAACACAATCTCCTAAACATGCAAAATGCCCAGAATTGCAGGGTCTTCTATCAAGGAATGTAATTCCTTCCCTGTGATTCGTCAAGAGAATTTCTTTATTTTGCTGATATAAGGAAACATTAGAACCTATGACTGAACTTTTCCTCCACTCAGGTGCCAATCCAAACTTCCGTTTTTATTTACCACGCAAGTGCTATATAGTGCTATATTTTACTGTGGTACAGGGGACATATATTTAGACCTTTCTTGTAGAACACTATACCTTGTCATTCTCTGTAACATTTCAAAATATTGGACTATATAACAAAATGAGAAGACAGCTGCACTTGGGTAGAGCCTTGTATGTTGCAAACGACTAATAAGTGCATCCTATATTCTTTCCAAGGTTACGGCTGCACAAAATACTTGATGCAATTCAGGAGCATGAGTCAGTAAGATCAGAATGAGCTGAATTCGGCTTTCCAGCTATGTGGCAATGAGTTAGATTGTGGCTTACGGGGATGGTGCACACACTGTCATCCAGATAATCATATGTCTGGCTCTGCAAATAATGACTGTTTGTTCTTTCGGCTTAGCAAATTACAACATGGCCTTTTGGGGTAGGGTCTGGTTTGGATACCGATGGAACTGGCAGTCGATCTTAATCTTTACTGTTTTTTGATTCTATATAATTTATTTTAATTGCAGAGCGGCACAGATTTTAAATTTAACATTGGTGTGGTTTTCATCACAGCATGCAAGGGGGAATCACACTCCAGTCGGTCTGTATTATTGCTCATTAGCCTTCTGTGGTATAAATAAATCGAAAAGGGATGACAAATTGTGGTGACTCATGTTGGACTTGAACTTTTGTATTTCTAAAGAGATATATATGCATTGCAGACGTTATTCTTGAAAAACAAGAAAGGCACATAAACTATGAAATCATTCATAATTACCATGTTCAAAATTAGCCACAGTCCATATGTTTTGATGTTGAAGCTTCTAGTCTTTTATATATATTTCTATATCAAAAAATCAATAATGAAAATCAACATCCAACTGACCATAATAGTTTAGATGTTAAGACGTATTATTCTTTGAGAGGTTAAATAAATGTCAGTACGAATAGAAATACACATCTACTTTACTCTTTGTCTCTCTGTGTTCCCTCTCTAGAACGTGAGCTCCATGAGGGCAGGGGGACATTTTTGACTCTTCTGTGCTCATTGGCTAAGATAGCGCCTGGCACATATTTGTGCAATGAGTGAATTAATAATGAACATTTTCATGTTATAATTGTCATAAAAAATTTCAGTGTTAGTATTCTAAAATATTTTCAGTGACTATGAGGCTGTCCTGTAATCCACTTAACCAATCTTCATTTGATGGACATTTACATTTTTTCTAACTTTTAACCTATAGGAAAACAATATTTTTTTATATTCTAAGAGCATTACCTCTTATTCCTTCTCATTTTATTGAATAGACCAGAACTTCCAGAATAATACTGAGCCACCATGATGGTAGTAGGAATTCTTGAGTCCTAAATGAAATGGAATGTGTCTGAAGTTTTATCGTTAAATATAGTGCTGACGTTGGTTTTATATAGTCTTATCATTTTAAAGAAATTACACCTATTTTTACTCTGCTGAGAGGTTTAAAAATAAAAACGTGGTATAAAATTTTATCAACTCTTTGGCATTGGTATATGAGCATTTCAGAGTCCTTTATGAAAAGGAAAGTATAATTGAATAGAGGATAAAGCCTTACCATGGGGAATGTTATTCAGATACACAAAATACATTCTTTTTTTTTTTTTTTTTTTTTTTTGAGACAGAGTCTCACTCTGTCACCCAGGCTAGAGTGCCATGGCGTCAGCCTCGCTCACAGCAACCTCAAACTCCTGGGCTCAAGCGATCCTCCTGCCTCAGCCTCCCGAGTAGCTGGGACTACAGGCTCACACCACCATGCCCGGCTAATTTTTTCTATATATATTTTTAGCTGTCCATATAATTTCTTTCTATTTTTAGTAGAGACGGGGTCTCGCTCTTGCTCAGGCTGGCACAAAACACGTTCTTAAGTAATGTTGCTGTGGCTCATCTGAACCAGAAATGTAATTTTTTAAAGCATTGTTGGAGGGGGTATGAAATGAGTGTTGTGGGAGGCAGGAGGAATTGAGTAAGGCTGCAACGAGTGAGGTCTTCTCTCCCTACCAACATCCTCTGGCCGTGCAGGAATCTCGGTTTGTTAGAATCCCCTCAACAAAACACATCCACTCGACTAGAGCATGCTTGTTCCGGGTCCGGTTTTCAGAGAGTCAAAGCTATAAAGACGAGCTAAGCACCATAAATTCCTGGAATACCGTCATTTTCTCATTGTACTTTTACAGTGGATCATTCTTGAATGACGCACACTATGACAGCTCATCTAATTTACATAAAAATCCTCCTTCGCCCTGGAGGATTACCTGGGAAATAATTTTTCTAGGAGATGAATCACGCTCAAAATTCCATACCAGTCTGGAGGTTGCCAAAAGTCAAGCAAAGTCATTTTACTCATGTTGCTGTCTCCAAAATAGTATTGCATAGATTCCATTATTGTTTTCAAAATATCAGAAGGATTCCTGAAGTTCTGTAAACTCCTTGTACTTTCTTTTTTTTAATTTTTATTTTAATTTTTTTCAGCATATTACGGGGGTACAAATATTAAGGTTACATACATTGTCTTTGCCCCACCCGAGTCAGAGCTTCAAGCATGTCCATCCCCCAGACGGTGCGCACCGCACCTGTTAGATGTGTATATACCCATCCCCTCCTCCCAAGCTACTATAAACATTCTTGTGCATGTTTTTGTATGGATAGAAGTTGTCAACTGACGTGGGTGAATACCTAGGAGTACGACTGCTGGACTGTGTGATAAGACTGTGCTGACCTTTATAAATCCAGAGCCTTCCTGCATCTGCTGCTTCTCAGGTGCCTTCAGCCCGACTCCGTCAAAGTCCCGCCCCGAGTATTTGGCTATGGCGTGTTACAAACCACTTCCTGATCTAATTCAACTTTTCCATAATTTCAGAGCTGACTCTGCATTTCTTCCTATGAGCATCCTTTTACTTACCTGAATTGCAATTTTTAAAACATTACAGGAAAAAAATCACTGAAGGTTGCAAACCCGAAAATAACAATTCCTTCATCTTCTTAGGCTTTTTTTTTTTTTCTCATAAAAGGGCATGCTGTCAACGGCATTATTTTTCCAGTATAGAATCAAATAATATTTCAACATGATTTTCAATGTTATAGTAAAATAAAACCCCCGTTTCCCTTATTTTATATGGTTTTCCCCACGTTAAGTACAAACTGAGCTTCATAACGGCGGAGACGTTTGTTCATTGTTTTCCTACTTGAATTCTGTGTGTATGAGATTTCTAACCCATCGTTGGCCCTTGACAACTATTTGCTGAATCAATGAAGTCTGCAAAGCGTCTCATTTTAGAAAATAGTTTAAATTCTTGGTGTTTCGCATTCATTCTGCTTCTGCTGCAAATTATACGTGCTCTTTGACTGATGTACTAGCGTGCTTCACCAAAATAAACATATTTGCCAGAAGAGGCTGTGGGCGGCAAGTCTATTGCGGTAGAGCAATAATTCTTGAGATGAAGGCAGTGCTCTGTGGGAAATGCCGTGCTCACCACACTCACCTAGTTTACTTCATCAGATCCAAATATATCTGCAGAGTAGCCTGGTCATTTTGGCCTCATGTGTCACTGTGCATAATCTTTTTCATGGTAGCATCCTGTTGACTTTTGCAATAACGCAACTCTTTAGCCAAAGCCTTATCTAGTACCATTTTCTAAGAGCTCAGGAATTTTCTGGGTCTTTGAAATTCACATTTTCAGCATTTTCATCGACATAGGGCGTGGTATAAGCACATTCCACTTTGAAATTTCAAGGAAATTATGACTATGGTCGTTGAAGATATAACTGGAAACCCATCTTTAAGTTCAAAAAGGAACTCGAACCAATGCAAAGGCACGTAAAAAGTAGTAGGCTTTTAAATTTAAAAATTGCCTTTTGAAATAAAGAAATCAAACATTTTATTTAGGACTTGTATGTAGTTTCACATAGCTGTTGATTCTCTTTTTAAAAGGTTTGGTATTTTTTTCCCCACCAGTCGTGTAAGCTGGGTATTACCCTATAAGGAACAAAGACAGAATTTTGTCACTACGGCATTCCCTGAGGAGTTAATTTGACGTTATTCAGAAGTCATTTTGTTCATCTGAAGCCATGCTGGGTTACACCCCAGTTCCTGACCAAAATAATGATTATCAAACTGCCGCATGAGTTGCTACAGAAATGAAAGAGGTTTTAGAAAGGTAGATAAATTGCTATCTACAAATTGTACTCACGTATGTGTTTTACACCATGGCGTGTTGCTTTGCTAGACTAACACATGCTCGCTATTCAACCATGAAAATTATGCATAAAAGTGAAATTAAAAATGAGGCTTACCCCAAAATTCTACAACTGAAAACAGCTACGAACGACGATCTATAAATATCAATTCATGCACCTCCCTAAACATATCAGACGTTAGAACTCGAGTCTCTCTTATACCAATTCCCAGGCTGCTTCCGGCATCCCACAGCGCCTCACGGCGTAGGGCGGAGAAGTCCATTGCCCGCGTGCATAGCAAGGTTTTAGGAGTGCAGAATGCATTATGATTGGGGGTGGAATTATTAAAAGTCTGGATAATACTCTTTGCTACGTTGGGAGATAATTCCCCTCGGGCCTCTCGTGTTTCTGCACATGTTGGGAGGAGAGGCACAGACGGCCTTTTGCTCTCGACTATCTGCTAAAGCTCGTCTATACAGCCTTGGAAGATAGCAGTCATCTTTCCTTCTGCAGCAAAGGGGAGGTTTGTTGGCTCATCCGTGCAATAAAAATGACACATCCTTCCAGGGCAAAATCTGGGCAGGTTCGCAGCAATTATAGACATACAAATTAGGGCTTTCTGAGTTTAGGATGCCCCAGCTGTGACACAAGCCCACTGTAGGCGTCTACTTGTCCCCACCCCAGCCATGGGACTCAGAGGGCCAGAGGAACTGACATCAACACGAAGTTTGTGTTTGCTGCTACGCCGTGCGTAATGAAGCTCTTCGTCTCTAACCTAGGCAAGTAAAACCCTGCACCTCCTACATCCCTGACAAGAATACGATTTGAAATAGAAAAACTGGAAATAACCTAAATGCCCATTAATGGTGGACTGATAATAAAAAAAGAGTACATCTATTCAATAATATAGCATGCGCACATGAAGAAGTGTTGTAAATTTGTATTAACGTAGAAAAAAGATCAAACTACATTGTTAAGTGTATGAAACATGTGATTGAAAGTTTATTGTATATCGTGTCTTTTTATTTGTGGGGAAAAACCCCATGGCATAGGATACGTGTGCCAGATATATTATAAACACATTAAAATAATCCGGCTGGATGTCACTGTACCCCTCGCATCGGCAACTACTGGGGAATGGACTATCAGTGAAGACAGCTGCCCAGGATGAGAAATGTTACATAACACATTTCTACAATGTTTAATTTTTAAAGGTCGTATAGGATTTTTTAATGTTTAAAAACACTTCAAAAACAAATAATAACAAAGAGATATGACTTTCAAATCAGATCAATGTAGTTATGGTTTCTGGCTACAATTCTTGCTACCGATGTGACCTAGGGGAAGTTATTTAACCTCAGTGAGTCTCAGATCCCTCACCTACAAAATAGGAATGTAATAATACCTTCCATAGCTGTTTGTGGTAAGGATTTTTTTTTTTTTTTTTTTTTGAGACAGAGTCTCGCTCTGCTGCCTGGACTAGAGTGCCGTGGCGTCAGCCTAGCTCACAGCAACCTCAGACTCCTGGGCTCAAGTGATCCTCCTGCCTCAGCCTCTCTAGTAGCTGGGACTACAGGCATGCGCCACCATGCCTGGCTAATTTTTTCTATATATTTTCAATTGTCCAGGTAATTTATTTCTATTTTTTAGTAGAGACGGGGGTCTTGCTCTTGCTCAGGCTGGTCTCGAACTCCTGACCTCGAGCGATCCTCCCGCCTTGGCCTCCCAGAGTGGCAGGATTATAGGCGTGAGCCACCGCACCCGGCCTGTGGTAAGGATTTTAAAAATTAATGCAAGTAAACAACTTAGCTCCAGATGTGCATTCAATAACTTGTGCTATTATTATTATAGTTATATTTAGAGTTTTTAATCCTTTGTATATGGTAAAATTTTAAACATGTGTATACGCCAATAAAGATTTAAAAAAAAGAAGGCAGGACCCTAAATTGGTCTACTAGTACAAATTCTGACAATTTATAGATTGCCCAGCAAGAGGCAAATATTTTCCCCTGGAGCAAACCATGGATTTCTAGATTTTAGAGGAAGAGAACAACGGAAGGAAGGTGTTGAGGTACAGACCGACAGCTCACCCTGAGGTCCCAACTTTGTTTCTGAATTCTGTGTTTTCCTTGTTTCATGTACATCTGCATCCTTATTTTTTCTAACTCAAGAAACTGAACTCTCTCTGCTGGAATTTGCTAAAACCTTAGTCCCTCTGTATGTTTGTGTCTGGTGGTGGTGGGGTTTACAAAAGGTGCCCTTTCCTGAAATAGTTGCTATAATATTGAAGTGAGGGCCATATGGCCTTCCAGTTTTTGGATGACATTGAGAAGTGCAATGCCATTTGCAAACAGTATGGCATACGTCTTGGAGCAGTTAAATTAATCCTTTTTAAGTGACTAAGAATGCTACCTCCGAGTTCCAAACCATTCTCTAAAACTGATCAGTAATAAGGACAAATAGTTAAACAATGTATAAAAAGGAAGAGAATAAGGAGTGCATTTTTACATTGTATTCTAGGCACATAGATTTCAATCAAGTCTTCATTTTAAAAAGTAAAATGTTTTCCTCTCTTGTAAAGGCAACGAATGGGAATACAAAATACACCATGGTAAATTCTATTATGGGGTATCCAAGCACGCAATGACATGGATAGCCTTCTAGCACATCGAGTTTAAAAAAGCAGGTCAGAGAATAATTATGTAACTTGTCTAATGCGAAAGAAAGGTCTAAAGGTGTTCAGGGGTTTAACTATCCCGCCTTTAACAGTTTTGTAACTATAGATATTTATCTTTATATATGCAATTTCAAAATCTGGCCAGACTATGTCTAGTTTTGGGTCTCTTTTCTTGAGTTTTGCCTGGGAAACAATGAGCTCTCTCATTTTGCATACATAGGGTCTTTTCTTTTCCAGCCTAGGAATGTTTTCTTCTACTCTGTCTTTGATTTTTTTTTCTTTCTTCCTCAACAGAGCATGGTGGGCCCTGAGAAAGCAGGAATGAATGATACAAATTTACATTGGAGTTTTGTTGGAATAATTGCTAACATCTATTGCGGGTTCTCTACACACCAGAATGCTGTAAACTCATCATACCCTCACATGGAACCTTTGAAGCAGGTGTTGTGATTGTCCACATTTTATAATCAGAAAGTGGAGGCGCAGAGAGGGCCAGTAACTTGCCTCAGGTACTCTAGCGTGGAAGCCAGAGTGGGAACCGGGGGTGGCTCACTTGAGTCATGCTGTATACAACTGAGCATTTGCTCCGGAACTTTCTTGTAGTTCTCACATGGGCCCGTGTCTCTTTCTCAGGACTACGGCATGCGGGGCCTCTAGTTTCTATCCTGCAAATGTTGCATCTGTTCTCTTATCTGCTTTTATAGGTCAGGGTGGAGAGTAACTTTTCCTTTTCAATTTCAGAAGGAAGAGATCAATTTATCACGCACATCACCAAGTCAGTTGGCTTTGCAAAGTATCGATTCTCCTTGTGATTGATTGCCTCCAGTGTGGATTTAAGATCTGTTATGTTTGCTCTTATTGAAGATTTTTCTTAACTCGATGATCTCACATTTAATCTCATCCTGTTGTCTTCTAGCCTCATAATTACACTCAATTTTGATGCAGCAAGTTGTGCTTAGTTATGCATGGTATATCTGGCGGTGTGCTGAGTATATTTCTGCTAGAGTAATTAGGAATCTCTCTCTCTCTCTCCGAGTGTCAGAAAGCAACATTTTTTTAATTAAAAAAAGAGAGACATAGCATAAAAATTAATAGCAAAAGTACACACACCTTAGGGCAGAGGGAACCCTGATTTGTACACGTAGGAGTTGGCAAGAATGAACCAAAGTTCTAAATCCCCTTTGCTCTCCAGCCCTCTCCTGTGTCCTGAAATTTCATTTAGGAACTCCACCGCCATAGCCATGTCCAAATGTGACAACCTCTCTTACATCAGTTACTTCCTTGCACTTCGATTTTCCAGAGGCCGACACAGAAAGTCAATATAATTGAATATATTTGAAGATACACTTTAAAATGATTCCTTACATTTCTGTCAGCAGTTTTGAGTGGAGTCAAATTAAAGTCTGACTGGCGGACTGGCTTTGTTGCATTCTGTAATTATTACTGTCAGGGTACTTCCAGCCAGGGAGAGAATTGTTGCTACATTTATCATTCTTTGTTCCTGCGTATGTATCTGTTGGTGCAGCTGCGATTCGTTTATTTGACAATGCTACAGCTAATCGTGTATGGGCTATTTGATCAAAAACAACATTTTAACAAGACCAAAATAGCCAAGGCAGGGGAAAAAAATGTGGTTATATAACAATGTTAGAACTTTTTTTGGAAGCAGCATTGAATAAGAGTATTCATTTGTATAGCTCTGAAAGCCAAATAATAATTTTGGTGGCATTGTTCTGTTGTCCATATGATCCAAATCTGGATTGGTAAACCAGCAAGAGAAAAGTGAATTATCTCTCATTATCTTGTTTGATTTGGCCCTTTAAATGGTCAATATTGCTAAATTGCCCTTTGGGTGGGAAGAAATTAGATTCTTTTGCATGCCACTAAAGGTCTCCTTTTCATGCTTGGATGCTTTTGAATTCATGAGGTTCAGAATGCCACGCTAAAGTAAAGATAATTATGAATGCAATTATTCGTCATTTAGGCCATCAACATAACATACAAATGGGCCATTTGCTCAGAAATTTTCAAGGCACTCACGAACACCGAAAACAACTCCAGGAGCAAAAGGAAAGTTGATCTGAGACCATGCGAATTAAGTTCTGGACTCCTGATATTAACTTTTGTGCCCAATATATTTCAATTAAGATAACTGCCCTTTCTCGTGCCTTTGTATGGGCCTATCAAATCTGGGTAGAGGAACACTTTAAATGATAATCCTAAAGATTAAGCCCAATGTTATATGAAAAAAAAATGTGTCGAAAAACTGTTTCTTACACTTTATGGCTCAATTCAACATCCCTCTTTTGTGTAAGCTAGTGCAATCTTGCTCCTAACTTAAAACAAACAAACAAACCAAAAAAAAAAAAAAACCAAAAAAACATTTCCTCTTTGTTTTCATGGTAGTGTAACTATAATTCTCATGCATCACTTACCACATTGGCTTCTGGCTGGTTGTTTACAAGATTATCTTCTCCATAAGATCGTAAGTCTCTAAATCCCGGATGCCTGGAACAAAATCTTGTTCAGAGTGTATGCTCAATAAATATATGTATATTTCAAAAAAAAAAAAAAAAAAAGTGAAGTCAGTATGACTGGCAACATGGAGACATCCTACAGAGAAACACACAGCTAGCAGAAGTAATGGTAACAGACGATAACCACGCATTCTAAGCGGTGAAGGTGCATGTGAGTATATAAACAACTATACTAATTTGCTAGTATATTAGCATATGAATAATTGCAAAATGCTTCAGAGAGCAGGCGGCTTGATACTGAAGAAAAAGGTAAATTAAGCAGTAAGTTCACCAGTGAGATGCAAGCAATAGTGATGGTCAACGAAAGCTTGTCTGCAAAAGTGAAAGTGAGTAACATTTACTGACTTGCTCCCAGGTGTTCTCACATATGTTATATAGTTTTCTTCTCACATCAACCCTGCAAGGGAGACATTATTATCCTCATTTTTCAGGAAATCAGTTTCTGTGAAGACAAGTAACTTTGGCCAAGGTCATGTTGCTAATGGTTCTTATACCACATGGCCTCTGACGAGATAGAACCATCCACTTGCTGAGTGTGCAGGTGTTTCATTTAGAGAAATCATAGACATTGTGCGGACATACTAGTCATTGAATATATAAAGGGAATTTTGTTTGAAAAAGGTAGTGCTAAAGGCATATAAAGACTGATCTCATTTCTGGTTAAGGAGGAAGGATCTGAGAATTATTTTAAAGGAAAAAGACTGATTTTTGAGTGCCCCAAAATAAAAATGTTCAGGCGATTACAAATATCAGGGACAAAAAGAGACAAATTTAAAGCGATCTAGGACAAATGGTTAATAGAATGGATATACAAAGAGCTCACATAAATCAGTAAAAAGGTCAACAATTCGACAGCAAGATGCACAGAAGAAATGAACAGGCAATTGAATCTTAACATATGTAAAACCCAGTTATCTAATGAGTTACTAAAACACACATTAAAATGATGCAATGTCAGGTTTTGACATACCAAAATGGAAAATATTTTTTTTAAATAGCATGCGTCACCAAGCTACTCATAAATGGAAACTGTAGGGAACTAATTCTGTTACTGGCAGTATAAATGGGTCCCGTCCTAGGAGAGGGCAGTTTTTGCAATGCATATCAGCAGCCTTACAAGTAGGCTACATTCTTTGACAGTAATTTTAACTAATAAATTAATCAATGATAATATAATACGTAACGTCATGGGACATATTCATAATGTATTTGGATGTATGAAAAAGCAGGATTCTAAACTCTGACTAATGGTCTTTATAAATACCGATTCCGGTGGAAATATAGCCGTGGCGCCATATTGCCAGCCCTTGATGGCCAACAAAACCAAGAGAAATCGATGGTTGTCTGAGAGTTAGTTCGTAAAATGAGCCTAGGAGACAGGGTGACTCACGGGCCAATAAAACATCATCATACTTGTAGCTTTTATATACAAATGTATTAATAAATGTAAACTATTAATTAAAAGGTGGTATTAACCAGTATTAGCTCAGCATTTTGAATCCAAAGCAACCACATAATTTGAGTCCCGAGTAGCTGGAATACATGGACCATTTCCTGTGATACCAATGATAGAATTTCTAGTCTGAGTGACATTCCTAGTTGTCATCATACACAAGCAATGAGCACTCTGTGGTTTTGTCTGTCTGTCTGTTTTTCTAGTAGCCCATCTCCAAGGGCCTGATCACCCCAGATACAAGAGAAAGAGGATTCTGGGGCTTAAAAGCGGACAGTCACTGTTATGGGCTGCAGTGTGTCCCCCGAAATCAGTATGTGGAAGTCCTAACCCCTAGTACCTCTGCATGTGACCCTGACTGGAGATGGAGCCGTTAACGAGGTGATTAAGTTACAATGAGGCATTGGGGTGGCCCTAATGCGATGTGACCGGTGCTCTTGCAAGAAGAAGAAATGTGGACACACAGGGAGGCACAGGTCTGCGTGCCCAAGCACAGAGAACGACCCGTGAGGCCGCGGGGGACGGGTCGCCACCTGCAAGCCACGCAGAGAGGCTTCACGAGAAACCAAATCTGCTGGCACCTGGATCTTGGACTTCCAGCCTCTTAGACCGGTGAGAAAACGAATTTGTGTGGGTTAAGCCACCCAGGCTGCGTGGTGCTCTGCACTACGGCAGCCCAGGCAAATGCATACAGTCGGACTGTCTTAGCTGGCTCACCACGCTGGCATTTACTTCAACGTGCATGAGAACATACGCATGCAAATGTAGCCACGCCTACGGATGGTTTGTATTCTCTTCTTCCTACTTTTCCTCATTATGGAGACATTTTTCTATAATTTAAAAATATTTTTATTACATTCTAAAATAACGCCATCATTAAAAAAAAATTGCCTCTAGGTTTAAAACGTTTACATTCAGCTAATGTAAACTCAAAGTTCCCTTATGCCACTCAAAAATACCTCTGTTTAACAAATCATGAAGTGCAATCGAATAACACATATGCTATACCACAATAGGTCAGAATTAAAAAATGGGAAATTAAGCCAAGCTTTTATATGCTTTATCTAATTGACAGTATTACACGTATTTATAAATATCCATATATTTGACTTTTTCAAACATAATGAAAATAGCCATGATATGGACATAAGCTCTGGGTTTTTTTTGTTGTTGTTGTTTTTTTTGCTTCATCGCTTACATGTCTGATGGCTCTTCTTGATATTCCAAATATAAAAATGATAACTTGTATCCTTTCGAAAACACAGCCACTACTGGCTTGTTATAAAATACCTTCAATGTACGTATAAACTGAGGACCCCAATGTTGGGAGACCAATGGGGGTTCAGAAAAGGCCGGAAAGTGAGCAGGATTCCAGGGGAGCCCAGCTGTGGAGGACCATGCATCATCCGAGGAACTGGCAACGACAGGGCGATAAAGAAATACAACGTGAGAAAGAAGGATCGAATTCAGGATACAGGAGAGCAAACTTGGTTTGGAGGAGGCAAGCCAAGATTTATGTGGCTTTTGATCACACGTCCGAGTACAGGATGCAGACGATAAGTCAGCGAAGCCACAAGCAACTGAAATCTTTCCGTGTATTCCCAGCTCACATTCCCAGTGACATTTCCTCACACATCATCGGAAAGAAAAACCACTGAAAAAGGAAAATGACTTTATAAATCACTTCGCCCTTCACCCATCAGCGTCTGACCTTGCTATGCTTTTGTGGTAAGAAATAATGCTTCAAGGCACAGAAGCTTTTGAAACTGTAGGAAGACTGGAGAAAGGATTTTTTTTTTTTAGAAAACTTTCCTCCTAACTGGATTGGAAATATTGTGTTACCCAGCAGCATTGTGGAACAGTTTCTTCAGATAGAACCGAACTTGGATTATGCAGCTGTGTCTTCGAGTGTAAACACACTGATCACCTTAGCACAGGTAATACAATAGTAATGATAATGGCTGCTGGCATTTATTGGCCATTTTCATGCATTCTGTACTTTAAAGAAAATTATAATACTGGCTCAATGGTATATAAATTCACAGATGTGGAAACTGAGGGTCCAAGAGTTCAAATACTTCGCTCAGAGTCTCGGATCTGGCAAGCGGTGGAGATGGGATTTGAACTCAGGTTGGGTTGACTCAGAACAGCAGCCTTTCCTGTCTCTGCAACTTTAGTATCGCTGCTCTCCGGCTCACCGAATGCCTGCTGTCCTGGTCGCCTTCGTATTTCCTGAAAACACTGATTTTACTCCCATCTTGGGGTCTTTGCATTTACTGTTTCCTCTGCCTACTCAATTTTTCTTTCCACTTTGCTCCTTTTGCCTCTTAGATCTCAGCTCAGAGATCACCTTCTCCGAAGGCCGTCTGGACCAGTAACCTAATCACTACCACATTAAGCACCTTTCTTTACAACCCGTATGACTGACAGTGTCTTATGTTTTCACTTGTGAATGTGGTTTTTCTCTCCCCAGACCCTGCACTGAGCTCCACCCTCTAGAACAGCCTTTAACCCTTAATAGCTGGGAGTTCGACAGATACTTGGAGAATGAATGAATAAATCTCATTTAATCCTTAGGCCTGTTGGCCGGGCGAGGTGGCTCACGGCTGTCATCCCAGCACTCTGGGAGGCCGAGGCGGGAGGATCGCTCGAGGTCAGGAGTTCAGAACCAGCCTGAGTAAGAGCGAGACCCCGTCTCTACTAAAAATAGAAAGAAATTATCTGGATAGCTAAAAAAAAAAAAAATATATATATATATAAAATTAGCCGGGCATGGTGGCGCATGCCTGTAGTGCCAGCTACTCGGGAGGCTGAGGCAGGAGGATCGCTTGAGCCCAGGAGTTTGAGGTTGCTGTGAGCGAGGCTGACGCCACGGCACTCTAGCCCAGGGAACAGAGTGAGACTGTGTCTCAAACAAACAAACAAACAAACAAAAAACAAAAACAAAACTGTATTTCTGCTTTTGTTCCTGTTGTTACGTGGGTGGGTTCATGTTGTTGGAGTCTTGTCAACGCAGTAAGGAAGAGACCGATTGCAATTGTTATTAAACTTGTCCATCGCCACAGCTAAGCCGACTTTCAATAAATCACTTTGGGTGTAACATTCTCACATCGCCAGTATCAGCAAAGCCATCTTTGTGTGATTTTGGAAAAGAGAAAATCACCTCCTCCTTTACTGTTCTCACCAGAAGGACCCATCCTCTGCTCATCTTTTCTTAGACATATTTTCTAAGAACCTTTTTTCTGACTTTTTTTCTTTTTAATTGTGGGAAAGTATACACAGTGAAATGTCTCATCTTCACCCTTTTTCAGCGCACGGTTCAGGAGCGTTAAGGATGGTCACATTGTGTTGCAAACAATCTTCAGAACTTTTCATCTTGCAACACTTGCAGCCTGTGTGAGAGTCAGACCTCCCTTCCTTTTTAAGACTAACGTCCCATTGCATGTCTACACCACATTTTGTTTAAACATCCACCTCCTGTTGGACACTTGAGTTGCTTTCGCCTTTGGCTATTGTGAATAGCGCTGCTATAAACACGGGCGTGCAAAGATCCTATTGAAACTCTTAAGTATCTTCTCAATACCCCAGTCCCCAAATTGCATAACAAGATAAAACACTGTTTTTACTTTAACTCAACTGATCCATCTGCAGTTTAAGAACACAGGTCAAGGATTAAGTTTGTGGACTGTCTTGGTTGTTACATGCCGTCTAGCTCCACCAGGACAGAGTTTCAAGAAGTCACTCAAAACCACACAACCCGCCGTATCTTTCTATCCCTTTCCATCTTCCATTCCTTCCCTTCCCGATGCAAACACGCTAATGTCCCAAGGCAGTGGGACAATGCCCGGAGGGGGACAGGGACGGTGGGCAAAGAGGACAGTCGGAGTGGTTCGGAGACTGGTCACTTTGAGCAAAGAGTTAACTGAGCAAATTATTGACGATGATGGGAACCAGGTTTCTCGTTGTCTAAGAAGGGATTTGCAAATACAGGATGGGGAAACTAACAATAATTCTAAGATATTGGTTTGGAAGTATCTGTATAAATTCACGTGTGTGTGTATACAGTCGTCCGTCAGTATTTGTTAAGGACTGGTTCCAAGACTCGCCATGGATACCAAAATCCACAGATACTCAATCTCTTATGTCAAATGGTGCAATATTTGCATCCAACATATGCACATCCTCCTGTATCCTTTAAATCGTCTTCCACGGCTGTGGACTTCCTGTCGAGAATGCAAGCTCTAAGCCTGGTCGTGAGCCAGTTCTATGACCAGGATAAGCTCAGCTACAACATGAGAGATCTATGCTCTTCAAGAGCACCTGGCCCATGAGAGATGGAAACTCTTCCAGACGGATCCCGATCCGGACAGGAAAAGAGCCGGTATTGGGATAACATTGCTGGTGAAATCTGAAATACATCTGGATTGGACGGTGGCATCGTACGATGTCGTTCTCCTGACTGAGAGGGCTGGACGGTGGTGATGTTGGAAGGACATCCTTGTTTAGGGAACACGGTCAGTATTTCCTAGCTTTGAACTCGGGCCGAACTCTTTCACGCCAGTCTTCTGTCGGGCAAGTTAAATAACCTCTCTTAAGCCTTCACGTCCTTCTCTGAAGAACTCAGACAGCAGAGTGACTGCAAACATTAAATGAGGTGATGCAAATAATGTTCTTCGCACGTTGCTCAGCACAGACGTACTCTCAGTGGATTCGGCTGTCATGATCATCAGCATTCTGGGCATTTCTCTCCCTCTCCCTTCAGGCTCTGCTCGGGCCACGTGTTGTGTTTGTGTTTTACATGCAGCATGTTACCCAACGGCCGGCCCCCATTCCGGGCTCACCCATCTTACCAGAGCGAATTGCCTGGTTGTTGATTGGTATGTTCCGCTGCGGATGAGCCTTCTGCACCAGGATGCTTGTGCAGATACGAATGCAAAATCGCACTGGACTTTGTTTGGAGTTTTGTCTTAAATCGGGGTCCGTGTAGACTCATGAGGGCAATCATGGAAGCACAAGATGTTCTCTGTGCCATCTACCGCCTGCCTTTCCGCTCCCTGCCAGAACATGTCACGCGGGTGACCTTTCCTGAGAAAGTCTGGCGCTTGTGCCTCGGGGAAGGCTGGAAACCATCAGTGGAAAATAGCCTTAAAAAAAAAAAAATCTCCCGTGCACTTTGTGTAAAGAAGTAAGTTGCAGTTTAGAAGCAAAGAGAGGAATAAAAAAATAACGTGCAGAATCTGAGGATTTCTGGATCGCCGGAGTCCTGTTCCAATGACAAATTACTTCCACGTGAAAGGAGCAGCCGGAAACGAAATCTCAGTTTAGCTGGATTTACGTAAAAGTTTAAAATGAAAAATAAAATAAACTAATTGACTAGTTAACCTCCTCCATGCTGCTTTTGCACTCTATGCTTGAGCGAGGCTGGCTTGCACAAAACTCACAAAGCCATCCTTTATGATTTGGATCCCAGGGCTTGCTCAGACTCCCCTGGAGGTAGACATTGTCTGTTGCATGTTACTAAAATGATCTTAATTTAAATAAAAACAATAGTAAACAATTTGATACTATCTGACATTTGTGAAGCAGCATTAAAAACGTTTACACCCTAATATCAGAACGACTCCACATAAAAAAATAAAATCGTGTAGCAGCAAATAGATTACTTAGCGCTTCGATTGCTTTGTGTCTTTGCGTGAAAGCTATTTTAAATAAAGCAAACACAAAAGGGTTTCCAACTTGAAATAAAACACTCCACTTCCCGCTGGCCGAAAGCAGATCACAAACGCCGACACATTGAGCGTCCGATGGCCTCTCTTTCCGCCATTGTGCAAATACGTTAGCTCTGACTGTTTCTAAATGAGAGGAAGAAATCTCAAAAAAGTCCGAGATTTAGATTAAAGTGGAAAAAATATTTCTCTGGAAGAGTTTGCAGTTTTGAGGGCTCTGTCTAGATGAGCTGAATTCTGCAGATATTTACAATACTTACACGTTCTCTCTTTCCTGGGGCCTTTTTGAGGGGGTGGATAGAAGGCTACATGTTCGTTTCTGCATTCTGATATTCTTCAGGTAGAGAAATCACTTTGTGCTGATTAATATATGCAGGGTGCCTATAGAATATCGCCTGACATCTGAGCTGCTCCCTTGGTCCTGTTGTAGGAGCTGTGAGGGTCACATTCCTATGCATCCCCTGAAGAGAGGGACGGACACTCGGCTGGCAAAGAGGGGAGTCGGTTCGAGGCCCAGCGCGGCCACTAACAGGCCTGGCGGAACTCGCCCAGTCCCTGGACCTCCTTAGGGAGTCTCCGTTTCCTTCTATAAAGAAAGGAAGTGCGAGTTAGTGGTTGTAGAGGGCCCCTCAGGACTCGCTCCAGTGTAAAATTTTAATATTCAATCTTTAAAGACCTATGTGTACCATTTATCACTTTTCATTTTCAGGGATATATTTTGACTGATTTCCTGTTCCTTTCTTGCAGCATTTACGATCTTCTTTCGTAGGCGTTTAGGGTGGGTTTGCTCGGGTAAACTGGAAGCAACTTGAGAGCAAGGGCCTTCCTCTTCCTCTTCCTCCCGCTAATCCTTACGGATTGCCGCTAGCAGGCGCCGTGGTGCAGCAGCCTGAGCTCAGGTTTCGCAGTCAGAGAGGCCTGGGTTGAAGTCCGGACGCACTGCCCTATCTGTCACCGGCGGCAGACACACCGAAACGTTTAAGGAGGAGATGACTTCTAAAGGTGTAGCCGGAACCAAGGGAAAAACCAAGGGTCCGGAGGCATCAGGATAAGGAACAACAGCAGGAAACCATTAACCAGCCTTAGGCCAGGAAAGGAGAAGAGAGGAAATGAGATGTAGCAGCAGAACCCGAGAGAACGCAGGGTCCTGGGAAAGGACCCCCGGCAGGACCTACAGCTGCAGAGGGGCCCGGCCAGCACCAGGCTGCCCGGAGAGGCCGGTGGGAGCAGAGGGGACAAGCAGCCCACGGTTTCTCTTCCCACCCTCCGGCCTGCTGGTGCCTTCCTTGGCCCGACCCCAAGCAGAAAGCGGAGGGCAAAGCAATGCGGGTAGTGGGATTTGCAGAACTCAGACTCTCAGGGCACAGGGCAAAAGGCAGGGAAAGCTGGAGAATCAATACTTCTGGGAGAGAAACTGGAGCACGTTGGTCTCCCAGCTTTAAGCCCTGAGGGCGTGTATAAATCCCCGAGCCTGCGTTTAGAGTAAAACATCAGTGCTACAATCTCTCCGGGCACTATGCTAATTAAAAAAGAAAATGCATATGAAAGTCACTGATTTGTGCTATTTATTCTTTAAAATAATAATAGCACTTCCATTTACTTGCTGAATAAACGGACAAATTTTGTTTCAAGCCTTCTTATTAATTGCTAGACATCGGAATACTAACCAAATACTAACCAAAGAAAGAAAACAGTATCAGGATCAGGTTTGGAATCACCGGCTGAGGAAAAGGAATAGTTAAGATGGGAGGTGATTTTGAGCAGCATCAAGAAAATCAGCTGGCCTCACTGGCGGAAAAAAAAGGGCAAGAAAATAAGATTTACAGGAGAATTCACTTGATCTAAGATCTATGTACGAGCGTTTCTTAGCTATCTGTCTATTTGGTAATGCCTCATGACATTTTTAATTTCAGAGTTCCAGTTGTAATTGAAAAATAACGTATCACAACAATGAAAAGATTCTAAATGAACAACTCTAAAAAATTCTGCACAAAATCGATGCTAACCATTCCTTGAGGGAGGCATAGGTTAAGAATTCTTTTATTCTATTTAATCATTCCAGTGGAAAAAAAAAAAAAAACTTGTTCTAGAAGCTTATTTCGGCTTACCTGATTTTAGACTTCTTTCCACCATGGAGTAGAAAGGTTTTTCTACATCACATGACTGATAGCATCGCTTCTTGTTATTTTACTTGCATTATTCTGTCTAGAATCAGCCGAGATAGAGGTGTCACCCAGGGAGCTGGCCGCTGCCCAAGCCGTTTGCTGCAGGGTGACGCGAGGCTGGGGACTGAGCCGGCCACGTGACTGTTGCCGGGGCACTTCAAGCCTGGGTGTCATCAGAGCTGAGGGGATTCCAGAGATCTCCCTGCACGAGCCAAGTGCGGACCACACTGACAGACAAATCCCAGCCGTTTTTTTTTTTTTTGTTTTTTTTTTTTGAGACAGAGTCTCGCTTTGCTGCCCGGGCTAGAGTGCCATGGCGTCAGCCTCGCTCACAGCAACCTCAGACTCCTGGGCTCAAGTGATCCTCCTGCCTCAGCCTCCCAAGTAGCTGGGACTACAGGCATGTGCCACCATGTCTGGCTAATTTTTTCTATATATATTTTTAGTTGGCCAGATAGTTTCTTTCTATTTTTAGTAGAGACGGGGTCTCGCTCTTGCTCAGGCTGGTCTCGAACTCCTGACCTCGAGCGATCCTCCCGCCTCGGCCTCCCAGAGTGCGAGGATGACAGGCGTGGGCCACCTCGCCCGGCCCAGAGATGTATGCGATAATCAATAGACACTAATCAATGCCACAGGCCCCGGGCACAGTAACTGTGTTTCGGTCGGCTCCTCTGGGAAATGGCCATGGTAAAGCCGAGATGTTTCCTCTGACGGTTCTTTGCTGAGCGAGGAATCCGAACGACAGTGAGATGATGTATCGAACGTAGGAAATTGCAAGTGTCATTTCTGAGAGTTCTACTTTCAAATGGCTTTTGGTTTTTCACAGTTATCAGGATCCAGCAGCTGCTCCCCTTCAAAGTGCTGGGTTAAAACCCACACATCCTGGATCCCGACCATCTCTTCTGAGCACCGTGTACAGCAGGGAACGCATTATGTCTTTGCACACGCAGTGCCTGAGTTTCAGACCCAAACACCACCATTAGGGTCTGTCCCCTGCTCTTCTGGCTTCTGGCCTGAGTGACGCTCTGTCTTGTAAGGTGGCTTCTGCGGACATCTGGTTTCCGCCCTTCTGTGGCTGGTTCACACCTTGACGTCACGGAGTTGTGAGAAGAGTCTTGTTATGCCAGGGTCCTACTTCCAACATGACAGCGTAAACAGACGGAAGTCGTGGCTAACAGGAGAGCAAAAGGTTAATCTTTTTGTTACCAATAATTTATTAACCTTTTTTTTTAAATGAAGTCAAAGTAATATATGTATGCCAGTCAGAAATAATTAAAAATATCCACTTACTCTAAGTTAACAAATGGAATACCTTTATTTTAAAATACAAAGTAATATATGAAATGCAGACTTTGTGATTGACCAGTAGTATTTCTTTTAAAAGGACTTTTTGGGGAATGCCATTTCGCCTCTTTTTAATGAGTGCTATAAAGATATATGAAGTAAGTCAATTTTGCAGTGCAAGTTTATACCCTAGACATTTATTTACATATTATATCCATATATTATTTGTATATTAAATATATGTTTAAGTAATTTTACATTTCTCTACATTTAAAAGTGTGCAGACTCCTATTTCTTACAGATGTGGAGATATTTCCTTGAGCTTGAGGCGTTTTCAAAGAGCTATTAAGCTCTGTTGCTGTTTACTTGCTGTTTCTTCCAATACCAATGATAACCTCATCATTCAACACGGCCCTAGACCAGCACCTGCAGCTCATTACAAACTCATTAAAGAAGACCCATTCCACGGCAGAGCACTTCTCCAAACAACAACTGGCTTTTTTGGGTAAATTCTCTATCACACTGTATGATTTTTGGTCCAGTTTCAGAGGGCTCATTTTGTAAAAAGCTATCTCCACTAAATTTTTCCGAAATGTAACAGTTATCTATGAACATGAAAGTATCTATCACATACATTTTAACGGGTGTCATCAATTTTTGGAGGCCAAGTGTGGTGGTGGCTCAGGCCTGTAATCCCAGCACTTTGGGAGGCTGAGGCAGAAGGATCACTGGAGGCCAGGAGTTTGAGACCAGCCTGAGCAACATAGCGAGACTCCATCTCTACAAAAGAAAAAAAAAATAAGAAAATTTAGCAGGGGATGTTGATGCACACCTGTAGTCAGTCTCAGCTACTTGGGAGGCTGCAGCAGGAGGATCACTTGAGCCCACGAGTTCAAGGCTGCAGTGAGCTCTGATCTTGCCACTGCACTCCAGCCTGGGCAACAAAGCAAGTCCTTGTCTCTAAAATAAATAATATTTTTAATATAGTTGTTGCCCTCGCGAATGGATTAATGCCTGCCCTCTGCCTTCCACGAGAATACAACACGCAAGGCACTGGCTTGGAAGAAGAGAACGGCCCCACCAGAAATCAAACCTGCCCACGCCTTACCTTATACTCCCAGCCCCCCAGAACTTGAGCCAATACATGTCTGTTCATTATAAATGACGGAGTCTCAGCTATTCTGTTACAGCAGCACGTTTTAAATGGACTAAGACAGGGCTTTATAACTCTTTTTAAAACTCTCTGTGACTTAGCGCTCTCTGCTACTTTATATATTATGATACTAAATTCCCCAACAAATACATCGCAGGTTAGAAACAGAAACACGAGAGGGGAATGTTTTGTTCCTCATCAAATGTTCCAGGCAAGTAGAAACAGGTGAGGTGACCTACTTTGCCTTTTGCATGGATGGAAAGATTTAAAATTTATTTTTCTTGTCTCAGGGATTTGTATTCCCCAAATTGAAAACAGTCTGAAATAAGAAAAGGTGTGAGCTTATTAGCACAGTAATACCCTCTAAATTCTCACTCCCTGGTGAAGGTAGAAAAGTGCTAATTAATCAATTGCTCAATTAGGAAAGGCTCTTTAAGAGCAAATTTGTCCTGGGAAAATGTAAGCAGCTGATGATCTGTCTTAGGAAAAATGCATCTTACAGGAACTAGGTTCGAGGTGCAGTATTTGGGGTACAACCTCCAGATAACAATATATGTATAACTGAGAGAGCAACTCTCACTTGAAGTCTTTAGTTTTGAAGAGGAACTTTCTTCAATTAGACACTATTATAATACCTACAAAAAAAAAAAAACACAGTTTTTTAAATTTATTCATTCACCTTAGTAATTATTTATTAGGTGCCGATGCACCTTCATAGGATAGTGTGAGGATTTGATAAGACATAGAAAGCGCTTGTCAATTGTGATATAAAGGAAAGAGATAAATATTCAATGTCCTGTAAGAAATAAGTATCTTCAATACCACAAGTGTAGGAACAGATATAGCCGCATATGTGCAGGGTGCAGGGTGCGGGGTGCGGGGTGCGGGGTGGTGGGGGGTGGAAAGGGGCCGAGATGAGAAATTGTACAAAACGTACAAGGGACGTTATTTGGGTGACGGTTACACTAGAAGCCCAGGCTTCATCGCTATGCGATGCACTCATGTCATAAAACAGCACGTACTCCTTAAATTTATAAAATTTTAAAAAATTGCTAAAAGGATATGTTTTTAACATTTTCACCACACACAAAAAAAGTAAGTCGTTAAGGTGATGGATATGTCATTAGCTTGAGTATTTCTACAATGTGTACGTATAACAAAATTTCCCATCACACCCCATAAATATACACAATTATTATTTGTCAATGAAAATGAATAAATACATTGAAAACCCTGTGGGTGGATCACCAAAGGTAGGAAAGGCAGTATGGCATAGGCGTAAGATCATCAGCGTCTTTACACAGGCTTGAAGCTTAACTCGGCCACTCCCTAGCTCGTGAAACCTTGCTAGGAATGACAACTCCATATAGAAGTAACCACAAACCACACAAGCACATCCAACAAAACGCAAATACGCAATCTCAACCCTTCCTTGCCAGACCCCAAGTGTAGAATGGAGTGGAAGTTGGGGGGGGAGGAAGCAACTTTAGTAAATTAATATTATTTCGTATTCTATAGACTGTGTGTGTCTATCTAATTATCTATAAAGGGAGATAAGTAAATTAATACATGATATTTTATTATATAAACATAACGCTAACGTTTAACTATTTTATTCTAAGCCTATTTGGCTATTTAATTTACTCCCCCCAGGTTTTAGATATTTAAATTATCAGAAAAAATTTTTTATCTTTTTCATTGGGAAAAAGGAAACAACTTTTTTCAAGTTCATGCCGTATTTGGGCTCGTGGAACAGGTCTACACCTATCACGAGAGCTCCACACGGGGAAGAATGATCCTGTGATTCTATCATGTGCACATACATTTGCAATGAGCTTTGTGCTCTCTAGTGATGTACGATTTGGGCTTTTGATCCATCCGTGCACAGCTGGGTTGGGTGTGTTGGCACAAATCTTACAGTTTGCACAGGAGGAACGCCACACGTGATGGCCAAGGGGACGTCTGCCCTCCTGACTCAAAGAGGAAACGCATCTTGCTCTGTGTGCTTTCCAAAATAGAACAGTAGTTGAGCATTGCCAACTCAGCGGGTAGATAGCAAACTCAGTGGGAAACCTTTGCTTTGTTGTTCTGTTTACACTCCCATTTTTATATATTGGCTGTTAGTGAGTCAGTATCTCTCAACACCATTAACAAAGCAAAGAACTCTCCATTCCTTTCCATAGAAACAAATGGAAAACAAATAAATATTAACTATTTTCTTTCACACATTCACACACACATATTAGCATGATACATCCACAGTCTTTCAAACTCCTTTGATCCCATTTTTGTAGCTTAGTGCCAACTTCGGCAGCTCATCCAAACTGTAAAACCACACTTGAAGCCAAAAATGTCCTCAGCTCTTGCGATCAAATTAAGAACGCAGCGGGGAGGAGGCTCCTTAGATGAAATCGGAAAGGTTAAGAGTCCATTTCACTGTTTCAACTTGATGTTGGCTCTGTCCAACTCTCATCTGAGACTTCCTGGGGGTGGTGGGAGATTATTTTCATGCTCACTATGTTTCAAGGATAACTAATTATTTCGTGATATAAATTTTAAAATAGAAATACTTATGCATTAGAGTCTTTCCACAAACTTCCAAAACATAGGAGCATCGTCATTCCTCTTTTTTTTTTTTTTTTTTTGTTGAGACAGAGTCTCACTTTGTTGCCCAGGCTAGAGTGAGTGCCGTGGCGTCAGCTTAGCTCACAGCAACCTCAGACTCCTTGGCTTAAGCGATCCTACTGCCTCAGCCTCCCGAGTAGCTGGGACTACAGGCATGCGCCACTATGCCCGGCTAATTTTTTCTATATAGATTTTTAGTTGTCCATATAATGTTTTTCTATTTTTAGTAGAGACGGGGTCTCGCTCAGGCTGGTCTCGAACTCCTGACCTTGAGCAATCCACCCGCCTCGGCCTCCCAGAGTGCTAGGATTACAGGCGTGAGCCACCGCGCCCGGCCCGTCATTCCTCTTGACCAATGAGGAAGCAGGTGCAAAGTAAAGGATTACTAAATTGCAAGTTACCTTTTTAAAAAATTAAGCCATTAAGCACTTGAGGGACACTTTCTCGCCTATTTGTGTGTGTGTCTGTCTGTCCACATAGCATTCTGTGGACAAAATTCTCTAAAAACATTAAGAACTTTTCATCATAGCTTTTAGAGGCAATATGGAAAAGATCAGAAAAATTTTCAAGGGGCAGCCTCCCACGATATCACTGAAACTGTTTTATGATCTTCACGGTACTTTCCGAAAATTAAGATCGAACTACGGAAGTGCACTAAGAATGCATCCACCATTCTTCTTCATCCTCACCCTCTTTTTAAGAACTGACAGTGCAAAGAAAATTTCATGCATCTAATTTTGTCTTTCTTGCACCCTGAATTTAATGCAGAAAAGGTATCATTTTTCCTCATCTCTGAAGCTCTTCTGTCTTTTAAAGTGTATTTATTTTTTTTTTACTAGCTATTCATTTTATTTCTGATTGATTGATAAATAGAAGATGTACATATTTGGGGGTACCTGTGATCATTTGGTACATCCGTATAGTCAAATCAAGGTACGTGGGATTGGCATATCCATCGCCTTAAATATTTATCTTTCCTTTAGGCTGAGAACATTCGAATTATTCTCTTCTGGATATTTTGAAATGTCCAATCACACTCCCCCGACCCCCACACTCAGAGCATGTAATGACGTTTTGCAAACCGACGAGACTGTAGCAATCAGGAGGGGACTGAAAAAAACCTTTCCGAACTCATTCTGAGTTTTCTCCGCTACATGTGCTTTTTTTCCAAAGTGGAAGACTATTTAGAATTTAAAAAGAAAGTCCACCAAACAGCATTAACTTCTGAATTAAACACTTCCTTTACACTTAGTGGAGACTATGGTCAAACCGAAGGTGCAGCTTACGCTAGAAAAAGGGAGCTTGTTTGGGCACGAAGGGAAACAGCCTGTAGAAAACCCTCTGCGACCACAGTGTGAAAACCAGCCGGGAAGTTATTCGAGTCCAGAAAGGGGATTGCAGCTAAAGTTTGCAGGGAAGAACTTCGGACTCATGACGTGATCTCTGCTAAACGTGTCTTTGTCAATTCTCCTGCACTTCCAGCCCCTTCTAGAGCCAAGGCCGACCTTCTGCGACACGTGAGCTTTCTCTCGTGTCACCTCGGGGCTGTTCTTCCAGGTCTCCACCTCCTGGCCCCATCAAAATTTTACTAGTCTTCCATAAAGGATTTCTTAATTTTTCCCATTTGTTTATAATCACGATCTCCTGCCACTGCTCAATGGCACGTTGCCTCCGCGTGTACAAAATCTAATGCCTGGCGTAGACCGTGTCTCTCCGGCTCTATAGAGCTAGCGACTCTCCAACCACAAGCATCCTCGAGGACGAGCTTGAATAAGCCCTGTATTTTTGCTCCTGGTGCCTTGCCTTGTCTACTCAGAGCACGTGCTCAGTGAAGCATTTAATGGATTTCTCAAAACTACAATCATCCAACAATGCTCATGAGCATATGTTTATCATTACGTGGAAGAAACACATTTATCAGAATGCTTGCTAGTGTGAGAATACTTACAGCTCATAATCACTCTCCGTCAAAGAAACAGCTGCACACAAAAGTAGTCATCAGAAGAGATAAATGCAAAAATGGGGGGGAGGGGATGAAGGTGCTGCAGAGAGACAGCACAGAAAAGGGTGATGTATGGGGTAGTCATGTTGGCAAAACAAGTCATAAGGGAAAAAAGTGACTACTTCATTTCCCATGCCGTTCTTTTTTTTTTTTTGGTCTTGGCTAAACTTTCTCTAAAATTCAGCAAAGTTTGCCCTAAATATCTGAGTCTCAGAAGTCATCACTCCGTGAAGAGCTTCGGAGATTTGGCGCTCAGTAGCTGAAATCAATAGGTTAATTAGCGATTAACTAATGCTATTAAGGCTTATGAAATGTGGCAGCTGACATTTTGAGATTTTACTAATTCAAAACTTCTATTTCTTTAATTTGCCTTTTACTCTGCATGTAGAACAATGGTGTTAAGGTAGAAATATAATTATGGTCTCTCTCTAATGAACTTGGAATTTTGGAAGATTAAATCATTCAGCAGCAACAAGCAACAGTTAACAAACCATCAAATGCAAATAAATTATATAAATAGACTGTGTTGTAAATGTAATTTAGGGAAGTCAAAAATATAGGAGACTGCGTAACCCAACTCTCTTTTTGCAGATATGCAGAGTGTCACAGTGAGGCCCACAGAGCTAATGACAGACCCAGAACTAGACCCAGATATCCTGAGAGGGTGAAATTATCACGGACCAAAACGATCAGGGAAGAGTTCACACAGCAGAAATGAAATTTCAGCACAGCTTGGAAGGCTGGGTGGGAACTAGGCAGCTTATAAAAGAAGGGGAAGTACAGTAACCCGGTATGTTCAGGGAACAGTATGGATCACTTTTGGGCCAGAACAACAGTTTTTGTTTAATAATAGAAAGTGAGACCATTAAAAGATTTTACATTGTTTTCATTGAATTGGAAGTTTTTCTAAGAATATTTTTTTTAAAAATTCTGACCAAAGTATTGGCATGATTAAAATCATGTATTTTTTTTTTTTTAAATAGAATAAATTTTTGGTGATAGTTGAGAGAGGGGAAGAGAAGAAGAAAAGGAGGAACAAGTAAAAGTGATCATCTTAATACGGGCACAGGAGACGAAGAGGAGGGTCTGCACACATGAAAAGTTGGAGAAGAATAAGAGCTAAAAAAATAATTACTCGGGAAAAAGTGGCAGAACTTTTAAGCTGTTTAGGAGGAGAGAGATCAAGCCTGAAATATACGGAAGGTCAATCAGCACACAACTTTCTTTTTTGTCTTAGTAAATGGAGGAGGAGGGGCTGGGTGTGGGGTTAGGGTGGATTCTGCGGAGTTGGCGCACAGGACTCCCAGATGGAAATGCCCGTGGGCAATCAGAAATGTGCTGCTGGAGTTCGTGACAGCGGTCAAGATTAGAGAAATAGTTTGGGGAATTATACAAATAGAGGTGATAATTGAAGCCCTGAGACTCGATAAGGTTTTGCATAAAAGAGAAGAAAGGGAATTATAGATCCTGTCATGATAGTTTCTCAGTAAAAAATTCAAGAATTAACTTGAGTTACCCTCAAAGAGACACAGGAAATGAAAAAAAAATCAATTTCTTTTGTATAAGCTGTGGGTCAATGTTCCTTTTACTAAATTTGACCCAATTTTACACACATGTCTACATAAATACATATGATTTTGATATACGATCGCTAGGACTGCTACTCCCTACTCTTACACAAGTACTGCTCATCCTTAAATTAGTGCATATTGAGCACCACACACTATATAATTTTTACATCAGAAGCATTTAAATTGTTGCAATCTCCTAATGATCGATAGGGGTTGGGACATACTAGAGTGGAGACAACTTAATGTGAGGTTGAATTCTAAAGTCAGCACACAAAACACATAATGTAAAAGGCAAACTGGCTGGTTTCTTCAACGGCCCATTGTGGATAAATTTTGTATACGGGGGTGAGGGGAAGGGGGGCATGGAACACAACATGAGGGTGGGGATACTTTATATGATAGTCTTAAAATGTGAGAAATATTTAGTATTTATTGTTTTATTGAGTATGAATGCACTCATTAATTCAAATATTTACTACGCATTTATAGAAATCACATTCTAGCTGAGGAAGAAAGACAACAGATGAAATAACTGATATATGCATATAGCAGGTTAAATGATGGTTCGGGTTAGGGAGAAACTAAAACAGGGACAGAGATCAGGCACCATTAGCAGGGCTGCGTTTCTAAGTAGCGCGGTCAGGGAAGACCCTACTATAAAGGCAATATTTGGAGAAAGACCTGAAGAACTGGAGAGGGTGCCGCATAGGACTCTCTAGGGAAAGAGCATTCCTTTAGACTGTTACAAAAACCATGGCTTTTCTCAGATGGAGAAGAAGCCTCTAAGAGTTTTAGACAAAGGAGCAACAGGATTTGACTCGCGTTCTATGGCATCTCTCCAGGGCTGTGTTGAGAATGGTTAAATACATGTTGGTGTAGCCACTGTACAGAACACAGGCGCAGATATTTCTTAAAAGCTGGAGGAGGAGGGGGAGGGGAAGGGATAGGGGGAAGAAGGGAGAGGGGAAGGGGGAAGAAGGAAGAAGGGGAAGGGGGGAAGAAGGAAGAAGGGGAAGGGGGGAAGAAGGAAGAAGGGGAAGGGGGGAAGAAGGAAGAAGGGGAAGGGGGAAGAAGGAAGAAGAGGAAGGGGGGAAGAAGGAAGAAGGGGGAGGGGGGAAGAAGGAAGAAGGGGAAGGGGGGAAGAAGGAAGAAGGGGAAGGGGGGAAGAAGGAAGAAGGGGAAGGGGGGAAGAAGGAAGAAGGGGAAGGGGGAAGAAGGAAGAAGAGGAAGGGGGGAAGAAGGAAGAAGGGGGAGGGGGGAAGAAGGAAGAAGGGGAAGGGGGGAAGAAGGAAGAAGGGGAAGGGGGGAAGGGGGGAAGAAGGAAGAAGGGGAAGGGGGGAAGAAGGAAGAAGGGGAAGGGGGAAGAAGGAAGAAGGGGAAGGGGGAAGAAGGAAGAAGAGGAAGGGGGGAAGAAGGAAGAAGGGGGAGGAGGAAGAAGGGGGAGGGGGAGAAGGAGGAGGGGGGAGGGGGAGGAGAGAAGAAGAGAGAAGGGGTAGGGTGGAGGAGGAGGGGGAGGAGGGTGGAGGAGGAGGGGGAGGAGGGTGGAGGAGGAGGGGGAGGAGGGTGGAGGAGGAGGGGGAGGAGGGTGGAGGTGGAGGAGGAGGGGGAGGGAGGGTGGAGAATGGGGAGGAGGAAGAGAAACTGAAAGAGAGGACGAATGTTCCCATGAAAAAAATGCTGCCCAGGACATTTAAATCATCATGCTCTTTGGGCATAAGAAGATAGTTTGGAAAACTCTCAATCCCAAGAAGCCTGTGTTGTACGGAAATACAAAAAGCGTATTAGCACCACAATTCCTATTTTTTTAATGCTAATAGAGTTGTTGCAGATATATTGAATTATGATTTTGCTCATTGCTATTCTGAATTCACACAGCTATTAGATCTACTGTTGATCTTGCTAGTCAATGTATTAATAAATAAGCTCATATATTATTATATTACAAGTTTATTTTAAAAAATATTTTAGAAATGATTTCAGTATGATTAGTTCTTTTTGCAAGCCCCTGAATTTTATTTTATGGGGTTGATAATAATATTTAAGAGGGGGTGGAGCTATAGAGTTCTTCAAACTACCAAAGGATTTGTGCAAAAAAGAAATGAAAAGTCCCTACACTAAATAAACTGTAAAGTTTTTTTTTTTTTAATTTCTAAAGGTCAGTGACAATAGCCCTGTTAAGATTTACTCTAAATTAACTAAGTAGAAATTATATTCAACTAAAAAAATAAGAATTGTACAACTGACAAAAACTCATTTCTACATCTGACTAAATAAAATAAAAAGACAAACTTTTTAAAAGACTGAACTAAACCTCCCTTAAAAACATCGTTACTGATGCCATGCCATGCAGATTTCTGAAGGTTTTGGTGGCTGTGACTTGGATGATATAAAGTTCCCACCTCTTGATTAAAATCAGTTTCAAATATCAGTTCATTAATAACCTGAGCATTTTCCCAAATTTTGTCTTCCTTTGAATTTCTTGTTCTAAGCATAGAGGGAACAATCCAGAACTTTAGCATGGGGATGAATGAGTGAATCACTAAAGAAAAAAATTACATTCATATGTTTCAAATGACGAAATAGGCAACAGAAAGAGTAATCGGCCAAACAAATCGAAGTAAAAATTCTGACTTTGGTTCATTTCTACCATCAGCAGTGGCTGCGATGAGATTTGCGGCTCATTATTCCTACCTAGAAATCATCCGTCTCCGAAGCCCCGGGGGATGAAGGAGCACGTTCAGCAGGTTCCGATGTAAAGAAAAGGGCATGCTTTCTAAGAATGTCTGCCTTATAACCGTCACGGCTGTCATTGTAAATATGATTAATTGATTTTTTTGTCACCAAGAAGACTTCTCATTCCGAGACAGGGGCGGAGCTCCCCATTCTGCGGAGCTGCAAGTTTGAAGAATGCAGATCTCAGGACGAAAGAAGGAAGGCGTAAGCCTTAAACCCAAGAATTCATAACTGAGATCCTAAGGGAAATATAGCAGCAGCAAAAATAAATAAATGTGACTTAATTAAATTAAAAAGTTTCTGCACAGCAAAGGAATTAATCAACAGAGGGAATAGACAACCTATAGAACGGGAGAAAATATTTGCAAACTATACATCTGACAAAGGACTGATAGCTGGAATCAACAAAGAACTCAAACAAATCAGCAAGAAAAAAAAATAAACAACTCCAACCGAAAGTGGGCAAGAGACACGAAAGGAAGTTTTTCAAAAGAAGATAGACAAATGGCCAACAAACATATGAAAATAGGCTCAGCATCACTGATCACCAGGGAAGTGCAAATTAAAACCACAAGACACCGCCTCACCCCTGTCAGAACGGCCATTACTAAAAAGTCAAAAAACAACAGATGCTGGTGTGGATGAGGAGAAAAAGGAAAGCTTATACACTGTTGGTGGGACTGCAAACTAATTCAATCCCTATGGAAAACGGGACAGAGATCCCTTAAAGAGCTAAAGACCTACCATTCAATCTAGCAGTCCCGCTACTGGGTATCTATCCAGAGGAAAAGAAGTCGTTTATCAAAAAGACACCTGCATGCAAATGTGTATAGCAGCACAATTCACAATCGCAAAGATATGGAATCAATTTAAGGGCTCCTCACTTCTTGAGTGGATAAAGAAAATATGTACGTACACACACACACACACACACACCCCATGGAGTACTACTCAGCCATGAAAAAGAATGAAGTAATAATGTCTTTCGCAGCAACTTGGATGGAACCGGAGACCACCATCCTAAGTGAAGCATCTCAAGAATGGAAAAACAAACACCACGTGTTCTCACTAATCAATGGGACGTCGGCAAGGGGCACAAAGAGATGTAAAGGACATTGGAAACTAAAAAGGAGGCAGGGTCGGAGGTGAGGGATAGAAACTTACCTGTGGGTACAGTGAACACTGTCCCTGTGAGGGGCACATTGAAAGCCCTGACTTCGGCATGACACAGTAACAAAAATATTTGTATCCCCTTAATATTTTGAAATTCTTTTTTTGTATAAAATAGTTTTATTTTTTTTATTTCAGCTTATTATGGGGGTACAAAAGTTTAGGTTATGTATATTGCCCATGCCCCCCTCATCCCCCCGAGTCAGAGCTTCAAGCGTGTCCATTTATTTATATTGCATAATAATTAAAATTTTTATGATTAACATCACAGAATAAACACAGAAAGGAAAAAAAAATGGCGTTTGCCTAGACCATTCGCTATATTTTGCTTATTAGTTATAGCAATAAAAGGAACACATCAAAAATACAAGTGTATTGAATAGAATATAGAAAATAACAGACATTACATTATGGTATCATGGTAATAAATGGTTGCATTTGCTTCCTTGCAAAAAACATAATTTTAATGAGAAAAAAATCTGAGGCTATATCAAAAATTGGGCTCAATATTTTTTTCTACTTTCTCTGTTTATCTTATGTATCTTATATCACATTGTTCTGTAAGACATACGAGCATAGAGCACTCACTGCATCTTGGAAAAACGGCTTAAAGCGTTCATTGTGTGCCCAGAAATAACGTTGCACTGGGTTTTAACCAGTTTGTCTATAAAAAATTAAATGTAACATAATGTCCACAAGATTAAAGAATGATTTGCAAATTTAGAAGACAAAGTTTGGCTCCTATTTCTATTCTGAAGAAAAATAGTTTGTTTTCTGAAACATAATCTCATTTTGTAACTCCTTCCTCACTGAGACGCTAAGTTGGGAAACACTATACACCAAAGCCCCTTTCAGACGCCTACAAAGGTCACTGTCACATGAAGGTAAATTTCCTACCCAAAATGACAGTGTGAAAAAAATTTATTTTCTTGGTGGAATTTCTGGAGACAATGAAATGGCACTTGGCTGGTCCGGGGCTCGATGACAAATAACATTTCATAGCATTAGTAACCGATTCTGGGTCCCTGCTAGGACTTGTAGAACACGAATTCAAACATAACTATGGAAATTATTTAATAGGAACGCGTGATCATCTAGCAAAACGAGCTCAGCTAAAGCAAACATATGTGCTCAGTCACCAAAGACAGCTGCTGACGCAAGGCTGCTTAAATATTTATTTCCCACTTCTCTTTCCACAGGCAGAAGAAAATTTCTAATCTCGCCCAGGGAAGAAAAAGTAGAAACTATATGCATCCGGCTTCTCTCTGCCTCCTTGTTCGTTTCTTTCCGAGAGGGGATGGAGTTGGGAGACACAGCTGAGCATGCCCGGCTATACCCGGTCCACCGTCCTCTCTCTCTCTCATCTCCATGTCGATGGGAATTTTTTTTTTTTTTTTTTTGGAGACAGAGTCTCACTCTGTTGCCCGGGCTAGAGTGCCGTGGCATCAGCCTCGCTCACAGCAACCTCAGACTCCTGAGCTCAAGCGATCCTCCCCGCCTCGGCCTCCCAGAGTGCTGGGATTACAGGCGTGAGCCACCGCGCCCGGCCCAGTGTCTGTGGGACTTTGTGGCCAGCATCCAGGCATCCTAAGCAACAGCCGTGTGGCCCCCAGTGGCTAATCTTGGCCTGACCTCATAGGTACAACTTGACCTAAGAAGGCACAGCTCCTAAATTAAAATCATCAACAACGACAGCAATGATAACAGGGCCCACATTTTCTCCCTGCACGGATTCCCACTTCCCTGTATGATCTTTCATCCTGAATATATTCAAACCGTTTCTGATTTCTGATGCTTCTTGCATAAAAACAAAAGGAACCAAGCAGGTCCTCGGCGTTCTGGGAAAATAGATTGTATGATCCAAAATCAGAAAGAATAGTACATGGCATGATGCCATCACCTAAAACTGCTCTCGCAGCACATAGAAATGTGTCTATAAACACGCTTGAAAAATGCCAGGTGCTACGTAAAAATGGAAGACGGTATCGTTGTTATTCAGCTTTGTTTATAAAGTTATTTGAGCCATTTTTTGTTCAAAATAATCTGCTTAAAATTTGCCGTTTTGAGCTTTCAGCTCAAGAGGATTTTTGTGCGTTGGCAAAATCACCCGCCTGGCCCTTATGAGGCCGCCGGGATTGTTTGTGCCACGTGGATTCGTGGCCAGATTTTATTGAATCGGCCTCTTCGTTTGGACTCTGCTTCCAGGGCCCTAATCAGCTGGCTCCCTTCAGGTTCACAGGTTTGTCAGACAATAATACTTGGCAATTCTAGAGCGGGGTAAGGCCCCGGACTAAATGAAATTGGGAAATCTCATAGGGTTTTCATGCCAGCGGTTCTGGAATGGGAAAAAGATTAAAAAAAAAAACCAAAAACAAAAACAAAAAAAACTATGCATCCCTCACTCCTGGAGATGAATTAGGAAGTCCCCCCTCCTCACTCCCATCCCCCACCTGCCACGACACACACACACACACACACACACACACACACGCACACTTTCAACACTAGCATATTGCTCAATAATTCATTCTCTGGAGCGTGAGAAAGCTAACGAGACTAATTCCAGAATGAGAAGAGACTGGACAATGATGCATACAGAACTATTCCAGCAACACGTTAAGAAAAATCTTGTTTTGTGTAAATGGGTTTTGTGCAACAGTTACGAGAGCCTGAGCTAAGATGTATGAAAACTCCTAGTTGTACTCGATACTACGGCTGAAGTCTTTGAAGTTGGGTTTCCATGATTCTAGACTGTATTTATGCCACACCCATTCCTGGATGCCTTTGGCTTAAATCACCTTCAGGCCACATGACACTGAGTCCTGCTGCGTGGAAAAACCCTACTGGACCTTCCTCTAGCAAAGCAGCTGGACAGAGGGACGTCCGTGGTGGCCCTAGACGGGCACTCAGGCTCGCACGGCGAGGTCATCTCCGCGGTGAGTGGAGGGTTGGATTGGGGGCAGGGGCAGCTCTTCCTCCATTTCTTACTTTAGGGCTTTTGTTCGTCTTGTGGATGTCACACTTACGTGTCACAGGTCTGTGTAGGAAGCACGTTGACGTGAAGCGTGATTGTGGCTCACAAGGGCTGGAGGACTCACCGCGTGCTGATAGATTTTCCTGCTGAAACATTGCTCCAGTCCGAAGCGCACGTTCCGTGTTAGCCTGCTCCGTGCTGTCTCTGGGACGCGGCAGACGAACCGGGTGAGGGCCGGGCCCAGACTGCGGTCGCTCGTCTACTCCCGAGGTTTAGGTGGTGCCTTGCGGGGGCTGCGGCTTGGGAGGGTGGAGGAGAAAAATGACAGAACTTGGGACGCCAGTCACAAGAGAGTCTACACTGCAGACTTGCTGTTTTCCTGAAATCACACATCACTGATGATGTTCCTTTCCGTGAAAGATACGTCCACGCTTGGTGAGTTTCTACATGTCTACACAACACACGCACCATGCATGTGCCATTTCAAGAGACCTTTTATCTAAATGCTTGTCCCTCAGCAAAACAGCTGTCCTAGCTGTTATAGTGGTCACTCCTGTCACTAAGTGCTGTCCTGAATTCTACGCCAGTTTCTCATGGCAAGTGTCTCTTCGTCACCTGCATCGTGGGACCCACGTGATGGATGTCCTCCGACAGGTAAAAGCATCCTCCCACCAAGCATCAGAGCTGGGATCTTTGTGTTGGTGATTGATATAACAAAGTTCATGACACACGGTAGGTGTTCAGTAAATACTTGTGTGGACATTGCCTTTTTTTTTTTTTTGAGACAGAGTCTCACTCTGTTGCCTGGGCTAGAGTGCCGTGGCGTCAGCCTCGCTCACAGCAACCTCAGACTCCTGGGCTCAAGCGATCCTCCTGCCTCAGCCTCCCGAGTAGATGGGACTACAGGCATGCGCCACCATGCCCGGCTAATTATTTCTATATATATATATTTAGTTGTCCAGATAATTTCTTTCTATTTTTAGTAGAGACGGGGGTCTCGCTCTTGCTCAGGCTGGTCTCGAACTCCTGACCTCAAGCGATCCTCCCACCTTGGCCTCCCAGAGTGCTAGGATTACAGGCGTGAGCCACCGCGCCCAGCCTGCGTTATTTCTTTTAAGTGTATTTTTATTCTCCTACCTTTTGCCCAGGACTGCAAGGTTTTAGAGCCACGTTGTGACCTGTTTCAGTCTCGGCTTCCCTCTCTGGCGACACCCAACATGTTACCACATGGTGAAGTCCCCTAGAAGCTCCTGTTCACTTGTAACCCTTTGATCTGTTGATGACCTCTAGTTTGAATAGTTTCTAGCAGTAACTATATTTAAAAACACTAACCCTTACATTTTTTGTATGAATACTTTTCAGTGGCAGAGCGGTTTTTTAAAACAAAATAAATGCACTTTTACAACTGGCAGAATTTTAGCAATCATTTAGTTCAAAACCTTACTTTTTCAGAAGATGAAATCAAGCATAGAGAGCTTCAAAAAAATTACTGATGGTCACATTATTAATAGGCATTTTTCAAGAAATAATTGTAGCTTAATTGATTCAAACTATATAAGCACTTCCTCTTTTTAACATGCAAATTCTAAAACATTTATGAAAGTCTACTCTAAATTGAAACAGGATCTCTTTACAATTTAGTCTAGGAATGCCAAAAAATAAAGGATTTATATTCTATGCCCGTTGTCTTATAAGAATGTAAGAGTTGAGTTCAGGAAAATTCGGCAAAAAAAACCCTTCGAGCTCCTGACATTCCAAGCTTCGGCTTCCAAGAGCTTCAGGCTAATTTTCTTCCACTGGGAAGACAAATGGTTATTAAATTTCTTCAATTAAGTATAACACGAGGGTTTAAATGGATTCAAATTTTCAAAATTGCACCTCATTTCTTAGCTTGGTAAGAATTTACTTCAATTAAATAGCACCACATTTAGCTAGCAGCAGGAACAAGCCAACAAAATTGATGGCAATTAAATATGTATTTAAAAAATACTTTCTGTGCACTCAATTTTAGGTCAGGTTCTAAAAGAATACAAAGGCGGAACAAGTAAAACTCTGCTTCAAGAAGCTTGGAATTTGTTAGCACAGATAAAGAACATCTCTAATGACAACATAAGACAGAGAATTAAGAAGAATACCATGAGTGGCTCTAATTTTACGGTCTAATTTTTGGGTGAGCTAAGAACAAGTCTGAGCACATGGTAGGTCTGGGAAAGCAGAAGTTAGGAGAGGAGAGAGAGGAGAGAGAGAGAAGTGGAAGCCTAGTCCATTACCTAGAGGTCACTCATCATTTCTGCTCCCAGACGATTGCCAAGAACCTTGTCACACGGCCACTCCCAGCTGCAAGGAAAGCTGGAAAACCAGTTTCTAGCTGGCAGCCCATGCACTTGGCTAAAACTCAGGGAGCTTTACGTCGAATTTTAACTAACGTTTTTTCCCCCATCTATTAATATGATCACATAAATATTCCCTTTAACGTATTCTTGCAGTGAATTGTATTATATTGTTAGACATTCTAATTGAAGCAATTTTGCATGCCTGAAATAAACCCCAATGCAATGACAATGCTATCTTTTATATACATTTTTAGATTTGTTTCCCTAATTATTTTAAATTTTCGCATTTATGCCGATTTTTTTTTTTCCAGCTATATATATATATTTTTTCTCATTAACTGCAGTAGACTTTCATTTTTAATCTCTGGACTGTTTCTGTTTTTCCTTAATAGTCTCCAAATGGTGCAAATTTCCCCGCGATTTTCCACTTAGCAAATACGCACATAAGGCAGGAAAAGCTCCCCGCTATGTGTGATCCGGGTTGATGGGCATCGGCGTCCGGTATGGCGAGAAATCTGACCAGACCCCTGGGGGACTCCGGCCACAGACAGGACACACCGTAGTATTCGAGAAAAAAAAAAATCTTTTAAAGTCACGTTCTATAAAGGGATAAAATTTCTCATTTGGGATCCTTCGGCTCTCGGGACGGCAAATGCCCCACAGCCACTGCCTGACACACCTTCTAGTAGGTTCTGGCTTCTGACAAGTCCCCATCTCACTCAGCCGTGCATGAAAGGGGTGGTTTTTATTGAAAGTCTTACTCAAATATATTGCACATGGTTTTTATACGTGCTGTCACCAATGTCTACCTGCGTCTCTTCCATTCCAGTGCCAGAAAAACAGGCTCCTACTCACTCTTTGCAGCCAGGTCTTCTCTACGGCGAATCTCCTGCTGCCAAATCCAGGCACAGGAACTTGTCTTCATTTTGCTCAGCTTGCTGATGACTCACTGCATCCTAGAACCTCCCCTCCGTCCCCTTCCTGGACAGCACCCTCTGCGGGGGCTCGTCCACCCCGCTTGCTACTCCCTCCCCCATTCCCTGACTGCCTCTTCCTTCTCAATCTCGTGCCTGAATTCTGGAATGCCCCATGGTTTTTTTTTTTTCCTGAGGTTTCCTCTAGGTCTACATTCTTGCCCTAAGAGATCTCACCCGGTTTGATGTAAAATGCCATCTAAATGTACCTCCCCGGAGCTCCAAGCCCATATTTTATTTTGTTTATTTTTTATTTTTTGAGACAGGGTCTCACTCTGTTGCCCAGGCTAGAGTGCTGTGGCATCAGCCTCGCTCACAGCAACCTCAGACTCTTGGGCTCAAGCGATCCTCCTGCCTCAGCCTCCCGAGTAGCTGGGGCTACAGGCATGCGCCACCATGCCCGGCTGATTTTTTCTGTATATATTTTTAGTTGTCCAGATAATTTATTTCTATTTTTAGTAGAGACAGGGTGTCGCTCTTGCTCAGGCTGGTCTCGAACTGCTGACCTCGAGCGATCCTCCCGCCTCGGCCTCCCAGAGTGCTGGGATGACAGGCGTGAGCCACCGCAGCCAAGCCCGTATTTTAATTTGCTTCTGTCATCTCAACGAGACGGTCACAGTTCAACGTATCCTCATGATCTGTTTCCCCTCCCGGCTCTCTCTGCTCCGTTCCCTGCCCCATCTGAACGCGGCTGCTGGGGTGAGAGGTGCCTGGATGACCCTTCTCTCCTTTCCTTATCTCCCGTCTCCAGCCCATCTGCAATTTCCGTTAGTTCTGTTGTCAAATGTCCCCTTGCCTGTGCATCACTCCCTGCCCATACCTTAGCCAAAGTGCCTTTGCTTTTTTGCCTTTGCTGTTGAAATTTGTCCCTTTTACTTTCGAATGGTCTCTCGGCTTCCATCCCTTTCCTCGGAATCCATTTCCCACAGAGCAACCAGAACAACCCTTAGAAAACTTAACTCCCATCCGTTTAATTGGCCTCCCTAAAATCATGCCCAGACTTTTGTATTTACGTATAATAAAATCCAGCACGGTAGGACGGGCAAGAGGCTCTGCAAATCCAGCAGGAGGCCTCCTCCCCTGCTGCCGTATCACAGCCTGAACCTCACGCTACCCTCGCTCTGTTCCAGCTCCGCCTGGATCCTCTTCGTGCAGCGACCCGCGCCAGCCTGTATAGTACTCAGGGCCTTTGCACGTGCCGTTTTCTCCTTCCATCCTGTCTGGTCCTTTGGATGCCTGTCCCTTTTCGCCATTCCAGCACCAACACAATCATAATCCCTCAGAGAGTTTGACCCTGGCTGTCCCAGCTCGGTGGACCTCTGCGATTAAAATCCATCCTGTCACCTTGTTCGTCTCATTTAAAGGACCGATCAAATCTCTAACTCTCTTGTTTACGTGCGTGGTCGTGGATTGCTTCTGCACGGTGGAAAATGAGCCTCTTGACACCAGGACTGCCACGGTCCCATTGCTCCATGCGTCCCCAGTGCCAAGGGCTATGCCTGTTGTATCTCCAATCCTGTAAACAGTTATCGAGGCCGGGCGTGGAGGCTCACATCTGTAATCCTAACACTCTGGGAAGCCGAGGCGGGAGGATCGCTCAAGGCCAGGAGTTCCGGACCACCCTGGGCAACATAGTGAGACCCCGTCTCTACTAAAAATAGAAAAATTAGCCAGGTGTCTCGGTACACCCCCGTAGTCCCAGCTACTCGGGAGGCTGAGGCAGGAGGATCGCTTGAGCCCAGGAGTTTGAGACCAGCCTGAGCAAGCGTGAGACTCTGTCTCTACTACAAATAGAAAAATTAGCCGGGTGTGGTGACGCTTGCCTGTAGTTCCAGCTACTCCGGACACTAATACAAGAGGATCACTTGAGCCCAGGAATTGGAGGTTGCAGTGAGCTAAGATGATGCCACAGCACCTTAGCCTGGGTGACAGAGTGAGCCTGTGTCTCAAAAATAAATAAATACAACTCATTAAAAAAAAAAAAAAAGAATGTAAAAGAAAAGGGAAAATAGTAACCTTTTGGTTGCTCAAAACTTGGCGCAAACTTTGATGACAGTCCTTAAACAGATTTTTTTCATCAGAATAGGGTCAGCACACACATTTGCCCCCTTATTGTAACTTATTAACTACTCATCCTCACTCAATTAATGTGTTTATGCCCACTTTTTTCCTAAGCAGCAGTTATAGCCTTTTCATAAATGAAATTCAGTGCCTACTTTTCTCAGAGTAAAAGCCTTATGTACTGATTTTCCACAAAATTGGTTGAGCAGAAAATGCCCTCCTTTCTGCCAGTCGGGATGGGACATCTCATGCCTTCGTTCCTCCCACACAATTAATCTCAGAAGACATTAGTGGAAGGAAAACGGTAACAGATGGACAAGCTTTTCGTTGATGGTGTTTTTCTTTCTTTTTATGTAGGAGTACATTGTAATCTGTTGCAGAAAAAGAAAGGGAGGAAAAAAAGCAACTAAGCACCTTTTTCTCCCCCAGATGGGCTGCGAGGATCTTCTTTTGCACGTGCTTTTGGTTGCTGGTTCAGCTTTTCTTCGGAGGTCGGCAGCGGGTCATTCGCAGAGTGTTGGCAACGTGTGCCAGGTTCTTTGGAAACAGGGTCCTCCCTGTCCACTGGGCTTCCAACACAAAGAAAAACGGTCAGTCGAGAAGCCAAAAGTCATGTGAAAAATAAAACGGTCAAAGTTTTTTTTTTTTTTTTTTTAAAAAAAAATAACGTGCAGATCGATTTTTATAACTCACTCCCTGCTTTTAGCTCTCTTTCTCTCTGTACACAGATCCATCATTGAATTTATCAAGTCTATTTTGAAGCCAGCTGTCTTGTTCTGATGACAGCACACGACACAGGCAGACTAAGGTTTATAACCTCACCGGAGATGCTGGTGCAGAACCAGACTTTGTTAACTATTCACGGCAATCGGAACAGCATTGCTAGAAATACCAAAAATATATAGTGACCACATGTCTCTAATACTCCAGATTTTAATCTATCTCCTGGTTTTAGCTATATTTGCAGGTCATTCTTTGAAAAACGAGCGTCTGAAATGACGAGGGTATCGTGACAGTTATTAAACCAGCATATTCATAATCTGTCTTATTAGAGATTGTCGAAGTGTTAGAGACTTATTTTAATCTATTACCTTTCTTTCCTGATTCCTCAAGAGAAGCCAAGTAACTTATTATTTTATTTAAATGTGGAAGGTGTTTGACCATTTCATGTAAAAATCCTGAGAACCATAGTAGTAGTGAATATTTATTGATTACCCACTATGTGCCAGGCACTGTGCTACATACTTTATGTCTGTGATCTCATTCAAAGAACTGTGAATGCTTTATAGTCCCGTTTTCTTGTCCCCATTTTGTGGACATGAAAATTAGGAAACCCCACCAAGGTACAAAGCCGCTCCCCTGCCTGCGGCTGCAGAGAGGAACAATTGAGCAGGGGCTCCCAGGTGCTTCCACGGAGAGCAGGGCTCGAACCCTTCCTCCTAAAGACCTGCCTAGGACCAAGGGGTGCTCGGACTGGGAGCTCCCCGGCCCTCCCTGGTGCTGCTCGCCCAGCTGCTCCATCAATCTCAGCAGGGCACACCCCAAAGCGGGGGGACATCAGACCTGCTTGAGCACCCCGCAGACAGCTCAGCACCAGCTCGCTTCTCCCTGGCATGGTCAGGGGTTGACCTTTGAGGACCTGGGGTCAGGCCCACAGGCCAGACCCAGCACCCTCATGATTTGAGCACGTCGCTCGGGGGCATGGAAGGGAGATTTGGAAACTCATCTTGGGAGGCGAGGGAGTCCACATGGACAGAACTGAAAAAGGGCTCGGTGTGGGGCCCACAGCAGAGCCCTCGGGGAGCCCCCGGTCCCCACAGCAAAGCTGAGCTCTCAGCCCCGGTGGGATCCTGGACAGGGAGGCTCCCGGCCGGCAGCGCCGTCGCTGGAGAGCTCGGCTAATCCGAGCTCCCGGCTGCCGGCAGATGCCAGAGGAAAACCGGGGAGCAGAGGGAGGGGGCAGAAGAGTTAAACCCACTCCCGACAGCCAGACTCCGAGTCTCAGAGGGCTCCACGTCCACAACTCTCAGGTTACAGAATCAACGTACACGACTCAGTGGCGTTCCTACATCCCGATAACCGTCAAGCTGAGAGTCAAATCAAAGACTCAATTATCATTCGCAATTATTTTTCAGGTCCTTGGGCCCTTTTGATCATTTTTCTTAGACTTTCTCTTGCATAGTTTTTACACTTTCCTTTTGTAGTTTCATTTTTTTCAGTTTCAATTTTTCCCTCCCAACCACTGCCCACATTTGCTGTGAGGTCTCGTTTCCAAAATTACACAGTAACAAACCGAATTCCTTCAGATTCCTTCTTGCATTAGTGGAATGTGGACATTGTCACACGCTAATCGGTATTTACTAGTGGTTCTCGCACGATGACCTCCCTCAGCACCTCCGGGTCCCAGGTAGGATAAAACCCAGGATTTGCTTCCTCTCCTTCCAGTTCAAAAAGGCTTTCTCTAAAAAATCACTGCTGTGCCTACATCTTTCCTTCCACAGGTGCTTTTTTTGGACTCTTGAATTCCATCATGAACATTCCAGGATCTATCTTTTAATTTTCCCAAAACTCTTTTCCAGTTTAAACTCATTGACCTTATCATATGCTTCCTATGGCGACTGTCGCAGCACCGTCATTATTTAAACTAGGAATATTTACACAATGAATTTGCAGGAAATCTTGAACTTAGCAATACTGTGTTCTTCTGGCATTTATATTTTCCCTCACAAGCAGTTTATCTTTTTCTCCATCTACCCATATTTATTATCGCATACGTAACTTAGAAATATCACCAGATCTTTGGCATGGCAATTGTAACACAGAATCATGGAACACTGGAAAGAAAAGTATATTTATGATTTATAATTGCAATGCCCTGTCTTTAAAATGAAAGAATTAAGTGAAAGTCCTACCACAGGCATCTTCCCACTGTGATGTTCAGGACCACCTTCTCCCACCGACGTGTGTTCATTGTACTGTTCGAGTATACGATTGAGTGACGTGTGATGTATTCGCAGAGGTGTGCAGCCATCCTCATTGTCTGTTTCCAGAATGTTCTCATCACCCCCTAGAAAAAAAACCCAATACTCATTAGTAGTCACACTCCATTCCCCCATCTCTCCAGTGCCTGGCAACTACTAATCTACTTTCTGTTTCTGTGGTATTACTTGGTCGGGGGATTTCATAAAAATGAAGTCATATAATATGCAGCCCTTAATGACTGGCTTCTCAGCATGTTTTCACGGTTCTTCAAGGTTGCACCATGTATCAGCACATGCTACATGTATCAGAATGTGCTACACGCATCAGAATGTATCAGTAATGCTACATGTATCAGAATGTATCAGTATGCACTACACGTATCAGAATATATCAGCACTTGCTACATGTATCAGAATGTATTGGCACGTGCTCCATGTATCAGAATGTATCAGCACATGCATGCTACCTGTATCAGAATGTATCAGCATTCATTTTTATGGCTGAATACCATTCCATTGCATGGATATACCACATTTTGTTTCTCCATACTTTATCTGATAAACACTTGAGTTTTTTCTACTTTTTGGCTATTATAAATACTGCTGTGAATATTCACATACAAGTTTTTATGGATACATATTTTCGATTCTTTTGGGAGAATATACCTAGAAGTGGCATTTCTGGGTCATGTATTATCGTAACACTATGTCTCTCATTCTGAGGAGCTGACAAGACTGTTTTCCAAAGTGGCTGCACCATTTACAATCCCACCAAATGGTCCCATTTGTAAGGGCCTCTGGTTTTCATACAGAAACACTCAATCACAATGCCATTAGGACCTTCAGTAAAGGTAAATTGTGCAATTGAGAATCATTTACTCTTTCACCCCATTTACTATAAAGCAGAACCATTCCAGCAAAGCCTTGATAAATATGAGCCTACTTTTCTTTTATTTTCTTTAACTTCCCTGACAGTTTTCAAGTCTAAACTTTTCCCACCACTGTTTCAATCTTGAGCATTACAACTTCGGTGCAATACTGATCTATTTGGAGCCCTTGCTGGGGAGGCCCTGCTTGGTCCTAAATCCCTGAGTTACAGCGAAGATAAAAATTCCCTCGTGAATCACTGTGGAGAGTTCAGCACTGAGGCTCCGGCCCCCCTGCCCCGTCCCACATGGCTTGCGTTTCGCCAGACGTAAATATAGACATTAAAGTGATTCATGGACCTTCCTTCAAATCCAAAGTGGAAAAAACAAAAGGAAATTTGATGGTGAAACTTATCAATGTCTTCGCCTTAAATTCAGTTTATACTACACAGGCAATGAGAGTAGCAACTGAAGAGAAAGAATCACCCAGCATTGCTAAGGACATCTCTATTGTAAGAGACTAAGAATCTGAACAATTTTTACAGTCTTTCTGAGCTGTTCTTTTTTATTTAACTGAAGTTCATAACATCACATGATATACAGAAGACAGAGCTATTAATAGTAAACCCTCTGGGGCCTGCTTTCTCACCCACACACTCCCTGTAATTTTTTTTTTTTTTTTTTTTGGTTTTCAATGACTCAAGTAACAGGATCTTACCATTTCCTGTTGGTAGTAATTTTACAGGTTGGTGGTGGCCCTAGAGGTTACAGTTATTCATGTCTGATATTCAGTTGGACTAGATAGTAATATGCTCAATTTCATTTTGTTACTTTAACTTTTTTATGATAAAAATCATATATTTACATACTGTTTTATTCCTCCTTTTTAGCTAATACATAGTCCTGATTTTATTTCTTTTCTTTTTCTTCTTTCCTTACGTATCTCAAGATTTCCTGAGATGTCAGTTTTAAGATTTGAAAAGTGGAGAACCAAGGGGGCAGAAAGCAAGTACTGCTGAATTCCAGCACCTTGGCACCTGGGGGAAGGCGTTAACCATCACAGTAGTCAACCACGGCACTCGCAGGAGGCCAGAATGTTCCAGATTCGCCACGTGAGCTGCCATAACGCTCAGAAGTGAGTTTCAAATTCCAAGAGCTGTTTTCTTAGAGGTGCTTTGAGGGATTAGATGAGAGAAGAAACTTTCAAGTGCAAGTTTGTAAAATACCCAAGATGATAAAATTCTCCCTAACGGTCCAAGCTGTGCACACTTCATATATATTTTGCTCTTACAGTTTTACTTTATTTGTCCTCATGTGTGGACTGTGGTGTTACCCAGGAATTCATCAATTTCGAGCAGAAACTGTTTTTTTTTTTTTTTATATTGAACAAACCATGCAAATGTTAACCTTTAGGGCTTGTCACCTCTTGGTTGCATTTAGGATTTACACATTGCAGCCCCTGCAGGGAAACTATATTAGATTCCGCAGACCTCAGAGGTCTGATCCCTCAGTTTCTATGGAATTGTTTCACTGCCCAAATGGAGGTAATAGAAAACAAAACAAAACAAAACAAAAATCAGAATTATCTGGTTGGGAGATATTTGGAAAGAACGAAGAACATTACAGTATAAGCCTACCGAGATAACAACGGGTTATAAGTCACTAAAGAATTATTTCAGGAAACTGTAGTTTATAGAACAGAGGAACAGAATTGGAAAACTGTGCTTTGCTCCTTTTCATAACATAATTGGAGATTAAACATTTATGTTTTATCCCTGATGCATTATGATGAGTATATTCAACACTTGAAAAGTTAGAATTTAATTATTTTATTTATAAGGCTGGGTATGTAAAAATCTGAGTATTCATTACATATAGGATATGTACAGGTAATACAGTTTATTATGTATTAATATATGCTGTGAAAAATACATGTAATTAATTTATCAAATATCAGAATAAAAGGTGTTTAATTATTTAAGTATCTTATTTAATCACCACATATTTTTAGAAAAAGTACATTGATTTCAGATGTCCTTTCTGAAGACATGCATTCTTTGTTCGTTATAAGGTACTCTGTGGTCCTCTTCACAACCATCTGCATATTTCAATCTATTTAAAAATGTTTGTTACAGAGTGGGAAAAAAGGAATGTATGCACAGTATAATGTGAATATGTTTGTGTCCAGAGATCTTCTACATCTAAGAATGTTTGGGTTTTCAGTAAATTTCCACGTGTTCATTAGAAAAATGAACGTGTGTCCAACCTGAATGTAGTGATAGACTTTAAATCATATTATCGTACCAGCAACTAGCATGTGCTCTAGCACCTTTTTATGAGAACGGGACAGAACGCTGACATTACAGCTGCTCCTGGGAGTGAGTCTGTCCAAAGGTGACGAAAGCCTTCCAACCAAGTTTGTGAAGAGGAAATACTATTTCAGTATTCGATATTAATCAATGAACGTTCCTAATTTTTTAACTGCCAAAGAAACAAATGAAAACACTTATACTTGCCAGATTCTTCGAAAGCACCAATTTTTCTTGTCTTCAATATCATGAAGAATAGATTTTAAGCATTTCTGAGTAACAATCACGATGGTACTGCATTCGAAATGTTTTAAAACAAGCACTTCAGAATAATCACATTGTGAAAAGAAAGAAATCCATGGTTTTGTGTTGTCTATATATCACCAGTGAGTGTTACTCAGAAAGGATTTGAACTCCCTAAGCGTATGTGTGTCCACCTCCACCATTAAAGTGGATTCAGGTGCGCAGCACGGCCGTCGCCAGACAGGCTTCTTTTAATAATTAACGGCTGTGGTCTTATGGCACCATCCGACTGTATCTGGATACACTCACGTTGCTTTTACAAGAGTTTCATACAGTTCCATGGTCTGCAGAACATGTGGGAAATACCTCATGGTTTCTTTTATTAATATAAACTATTTTCACTTTCTCCAATGACAAATTGCCCCAAATTAGGTTTTTTACACCTATTATGACGGAACCTGATGAGAAATTCATCTGTAGACCACAGCTGTGTGTACTGCAAGCATCATAAACCCCTTGGTGGTCAGGGAGGGGATTGTTCATGCAAAGACCAAGCAGAAAGAGGCAGTTGTTTATTTTGCTGGGAGACAGAAATCCTAGTTTTTCAAAATTTTCAAAGAAATTAAAAACATTTGTTCTTGATATTCAAAATCGCCATTTTTAAACTCTGTCCAAAAGTGTGTTGTTGCAATATATTATGAGATAGTGTTTGAAATCTTCTGCTGAGCCACTATAGTCAAAAAGAAAAAAATTCTACTTTTTTATTATTATTTCAACATCTAATGAATGCCAGAATTGCGGCGAGCGCTGCGTGCCGCAGGAGCGATGCCCGGTGAACGCACCATTTACACGGAGCAGAGAAGACAGATCTGCGAGGGGACAGGCATGTGACCCACGCACACACTGATGCCACATGCCCGACACGCATTTGACACACGCGTTTGTAGTTATTCTTACCTGGCACAGTCGGTATTGTCTGGTGATTTCCCACAGACGACAACTGCCCTCCTACAAAAGAGACCAAAGGAACATAATGGTCTGACTTTTGAAAAATTACTGACAAGGAATGAAAACATATTAAAAAAAAATCAAATTAAATACTCACATCAAAGACCTTTGCAGCAAAAATTAGAAAACCACTGAGAAATCACAAATAAATTCCATAAAATTGAAAGGGACTTAATTAAGCCCCTTCTTTTGCTGGATCATTAATGCATTTATTAGAGACGCTTCTGATTTGATTACTCCACCGCGGAGTAAAACCACGTGACTGGTTGTTAATAAGTGTTGTCATCAACACAGGATGAGGCCAATCTCTAAATTTCATGGGTTTCAGGCATTTTCCTTTCACATGTCAAGAGCACCATGAATATCCTCAGTGTCTGAAGTATACTACAATAAAAATATATTAACACTAATACTTCATGAAATAATTATAAAAACGCAACAATATTGCATTCCCTGAGTAACCATTTACTAGATTCGTTATTTTATTCTTTAATTGTAGGTATGGGAAGGTAACACTGTCCGTTGAGATGTGTTTCTATAAGAAATACAAGATAGAGAATATGTATTTGTAAAAATTCTAACATGCTTTAAGTTAATTATAGTCGACCATAGTTTTAATCAAGATAGAACACATGGCAGTAAATAATTATTTAGGTTTGCCAGCATAAATACCAAAGGAATACAGATTCTCATAATTTTTCTGTTTGTTCCATTTTATTTTAACATTAAACAATGTTTGATATTAAGCACATCATACTAATTTTCTTTAAAACTTTTTAAACTATTAAGTTATTAAATTGGTTCACAGAATATCTCAGTGCAATTACAATTTACTAAATTCATCTCATGACTCAAAATCCTTTTTTTAGAAATTAGCACACCAAAAACGTTTAAAATCCAACTCCACAAAACATGCAAAAACAAAATATCGAATGGTTGACCCTGGAATAGACCTAATAATGAATTAGTAAATTATAAGTTTTTTTTCATTTTTCATTTCAAAAAGGGCAATGAACATTATAAGTTTAAAAATTAAATAGTGTCTGTCAAAATATAATGGGACATGGAACTTGAAAATTCTAAGTTAAAAAATATTTTTGTAAAGATACATTTTTTCAGACCAGAATATGAAATTGTTTTTGGGATTGTAATTCTCTCAGAATCATGGAGAATCAGACCCCAAAAAATAGAAAAAAATTCTTCAAGAATGTGATATATGCTTCAATTTATTTTTAGAATAAGATAGATATAAACAAACAAACAAAAAAAAAATCCACATTCTGTAAAGGAGGTTACACAGGTTTTCTTTAGAATATAAATAACAAGAAAGCAGGAACTATTTCCTCTATATGTTCCAAATAATAAATACCAAAATGCTCAAAAAATATTCCCTCACTAACAAACCAGCACAAGTACCAAGTATTAAAAATAAGAACCTAACATAAAAAGGTGCTTCAATTCATCATCTTGAAATAAATCTTAAAGGACTTTCTGTTGTGGGGTGGTTCTTTACCAGGTACATATAGGCATAAGGGACCAAAGTAAGACATTGGAGGCTGGAAAATTTTTAACTCAGGCAAACATTTTTTTCCTCTTAAATAGATGCAACTCAAACTTAGAACATTTAAAAATCATACTAATAAAAAAGCCATGAGACAGGTTATTAAAAGGTTATTATATAAGAATTCACATTCTGCCAATTGAACACTTACTAACATTTATTTACATAATGCTCATTAAAATACTTTAAACTGTTGTGTATTAAAGAAACACCAATAAGCATCGATAGCCCTTTATAGCATAGAAAAGAAATTTATTGACATGTTTAGGCAACATAATTTTCTATTTAAAATGATCTTATACAAATAAAATATTTACACTTGGCAACATTGTGACGCTGTAGTTCTAACTGACTTGGGGTGTTTCTCTTTGCCTGCTACCTGGACTGGGGGTACACACAGCCATCTGCAAACACAGCCGTCTGCAAACACACTGCTTAGTCTCAAGACCTACGGGGGCAGGTACGTCTTGTCACCCTCTGGCCTACGTTACGGGCCTGCCCTTTTTATCGTTCCGAGATGAGCACTGATGTGAGTATAATCAAATGCCCTTTGAACCAAGTGAGCAGAATTTACTGCTAACACATTTTACAGTTTATAGGGTCATCAGCTTCTGAGACTTTTCCAAGCTTGCCTTTGCATCTATAAATACAACTGATTTATATCACAAAATGGGCATGAAATATAACACTTAGTGTTTTATTTTATAAAATTCCTTACCTTCTATAGGAAGTATAATTTATAAAAATCGTTAACAAGATTCTGTTTTTCCTTCCGTCATCCATCTCAGCAAGCAATAGTAACACAATTCTTCAACAGTGAATTTTCTGTATGGGAGAAAAAGATGTCATAAATATTGTCAATTTTTGAGTAATTATAAAAGTATCTCATAAGCCTTAATGAACACTTCTTAGGGTTATCTTTGAAAAATAAAATAGTAGATAAATTAAATAAAAAGAGGATATTATTTTGAAATACTATAGAAATTTTATGTGTCTACTTTTTAGTTTTACCAACCACAACCTTTAACATTTTTCTGAATATGCAGAAATTCAGTTTCAAACACTGCAAGCCACGTTTCCGTTGAGCTCCAGTCTGAAGTCAGTGGTCTAAGGCAAGAGCAAGGTGTATATAAATGGAATCCAAGTCTTGGAGAAACCTCAAAAAAGGAATTTTTAAATCCTTTCTTATAACAACCTAGCTGTTCAAGTTAGTTTCCAATCATTTCAATCTTTCTAAATAAAACTACTATTTTTATAATAAAAATTTAAAAAATAAAATATTATCTATTTGCCAAGAATGTGTGTATTTTGATATAAGGTCTGGGATTTAAATTAATAATGGCTTGGGAGACAAATATTTCTAAGCAAGAATAATTGAAAGTATTCTTAAATTCTAAGCAAAAGAAAAAAATGAAAATGAGTAATATCGATCCCATAACTTTTTCTGAATTTGAGGTCAGTTGGAGTTGAATTCAATGATACATATTACATAATCATCCTATAGGATTCATTTGCCCAGACAAAAGTTTAGTTTACCTTAAACTCAATTGGTAGCAAAACCATTTTAGTTCTAGTACAATAGGAATCTGTTCATTGAAGTGGCTGTTTTAACATTACAAGTCCAATTAAAGAATTTGCTGAATGCACGCCACTGAATTATTGTCTTATTTTTAACTTAGGATGAAGCCTGGAGATGTCCAGTATGACGGAGTACGTGTGCTTACGAGTGTTCTGGGTTATAAACGACAGAACCAACTCTGGCTAACTGCAGCCAAACGGGACTTACTGGATAGTTTCCATTTGTAAATTTGGAGAAACGCTGGCAAATAAAGCTGAGAGAACAAGAAGGAAACGAGGGAATCTAGGTCACCAAGAACCCAGGCACAGTTCAAATGCTCCCCTGGTGCAGTCCCTCCCCGTGTCCTCCCTGCTGAGCCCCTTGGCTCTCAACCCTGCTTGCCCCGCTCTGATGGGACTCGACTTACCCTACTTCCTGACACCAGTTGTTCAGGCTCAAAGTCCTATGGAAAAGGCACCTCGCGTAGGTTTGGAGAGATCAATCCCGTATTGAAAGCAAATCTCTAAAGGGTTTTGGATTGAATTGTGCCTCCCCCAAAACGTACACATGGAAGTCTTAATCCTGAGTACTTTCGAGGGTGACGTTATTTGGAATGAGTGTCTTTGCAGACATCAGCAGTTAAGAAGAGGTCATGCTTGAGTGAGGTCCTCATTCCACATGCTGGTGTCCTTATACAAAGGGGACATTTGGGGACAGACACACAGGGAGAATGCCAGCCAAATGTCAGGACAGACTGTGGTGATCCAGCTACCAGCCAACAAGTGCCAAAGACAGCCAGCAATCCTCAAGAAGCTAGGATGGAGTCATGGAGCAGGGTCTTTCTCACAGTCCTCGGAAGGGACCACCCTGGCCAGTCCCTTGGCCTCAGACTTCCATCTTCCAGAACAGTCAGACAACACATTTCCATTGTTTAAGCCACCCGTTTAATTTCATAACTATCCTGGGGATCGTGGAAGTTCAGTTCGCAGAAACCTCAGACCTGCGTGGAGATCGCATAGCTAGAAAATGGCGCGGTGAGTTTTCCAAGCCAAATGTGTCTGCCTGCGGGTGCCCTGTTCTCTCTGCTGTAGCGAGGAATCCCGTTCTCCCTGGGAGAAGAGGAGTTGCCGGGAACCGAGAAGAGTCGGGAAAAGACGTAGAGGTGCTATGACGTTTGGAATAAGAAGATATGCATGAGACTCACAGGTCATTTCACTGGGATTGTCCCTGCTGGGGACAGAGATCTACCGACAGGTAGACAGTGGTGAGCACGGAATGTTCCAGGAATGACACGAGCATTTCGGGAGCTTGGGGAGAGGCTAGAGATCGGCAAGATCCGCTAATGTAGAGGTTGACAGGGAACAGTCACAAGTGGCCTTCCGTGCCACGCCAAGGAGCTGACTTTATCACAAAACACAGGACACACTGAAGGCTTTGGGGAGGTGAGATAACTCTGGATATGAACTTCTGCAAGGACGCACCTGGTAGCACAGTGGAGACTAAGCGGTCAGAGCAAGCGAGGTAGAAACTGATTTGCGATGTTCCAAGAAATGACAGTAACTTGGGTCAAATAGTGACAGACAGAATCAACAGGAAAGGATGGATTCTAAAGATCTTAAGAGTATAAGCCTCATAAGCTTTGGACTTGAACATACAGAATGAGGTGGGCTTAAATGCCATGGAGGGCCCATCTCTCTCTTTTTTGTCTTTTCATTTTCAGTTATTTGATACATTTTGGTGTATGATTTTCAATCAGTGATCTGAAAGGAAGACTTTTATATGGAAATAGTAAAAAAAAAAATCAAACGTACTTGCTATTTCAGTCTAAAATAAGGATTGTAAATCATTGCAGGAAGAATGTGGGAAAATTCAATTTTATCTTTAAGTCAAAACAAACCATAACACATGTCATTCTATGTTCAGAAAGGGGTAGCTTGTGAGTTGCCTTTTCTTCCCCGTTGCAATCAACTTCTACATGTGGGTACTACGAACACAGAATACAAAAATATGTTACACATGCACAAAGATATGCAAAGAACCACAAGATCTACCTCTCATGGAAGAACACTGTGACATTCCAATTTGTTTCTCTGGAGGAACTTCTCCTTCAAAACACAACTCCTTCACTTGGGTCTGGAAGGCATTATAAGACAACGTCCTAGCCTGTGCAGAAGGTCAGATCAGCTTTCCTGAATCCACAGCCAGCTCGGAGAGCATTCCCAAGGAGTAAAAGCCACAAATCAAACTCAAAAAGGAATTCGAGTTGGTGGGAAAAGGTAGAAAGTCACAGAGCACATGCAAGATGGTGACGAGATGAGCAGCTAAGCTGTGAAGAGATAGATGCTCAGTCGCTTCTAAACATATTATCTGGATTTATGCTTTGCTCTCTGTTGATCGAGTGTTGGGACAGCTGTGAAAACCACCTAAGTCCCAAGGCATTTTGGAAATGTAACCCGAGTAGGAAAGTTCAAACTTAGGTATAACCGTCACAGGCCTGAAGACACAGCCGTGAACCAGGATGGCGTCAGTAAAACTCACCTGATAGGCACCACTGGATTAATCCTACAGCATTTTTCTCCCATTATTAGTATCCAGATGAATTTTCAAGCTCTGTTTCCTTTAAGATTTACCATTCATCTAAGGAATTTGAGTCTTCCAAATTATTGCTGGCAATCATGTACTACATAGTGTGTTAACGGCATGGTACAGAAACCATCTTTTGCAATTCACTGATGCCAATATAGATCACTGATACTTTCGATGCTTCTTATACCATACGTTTATCTTCAAGCCACCATGGAAGCACAGGTGAACACTCAGTGGCAAGGCCTGGTAAAAACATATCTTACTTTTCCTCTCCATCCTTCCCCGTCTGAAAGCAAGCTGAATCTACTTCAAAATGAATCTGAAGATATCTCATATGCAAAATAAGGGGCGATGATGCAACATATTTTATATTTTTACCATGTTTACTCTGATATACGCCTGTCAGCATTAATGATGGCATGAATGTAAGTCTAATTATTTTTTATCCTTTTGCACCTTTGTAATGTCAATGAACATACTCGTCATTTTTCCCTCTAGCTAAATGACATCCTCTAACCTTTGAACACCTTGTGCTGAAAAAGTGAGATCACAAAAGTAGTGAGGTGTTAAGACATACTGTGTTTCACATGCTTATAAAAATCGTATCCACTTGTAGACGCCACTTGGTTTCATTTTTCCTTCCATCTGATATTATCTTCCCTCTGCGGGTATCAGAGGGAAAGGTCACTCCACTGGGCGATAGAAAATTGTGGAAACGCTTATGGAATGGAACGCACAATACAGACATAGGAAAATTGTCTCGGGGGCCAATCCCAGCTGGAATTTGAAGTTCTAGGAGGGTCTGGAGCCAAAGGAACCATTTTAGGGCTGTTGAACACATTTCTCTTTGTGAAACTCGGTTGGCATCTCAAAATGAGAACAGCATCGTCCACAGTTCTCTGCAAAGGTGAGAAATATAAATGCAGAGAGATTCGATCTTAAAAATAAATCCTGTATTCTCACATTTTGTCTCTCCTTTAAGCTCTTAAGCATAGTCCGCCATGCTTCCTTACGGATCCTGGAGGTGACAGAATCCCTGTCTCCCCTGCAGGGTCTTCGGTGCAGCTATGAGGGCCTCAGCCGTCTTCCACCCTCACCATCACCCCAATGAAGCCACAGTCTGTCGGAAGATGCAGCTAAACACCAGGTGAACGAGGGCTGGAAGAGAGATCTCTGTTCAGGTGCTCTGGGGCAGAGCAGCGTACCTCACAGACAGCTGTTTTTTCACCAGTATCCTCTCCCTGCTCTAAAATTGACTTGTGTTTAAGGATCAGAACTGCTCTTAGATTTAAATGCATTCTGGAGATTTTGTCTGGTAAGAAACAAGGCCATTTACCCTAAGGCGTCTGCGAAACCCAAATTCTAAAACCACATTAACATTTCCTTCTTGTTGTCTTCTTCATCGTGAGCCCCAATCCCAGGCAAAGAAGAAAAAACACATAAAGCAAAACGCCTGTAAAGAAGTTTCTAGAAAACATCTTCCATGAAAGAACAGCCTCCATTTGCGTGATTTTTTAAATTATTTCTTTGTTCACCACCCGCAGAGATGTCTGTAAGTAGAACCACATTTGGACTGGCGTAAAGTGTGATTGCAATTTGCTGTATCCAAACCTCGCAGAATACAATGGTTCTTCTACACCAAAGTTCAGTCCTGGGTGAGGAGGAAGAAGACGGGCAGTTTCTTCTGGGAATAATCTCAGAATTTGTGCTGAATCAACAAAATTTTTCAGTTGTGTGTGAAATAATGATTGTTAGGAGGAAAAGCATCAGAAAAACCTTGTGAGTCACTGTGGGACACAGAGACAGGAAAGACAAAGCTTGATACACTTTTGCCCCGAGCTTGCTTTATGGGAAAAAAAATTTTTTTTTTTTTAATTTCAGCATATTACGGGAGTACAAATGTTTAGATTACATACATTGCCTTTGCCCCACCCGAGTCAGAGCTTCAAGCATGTCCATCCCCCAGACGGTGCACACTGCACCCATTAGGTGTGAATATACCCATCTCTCCTCCCCCTCCCACCTGCCCAACACTTGATGAATGTTACCACCGTATGTGCACTTAAGTGTTGATCAATTAATACCAATTTGATGGTGAGTACATGTGGTGCTTGTTTTTCCAGTCTTCACTTAGTAGAATGGGCTCCAGCTCTACCCAGGATAATACAAGAGGTGCTAGATCACCATTGTTTCTTATAGCTGAGTAGAACTCCATGGTATATATATACCACATTTTATTAATCCACTCACGTATTGATAGGCACTTGGGTTGTTTCCACATCTTTGCAACTGTGAATTGTGCTGCTATAAACATTCGAGTGCAGGCGTCTTTTTTATAGAATGTCTTTTGTTCTTTTCGGTAGATGCCCAGTAATGGGATTGCTGGATCGAATGGTAGGTCTACTTGTATCTGTTTAAGGTGTCTCCATATTGCTTTCCACAGGGGCTGCACTAGTTTACAGTCCCACCAGCAGTGAATAAACAAAAACTTTCACGAAGAAAAATACCAACTTCAAGATAAATGATGAAATGCAATCAGTACTTTAGGTAAGGGAAGAACAATAACACTTTGCCCTTAAATACAAACCATAAATATTTTGATGCTGATGGGTAACTTCCTAGGACTTGGGTAGAAACATTTATCTTATTTCACATAGTAAATCACATTTCTCTCCTCTGTTATAGCATTGAATGTGACAGTATGAATCTCTTCTCTTCAAAATATACTAAATTGTTCAAATAAATCTGAGTTGCCGTCAGTCCTGCCCTTAGGCATAAGCCAAAGAGGCTTCATACTTTCGAGTTCCCACATAGCATCAAAACGTAAAGGAACAAATGTCTTTACTGAAGAACAGAGGGACCCCTCCGTACGTGGTGTTCTGCCAGGACTGTCACCTGCCACCCGAAACTCCAAACATCCTTTCTTATTCTCGAGACTGTTCCGGCCTCAGCGAACTATTTCTCCGCATCACGAGCCAGGCATCCTTTCGACTGCATCTAAACGCCATGAAGATCCTAGGTCATGCATTTGCCGATTCCAGAAATACGTAACGCTTTGGTTAGGTCGATGTTTTTATTCCACTGGACTAGAGTCAATCATCATTACACATTTTGGGCAGCAGGTATGATTAAATACCTCTGTGCTTTCAACTCCGCAGACCCCCGGAGAACCCCGGCTGGGAAGTGCTGAGTGGGATCTGTCCGACAGAGCAGGAGACGTTAACATCTCTGATTGCGGCCCGAGTCCAGACTCCTTGCAGTGTTCATCCCACACGGTAACCGCCACGCAAACTGAAGCACCTCAGCTGCCATGCACCCCGCCCCCAACACATGAAAATCATTTTTCAGCAATCACAGTCAAACAATCCTTTCTTATTTAAAATGCTTTAGGACAACTATCCCCTAAAACATGGACAAGAAGCGTGGACCAACAGGTTTGCATACAACAAAGTATAGGGTAAGCAACATCCTACTAAATACAACATGGAAATTACATGTTGGGTTTAAATGTACACGAAATAAGTATTCTTTCCTTCTTACTGACAATCTTCACTCCACTTGAGAAAAAGTCAGTGGCCCTATGAGACCCAGACTCCAGTGAATAAGTAAAAAGAGCTGGCTTTTTGCGTAAAGCAGAAGTTGGGCAGATCCTCTAGGTGGTCGTTCCAGCCTCGTTCTGCAGGAATCTGCCCAGCGGAAGACCTGAGGCACTGCCGAGACCACCGGCACCGGCTCTTCCATTCCACACCTGTCCCCAGCTGTTTGTGTCTGCCAAAACAAGAAGGTAACGATTAGGGTAGGGGACAGCCAGCCAGGCGCAGAGATCCATAACAGGCTGGCTGTGCCAAGACGAGAGATGTTCTGAAACGCCCCCAATGCTCCCCCCAAAGCAGCCTTGGAAACCACCATCCACTCACCTGCGTCCGGAAACCACAGCTGCTTCTTGTAGAACGTTCTGGGGCTGAGGCTGGCAGCGGCAAGTTCCCACACAGCGTTCGCTTTTTACAACGTTAACTAGCATTGCTGACTCTCCACCGCTGATAGAAATGCCAGATTGTCAAGATTTCCCTGGGAGAACCGCCATTCTTCTACGTCAAGAAATGGTACATAAAATTATCAATCGACACACCCAAAGCATCAGAGTGGGCATAAAAGAGACAGAGATCTTTTCTGAAAGTAAAACGTTGCTGATGTGTGTGGCTCTTCCTTCCAGCCATCGCCATTCTCTGGACCATCGCAGATGTCTGGAGTTGTTGGAAGGAACCTTCGCGACCAGTTGGGCTCCTCTGGCTCTTTGCCGGGCAGGACGAAGAGATCAGAGGAGTAAAATAACTGCGTCAAAGTCACAGAACTCATGGTAGATCCAGAGTTAGGACTTGGGTCTCTCGATTCTCATGTCACTGAATCGGCATCAGGGCGTGAACATACAGTGTCCAAACCACACGTCCCGACCCCAGCTCAGCGGAGGATTCCACCCTCCGCCCTCCACAGTCCCCTTTGCTCCGGGAAACTGAAGGACACTTCAAACTGCTTGTTTTCACCATGACCCAAACAATCCCCTCTTAATCTAAACTTCAGTCCCCGACTTCCGCTTTCTCCATAGATTCCAAAGTCACAATGATACGAAACTTCCTTCCTTAAACTCGTATCAGGAGCAAGTACATCCCTTTTGATCCCGAGCCTCTGGGAGCCGTCGGAGAGGCAGCCGAGAAGGCTCAAGACCTGTCGAAATGGTTTCTCCTTAAGGCGAATACAGAAAATGTTCCCGTCTTTCTGAACAACTCTCCCAACAGTTTGATTCTTCATAAAACAACAAACCTCCTAGATAATTTCTCTGAAGTTCTATTTTACATTCCATCTTGCCATAATGGCTTTAGTCCCGTTGTTTTGCCTTGTGTGAACGCTGTTGCTTCTTCCTCTTGTCACAACCTTACCATCTTTTCTCTTTAAGACCCCCGCTAGGTTAATACAGTGATTTCCATCTTTGTTCCACTTTGAACCCCGTGCCCCACGGGTCCCAGTTGGAGCTTTTAACCTGAGACTTCCAGAGATCTAAGAACCGCTAGAAATCTGATGCAACAATTTTGTGTATGTGCATATTTGTTTTTATGGAAGGATTAACCACAGTTCGGATCAAATACTCAAGAGACTGACATTCAGGAAAAAGTTAAGAGTGATCGCCCTGTAAAATCAGACCCACACAGCACGCTGACCTTATGCCTTTCGTGACTGTTCCGTTTGCTCCTGCAACTGTGTCCTCTCTCCTTCCATGTGTGACTGTCATCTGTCACCTCCCTGCTGCCCTGGCCCGCAGGGCCCCTCAGCCTGGAGCGTGGAATGCACACAGCCCGCCTTTTCCTGTAGCGTCTGAAAGAATTATTGCTAATTTAGCCTGAAACTATTTTACCAGTTTGATGATTCAATACAGGATTATAAAAGGGACTAACTCTATAGAATGATACATTTTGGTTGATTAGCAAAATCAGGTGATGGATCATCGAGTGAAAATATTCTGGGAGGAGGCACTATCTTGGTTGTGTTTCATTACACAAATAGCCAATATCATAGTGCTAAAATTCAAGACCAGAAATAGCTCTCGGCATTCAACAGTGGGTAACCACGATGCCCAGTGCACAAACTTAGGATTAAACAGGGGTGGGGAGGCCGGCACGCTCGAAAAAGATGAGGTCGTCGGGGGTGCACAGCCCAGTCAAGCTGGTGAAAGAAACATTTTGCTTTCTGATAAAGTATTCTCCAATTGTGTGCATGCTGGCTACATTGTATACAGTTCTAATTAACTTCCAAAGCAATTTTCAGAAAGTAACAAATAGGAAACATTCTATATAAGATGGAAATGTGTTTGTTTATTACCTTGGTGAAAGAAAGACAGCTACTCTATTTCCCCAGTAGAAATTATTATCAGCACTGTATCATTATAATATCATACGACACTCCTGCCAAATGGCTTCTTTTTATTTACTTCATAGTGAAAACAAGAAAATCATGAATAACTTGTTAATATATCCATGATTGATTAGCTGCCTGGTATTCGAGAAACTAGTCATGAATTATCAGCCTCTGCTGGAATAAAATGTTGGTTTCAAATTTATTTCTTCAATAGAAAATCAACGTAATGAATTACATGTCTTATGCAGACAAATGACAGAAAAAAAAGGTGGTTTCAACACATTATTGTCACTAGAACAATGATTTGAACAAACATGCTACGTTTTGAATGTTGCTGTTAGGTAAGAATCCAAACTTTGAATGTTTGCAACTCTTTACGTGAGGTTCAAGGTCACCTTACAACGACAGACTACGACTGATGTCCAGGGCATTTCTAGTTCTCCCTGACACTGCGTCATAACAGCAGCTATGATGACTTTTTGCTCTATGGTGCCAACATGCCAGGCACTGGCCATTGCTATTTAGGACCCCAGAAAGGTTTCAAGATGACCGTGGTGTTCATTTTGGGATACTTGGGACAGCAATTTTAACTTTTGATGTTTTTATCTGATTCTTTCTAATCAGCAAAAATAAATACGTAGTTGATTTACAAAAGACATAAAGCTTCTTCACTGGCATTTCATGACTTCTTTAAATAATAAATAAATTTGAATGCAGGCTAAATTTAAAAGTCATTTTGCATCAGTTCAATGATGACAATTTCACTGCAGGCATAGAAAAAAAGCTCTACATTGCTACTACAGACAGTGTCTACTCTGAGGTATTGAGTTACCATGCAATAATGAATATTTCCAAGACTTTCGGCTTTACTGAACATCTGCTTTTCACAACCACATTTTAAGGGGGGAAAAAAATCTAAGAGACAGAAAAACATACAAAAATCCCCAGGACGGGAAAAATTTTCTTTCTCATCTCTTCCATAAACCAGCCCAAGCTTCCTAATGGAAACCACCGATCACGTGAAAATATTTTAAATGTCGCTTTGTGCCAGTCTCTTTAGTGAAACAGAACACAGGGGTGAAGGTGAGCGTGGTTTTCAGAACACTCTGCAATAATCCGTGTTTCCAAACCAGAGCAGAGAGGCCACAGTGACCAGACAAACAAATCTCCCTTCCTGCTCCTTCCAGGGCCGAGCCGGTCTGCTCTGTGTCTAAGATGCACACGCTGAGTTCTCAGAAAATGCACAGACAAAACACGAGTTGCCAGAGGAGTGAGAGACTTTTCACAGATTGTGAAAATGCTTTCCTGAAAAGTGGGGTACGTGGTCCACTCCACGTCGAGTGAGAAAATGAAAACCGATCCGGTGATTCTTGTGGACGTGAGCTGGTCACACAACCCTCCTTCGCGGGGCCGCAGCAAGAACCCTGCCTGAGTCATCAGGTCTATCTTAGCGAAAATATTTTTCTTCTGGATTCCTATTTTCTGAGTACCTGCTTCTAAAAAGCCTATCACGTTTTCTATGTCCTAGAGGTTTCACTGACCAGAACGGTCTTACTTTTAATGATTTGAGACAGATACATCCACCGATAGGAAACCGGAGTAACATTCTACTTTATGTTTACTTCGTATTCTGTTAGGAATGCAATTATATTTACATTTTAACGTGATAATGGTTATAGAGTTATGTCAGTTATAGAATGACCCCAAACCAAAAGAATAAAGAATAGGGCATAAGTTTTAAGCTAAAAATAGTTTGATCATCTTTGATTTTAGATCCTGCATTTTGCAGAAGAGGGAAGAGATGTTTGCTGAGGGTCTCAAGGATTTCTCCTATGGCAGCAGTTTCCCTTTTTTTATGGTTATAGCTAGAAAATGAATATACAAAGGTGATTTCAATGAATATACAAAGATGTTCTGGGGTCCTATTTTTTTTTTTTTTTTTTTGAGACAGAGTCTCGCTTTGTTGCCCAGGCTAGAGTGAGTGCCGTGGCGTCAGCCTAGCTCACAGCAACCTCTAACTCCTGGGCTTAAGCGATCCTACTGCCTCAGCCTCCCGAGTAGCTGGGACTACAGGCATGCGCCACCATGCCCGGCTAATTTTTTCTATATATATTTTTTAGTTGGCCAGATAATTTCTTTGTATTTTTAGTAGAGACGGGGTCTCGCTCTTGCTCAGGCTGGTCTTGAACTCCTGACCTTGAGCGATCCACCCGCCTCGGCCTCCCAGAGTGCTAGGATTACAGGCGTGAGTCACCTCGCCCGGCCGGGGGGGGGGGGGGGGGTCCTCCTATTATATTAAAAAATAACCTCCTTAATAATCCCTGTATTTCTCCTTAAGGACCACCATAGCCATCTGCTACCTCCAAAACAAAACCCGCAGAGAAAGGTTTCTACAGCGGTTGTCATTAACTTTCTCGTCTCCAACTCTCTCCTGCCCCGACCGTACCCAGGCACCCACCACACCGCGGGAGCTGCTCCTTCCACATCCTCAGTGGTCTTCCTTTTGCAACCACCTAGTTCTGATATTCTATGACCTATCAGAGCTGTAAGAGCAAAATTAATATTGATTAAGAATCATTTTGTTGGTATCTTTCTCGCTGACCTCCTTAGCCTGCTATTTAAATGATAAAAATAATTGAAACAATTTATCAAGTGTTTGCTGTATGTTGAACACGGTGAGACTTCCAAAGAATATTAAAAAACAATTTTCCCAAATAAGCTTCCTTTCTACCGTGGCGTGATGGGTGCTCGAGTCCTTGAGGAACCGGGAGGTTGGAACTTGCACCTACTGGACTTGTGTTTCACACCTGGTCCGGCTGATTCCGGTGCCTGGCGCCCAAGTCCCCACACGCTGCTCTCCCCAGACCTCGATTCTCCCCTTTGTGCTCTGTTCTCCACACTGCTCTCCAAGTGCTCCCCCTGATAACAATGCCCATCACGCCAGGCCCTTCCTGAACCCCCACAATCACTTCCTGTTGCCTGATGTTTTAAATCTGTCCTGCTCTCCCTGGTGTCATTGGCCTTCGAGAATTTTCTAGCCTTTTTCAATTTCCCCGAGTGCCTTCCACGCTCCCACAGCACCTCAATCTTCCCCAGAAAAGCAGCAAATATTCTGTCTTCCACATCTTAGAGACCACACATTTCAGCTTCCTCTCATCCCTGAATATATTCTCCAAAAAATAACAAAACAGAGATGCAAAAATCACGTTGGCTTTCATTTCCGAGGGGCCGAACCAGAGTGAATGAAGTAGTCGCTGCACAATGAGAACTTCACATCGTTTCATTGAAAAAAAAAAACCCTAATTTTAGCCAATTAGAACTTAAGTGACAACTAACTGTGTAAGGAAGACTGAAAGGATTCCACGCCGTCAATACAAAGCTTTGACACCTTTTCTGATTTTCACATACGCGGTAGACAGGTTAAAAGGATAAGTCCTAAATTCTCATCAGTTCAGCAACTGGGACCACACGCAGACACACTCAGCGGAAGGAGGAGTTTTACTGCCTGTGATTTGCAGCATTTTGGGAAATTCTAAAGCATTCTTTCCCCCGATTTTTCTTGTGAGTTGCAAAACTAGCTTTTGATGGGAAAAGAGAATTTGCTACTCACCCTTGCAAGGTGTCTCTTTCACGTGTGAAAAGCACACAGGTGACAGTGTCAGATGTTTCCCGTGTCCTCTGGCCTGTGAAATCCAGGGCTGTGAGACCTTGTTATTGGTGAGACTCGGGTTGGAGGGGCTGGAGCATCTCCTGCCCGGGGTGTCTGCCCTCCCGGTGCTGCCGTACCGTTTTATTTTCAAAAAGCAAATATTAAAGATTTTGTTCTTCCATTTCGAGTCTAAAATCGCTATTATTTCCTTCTATTAAAAAATAAAAATTATCCTGGAACTCTGAATTTGTGATTAAAAAAAAAAAAGCAAATGTTATATGACATCTAATTGCTTAGAGCACTTTAAATCCAATCTCTTTGTGTAAGTTCAGGACCAACTTCTGAATAATAAGACTCTGAATACAAGTACAATTTCTAGGTTGGTATGAATTTGCCAACGTGTCCAAAGTATGTCCATCTGTAACTCATTCAACTTCCACAGTCATTCATTCATTCATCCAATCTCGGTGCCTAACAGCCAGCAGCTGTGTATTAGTGCTTAATTCCTTCTGTCATTCCTGGAACTCCAACAGCCCTGAGTCACAATGACAGTGTGTCACAATGACAATGCGTCACCCACACACGGGCTGAACACTTGTGTGCAGAGCTGAGCTCCACGGTGACCGATACCACCATGACTTAGTGCCTCAGTTCCTCCCGTGCCCTTGGGTAGACAGCATCAGTGCGAGTTTTGGGTCCCTTTGAAGATGCAGGAGAGGTGACAGCCACCTGGACGGCAGAGATGCTTGACCAACCAATGAAGTATTCTGAAATCTGGGACGTTCACGTAGGTGAGGATAAATTAGTCTTAAAAATAAACTAAGTCTGATAAAGCCTCAGGAGTGGAAACTAGCCAGGATCTCAGCTAATAAAAATAAAGTTGAGGCTGAGGCGGGCGGATCGTTTGAGCTCAGGAGTTCGAGACCAGCCTGAGCAAGAGCGAGACCCCGTTCTCTACTAAAAAATAGAAAGAAATGATCTGGATAGCTAAAAATATATATAGAAAAAATTAGCCGGGCGTGGTGGCGCATGCCTCTAGTCCCAGCTACTCGGGAGGCTGAGACAGGAGGATCGCTTGAGCCCAGGAGTTGGAGGTTGCTGTGAGCGAGGCTGACGCCACGACACTCTAGCCCAGGTGACAGAGCGAGACTCTATCTCAAAAAAAAAAAAAAAAAAAAAAGACTTAAGCAACTGTTAATTATGTCAGGCATGAAGGTCGTCACTGAGGTCATCACTTACAGTGCATTATCACATTTAATTTCATCAGATGTCAGATTTAATGTCAAATGTAGAAGTAGGTATTATTGTGCCTATTTTTTGGATAAGCAAACCGAGATATCAACAGCTCTTCAATTTTGGGTGTGACATGTAGGATTAAGATAGCTTCCAAACTCACGTGGGATTTGAAAGACCTTATTCTATTCTGACTTTAGACATTTGGGTGTATGCCTAACAGTAAAATAATATAGACTTTCTTGTTCATGAGGAAGACACGCTTCTGCTGGGAATCACCTCTAACAAGCTTGAGGTCTGTGCCTTCGTCTACGAAACACTTTAAAAACCACAGGGAGCTTAACCATAAAATGCATCTGAGAAACCACCATCAAAAGCATGTCCTAGCTTTTCAGTAATGGTATTAGCCAGCATTTATTAAGTGCTTGCTCTTAATATGTGACCACCCGATAAGCCAAGTCATTATTTCTCCATTATGCTGATGGGGAGACAGAGAGATAGAGCCACAGGGTCACACGGCGGATCAGTGTCTGAGCCAAGATGCAAACCCAGGCCTTCTGGGACCAGAGTGTGCCCGAAGGCTTCCCTTTTCAGTCACATTAATTTTACCTAAATAATATTTCCAGAGATCCTACTATCTAAACAGACCTGGGGTTGACAGCCTAGAGAACACACACACACACACACACACACACTACACACAATCACAGAAATGAATGAAAATAGCACATACTGTGTGCTAAGCCCAATGCCGGATTACATGGGCTTAAAGCAAAATTTCTATGTCATAGGATAAAGCTGTCTCTTCCAAAAATCAAATGATTTTGAGAGCCGTGACATTCACAGGCTGTCACGCAGCATGCTTTACACAAGCCCAGCAGCTTGATCAGAGCCAACATCTGGCAAACGTACATTAGATGCCAGGTCTCTGCAAATCCAAAACTGATCGTCCCTTCCTTGTACTTTGCAAGAAGTGTAAGCGAGGTTCCCACTCAAAATTTATCTGGAGAAGTGAAATGTAAAAATACTACAGTAACAAAATATTTGAATAGAGATTCAAGCCAACAACGAAAGTTGTCATCTCACTACATTTCCTGAAAGCCAAATGGCTAATCCTCTGCACATCTTCGAAAAAGTTAAATATATACATACATGAATGCTTATATTGAAAGAGAGGAAACTTGCTATTTCTGTTCTTCGAGACTACTTAGACTAATTTTCGGAAGTTTTCTTTTCCCGTGGATCTTCTATTCATGCAGTAGCAAACTCTTTATTATTTCCTAAATAATCCATATCCTTGAAAATTCTTTGGAATGCCCTTCCCATGTGAAATTCTATTCATGCTTCAAGACGGTTTACATGCCATTTTCTTGGACAGTGCCACCCCAATTTCTCTATCATAGTAAGCTGGCAATTACCACATTGTGCAACAATTATTGCTGTATGTATCTGTCGCCTATTAGTGCATAAGCCATGTTCCTTTGGTTATTTTCTAAATTGTTTTATGTTAACATATTCCCTTTGGCTCACCTTTTCCTGGAATTAAACAACTGTATCATAAAGTATTCCAGGTGTATCTTTAAAAGATTTCAACATTTGTTCTGGAGAACTTTGTTCACTGCCTATTTCGTGTGTATTTTTGTGCTTTTAAAATCTCTTACGTTCAATCCTTATTTCAGTTTTTAGCCTTTGATTCCTGAGAATTTTATTTCTATTATTTCTACATTTACTACCCTGGAAATATTTTTTATCTGACTCATCTGCCTTTTCACCTTATTCATTCATTGAACAGTTTTTTACCGAGCAAGACTATGGAAAGACCAGTAATGAACTAATCATCACCCTCATAAAGTTTAAATCTTTATTCTGCAATTATTTGCTGGACTTTCTGTTCCATATCTTTTGTTAGCCTGTGAAGAATACTAAAGAGTTTTATAAGTCTTTTCTTCCTGCTCTCATATTTAAATGTTTTCTGAAATAGGATTTTGTTGTTCTGAATGTTCAGGGAGACACACAATTTCCCTTGTGCCGTTTAACATGCTTAGCTCCTGGCTAGATCACTGGCGTCTACCACAACTCAACTCTCTATGCGGCTCCGCTGCCTGTGTCTACATCTCCTTCTCCTCTACCCGATTGTCAGACGGTACAGAGACCAGCACCTGGCAGCATAAAATCAACAGCCTCTCCTCCTACAAGGACACTCCTAGGTCAAGTGCACAAGGTCCCATCACCAGGCCCTGCTGCTCATCGCTCGTGCCCAGCGCTGACCACTAGACAAACCTCCTGTCCAGCAGTTTCCCTGAATATGGGGAGAAAGATCCCAGTATGGGTGCTGGGGCAGGAGGAGGGAAGCAGCACTCGGTCCACCTCCAGAAGGGAGTGCCCCCGCTATGTCTTTTTTCTCTTTTTGAGACAGAGTCTCGCTCTGTCACCCGGGCTAGAGTGAGTGCTGTGGCGTCAGCCTCGCTAACAGCAACCTCAGACTCCTGGGCTCAAGCGATCCTCCTGCCTCAGCCTCCCAAGTAGCTGGGACTACAGGCATGCGCCACCATGCCCGGCTAAATTTTTTCTCTATATATTTTTAGTTGGCCAGATCATTTCTTTCTTTTTTCAATAGAGACGGGATCTCGCTCTTGCTCAGGCTGGTCTTGAACTCCTGACCTCAAGCGATCCTCCCGCCTCGGCCTCCCAGAGTGCTAGGATTACAGGCATGAGCCACTGCGCCCGGCCAGCCCCCCTATGTCTTAAAAGGCTCCTTTTCACTTTCACTGTCACAAGAGCAAACAGACAACCTACAGAATAGGAAAAAATTTTTGCATGGTACACATCCGATAAAGGACTGATAACTAGAATCTACGTAGAACTCAGGAGAATCAGCAAGAAAAAAAATCAAACAACCCTATCAAAAAGTGGGCAAAGGACATGATTAGAAATTTTTCAAAACAAGACAAAAGAATGGCCAACGAACATATGAAAAAATACTCAACATCTCTAAACATCAGGGAAATGCAAATCAAAACCGCAGTGAGATATCACTTATTCCCAGTGAGAATGGCCTTTATCAAAAAGTCCCAAAACAACACATGCTGGCGTGGATGTGGAGAGACAGGAACACTCATTCTCTGCTGGTGGGACTGCAAACTAGTGCAACCCCTGTGGAAAGCAATGTGGAGATTCCTTAAACAGATTCAAGTAGATCTACCATTTGATCCAGCAATCCCATTACTGGGCATCTATCCAAAAGAACAAAAGACATTCTATAAAAAAGACGCCTGCACTAGAATGTTTATAGCAGCACAATTCACAATCGCAAAGATGTGGAAACAACCCAAGTGCCCATCAATGCACAAGTGGATTAATAAAATGTGGTATATATGCACCATGGAGTTCTACTCAGTTATAAGAAACAATGGTGATCTAGCACCTCTTGTATTATCCTGGATAGAGCTGGAATCCATTCTACTAAGTGAAATATCCCAAGAATGGAAAAACAAGCACCACATGTACTCACCATCAAATTGGTTTCACCGATTATCACCTAAGAGCACATTGATGAATAACTTTAATCGGGTGTCGGGCAGATGTGGGGGAGGGGATGGGTGTATATGTACATAAAGAGTACGATGTGCACTGTCTGGGGGCTGGACACGCTTGAAGCTCTGCCTTGGGGGGGGGGGCCTGGGCAAGATACGTAACCTAAACTTTTGTACCCCCATAATATGCTGAAATAAAAAAAAGAAACAAAAACCAGCCACAAAGAAAACTTCTTACCTAAAGAAAAAAAAGAAGGAGTCAGGGAGAAACGCCCGCACCTTCGCGCCATCCACCGCAGGGCAGGGTGCTGCCGGCTGCCCTGGTGGCCGTCCTTGTCCTCCTGCGGCCACACATGTGGCTACGGGCAAGGAAAGCAGGGAAAATGGTCCCGATTTTTATCCAGCTGTATCACTTTTAGGTGAAGAATGGGTCAATAAGTTTGACAATAAACATTTTAAATACATCTTTAGATATGATTATTGAAAAAATAGCAACATGGTAAAACAGATGATGTTTCACAGTCATTCCTTTAAATATTTGACCTTCACCATTTGGCAAAGATGAATCCAACGTCGTGACATGCAGGATAAAACGATGGAATGCATTTTCATGCCACACACATGTGGGCATCATACTTCTGTTAATTGGAACCCTGTGCCACATAAGCCCTGAGTGACACATTGGAATCACATTTGTCTCATCCATGCATCTTTAGAAAACATGTCCAATAAACTGTATTGGAACACATTTTTTCCATGTGGGGATTTGAAATGAAATGCAAAGAATAGGCAAACAAACCCACATTTTGAAAGTTGCAATCTGTATCCAAAGAACAGTCAAGCGTGCAAACAAAGCCACATTGTGAGAGTTGCGATCCCTATGAGAAGAGTTTACAAACTGTATCCACCCAGCGAAGAGCCAGAACAGGCTCTGCGTTTGCAAAGGAGTCTGCGCTGAGCACACAAACCGCATCGCTTAACGCTGTGTGGTCGATGCTGCAACTGTGGGCAGATAATGTGGGCTGGAAACATTGTTTCACCCACGGTGTCTGGTGATCACAGGCACATTAAAGCACTTTTGCTGATCACAGGCACGCACATCCCTCACTGGTGGCGACCATCTGACACAGGGACCCGCACGGATCAGGGGCTCATCAGCACATTCCTCTGTGTGTGTCCCCCTCTCCCCCAGAGTCTTCTTGAATGGCTTCTCCTCCCCCTACTCCCTGCACAGACTACAATGCAAACACCACCCTGGGACAGATGTTCATCTTTTCAGGAGAGGAAGCAAATACAGCAGATTTTATCAACTATTGTTCCCCCCCCAATACAGCAGATTTTGTCAACTATTGTTCCCCCCCAATACAGCAGATTTTATCAACTATTGTTTTCCCCGAGCTTGGTCTGATAGGAGCAATCTGAGTGCTTTGCCCAGGACAGAATCCTAGAGCTCCTTGTAATCAGTGGCCCAAACGCAAACAAAAGGAAGACCTTGGGTGTCAGGCACCCCCCCCCCAGACTATCTTAAAATCCCTTCTGTATGCTCTAGTCTGCAAGAATTGCAAAAATAATCATGCCCCACAGCATGCAACCTCCACGCTCATATGCCATTCAAAGTAAAACAGTATTTTTTAAAGCAACACAAAATGACCATGCAAGCTGATATTTGAAATATCCCTTTTGTAAATCTCTGCTGTTAAAGTCTTGGGTAAATGCATTGAAGGTGGGCTTTTAAAACTCTACTTCCCTTACGTTGCCCTGTCAGCTGGTGCCCGGGCGAGCACGTGGGGTGCTGATGGAAGGTCTGGCCGCGACCCGCCTCCGGCCACCTGCGTGGAGGCCACATTAAGACATCTTACTATGCCGCCCGTGAGACAGATAATCCCGCTCCTCACAGGCTCGCACTGCATCCTGGGCTGTTCCTGCCCGAGCAGTCGGCTGCAGTCACACTTGCTGTGCGTGTTCCAGTGCCTGCCCACGTCCCCGTGGGGCGGAAAGAGATTAAGCCCCTGCGAGGGCCAGATTGCGGGTGTTAAACGCTCCACTACTCGGCCTTCTGCGGGCCCAGACGTCAGGTGGGCACCACGGCTTCCAGAACACAAGTGACGCAGAGACAAGTCCAGCCTCCGTGCGTCAGGGCGACCCCTGCTCGGGAAACACGTGCCGCCCAGGGAGCGTGATGGAAAAGTCCACGCGTTAGACACGTCTCAGAGTTCTCCTGGGCCATTAGGGGATCACAGGCCGCCTGGTTCTCACAGCCCCTGTGCCGTCTGCCCCTCTGCAAACCGAGTGCCGACGACGGATATTTCTGGTGTTGGGAAGACGACCCTCCTGCATTTCTGTCTGCCTCACAAGCAGGGACACCGGCTCCCCCTTTGTTCTAGAATATCATTCTAAAAATGTTGATTTAGCGAACAGCCTTGTCAGACAGAAACGGCGCCTCGCTGCAGAGTGAGGGGCAAGTCTGAGCACTGTCCAGTGTGATAAAAAGAACGTTTCCCTCCAGAGCTGCGGCCGGCAGGCTGATGCCCGTTACAAAGGATCTGGGTTCCCTGGGGCCAGGGCTGCTCTCTTACCGCAAAACCTAGTCCCCATGCAGTTCCACCTGGCATTCTTCAGATTGTCCTGTAGGACTTGGGGCTCGAGAATGAGCACAAAAATGATGATCCTCTGGCTGGTGTAACTGGGAGTAATAAACTGTCTTTTGTCTCTGACCCAGGAGTCCCGAGTCTTCTGCTGGCATCCATGCAACTGGCAGGTTAACTTACTTACCACATTGCAAGCTGAACAAAAATCTCGGACCCTTCAAAGTTTTTGACAGAGTTTTCAGTCCTTATCATTTTATAAGGGCATAGCTATTACACGTTTGAATGTGTGTATTGTGCATTTCTCCATCTCTTGATCTGGCTATGTGCATGCACACGTATAATAAGTCAGTATTGTGATATATAAATGTCTGTGCAAAAATCTTGTTTAATAATTCTTAATGTGACAGTCGCACCTTTATGGCCTGAAAAAAGTGTCGACTTGCTCATGAGCTATTTATGAAGAGAGAACTCAGAACTCCATGTATTCCCCCCTCCTTTTTTTTTTTTTTTTTTTTTTGACAGAGTCTCACTCTGTCACCCGGGCTAGAGTGCCGTGACGTCAGCCTCCCTCACAGCGACCTCAAACTCCTGGGCTCAAGCGATCCTCCTGCCTCAGCCTCCCGAGTAGCTGGGACTACAGGCATGTGCCACCATGTCCCGCCTAATTTTCTATCTATGTTTTTAGTTGTCCATATAATTTCTTTCTATTTTCAGTAGAGACGGGGTCTTGCTCTTGCTCAGGCTGGTCTCGAACTCCTGACCTCAAGCGATCCTCCTGCCTCGGCCTCCCAGAGTGCTAGGATTACAGACGTGAGCCACCGCGCCCGGCCCATTTATTCCCTTTAAAAATGTATTTACCTTTGTTGGTCCACTTACTACCAATGATCATAACAATAACTACCCCTTGAACTCCAAAGAGAGGGAAATGATTCACTTTTTGTCAAAATTACACAGCAAATAAATGCACCTTTAAATTGTGCACTAGCAAATCCACTATAATGTTAAAAAGTAAGTCTTAGGCTTTTTTGCTTGTCTTAAAAAATGACATGGTGTATTGGCATGAGTGGTCATAATAATAAACATAACCCCCACTGGGTTCAGGGAACTTTGAAACCTCAAAAAAGATTTTGTAGGATCAAATCATGGTACCATAGAATGAGGATGGTGAAAGACAACATCCAACCCCTATCCAACATCTGAATCTTAAAAATCTATACAATCATTGAATAGTAATTTCCCAAACACTGTGTATAAATCTATAAAATCACTGAACGGTAACTTCCCCAACACTATCTCCAGGAAGAGAGAAGCCACTCTCTGGAAACACTCCGTTTGAATATTTGAAGGACAAGATTCTTTTGAATTCTTCATCACATGGAAGGAATGTTTAATTTCTCTGAATTTCACATCCAATTCTGCATCCGATGGAACCAAATTTTCTGCTACGGATTCCAACGTCAGAGCTGACAGTTTTCAGCTTGGTGACGTACGACATCTACCATGTCCCAGCTCAGTTTCCTTATCTGTGTCAGGGGCACAATGATGGTGGCTTCGTCGTGTTGGGGGGGGTAACATGAGCCTTGGCACATAGGACGTGCTCAGGTGACGGAGGTGACGGCTGTTACTCACCTTCATTTCAGGTCGTGTGTGTGGGCGACACTGATGTCATTTCCTAGTGACGACGCTCGGGTGACAGTCGGACCCGCGTGCACCACTCTGTACCTCGCTCCTCATCCGCCCAAGCTCACATTAACTCGGTCTTGGTGTTAATCCTCTGCTGGTCTCGGTTTCCATTTTGGTTTCAATTTGATGCTAGTGGGACATTTCTGCACGGAAAACGGGGTCTTTAATCTTACACAAGTTATTGAAGACCGATGGTTACCTTTGTTCAATTTGACTATGGCTCTTACGTGGCATCTTAGGTTTCTAAGATCGGAAAAAAAAAAATCTCATAATGACTGAATTTAGGTTTAAATTGTTACTGAAGAAAATACAACTCCAGAGCTATTCCTGTTTGACACTTACAATCTCACTAATTCTTCATACAAAATTTACTACATTTTATGTTGAATATGAAAAACATCTATATTCGAATGCACCCTCAATCGCTTACATTTTTTGAATATGTACCCTTGATAAATATTAATTCATTAAACACATACACACCCTGCCATATATTAACATATACTATAAAATATATAAAACTATGAGTCTTAAAGAAAGCAATTAAATTTGAAGTAACGTATTAAAATTTTAATTTATTAACTGCAGTAAATGGTGGTGGATGTAAATCCTGATTTCAAATACTCTTGATAATTCTGAATTGCTGTGGCCATTCTCTCAGAAGATCTAACTGCTTTTCTCTTGCAATGTGGCTGACAAAGAAATGATCATAGAAGAGGTGTCAGTGTTACTCTTTTACTTGTTGGTTGCTTTTCTTCCATTACTGGGATTGTTTATAAGGAAATCATGGATAGAGATTTTTTTCAAGCCTGTGTTTATCTTGCGAGGTATGGTATTCAGGACCAGATAATGATCCATCTACCAGCTTCACTACCCAACCTGCCCAAAGCCGATGAGCGAGGACACCACAGTGAATCCTCTCCATGTCGAGGAACTGTCACCTCCCGTACCTGATGCAACATGGGACCCCTCACATGGAGCCCGAGTAAGGGGATGAGTGTCAATCCCTGTACTGAAAATTAACAAGGCTCATTCTTTTGTTACAGTTCAGAATAAATTCTCAATAGAAATTGCTAATATTTCCTTCTTGCCATTCCCATGGATCCTGTTTCCTAACTCTGCTTGTTGTGAAGATCTGTGTTGTGCTGTGTTACACAGGGAAAGCTGCCTTAATCGGGTGTGGAACTTGGAACTGTCGTCTCTGTGTAGGATTTCACCTTTCATCAGAGCAGAGGTGCCTCGTCAGTGGTCTCATCGCCCTTTGCCGGTGGGGGGACACTCACCACGAACCTGTGTCTAAAACAGTGGCAGCTACATGAGCTACAGCTACCGGGCCGTGAAGAGTCTGCACGTCCATTGTGTTTTTCCAAAACTGACAACCTCGATCAGATGTTTCAAGCCGACAGATAAATTTCCTAGGACTCTGAGTGATGGAGGCCACCTAGGTCGGCAAGATGCACTGCAGATGAACTGGCCCGTCCGGCTTGCATCTGGGGACTGCACTTGTTAAAGTAGGTGACACAGCACCACTTGCCGAGAGGCCAGAAAACGGATGATTGCTGGGACGCCTCATGGCGTGCGATTTGTCCCAGCAACTCTGACTTTATGAAGCGTCCGTCGGAGTAGCGATTTACAACATGCCTTAATGCAGCAGCAGCTGAGCGAAAGCCAACGAGATTTCCCGGGGTGCCGAAGTTCCAGATTGTGTCTCAAAGAACCACATCAATTATCGTGACTCTTTTTGGTCAGCCGTGCGCCGTGATTAATTGGAGGGATCCAGAGTTCCGCGTGTCCGATGTCACACACTTCTTCGCTTCCCATCTGTCTTGTTCAGGGTTGACCAACAAGTTTCACTTCTCGTAGCTGTCAACGCCCCGGCAAATGCCTCACAATGGGGGGGAGGGAAGCACCAAAGACGGTGGCAATAGTGACACATAAATGAATAGCAAGAGAGCAAGGATTTGGTAGAGAGGCAGGCTTGGAAGCATTCAAAAGGGAGACGTTATTATTAACTTTGATTCTCTTCAGTAATGTGTAAAAGGCAAAGCCTTCTACTGGATCCAACCAATTTACATGGAGATGTTGAGTCTCGTACCCCCGATTAATAGCATCAGAAGCAGGTAGAGGCTTTGCCTCAAATAGAAACTAACAACTGATTAGTGATATAAACACATTCGTGGGAACGAAAAATTAATACATGGAGAAGGGGAGTTGGATCTCTGATGTGAAACCGCTTAGCAGAATGGAACCTTTTTATTTTCTATTACCCAGCAGATGATGCACAGAGAATTATTGTCTATCTCAGGCTTTTTGAGGTTTCCAGGCATTTAATACTCTTAACTAACCTCCATCAAACATTTCCACAAATAAAACCCTTCCTAAGCCACCTAAATCCTTTTTTTGGAAAATGGAAGGTTTATCAGCAAACAACGAAAATGAAAACCAATGAATCAAATCTAGAAGTTTCCTGTTATTTTGAAACGTGCTATCTTCAAGTGGGAGAGAGAAATAGCGTCTCCCCCTCTTGCATAAAGGACAGTCTCCCTGCAGGGGTGGATTCAGCCAGGGCTCCGGCCACAGTCGGCGACCTTTCCTCCCACACAGCTGGTACGACATAGGGAAAACAAGGCTGGAGAGCTTTGGATATTTAGTTTAATTTCCCCGAGTCAAATATGCTCTTGACTAAGTGAGTGAGATTTGAAGCCTCTCACCCTTTCCTCTCCTTGCCTTTGAAAAAGTTTTAAAAGTGGGCTGGGAATCACAAGAGGCTAAAGCGAGAAAGACAGTCCTTATTCAGTTCGGTCAATAAATCTTTACTGGATATACGTGATGCACCAGCCACTATGTAATTATCCTAGACTAGAACCTAATTCTAGCATATGCAAACATCAATCATTTTGCAGTTTTAATATATCCTGAATTTTTCAAGACCGTAACTTACCATTTTGAGAAATGGTTGCTCTTTGTTTCGTTTTACTCTGTTTGTTCCGAAGTTTTCCAGGAATTACTCCACGTTTCTCAGATCACAGTCAAGGTGCTGACGCAGCTCATGGCCTCTCGGCCACCAACGAGCACACGTGGGTTGGGCTGCCCCTGAGCTCTCCCAGTCACTCAATTCCACAGGGACGTCCTACTATTCCAGCACATTCCGGTGAAAAAAAACCAATCCTCTCCCCACTGAATTCCCTTTGCACCTTTATCAAAAATCAACTGTCCCTATATGTGTGGGTCTATTTCTAGACCTTCTATTTTATTCCGTTTTGATATATTTGTCCAGTACTTAATCCTATACTGTCTTGACTAGAGTTTGAAGCCAGGTAATGTTAGTCCTCCGTTTTATTCTTCAACATCGTTTTTGCTATTCTTGGGCATTTATTGTTTTGAGATCAAGTTAAACTTTATTCTGACAAGTTCTAACTTTTCTCATGCCCTCATCTGTATTATTGTTTTATGACATCTTTGTGTAATTATTGAATAAATTGCCACGTTTAAAATACTACTTGATTGCATTCAGCAAAAAAAAAAATTTTTTGTTTTCTATATGAATTTTAAAATCAGCTTGTCAATTTCTAGTATATGTATATTTTACATGTATATGTATATTATATATATATTTTAAAGGCCTGCTAAAATTTTTGTCTGGACTGCATTGAATCTATACATCAATTTGGGAAGAATTGGCATTTTAGCAATATTGAGTCTTTATCCCATGAACAAAACCTATTTCTTCATTTATTTAAGGCTTTAAAAATTTTTTTTTAGCCATGTTTTATAGTTTTCAGATCTTCTGTATCTTTTATTAGATTTATCCCAGTTTAGATGATCAAGCTTCTGTGGTTCTACATCCTTTTTCAATTTAAGCATATGCATTATTGACATTATTTAAAGTCTTCGTTTCCTCCTGCCATCTAATGGGCCAAGACAGCAGGGGTTCAAGGACTGAGACCTTATTCTAATTGCCTAAAAGTCTGCATGATTAGGAAGCTAAATGTGCTATCAAATAGTTGCATAACATTTTTAAATTTTTATTTTAGATAAATACTACATATTTTGTAACTAAATAGAAATATTTGTTTTAGTATCATGTTAAGCATTTTTTTTTAAAAGGAAGAAAAGAAATTTGAACACTAGATCAGCACCATTTAGTACAAGATAGCTGTTACATTTCATGCTATTCCATGAGCCTAGGAAATCTAGAATATTCTGACATGCCCACACTGAAGGTTCCAGAGGTAATTTTCGATTCTGTCATACAACACATTAATAACATGGTGATAACCCAGTTTTGAGCCCACGCTGGCCTAGGCTGCGACTCAGCTCCAAAGAACCAATGCCCCAGGGGATTCTGAGAGCTCAAAGTTACATGAATGTGTCGTTTTTAAATCCACTACTCAGGTGGTGATTATTTTTGGTATCTGGGAAACCTCAGAAGATGGGGGCGGCACCAAAATAATAAAACACCCCCTTTAAAAAAAAAAAAAAGAATACCTAAAACATTAGCCTTAACTTTCATTACCTGAAAATCGTATTTGTGAGCATCGGGTTATTTTTGCTCAAGATGCTACTATACATCACGTTTCATTCATTCAGGTTTCTTAGTCCTCTTCACATGCTGTTCTGTGCGTGACCAGGAACGAGATGAGGGATAAGGAAGGTGTTTCTCTCCGACACCAACATGGCTCAACTTCAGAGAGACGTTTCAGATTTTAAAATGGTTAGATGTGCAAACTCTAAAGGCACGAGGTCCAGAGATAATGGTGATCATATTTCCTTCTTTCATCAAAAACAACTTTAAAACATTCCTTTAGATTTTATGATAGAATTGTACTAGTCACAGTTCTATAGTAGAATAAAATACTAACGCCAAGTCTGGTAGGGATATTTATTATAGATTTATAATAAAATAAAAAAAGCTATTGGAGTTCTGCTCTATTTACAAATGCTCCGCTGATATACATGCAAAAAACGTCAATATTTAATGGTGAAATCTTAGGGCTTTCAAGAGGCACATTTCTGCCTACCTACTTACCTTCAAAGATTCAAAATCTCAAGGTGAGTTTTCATAAGCAACATTTAGGTTTGTGAAGGAAAAAAATGAATATTTGTAGTTCCTATCCTTCTTCCCTTCTGGCTTTAGGAGAGGAGGCCGCATGCCACATTTAAAGCACAAACTGAGGCTGTGCACGAGACTCCCGTGTGCGACCCACGTGACACTGCCGTGAGCCGGCTGCAACAGGTCAGAAGGTCTATGAGCAACGTAGGCACCTGTATGTGTAAGCACCGCACAAACGGATCCTCTTCAGACAAACACCCCCTCAACACATGCAGAAGTTACAAGAAACACGTTTCTTGAAAGTAGCATTTTAGCTGTCCTGTGCAATGCCAAGAACAAATGACCAATAAATCCTTTTATGCCACAAGTGTCGATCATGATTAAACAATAAAGCCTTCGTGGCCAATAACACACACACACACAAAAAAAAAAAGAAAAAAAGAGGAAAATATTAATATAAGCCAGTGATTGCGAAACAAGAAATTCAAGATGCACAAATATCACAAATGTTAATATACCATGAAGACAGTAATTATGAAGGGATATCCGAATCCACCCACCTTACTGAATACTCGTTAAAATTACTTCGCCAACTACCAATTCTGAGTTCCTTAGACTCCATGGGCACGTGAGAGGTCGGCCTTTTCCTGAGAAACGTAGCTGAGCCAAAATCTTTCACAGCAGGAAACGGGAGAAAGACATTTCCAAGTGGGTACCTGGACTTCAGCCTGTCTTAGAAGACACTTCCTCTGTGACTATCTATTTACGTTTTTAATTTGTCAAACAGGCTTTAAAAAGTTCTCATCTTTTTGTTATTGCTAAGTGATTTGAAAGCTGCAGCACACAAGTGCTAATAAATCTGAAACCATAAATAATCATCTTTTGGAGAAAAGGTTTCAGCAGTACCAACAGTCTTGTGACGGCTCGTTTTGGCTTCAGTCCTGCGATAGGAGAGGATGACGTACGCGTCGGTCCTTCCACACCACCTGCTGAAGATTCTCTTGTCTATACACCTTCAGCAGGATGAGGCCCAGCACCTCTTCCTGGGTCAGGTCCTGCCAGGGTGACACCGGGGTGTCGAGGGTGATCTCCCAGCGGCCCCGGGAACCGTGATGCGCTGAGACCACACAAAATCGGTGTTTGGCCTCCCTGCAAACGTCACAGTCAGCACATAGTTGGGACACGAAGCGTCCGAAAGAGTAAGCACGACACATTCCAACAACACACACCACCAAATTTCACAGCTGTCCTTTCATATTCAAATGGTATCAAGCACACTGTCATGTTCAACCGAAAACGTTCTGTATCTAAAAATACATTGTTGAAACAAATGACACAGTGAGAAGTACGACGGAAATTTATTTTTATAAAATAGTCTATAATTTCAGGTACAAAATGCTATAGATAACCATACTTAAGGTACCTTCTAAATTAAAATTCTAGGATTTGTATTTTTAAAAGTTATCTCTGGTGAGTTTCCAATTCAATACAATTCTGTATTTTACAGAGTTTACATGTCTACATTGAATCTTTATGTTTCTTTTTAAAGCTAGATGGAACTGGGCATGAATATATTAATTCTAAAATGAGATTCCTGACGTCAAGAACTGCGTCTACGGATAATCTTTCTCAACTCCTTAGAGCCAACAACTTCCTTAAGATTATACTTCATCTCTTTTGAGTGGGTTCCAGCTAGAGAGGTGCAGGATTTCAGTTGCATTTTAACTTTTTTCTGTTTTTTTGGATTCCTTTAGGTTATTCTGACATCACAATTACACTGTATCGTACCGACTCCCCAGACAAGCTGTTCATTGTGTGCTGCTGCCGAGCGTAACGCTGAAATACAACCTCAAGAAATTACACTTCTTGCTTCCAACTTCCCTTAAACATCAGTAATAATTTCAATCATAATGGCTGCCAGATTTGTATTTTTTATTCTGGATTCCTAATTATATGGGATGATTGAAGATAATTCAGGAGGGTTTCAGAATCACCTGCTGCCAAGATTCTGGAAAATGTCTTTTGCAAATGGAATGTCTGTGCGCTGAGGACGCTGTGCCCGTATGGAATGGGAGAGAAAGGACTCGGTCATCGAACTAACGTGGCCAAGTCCCCACTGTCCTGCCACTCAGTCAGTCGACAAAGACGAGGGAACGAGTCTGTTTCTGCTTTCAGTTATACGCATTTGTACATCGTTGGTTTCTAAATATCAACAGTATAAACTCAGGAGAGGCAGCCAGATGACTATTTAAATGTTATGGTCATTTCTGTGTAGATCTTATAAAGGTCGTCCAGACCACGAACGTCTGCATCTGAATAATGAAATGATGCTTCCCAGGAAGTCTCTAAAATGAGCAATGTTTTAATAGATGGTTTAGTTCTCGAATATCTTTTTTTTGAACTCATTTTTGGATGGCGCTAGTAGATAAGACAAATTCTTGGTTTTATAAAATATCAGGTATTAAATATTTTTATTCCACTACCGTGGCTTGAGACTTTGATGACTCTCACCCTTACCCTTATTTGCCAAGAAATAGTTGGATATCTTGATTCCTTTCTACTGAAGTTAATGATAGCCAGCCGAGATAACCAGTATTTGTAAGTGTGTGCACACACACAGAGTAACAACAAAACAAGCAGGTCTGTCAGGGGAGTACATTAAAAACTTCATTACAGAGAGGTGGCCAAGAAGCAGAACCACGATTCTTTTCTCCGTTTTTACAAGACAGAGTATTTATAAGACGTAGGATTCTGCGAGGCCATGGTGTTGTTTTTTTCCATTCGTACCATTGTTTTTTATTTTATTTTATTTATTTTTTTTTTTTGCGTATGCGTCTTCAGGGTCTACATCTACAGGCAAATAAGGACTGCGGAGCCAGCAGGTCACTTCTGGCGGCTTCTGCCGCGTCGATCAGGTGAGAAGAGTCTGGGATCCCCATCAGGACCCTTCTGAGCAGTTTAGTTCCTAACAGCCCCCACTTAGCCGTCAGCGACGCCGTGGATATTGTCCATGTGCACTTTGAGGTAGTCGTTCCTTGTAAACTTCTTGTGGCAAAACTGGCATTCGGCCAGGGGACGATTGGGATTGTGAGTCATCTTGTGTCGGATCAGCATTTTCTTCAGGCTAAAAGCCAAGTCACAGACCTAGAAAAGACCCAAAGACACCAACCACATTACAGTGAAAACCTGAAGAGACACCAATTTATCAATGACACGATACACACTGTGCAAATTTTCTTTTCTTTTTTTTTTTTTTTTTGAGACAGAGTCTTGCTCTGTCACCTGGGCTAGAGTGCTGTGACGTCAGCCTCGCTCACAGCAACCTCAGACTCCTGGGTTCAATCGATCCTCCTGCCTCAGCCTCCCGAGTAGCTGGGACTACAGGCTCGCGCTGCCATACACCCGGCTAATTTTTTCTATTTTTAGTAGAGAAGGGGTCTCACCCCCTTGCTCAGGCTGGTCTCGAACTCCTGACCTCAAGCGATCCTCCCACCTCGGCCTTCCAGAGTGCTGGGATTACAAGCATGAGCCACCGTGCCCGGCCATGTTTAAAATATTTAAAGGCAATAGAAAATGTAAAGGGAAGAAAGAAGAATCATAAGATCAACACAATTTAATCTAAAATATACTGAAAATAAAAAGTTTAACTCTATCTGAACAAATAAATGAGAGAAATGTCAATAGAGCAACATTAGTATCAAGTGACATGGGCTGGGAAATTGAGGATCATGTTATTTTTCTTCATTTGTTTCTGCATTTTCCTCATGCTTCAGGAATTAAAAAGTAAACTTTGATAATCAGAAAGAAAATATTGTTTTGGCATGAAAAAATACAGTTAATGGTGTGACGGTTCTATGTGCTCCTCGCCCATCCAGCAGTGAGACTCCTGCCCTGCGTGTTTTCACTCCCCCAGCAACTCTCGGGAAGGTCCCCACGGCGCCCACACTGCAAATGCTATGGGTGCTCTCGAGCTGTCACCCAAATGAATTCCCAGCATCGTTTGACATTCCTGGGCACACCCCTCCTTCCCTTAGCATTTCCATAGCGACCCACTGTCCCTGTTTTCCTTCCGATTCTCCAGCCGTTTCTCCCTCCCTTGTCCTGTCCGGGCCCCTCTTCCATCCCAGCCCTGCAGTCTGGACCTTGGCGCCCTCCGCTCCGTTCACCTGGTTCTCTCTCCCCTGGTGATCATGGTCATGCCTTATTGTTAATCATTTACGTGGAGATCTCAGCAAATAATACCTCTGCTCCAGTCCCCTCTTCTGAGCTCACTTTAAAACGGTTCATTTTGGCCGGGCGCAGTGGCTCACGCCTGTAATCCCAGCACTCTGGGAGGCCGAGGCGGGAGGATTGCTCGAGATCAGGAGTTCAAGACCAGCCTGAGCAAGAGCGAGACCCCGTCTCTACTAAAAATACAAAGAAATTATCTGGCCAACTAAAAAAAAAAAAAAAATATATATATATATATATATATATATATAAAAAAAACTAGCTGGGCGTGGTGGCGCATGCCTGTAGTCCCAGCTACTCGGGAGGCTGAGGCAGGAGGATCACTCAAGGTCAGGAGTATGAGACCAGCCTGAGCAAGAGCGAGACCCCGTCTCTACTAAAAATACAAAGAAATTATCTGGCCAGCTACAAAAATATATAAATATATAGAAAAAATTAGCCGAGCATGGTGGCGCATGCCTGTAGTCCCAGCTACTCAGGAGGCTGAGGCAGGAGGATCGCTTGAGCCCAGGAGTTAGAGGTTACTGTGAGCGAGGCTGACGCCACAGCACTCTAGCCCGGGTGACAGAGACTCTGTCTCAAAAAAAAAAAAAAAAAAGAAAAGAAAAAGAAGAAGAAAAAGAGGGTTTATGTGCTGCCATGAAACCAAGGTAAGTCAGATGACTACAGTGTGGTTACGTGGATCATGTGATCAAAAGCTACAAACCGCACGAGACATTGACAAGTCGAGATGAGTACTACAAACACACACACACACACACACACTGGAGGACGCTATGGAGAGAAGAGAAAACCCGAACTCACGTCACACTGAAAGGGCTTCTCTCCAGTGTGCGTCCTCCTGTGCTCGTCCAGCCCCCGCTTCTGGCTGAAGGCCTTGCTGCACTCCGAGCACTTGTACGGCTTCTCCTGCAACAAAACAGACCCCAACACGCCCATCAGTGGCCAGATGCAGAGCCCCCCTTTGCCAAGCTGCGCGTGGAGGGAGGGAAGCGAACTTACCAAGGTCTCGGGGACGCTGCAGTCAGTTCACAGGGAGGCTATGAGCCATTTTAAATTTTCAGGGGAAAAAGCAACGTCCAACGTCTGCCAGACGCTGCAGACTCCGAGCTGCAGGTGATCGCGGTTTCACCATCAGACCGTGCTACGTTTCTGTCCGGGAGTCCTGTCTCTGCACAGCTGGATTCTGGGGGGTGGCTGAGATCTAGCTACTTAAACTCAACTCTTGCATGATTTCTTTTGGCCCAGAGGGACCATAAAAATTCCCTGAGACACTGAGGGGCAGCAAACAGCCCTTTTCTGAGATGCCAAGATGGTCCGGGGGGCTCTGATCTGGATGGTGCCTCCTTTACTATCTCAGACGGATTCCTGGGAATGAAAACCTCAAAACTAATTTTTCTACAGAATTTGGGGTAAGTCTAAAAACTAGAGCTCAACTGTGATTTATGTATTTTCATGTCTATTTACCCAGTATTTTTCCCTGGTGAATGTTCTCTTATAAAATCTAAATTGCTTTTTAAAAATGTTTTTATGGTAAAAACAATAAAAACCCTCTTAAGGAAAAGAAGTGTCTCAAAAGGAAAAGAAAAATGTCCGAATTCCTTAGCCGTCTTTTCTTTTTTTTCCTCTCATGGCCAGGACCCTAGTTCATCCTTAGCCATCTCTGATGCTGCAAACCTAATTACATCACTATCTTAAGTCTGGATTGAATTGTGAAATAAATCAGTGAACACTGTTCCATTCAAACAGCCGGCAAGTTGCTACTTAGCACATCAATAAAAAGTTTTGTTTAGATTTAAGTAAACTCGCAATGCGATTTTTTTTTTTTCAAATATACCTTTAAAAATACTGCTCTAACACTTTTTTGGATTTAGGCAGTGTATGTGCCTGTTTCCTGTTAACAAGCTGTACTTCTATCTTCTCCTTAGTATTAAGAAATTTTAACTTTTTGCAGACCAACAAAACAGTATGTAAACAGGCAGACAGAGAGAGGTATGCCCCCAGCTAGCTTAGCAAATCAAATAATCTCAATACAGGCGCCCCAGCTCCGACCTGTAGCATCTCCCACCTGCTCAGGAATGATCCCTGCCTCAGACCTGCTACTTAGCATTTCCTTGCCTTTCTCTATATTTTTACTACCTACATGTGGATAGGACCCTAAGCCAAATATAGTATTATTTTGCCTTTAATCGTACATAAGTATTAAAGTACCAAACTGTGTGTATTTTTGTGTGTTGATGTGAGATGTACTCAGCATCACCTTCATGAGCTTCTAGTCCTCCCGTTAGTTCTGTGAACACGAGTAGCTCCTACTCAGCAATCTCTAACGCTGTGCAGTATCACATTTGATGGACGTATACCACATCTAGTTACACACGGTCTTCAGTGACAGATAACTAAGTCTGTCCCAACTGCTCACTCTTACAAGTCACGATGCTCCGCATAATCCCGTGCATGTACACTTGGACACAGGTGAGGGAAACTCAGTCAGGGACGTACATCGAGAAGCGGGATTGAATCTTCAACTTTTCTACGCATGGCCAAATAGCTCTACAAAGTTAAACCATTTCATGGTCCAATATTCAATGCATTCTTGGGATTCTATCACTGTATCTTACTAAATTTGAGACTCATTTGTTACGTGAGTATATATATAAATCCAAAACTATTATGTTCTTGGATAATAGGATTTTTTTTTATAATTCTCACTAGTTACATGAGGGTCTAGAAATTTAAAAGCATTATGTTTTAGAAAATAGGATCTTTTACAATTTTGAACTGACTTCTTATGAGTAGTCATGGTTTTTTACCTTGAAATTAATGTAGTTGTAATATAGCTAATAAAAGCTTTTGAAAATTAGTATTTGCCTGGTATATCCATCTTTTTGCTTTCAGACAGTCTATATTCTTATGCATGAGAAATGACTCTTGTAAACAGCATACAACTGCATTTTTTCAATCCAACCTTTTCTTTTTTTTTTCCTCTCTTTTTAATTTCAATCCAAACTTTTCTATGGTTCAAAGATGACTTTTTTTTAGATGGCCCCACGATCACATTCTACGTCAGTCGAGCAAGAAAGGTTCCTGCTCCCTCAGGCCAGGACCCAGGACCGTGAAAAGTGGCCGTGTTTGCCCTTCAAATATCCAACTCTGCGTCCCAGATCTTAGGCAGAGTCTACACTGTGCCTAAAGGTATCACAGGAGGAAATAAAATTCCTGACTGATACCGGTCAGACTGTGTGGTGCCCCTTGGAAGATCCGCTCAAGCTCACCCTGGAGAGGAATTCCGATACGCAGTGAATGTCATCAAATCCGTGTTCGAGAATCCCACATACACCAGGGGTAGAGCCAAGAGGTCACCGGCCACGTAGCTCAGGAGTTCAGAGAACCAAATAAACTGAGACAGGAAAAAATAAATGCATTTCCTGCCACCTCCTGGCTTTCCTTACTGATCTCTTCTCATTACCTGTAACCAGCCGTGTCAAGAAAACAGCAGCCCTTACGTGGCCATCGGAGCTGAACGGAAAGGAAAGGCACAGAGTGGCTGCGTGGAACAGGGAGACACCTGCTTCTGTTCCTGCCCCTTTCTCTGAAAATCGTGGAACAAGTCTTGTCTCCAGAGCATTCCTGAACATACTGAGCCCTGACTCTCCAGTCTAGAAGGATCCGTGCCTAAGTGCGAGGGTGCAGGAGAACTTCGACTTCTAATCTCCAAAGCCCACCCTCGTCACAAAGCCCACCGAGGACCATGGTGGTCAGGGTCATCCCATGGTGGCTGACACGGGAAGGGACCGTGTGACACAGAAAGCTGAGGACATCATCACAGAGCTGAGGCCAGGCCGCCTGTTTCCCTCCCGAGGACACATGGGCAACAGGCCACAAGTGCGTGTGGCCGGACTGTGCAAGCGTGTCTGCTGCCGCCAGACTTCCGAGGACTCTCCCATTCCTCCCCCACATGTGAACTCACACAAATCACCTTAACATTAATCGTGTCCTAATTCCATTACTGCTCTTCCTCTATCTTTCACTCCATTACGAAGATTTTTTAATATGAGCACAAAATCTGATTCAATAAAGTATTACGGAAATTGTTTATACCACTGTCAGAGTGGAAGAGGTAGTATAAATTACACATTTTCAACTCATTAGCTGGATTTAACTGGAGACAAAATGATTAGAGGTTCTTGATTAATTCTGTTTCTGAATGATTACGCAATTTAACTGACAAATAGCTTGTCCTTTGTCAGCATAACTTGGGCACCATTACTAACTGGCGGCAATCTATTTGTCAGTTAAATCGTGTCATCTATCGGAGGCAGAATTAATCAGGAGTCTAATCAGTCTGGCTTTAATCAAACGACGTTTGTCAGGATTCATTCAGAAGGTCGGCTTTACGGAGCTCTGTGCCCTGTGCCCTACGATATAGCTAACAGAAAGTCCTATTTTTGTGCTGCTAATACAAAAGAAAAGCAACTTCACATGTTATATTTTTTGTCAACATGAACTGAATTAATAAATCCCAACATCATTGGAGAGGGTTCTGGAGAAACAAAGTTACACTTTTGATGAATCTTGGAGGGATCTGACTGTGAAGTCCTTTGAAAGAGAAATTCAGTAGAGGCTCTCTTCTCTGGTAGTTAAGCTAAGGACTGTTCCCAAAAAGTGCCAATCCTGCCCCAGCTACACAGCCGACCAAAGACAAGGATGGCTCCTACTCGGGCTGTTGGAGGGATCCGTCCAAGGATGAACCATGGGCAGATTATCTGTATACAGTAGGTGCATCATATCTAAACAGTCCCTGTGGTTGCTTCCTGTGGTTTACATTAGGCCACAGTCAAAGAGAAACAAAATACAATCAATGAGCTCGTTCTCTTGCAGTCAGAGGCCAAGGTCAAGGTGTCAGGAAGCCCCAGATGCTGAACACATGTTCTTTCAGAACAGTGAAAGCCCGACTCCAGTAAAATTAAGAAAGGAAAATTAGTAAGCAATGAAGAGAAAACGGGCAGACATGGCGAGGAACGTCAGAGCCTGCGGTATTTTGCATCTACATGAGGTTGGCTTAAGACAAGGTTCAACTGCAGAGCGAAACACTAGCTCTCGTGCGGTTATATTTTAAGTGAATACACTCGACAGAGCGCGTTTGTCTTGCTCAAAGCTGTAACCAAGCCACGGTGTCCGCACTTAACGAAGTAACTTACACATGAGCAACCTGAATATCAAATGCAATTAATTCAGAGAAGAAACTCGGCAAACAGGAATCAGACATGGGAGCGAGGCTTTGTCTCTCTCACACACACAAGGATGTATCAGAATGTAACAGTTATCTTTTGTTCCCAACTAATTTCACTTGGTTACTTTTTCTAGATTAAATTACTTTATAGCTATTAATGTTTACCCTATTATAGTTCAGAAAAATGATATCCTTTGCCAGATGATCATTTCCTGTTTTTTTCCTTAGAGACAGCGTCTCACTCCGTTGCCCAGGCTCGAGTGCCTTGGCGTCATCATAGCTCACTGCAGCCTCCACCTCCTGGGCTCAAGGGATCCTCCTGCCTCAGCCTCCCGAGTAGCTGGGATCACAGGTATGTGATCCCACCACACCTGGCTAATTTTTTGTTTTTATTTTTTGTAGAGACAGGGTGTCTCTACGTTGCCCAGGCTGGTCTCAAATTCCTAGACTCAAGTGATCTTTCCTCGTTGGCCTCTCAAAGTGCTGGGATTACAGGCATGCGTCACTGCGCCCAGCCTCATTTCCTATTTCTAAATTTAAAAAAAATCTTTAAAAAGCAAGAAGCATATAAAATTTGGTATGAATTTCCTCAATATGAAATTTCTAAATAAACAGAAGTTTTATAAATTTCTAGTTTCCCTTTTTTTTTTTTTTTTTTTTGCTGCTATAGCAGCAGTTGATCTTCTCTTAGTGGACACACTACAAACTGCCATAGACAAAATCGGCAACTTATAAACAAATGGGCTCCATTATATTTTTAAAGGATTTGGGAAAAATTCATTTAACTCTCAAACCTGCTCACATCTGCAAAACGGTTTCCTAATTTCCGATGTGGAACATGGAGCCTCAGGTGTAAGGATGGTCACACACAGTCTCAGTCTCGGTCTCTTTCCAGCCCCACCCCGGCAAGGCCCACTTGCCAAACCTCCCCAGACGAGGCACAGAGCAGCTCACACCCTCCGCGGCGGAGACTGTGAAACCCATTCTAGTATTTCCAGATTCTTCCACGTTTCTAGATGCCGGGTAAAATCAGTGATCCTCCCTCAGTAAGAAGGGCGCGGTGACCCCAAGATGACGACGACCTGCCTTTATAAAACGTCACACGGGCAGCAGAACTGCAGGTGAGATTTGGAGGAGCGTTTGCGAGTTTGGCCCCAGGGATTTCTGTCCCACAGGGCAATGGGGACAGACATACGGCTCGCAGTGCAGCGTGTCACACCCCTACCAGGGCCTCTCGGTGGCCCTGTGCCACCAGCCACACACTATCGAAACAGAGTTTCCCTCTAACAAGCAGCCTTGCCTAGAAAACTTCTTTCACAGATGTTTACGGCCTTTGTGGCTGGCTTTTCATTCACCGGCTTATTTTCATAGCTGGTGTGATCTTTCAACACATGACAAAACGTACCCATGGCCCAGTAAACAATGCACCTAAAAATTACAGCTCTCAGGAAGCCTACGGAAAGGTAGGAGGATATTTAGAGCAGGTTTCGATGTAACACGCCCATGATTGGTTTTGCATTGTAGCTAATGGAAAACACACTTTCTATAAACTAGGAAAATGAATTGCACAATCCATATATAGAAAACTAAAAATAAGCGCAGTAAATAGGATATAATTTTTCGATTAAAGTGTTGCATAAAAATCTTTAAATAGCAATGAGGCCCCTGGTCCCTTTTTAAACAATCCTCTCGAGGCCCACGGAATGATGCATGTAAGGGAAGTGACCGGCGGCCAGAAAGCCCCAGCCCTGGCCAGAGGTGACAGAAGAGCTCGCCTGGCATAAAGCAAGCGGAGGGTCATTCGATCCAGCTCAAAAGCCTTATTTCCCTGCAGGGGTGGCCCTGATGAGTCCATTCGGAATAGTGAGTCAAAACGGACCACACTTCTCCCTCATACACTCCCGATTTCTAGTCCAGATTTCAGCCGTAGCTTCACATTCGAAATTTTAATCTTTCTAAAAAGCTCCCTGGGGCTCACCCCTAGAGAGCCTGATTTAATTAGTCTGGGCAGGGCCAGGCCCTGGCATTTGAAAAGCCCCCGAGGTGCGATGAGAAATGAGAACTTCTTATCCGGTCCGGTCTGCTCCGCTCTAAGGGAATCCTCGTAACAGTAACAGTTACAACAGCAACAGTAACAACTTCTCCTTTTCCTCCTCCTCTTCCTCACACTCTGCCACCACTGCCCTGTGCACGAGCTGCCTGCTTTGCACTGGCTGGCGAAGCGCTGAGAACTTTTAGAAGCTTCCCCCTGCCCCCCATGTAATTGCTAAGCGATGCTGCAAATTCGCTATGGTTATTCTCACTTTACAGATGAAGAAACAGTAGCTTAAAAATATCACCAAGGTTACACCATCGGGTAGAGAGGGCACAGGTTGAAATAAGGCACTCCTAATCCCAGGACGCCGTCTAGAGCAACCCTGCCAGCCCCCTGCCGAAGCCCCTTCCCTTCCTCCGTCCGTGCTGGCAGAATCCCGGCTCTGTTTGCTGCTTCCCTGCCGCTGGGTTCAGACCCCTGGAGGACGACACGCCCCGGCTCGGCCAGAACCCTGACCCTCGATCAGGCTCAGCCAGTGCCCGTCGAAGCTCCTGAACCTGCCTGCACGTTGGAATCCTCCGCGGAGCTTCGGGAAGCGCGATGCCTGGGACCCACCCCCAGGGACTGCGAGGTCACGGTCCTCGTTGTGGCCGGGGTTTGGGCGTTTTTAAGCCCCCGGCCCCGGGGTTCTGATCTGCAGACACATTTGGGAATCTGGGCCAATGATGGCAACTCCTTAGCTCAGACGGAAGCACAGTACTGCGACAAAGCACAGGAAACTCAAAGCCCAGAGACTGGCTACTAACAATGATCACGTGCGACAGTCTAACAACACCGGCTCTAAAAATGGGAGCAGGTGGTCTCTCGTGCAGCAACATTGTTCTTACACACAGAGTTATAAAGGGGAGCTGAAAATGTATCTGCTGATAACAATTCTGAGAACAGCGTTAGACGTGTGCATTGCAAAGAGTGTCCTTTGTAATCCTGGAAAGAAAAGGAATGCTGGTTAAGTCAAAGTGTTATTATTTAAATGATCTAAACGTAAACTGTACTCGCCCTGCATAATGATGGTTTAGATTTTATTTTCAGAAATGTTACAGAAGAATACTAATCATATGAACAGGAAAATTTTATTATAAGAAAAAAGATATGCTCACCATCTTAAAAAACTATGAATCGGACTTTGAAATAGAAATGCAAATTATAACGAAAATATAAGGAAATATAAAGAGAAGAGCTAGAAAAGAATATAATAGAAGTAAATATGATAAAAACTATAGGAGATATATAGAAAAGATACCAATATATGTCACACCTACACAAACACATCCCTCTACACACAAAGATGCATGTAGTGTCCAAGACAAAAATCTCGAGTTTCAGATAACAAAGTGAAGTCAACTATGAAAATAATAAATTTTCAGATTTGTATAATAACAGCATAGCTCACTGATGGAACTACCTTGGTTCTCTTGTCATGCATTGTCTTCATTGCTTTTGTTTTATGCTAACATTTCGCTAACGAAAATCAAAACCAGTCTTATAAATTTATGATCGCCCAAGTTCTTTTGCATGGTGCAGAGAACTTCATTTATTTACCAATGAAACATTCCTGACAAATTTACCGTCTCAAACACACTAATCCACTATACAGGAGAAATGTAGGAAGAAAAAAACTACGTCCTCTATAAAGGTCTTTTCCTATATTTGAACAAGTACGTTAAGCTTACATACCAATTAGTTTAACTGTTACAAGCTCTGTTGACAAAGACAATCTGACAGCAATCAAGAGAATTTCCATGATTGCGTGATGTAACTGAGAGTAAGCTCATCAGCAGAAGTCTCCGTTGAGTATAGAGCAAGACATTGTAGCAGGAACCGCGGAAAACAGAAAGGTTTAAAGTGTGTTCCTCATCCTCGAGAATAAAACGGATTTGCCAAGAAAACCCAGGGCGGATGGGGTAGATGGACTCGCAGTGCAGTTATCCAAAACCTTCAGCGTTTGTTGCTACACGGTCTGAAACGTGGCACGTAGCAAACACCAAATACCCCGTCAACGCTGGAGGATGAGGTAGGAGTACGGACAACGGCGTGAAATGAGAATTCGACACTGTCACAGACCCTCACATTTAAGAAGCAGACCCAACCCGTCCACAGAGAGCTGAATTCATTCGACTTGCCCACTTCCAGAAACAACAAGCACACGCTCTGACACACATGACCGTGGCAAGTATAATCCCTCTTTGAATAAAACCACAACGTTTATGTCGGGGTCTGTAGGAGAAAGGAATTATGCAAATGCTGAGCCTCAGAAATGGGATCTCTCACGCTCAAGAAATAACACACGTATCCCATTACACAATTCCGACAGTAACGAGAGAGCACACAGCAGAACGGCGCTATCGCACATGCCGCTAATTCGCTCGTCACCGACGGAGCATTCATTTCGGCCAAGTTTACGTCAACAGGTGAAACAAGCCCGTCAGAGGCAATCACATCGTCGCTATAAATCACATCTCCCAGTCACCACACCACACAGACGGCAGGGGGCTCGAGGCATACCTGCCCCTTCCAAACTCCAAAAGTGCTGAAAACACAGCCTGTCTGTTTGCACAGGTGAGGAGTGCATGGTTGTCCTGGCAAAGATCTGGCTAGATCTGAATTTGTTCAGAAAGTCATAAAATGTTTTGACAGAAATTCGGCACAAAAGGGTAAAAACGGTGGGACCTGTGTGGACAGAGAGCCCCAGTCACTGCCACTCCCGAGTGGGACGTTGCATGTCCCCAGCTGCCGTGGTATGACAGCCACCCTGCCGCAGCCTGTGGTCTTGTGACTGGCCCAGGAGCCTGCCGAGGTCCCGTACCCTGCACAGGGACCACCAAGGTCCCACGCCCCGTGCGGGCACCAGCCACGGTCCCACGAGCTACTCCACAACAGGTAGCGGTCCTATGACACACCCAGGTGCCCGCCAAGCTCCTGCAAGGTGCTCGGACACCCTACAAGGTCCCACAACACGCCTGGGAGCCCACCAAGTTCCCGTGACCCACCCCGGGGACTGGCCAAGGTACTGCGACCTGCCCAGGTGCCTGCCTACGACCTGGGACCTGCCCAGGTGCCAGACAAGGCCCCGTGACACACCTGGGTGCAGGCCAAGGTCCCTCAACCTACGTGGGTGCCGGCCACGGTCTCCTGACCTGCCCAGGCTCTGAGCCAAGGTCCCACGACACACCCTGGTGCCACCCAAGGTCAGCCACCCGCCCCCATGGAGAGGGACTTGCCCAGCCCCCGCCCGAGCTTCCAACAGTGGCCTGGGGACCCACCCACCAACCCAAACGAACATCCCCCGATACTGGCTTGTACCCCGACAACCGCAGGGGAACAGCCGCACTGCGGTCTCGGTGCATCTGCCCCTCTCCTGCCAGCCAAGCATCTGGAAAAGGACACGAAGGGCCACCTAGAGACCTCGCGTCCTCCTCACCAAGCAGGGGCACTGCCAGCAGAGGAGGACAGGTGTGCTGCAAACCCACCAGCCCTGAGCTGAGAGAGGAGCTTTCAGACAGGAACAAACCAGCTAAAGAATTTTCCTAACATAAAAAAAAAAAAAAAAAAAAAAAAAAAAGCTAGTTTGATTATCCTGAAAGGATCACAATAGACTAATGGCAATGAACCTCAAACAAAAGGAAATGGCGAAGATATCAGTAACAGATGTCGGAGCGTGAATCCGGATCCCACCTACTGGGGAAGCCGAGCGGGCCCGAGAAAGGTTGTAGCAGTGACAAGTTGTTATTTCTCTGAGTGAGAAACTGACACCAGCATTCTTAGAGTTTTTCTAGAGGATTGGTTCATACGATACAGACCTCCACGCTCCAGAACTGCGGTCCCCAACGCCCGGCCCGCGGCCTGGGGCTGGTCAGCAGGTTGTTGGGAACCCGGCCTGCAGCTCCGCCTCCCCCACCCCCGCCGGTCCGTGGAAAAATCCTCTTCCATGAAATTCCACCCACCCTGCTCAGAACATCCCAATGGCTGTGTGCATAGTAATAAAGAACAAAGTCTTGGCTGGGCGTGGTGGCTCACGCCTGTAATCCTAGCACTCTGGGAGGCCGAGGCGGGTGGATCGCTCGAGGTCAGGAGTTCGAGACCAGCCTGAGCAAGAGCGAGACCCCGTCTCTACTAAAAATAGAAAGACATTATATGGACAACTAAAATCTATATAGAAAAAATTAGCCGGGCATAGTGGCACATGCCTGTAGTCCCAGCTACTCGGGAGGCTGAGGCAGGAGGATCGCTTGAGCCGAGGAGTCTGAGGTTGCTGTGAGCTAAGCTGACGCCACGGCACTCACTCTAGCCTGGGCAACAAAGGGAGACTCTGTCTCAACAACAACAACAAAAAAAAAAAAAAACAAAGTCTTTAGAGATAGCGAGATCCAATCTCCAGTCCTGGTGCTGTGGGGACTAGTCTTGGCATTAATGACTTAGACAGGGACAAGCTACTCACCCTCCTTTGCAACAAGAGATGGGACACCCATGTCACAGGGTCTTGTCTTCATGCTCGGCACCCAGGGGCCCAATAAGCATATTTTATGTATCATAGTAACCTACTTTCCTCTATTTATTATTGCAATATGCATACGAACAAATAACATAATTCAAGATTGAAAAAGGCACACAAATCATGAAAATAGAACTGTGTGACTTTATGAAGAAAGAAAATTATGCATGAACTTCAAAATAGCATTGCTCTTGAAATATATTAGCAGGACCTTCATATAAATAGCTCTTTATTTCCAGATTCTTGTGGTATTTTAGTAATTAAAACTCTATGAAGAGAGTGCGAGATGAATATAAAAGTCTGCTTCAGAAAGAAAACAGTACAGAAAAATGTATTGCTTTTCTAAGAAGAATGCACTCCTTTCTTTTAAAGATTAATTGTATATTGCCTATCTCAAAAACAAAGCAAAGCTCTCTTTATGTGTATTTCAGACAGCATGTACTTTCCTTTAAGTTCTGGAGTATATTATTAAAGTCTAAAGATAACAGAGTGCTGCTGAAGCAACAATGAGCTTAAATGCTAAATATTTATAGAGTTTTGTTTTAGGTAAATCTGCAAACTGCTCTACATATACTCTTTGTGGATAAACCAAGTTCCCAGAGGAGTTTGGTAGACACCCCTGAAACACAACTGCAAATGGGGCTCCCTGAGCCAGAGAGGGGAAGTTGTTCTCTGACACCCTCTGCCCGGGCCCTGCCAGGTAACGCGGAGGGGCCGGACAGGCACCCGGGCCACAGCCCACAGGAACTGCCGCCCTGTGATTAAGCCACTCTGGCCCCCGCCTAGTGGAGGCTTCAGATGACTTAGGCTGCAAATTCAAGAAAGAGCCCAATCCACAAACCCATGAAAAATAAGTTATTTTAGATTTATTTATTTATTTATTTATTTATTTTTTGAGACAGAGTCTCACTCTGTTGCCCAGGCTAGAGTGAGTGCCATGGCGTTAGCCTAGCTCACAGCAACCTCAAACTCCTGAGCTCAAGCGATCCTCCTGTCTCAGCCTCCCGAGTAGCTGGGACTACAGGCATGCGCCACCATGCCCGGCTAATTTTTTCTATATATATTTTTAGCTGTCCATATAATTTCTTTCTATTTTTAGTAGAGATGGGGTCTCGCTCTTGCTCAGGCTGGTCTCGAACTCCTGAGCTCAAACGATCCGCCCACCTCGGCCTCCCAGAGTGCTAGGATTACAGGCATGAGCCACCGCGCCCAGCCTATTTTAGATTATTAATCAAATAAAGTAACAGTAAACAAATATTAAACAAACCAATAACGCATTAAGTCTTAGAATGGTTTCTTAGGCAGCAACAGATAACTAGAACAAGTGCTACATAGTGTACAATGCTGAATAAGTAAAATTTTAATTGCATAGTATATTTCTGTATTTTAAAGTGATTGACATTTCTGGACAGTGTTTAAAGTGAGCACTTATGATACTAAATGTTCCTACACAGAAGTTAACTGTTATATCAAAATGTCACCATTTACCAGTGGGAGCTATCTGTTTAATTAGAAATATACTTAAAATTCAGTTTTAAAAAATTACTCGTCATTGTTTAGAAAGGCACATGCTATTCTGAAAAAGATCTGAGAGACCTAGAAATCGGTGAACTTTAAGGCTCTCATGTTGATATACTATATTTCATCCATAAATCAAAGACTGATGGCAAATTTGCTTATATAACACTGAAATCTGTACAAATAAACTAAATTAAGGGCATTCTTTTTAAATAAATCATAGGCCTTGCAGGTGGTGTGATCTTGGGGTGGCCGAAGTGAATAGGTTTGTCACCATAGGGACATTTTCTCTTCAATACTTTTTCAAGTGACAACCAGAGAGTCTTCAACTGGGTTGTCCAGTAGTAGTGAGATTAGAGCATTCATCTTGGGGCACCAGGAATGTAATTCTCACTGCCAGGGTGGGTGGTCCAGCAATCTCAACCCTGGGTGGCTCCCCTTGTGCCTAGACGGTGGGTGGGGGACATTCTACCTTCTACTTTTAGAACTTTCTACTTTTTAACACTTCCTGACTGAAGCTGTTCAAAATACACAAAGCTCTGTTTTTGAACTCAGCAAACTTACCGTTACAATCTGTTTCTGTTTCTCCTTTTTAGATGGTGGCTCCCGTGAGGATGGGAACCACATCTCACACCCCTTTTTCCCCAGCAGCTACGTGCCCAGGAGGTGCCTGGCACCCAGCACGTTAGCCGGTTTGTTGAATTAATGAAGTGGAGCTGGGCGTCCGCCGTTGGCTTAACTCTCGCTTCATCAGAGCTTCCTTCCCACTTAACACGTGGCAGGCAGGTGAGCGTGCGTCCCTTCAGCGGGTATGTGTGACCTGCCTGCCGTGTGCTCCGGTCTGTGGGGCCACAGGGCCTCCCTGGGTCTGGCAGGAAAGATGAGCACGAAGGACGTTGTTTTAAGCAACACAATAGTGACACGTGTGCCAAGTGACGGGGCGGGAACGCACTGAACCTCGAGAGCCACAGCAGAAGCTCCCCAGCTTCTTATGCCCTGGCCTCAGGGGTTCTAGAATATCACTCCTGCCGCCTTCTGTTGGTCAAGCAAGTCCTTGCGCCCAGCTCCGATTCTAGGAAGGGGATGTGAGACTCCAGCTGCTGATGCCAAGAGCAGCTCGTGCCCCAGGGAGGATGGGGCCACTGGCACCGTCTCGGAGATGGCCTCGCCACACCGCTACTCCAGCGTCCCGTGTTTACACGGCAGCACGAGCTGCCCTTTCCACCCCAACATCTCAAGCTGGGCAGGGACACAGTGGATGAGAACGCAAGTACCGTTAAAAGATTCCATGGAAAAGTAACATTTGGTACTCGGGGTTCAGCTTAGTCTCTCACATCAGTGTGACACTACTCTCGTAACCCTAAATATAGCGAACAGAATTTAATGCCGCGAAAGAGGTGTGTCTATTTTCACATGGGATAATTAACCAACCCAATGAATCTGGCGAGAGAATGAAATCCAATTTATTTTAAATTTTCTCCTCTTACAAAGCCTACAGAAACCCAAAGATCAATCACCATATATCTAGTAGAACACGTAGACCCGAAGTCCCTATTTTAGGAGTCTCACTTGGCGTGCCAGAAGAGCAAAGTCCACCGAACTAGAAAATGGAAAACTCTTTGTGGGCGATTTTAAGAGGGCAGCCTGGCTCACGGCGCACGTCACACACAGAGTAAGAACAAAGGCTGCTCTTGCCAGCACGCTGACCGTCAGAAAGCGTTTTCACAAAAGAGCAAAGAAGAGAAAGAAAAGGGGAAATCATGCTGTCAGGCCTTGAAAAGGAAGCGATTTTTCAAATGGTCCGATTTTCCCTTTTACAAAGGAAAAGCACCTTCTTGCAATGGAAAAAAGAATGCTCAGTTTCACGCAGGTATATATCGTGAGCCAAATGTAATACAATGGTATTTTAAAGTCATTTATCTTAAATTATTTGCTTGGCAAGGCATGTGAAATTCCCCAAGAAATATGTGGGTTCTAGAAACGATAGAAGATTTACTTATTCCAAAATCTAATCAAAGATGTTTTCAAACGGTGGCCGTGGGCCATACCCTGCTTGTTCCCCTAGCACAAAAGCTGATGAAGTTTAGAAACTTTAAGAAATTTTACATTTTCTCTGACATTATTATAAACTATTTTAAAAGTTATAAAATTGGTTTTTCATCCCTTCTTCCCAGCTAGATATATAAAAGCAGAAACAGTGGCGTGTGCTCCAGTTCCGAACCCGGCCGCCCTCCCTTCCCCGCACTTCTGCCCTGAATCTACCCGCTGCCCTTCCTGATGCCACAGGGGACATCCCCACACCCCACAGTGCCCCTTCTGGCCCCCCAGGTTCATCTGTGACTCTTCCCTCTTCCTCGCTACCTGCACGCAACACACGTGCACACCTCGTCAGCACTTGCTCAAAGGTGCATGCGTGTCCCGACTCTCAGATCCCGTGGGCCTGGTGTGGGCCCCCATGCACTGGCTCTGGCACGACTCCTTGCCAGGTCCCCCTTCCGTGACAGCTGCCTCTTCCCGTTCTCACCGGAGGGTGACTTCACAGCAACCCTTCTAAGGGACAGTGCTGAGCACGTCACTCCTCGACTCCAAACCAACCCAAACACACGCGCAGAATCGGTACCAGCTTCAGTCCCCACCGGTCTCCACTCCAGTCATCCTTCCACAGGCACCCTCAGGCCGAGTGACAGGCACAGGCCACCCTAGCTGTGCCTGCGGGGGCTCCTCTCCCTTCACTCAGGCCACCACCTCTGCCCGGCCTGGCTGCACCGTCCTCCTCCAGACTCAACTAAGGTGTCACCCTCCCTCTCCAGCATTTCCCGAAATCTACTCACCCTCCCGCTCCCCGACTCAAGACACTTGCTTTTGCCTCCGTATCCTGAGCTTTTCATCCAGGCCTCGCAATGTGTCCCTGAGGACCCAAGCTGATGTTCACCCTTAGGAGATTATTTTCTGTTATCAGCCAAGGCCGCGTGGACCCTACGCAGTGCTCCTGCAGGTGGGGAATCCTCTCACCTCTTCCTCCCGTCCGCGTGCGGCCCTCACTCCTCTCGCTCTAACATCCTGATCCGCATAGAACAAACTCTTTCCTTTTTCCTTCAACATCACGCTTTCCCTGCACCCGCAAAGTTCATCAGCTTGATGCACTGGTCACGATCTTTTGGACGGTGTTCAAACGCTCCATCAATGCACCCCCAAAGCCCCTAGGTGAACCCAGCAATGCCCGATGCCCACGCTCCCACCCCAGCACGGGCTCAGAGCCGCCGGCTCTACTGCAAAGTGCCGGGGGAAAGTGCAAAGGGCAAAGGTCTGCTAAACCCAGACCTAAAATCTGAACCACCTGAGCATCTGGGATGGGAAGATTCATGAAAGAAAAGTAACAAAGCATAAAACAACATAACAGACTTGTTCCTTGTAACCAATGGCAATTCCGTTTTAATTCTGCAAGGACTGATCTGGCTGTTCCTACCAACAAGGCTGAAAAGAGCTGTGGTCTTAGAACCCTGAAACTTGTATAAGCTAACTGGTGCTTTACGTGGTGTTTGAAATGTAGGGTTTCTGGAATAACTTTCTAACGGGTCCAGGTGCCTTCCGTGTTGAAATCAGAAGTAAATTAAACAAGACATGAAGCTTTCTCTGGGAAATGGTTACAAACAACAATTTCCTTTGAACCTAACTTAGAAAATGGATATTTACGAACTTGTGCCCCAAACTCCCTGAGCAACTGTTTTGGCTCCAAATGTCTAAGACAATGCAAACATAAATCCCATAATTTCCAGATGACAAATTAATTGAATTAGAAATAGCACACTTTCTTGAGAAAACCCAAGAAGTATCCCCCCCCCCCCCCGCAGTGATTTAAATAGCCTCGCATCTATGGTATAAGCATGCCTATCTTCAGTTATCAAATGAAACAAAATACTATGCAAATTTTGGTTAACATCACTAGTTTCTAGTAACAGAAACCAGGGCACTTTTGCCTGTATATTGGCATCTTTTAAATAAATACATTATTGATACTTTTTTGACAACTGCTCATGTGTAAAATAACCTCCTAATCTAAAACTAACTTAAAACCCTTTATTCATACTCAGTGTAAAATAAACATTTTGAATATTGTACATTTAAATTATACTAGTAGTAAGAGTAATAGTTGCTTAATCCTTTATAGTTTGTGAAGTACTTTTATATTTAGGAAGTATTCTAATTCCTAATATTCCTAATCATGTAATACGATATTACAAACCAGAATGAGAAAAGTGCTGGTGGGTTTGCTTTAATGAGTGGAAAACTTCCTTTCTTTGCCATGACAAGGACAATTAGAGTCCCTGTCCCTTCAACAGGACCTCAGACGGCCTCTTTTATGCACTACAGAACTGATGTGGAAGTCTAGAATGACATTACACTGAGAAGGACATTATTATTACATGTTTTCTCTAAAGTGTTTATTTTACAGCTAAGGTAAGAAGTAAAATCCAGGAGAGGCCTAAATTAGAATTGCTCTAAAGGCGATCATGCACGTCTCCTAAAATTTGAAAAAAATGTCATTTATATACAGACCACAAGCACTTTTACAAGGCCAAACGGAAAAGGAACTGTGAGGACAAGAACGCACTGAGAAGGTATGCAGAGCAAACTTGAGACCAGCTATGGAAAACAGCCCAACGCATCCAAGTGGACAGCCCAGAGCAAGCGCCTAATTGTGCCCCAGCTGGAACAGAGAGCTAAGAGACGTGTCTGGACGGTGGCTGAGCTGCTCACATGCTTTTAGAGGCGAGAGAGTCAGACGCTGGAGCCAGGGAAAGCCACACACAGCAGGACAGCCGTCCAGCGCGGGAGCTGACAGCCAGGAACCAGGGGCCCTCGCAGGAAGAACGCAACCCAGTGCTGGGGATGCCCCGCAAAGCACGGAGCCGCGGGTCCCGTTTTCCACCTCCCCTCGTCATTTCAAAGATCGGAAGCTCCTCTCCTGTAAACGTACTTGCTCGTAAGTATGAATGGCCAAATGCTGACAGACTGGCCTCTACTCAAACACGTTCCCATTATCGGCGAATATTCTGAAAGATAAACCCTTTAGTGTTAAATGTTAAAGTCTATTTATCTAGCAGTTTGTCCTTTATCATTCCTGAAAATTGGTTCACAATTCCAAGAATGGGTAACCCTTTGGGATTTGAATTTCTGTTTTTCTTTTCCATTGTTTTGCCTTTAGAAAGATCCTCCAATGTCCATCATGAACGTAAACACAGAATTTCAGATAGGTCGCCTTTGTTTTCTCACGGAAAGCTAAAGACATTTCTTTTGAGGTAAGTGTGGTTTACCTGACCGGCGTGAGCGAGAGCCTTACCCTGGTGTGGGTGCGGATGTGCATCTTCAGCCCGTCGTTCTTACTGAACCCTTTCTCGCAGTACGGGCACTGGTAGGGACGCTCGCCTACAACAAAGGGAAACAGAGTCGCAGGGTCAGCCCTGGGCCACCAGCCGCACGCTCAGGTCACGGCCACCGCACGGCCCCCGGTCACCGCAGGTTCAGGTCCCGGCCACCGCACGGCCCCGGCTGCTTCAGCAAGAGGCTCAGGCACAGCCGGACACACACCCCTGCGGGCCGGGTGGGACGGCCCTGTCCCAAAACCCGCGTCCCCCTGGGGAGGACACTCGGCCCACGGCACGTCCCGGGCTCGGGCGTAAACGACACTCTCACCGCACATGCCTCTTAACACTCGACCCCAAAGTCAGTCTCCTAATTTTAAGAATCCGTTAAAAATATTTTATAGTAATCAAGTTATTCTGTCACTAGACTGCTCGTTCCAGGGGTCTTTATTTACCTGGTCCATTGATACTTTAAGTTTCATATAAATGAATCTGTCTCAGGATTATGAGTTTCAGACTAATTTCGTAAAATTCATGTGTGTTAAACAGAACCTTTGGTGGTTACAACACTAGACAACCACCGATCCGTACTTTCTGATACAACTGGCACCTCTCCCCTAGATGTTATCATTCAGAGAAAAGCCAAGATTTTTTACGGCAAGCAAACACACATACACGTTGCATTTGGAAAAAAAAAAAAATCATCCAAAGTGCAACAAAGAACAATCGATTTTAACGTAACAGAAAAACTTCGCTAATTTCAGATCACGCAACAAGTCTTTAAAAAAAAAAAACTACCACTGTGAGTTTTAGTGTAATAACTACTAATGTCCAAAATGCTTTGACAGACTATTAAAATACTCTTCCCTTCTAACTGCGTATCTGTGAGGGGCCAGACTGTCTCCACCTTCTGCAATCGAAGAACCTACTGCAACAGGACGAAGAAACAGACACGAGAATCCAGCCGTCTCCTCTCAAACCAGACAGTGATTTTCAGAAATATAAAATAACGTCTTCCTCCTCACTAAATGCTTTCTGGTTTGGAAAGTGCAATTATTTGTTATAAAAGTATGTTACGTTAACACGTAATGGGATTGGGATTGGTATTTTTTTTTTTTTTAACAAACTAGCAAATATTTTAAAATTCTCTAATATGGTAAACAGCTATAATGTAACCCATGCACACAAAAGCTTTCAGAGTCGTTAGTTGTTAAGAGTGGTGTGGAGTGACGAGGCCACGACTGAGCCCCTGGACCCTGAGGCTGCATCAGCTGTCCTCTCCTGGCTGTCCCCACCCCACCCTCCCTCACGGTCCCCACCACTTCATCGTGTCCTCCCTAAATGATACACAACTAACTACTCCCTGCAAAATAGGGCGTGACCCTGATCCATGTCATGCTATAACACAACCATCAACTCGCTGGGCCCAGCATTGAGAAAGGGACTCATAAAACCACATGACTCCAGAAGGAAAAATAACACAAGGAGAGAGACAAATGCATTTGCAGAACTCAAAATGTCATGAGCGCTGCTGTCACGGTAGCGAAATAACCGCGTACGTCTGAGTGGTCATGGAGCCGGGCTGCAGCCTGGGAGGATAAATGTACGGGCAGCATTTGGGGGACAGGACAGAGCAAACAAAAGAGAAGCAAAAGCATCGTTTGTTCACGCAGGAGAAGAAATCTGTGCCAGCACCATCACGGAAACCCAGATGCCAGCGCCAGCCAGGTTTCTGCAGTCAGCCACACTGTGCAGGCCCCGACCACGGCCAACACGCTGAAGCCAGGTGCCCGGCGGTCGTCACCAAGCGCGTAGGCTCGACACCAAAATGACCCAAAGCAGAATTATAAAATGAGAAAGTAAAACAGTCTGATTTTAAACCGAAAAATCTAGTTTTAAGTAAATAACTAGATGAACAATTGGTTACATAATTATTTGCATAGACATAAACAAATACATAAACTAACCTCTCTTTTTCTTTCTCTCCCCTTCTTTAAATATTACACACACACACACACACACACACACACACATATATATATATATATAAATAATCTCTATGTATGTATCTATCTACCTAACTGTCTGTGTTGGTTCCCTGTGCTCACACTGATGTCTGGATTTAGGTGGACAGCTCTCTTGATCAGAAAGCCACATTTCATAGGACAAAATCTGCCCCAGTTGGCCCAGATTCATACACACACTAAATAAATCATACCTAAAATTATGTTGATTTTAGAAAATTCTTTAAATTATATACAACATAGAACATGGTGTAAGACAACAACAAAAGCATGATATATTTAATATTTTTAACAGACAGAATTCTTGAAGCTCAAAAGAATCCTCTTATTGCAACTTTGCAGAGGATGATAATTAAAATTTTAGGAGCAATTACTAGTTTAAGTGTTTTATTCTTCTCCACTGCCCATCCTTATTATGAGTAAAATGAGATGTAGGCACACAGAATTCTCAAGGATGGAATTATGTGGCCTAATCAAGTGCTTGACTCGATTGGTTTTGTCTGTTCTGTGCTGGAACCTGTGTTTCAAACATCCTGAACAATGTAAGTCCTTGGCTATAAAAACACACTGTACCAAACGTAACACAATTACGTCATGTCTCGGGGCATTATTATAAACTTAATATCCAATGTGCAGATACAACGCACTTTCCCTGCTCCCTAACTGCCCCCCACCCTGCACAAATCGCATGCACGAGCACAGACAGACACGAAATCCCTAACTATGGCACAGAGACATCTTCCGAGAATCACTGACACCGAGTGGAGAGCTGTCGATCCCACTCTTGCCCTCACCTCACCCCAACTCCACACAGCCCCAAGTGCACCTAGGAGAGGGCGGCCCCGGGACACAGAACAGACCACTGGAGTGCAGGGGCTGGCTCCCACCTTCACAACTCCGTTCCTTCTTCGCCGATGACTTGCCGCCTCTGCACCCTCAAGCAACGGTGCCAGCAGCCGGCGCCCCTCCGGGCACACCTGCCCTCAGCGCAGCTCTGCTGCTCAGGCCCTCGTGCTTCTCTCTACTTTCCTTCTTGCCACTCTCCGCTTCCGCCACACTTTGTCCCGAAAGCCACACTTTCCCTAGATGACATCTAATTCAGAAGACCTTCCTCTCCTTCCTTAGAGCACCCGTTATCCCACAGCCAGCTGCTCTGGGTTACGTGTTTCATTTGAAGGTGCTTAAGTGGCTAACTAAGACAACGAGGACCAAGTTGACTGTGTGTCTTTTAGCTTCAGCCAGAAAATTTCCAAAATAAGAATCTATGTTCCATTGTTGTCCTTCCTCCACCTGTGTCTAATATTCACCGCATTGTTTCCTGGGTCTGCTTAAACCATTTCTTCATGCACAACACAGCTGCTGTGCTGGACACTGTGCCCGGTGCCAGGGACACGGTGACACAGAGCAAGCCCGACACCACGGCTCTCCAACAGGAAGCTTCAGCTACACAATCCAATTACACAGTTCACCGCATAACTGGAGTCCAGCTACTAAAACAGTTTTCAGGCTAATGTAAAATCCTCTGGTTATCAAAATTAACGGTATTCTTTCAAGTCTTTCTTAAATATTTATCTACATGATAGATGAAATCCAGAAAAGGTTCTTTCACGAATGTTTAGTTGTTCATTTACCCCTCACTAGGGCGTGGCCCTTTTTCACTGGAGAAACTGCACAGAAACTGGTAAGAAAATAAGTACCTTTTAGGGAGAAAATCCATGGCATAAAAGATATCACAGTCACACCAACCTTGTATCCAGTAAAATCCCATAGCTTGCAAGCAACATTGCAAGGACTTTTTCAATTTAAAAAGGTCACATTTGACAGGACCTACAGGAGGGGATTATAAGAGGAAGCTCTTAACCTTCCATAAAAAGCCAAACTGTTACTCCCTATTCCATCCATTAAAGTCATATGTAACATAAATCACAGTTACATCACAGTCAAACATTAAAAATCTTATGTTCACTTTAGATGTTTCACTTGATTTGGGGGGGCGGGGGGAGGTATCTGGCTATTAAGTATGAAATGTCTGATTTCCGTAAGTACTAAGTTTGACAGTTGGTATCTCTGACATTTCACTTTGACACTTGTTTTATTTTTATTGTGAAGGTACATCCTCCTTCTTTCAAAATGCACATTTTGGTTTGCAATTATCTTTCAAATTTTTTAGAGCCATTTTTGTGAAACCATAGATACAAGTTTGAATCTGAGTTCCATCGTGGAACCAATGCAGTGCAGACAGCTCGAAATCTCAATGGAGTGTTTGGGAAGGACGTGGCTAATGAACTCAAGCACATGTACGGTTTGAGAAGTTCCGTTGTGGGGATTTTAATCTTGACAATGAGCCGTGTGAGCGACCTGAGACCAAGGTGGATAATGACGAGCTAAAAGCTGTAGTGGAAGCAAATCCATCTCTCAACCTACGCGTGGATTAGCAGCAAGGTTTGATATTACTATTTAAATAACACTGGACCATTTGAAACAAACAGGCAAGGTAAAGCAGCTGGATAGATGGGGTCCACACGAATTAAATGAGCATCACAAGAGAAATCGTCTGGAAGCTTGCCTTTCTTTGCTGTCACGACATAAAGGTGAACCATTTTCACACTGTATTGTTACATGTAATGAAAAATGGATTCTTTATGACAATTGCAAGCATTCAGCACAATGGCTGGATAAAGATGAAGTGCCGAAACATAGTCCAAAACTGAATATTCACCAAGTAAAAAAAGCTAATGGCGTCTGGTGGGCCAGCGCTGGTATTATCTGCTACAGCTTCTTAAAACCTGGTCAACTGATTACAGCAATGTCTACTGCAACCAACTGGATGAAATGATGAGGATACTTGTGATTAAGCAGCCGAGATTGGTCACTAGAGACAGGCCAATCCTCTTGCAAGACAACACTCAACCACATGTCACACAAACAACTCTGCTCAAACCACAGCAGCTGGACTTGGAAACCCTCTGTCATTCACCGTATTCACCAGACCTTGCACCAACTAACTGCCACTTCTTCCAGGTTTTGGACCACTTCTTGCAAAGAAAAATATTCCATTCTCAACAAGCTGTGGAAAACGCCTTTTGCGATTTCATCACCACTCGTTCTCCAGGCTTCTCTGCTGCTGGCATGAACAAGCTGCCATTAAGATGGCAAAGCTGTGTGGCTAGTTTAGGTGCAGACTTTGATTAACTACACTGCTTCTTGTTTGAGATATCAATATCATAAACCACACTTTTGATTTGAAATCAGACATTTCATATTTAATGACCTAATATACTTATTCAAAGTTTTTCCAAAACTGGGTTTTATAACACTATGAGGGAGAGAAAACAGGCAGAAATCGCAGTTAATCTCGGGGATTTTGTGCTGTTACAGTGTTTCCCGTCCGGCAGCGCCCGACGTTTCTGCGTTTGTTTTTCTCACCAGGTGCCGGCGTCCTACCTGTGTGGCTGCGGATATGGACCCTCAGGGTCCCGCTGCTGGCGAACTTCTGGCCGCAGTACGGGCAGACCTTCTCCTTTTCTCCCGTGTGCGTCTGAACAGAAAGGAGCAAAAAGGAACGTGAAGAATGAGGTAGGGATGATTAAGTGCCTCTGACAATAGCAAATCCTTTTTTTCCAGGATTAGGTTTCATTAAAATGATTTAGTATCACAATGAGATTTTAAACAATTTATCATGGATATTTCCACTGACTCAAAAAAAAAAATCCTTAGAATTAGGCAATAGTGTTACTTTGAAAATAATTCTGTAGTTTACTTTCGAAGCCCCTGTGGAGGCCCATCTAAACATGATTAAGTGATGCAGAGCCCAGAACGTGCCGGCAAAACCACACGCTCAAAAACGGGGCTAGGGCTGCCAAGAAACACTTCCTCTGAAGCATTTTTCACATTCTTTGTGTGCATTTAACTCTTGAGGACAGAATTAATCTTAATAGAGTCATCTGTTACTTTCATTGTGCCGTCGGACTAGACTGGTTTTATTGCAAAGTAGAAGGAAATACAAATCTGACTCGACCTTCACAATCGGCAGGTGTTAACGGGGCCGTCAACGTGAAAGAGCAGTTCTGCCCTCAACGTACCTTTAATCTAGGCGTGAAACAGTCACAGGGGAGGAAAGGTGAGTGAGCACCGTCAAAAGCAAGTTTCAATAAATGTCGGAGGAGAGTTCAAGGAAAAAGGAGCGGCCCTTCCCCAAAAGAGGCGGCACATGGAGCATTTTAAACTGGCCTCAGGATCTCATCAAGAGAACAGTTTTCCTCCATCAAAACAGAACGTTCCAACACACGAGGGGCTGAGCAAATTCTCAAGCTCTTGTGTTTCTCAAACTCAGGAGGAGAAAAACAGGGAACAAGAGGCAATTCCTGCAGGTATCTGAACACCCTCCGCAAGATGCTTTTAGAATGTTTTTCAATGATCATCTGAAATTTTATAAAAGCATATAGTGCATCATCTGGATTACAATCACAAACAGCTCCCAGGGCCTGTGTCTCCATCTGCTCTTATGCAAATTACTGCCAAGTAGTATTATCTGAATTGCCATGGACAAATGAAAAAAAGGCAGGAAAGGGTTTTTAGAAAGGACATGTTCTCAGAGAGGAAAACTGGCCGGGATAGAGAAAAAGGGGTGAGGCAGTGACCTCATCACCTGACAGCTTCAAAGAATAGCCAATACAGCAAAACATCATCATCTTCCATATTAGATTCATTGCTAATTTCAGTGTAATTGGTTTCGTAGCCTTCTTGGTATTTAATTTGCAAATTTGCAATTACGTAATCTGCATTTCGGTGTGTACCGTTGAATTTACAATTTGTAAAAGCATGAAAACTAATACCTTAAGTCAACATCTGTGTCTTTTAGAGTTTTTTTTCCCTTGCAAGGATTTATGTTACACTCAAGTTTGAGAAACGTGGTCTAATCAACTGCTACGCCAGCCAGCAACACTGCACAACAGGCATCTCCTGGATTCTGCATTTGGCAGGCACCTAACTTTCCATTTTCACTACAAGCTCTTACACAAAAGGCTTACACATCTTTACACACAGCGAGAACCTTTACTGCCCTGGTCCATGTTACGGTTCAGTTTAAAGGAAAAGGTATAACATCTTAACTTATAACAGACCTATCTTCTCATTCCCTGACACAAGGGGGAAGGAAATATGGCAAATCTTTCTTGATCAGTATAAGGTTTTTGTAGAAATTATATATACATATATATTATTATTACTGGATTACTCCAAACAGGTAACAACCAATTTCTTTGTACTATCTTTCTAACAATCACAGGATTTCTGCTGCTGCTACTTAAATGTGACACTGCTTACCTCTATGACCTAAGGCACTTGTCAGTGGTAGAAGTTTTAAACTAAAGGATGTTAATGGTGTATCAATGAAAAAAACTGAAATATTCCTCTCTCAAAGATAGGTACAGGATTTAAGACATTAATGGTATGATGTGAAACCACCTTAAGCACGGTAAGAAAGCAGGGCGTCAGCTCACTGCGAGAACAAGGATGGGTGAGAAGAGGGGGTGAAAACCTCAGTGGAAATCACGGGGGGGGGGGGGCGCAAAACCCCACCTGACGGGTACAGCGAGCACCATGTGAGTGACAGACACACACACACAGCTGTGACTCCAGCATCACAAAAGTGACCCATGTAACCTACAACATTTGTACCCCCTGAATATTACGAAGTTTAAGAAAAATTGTTTCTTAAAAAGAACAATGCTGGATAAATGCATGATACGAAAATAAACATAATACTACAAAATATACTCTGAGACAATTATTATTGCAGACAAATTACAAAATCTCTTGAAAACTCATACTTTCCCTCATTTATTGAAAAACAACAAAGAAATGTGTTGAATTTATGCAAAAAAGTAATTCAAGCAAAGAAAGTTGAAGGACTATCATATTCAGAGATTTTAAAAAGGAAGACAATATCATTACTGAGCATTAAAGACAGAGGGAAAGACATTTACTAAATCAGTCCTTTCGAAACAGCTGCAATCAGTACAGGCTCTCCGGCAGAAGTCACACCGAGGCAGACGTCATCTCTCCACATTCATTCAGTACCACCCTGACTGCCAGCAAACTGCCACACTTCACAGTTACTTCTAACGTTAACATTAGAACCCTTAACTGCATTTGATAGAAATTTTGCTACTTCAAAAATACACTTAATGTGGGCACTAAAGTTATTTTAAAAATATCTTTAGGGGATATTGGCTTACCATCATTAATATAATAGTGCCGTTACATTTTTTTTTTTACTTTATTTTCAACAATACTCCAACCCACGCAAATATGTTATAGCAAATTATTTTATAGTTTTGAGAACTCTATAGCTGAAATCTATACATGAATATCACCTCTTTCAAAAACTGAATTAATGAATTCATTGTACATTCTTTCCAATGATGCCCTACACAACAAAAATAATGAACTACTGCTGTGAAAAAAAAACACACTTCAAATATATTTATTCCACAAATAAAAAGCAAACTGTTGATCTGCTTGAGGTAATTATCCAATTAGCATAATGTAAAAAAAATAGACTCCCCAAATCACTGTAAGTGAGAACATCGTTTTATTGGAGTTAAACACCCACTTACCAAGTCCCTGTTCGGCACCGGGAAACTCCCTGAGCCCTAGAGATGCAACACGAAGGACGAGTCCAGTCCTAGAAGGGCTCAGGCTAATAACTTGCCAATAAACACAGGAATCAGTTTTCAAAAACAAAATTATTAAGGCACTACCCATATTTCTTCAAAAGAAAAAGCCTACGTTAATCCAAATATGTATAAAAATTGATAAGCTCCTGCTCAGTGAGTACTTTGTACCAACCACCTATGAGCCCAGCTAAGAGTTAGGGAGAATCTGCATCTAACCCTGAGGTTCTCTTTCATGGAAAAAGGTCTAGGCTGAAAAATGAAGGAAGTGAACAATTTCTGTAGTGCTGACATAAATAATGCATTTGTCATTTTAAGTCGTTAAACGTAAAATTATCACATGATAATATATACGCCCATATTGCGTGAATATATAATCCATTCAAATTAACAGAAAGCGTCTACTTACTTTCTTATGACTTCTCAGCACTGACGGTGTAACAAACGCCTTATTACACAGCTCACACCTGTATTTCTTGTGTCTTTCATGGACCACCTGGACGTGAACATTTAACGTATCCTTCCTTTTAAAGGTAGCGTCGCAGTGATGACACTTGAAAGTCCTCTCACCTGAGCAACAAAAACGTCAAATAAGAGAAACATCAGCTGCAACAGCAGGGTCCTATTAGCTCCTCCTAACGTGTACCAGACTTAGTGTTGTTTTCTCCCAATAGCTCATCTGTTTATTTCTTAAACATATAGTAGTGATTTATTAAGGAAGATGGAGAGTTTTGCTAGTAAGTTCTGGAAGCTGGAAGCTGGATGCAGAATTTTCATTCCTTTTTATATTTAAAAGCAGATTACAGGCCGGGCACAGTGGCTGACGCCTGTAATCCTAGAGCTCTGGGAGGCCGAGGCGGGAGGATCGTTTGAGCTCAGGAGTTCGAGACCTTCCTGAGCAAGACCAAGACCCCGTCTCTACAAAAAAAAAAAAAAAAAAAAAAAAAAAAAGAAAGAAATTAGCTGGACAACTAAAACTGTACATAGAAAAAATTAGCCGGGCATGGTGGCATATGCCTGTAGTCCCAGCTATTCGGGAGGCTGAGGCAGGAGGATCGCTTGAGCCCAGGAGTTGGAGGTTGCTGTGAGCGAGGCTGACGCCACGGCACTCTAGCCCGGGTGACAGAGCGAGACTCTGTCTCAAAAAAAAAAAAAAAAAAAAAAGCAGATTACATACCTACTCACAGGTATGTCATCTGGGAAAGGCTCTAAGAACAAAGCACAAGATAATTCCTTCTCTCCTTGACTGCCGGCATTGAGACTTACTGTTATGTATCAGCAGGTGTCTCTGCAAAGAAAACGGGGTCCGGAACAAAGCCTTGCACTCCTCACACTGGAATGGTCTGTCCTCAGAGTGGGTCTGCAGAGAGAACACAGAGTCAGGAGGATCTAGAATCAACTCGTCACTACGGTAATTAGAGCTGGGATTCATGCTGTGAAAGCGCAAAGAAGGGAGGCTGGACAATAGCTTGTTTCTTCCGGGGACATTCTTCCACCATAAAACGGGAAACACAAATATGCTGTGTTCACAAGGGGAAAATAACTATTTGTAATCCCTCACATTAATAATTTGATACACAGTAAAGGAAATAATTCCTATTATTTTAAACTGCTAATTTCTGGATACACACAGATTTCTCAGGACCAGTTCTGCAGAGTAAATTGGTGTGTGATTTCTCTAAAATCTAACCCCCCCAGGCTTTACGCTGGTATGACATTTGCAACATAGACAAAGGAAACTGTTTTCGCCCTTGTCCTTCAACTTCACTGAATAACTGCAACTAATTTTTAGTCGTAGGCACTGCTTTCCCCCTAAATTCCATCAGAGCATTTCTTCATGGTAGAATTAACCCTAAGTAACATTAGTTAAATATTTCGTTTGTGGGAAATGCCATGGTAAACACTTTACATGATTTTTTTTCATTTGATTCCAACAATAACTTGATGAATAAAACACTATTACTGTCCCCAGTTTACAAACGAGGAAACTAAGGCTCAGAGAGTTCCGGTAACTTGTCAAAGGCACAACAAGCACAGATGCAGTCAACACTATTAAGCAACAAGACTAACAAAAATTAAGTGATAAACAAGAAACAACAAAAAGTCACCAGCTAAATCTAAAATTCAAAATATAAAGCAACCAAAACCGCAAAAACGTTGTTTACTCCACTTGTTATCCATTACGGCACTGGTATAAACCAATTTGGCACAAATTCGTAAATAGCTTCTTATTCTACCACGGATGGCAAAATAAAAAGTCTCATAAAAAATATCAAAAATTGAACTATGTTCTTTTAATATTATACAATGAAACAAATCACCTAACAGTTGTGTTTTTAGGACACATGTGATATAAAAATGAAGGCAATAATTTAAAGGAATTCACTTATCCCAGCACATTGATTTACATATTTTCTTAGTTTAATAGACATAGTAATATTCAAGTATTACTCATTAACACAATGTGGATGAGGAAGAGATTGCCATGTTTGTATTCAGTTGTGAGAAATATAGAGAAAAAGGATGAAGGGAACAGATATTTAAGCGTCAGCATAAATTATAAATATTCAAATGTGCTATTTAGCCACAGAAATTAAAATGACAGCATGGAAACACACACATAAATAAAACAGAAAAAAGAGAAATTTTCTTTCATTATGCAAAATATATTAACATTTAGTATAGAAAAATATGGCTTTTCAAATTGGTGAGAGAAGAGCGAAATATTTAGGAAATGCTTTTGAGGGAACTCTCTGGAAAAAAATTAAGTTGGGTCTATTACTCACCTCTTACAATAAGATAAATTCCACATCAATTCAGGTATATTTCAAAAGTGAAGAATAAAACCCTAAATGTACTGGAAGAAAATATGAGTGAATTTTAAAATAACCTTTTAGTGGGAAAAGGCTTTCTTGCATGGCAGAACACCAGGTATTTAGATGAGAGAAATACATTTAAAACTGCAAAGCAAAAACTTCCGTGACAAAGAAAACATGTGCAACATAAGATGAAGTTTAACACTGGTAATATAAAGAGGTATGGTATATTAATAAGATAAAAACTCCAAAAGAAAATGGGCAAAGGACTCCCTCCCAAGCAGCACTCCCACACATTTCATTCATTGTTTTATTTCGTGCCTGATCTATACTATGCACTTCACCCTCCTAAATATAAACCTTATTTTAGATGCTGCGGATATAACAGTGAACAAGAAAGAAAGCCCCTGCTATCATGAAGCTTCTATATTAGAGAGAAAGACACTCAACAAATAAACTGTGTACTGTATCAGAAAGGGATACATGCTATGGAGAACAATACAGCAGGAAAGAGGACAGCAAAGGTTTCAGAGGATGGGGTGGCCATTTTAAACAGGCGTCAAGGAAGTCCTAGTTGAGGTGGTGACAACGGAGAGAAGCCCTGGTGGACACGAGGGAGCAGGGGCAGGTACCGTGTGACCCAGGAGACCCGCGTGGCTGGAGCCGCGTGGGAGGCGGAGAAGTGGGGAGATGAGGGCGGAGGAACAGAAGAAGTTGGGGGAGAAGTAAATCACAGAAGCACTGGTTGGCCATTGCAGGCACTTTGTCTTTTATTTGGAGATAGACGTGAATCCCCTGACGGTTTTGAAGGGGCGAGTGTCATGATCCGCCTGACATTTAACAGGACTGACATTTAACAAGACTGTATCAGCTATGCTGACAACAGGATGCAGGGGACAAGGAGAGCAGAGAAGTAAGAGCAATACGCCAAGCAATAGGTAATTAAGGCTTATTATCTCTGACACTCCCTGGGTGGTGGCCACAGATGTGAAGAGAGGTAGCAGGATTCTGTATATCTTATCAAAGTGAAGAGGTTTTGCAAAGGGACTTGGATACAAAGCGTGAGCCACAGAAAGGAAGAAGCATGCGTAACTCCAAGATGTGTGACCAGTGCGAGGACGGATTAGCCACCAACAGATACATGGAAGAGCGGCAAGAAACAGTCTGGGTAAAACAGAAGGGGTTCAATTTTGGACAAGTTCAAATCATATGAAAAGAAATCTAGTAAACAGTTCGGCATCTCAAGTCTAGATTATGGGATATAAAACTTGGAGATGTCAGATTACACATGGTATCAATGTTTAATATCACGAATAGAATAAAACAATGAAATATTAAAAACATACTATCTGTGATCCATCAGACTGCCGAGGATGAAGAAGATGGGCATCACTGAGCGCTGACTGAAGGCTGAGAACAGGCGATCTCACACGCTGTGCTGGGGAATGTAAACTTTCCGGGCAGTGTGGCTCTACGCACCAACATGACAAGTGCGCACACCCCTGACTGGCCAATTCCCTTCACAGAAACACACCTAACGAGTTTTTGTACAAATTTGTTTAAAAGAAGGAAAACTCTCAAATGTCCATGACGAGGTACAAACCTGGTTGACTAAATTATAGTGGATATCATAATTACATATTTATTTTCTTAGATATGGAAAATCATGACATATTTTGAGTGGCAAAAGCCGAATGCACAGTGTCGTGTGCAGAGTATCATTTGAGCTGTACACACATATACACTCACACAGAATGGAATCTAGGAAGACACTGTATAAGCCACTGAGCGGGGTTTTCACAGGACAGTAGAAAGGGGTATTGGACAGAATGTTTGCTTTCTTCTTCATACCTTTCTTTGCTGTTTGAATTTTCTACAATGAGTAGACAGCATTATTATAAAAAGAATGAATCTATTTTATTCTTAGAGCATCTAGATTGGAACAAAAAACTGCTACGGTCTTCCAAAAATATTACATTCCATGCCAGATCATTCTTTTTCATTTTCCCAATCTAGGACAAAACAACTTGTGGAAATGACTTAGTAGCCTGATGAGGAAAGAACCTGGGAGGCAGAACGCCTTTCAACTGTGTTCAACCAAAGCCACAACATCTAGATATTGGCCTAACATCAAAAGCAAATTTTAAGTAGTAAGCTGTTAATATACACCCAGGGGAATAAACACTTATGTCGAAACTATCCCAACACCACCATCTGGGCTGAGATGGCAGACAAGCTGTGCGTTCAATCCGTAGGAAGACCGAGACCATCTCATTTAAGTAGAGTGTAGTAAAATGCTTGTGTGGTGTAGAGAGAGAACCCCTGTCGCCAAGGTACAATTTATTTTACAAGTACCAGATGAAATTAAGCTTTTTAAAGGTGTCATGATCCAATTGTTCATCTCTGAAGAATGCCAAACTTTTCACTGATTTATTAATTGAATGATCCTTTACAGACCTATAATGTTCTACAGAGCATAATTTGTTTAAATGCCAAGTCACTGCAGATGATACCAACAACTGCCAGTGTAACTAACGAACTAGTCCGTTAACAAATACTACGGACGGTATCTTTTTATATACCAATTCTTTTTGTAGACCAATTCTTTTTATGTACCACATCTGATTACTGTTGCAGATGGAGAGAATGCATTAAGAAAATCTGTTGCACTATTTATAACACCTATTAAAACAGAGGTCAAGCTATCGCTTTTCACTAATACGACCTTGTTCTAGAAAAATCCCAAAGACACCGCCAAGAAACTCCTGGAATTGGTTAATATATTCAGCAGAATCTCAGGTTATAAAAATCAATGTACACAAATCAATAGCACTTCTACACCAACAACAGTCAAGCTGAGAGTCAAATCAAAAACTCAATACCATTCACAACAGCTACAAAAAATAAAATAAAATACTTAGGAATATACCTAATCAAGGAGGTGAAATACCTATACAAGAAGAACTATGAAACACTGATGAAAGAATCCACAGATGACACAAACAAATGGAAAAACGTATCATGCTCATGGATTGGTAGAATCTACATTGTTAAAATGTCCATGCTGCCCAAAGTGATTCACAGATTCAATGAAACTTCCATCGAAATACCAGTGTCATATTTGATCTAGAAAAAATACTTCTGTGCTTCATGTAGAACCAAAAAAGAACCCAAATAGCCAAAGCAATCTTAAGCAAAAATAAATCTGGAGATATCTCATTACCAGACTTCAAACTGTGCTAGAAGGTTATAGTAACCAAAACGGCATGATATTTGGTACAAAAATAGAGGCACAGACCAACAGAACAGAACAGAGAATCCAGTTATGAAACTATCCACCAACTGATCTTCGACAAAGTATTCAACAACATACACTGGGGATAAGAAGCCCTATTCAGTAAACGGTGCTGGGAAAAGTGGACAGCCACGTGCAGAAGAATGAAACAGGGTACATCTCTCTCACCACTCACAAAAATTAATTCAAGATGGATAAAATACTTAAATGTAAGGCATAAAAATCATAAAAATTCTAGAAGAAAATGTAGGAAAAACTCTTCTAGATACCATCCTAGGCAACGAATCTATGACGAAGACCCCAAAGACAATTATACCAACAACAAAAATAAATAAATCAGACTTCATTAAATTAAAACTTCTGCACAGCAAAGGAAAAAAATCAACAGAGCAAATAGACAACCTGCAGGATGGGAGAAAATATTTGCAAACTGTACATGTGATAAAAGTCTAATAGTCAGAATCTATGAAGAACTCAAGCAAATCAGCAAGAAAAAAAAAACTCCATTAAAATGTGGGCAAAAGACATGAACAGAAGTTTTTCAAAAAAAAAGATAGACAAATGGCCAAGAAACATGAGAAAATGCTCACTAATCATCAAGGAAATGTAAATTAAAGCCACAGTGGGATATCGCCTTACTCCTGTCAGAATGGCTATTATTAATAAAGTCCAAAAACAATAGATGCTGACATGAACGCAGAGGGAAAGGAAAACTTATACACTGTTGGTGAGACTACACATTAGTATAACCTTTATGGAAAACAGCATGGAGATTTCTCAAAGAACTAAAAGTAGACCTACCATTCAATCCAGCAATCCCACTACTGGGTATCTACCCAAAGGAAAAGAAGTCATTTTATCAAAAAGACATCTGCACTTGAATGTTTATTGCAGCACAACTCACAATTGCAAAGATGTAGAATCAACCGAAGTGCCCATCAATCCATGAGTGGATTAACAAAGTGTGGTGTATGTACACCATGGAATATAACTCAGTCATGGAGAAGGATGAATTAAGGCCTTTTGTAACAATTTGGATAGAACTGGAGACCATTATCCTAAGTGAAGCATCTCTCAAGAATGGAAAAACAAACACCACACATACTCTAATAATCTGGGACTAATTTATGGGCACACATGGGCACAGAAAGAAGGAAAAAATCATTGGAAATCAAGAAGGGGGGAGGAGGGAGGAGAAGAAAGGTAAATACTTACCAAACAGGTACCATGAACTTTATTTGGGTGATGGGCACACTGATAGCCCTGACTTCAGCGTTATAAAAGCTACCCATGTGACAAAAACACTTGTACCCCCTTAATACTTTAAAATTTTAAAGAAATGTTTCAGAAGGTTTTTGGCATAGTGTACATCAATTATCAAATTAGTACATGTCTAGCCACATATATCAAATATTAATTTCAAGAAAGCAGGGTAAAACTTTCCTCAGGGCCATTTACAATTAAAAATTATAAACTTGGTTCTCAGTAACATACATAGTATTAAATAATAGTATTGCTAATGGTATTTCTTATTTGGGTTATGTGCAAAGCAAGAAAACTATCAAAAAATTAGAAGAAACAACTAAAGATAAAATAAATTTGGAGAAAATATTCCACATGGATATTTGTTAGAACCATTACGTAAAAAAGAGAAGAGTTTGGTGATTGGAGACTCAAGTCTGCATATCATAAGCACATTACTGTCCCACTGGCCACATAATAAACCTAAACCTACATAAAACGCACGTCATCTGGCTGTTTATACGGTCTGCGGATTAAATTTTTACTGTCAAGTTTATAACTGGCTTCTTTAAAAGGCCTCCTCCTCACAAAAATAAACTGAAACTGGAAAGATACTGAAGAATTCAGTTTCTTTAAGCTCAGTACAGAAATGGCTAGTTCGTTCCACACAGAGAAGTTTAAAGCATAAAAATCAGGTGATTTTCCTGCAGAACAATGCCTTGCACAGCCAAACGCAGCTTTCCAATGCTTGGGAGTCACAGCTCCGTGAGTATCAGGCCGGAACCCCACAGAGCTAACTACGGGGTCCTCACATCCGCAGGGACGCCCACATCAGGGCAAAGGGAACATGCCGAGAGAAGAAATAAACGGACTTTCAGAAGAAGCCTTAGAAGGCAGCAACTGAGATTCTCACTAGGGAATTCTTTCCCTGCACAACAATGCTAAGAAACGGAATCTCATAACTCTCATCAAGAAAGCGTCTAACAAATGCTGCTTTGGACACACACACGACTTCCCAGGCTTACTCTTCTGCAATGTAGCTCTTCAAACGTGGACACAGCAACCACGTCACGTCACGGAACTATCCAGGTAACAGACACCTGTAGCTTCACTCAGGAAGAGAAGAGTTTTCACACTAATCACAGTAATTGTAGAGCAGAGTTTTCTGCATAATAACTCACATGTAACAATTCATAGTAACATCACTAGCTCCTCTAGTGGATACCTTATTTCCCAGGCAGGATGGCCAAATAAATTTGTAACTTTTCATTGAAATTTATGTACCATCCATAAAGAAACAAGTGCAGATTCTTAAAGCACAAACAACAATAGGGCAATCTAGTCCTACCAAAAAATCACACTCTCTAAATATTAATGCCAGTCCTTGAATAGGAAATAGTTTTTTATATAACATAAATACCTAGAATTGTTACTAAGCTAAGATTCCAAATGTTTGGTGAATACTGGATCAGGCAAGACAGTTAGATAAAGTCAAATATTAAAATGTGCTTTGTGTGTGTGTGTGTGTGTGTGTGCACGCACATACATGTGTATATGTGTTTAAGCCACCACACAACTGTCTGAAGTGTCACCAATGCTAGAAGACTTATTCTAAATGAAACCACATATAACAAGCTGATCTGCTTGTCCGAGATCATACAGGTGTCAACTAATGTCAAAATATCAGACTTCAGTCAGCTTCTGACTTTAAATACAGAACATCTAAGATGAGACATCGGGGTCAAAGCCTGTTTCATACAGAAAACACTGGCCTCTGGCATGTGCAACACACAGTTCCCATTTGTGCATTTCCAGTTCGCATTGGTTCAGGTTTGTGGCATCTTCTCGTATGATAAAAACTGCTGTGTAACAGGGAATATTACATCTTATTTATTTGAAATAATTTTTCATGAATTTTATTTACTCAGAAAATACCTGCCACATTCAGAGCACACTGGTCAGTAAGTGCTATGAATTAAAGTGCAGCATCTCTCCTCAAAGCTTATAGGCTAAGTGCATGTGTTGGAAATCAGAACCCTTATGTACACTGTTGGTGGGAAGACAAATTAGCATATGCATTATGGAAAATAGTATGCATAGTCCTAAAAAAAAAAAAAAGTTGAACAGGAGGACTACCCTATGATCCAGCAGTCCTCCTGGGAATGTGTGCAAGGGAAACGCAATCAGTATGTCAGAGTGAGACCCGCATGCCCATGTTCACTGCAGCACTGCTCACAACCACCAAGAAATGGAATCAACCCAGGAGCCCATTGATGGGTGGGTGGATGGATAAAGAAAACATGGTGGATATACACGATGGAATGCGATTCCGTCTTAAGGAAAGAAAATCTGTCACTGTCCACAGCATTGAGGACATGAAGCTAAGTGAAATAAAGCCAGCATGAGACAAATACGGCATCATGTTAGTTACATGGGAAACCTAAAGAAGATCATGGGGAAACATTGCGGATGGCGGTTGCTGGGGACAAGGGAGGGAGGAGAGGGGACAGGCGGGGGTGGGGGTGGGGGTGGTAGGGAGCTGTTGGTCGGAGGATACAAGGTTTGGGTCAGAGAGGACGGATACGTTCTGGAAATGTAACAGCACAGCATGGTGACTATAGTCGATAATAACGTATACTTGAAAGCTGCTAAGAGAATAGATCTTTTTTAATCTTTCTGATTCAACTGTCAAAAATCATATACATATGGTCTACAACATCATGTTTTGATACATGTATACCTTGTGGAATGGTTAAGTCAAGCTAATGAACATGTCCATTACCTCACATCTTAATTTTAAATGTTCTCACCACAGAAAAAGAGAGTAGACTTTGAATGTTTTCACCACACACAGACAAAAAAGATAACCATGTGAGCTGATGCGTGTTACTGAGGTGGCGTCCATTCCACCATGTCTGCATATATTAAAATACCACGTTGTATACCATAAATATATTGTCAATTGTGCCTTAATACATACATAATTTTTTAAATAAATTATACACTACTATCTTGCCATATGCTTGAAAAAACAATTAAAGTAGGGTAAGCCCTTGGCCATGAGCTAAAGAAGCTTCAGATAGTGGCCGGCATCTGGTATCCCCTGTCAGGTTCGAACTCTGCGGGCCCCTCGCGATGCAGCATTTCCCACTGTGAACCTGCGTCTAGCACACAGACGGTGACTCGGTACAATCCGACACCTTAAACAAATGAGCACTGCTTCACCCACGGCGGGACTGAGGAAGAGGAACCGGGTCCAAAGCTGAAGGAAAAAGTGGCTGTGATCTAATTATTGACCGTTTGTCTCCAACCCGCATCTTATTTACTTTTTTATTTTTTACTATGTTAAACTTACACCGTTTATTCTGGTTTTAGCACCTAATGCATAATCTTTGTAGGAAGAAACTTGTTATTTCTAACAGAATTCCCTCTAAGGAATTTCTGAATTATATTGTCTTTTAACTTGTTTGACCGTGACTAAAGAAATACTTTTTATTTATAAATCTAATACACGTGCACACACACACACACACACACACACACACGTATTATTTCATAAAATGACCTTTACTCTATTTTTTTTATTTCAGCTCATTATGGGGGTACAAAAGTTCAGGTTATGTGTATTGCTCATGCCCCCCAACTCTTCTATTTTTAATGGCTACTTGTGACCCAGTAACTTGATTTCAGAACTCACAGAGTGGTCATGGCCCGAAGTAGAGAGTCATCACTTAGACCCAGTGGGATTATTACAGGAGAAGCCGAGACTAGATTTCCTCATAAGCCTCTGAAGTTCTATCTCCCTGGCAGGCTACGTAAGGGGCCAGGAAAGAAGGTCCTGCATTGGAGCAGACACACACCTGTCCCCAAGGAGCTGGTTTACGGCTGCACCAGGGAAAGCCCGAGGTGCTCACTTCCATCACCAAGCAAATGCCACCAGCCCTGGGACCCGGGTGGTCTGGCCCATGCAGACACCCCCACAGCAGGAGGGCAGCAGCAATGTGCACCCCCCGAACTGCGCTTTGCACTGTCTGCGGGGAGCAGAACGGACAGCAAAGACTAACTGACCAGTTTCTGTCGTCTTGTTTGTGAAACGTTTGTCCAACTGGGATTTAAAGAATCGAGGTAAAGTTGGATCCAGATAAATAATCTCTCTATTTTAGCTAGGTCCTAAAATACAATTATAAATTATATCAAATGATTACCAGAAAAGAGCAGGGAGATAAACTAACCTTTGAACCAGTATAACTAGCAAGATGATGAAATAAGTTCTAAAAAAAGAAATCACTCCTTCAAAATTTCACTCTATATCATCATAATCACAACAAAAAATACTTACTTTTTCGAGCAAGTTTAAATGTTAAAAAACAAAATAACTCAAATATAATAGAAATGCACAGGTTACATACTCAAAAAAAACAAAAGTAGAATTAATTTATTTAAATACCAATGCTTGGACATGCTACATGATGAAGATCACACTGACTCATTCTGACTTCCATCGTATATCCTTATTTTCCGTTTCCTAACTGGCCATCAAAGAATGATGATAGAAGAAAGGGGTTGATGTGCTGTTTTTACATGATTCTTGGAGAATATTTCAGATATTTTCATATAACCATACCAAACATATGCTAGTACCGTAACAGTGTGAAACATGTTTGTCTCGAGCAGAAGGCTTGAACACGCTTTCTATTTTGCAAATTATAGGCATTGTTGTTTCTGTCCTCCCGGAGACATCATTACTTCTGCAGGATTTATGGCTGAAACTGTGAGACACGGAGCAAAGATTCTGAGCCAAGTTCCCATCTGGCAAACTGTAACATAATGCAAACTGTAAAAAGCTCATAAATGTGGGCAGTTTCATCAAAGACAAGAGCTAGAGGGTTCCAGAGACTGAGGAGGAAACTAGCCAGATAATTTTTTACAGTCATGTAATTCCGAAGTAGCAGCAATGAACATAGTTCTGCCCCTGAATATACCATTGAGGTAAATATAAAGATGGTATGAAAGAAATTAGGCAGAGATGATTTGAGACAGTATCAATCAACTCTATTTATTCTTTCATAAATTTGCCTTTTATATTTCTCCTTGGACAAAAGCTGAAATGGATATGATAATTTTTTAATCATTTTAAAAGAGATAAAATGATTTCATTGGAAAGTGCCCCATAAATACTGAAGTGACTATAATCTCCGTGGACTATTACAAGTGAAAAAGCAAGTAACAAGTTATTTTTTAAAAGATTACATACATGCTATTTAATAGCATGCTAAAATATATCAACCAAAAATCAATAAGCACACATTTGTCACATCACAATTATGTTTTTACATGCATTCCTAAGGATGTTGAAGATCTTTGGACAAACCTCCTAAATTCAATTCCAACATTATTTATTTACTTACACAAGGTAGATAAAACCAATACATTCTGAAGCAAGAAGTTCAGCAACGGTAAAGTGTAAGAAACGAAGACAAAAATCAACAGAAGAAACGAGTGTCAAGTTCTAATGCAGAGAATAGAAAACAGCTGGACAAGCAGGCCGAGGTCACTGCAGAGAACTGTGGATGACAGAAGGTGCACTGTCTATCACGTGCACATCGCACGTCTACCCTAACATTAGGGTACGCGAGCGACACACCAGAGCTGTGTCTGGGGACAATTTACCTGGCTGCACGGATTGCAGTGAGAAGCGACAAGGACCAAGAAAGCCCCTTCAGATGAGGACCGAAGCCATCCAGAAGAGAATAATCAGGACACGGAAAGGTCAAGGTCCAGGACGGGACGACTGGGAAGGTGAAGAAATCACGTAGAGGATGGAGTCTTTATGATTTGGTTTCTAATTTCATAATGTGGCCAAGACTGAAGAAAGAGACTGGGATGATTATATAGTTGTGTCATTAACAGAAAGGGGAAACCCCAAAAGGGAAGTTATCTGGGGCAAAGCGAATGAGAAAGTCATCCTGGGGCTGCCGAGTTCATCCTGTCAAAAAGACGCCCAGCTGTGCATCGAGGAAGAGTTAGACGTGCGTCTAAAGCTGGGAACCAAAGAGGATCAGTCATTTGGAATCCGTCAGCATGGCGCTGGAAACAGAAGTCACAGAGGGAGCGGACATTTCTCAGGGAGCGAGAACACAGGAGAGGCCACAGCCAAAGCACCCAGGATAACCCCCTGGGGAGGAAGGGAAATCACAAAAATGTTGAGAGAAATGGGCAGCAGACCTATGAAATTATGCCACAAAGATGAAGAGAATTTCAAAAAGGTCGCATAAACAAGAGTGTCAAACTCTATGGAATGAAGGAAGAGAATAACTATTTTGCAATGAGAACAACCCCGTGGCCTACAGATTGACAGACTGGCCGAGAGTCAGGATGCCGCAGGCTTTGCCTGTCAGGACGTGTCCAGAGAGCACGGAAGACACACGGAGGCCGGGGGGTTGGGGGGGGGTCCGGCCAACAGAGCAGGCGTCGCCAGGAGAAGGTCCCCAGTGGTCCCAGGACGTGCAGTGCACCCCAGATACACAAAAACGTCTTTAAACAATTGGAAATGATATCAGCAAATTAGTAAGAAATAGTAAGATTAATGAGCATTTACCTTCTTGTGATTCTTGTAAACATTTCTGTGGGCGAATCCCTTTCCACAGAGCTTGCACTTGTAAGGTTTGTCTTCGCTGTGTATCACCTTGTGGGCACCCACTTGATCGAGCCTCTTGAAAGACTTGTTGCAAATCTCGCAATGGTAGGGCCGTTTTTCTGTGAAAAGTGAGTGGAGACAGTCTCGTATCTAACAAAGGTGAAGGCTGAGGCAGGAAGTGTGCTCACCTGGTACTGCTTCCCGCGGCTGAGCAACCGAGGCACGGCCCAGCACCCAAGAGGGACCCACCACCCCATGCCCCGTGTTGGGAAAGTTCACCTCCACTCCCAGATGGCGCCTGAGCCTGTTCTCTTACACAGCCGGTTTGTAAACTGAATGTACCAAGTAGCTTAGAGATAAAGAAGTTTGCATTCGAGAAAGAAGTCCTATTTCCAGACAAAAAGGGCTGATCTGTATGAGTACATCAGAGTCACAGCCCTGACTGCCGAGTGGCCCGACAGTGACGGAGAGAGGCCAGAGCAGTGTCCCGCGGGGCGGCTGGGCCCGAGGAGACAGAGCTTCCGACGCGCCGCAGGAACTAGACACTCAGGCATGTAAAATCCCTATCTACGTAATATTCGTACAATGTTGACAACTAAATAAAAATGTGTATCGAATAAAGCATACTTGAAAGCCAACGATTTTTTGATCTCTGATTTTAATTTACTAAAATACCTACAACTATCTCCAAAGTGGACATTCAAAAAGATTATGACTTCAATGGCCTCAAATTAGCGATCATATGCGGCACTTCAGAAAGGGAATCCACACAGCAAAAATTATTTTCAGAGCCGATTTTTCTTCAATTTGTATAAGCGACACAGACCTATTACTCAAACTTGCTTAAAAACAAACTATGGCTTAAAAAAACTTACGTTCTCAAAACCTATTTATAAATTTCTCACTAAAAAGCACCAAATAAGATGCTTTATTAGCATCTTATTTGGAATGTACAAGTGTCTAGAAACGTAGGAACTGCAGTTGTTGAACCTCTACCGAACGTCAGACGCTGCACCGTCACCGCACACGATGACCTCGTCCAACCTGCGTGGCCATTTTGAGAGACAGGTGCCCATTTCAGAGGAAGAATAAGGAAACTGAGGCTCCAAGAGGACTAGGTGACACATCACGTGGTAACTCTGAAGATCTTCAATATCATTTAGTCTAACTACCTCTGCTTTATAAATAAACTTAGGTCTAGAGAATTAAGTCACTTGTTCAAAAGCACATGACTAGTTAACGTCCAAACTAGACTAGTTAATGTCTAAAACTAGAATTTATAGCCAGGACTCCCGATTACCACTCAGAGTACCTGAAAATGACAAACCAATTTCTTTTGTGGCGATTTCAGTATCAACAAAAGCATGTAGTTTACCTGAGTGCGTGATCATATGACGTTTTAGCTGATTGGCCGAAATAAATTTCTTCATACATTCTTGACAATCAAATATCTCGTGAATCTGCGAAAGGTTAAACTGACAGTTCAATCAACTGTCAAATCCTAACAAATTACATACAGTGTGAGCAAAAATGTAAGCATGTGGACAGTTGCTACTGTAACATCCAAACTATATATTACAACGTAGCCCTAACTTACTCGTACTAGCCTACATAAATTGATAATGTCATGAATGTAAGTTGCCTAGTAAGAACTTATCACTAAAAGAAAACGTAAGATTCACAGTCCTTAATTATGTAATATAGCTGACTTAATTAATACATTAAATTTATACTCTGTAAAGATTTATACCTAGTAATTCTGAATCTGTTGTCACGCACCAATTTAGACTTGGAAATAAATATGTAACCTGCAGGTAATAAAATTACCTTTACAGTAGGCAACAGTATTTTAAACTTAGATATGTATGTCTCAGACTAGGGCTCTGCTTCAGAAGCCACAGAGAGGAGGGGCAGGAGAAGGAGCCCGAGCAGACTGGCTTTCTGTGCACAACGCCTTTAAAAGCAATCCTGGTGCTGCTCACTTCGGCAGCACATATACTAAAATCGAAACAATACAGACAAGATTAGCATGTACCCTGTACAAGGATGGCACACAAGTTCATGAAGCATTTCATATTTTTAAACAAGCTGATCACTTCCCAGCTTTTTGGCTAAAATCTGATACAATCTAATAAAATCACCACTTGGAAACTGAAAAAAAAAAAAAAAAGGTAGTTCCATGGCACTCAGAGGGCAAACAAAATCACACCCATCAGTTCAATGTCCCATGTCATAAGTGAGACAACAAAGGCCCAATGTGACTTTGGGGGCAGTGACAGAAAAAGAGGAGACCCCCTCCCCTGACACCCAGTCCAGCACTCGTCCCCCTATTCCTCCCTGAGGATCAAAGTCACCCAACAGACAGGATATAACGCAACAGTTTAACTACCATACATGTTAAAAGTTAAATCCACAGCACATGATCATAGCAACTGGATTAAAAAGTCATATGAATTTTAAGTCTTGTCAAATCACTTTGGAATCCAGCTATACATACATAAGCAAAGAAATAAAATTCGTATTATAAATCATAACAAAAGCAAAATTTTGTTTTCACTAGAACCATGTCCCCTCTCCTTTGGTATAAAAATCACTAAAATAAAACATTTCAGGCTCTAAGCTATTCCAAAAAATATGTGACATTAGAAAACGATCATTTATATCTTTGTTATAATAATAAAACACAATGTGAATATCTGGACCCAGTCACGATGCAAACGAAAATCAAACTTCTATTATAATTCTATTTTATTGTAAAGTCTAACTAGTTGCTAATGTTGTTAGAGTTAATAACTGTCATTTATTTTTCAGATGAACTTTTCACATCAAAATAATAACAGCAACATATACTTATTAAAAATGTTATTTTATTTCCTCCTAATATGACCATTTGTTTCTGTGAACACTTGGGCATACAAATCTATGAGTTCATGCTTAATCACCTTAATGGGAAAAATGGCAGAAAGTAAAATCAAGTTCACTAAACATTATGTTGGCAACTTTACGTTATTATAACATAATATTATATTACTTTTATTTTTAGCTTGTCAAACTACTGCAGCTTATCTTTGTTGCTGCAGACGAAACTAGAATATGCATTCATTTTAGTAGCCAAATGCCACGGCCCTGCACATTATAAATACATAAAAATGTACAGTTTCCTCATAGATTTATATTTCCTGAGCAAGTAGCAACTGACAAAGCTGGAAACCAAGCTGGGGTGTTATGAACGAGGAACTCACCTAGACCTGACACTGCACAGTGAAGAAATAGTTCCACTAACTCTGAATAACAATAAACAATTTAAAATATCCTTATGCAGTTTACTTTTCTGCATGTTGGCCTTGCATTCTAGAATATATTAGTGCTTAAGTTAATGACATAGCTCTGTCTTAACACAAAACAATCAACTAAAAATTTGCATGGCCGACACTATAAATGACCAGAAGATCTCATGTTGTGATGACTGTCAATGTCTACTGACCTTTCTATGTTCCTGTAGGCTTGATGCTGACGAGCACCTTTTATTGCACACGGAACATACGAGCTTTTTCTTAGGATCTCCTAAAATAGAAATAAAATACCATCATGATTTGAACGAGACTATTAAGAGGAGCAACAGATACAGTTTTTCTAGGTGATACGTAATTTAATCTTCACAATTCAGAATTCTAAACTATTCAGTGTTGTAGACACATCCGCTAAACTCAAAGAGTAAGTTGTATTTTAAACCCTTTCTTTTTAAATCTGAGAAATCTTCCATTTCATAGACTGCTTTCTACTCTTATAAACAGGCCTTTCACTTTTCCATGTGCTAATTACTGTATAATATTAAAAGAGAAAAGCACATATCCACAAAGAATTCAAATCAAAATTAACCAAATGTGTTTAAGAAAAAATTAGATTTATCAATTCATAAATTGATTTTGCTACTTCTTTTACATTTCCATAGCATGTTTTATTTAATCAGCTAGGTTTTTAAAGATGGAATTCATAGATTATGCTTTTCACAGCACCAGACTCTTGTAAAATCTATGAGCAGATGCTTCATCAAATTAATGTTAAGAAATAAAATAAAATCAAGGACAGTAAAACATTATATTGACAATTCATATTACACAAATCAAAACAGCCCAATTTCGTCTGCTCACATAATGATTATGCTTATAATAGCTCATTTCATATTTCAAATTTCACAGTGGTTATAGAAATGAAGAGTCAATAAAACATTTTTTTAAAGTGACGTAAAAACAGTATCATCTGTACCACAATAATAAACCACAGAATGGTTTACCAACTTTTAATTGGCTGATTTCAAATATACAAAAAGCACAAAGCACACAGTACAATGAACCACCAGGTTCTTGTCACCGGCCCATGATGACAAATCCATGGCCATGGTGGCCCCAACCTGAACTCACGCACTACCCCACCCCCATTATCCTAAAGCAAATCCCAAACAAGTAAAACCAACATTACAAAATGATCTGACTGTATTATAAGACTATGTTTATGAAAGAGAAACACATTTGTAGAAAATGGAAAATATGAATTTTTGTGCTATTATTTGAGCTACCTATGTCCATGTTTTTAATGTGCTAAATATTAAAGCCAAGAGAAACTTTCTTAGCGATTGACAAGCAAGGGGCCACAAAAGGGGAAAATTCTCTCCAGCAAAATGGGACCTGGTGGCCTGTATTTGGGCATCGATTCCCCATACATGTCTTTCACACACGAGGGGCCAACTGAGAAAGAACATTCCCTCCTTCCCAGCTCCCGCTGGTTGGGATTGTCCACCGCCCACCAGCAACGCCTTGTCACCCACCCCAACCCTCAGGGCAGCTGCTCCTCAAGACTAGGCCCTGTCCTGCCACCAGGCGGGTCACAGGAGGACAGTAAAGCAAGGAACAGATTTCTCCACCAGCCCTCTCACTTAAACCCCGTGCCCCGCCACCCCTCGTCCTGCAGGGTCAAAGGTAACATATCCAACCCCCAACCCCACTCTTCAACCTTTCTCCTCCTCACACCTCCTTTTCTTCTTCATCCTAGAACTCAAATCCTAGTTCCCCTGAGAAGAAATACAGGAAAAGCTTATGCTTATTCATCTGAAGATGCAGATAGATATCATCTCCCTTAAATCCGAAGTCTCTCTGTTGGCACCCACAGAATCTGAGCAAGAGAGAACGATGGGAAGTAGGCTGAGGAGCTGAGCTCCCCCGACCTGTCTCTAACTCAGTAAGTGAGGATTCTCACGCCCTCCCAGCTGCCACAGGTTCAAGGACAACAGCATCCACAAAGCCACTGTAGCCCGTTCAGATTCAACTTACAAAGGACTCAGGAAGACGTCACTTACAGCAGTAGAGGGTGGTGGAGGAAACCAACACAACTGTGCCAAATCCATATTCACTTAAGTACTCGAGTTTCAGCACACTGCGAGTTAAGGATGGTTTCAGGAGCTGGGCTGAGGACCTACCTACCACATATTACGGTTTCTATGGAAAAAATGTGGTCCACATTGTAAAAAATCAGCTTCTCTCCTGATTCATCACCTAACAAGCACCATTGGCCATCACAAGTAGAAGCTGCAAGATCTTCTCTTTCCTTGAATATCTTTGCCTTTTTCTATTGCAAAACATTCTACAATCACATACATGAGTACTGCTTTGCTTGCTATTCCCAACAAGGAATATTCTTTCCCAAAACATCTGTGTAGCTCATGGAAGAAAGGGGACTATGAATGAGACAATGAAACCATGTACCAATTCCAGCAAGAGATATGGCATAGTGACCTTCAGCCAAAATACGGCAACATTTCACATTTGGTATAATCCACAACATAGGAAAAATAAGAAAACAAAATTTCCTTTCATGAATTATTTCCTACAATTATTTCTGAGTTTCCAGAATGAGTTAACAGTGTAATAATATCCAAGGACAATTACAAGAAGCGTCAAAGAAATGTTCTTACAGCACAGCCTGAATACCACATGCCCTGTAGCAAGAATGCAGAAGTTTCCAGAGTTTCAGAACACAGCTGGCTTTTCATTTAGTGCAGCAAAGTTAACTTTGAAACAGACATGAAAGTTCTGTTACAATATATTGCAGACATAGATGAAGAAAATTAAGAATAGCATTTTAACCAGAACGGCATTTAAAAAAAAAAAAAAAGATGGCAAATCTATCAAAAAGTTGTGCTTGCCTTTTGCAGTCATAGGGAAGGTCATCCACTTCCCAGAGCCAAGCGCAGAAGTCAACACGTGAGAAAAGGACCCGCACAGCAGAACACGCAGAGTCCCGCGAACCTCCTTGCAGGAGGCCTGAGGCAGGAAACAGTCGACCCTGACAACGCAGCTGCCGCTTCAACTCAGCACATCCCGGCCCTAAACGCAGGCACTCGGCAAAGCACGTCCCGGCCCTAAACCCAGGCACTCGGCAAAGCCCGTCCCGGCCCTAAACCCAGGCACTCGGCAAAGCCCGTCCCGGCCCTAAACCCAGGCACTCGGCAAAGCCCGTCCCGGCCCTAAACCCAGGCACTCGGCAAAGCCCGTCCCGGCCCTAAACCCAGGCACTCGGCAAAGCCCGTCCCGGCCCTAAACCCAGGCACTCGGCAAAGCCCGTCCCGGCCCTAAACCCAGGCACTCGGCAAAGCCCGTCCCGGCCCTAAACCCAGGCACTCGGCAAAGCCCGTCCCGGCCCTAAACCCAGGCACTCGGCAAAGCCCGTCCCGGCCCTAAACCCAGGCACTCGGCAAAGCCCGTCCCGGCCCTAAACCCAGGCACTCGGCAAAGCCCGTCCCGGCCCTAAACCCAGGCACTCGGCAAAGCCCGTCCCGGCCCTAAACCCAGGCACTCGGCAAAGCACGTCCCGGCCCTAAACCCAGGCACATTCGCTGCCCGCCAACCCCATCCTGAGCAGGTAACATCCAAGTGACAGTCAAATTTTATATTTGTTTTACTGTTTAGGAATTCATACAGTGTTTATTAACCCAAATGCATTCAAATGTCTGTGTCGAAATGTAGTTAAGGATTTTCTTTAATATAGGAGAACTTTAAGCATTAAAAAAAAATAAATCAGATTTTAGTGTAAAAATATTAAGGCAGAAGGGTGTCACTTAGTAGTTTCAAAATGTATCTACAATCATCAACCTTAATTTATAAAATAAATTTCATATGCTAAAACATTAAAATTGTTGTTCAAAAAATATTAATTCTTAATGCACCTGACAAAGTCTATCTAGCTACACCAAGCACAACTAGACTCGAGCGAAGGTCTATAGTTATGACTAGTTCAGAGAGGGGAAAAATGACAAATGCTGCTGAAATCAACCTAAGAAAGAGTTTTCTGCGAAAGAAAAAACCCACGGCGGGAGCCACACATCTGTGTGAAACACAATGGAAAAGCCAGCTCTCTCCCCGGGAGTGAGAATCAAACACAGATCACCACGGCCCGGGGAAAGGAAGCCCCTTGAATAATGACACCCCCATGACTCCTCACCAGTGTGGACGTTTTCCTGGTGCCTTTTCAGGGCATCCTTGCTCTTCAGCCTCTTCCCACAGCTGCCGGCCTTGCACACGAACCTGGCGTCGCCCCGGCACGTCCCCTGATGCTGCTCCAAGCTACAAGACAACCAGCAAGGGGACAGGGAGAGGCAATGGCCAAGACGTACCTAGGGAAGTCAAACTTCACAGCAAGCTTTGGTAACACATGCTCCCTGTGGAGTCTCGGGACCATTCCATGCATTACCTCTGCGGGCAAGAGGAAAAGCATTTACGTTCTGAAGCCATGGGACACGGAACTGCTAACAAGCACGGAGGCCGCATGCAAACAGTGACCCACAGCCATACGACAGTCATCTGAGAACTCAGACACAAAACCTCAATGCTGAGCTGAAGGAGGAATTGCAAACAGAGCACTGAAAACCTCGCGAGGAATTCTTCAGACTGCTTTTCGCTGTGCACTGAAGAACACTAAGGGGAAATAGGGAAAAAAGAGAAACAAAAACTGGAAATATGAGACCAAAATGTATAAAAATACGCCAACTTTGAATAAAGTCATATTCATAATCCCCTTTTTCATTCTGTCTTTTTTGCCTTTTAAAAATTTTAGCACTTTAAGTCCCAGCTTGGCAAGGGTAACTTTTGTATAAATATATGATACTAATTGCAACAAAAGCTGACTAGAATGCAATTTAAAGACTCTTTAAAAGTATAAAGCCCTTGTTTTTTTAAGAACCTGTAAAAGAATCTCTAAATATGTCATCTCTTGCTATTATATAAAGTTTTGATGTTTTAAACATTAAGCTGAAGTTTTGAGCAGAAATTTTTCAACTCAAATTTTATAAGTAAAAGCTGATGCATATAATATATGGAAATAATCTTAATATGAAATATAGCATATTTCAAATTTTACTTTAATGAAACAAAAAATGTAACATTAAAACTATGTTAAAGATTTCTTGCTCATATGTAAAGTGACATTCTCTTAAAAATAGAAGTTTGGAGAAAAAGTAAATGAAGGGAAGGGAATGCAAGAGAGGAGAGAAAGAAGTATATTGATGGTGTGGGATCATGTCACTTATATGAATTTCATATTGGAATTAATTGGTTTCAAAAAAATGACAGCCTACAGTGGCATTGAATATGCAAACATGCTTTTAAACTACTTAAATTCAATTATCTAATTAAAATAAAAAACCTGTAGTTAGTAAAATAAAAACATGTTACAAACACATGTACCCACTTTCTCACATTTAATAATTGGTGATCCTATAAAATATTTAAATAAAATGATAAATCTTATGTTGTAAATTATAAATTATTAAAATAATAAAGGCACAGAGCAATGGCTGGGATCATTAACTCCACGTGTTGTCACATCCTGTACCTACTCATCTTTCATCATTCCTCCAAAGTGGCTGTCAACCACACAGTGCTTCCCAGAATGTCCACCAATTCTTTATACTCTGAACTCTCTCCATTTCTTGAGCTTTTCTTTAACTGATTCCAGAGGGAATAGAAAACATAGACAACTAAAACTTGATCTGTCACCCCAAAGGATTAGCTAAATTAAGTACATCTGAATTTCAGATTAAACCAGTAAGCTTGATATTTGATGGCAAGCTATTAAATGGACAAAGATGAATTAGCACAAACAATATGGACTTGTTAGAATTGATGACCGGAATATTTCCAACATCAACATACACGAGTTAAGGACAATGACAATGGAAAAGGCTTAATTTCTCTGTCACTCAAACACACAAACATGTGCACACACACACGTGGGTTAGAAACTCTAAGTCAAGCCAAATGAAGTAGTTTAATAAAGTGTTAGCTTATAACTTTACAGACGTTCTTTAATATACGCACTGTCTTTGCAAGGCCTGCTTAACGGGGAATTTCTTCCCACAGTTCTTGCACTTGAATTCCTTCTCCTCCGTGGGCTTCTGGTGCAGCGTCTGCAGGTGCTCGGCGAGGATGTCCTTGCTGGCAAAGCTCGACTCGCAGTGGGGGCAGGCACAATCCTCTCCCCCACCAGGGTGACCTGCAGGTCGTGGGGAAAAGCGTTTGCTCACAGCCAGGAACGGCTCGGTTTCACTCCCATTTTAAAAATCAAAATTAACGTGCCTCATGGTACCATATACATAAATTCTTACTATCTCTGTGAATATTAATGGTACTGTCCAGAAAACAGGAAGTGTTACTGGAGAGAAATACATTATTGTTTAAATATTTTTATATGTGTTTTCACCAAATGAATCCAAAATCAAACTCAATATGTAACCTATTCCTATAATGTTAACTTCCCACAGTTCTTACAAATGTTAAATTACAAAACAGAAGTTTTCCCTGCAATGGGTCATTTTTAGCTCACCTTATCCTTTCACAAGGGGAAAAAAATCCAACCGAGCCATACTACGTTGAATTATCAAGGAGAAACCCACATAGAATTGGAAAAAAAATCAGGGTCATAAAAACATTGGTTACAATAGGTATAGTGAGTGAGACTCTACCGTCCCATGTGGACTGATGCAATTCTGCCTGAATTTATCAGAATGCTACGTAAATTACACGTATTTTTTTCTAATTATCAAATAAAATTACATTTAGAAAATACAGAAAATATGAACAAAATTAAAAACACCACTAATCCCATCTTTAAGAGACAAGTGCTATAACGTATTTCCAAGCCTGACTTATCTTTAGGGCATATACATTTTATGCAATCTAGGAACAGGTACATGTATGATCATACTTAATATGCAATTTTACATGTTGCTCTTTTTTTCTCATTTATTGTCTTTTCAAGTCAAATGTTTTGGGTTTTTTTGTTTTTTATTTACACTTAAAGTGCCATAATTTATTTAACTAAACTCTCCAGTGTTAGACATTTGGGTGGCTCTTTTGCTTCTTTTGCCGAGTTTTTGTTTAGTCTCTGCTTTTCTAAACAAGACACTAAAAATTCTAAAATCAAAATAGCAGCAAAGTACTTCGTCTGTACATTTAAAAAAATTTGTTTCGGTTTCTGTTGATTTTTTTTATAAGGATAATGAAAACTGGTATTTTGATAACTAAAACAGAAAGTAGGTCAGTAATAGATAAGTAGAAGACTTATTTTTAAATCAAAATAATGGACATAATAACTAGCCCTGAGGGTAACATAAAAACAAATGCTACAACGAAGAAAACACAGAATACAGAAATAATTCCCATCACCTGGAATCTGATATTCCAAACAGCATAACGCATACTTGAAAACCAGCACAGACCATAAGCCCGTCCTTACCTTCCTCTTAAATAATTCAACTAAAATAAAGAAACAGAAGCACAAGCTGGCAATGGCGAGAGAATGTTCATACTGTCTCATGTTAATGAAACAAAAGCCAAACTCCGTAAAATAATTTAAAGAGGTTTATTCTGAGCCAAATTGGAGGACTGTGACCCGGAGCCACGCCCTAGAAGCCTTGAGCAAGTGGACTGGCTGTGGCTGGGTCACAGTTTGATTTCATACATTGCAGGGAGACAGGGGTTACGGGTAAAGTCATAAATCAATACGTGGGAGGCTACATTGGTTTGGCCCGAAAAGGTGGGACATCTCTAAGCGGGAGGGGGTGGGGCTTACAGATTACAGGTGGGTTTAAAGATTCTTTGACTTGTAATTGGCTAAAGACATGAAGCTTTGTCTAAAGGCTTGCAATGTTTTAACACAAGGAGCTGTCAATCAGAGACAAGCCACAGGACGTACATTTGTTGTCCTGTGGAGCTGCAGGTCCGTCTTGCACACCCTTAGGCCTGTTAGTGGGTTACAAAGGTGTCCCCAAGAAGGGAGGGGGCGTGATGAGGCAGGTCTGACCTCCCTCCTCCTGGCAGGATTGTTTAAGGATGTCCCCTTGGCCACGAGGGGGTCCATTCAGTCAGGGTGGTGGGGGGTGAGCCTTAAGGTTTTATTTCGGTTCACACTCAGCTGATGACGTACGGTTAGAATAGAAAACTCATATGAAAAGCGTTACTACCACTGTGACTAATGAAACCAGGGCCACTTCAAGTGGCTTATGCTACACAGAATGGAAAAATGCTACATAGTAAGCACCAGCCTGCTATGGTTTAAAGTTCATGTATCCCCAAAATTCATATGCTGAAACCTAAATTCCAGTGGAACAGTATTAAGAGCTGGGCCTTTAGGAGGGGCTGGGTTATGAGTGCTCTGCCCTCGTGGGTGGGATTGGTGCCCTTATAAAGAGGGAGCTCGTATGCCCCTTCTTTCCCACGAGGACACCACTAGAAAGTGACACCTAAAGAGCGACGGGCCCTCCCCAGACAGATCTGCTGGCACCTTGATCTCGGCCTTCTCAGGCTCCAAGACCACGAGCGATAAATTTCTGTTGCTTACAGAGAACCCAGCCTGAGGTATCTTGTGCTCATCGCCCAGTTGGACTAAGATACAGCCCGTTACCAAATGTGAATACCCAGAACATCGTTCATCTACCCCCCAACTTCCCGCAGGAGTAAAACAGCATCACAGAAATGAGGCCCAATAACTGATTGTTCCCCGGATGCGGACAAGCGAGTGACATCTGTCTCCTGGGCTGCAGGACTGATTTAGTGAGCCCTGACTACGGTCCCTAGTTTCGGTCATCACACTAGGGAAACCCGGCCACCCCACAGGCCTATGCTAAGAATAGGAAGAGATGCCCGGAAGCCCCGGATTCCCCAAAGATTTCAAACGAGAGACCAACCCAGATCCCGCCTCCAGGGACCATCGCCCTCAGACCCTGCAGGGCCTTCCTGTCACCTGCCCTCACCTCCTCCCAGGTGCAGAGAAGGTCACGACCCGGGGAAGGAGCGACTGGCCCGGTGTTTCCAGACGGGCAAGAGGTGGAGCGACGGCAAGAGGACAGAACTCCGCACTGCTGGCTGTCCCGACGTGAGAGCAGGGACAGCCAGGGGCTGCCTCAACAACGCCGCACCCCTGACCCTGGCAGTTCCACGGGGCACCTCCGTCCCCGTCCCCGTCCCCAGCGTGCTTTCCCTGCTGTGAGACAGACGAGCCCACAGCCGGGAACCCTGAGAGTAGTTTGGACAGAAACTTGCTGTCAGACCGTATCACAATGCAACTAGGATCCAACCCCAGCGCAAACCACGCTGCGTCTGCACCCTGTGCTCTCAGGTCCCCGTGGAAGGTGCGGTACCTTTTCTGCCGGCGGCGGATTCAGAATCCTCAGCTTCCCCTTCCGTGAGGACTGTCACGATGTGCTGCTCCTCCTCATCGGCCTCCCTGTCGCTGTCCAGGTAGCCGATCAGGAGTTCTGTGTCCGTTTCTATGTCTTCAACTGCCAAATAGAAAATGTTTTCCCCTTCCTGAAACACAATGTTTTAAAAAGCTGAACCATTCATTTGTTTCTGAGAGTGATTAAGAAATCGTTTTAAGACACACTCAGGACCATGTGCCCAAGAAAAATCACTATGACACTTTTTTTATATCTCCAATTGATGTGGATGCTGAAAAAAGGAGAGTGACAATATTGTCACCTGGCAAATAAAATATAAATATATATTCTAAGAAGATAGTGGCACTTATATATACACACACGTGAAATATGGATAATTATGTCAAATTTTTAAGTAAATTTTGCATCATGAATTGGCCTTATGCAAATAACCCCTTGGGGAGGCCTATAAATGCAGTCTGTCAGGCAACGGTGGCATTTCTACATCCAGACAGAAAGCGATGAGACAGCAATGATTTTACTATGATTTACATTAAATGCAAAACTGAAAGAAAAAACAAATTTTCACGTTTCAGAGGAACTGCAAACAAATTTTTTCCCTGAAAGAATGTACAAAAAGCTAAATCAGAAATAGAAGAAAAGACTAGACATCCGGCGAGTCCAAGGTGTTGACTGAGCTGGCACCTAAACTCTGGCCTCCTAAACACCGCTGAAATGAGAGAGGAGAAGGGGGAAAAAAAAACAAAAACACCAGGTCCACCTTCAACATATCAAAACTTGTTAGAAGATCGCAGAGGACATGGCTGAAATGAGAGATGCCCAATGCAGAGGGAACCTCAGCCAGCCTCAGGCACGGAGGGGGAAAGCTGCGAAGAACCACCTTTCCGAGGAAACCCCAGACAAACTTCACACTCGGAATCAACCGGCGCAGAAAGCCCCCCTGGCCTGGGGCCAATCCCCGGGGAAGCCGGGGCTGAAGCTGCCAGGCTGGCCGGCCCGGGACAAAGCTCCAGCCTCGCTTTCCTTCCATCGCTGAGGGTTTGTTCCAGGAACCTTCCTGGCTGGACCGTGGAGGAAAAAGGGAAGCAAACCACAGCCGGGGATTTACTGAACCTTCCTGCTGGGCAAACACGCTCCACCTGTGAGTGAAACTCAAAGTCTTCTCTCCTCTGGCAGGACCCAGACGTGGGCTGCAGAGAGGGAGGGGGGCGCAGCGGGGAGGAGGCCAGAGAGGGAGGAAGAGTCACGTGTCACGGACGTACAGGTGTGCATGTGTGTACACACACAGAATGCTCGTGGAAACTGGAAAGGTGTGCATCAAATTGTTGATGCAGTCATCACTGTCGATGGAAAAGAAGCCAAAGTCTGTAAAATAATTTTAAGGAGGTTTATTCTGAGCCAAATTGGAGGACCACGACCCGGAGCCACACCCAGGAAGCCTTGAGCAAGTGGACTGGCTGTGGCTGGGTCAGTTTGGTTTTACACATTGCAGGGAGACGGGGGTTACAGGTAAAGTCATAAATCAATACGTGGGAGGCTACATTGGTTTGGCCTGAAAAGGGGGGACATCTCGAATGGAGGGGGGCTTACAGGTTACAGGTGGGTTTGAGGATCCTTTGACTTGTAATTGGCTAAAGACATGAAGCTTTGTCTGAAGGCTCGGAGTGTTTTAAGATAAGGAGCTGTCAATCAGAGACAAGCCAGAGGACATACACCTGTTGTGTAAACTGAGGACCTGCAGGTGTATCTTGCATACCCTTAGGCCTGTTAGTGGGTTACAAAGATGTCCCCAAGAAGGGAGGGGGCGTGATGAGGCAGGTCTGACCTCCCTCCTCCTGGCAGGCAGTTTAGTTTAAGGATGTCCCCTTGGCCACTAGGAGGGGGTCCATTCTGTCAGCCAGATGTGGCCACACCCCCTACTATAAGGTATGAGAACACAGGGGTTAAGAGAGAGGACAATGAAGACAGATGACCTGGACTGAAATCCAACCAAATGACTCCCTGGCTGTTGGTCTCAGGCACGTTACTTAGAACTCTCTCGAGTGTCAGTACCCCTATCTGACAAAGGGAGATAAAACTGTAACACCTTCTTCATAGGGTCACAGTAAATATTAAATTAATAAATATAATTGTTTGCTAGCACGTAGCAAGCATTCTGTGCTAGCTGCCATCATCATTAAGGATTAACATGTATTTCAATTTTATCACTGTACATGACTTATGAATGTTTCTATAAATACCTACTTTCCCTGCCCATAAGCTACAACCCGAATGAAAATCATAAATTAAGAAGTAATGAAACTCCCCTACATATGCCCACAGCAGAGCTGGTATTTACAACCTCACAGGACCAACTGCTTGCAATTTTACTTTAGTTTAAAATTTTACCTTAATGAAAGACAATTATGTACCTTCCTGGAAGACAACCCATTCAAAGACAGATCTGCAAGTTATTTAACTGATATTTTTACATTGTTATTGAAGAAAATTACTAGACAGTTGTACCTGACTATTTTGTAACAGGTAGATTCTAGGAAATATTGTGGAAATACCGTTTACATAAATCTGATAAGAAACAGAAATAGAGAACCAGAAGAAACTAATTTTGTGTGTAAGTGATAAAATCTTTTTGCTATTTTTGTTGGTTGTTTGGTTGCTTGATAGGTTCTGTTGCTATTTGAACTCTGCATCAACACTCTGATGAGCCTGTGGATCTTGGTGGCTTGGTGACAATGTAAAAGTCCTATGTGTACTTTAAAAACATCAAAGTTGCTTCTCTCTTTAGAGATCCATGTCTGACCTTCTGGCTCTTTCATACTAGAATTTCATGTGTTGCCAGAGAAAATCCCAGGATAAACCAACTTCAACCGTCACCAAGGGAGGTGGAGATGGGAGACCGTCGTCTGTGATGAAACCTCTCCCGGGAACGGAGAACCTAAGCAACAGCGGAACGAGAGCTGAGCTGTGCCCACCACCTCAGTGCCCAGCCCTTCTCAGCTCCTTAGGACCATCCCCACTTCCCCACACCCTTCGTCATGTTGACCAGGGCCCATTTTCCCAGATGCTGCTTTTTCTTAGAATATCAAACCACCTTTTCACTTATGTTGATAACATATGGCAAACAGTCCCAGGGAAGACATGTCTGGGAAAAATGTTCTTACCACTCTCATCTCTGAAATTTTCAAGTCATTCATAATTTCAACTCTAAATAGTGTAATACTGATTTTAACAAATAGTTGTCTCCCAAAAGATCAGAAATTTTTAAAAGCCTGCAAAACACTAATTAGTTCAAATATTTTTTCAAATACTATACATACATTTTTTTCTATTAGTGTGACAAAATTAACATTTAATAAGAATCACTCCTTTCTTATGGAGCTTAAGAATGTTTGGATTCATTTTAAGCTATATCTTTCACATTCAGAATTTTCCAGTCGTAGCTGGAAACTTTTCAGAATTCTGAATGTACCGTTCAAATGATTATTCTGAAAAGTGTGCATGTGGGAAAAACTGTTTGCTTACTAGATCCTTCTTCGACAATCCAGATACTTAAATCATTTCCAAAGCAAATTTTACAAAATCAAATGAATTGCAAAACTAGAAATGTAATCAAGTCTTCAAGAAGGAGTTTCGATCCTCTGCCAAAGCAGACCTCAACTTTGTAATCCCTCGTTCAGAAAAGTTGGACCAAGTATTGACATTTTCCACCAAGCGAGCCACATGGCCACAAACGTTTCTCATTTATTCCACTCCTGGGACATACGGATCAAATAAAAAATTTCCTGAATACCCCAAATTTCAGATGCAATTTGGAATGCCAGAGATTCATAATGTCATGCAGGAAACATGATTTTCTCTTGCCGACTCAGTGTTTCTGGAATGCAATCCTCAGGAGACCATTACAGCCGATTAGAAGGCTGACGTTTCTTTCAGCCATGTGACCCAACTATTACGCTGTCTGCCCTCGTTCAGATGTGGCTGCGAACCCTCAGCAGTCTGCAACTCTAGCTACTGTTCAAATACCAGAGGTGTCACCTCCAGGGAGCCAGCACAGATCCCTACTGCTAACAGTGTGCTTGTGATTGTCCCTCGTGCCACTGATTTTATACTCAGAATTGAATGAAATCAGTGCAATCCTCAACAAATTATCAAACTATAAGAATGTCTACAAATAAACGACCAGATGCTTATGAAGCTTCTAGAACAGGATCTATGGTAGATAATCCAGCACTGTTAGTTCCTCACTCTTTTCCCTTCCCTTCTTGCTTCTGCCAACCACAGCTTGACTCCCTGTTCTGCAATTTAGGATTCAAAAGGCTGAGCTTTCTCATTTGATCAGTAAATTCTTTGCCAGAACTCAATGTTCCCTTATGCTCTTAGTCATCTGATCAATGCATTTTAATTAATGGGTCACTCTGAAAACTGGATCTTTTTCTCTTCTTAAGTTACACTGAAGGACCACCTAAGCTCAACCATGGTCTGCATGAGAGCCTGGTGTTCTGTGCGGCAGGACACAGGCAAACAGGACTCGATAAAACACGGCTCCCCCCAGTCACCCCGCCTGGGCAACACGGTGCCAGACAGTGGGTCTAACGTTACGCCGGGTACTTCTGTAACAGTGTTCTGGATGAGATTAACATCTAAATCTGGGGGATGGAATAAACTACATCCCCCTCCGTCATGTAGGTGGGCGGCATCCAGTATATTAAAGGCCAGAACAGGACAAAGGGCTGACCCACCTTCAAGTAGGAGAGAGTCACGCTGCCTGGCAGCCTTAGAACTGGGACCCTGGCTCTTCCTGCCCTTCAGGGCTCCGGACTTAAACTGGTGCATCAGCCCTGTCGATTCGGGCCTTGCTGGCCACCATGATCATGGGAGCCGATTTTATATACTTGTTGCATAAATATTATTATTACATATATATGTTACATACACACACACATACACATATGCGTATATGTATCTCCCCTATGGGTTCTATTTCTCTGAAAAACCCTAACACCATAACACACAGAGCATAGCACTAAGAACCAAATAAACTTCCAAACCAAAAGTACTATCAAGAAACATTCCCAGAATGAAATAAAAGTGCTTGAAAAACAAGATCTGCCAAGGTCGGCGACAGACTACATAATCCATTCCCTCAAGAATTCCCGTGAAGCGAGCGACCTGGCCCGCCCTCTCCTGCACACGCTAACTAGAGGGGACGTCTCTGCTTCTACCAGGCAGTGACTGTTATTTGAAGCAGGTCACGGGGAAATAAACCTAAAACAGGCAGCAGCGTCATACATTCATTCATTGCCCCCAACAGTGCACAGGACCAACGAGCAGCAGACGAGCTCACCTGAATGGCAGCCAAGTTCTTCTGCTCCTGGGATGGCGCCTCGTGCACGAAGCGGAGCCAGTTGGAGTGCCGCGGGTTGGTGGCGTCCAGGATGTACAGAACCTCCCCCTGGCTCCCACGCACCTGCAACACACAAGGCCCTGCGTTTACACCTGAAGGCAGGATAAGCCGTGCTGAACACATCGAGGGTATTTTTTCATACTTAGATACCTTTTCTATCGACAGGTGTTCCATGCTGGATTAGCACGCACGCTTCCTTCAGACATGCGTACAAATAGGGCCTCGTATGTCACCTGGCAAATATACAGATGACTTACAACTGCAACCCACTCTCAGAAATACAGCTGTTCTCTAGCCAGAATTATTTCTCTCTGTACGTGTATTTTAATGTATGTGTTGCAATCGCAATTGTTCAGGAGATAAATCACAATTGCAACCTTCTCTCTATAGAGGTGACTTCATGCACTACATCTTTTGTAAAACATTTTCTTTTCAAAATTATTAAAAATAACTGAAAAAATTTTATTGTACTGGATGATTTCAGGAGATCTATTTCATGCATTCTTTTCTGAATATTGAGAGGAAACTTGTTATCAAATTGACTTCAGCAAATAGCTGAAAATATCTTTCACACTGTTACCTTTATTATTTTATCCAAAAAAAACTTTCTTTTACTTTACCATAGAAAATACAAACGGCATTACTGTGCCATTTGTGGCAAACCTCCTATATTCACTTTGTCCTTTATTGTTCTGGTACTAGCTTCTGTATTTCCATTTAATTCTCCACTTAATCACTTTCTTTATATAATTTTTTCCATAAAGTTTTTATACTAGAAAGCTATGTAACGATATAGTAATTAAAGTATCCATTTTCTAACACATATATGCAAAACATACTACATATATGTAAATACACGCATAACAAGAGTTCTATATAATTGCAAATTAGAATCTACGAAAGTATTATTGTAAATCATGCTGTCTGCATAAAATGTTTAAACAAACATCTTAAATATGTTACATCAACATGTAGGGAAAATTATTTTATTGATTTTCAAAAATTATTGGAATTATTCCACTGACATCCATTAAATCAGTGATATGTTTCTGTGTAATACTAAAAACAACCCACATGCCTGGTACCCTACAAGATAGTATTTCACAAAATGTGACAGAAAAGTAAAATGTAGTCCTATCCAAGAATAAAGCTGTTTATTGAAAAGATATTAGATACTGCTTCAGTTTTTAAAACTAAAATAAAATCGAAAATTCGGTCTGGATTTCAAGGGCTCAACAGCCATGCAGAGCCAGTGGCCGCCATCTTGGGCAGTGGCCATTCGTACACTTAAGGTTAAATGGGGTTTTATAAAGTGTTATTCTAGAAAAAAAGGTTTGACTGCAAATACGTTACTTAAATTTTCCTCCTTTGTCCCTCACTTTGTAGCTCTCGATGCAAACCAAGTAAAATCATGAAGTAGGATAGAGTTCGAAAGTGTAACAAAAATCAGTCTAATCACCTCAGCACTGCACTTTCTTAAAGCTGGTTTTCTTTTCTTTTGCCAAATGTCTTCTTTTTCTAGCACACAACAATTAGAAATCTAAAAACATAGGGACCCTGATTACCACTAATTTAATGACACTCTTTTATTTTCATTTATTCAATAAATACTAAAACTGATAACCTATACCCATTAAAATTTCCTGCACTGCTAATGGTTTTACTTCCAAAAATGCACACATCCATCTCCTGGAATTCTAAGGATCTGAAATACATTCTCTGAAACTGATCCTAAGAAGTTAGCTGAATTTTTAATGTAAGGATTTAATGTGTTTAGAAGATTTCTTAGAGAAACATGACTCTTCAAATGAAATTTTGCACAAAATATTAATGGGTACATAAAATAGTCAAAAATAACCGCTAAAGGGTACAGGGTTTCTTTCTGGGGAGATGAAAATATTCTAAAATTAGAGAGTGGTGATGGTTGCACACTCTATGAATATACTGAAAACTACCAAATTATACATTTAAAAGGGTAAACTTTATGGTATGTAAATTGTATCTCAATAAAGCTTCTATTAAAAATAATTCACAAATGCCTGCTGAATTCATGCCTAAACTATTAGTGAAGAAAACAAGGCTCTCAGTGACCACGTATCAGATAAGCAATGTTTACTAGTACACATACTGAAATAAGATTTACTTTAAGAAACTCATAATTGTTGGTCCTATAGAGGCTTAGAAATATACACAAAAATATTAGCAAGAGTGGATACACAGAAAAAACATGTGGGACTTCATCTTCATATGCATTGCTTTAATTTTTTACATCATGGGTGACATGTAATTAAAAATAAATGTTTTGAAAACATAACCACCTGGTTGATATAAGCATCCCCCTTAATTTACACTCTTCCTACCCTTATTTACACTCTCTCCACTTGAAACACTTCCTCCAACCTCTAAAATTACATAAAAGCACTGTTCTTTGAATAGCTCTTATAACCAAAAACACTTTCATTAAGTGCGCTTTCTATGTTCCCAATCAAAACATCTGCATATCATGGAAATAATGAACGACACAAATATTAGACTCATTATCAGCCATTAAGTTTCACCTTCTCTGCCAGGTATCTTTTGATCTAAGTAAACAAACCCAGCACCTAACATCTCCTATCTGGGACCGAGCAAGCATTCCTGACACACTTGTTGAATGAAGAAGTAACAAATGTGGTCACTCCCATGGGGACAGTGCTTCTCAGTATCCTCCCTGACCGTCCTCCCTCATCAAAGGACGCTAGATCTGTTCCTATGTCCACCCTTCTTTGAGCTCTGAGAAAATGGCGACCTACACCAGCTCCAGGTTATTCCTGACCAAGGAAGAGCTATCCTATTCCCTTTGCCAGTGTAAGAACGGACATGTTACCCACCTCTGACATTTTACGGGAGCTCTACCAGGGGAAAAGGATTTTTGAAAAGATATCCTTTTTCCTTATAGACACTATCTTGTCTGAAATCTGCCTGATACTTGCCAACAGCTTGAGGACTCAGCCACCTTGGAAGTGGGAAGAACTTGGGTGACAGCATCCCTGAAGCCTGCTCGATTACTGGATTTCTCTCACTTGACATAACATCTGTCCTCATTATTTAAGCAAGTTGGAGTTGCTGTTATTTGCAACAAAATTCATCTATTTCATAAAATGCCTGTGGTGCTATAAATAGTGATCAGAACCACAAAATGGTGCACAAGTACTCTAACGATACAGAAGTTGTTTTTTTCTCTCTCTTCTTAAGAGCACTACTTGGCCACAAACTCCTAGCATTCTTCTTATCAGACCTCAAGTTTGGCTCAATGGCCACAAGTTGGCCGACTGACTTAGGTAGGCGCCACAAAACCAACACAGAACTTTCAGAAAACACAAAACATCCGGTCGCTTTGCATTTACCCCAACTAGAGGGCTAGTGTCAACGGAAATATACTGTGACGTTTGTTTTAGGAGTCCCAGCATCCTATAAGGCTTCATAGGTGGTATTTTCCCACAAATGTCTACACTAATTGATTCCATTTGGAACCTGAAACAAAATGTTATCATCTGCAAAAGAAAAACATTTGGTGGAGAGATTTCTTTGTTCCAAACACCTAAAAGGACTCCCATAAACAATAAAGAAAAATAAAAGCTTTTAAACAATTGAAAACATTTTTTCCAAAAACTGAAACACACTGGAAACCTGGTACTGAATCAAGTTCTCAGCAACATAACAGCTGTAATCACAAAATAACGACAAACAAAGAGAAAAACATATAAACAAGATGTCTAGTCTCATGTCTAACCAATCAGCTCCTTTAAAAACTGTATTTCAGTGAAAGCACCGTCTTCATGAAAAAGAAAAAAAATGTCTACAAAGTAGGCAAAACCCAAGTAAAACACTAAAGGAGTCATCAAGTTGTTTTTTTAACCTTTAAGTTACATATTTTCTAAGAATGCCAATGGTAAAAATAATTTATGATTATTCAATCCATTTATTGCATCTGAATGATTTATTGAATGTTGAATGGGAAATGAACTTTTATTCAATTACAGTTATGTTCTAGACACTGAGCCAAGACCTGGGGAACAAAGATAATAATAAAGCAGTAATAAGACTATGCCCTTTCTTCAGAAGTTCACAATAGCGTCCACCCACGCTGCCAACCCTCCCATTCGTACTCTCTGACCGCCCTGCCTGGGATATGCCGCCATCTTCCACTCCACCCATGTGGCTCAAGCCAACTGCGTAAAGTCATTCCCGACTCTTCTCTTTCAGCACACACTCCAACAGCAAGCTCCACGGATGTGTGTCGCTTCCAACACACAAGGCGAGCCAACCACTTCGCACAACTCCATCGCGAAGGCCCAACTTCAGGGCCACCAAATCCCTCCCTAGACTCCATGGCCTGGGATTTTCATCCCAGTGTTCGGTTGTTTCAAGTAAATTTTCATTGAAGTGTAACACCATCACTTAAGTGCGGAAACATCAAGCACACAGCTCAACGATCCCTCACGAAGTAAACACACCCATACACACAGATCAAGAAACAGCACCCCAGAATCTTCCCAGGTCCCCACTTCTAATCACTACCCTCACGATGAGGTAACTACAGTCCTGATTTATAATTCTATAGATTAACTTTACGCTGCATTTGAACTTTAGATAAAACAGAATCACATAATTATATTTCTTTGTCCCCAGCTTCTTTCCCTCAAGGCTGTTGCTTAGATTCATTCATATTGCTAAGCATAGTAGCGATACATTCATTATCATAATAGTTACACAATACTCTATGAATATTCCAAAATACATTTGTCTATTTACTAGTAGAAAGAAATTCGAGTTATTTTTAGCTTGGGATAACTTGTGATAGTGCTGCTATAAAAATTCTCATGCAAGTCTTTTAGTAACATACACATTTCTATTCACTATTTGCCTCATGGACTTGCTGAGTCATATCTTGGGCTTATTATATTCAGCTCGAACTATTAATGCTAGATGGTTTTCAAAGGGATTGGACCAATTAAAAAACCCAGAAGTCGTGTATGGGAGCGTTCAAGATAATCCTCATCTACCATCAGCTGACTTTAGGTAAAGGAGATCCTCCTCCATAGGTGTGTGGCCCTCATCCAATTGTCCCCAGCCCTAATCAAAAGGAAAAACTGAGGCCTTCTGGAGAAGAAATTCTGCCTCACGACTGCAGAGATTCCAGCCTGCAGGCCTGCCCTTAAGGTTTCATACTTGTCTCCTCCACAAAAGTGTGAAACAATACCTTGAAATAAATCTATTTGAATATATATACACACACATACACACACACACACACACACACACGCGCGCTCAACAAAGATACATATAAAATACTTTTGGTCCTATTCCTCTAAACACCCTGACTAATACACACACAGGCAGAGACTCTCTGTGTGTAGCTCTCTCCTCCAGTTTTCCTCCAACCTTTCCTGATTTCCTGAGTCCACCCCTCTCAGCCCTACCTACACATATGTCAGGCCTTCGCCTCCTCACAGAAACCACCCAAATAACTCAAATATAACCCAACAGCCTTGGCCACACGGCAGTGACTCAGCCAATAGCGGACCACACGCACAACAGTGGCCCCATGAGATGATAATACCACATTTTTACTGTACCTGGTCTATATATTTAGATATATTTCGATACGCAGACACTCACCATTGTGCAACAAATGCCCACAGTGTACAGTACAGGGACACCTAGGAGCACTGGGCCACACCACACAGCCTAGGTGTGCGGTAGGCTAGACCATCCAGGTGTGTCAATACACTCTATCATGTTCACACAATGACAAACTTGCCTAACAATGCATTTCTCAGAACATATCCTTTTTGTTAAGCAATACATGACTGTATAATTCTTGAGGCTGAGTTTTCCAGATTTTTGTTTCAACAGTTTCTACACCTCCGCTTTCCTATTTCTATCCCTCAGACCCTTCTTCTAATAGCTAGAACAGAACAGCAACAAATGTAATTGGCATGACGAAGCTGAAAATTCTCAGAATACACAGACACTTGCATACAGATTCCCGCAAAAGGGAAACTTTAGATTGCAAAAGACTGTCTACGGTATCGCAGTTCTTTAATTATATGCTTTTAAAGGTAAGATACATTTTACGGTGAGATTTTTGTGCCAACATGAAACTCAAAATTACTTCTATACAATTAGAAGGAAATACGGAAATAAACATTAAAGGAAAAGTATAATTTCATTTATAGAAATCAAATTCTAAATCGAATGCATGCCTGTTTTGAAATCCAAACCACCTTACACATGAAAAACTTATTTTTCAATGATGAACTATAAACTTCAGTTCGAAAAGAATTGTCTAGTAAGGTATTTCAACAGTCTTTTTTTCTAAAAAAATGCTAAACTTTCAAGTTACTCATGTTTAAAATTAAAACATTTTAAAACTTAAATGCTTAACTGGAATCGATATTGATTCATGTAGCCTTATAAGTACATTAAATAATATATAAGAATACTTTTAACATTACAAGTAAGTCACACTCACCTCCCACATCAACCTGTAATCCATATTTTCATCCAAATCTTCAGGCATTCTCTTCTCTCCAGCAAAGGGTCCAAACTTTTCACCCTGAGTAGCAAGAATTATATTGAAAGAGGATTAGTACAACAATCAAGTTGCTAAAATAAACCATTGTTTTCTTCTGGATTTTTTTTCCCTCTAAACCTTCATGCCCCATGATATTAACCAATTTGCATAACACAAAATATTTACATATTTAAAATCCAACTTAATCTGTCTTGAATCTCAGACCCTGCATCTACAACATAGGAGCCCACATAAAAGGGTTAAATCGCTTAACCTTCAACTCCTGGCAAAGAACTGCGCTGTGAGCTTCACGTTTCAATCTTCTTCACGGCCTGTCAAGGGATCTTGAAAAAGCACCGAGTTTTGCTTGACTTGAGAGACAAGCCCACCAGGCAGAGAATCACCTGGTTTCCATAAGATTTATAAATTCATCCCTATCGTGAATGAGAGGGAAGTAAGGCCTGCCATTCTCAGAGGGAGACTGTTCATAAATAAACTTTAAATTCACCCGTCGATCTTTCCATCAGCCGAGCGGGCACACGTTAGACCGAGGTTTCGCCAAGCGTGTGCTCTGTGGCCCACCTACGTGACAATCGCCAGCTGTTGCTTCCAGACACGGAACCCTGGGCTTTGTACAAGTCAGAATCTGGGAGCAGGGTGTGGGGAGCCCCGGGCATAGCCCCTGAGAGGGTGAACTACGAGTGGCTGGGGACTCACGAGGACACGCACGAGGGCAGGAACATGCTTTCTCTCTGCAGCCACCGAACCAGGGACTGCAGAGACAGAGGGGGCCAGTCGTGTCTGTCCAACCAGGCACTGTGCAAACACGTGTGCAGAGAGGACACAGACCCACGCGTGCCTTTGTGAGCCGCCTCCACACCTGCCTAGGACCACGTTTCCCTAGAATCCGCCCCTTCACATAGATGCAGTAGGAAAACAAAAAACAAAAAACAAAAAACACCACCCAACAAAATCTGCAGGGGAACTTCTGATGAACATTGTTAGGGAAAAAATAACCACTGATGTGATGTTTCAAGGAATATAAATTACTTAATGAACAACAGAAAACCCAACTCCCGGGAATAATAAAATTTTAAAGTTGAAAGAAATTACAAACAGCTAAGCCAGGCCCTCCATTTTACGGCTGGAGAAAAGAGGTCCTAAGACGTCATCAATGCTGGCAAAGACTGTTTCTCTAATGTTAACCTCAGGGCAGGAAAGACCTAGAGGATTCTTCAAATTCAGACTATAATTGCAAGTAACTTAAACACAGGCATAGCAAAGCAGCAGGGAGACTGCCGAGTATTCATAATAACATTAGGAATGTGAACACAGAGAGCAAACTCAGGAGAAGCTGGGAGCCGGCTCTGCGTGGCAATCCTCTCTGCTAACGTGGGCTCTCAGTGACACGTCTCAGACAGCACCAGACAGCACGACACCCCAAAGACGGTTTCTTTGAAAGGTAATCATTCCTCTCCTCGAGATGGGGCCTGACCAGTCTTTGAGGGTAGCTAAGAAAAGCTGCATAAGAAATGAAAGAATGTGGGAGGGGAATTAATATTTACTTCACTACTCTGTGCCACACTCCCCACCTGAGAAAACCAAAGCTCAAAGAGGCTCAATGACGTGCTTGAGGTCGGTCACCCAGATGATCAGGGACAGGATCTACTCCGAGTGGAGGCCCAGGCACCTGCCGCTGTACCGAGCCACCGCCCCGAATCCTGACGCTGGCACCGATGGCTCAGAGCCCGGCAGCCTGGTGGCACCTTCCCAGCTTCCCACTGACCACGATCCAGTGGTACCCCGGGCCGTGCCTTGCTCAGTGCACAACCTCAGCACCCTGACTGTCGCATGGAAGAAACTCAGTGAACTGATGTGAAAACTAATCTAGAAAACAGACCAAAAAAGTAAAGTGTGTGTTTTTTGTTTTTTTTTTTTTGTAATACATTGGATGATTTGCTATTAATGGAAACGGTTCAACTTTCCGTCTACACAGTCGTGGCCTTTATCAGCTACTGCAGAAGGTAACAATGATCTGAGCACACACGTTCCAAGTAACTGATCTACCCAAGCCAGTCAGTTACTCTTTGAAGTAAAAATCTGGAGGAAAGAAAAACTGAATCAATCAATTCAGCAGCATTCGAAGGACTCAAGAGGAAGGAATGGGAACCCAAATAAATGCAGTGGGGTCAGGGAATGCAGGGGCCTGCTTGGATGCAGGCCTAGTAATATTATTAAAGGACTTCAAGCTTGGAAAACGCAAACTAAGAATCAAAACGCTGACATTAAACCTTCACCATTAATAGTGAATGGTCACTATCATAAACTCAAACCACCAGGTTACAATAAATAGTGGCTTTTAATTTATTCCTCAACTCTTAGTAAGAAATACGTTTTGCATCTCAGCCTAGCACATTCACACATACACACAGAAACACATTTATAAAATTAAAATATTGTATGTATTCCTCAAAAAAGTACTATCCTTACTCTGTACAATGTACTCCCATATTCTCTACTCAGTTACTTTGTTTTTTAAAAAAGTAAGTCTTTTGGCCCAATAAATTAATTTTAGAATTTACCAACGAGCTGTTCAAAAAACAATGACATAAAAACACAGATAGAGGGAGTGAATTTATTAACATAAGTGTATTTAGCTCTCTGGCTTTGATGAGATTTCCTTCAAAGTACATTAGTGAGTGTACCCGAATGATTTGATCAAATACACTTGAGTTTCTGTGCTGCAAGATTATAAAAATGTAAATAGCAAACTCTCAATTATCCATAATACTTGTGGTAAGAAACAATGCAGATATTTAAAATATAATTTACGATCAGCTTTAGGTGAAGATTTCATACTGACTAGACCCACTCTCACTGCCCCAAGAATTCCAGCACCAGGTACATCCACCTTTTCTTTGCTCATTGTTGTCTCTATTACACAAATAGCATTTTCTAAAAGTTGGGATTATAATTTTATCTTTGGTTGCCAACCATTATCCTATGGAGATTCTAACTTAAGCATAAGCCTATTCTACCTCAATGGGCTTCAAACCTGCTTGGGTAGCACAGCTATTTTTTTATGAAAAAAAAAATTGGGAGAACCTGCCCCGTAGTTAATTATTTTTTCTCAGTGGAATCATATGAAGTTGTCAGTATTTGACCATTTTCAAGCTACAGTATGAAAGTTTTTCGTGTGATTCATCATAAATTACATGCACGTATATTAGTATATTAAACATCTATGGGGAGGTTCATAATTAACGATAGGAAGGAAACCCGTATATTTCAAATAATCTTGAAAACTTCAAACATATCTGGCTGACTTCCTGTCATTGTTGGTTTTACTTTTCGAAAAAAAGCTGCTGAAGATCTCACACGAGCAGCAGCAAAACTGCCAGCGCTTCCGTTTTCTTGCTTTCCATTTGTGCCTGCATTACTGAATTCCCTTCGCTCTGTGGTTGTTTTGCAAGAACCGTCTGAAAATTCTTTGCTTGTAACTGTCTCAAGCAACCTCCAAGGCTGAGCTCAGCAGTGAGGAAACAACACCAGACACCCCACAACCAACAACAAATATGTAAATGATGCATTTGGGAGTGGCCAGGAGGTGAGTTGGAAAGGACACGCCCACCCAGAAAGTTTCTTCACTCTAACTGAATGTTGCTACATCACAATGTAGGCCCAGCATTGCCAGATAGGTGCAATGACTGACAACTCAAATTTGCATGTGAAAATACTACTTTCCCATATTGGCAGTGAATTTCAAGTTTTCAAAACTCTGTGCAGGTCAAATAAAACGTAGCTTCAAGACAAATTCAACACATACATAGTCTGAGTCAAACTCACTTCTCAGACTGACCCAGGGTCCAGCCCAGAATGGTGCTTCTTTGTTTACTCAACTGTTTCTGAAGAAAGCAGATAATTAACACATTCTATCTGTCATGCACTAGACTGGACGGTAATTTTTAATTAAAAAATGTACAACTGCAATAATGTGGGCCATTTTCTCTCATTTTGCTTCATACTAGGAAGAGGGTGAAAGCAAGATCGACTGCAGGCGTTTCTGTTAGATCTGTGGGAAACACACTAGCTGGGGCTTCGAGAGACTCGCATCCTAATCCCTGTTCTAGCCTTAAATGATGGCACAAACCTTCTGAGCCTCCGTTTCCCCAACTATAAAACTTAGGGATCTGAAGTAGTTAATTCTAAGATTTCTTCTAGCTCTTAAATTCCATTAGAAAGGGCTTCCACAGGACAAATTAGAATAATATGAGAATCAAAGAGAACTGGAGTGCAATTAACTGGAAACACATTAACAAATTCCATAGCGATTGTCAGATAGAGAAAAGGAAATTTAAGAAAACACCTCATTGGCCATCATTAGAGGATCATAATTTATGATAGAAATTCGTGAAGAGAAGGCGGCATTCTGTCCGGCCTTTTCAGTAGCAACCACAGCTCAGCATCACCAGCCAGCAGCTGGGGGTGACGGCAAGCTCTTCTCCACAGGGAGATGCTCACTGATAAACAAAGGGCAAATATTCGATTTAGCAAATCACCGTTTTGAAATCTGGTCACTGATCCGGGAAAGTATTATCCATGGATGCCAAAACCACTGGGTAATATGCCGATCGTGAAAAAGATACCCAGGCAGAACCAGCTCACAGAGTGCTTGCTAAGCGCACAGGAAGAACAGTACCTGTATGGCAAAAAGGGGACCGCAAGCCAGCATTGGCATCACGCACAGCGGGGCAGACAGACACGGCCCCGGGATAACGTAGCACTAAGTCAGCCAGCGTCACTCTGTCAGCCGTTCTTGCCAAAAATACGTATATCTAACTTCCAGACCGCAGGAAATACAGAAGATAGGGAAATAAGTGAAATAAAGCCCTGCGAAAACAATCAGATAAATCCAGATGTGAACTAGTCTACCAACAACCGGCCTTATGTGTTCAGAAAGTCACTGCTATTAAAAAGCGGGAGGCACCTGGTGAATGGACATAACTAAATGTAACGTGTCGTCCTTGATCAGACCCTGGTTCAAAAATAAACAGCTATAAAAACATTTTGGCAACAACTGGAGTCATTTAAATATGGGCTGTTACTTGAAGACATTAGGAAATTACTATTATTTTTGTTGGCGTTAAAATGATATTAGGGCTATTTAGGAGAATGTCCTAATCCGGAAGAATCGAGGGGTAAATCGTCATAATGTCTATATTTACTTTGAAATGGTTTAGCAAGTAATAAATATAGATGAAATAAATTACATTAAAGGGAATCAATCTTCTGCTGCATCATTTATGTTTGAAATAATGATGGCTCTTCACAGGAGTCTAGAGTCCCGGCTTAGAACATAATTAGGTTTCAATGTTAAACTGCGGTGTGTGTTCTTGCGATACAATTAAGCCTCCAACAATGTATTAAATACGTTTCTCAAAGGTTCAGTGTGGAAAATTTCCAACTTCTTTCCCTGCTAGGGATGCTGAGGCACCGACTAGTTGCCTCCGTGTCCATTCTCCCGAGTACTAAAGCACTGACCTTGTGAAGGGTACTTAGCGTCTCCAGGTAAAATACCACGCTCACCTGGAGGAGAGGAGAGGAGCGCAAACTACCGGCAAGCAGAAATCATTGTATGGAATTATCACAAAAGTTCTTAAATGAAGCCGAGTCAGCTGAAAAGTATACCCAATACCAATACTTTGGCTACTTCCTCTTTCTCCCCACCTGGGATAGGAGCGTGATAGCTGGTGGAAAGAGCTATTTGATGGTACACACACATGCAGAGAGAACACCACCCATGTGATTTAATGAGAAAAAGAACCACAAAAAGTCTCTGAACAAATGAACCGAAAAGAAAATACAAGATGCATAACTGGTGTGTATACACACACAGCTGATGTGTAACAATAACTTGGATATGTGAAACATGTAAGCTAAATAGCAACTCTTGAAACAACAAGGATATACCTTTAAAAGAAATTCTATTAAATAACGCAGCATTCATCAAAACTGAGAGAAGTTGTTGGGGAAGGCAGGCAGTAAGGTAAAAGCATTCTAAAAGTTTTGTCGGGGGAAAAGGCAGGAAGAAAGGAGAAGAGGGAAGTAATAGGAAAATGGAAAAACTTGTGGGGGGGAAAAGTGTTTTGTGGGAGAAGCACCTGAATTCTAGCTATCAAATGGTAAAATCATGTGCAGCTGATAATGAAAAAAAAAGTACAGCTAACAAAGCAGTACGAGGGGAGAAAGGAACAAACAGTAACTTGAACAGACAGCAAAAATAAAAAATAAGTTGCAAAAATATAAATAATGAGCATTAAAAAAGATGGCAGGAATAAAATCAATTATATCAGTCATTACACTAAATATGAGGGAGTAAAATTCTCCCATTAAATGAGGGAAACTATAATACCGCATTATAAAACATAATCTAGCTACACATGATTGTGAAAGGCTAAAACAAAATGATTAAAAATGAACTAAAGTGGCTGGACAAGGAGATAACAAATAGAAACAAAGGGCAATAGTGTCAATAACAGATAAGGTTAAATTAATGGCCAAATGCACTAAACAGGATAAAGAACATTGTGGGATGATAACTATATTTTATGAAGAGGATACAGCCCTGAGAAACCTGCAGCACAATATTAGAAATTCAAGAACTACAGTGGGAGATTTTAAAACACTTCTTTCAAAACTGGTGTTAAATCATAAAATTTGTTAAATAATAAAAAAATAAGAATATCAAGTAAATACCATTTCATTTTAAAACTCTGTATCTAAAAGTTCGGGTTCCACCAAGAAGCTGGAAAGAGCATCACTCCCATCCTAACCATGAGAAAGGCCAATAAACTACAAAATCAGGACTTTTCTTGAGAGCACGGGCTCACCTGTGCCAGGTCGCAGAAGGAAGAGCTGCCAGCCACCACACAGGCAGGCAGAAAATCTAACATTTTAACAACTTGCTAAAGGCAGAGCGTGAGACAACAGGAAGAAAGTGTGGAAATGCTGCCAGCCGGAGACCGGAGGGGAAGCTCACGGGCACACATGCGCGCGCTCTTCCAGGGACCTCCCCACGCGAGAGGGGCTGGGGAACAGACAGAACAGAGGGACCCCCTCAGCCGTGCCAGCAGGAGGGAACAGCAGCGGCTGGAAAAATGGCTTGAGAGCCCACAGCTTTTATCCTGGCCTTTTTCTCATGTCAGGAGAAAGCCTTTCGCCACTGCAAGAAAGAGCCAACCACGTCATGCCCAGGACCAGTGAAGACCCTGCCGGGAGCGGGGCAGCCAACAGCACAGGCCACAGCCATTTAGGCATTCAGACCACAGCCACCAAAGGGCTCCTACCTACCCCTGGGGAAGCGCCCACAGAAGTCCACCCACTGACGGGGGCAACACCTGGCTCCCAGGGGGAAGGGAAGCAGGAACACAGAGAAAGCCCAACGCCCAGGCCCAGGCGGATAAAGCCTGTGTAAGAATGAGGCCGGAACACAACCGAGAACCCTCCAGCCCCAGCCTCCCGCCCACCCCTGCCCGCGTCCCTCCCCATCAGCCTGCCAAGCACCAAACACAACACGCACACGTCTGGAGCACCGTGGGAGGACAAACAAGGAAATCCATGGCCAGCACACCTGCGATAGGAGAAATGTGAAATCAAGGTCTTCGACAGATAAAAACTTAGTTCAAAACAAAGAAATGAAGAGCTCCCGCTATGGTAAAAGCCAAAGTAAGTAACAATTTGTCTCAGTTTTAATTGCCCTAAAAGATAGCCTAAACAAAAAAATAGTAAAAAGGTACTATAAGGTTTATAAGAACAGCCACACCTGGATGGTCACCCCAATAAGGGTCTCGGTGTCTGGAGTCACACATACCACCGGCCCCTCCTGTTTCTCAATACCAGCCCTAAAACTGCGATGGGGAATACCTTGCTCTCCCCACCGTAAATCTTCCTGCCAAAGAAACCCCCACCCCCAGCCCTAAAAACATAAATAACCCCACTCAAAACTTCTGGGCGATGCGACTTCCCGGGTCTCTCTCTCGGGGCCCGTGAACCTAGTCCGGGAGTGCCCCAATAAAGCCTCGTTGCTTACCCCTTTCCACTCTGCTCATCTTTCTTTCTCTGTTGCCGGCCACCCCAAAAAAACCTTACATTTGGGGCTGAAACCCGGGAGGGTGCTTTGACTTTCAGCTGTGGCGCCCCTCCCGTGGACTCCGGCCTCAGACCTCACACAGACCATTTCCTCTACCTCCCTCCAAGCCCCCTGAACTCCTCTTCCCCCATACTCTGCTGGCTGGCTCAGCTCCTTCAGTCTCTGGTCGCTGTGGCCACACCTCACTTACTCTCTGACGTCTCAGCCTCTTTATTGCCTTCATTTAATCTAACACAGGCTTCAACTATCCTGGTAATCTTCCTTTTTCTGCTTGTTTACTGGCCGTCTCCCCACACGAGAAAACAAGCTCCTCGCAGACAGACCTTGCCTGTTTTGCTCATCTGCAGATCCTCGGGGCCTAATACCGTGCCTGCCACGTACGGATGATTAAATGATTAAAAGTCAGGGAAGAAAAGCCTACAGCTGAAAATAAATGGGAAGGGAATGGAGGTGAGTGGTGGTCTATTCCCCACCTTAATCTCTTCCTCAAAATCACAGAATCTGAGAGTTTGAAGCAACCTTAAGCTTTACCTTTCCACTTTGCAGGTTCAAACGTAAACGTCGAAACCACCACCCGCTGGTTATTCACATAAACTAGGGAAAAAATGATTGTGATACAAAAAAATGCAACGTAGTGAGGTGTTGGCTTAACTTTGACTTATTATTGTATGTATACTTAACGTATTAGCTTTGAGTAACTATTACTAGTTTTAATCTGCAGAGCGCTTTGCAACCTAAAATCCCACCTCTTTAGTGAAGCATGAAACTGCTCGTGAAGTAACACAGCAAGCACTTAGAACAGAGTCTGGCAAATGGCACGCAAAAAGTGACAATTTTGTTATTTTTTCTTATTATTAGCAAATCACAAGGTGTAAAAGTGTGAATGAGCTCAGGCCTCCTTTTTCTACTCAAGGGCTTTCCACAAGACTCCCTTTGACTTTTCTTAATGTTGTCACTGTGTACATTTTATAATGAAAAATAAAAAAATTAGAAGCAATAGGCCTGCAAGAGAAATCCAGTAGGATTAAGGTCGAGCCGGGGAATTAAGTGATCCTGCTGCGGACACCCCACTCTAGGAAACTGCACACAAAAAGGGGTGAGTCTAGAGAAGGATTAAGGGGGTCCTGTTGCCAAGGACACCCCAACTCAACGTGGGGAAGGTAATAGGGGTGGAGTTGCTAGCAAGATTCCCCAAACTTGGTCTGCATTAGTCTCGTGAGTTTGAAATCGACAGATGTTTTGAATTGTAATAGATTTTTTAAAACAGGAGTACTATACAAGCATATGCGTTATAAAAATGTGACAAAACATCTGTAATTTCCAACACATGTCTCTGAAGTGGTATATTCCAAAATTTGTTGAGAATAAAGAACACGAAAACTTTTAAGGAAGGTCCTTAATATAGCTGCTGCTAACTCTCTCTTCTCAGATCCCTTAATTTACGGCCAGAGTTAGGCCTAGTACAAGGTGACTTGGAAAATACTCGAGAATTGAGAGACTGACTCGACACAGACAGGTAAGGGGTGCATTGCTGTTCAGCTGCAGCCTCATAACTTGGCTAAAATCTACGATTCAGCTTCAGCTTTGTGCTCAGCCTCTGGAAGGCAAAGGAGCTGAAGTTTGCTTTAAGGTCATTTCTGGCATCAAGGAACCTGTCTATGACCTTGGGATCCTAATTAATATCAATAACAGTTTAGATTTATTGCAAACATCTGCATATTCACTTTGAGATACCGGTAAGAATTCTAGATGTGATCTGGATGAAAATCTCTCTGTGTTTTATATACGTTTTCTTGGCCAATTACACTAGTTTATCAGTAAATTACACCAGCCAGGACAAGATTAAGTATCTACTTATTGTAATAGTACGATGATGCAATAATATATGATGATTCTAGAAGCCATTCAGTCCATGCAGCAAAATAAAATACTTTCAAATAACCAAATAAATAAAAAAATTGAAATTAATAAAAAAAAAGAATCAAAAGAAAGTACATTGGCTAGTTGTTTATAAAAACCTAAATACTAATATTAGGCAAAAAAAAAACCCAAAAAACAAGGATTGTGCAATAATTCTAATCCTTGTTAGGATTGTTTGGTATATTACTATGCATTAAACAAAATTATTTTTAAGAGGCCGGGCGCGGTGGCTCATGCCTGTAATCCTAGCACTCTGGGAGGCCGAGGTGGGCGGATCGTTTGAGCTCAGGAGTTCGAAACCAGCCTGAGCAAGAGCGAGACCCCATCTCTACTAAAAAAAAATAGAAAGAAATTATATGGACAGCTAAAATATATATAGAAAAAATTAGCCGGGCATGGTGGTGCATGCCTGTAGTCCCAGCTACTCGGGAGGTTGAGACAGGAGGATCGCTTGAGCCCAGGAGTTTGAGGTTGCTGTGAGCTAGGCTGACGCCACAGCACTCACTCTAGCCTGGGCAACAGAGTGAGACTGTCTCAAAAAAAAAAAAAAAATTATTTTTAAGAACTGTGTTTAATTTTTTAATTACATTGAAGCCAAAGACCTTCAAGAAAAGTCCATTTGGGAATTTTTCACATCTTGTGAGAATGAATTAAAAGAAGAATTTCAACTCTGTACAGAAGTCATTTGATGACAGCTATATTTAGCTTTGGAAGAATGTGGAATTTGGCAACCTCTGTTCAATACACCTCTAATTCCTATTTTCCACATTGGAGCGTTCTCCCAAACTCCATCTGAAAAAGTAAATACGCGATGTATTTTTTCCAGTTTTGCCCAGAAGTATGCTATGGACCGTGGTGTCAATGGAGCCGTTTTTGGAGATTTGGGGGCAGCGTGCGCCCCCTTCACCTGCTGCGCAGGTCAGAGGCAGCGGGAAGAGAGTCACGCTCGGATGAAGAACACCTGGTGTCTCCGCGGGCGTTCTCTGAACTGTTAGCATCTCTCACCTGGACAAGCCTGCTCTTGCCCAACCTCCACTTTACAAAATACCTGCTAACAAAGGGGATGGGGGGGAGGGAGAGACTAGGAAAACGGCAGGGCTGGAGGTTTATAATGCCCATTGTTCCTTAAGAGTCAACAAGTGTTCTGGAAAGAATGTGACTTAGAACTTTAGTGAGACTTAAGTTTGGAGTTTAACTCAGCAGAAGATACAACTTTACAGAATTTCTGCTTTTTCATCCCTACATGAGGATTAAAACTGATCTCAGGGGAGGCTTATGCCGGAGAAGCTACCAGGAGAGGGAAACTTCCGAGATGGGCCCTGGCACAAAGTATCTGCTCATTTAATGGTTTCTCCGCGGCCTTCGCGGCTCCGGAGTTCACGAGTCCCGTGAAACCACGACGACACTAGTTATGGGGTTATCAACTTCAACTGCAAAGCTTCAGAATGTTCCTGCAACCTCTTCTTCCAGGCCTTTGCTCTCCACATGCAACCTTTCCAGGCCATTCCTAGATGGAAACAGCAACGTGCTTGCTCTGATAACGGGCCTTGAACTAACGTTCTGGAAGGAGAGAGCAATCCGATGCCAGAAAAAAATCCAGAAAAGCAGAGAAAGAAGATACAGGGATGCAAAGACGATCTAGCTGGCACCTCCCAGAAGGCCCGTACATTCTAGAAGGGAGGAAAGCGGGTGTCTGGGCGAATTCCGAGCCCGTGTTGAGCTGCCCCCCGGCTGCTCTCCCCACCCCCACACGGAGAGCCGGGGGTTGTCGCCGCGCCGACTCGGCCCACGGGAAAAGGCGGCGGCGAGGACCCCGCCACGGTGCCTCCCGGCGCAGGGACGCCGCCCGCAGCCGTCACCGCGGAAGAGGGAGGCTCCCTCGCGCTCACTTCCTGCGCCAGCGAGGAGCGACGTCCTGCCCGCGCCGGCCGGGAGCGCGACGCGCCGGCGACACCTACGTGGCGCGGCCCTCGGAGGGACGGCGGGCGAGGGCCGCCCCGGCCTCGGCCCCCGCCGGACGCCGCCGGGCCGGACAGGGGCGACCCGCGAAGCCCGCGGCGGCCGCTCCGGGAGGCGCCGGGGCAGGGCCGCCGGGTCACCCACCTTTCTGACGCCGCGGGCCGTGTAGAGCCCCATCCCGTCCTGCACCCGGGAGGACTTGAGGGAGAACCTGTCCGGCACGTACATGCCCAGCATGTTCCCGGCCGCGCCGCCGCCTCGCTCAGCGCCGACGCTCTGCGCCCCGGCGGCGGCGGCGGCGCATCGAAGTCGGGGTGCCGGGGCGGAGGGGAGCCGCCGGCGGGGCCGGAGGAAGTGGAGTTTTCCTCCCACAATCCCCACCTCCCTGCGATTCCAGGATCCCCCGCGGCTCAGCCCCTCCTCGGCCCGGCTCGGGCTCGGCCCGGAGCGGCCGCCGCCGTCGCCGCCGCGGGGGCGCGGGCCGGGCGCCGCGCTGATTGGCCTGGACTCGGCGGCGCGGAGCGCCCGGGCGCGGAGCCCGGAGCCGGGCAGACCCGGGCCGCGAACCCGGCCGGCGGCGCGCGTCCGGCCTGCGTCCGCGCCGGGTTTCGACCCTCGCCACCCAGGACTGACACCCCGCGGCGGGGCGTTCTGCCCGCCGCCCTTCCGACGCGGAGCGCCCCGGCCCGGCCGCCGCGGGAGCCTCCCTCAGACGGCCTCGCCGGTCGGCGCCGCGCTGAGGGCCGCCCGCGCGGCCCCTCAGACTCCGCGCCCGCCTGTGCCCCGCGGTGTGCACTCGCGGGGGGTCACAAAGTCTGCGGAAGACGCGCGCCGAGACGGGCGGCAAATAATTGAACGCTTAAAGCGCTAGAAACTAGTGCTTTGGGGGCAACGTGACCCCTGGCAAGTTTCCCACGTCCCGAGATAGGCTGTTCCCGTGTCCCCCGCGCTGACCGCAGCCCTCGAGGCGGGAGCGAGCGCCCGAGCGACAGCTGTCGCCACAGACCCTGTTTTAGTAAAGTCGGGAGGTCGCGCCGGGTGCTCGGGAGCTGACAAAGCCCGCTCCGTCGTCTGCCCATTTCTCCCTCTCGAGAGTTTCGGGAATTTTCTACGGGGGCGGGAGGTCGTCTCTTGGAAACCATTTGATGCTCCCAATTCGTGTTCTCCTCAACCATTAAAAAAATACACCTAGTTCTGACAAAATGAAAGACACCACATGCACACCGCACACACCACACACACGCACACCACACGCGCACACACACACCACACGCGCACACACACACCACACGCGCACGCACACACACCACACGCGCACACACCACACGCGCACACACACCACACACACACGCACACACCACACACGCACACACCACACACGCACACACACCACACACACGCACACACACCACGCACACCACACACGCACGCGCACACACGCACACACACACCACACACGCGCACGCACACCACACACGCACACACACCACACACACCACACAGACACACACCACACACGCACACACACCACACACACCACACACACACACCACACACGCACACACACACCACACACGCGCACACACCACACACACGCGCGCACACACCACACACGCACGCACACCACACACACACGCACACACCACACACGCACACACACCACACACACCACACAGACACACACCACACACGCACACACACCACACACACACACCACACACACGCACACACACACCACACACGCGCACGCACACCACACACGCACACACACCACACACACCACACACACACACCACACACGCACACACACCACACACACCACACACACACACCACACACACACACCACACACGCGCACACACCACACACACGCGCGCACACACCACACACGCACGCACACCACACGCGCACACACACACCACACACGCGCACGCACACACCACACGCGCACACCACACACGCACACACGCACACACACCACACACATGCACACACACGCTCCCGTGGCAATGATGCCTGTTTCTCTAGAGAAGCCTCGGAACACAAACAGTTCCCAAGTATTAATGGAAAAATCCGATTTACGTTTACAGAAAGGCTTAAAAACAACAAAAAGAATTACAGAAAAAAAAGACCTGCGATAGCGATATTCAGAGAGTTTAAATAACAGAATCAATGAATCCTCTTTCTGAGCAAAGCAAGTTTGACAGCTGAGTTTTGGCCCCTCTGCCTCGCCGTAGAGGTGGATCCCTGACTCCCGTGGGGGAAACGAGTCCGATAAACTCAACGTCTGGGGGGGAGTGGGCAGTTAGATGGTCTCGGAGCACACAGTAGGTGTTCAGTAACTGTTTCCGTAATTAAAATCACGTCTGAGACGGAGCTGACATTTTCGGACTGGTCCATGGGGAGCCTGGAACGTATCTGGCTCTTGGCTGGGCCTCACAGGGGTCCGGGCTACGCGGTTTCCCAGCGGTTTTGAACCCGGCTGAGACCTGGCCGGGCAGGACCCCCCGGGGAAGCCAGACCGACCCTGGCATTTTCCTCGGGGCATTCGGCGGGGTCAGACCGTCTTCCAGCCACCCCCAGCCGGACAGGGTTCTCGGTCCGACGCTCTGCCATGTTTCCTTGGGCACAGAAGTTTCCAGAACTTTCGATCGCCAGAGAGGAAAAGAAATGTCTGGCACAGCCCTTGTTATTCACCGAGGACCCTGCCTGGGCATCTCTCTCTGGGCTGCACACTCTGTTTCTGGGGAGCAGGGCTGCAGGTTTGAGAACGTTTCTCTCCCTGAACGTGGGTATCTTTCCTAATTAGGAAATGGTAACAAATAAGTAAATAAAATTTAAAGATAAGTCTGAAATCAATACCCTGAGAAACTTCCCAGATCTCTTATGAATCTCGGTCAGAGATTTTTTTTTTTTTTTTTTTTTTTTACAGTTGACGCAAACACTGTCTTTAGGAAAGCATACAATGTTCTTTTTATCTATTTAATAGAGCGCCCTGAAGATCAACTGACTAAAACATGGGAGCCAGCAATAAAAAGTTCTTAATAAAACGTTCCAATACAACACATAAAAAAGGATACATGTCTGCCAAATCAAAATGCACGATACCGACCGGAAATTTGATTTTGAAGCCTATAAGACAGTGAGAGTACACTGAGTCATTTCTTAAAACTTTCAAAGCTAGAAAGTGACCTTTCAATAATATCTTTGAAAAACGGGAAATTAAAAGTCTGCTTTATATCAAGAGTTTAAATCCGGACTTAAAAAAATAAATAAGAAAATCAAAAATTGATATTAAAGTACTACCATGCACCTGATTTACTTATTCTAGAAAATATTGCACTATCTTGACACAAGAGAAATTACTCAAAATAACATTTCTCCTTACTTTCAGATTTGCTTTTAGAGGATTTTTTTCCATTGGTATGCCTAAAGCAAGCTCTACTCATTGAATTCAAACTTGTATGCTTGTGTGGGCCTTGTTTTCTCATTTTAGGGAAGATTTGAATTATAATTCTATATTAATTATTTTACCACACATACTGTTGAATTCTTTTAATTGTGCCTCAGTTATTGAGACTGAATTCCAAGTGCCATAGTACACTAAAAGCTTGATAGAAAAAAAAAAACAAAAAACTGAGATTTATTTGTCTTTAGTTTCCAGAGAGCCAGAGGGATTTTGTAGTGAATGGATATAAAACTAAGTTCCTAAAGCAGAAAAGAATAAAGATTTATTTGGTATGACTCAAAAAAAATCGTTAAAATAAAATCCAGAGTATGTGTGTCAGATTCTTGCTCTTAAACCATCTCTCCTAAGCATTGATTCTACAATAGCAATAGCACCATGAAAAAATGACTGTGAAACTTGAAAAAGTCTGAACATTAAACTTTCCTTAATCTCTTGTTTTTAAGAGATGGCACTACACACTTGAATGCAGGACAAAGACGACTCATAAAAATTGTTAACTTTCGGCCGGGCGAGGTGGCTCACACCTGTAATCCTAGCACTCTGGGAGGCCGAGGCGGGTGGATCGCTCAAGGTCAGGAGTTTGAGACCAGCCTGAGCAAGAGCGAGACCCCGTCTCTACTAAAAATAGAAAGAAATTATATGGCCAACTAAAAATCTATATAGAAAAAATTAGCCGGGCATAGTGGCGTGTGCCTGTAGTCCCAGCTACTCGGGAGGCTGAGGCAGTAGGATTGCTTAAGCCCAGGAGTTTGAGGTTGCTGTGAGCTAGGCTGACGCCACGGCACTCACTCTAGCCAGGGCAACAAAACGACACTCTGTCTCAAAAAAAAAAAAAAAAAAAAAAAATTGTTAACTTTCTAGTTATAAACTCAAGGTTGTCAGGACTACAGTGAATAACACTATGCTATAGTTTGACTGTTTCCCCCAAAAGTTCATGTGCTGGAAACGTAATCCCCAATGCAACAGTGTTGGAAGGTGGGCCCTAACGAGAGATGCCCGGGTCATGAGGCCAGAGACCTCATGAACTGATTAATGTCATTACTGCAGGACAGGGTTAGTTATCTCAAGAGGGGGTTGTTATAAAAGCAAGTTCGGCCTGATTTCCTCCATCTCTGCTGCTCACTTCTGCCTTCTGCCCTTCTGCCGTGGGATGACCCTGGCCAAAGGCTGGCAGCAGCATCTTGACCATGAGCCCAATAAGCTTCTTTGTGAATTAAGTGGTCTGTAGTAATCTAAGCGCAGAAAACAGATTAAGACAGAAAATGGGTTCTGAGACATGGGGTTGTTACTGTTACAAATACCCAAAAATGCGGAAGCAGCTTTGAAACTGAGCAATGGGTAAAGACTGGGAGAATTTGGAGGAACAGGCTAGAAAAGGCCTATATTGCCAGGAACAGAGATTTAAGGGCAATTCATGCGAAGGCTCAGAAAAAGATGCCAGAACTAGGGACATTATGAATCTTCTAAGAAATTATTTAAGTGATCATGACCAGCATGTTGGTAGAAATATGGACATTAAAGGCCATTCTGAGGAAGTCCAGACAAAAATGAGGAACAAGATACCGAACACTGGCAGAAAGGCCATCCTTGTAATAAAGTAGCGAAGACCTGGGCTGAATTATGGCCATGCCCTCTAGGACTTCATGGAATGCAGAACAAGAATGATGAGCTAGAATATCTTGAGGAAAAATATCTTAGCAGCAAGCTTAGATATTCAGGCTGCTGTGTGGCCACTTTTAACCACATACAGCAAGATGCAAAAGTGAAAGAATTAATGAAAAGGGAAGGAGTATGGAAAGATTTGAAAAATTTGCAAGTTGGCCTCGCAGAGTGCGAAGCCTGTTGGGGAGAGAATGCTACAGAGATTCACATGGCTAGAGAGGAGCCAGGTGCTACTATTCCTCAGGACAATGGGAGAAAGACCCCTGGGCATTTCAGAGATCATCGAGGCTAATGGCCCATCACAGGCCGGAGCTGGAGGAGGGCAGAGTGGCTTTGAGGCCTGGGCCCGGGCACTGTCCCTGGGCCTGCTGCCCAGAGCCACCTGAGGTCTCTGCTTGCCCCGTTTCAGCACGGAGCTCCCAAGCTTCCCTCAGCTGTGGCTCGAGTGGGCCCAGGTGCAGTTCAACCTGTCACTCCAGAATTGGCAAGTGGCAAATCTTGGTAGCATCCGTGGGATGTTGAATCTACAGATATGCAGAATGCAGGAGCCCGGCACGCATGGCTTCCTCCATCTGCATTTCACAGGCAGCCTGGAAGCTCAGACAGAGCCTTACTGCAGGAGCAGAGCCACCAGAGAGAAGCCCACGGGGCAACACCTGGTGGAGCTATGGGAGCAGGACCACCCAGATGCCAGAACTGTAGCGCTGACAGCGTGCACAGCTAACCAAGAGAGCTGCATCATGGGCTGAGCCCAGCCGATCTGGGAGGACGTGGCTACCCAAGGCCTTGGTGACCCAACCCCTGCCGGGCTGCTCAGGATGGAGAGTGTGCAGCCAAAGAAACTATTCTCCAGCTTTAAGATTTGACATTACTATTTTCTCTGTTGGGTTTTGGACTTACTAGGGGCCTCTTATTCCTTTCTTCTTGCCTATTTCTCCCTTTTGGAATAGAAGTTTCTATCCCATGTCTGTCCTGTCATTGCATTTTGAAAATAGATAACTTGTTTAATTGCACACGAAACCACGAGGAATGTTAATAACCACTCTAAGACTCAGTTTCCTTTTCTGTACAAGGATGATAATGCCTATTTGCAGAGCCCCAGGTACAAAATAGATAGGGTCAAAATAAATGGGCATTACTGTTAGTACTGTGGATTAGGACTATGTTTCACAGCTGTACTTCAGGGTTCTTCACCAAGCCATCTGGATTTTGCTCAATTACACAGAAGGGAGTCGATTACGGTAGCACATGGCAGCGCCCAATCATTGCTCAAGGGCAAGGAAGGCATCTTCAATATCTCTATAATGCTGGCAGTGAGCCCATGATGCCTACAGAGAGATGACTGGGAGCCTAAACATTTCCAGTGGGAGTCTGCAGGAAAACTTTTTTCTCCTCTGAGCTTATAGATCATTTGTATCTCCAAAAAAAGGTGAAAATAATTCTACCAGTAGGTAAATTCTTAAACATAGTTTGTCATTTTGAAGTTCTTGATTACACTGTCAATTCATTTAAAACTTTGTAAGAAGTTCTTTAATTTTTCGCTCAAAATACGTGGTATCTCTATAAAAACAAACCTTTAAGATCATCATAGATTCCTGCAACAAGTATTTACAGAATTCCTAATTATGTACCAAGCACAAAGAGTAAGCAACACTAGTTATCAGATTTTGCAAACACGAGAGTGCACGAAACTGTTCCTGTGATTGACGTTGCTTCAGGGTGGGGAAGAGGGACAGGGAGCTGTTTCATGTGTACAAAGAATGTCTTATCCAGGCTCTGTTACCGCCCAGTTGGAGGCCGGGTAAATCTGGGCAGGGAGGTGGGGCCAGTCTTCCTAACAAGGAGGCTTTAACAGCATTTCTGTCTCTATAGCATTTATCTTACTATTAATAATAGGAAAAGAACACAGATTTGGAACAGTCGGATTAAAGACAGCACTGTAGTCCTACACAGTAATACAAACATATTGCAGAGCTCACAGCAAAGAAGCGAGGCCTTTTCTAAGCATCCATTAACATATTGCATTTCAGCAAGTGCATAAGCAAAGTCAGATCCGCCAGCAAGGTTCTAGAAGGCAGAGGTTGACGTGACATCTTAACCCGAAAGAACAATTGTAAGGGACATACTCACCATGGTAGACACAGAAGAGGACCCACAAGGGCCGAGTTGCTTGTCTGCACTCAAGTTTAGGCAACGCGTAAACATGGGCCAAGACACGCATGGCGCATACAGTAAACTGTACACATGGCAAGTGATAAAGTATTAGGAGGAATAAAGTGCAAATTGTTCTCATCGAGAGGTTGGGTAATATCATCTTAAACAAGTCATTCATTAGGTGCTAAGAAAGTTCCTCTACGACTAATTAAATATCAACAGAGCTGGATGACCCCTGCCTGTGTTTTACCGCCAAACGTCTGGTGCTCAGAGTGGGCCTTGCAGAATTCTGCCTATCGAGATTGAATATTGTCTGGGTATACTTGTTACTCTAATGTTTAGAAAAGATAATTAAAGTCAACACCAAAAAAAATAGAAATATTTGAAATCTTTGTAATAATTTTCACACAATGAAAATATAAAAATGAAATAATATGACCTAATCTCAAAACTATTTGGTTAATTTATTTTGGATTCCTGGGTCTAATATTTCACACACATTCCCCTCTTCTAGCCCCTCTATTTCTTCTCCCTTTTCCTGCCAATCTCCTGGAGCTCTAGTGTTATTATATGCTATAAAAAATATTTTACTCATGCAATTGCCTGCTTCTTAACTTTCAAGCTCAGCAGGGGAAAATGTGGAGGTATTTATTCTCCAGTTTTGTACTTTTTTCATGGGAAATGAAAGTTGAAATCTCAAAAGTAGCAACTTGCAGCAAAACATTATTTTTCTTCTTTTCCTAATATGTCTAAGTGACATCAAGTTCAAATACTTTATTACAGATAATTCTAGCCAATTTAAATGTTCAATTTCTCAATAAAATATGAATCAGGAAAACTCAATATCTTTGCAAATATAATTCCAAATTTTGCCCTCAGACAACCTAAATTTCCACTCACTTCTGTGGAATTTATACAAAATAGATCTGAGGAGAGAATTTGGCCCATGAAATTTAGAACGATTGTAAAGTGGGCGGGATAGGTGAAGAGTTTTAACTTGTTTTAAAAAATATACATAATATAGAATGCTTTATTAATTCATTCAAAAATATATATTCATAGCATCGCTTGGTTCAAAGGATATTTTCTAGCCCAATAATGTTCCATGTCACAACTAGTTTTAATATAAAACCTCAAAAAGCTCCAAGTACTGCCTAACATATAGTGGGAAAGAACCATTTTGATCCATGGAATATATTTAATTGTAAGCAAAAGATCCTAACACTGATTCTAAGAAAAATAAAGACACATAGTAAGATAATAAAAATAAATAAATAAAAATAAAAACTGGCTTTAGTTTTTCACTGAATTGATGAGTCAAAAGTTTATTTTAGGCCTTTAGTGACACAACCTCATTATTAGATTAATTATTCTGATTTTGCTACCCTAGAAATAGTTCTGCCGGCATCTATGCTTGAAATGCTGACTGCTTGTTTACCAGACGTCTTTGATTTAGATTCATTCCATTCTTGTCTTGCCCATATCCCTGGCACTACCCATAGTTTAGACCCTAAATCCCAGTATTTGTATATCTCTACTCTAGCTTCTTTTTGTTTAAAGACACTGTAGGCATCGCTGCTAGATTAATATTCTAAAATATCACTTTGATACTCCCTTTTTCTAATAAACTGAATGAATCCACATGCCAACTGGACATTCCTAAATTTTTATCCTGAAGTCACATATGCTCAAGGAGAATGTTGTCACAATATTCATGTAACTGAAATTACAAATTCATACCAACAGAGGAATAGAAAAACAAAGTGGGAAGGAGTCACAGATGGATAGAACAGTCAGAATGAGAATAAAGTACTGTGCTAGGTTAGAGTACAGCAGTAGATGCTAAAAACAAACAAACAAAAAAAAACCCAGTTCTCTCCCTTTCCATTCAATGAAAACGGTGCGAGCACAGTGGTGTTTAAAGCCTTTCTACGAGGGTGCACCTAATCTGTGGATTCACAGTCGACCTCAGTCTGTGGCTGAGAAACATTTGACAAAGAGGATGAGGGAGACCCGGAGACTCAAGCTCAAACACGATTCATTAACCTATATGCACAGCTTTGACTTCTCTTTAAAATGCACCTGAAAGTTTTAAGACACTTTGTTTTCCATTCAAAAGAACTGAAACATTATTATACTAATTGCCTTAGGAAACTAGAGAAAAGAACCAAAGGTCTTTGAAAAAACGTTTTTGCCTCTATGACAAATATTTCTAGGCACGGTAAAATTAAATATCCCATTGTAAAAAGGTAAAGGCCCCCAGTTGGGATATTATTTTCTGAATAATCCTGTGGATATTCCTGGTTTGAGCACCAAATCATAACTCACTCGTGAGGGGTTGCTAGAATCGTAAACTGCCATAGTCCAGTTTTACGAAGGACAGAAGGACCTCAGACTGAACCTGCCCAATTAAACAGATTAAATTCTAGCTATGAATTCAGGCCAGCGCCGTGCACTATTGTTTTACTACAGAATAAACATAAATTTACCAACGACGCAGTGAAGTTTGCAGCTGGTGAAAGTCTATGATTTTCCCCATGGAAACGTTTATTTATTTAACTCCAATTATAAAGTTAAAAAGGAATCTAATGCATCTAAGGCAGAAAAATGAGGAAAGAAAACATCTGTAACTTAGAGATAAACATTGGGGACTAAATTTATTCTCATTTATTTGTGAACTATTTTAATCTGAGTTCAATGCAAGTACTTGAGGTGCATAATTCCAGGGAGTAATAAAATAGACCTTAAAAACACAGTGTACCAGTGTACAAGTAGCAATGAAGATAATATGCCTACAAAAATATATGGCTTTAAGAGCTGTACCTAACATATGTTCAAATGCAATAAAGGATGAAACTTTGTGGTTTAAGGTGACCCACATATTTTCTTCTAAAAAATTGTTGTAGTCTGTACAGGCTGCTATAGCAAAATACCATTAACTGGACGGCATAGAGACAACAGAAATTTATTGCTCACGGTTCTGGAGGCTGGATGTGCAGGATCAAGGCTCCAGTAGATTTGGTATCCGGTGAGGGCTGCTCTCTGGACCACAGGCAACAGCTTCAAGCTGGGTCCTGACAGGGTAGAAATGGTGAGAGTCTCCAGGCTCTTTTATAAGGACACTCATCCCACTCATTCACGAGGGTTCTGTCCTAACGGCCTAATCACCACCCAAAGGCCCCTCCTAATGCTAATCCTATCACCTTGGGCATTAGGATTTCAACATATGATCTTTGGGGGACCCAAACATTCAGGCCATAGCAAAAATACAAATAATAGTCTGAAAAGAATTAGAATAAATTAATATTTATAAAATCCTTAATAATTTGGGGTGGGAAGGGATGAGGCAGAACAGGCATTATTTATTACATAAAGTATTATTGCTTTACTTTGAGTTTTATTAGTCCTTGATTCAAAAAATAATCATTTTCCCCACACAGTGACTTAAGGTATCAGAAAGTCATTAACGTTTCACCTTGTGATTACATATATTTTAACATACATGTATGTTAAAATAAATCACGATCCTTTTGCAGAAATTGCCACATGTTCTAACTGGCTTGTAAGAAATGCTTGCAAGGAGAGTACACTGAAATTAAAATGTGTATCTTGACATTGCAAGAATTCTTCATGCACGTGTAATTAAAATGGTCATTAATGAGTATTTGCACAATGCAAAACCTTCAAAAGAATTTCCCCCTGAGAGATATACGAGGATAAATAGACATAACCCCCTTTAAGAGCCAGTTCTCCCACCTGGGAATGGTGGAAGGTGCAAATGTTCTGCTTCAAATAGCAGATAGTCTTAAGAACCGTGGTTCTCTTTCTTGTAGTTTTCACAGTCTTTTCTAATGCCCAGAAAGGCTTGCAATCAGCTAGCATAGACTGATCCTTTTTGCAAAAAATTGTAATATTTGGGGGCTTCACTTGAGGATCTCTCTCCTGTGCCGGTACATACATAAACACACATGCATTCACTCCAACAACAAGGTTGGAGAAATTAAGAGCAGGTAGAAAATCACAGTAGTTCCCAGATGCCGTTAGAATCAAATCTCTCCCGCCCCCAGCAATGCCCAATGTCACCGTCATGCAGCATGGCCCTCCTTCCCCACACTTTGACTCTTGGCAGCAAGGCTTCTGCTGTGCTTTGGATGTTTGTCCCCTCCAAAATTTCATGTTGAAACCTAATCCCCAGAGTGGCAGTATTTGAAGACGAGGCCTTTAAGAGGCGATTGGGTCATGAGGGCTCTGACTTCATGAGTGGATTAATCGTTCATGGATTAATGGGTCGATGAGTGATGGCAGGAGTGGGCCTGGTGGCTTCATAAGGAGAGGAAGAGAGATCTGAGCTAGCACACGCACCCCCACACCACACGATGCCCTGTGCCACCCCCAGGCCCCACAGAGGGTCCTCACCAGGAAAAAGGCCCTCACCAAATGCCGCCTGTTGACCTGGGACTCCTCAGCCTCCATAATGGTAAGAAATAAATTTCTTTTCTCTATAAATTACCCAGTTTCAAGTATTCTGTTATAGGCAACAGAAAATGGACCGTGGAAGCCTCTGCCACTTTTCCAATTTTATTTACTGCTAAACCTCCGTATGCTTATCATCCACCAATAAAACTGATCCCTTGTCTTCTTCAAATGCACCCAGTGTGTTCACGCTGCCGTCAAGCATGCTCCCGTTTCCTCCAGTGGAAACGTCCTCCTTTCACCATTCTACTGACCAATTTTGCTTGCCCTTCAAATCCAAAACGTAAGACAAAACACAGACAGAATCATACACACACTCTTTCTCCTTCTCTCTCTCTCCTTCTCTCTACTTCCTCTGGTAAGTGCTCCTTGATCCTCCCAGAAAGGTGACTTTTGCCTGATCTGAATGCATGATACACTCATCTGTCTTGTCCACTTTATTTAGAGCAATTCTTGACTTTCGTTATCAGTATTTTTCTCTCCGACTAATGGCCAGCAACTGAGAGAAGGCGGCCAGAAATGGGAGTCTGTCTTGTTCAAACACTAGCTTACATCTGCTACAGAGTTTTCTCTGTAACTCAGTTCCTCAGCTGCAGAATCAGAGAACTGGACCAGTAAATCTTTCATGTCCCTTCAAATTCTAAAAATTAATACTCTAGCATGTTGCTGGAATCAGGAAGTTCTTATTTCTTAATTTCGTACTTTTTATTCATCGTATTGGTTTGCTAGGTCTACGCTAACAAAGTACCAGGAATGGAGGAGCTTGGACGACAGCAGTGTACTTAGCGTCTTACAGTTCCGGAGGCTGAAGTCCGACGTCAGGGTGTGGGCAGGGCTGGCTCCTCCTGGGGCTGTGGGGAGAGTCTGTCCTCTGCGTCTTCCCGGCTCCCCGACTCCTGCCTTCATCTCCACACGGTGCTCTTCCTGTGTGTCTGTCTCAGGATGGCGCCAGTGACATTGGCTTAGGGGCCACCGTTCTCCGGTGTGACCTTACCATGACTGAAACATGAGCAACAGCCCTATCTCCAAGTAAGGTCACATTATGAGGTCCTGGGGGTTAGAATTTCAACATATGTATTTAGGGGAGACAAAATTCAACACATAGCATTCACCTTTCCAAAAATATAATCTAAACCCAACACGGTGGAATAGGTCTTAAATAGAAATTAAATTCACACCAGTTAGCCCAAACGTCTTACCCAGCTACAATATAATCCTTTTATTGAATGAGGAATATGGAACTGAGCTGGTTCTCCGAACCTACTTTACCCCATGGAATTTATGTTGTCAATGACATTTAATTATTATGTGATTTGAAGCCACAGCTTCTCCGAGTCTTTCAAAAGAAAATTCAGTCAATTCTTCATTATTGAGTCTATAATTACTGCAGATTGTTCCAGTCTCTTTGCTCCCAGCACTTCCATCCTTGGAAGTGAAAGAGAAAAAAAGAGAATCAAATAAGCCGCTCTGATAAGTAGTTTCCTGGAGAGCACACACAGACACATACGGCTGCGTCTGAGTTGGTTGCTAACCACAGTCCAGACAGAGCTAAGTGCTTTGAAATATATATTTTCTAATCCTCACAGATCTTGTAAGGAGGTAGGATTTATTATTATTTCCATTTTCCATAAGAGACAATTGAAGTCTAAAATCACATAGCTGGAGGTGAGGAAGATGGTCTACATTTAAATCTGTACCCTTGACCATGATTCTATATTACGAAATGAATAACTAAATTGAATTACTTGTCTACTTTGTAGATTTCAACTCTCTTCCTTGTCTGCCATCATGAGGTATGATCGCAGAGCCACCTGCCTCAGAAGATTGTAGTGAGGACGATACAATAAGAAAGGGTGTAAAGCACGCTGGAGACCATTTATCAGGCCCTACCGATAAACAGGGCTATTCACACTTCAAAGACAAATGGACTCTTCCAGGCAATGATAATGTAACTGGTAACATAGGCCCCGATATTAAGCCTAACTCTAACGATACTTAACCAGAAAGATCCCTTTGAAAAATCCGGTTCTCTATGAAAAACAAGTGTCAAGTTCTATTGCGCTTCTCTCTCCAGTCTGATCGCCCCCTTTTAATCTCCTGGAATTTGTAAAATGCACCATCTTTGCGGGACTAATCCGGTGATGAAGATTTGAGAGCGGATTTAAACCAAATATGAAGTACATTTCTTATGTAATAAATGTAACATTGATGGATTTTTAATAAACTTGTTAGAACACTATCATTCGTCTTTCATCTCTATTCTCAATCACTCGATCCCATCTCTAAGCCTGTGCATTTGATACATCCACCCTGAGAACCGAACCTAGAGCAACTAGCCAAAATTCATATTGCTGTCTGCTAGTATTCCCACAGCTCTCAACATCTGTAAAGACACAGGCAAATTCTGACATCGAGGAAATGCTGCGAAACCCTTACTAAAGCCTGGACAGCTTGTCGATGTTTTCTTAGGGGGAAAAAAAAAAAATCTGCATTCTGAATCAAACAGTCAGATTCTGAAAATAAATTCCCCCAGAAATTCTAAGGGGCCAGAGAAAGTCGATGAAACTGGTAAGAGCGGTTGGTGGATCCCACCCTGTAGCCTAGGCCAACTCCACGCCCACTCTTTACTTCCACAGAGAAAACTGAGCCGTTCTTCCTTTCCAAACCCCGCGCGAGTAGGGTTCCGTCCTCTCTCTCAGCTGGCTGGCCAAGGTGCCAGTATTCCTTCAGACTTTAAGTCAGTCATCCTGGATTCAAAGGCGCTCATAAAAAATAAAATTGTACACTCTCCCATGCTCAAAATGCAACTCAGTGTTTCAGTTTTACTAACCAAAGAAGTACTCACTGATTTTTTTGAATGGTCTAAAAGTCATCCATTATTTGAATAACTAAAACTGCAAAATTGCATAGGCTTTTATTAAAATAGTTTAACTCCAATAAATTGGTTTTTTTCAATATTCAATTATACAGGTCACAATACTCCTGAAATTTGCCAACTAGACTTTTAACAATGACTGTCAATGTCTTTCTGTGTTCAAGTTCACAGTTAATGGGATACTTAACCATGAGGCTGATTTTCTTTGCTAATTAAAACTTTGCAATATGTGTAATGCGTAATGATTTCAAAATTCACTTCCATCCCACATTGTTAAAGAGATGATCTAAAAGTGATTGCTAATTCTATTACTATATGTAAAGCTACTAATAAATTTTCTGGCTTTCTCTTCTGCTACTCTTCAAACATTTTTTGTTACTAAAAGGGTTAAAACACAAAATTGTAACACCCCTCTTTCTGGAAGAAGTCAAGTATTTCTTACTGTTGAACTACAGGAATCGCTCTCCCTAGATGAAGTGGTGCCCGGCAGAGAATAATCTCCATAGATATGTGTCTGTGTTTACTGCAATGCGGGAAGTATTGCTTGATCATGTAGAAAACGGTGATTAAAGTCTTCTGTCCCGCAGGATCCTACTGTGCTCCTGTGTGAATGGTCTTCTTTTAGAAGTAAATTGGTCACTGGATTAGGTAATTTAAGCCATATTTACATAAATTTGCGTCACTTTAAAACTAAGTTCTCCTCCATTCTCCCTCTATGTCATAGAAAGCAATGTCAGTAAATACAGTACTTCACAGGTTTACGTGGAAACACCCACCCCAGGGCTCTTCCTGCTGCTTTTAGGACTCCACAAACTTCCCAGGACCTGAGAAAAATACAGCTTTCACCTGTGCAAGTGTAAGAATATTGGGAAAATGTAATTGCAAAGGTGAACTCATCTGTTTTATCAACCTTTTTACTCAATAAATGCTTAAGAACTCATTCAATCATCTTTTTTCAATTAAACTATTATGAACGGTAATTATAAATAGCAAATATTACCTTTCCTGGATTCATGCATTAATATGACTGGAGGCATAACCTCTCTATAATTGGTTCCCAAGAACCCATTTGAAATTTCTTCTCCTTTTTTCCTAAGATACATTTTTTCATAGCCAGGTAAGTCTTCACTCTTTTCTTCTGGTCTTTGCTCATCTGAACTTCCCAGTGAGGAACACTGCCCATTTCTCCTGCCCAGCACAAACCCTGAAGTCTTCCTTGATTCCCTGGCTCCCATTTCCTTCTTTACACACAAGTGGTTTCAGCATTAAGACAGCTAAGAAATTCACATCACTGCTCTAACAATACTGCAGATAATCAATTTTAACGAATAAATAATGTTTTGATCACAAGTATTTTTATATTGATATAGATATTGTACAATCTTTCCTAAATAGAGAAAATTATATAAGATCTTTGAGGAACAGCTCACTCTAAATTGGAATTTGGTTCTTTAGTATTTGTTCCTGCTGTCTACAAAGCCAGATATGGATTTATTAGTACAATATGATACTTATTATCATTTAAGAACATTATCAAAGATAACACTTAACTATTTTAAATATTGCCCTTCTGTTTAGATGAACAGACCCAAATATTTTTCATGTTCCTTCCAGAAGGAAGTTTATAACTGTATTACCTTGCGTAAGTTACTGGAGCATATATACAATTCCTCAGATGTCTCCATATATTTATTTATATCTCCAACATAATCTTTGGCCACAACTTAAGATCCAAGGAATTTTCCTTTAAAAATGGATTCTTCCTTTCTCTTGCCTAATAAATTGCTACTTTCATGGTGAATTTTGTACTTTCTGTTTAAACCCCTAAACTTCAAACTTAATTTTAATGTCTGTATATGATGATGCATATGATTTTAACAGCCTAAAAATTTAAACAAAAAGAAAAATATCCTCCCAGCCAAATAAAAACGTATGAAGAGTTCATTTGTCCTAAAATCTTTCTGTTGTTTTTTTGTCCCTGTGGGGCCTGTTCTGTGTAGGTGTCACCCATGGGGTACCAGGGACTATTCCCACCCACCACCAACCATCAGTTAATGCCGGTTACCAAGCAGGCCTGGCCCTGCCCACCCCATCTAACCCTAGTCCCCCTTTATAGATTGTCCCTGCATCCAACAAACCCCAGGCCACAAACTCATAAACCAAGATATTTAGATATATAGAGTCTTTGTCTGAATCTATGAGATGCCTGTTCTGACCCTTACTCCTTTAAGGAGCACAGGGGAGGGGCCCAAGAACATTGCTGGGAGGTTCAACCAGAGGCAGCCTCACAGCCCTGCAGCACCTCTGGCTGGCTGGTAGCCGTTCTCGGATGGTCAAACATCTGACCTGCTGCTGCTATCCAACCTGGAACAGGTGACAAGCTTGAGAAGCTTGGTTGTAAATGGTTGGTATTAACATCTCAGATATTTCCCAATTGCTCCTCCTTAATTTTGTGTCTATGAATGTGTCTTTTTGCATTGTCTGTCAAGTTGGCTAAAATTACAGACATCTTCTAATAACACAGCACCCAAGCAAAATATAGTAATAAGGAATAACAACAAGAAGTGTTCTTTAGAAGTTGCTATTATTTCTAGCCTAGCCTTATCTTGCAAAATCTTCTCCCATTATTTGTGACTGGGCAGGGGTTTTATCTGTTTTGCTCACTGTAGTATCTCTTGCTATGTAGAATAGTACTGGGATCATAGAAAGCACTCAATAAATACAATCAAATGGATGAATGAATGAGTAAAAAAAAAGGCCGCAAAAAAAGAAGCTAGCATTTATCGAACACTTATTAGTGAAGCACTGGTTAAATTCTCACATGGACTTTCTTATCTACCTTGACAAACACAAGGAACTTTAGATCACTCATAGAAACAATCCAGATTAAAAAAATTGAACTAGAGCAATTAGTAATACTTGGGTTCTGCAAACACTCACAAAGGTGCACGAGTACAACTGCACAGAAAATGGCTCTTTTTAGCTAGAATTACATAGTTCAGTAAAGTATAAAACAGATGTTTTGTCTAAATTACCTTGTTCATTATTTGAGGTTTCCACATTATTTTCTTACTTCATAGCAAAGCTTGGTTAACTAGTGGAAAGCTAAAATATTTAACCTAAATATTACCATAATTGTTGAGTTTGTTATGAAGAGTAAATGAGATGACAAATATAAAACATAGACAGCCTAGCATATAGTAAGTGTTCAATAAATGTTAGTTATTCTTATTATTCTGTAAAACATTATTATCTCACAAGGTCTTGTAAGGGAAATCGATGGTACACTACTGATGGTCAAGATTTGCATTTCAGTAAGAATAGATGACTGTGATAGTACTGTACTTTCCTAAAAAATGATTAATACTGTTTACTTGAGAAAACTCTTGAGGACCGTAATCATGGGCAGTCCATTACGTGACTCATGTTGGTTCATTCCAAGTCCCCAGGAGAGGAGAGGAGCGTAACTTCTAGAACTCAGTGGAGACACAAGTGTGAGTAATCCACAATTAACCCCCTTAGGTCAATATGAAAGAAGAAAAATAAAAGACAAAGTGCAATTTTCCCTTGGAAAGATCAGCTTTACTTAGGTGTGGATAAAAGTGTGATGAACCCATGCTAATCCTTCTTTTGCAGAGAGCAAATATAAGAAGTATTACCCCTGCAAGTGTGGCCAATATTTTGACAAGTATAATCGGGGTAGATAAGACACAATACTTAGTGTTTGTCTTTAAGGATAGTTCTTGAAGCTTCATTAAGTGATAAGCCCTAGAATCTCTACTCTCTGCCCCTTTCAGTATCTGTGGCCAATGGACTACCTTTGTGTGAAGAGGTGATAATGACATTAAGGGAATTCATAAGGTAAGAGGGGTCTGAAGATGGTGTCTTTGAGCTACTGAAAGCAAGCGTTCTTCTCTGAAACCGAGCGAACTTAAGCTAAAGGCTCCTAATGCCCTCTGGATTTTGTTCAGGTAATTGAATTATGTTGCTTGACTGCCCAGCCAACTTCCCAGGGAGCGTATTAGCTGAGAGTTAGTGATAAAGAAAAAAAAAAAAGTGTGAAGAGTTTCCAGAGTTTATATGCAGTTTTAACTTGCTGTTCAAATTTACTTGGTTATGCAAAGCACATAAAAAGTACTCAGAGAAAGACAGGACAGAAACCGCAGAAGGTCAAGGTCTTTAGTATAAAGACAAACCGTGAGAGATGTTAAGTCACCGGAACACACATCACAGTGCCCCACGTTGTCTCTCAATGCTTAATATTTTCACTATTATTAATATTTATTACAGAATAATGAGTCTCTCTTTATTGACTAGCTGGTCAAAAGCGTCTACTCCAAGACAAGGTGCTCAATAGCAGGAACAATAAGAAATACTGAAATTAAACTTTTCTCCCACACTTATGCTTTCCTTTTGTGCGAACAAGAAAATCAGACAAGGAGTGTCTGTTTCCTATTCCTGAAACAGAGGCAGAGACTCTCAGACATGTGCATTTCTTCTACCACACAACAAAAACTACAGGTCCGTGACTTGTAAGAAACTGTAGGTTCTTTTCTGACATAATCCAAAAGAGGCCTGCGAATAGTGTGTTCAGAAAATATGTGAATACTGTTTAACAGTGAGTTATGCTTTCACTCAGCGTTCATTAAAATGGAAAGGCAGGTTAAGTAAGGTCAAGAAAATTGCCAACTGGAAGGAACTACTGGAAGGTTTAAGCTAATGCTCAAAAGAGCAAAATTAGAGCCAGAAGTTGCCAGATAAACCCTCACTAAGCCTTTATAAATGGCAGCGAGCTTCCCCGGGTGCAGGTGAGAGTATGTGAGACCACTGAGCCATTTCTGGCCCTGTCGCAGGGTGTGGGACTTTGCAAAAATTGCCTTTGACAGCTCCTCCGCTTGCACGGTGATTGCTCAGTCCCCTGGCGGCGTGAGGAGGGGTGAGGACGAAGGCCAGGCTGTGACATCCCTCCAGGGCACGGGCAAGGTCATGCAAAGTCTCCTGCACCACGTGCTGCTCCCGAAAGGGCCAGCGCCCTGACTCCCTTTTTCCGTCCCAGTCTGGTGTTGACAGAAGAGGACAGTTGGGGACGGGAGGCCTTGAATGAATCGAGTTGACGTGAACTCGACACAAACCACATGTTCACTACTGATTCCGAACTTTCCGTTTCTCAGAAGAAATCAAACACATAATCTACTTTCCTCAACAATGCCAGGGGCCTTTGTCAGTATTTAAGAAGTCCCTGCCACCTTTGGGGACAATGCCACCCCCCACCCCCGCCACCCCCAATTCTATAATGCTATTTTCCTGGCCTAGGCTTTTGATGACTTAAAAAAACATACATTTTTTTGTTCTAATATATTTTGATTTGCTTGTAAATAAATTATTTATAAAGATAAAAGTTGGTAACATCTGCTTCTAGAAGTCATTTCAAAACCGTTCGACTTTAATCAGTATCAGTGTAGTCTGTGATTTTCTTCAGCCTCAGAAATTTATTATGAATATCATCACATCCCCACGCCCCCGACTAAGTCAAATTTAGGTCGTCTCAGATCTGGGATCAGCAGAAAGACGATTATTAAAGCGACGTTACGCTGTCACTTTGGTACCTTATCTGGAAGAGTCTCGATTAAAACCACTTCTCAATTTTCCAGTATGTTTTCTCCCATCCTCCTCATATTTTAATAGGACATGGAAGATTCTCTTTCCTCTCATTCCAGATTCCCCAACCCTCAATCAGCATCAAAAATGAATAAATAAAGAGGATGTTTAAGGGGACAGACTGATGGGCCCTGGGGGAGAGACACACGCCTGCTCTTTTCTCCTGACTTTTATTTGCAAACGTCCTTGCTCTGGTTCACCAAGCTATTTTGCCTCCATTCCAAGCCCGTACTAGATACATTATAAAGTTCTGTTTTCTTTTACCAAGTGAGCATACACACATGTGAACAAACAATGGCATATTGTTGCCTTAAATAATACCGAAAATTACAAAGGTGTTTAATACAGGGACTCTTCTTGAAAACATTACAAACCTAAACTAATTTGGCATCGTCGTTCTCCAAGCACGGCTACTATCCTCTCCTTACAAAGGGTGAGCTAAAAGGTTAAGTGAAGAACTTATGGCCGCTGAGTGGTTAATACTACTTCTGGGAGTAGATCCAATGCCAGGTTCCTGCCTTTAAGCTCCAGTTGGAAGATCACATTCGTAAGAACAGTCCATTAAAAAGTCTGAATAAGGGCAAATTTTATTCAAGGAACTTTCTCTTCTTGAAATATAACTACATAATGGGGCCGGGCACGGTGGCTCATGCCTGTAATCCTAGTACTCTGGGAGGCCGAGGCAGGAGGATGGCTCAAGGTCAGGAGTTCGAGACCAGCCTGAGCAAGAGTGAGACCCTGTCTCTACTAAAAATAGAAAGAAATTATCTGGCCAACTAAAAATATATATAGAAAAAATTAGCCAGGCATGGTGGCGCATGCCTGTAGTCCCAGCTACTCAGGAGGCTGAGGCAGGAGGATCGCTTGAGCCCAGGAGTTTGAGGTTGCTGTGAGCTAGGCTGACGCCATGGCACTCTAGCCCGGGCAACAGAGTAAGATTCTGTCTCAAAAAATAATAAAAATAAAATAAAATAAAATGTGCCTGATTGGTAATGGGTGGTGCGTATCAATAATAGAATCTTTGATTTCTTGGATTGCTGAGCCCCACACTTCCTTCTGCTCTGTCCCTAGGACAACCATCACAGTTGAAATCAGTATTTAAATATTCTGTATACAGAGTACCAGAAAATAATATGAGATTTGGGGATGAAAACAGTATGTTAAACTATGGAATGGAACTCATTAAGTGTCTCTGTCCAACTTCTCCCCCTACATAGTAGCCATTTGGTTTGGATGAACTTGACGCCAAACTCCAGGAGTGAATCCTGAGTGACAGGTCAGTGAGGTGGACTCTGTCTCCGTGGCCGGGGCAGGTAATTCACACTTACGTTAGCTGAGTGCAAGACACATGCCTGGTCATAGAGATTATGATTCTTATAATCATGTGTGCATTAACCCCTAAGCAATATTCCATATTGTCAGGGAAACACCCCCACGAAGATAATGATGAGGCCAGTGATGAAGACAAGTTCTAGAAGTATCTTTCTTGTTGGGAAAGGAGGCTCCGGTGCAACAGTGAGCACAGCGGAGTTGGGCAGTGGCTCTTCCAAAGAGGCAGAGCATGAGAACCATCCTCCCCAGCACCGGCTTTATCCACAGTCCAGCATTTGACCCAGGGCTGCACCCCTTACGAGCAGCACGAAATTGGGGAAGTTGCTTAACTTCTCAGATCCTCAGTCTCTTCGTCGGTAAAATGTGGAAAATAACAGTGTCTGCCTCATAAGGTTGTCATGTGGCTTAAAGACATAATGCCTTAGCTCAGGATGTAACACTCAACTCAGGGCTTGGCATATAACAAAGGCCCAATAAATATACCTGCTATTAAAAACCGTAACAAAGAAGTCAAATATGTGCACGGACAAAACAGAAACCCAAACAAAGACAACCACAGCCAACTTTTTACACGCTGAAACACAAAAGCATTAAATAACTGTTTATTGACATCATATTACAGACACATTATATCATATGTAAGTATTACAACAAATTCTATATAATGAAGATTTATAAACAAATACTGAGCAAGGTTGCTGTGGGGTAGTATACAACACCCTTAAAATGGGAATGTTCTACACAGTGAGAGGAACTTGGCAACACATTGTCAATTGCTAATATTTGTCTTCTGTCTCTAGCACTCCATATTTATCCATGTCAGAGACAATTTGTTTATAAATGCCCAGGCCAAGACTGAATATACGTCACTTTCCCATGTTATCAATGTACTCATCATGTATTCTATTCTGGCGAAATTCTAGTCCGCTAACCGGCACTCGAGTTCACAACCATGCAGGTGGACACAGAGACGTGCAAACATTTGGAGCCAGATGGAACTGAGTTTAAATTCCAGCTCCACCTTGTATTAACTTTTTGAGCACATTTTATAATTTCTTTGTTCTTTGGATTCCTTGTCTGTTCAATGAGAATACAATGATGTCTTCATCTCATGGTTGTTACGAGGAGTGACTACCTGCATCTCACATGCCTGGCACTCAGGATGTGCTTAACGGTTGCTGGTTTCCCTGCCTTTCCCAAAAGGAATCTTAGAGATCATCACCCTCCTCATTTTACAAATGAGAAAACACAGGTCCACTGAAGTTTTTTAAAAAAAGCCAAACGTCCCATTTCTGCAGTCTATCCATTGCTGTCTTTCTCTTATTAGCTTGCTTAACTTCAGTAAAGAAGAAAAAGTGGCATAAAAAGGATTCTTTTCCTCTTTTCAATATTGGTAAGCCACCAAGAGACCTTTAAAGTAGGAGTGAGTTTCATGAAAGGTAATAAGTAGTCTAAGAACTGTTTTAAATCCTCAGAGATATTAGAAACAGAAGGTCTGTTCTTCCAAGATTTCCATGGCAGAACATAAGTATTCTGTATGCTTTGGCAACAAAAACTCCAGAGCTGAGTGTTTATCTGCGCATTTTAACTCGGGCCTCCCGGAATGCCTGCCCGTGGAGTTGGCAAAGGAGCCGGCCTTCGGTGTTTAGAGCAGTCGGCTCTGCTCAGCACACAGCTGCACTGGAAGGACAGCTCTCTGGGTCAACCGAACTTGCACAAAACGCGATTTCAACGCAAACGCTGTGATTTTTACCCTGCTTTCGTATCTCTGTCTTCTTTTTCCATCCCTGAGGATGACCCAGGCACAGCCCGGGAGAAGCTGTGCTGTGTGCACGGCTCGGCCTCTGTAGCTGAGGAAGCCTGACAGGTCCACTCCGCAGGAAGGAGACATCCCACGCTGCCATTTTAACATGGTCCACCAAAAGCTTCTGTTATTTCTTTAAAAACTTGTTTTTAAAATGACATTTCACCGTAATAAAACTGGTTGAATTTTATTGGGCTATTTAAAACATGTGTATATGCCTGTTTGTCTCTCTCATTCGAAGTTCTTACTATACCCAGGGAAAGCAAGAAGCATCGGCTCCCTGTGGCTGCTGTGATACTCGGACACTCAGCCTCATTTGTGACCACACCAGTTGCTCTCACTCAGTTGCTCAGAAAGCAGCCGGTGCCTGTTGTCATAGCTACGGAACTGTTAAGCCACAATCCGGTTACTTCAGCCATGAGGACCTGCAGAGGCGTGTGGACCGGGCCAGACAAATCAGAACCACTCGCCTGTGGTTCTCCAGGGTAGCACCATGCTTCTAGCAACCGCGTGTTGGTCAGGTACCGTGGAAACGTCCCAGCCTGCCCGGTGACGGTGACTGATGTACTAATCCTGTCGCATAGGCCTGAGTTCATTTTATAGGAAGGGAGGAGACGGAAGAGTCAAACTTCTAACGCCTGTCATGGATTCATGTACTTGCTTCTGTTTGTTATAAACCATTTTTCTCAGAAGCAAAATTCTGTCTGAGTTATAATTAAATTTGTGCATTTTGGGTTTTTGTCAAGTATACCTTAGAACAACTGTATATGTGATTCTGTTCTGCCCTCTTTACACCAGTTGGAAGGATTATACCAAAAGGCAATTACAAACGAGAACTAGATCTTTGCTCATTTCCAAATCATGGCAATTTGGTGGGATATCAATGTCGGCAGGTACACACAGAAGGGAGAGACAGGAACATTTTTAAACTGTCCGTTAAAACTTATCAGTTTCAGATAATGCTGGACTCAAAAACAAAACAACACATTTATCACATCTCTTAGTTGTAAGACGGTTATTTTCTTCTAGATTGTTCTGCCTGGATCTCACCACCCATAACCAGAATGGATCTTCTCTGACCCCTGTTTTGAACCTTTGTTTCAGTTCAAAAAATTATTACCCATGGTGAAGTCTTCAAGCACGGCTACATCCTGAGCGGCTGATGTAGGCCTGGCTCAAAGCCTCTAGACTACATTCCTAGCAAGTTTCAGGAAAACCTTACACTTTCCTGAATGTTCTCCTCTGTAGCACAAAGGGATGATGAGTTACCTTCCGGGACTTCACTCTTATTTCTCTGTTTTAATGGTCTTTCACTAGGACTCAGTGTCCTTCCCTGCCCCGCCCCCCTCCCATCCCCCCTGGGATGGCTGACCCGCCCTGTCTCCCTGAGGACCTGTATAATGGCTACATGACACGGAACTGTGCCTAAGACTTGAACTCTTCAGGCCTGAACCAATTATTTTTCTGTGATGGAGATCGACAGCCTTTTATTACCTTTGCCCTTTGAAAGAATTTTTAAAAACATCTTTGAAAGAGGTCTAAGAGTGATCTGGGCAGCCACTCTGAATGACTTTCTAAACTTTGATTGCTAAGTTTGCTCCACAGAGGTTGGGAAGGAGGAATGTAGAGAGACATGAAGGAAATCTTACCCAGATGCATGACCAATGTCTGTCAGTGGGATACGATTTTAATAGGTCAAGTGTTTCCGTGTACGGTTGCGTGTAGGGCAGAATCCAAAACCTCCGTGAAATCTGGCTGCATCAGATCTCTCACTTCTCTTGACCTCTCCGAGCAAGAAATTAGATGAAACTACACTTCTCTCCACAGTCCACACCCTTGCCCTGCTCTCCTTTTTCCCACTTCCCACTTTCTAAATAAAGGTCCAAATCCAAGCTGCTGTATGTTTTCCTGTCCAGAACCCTCTGGAGAAACACAATGGTGAGTGTGCCCCGATGCCCCCAGGTCCCCTGGGCACCTACAAACGCAGGACAGCTGAGGTCTGGGTGGCCACTCAGCTTGGCCCGGGGGAGGGACCCAAAAGGTCAGTTCCCGGCCCACTTCCTCTCTGTCCCACCGTGTCTACGTGGGGAAGCAAGTGGCTGGGGAGGCTCCAGCTGACCTTCTTGTCCATATAAGATGCTAGTTTTTGTTTTGCTTCTCTCCGCAGCCAACCAGCGAACTGAGACGGAAAAGTACTCTGAGTGAATCGTTGCAGGCTTTCTAGAGTGAAGCAGCGCTCAGAATGACGTCCTAGGTGAATGTTAAACTGGGAGTAAAGGAATCTGTGTTCAAATCTTAATTGAACCTCAATTTCTCATCTGTAAAATGAGATAGAACTAGATGATCTCCAGAACGGAGTGAGAATGTATTGGAAGGGATTGCTGGGCTGGGCTCAGGCCCAGCGAACCCTTGAATTGTATGCAAAACTGTGTGTGTGCATGCATGTATATGCATGTGTATGCATGTATATGCATGTGTATGCATGTATATGCGTGTATATAGTTTCACTGAGAATCACACCATTAAGAATCGTTAACCTTTTCCAAACTCTGAAGTTCACCTGTGTAATTTTTTAAAAATTGAAGTCTCTTCATTTGACTCTTCGGGATACCACAATTGTAATTTTTCACGTTATGAGTAATGAAAATAAATGCTTTCAGCACTAATCCTTCAATACATGTTTAAAAAATCAATCTAAGCATTGATTATGAAGTAATTTTACCAAGAAAATAATCTGCTATAATTTTTTATAGATTCTGAATAGTTTTAGATTTTAAAAAACCAGGGCTTAAATCATTAAAGCAACTGACTAATAATTGTACAGCCTCAAGTCTGTGTGTGCATGCAAACCTAGGTCAGAAATACTTTGTGCCTCTAAAAATAACAAAATGACCAAAACCAAAACATTTCTATCCCCGTAATATCCTGAAATTAAAAACAAAAAAAGAATTTAAAGTGGTACAGCCACCCTGGAGAAATAAATAACTAAAAAATAGACACTCCTACAACCATCATGGCAGATGAAAAAGATTTTCTTGAAAGTTTGAAGTGGTCAGTTATGGGTAATACACATTCTTAGGAAAACCTGATATGGTCTTGGAGAATAAGTTACTTTGAAATATTAAGCAACACAAAAAGTTTACATCTTTTTGAAAAATAATCCACAAGTGACCTTTTAGATCAAGAATTGGTGATTTATATTCTGGTCAGGATTTTGGAGGCTATTTAGCTGTTTCAACTATGAAAATATTTTTCTTCTCATTTCTCTAGTCTTTAATTTCTTTTTTGTACCTGAAAAATAAAGATAGTAAACTAAATGTCCTCAAAGAGCCTTCCGTCCCCAGTGATATACGCCCATATTGGGACTGTAAAGGCCCTGCCCTCAATACAGCTGTCCTGGCACTTAATGTACACGAGGTGGCACTTTCATACTATAATGGCTCCTTTCTAGTTCTTTTGTTGGTTAAGAACAAGGTTTTCTTTTTTTTTGTCCCCACTTTAATTGAATGCTCCTAAAATCTAAACACATTAGTAAATGAGAGAGCTTTATTTTTAACAGCTTTTCCCTTTTCTTTACGAGTGATAAAAGTTTCACAATGTGTATTTCATTTTTTCTACATAATTTTAAAAAGGCAAATTTCACTGGGGCCATGAAAGAATTCTTGCATTTATCCAGACTATGTAGAAACCACCACCATAGTTGGCTAAAAAGTAAAAGCTTGGTTCCACTGACCTGGCCTGGATCCCAGGCATTAAGCAGTATCTGAGAGTTCAGGCTGTCACTTTCCGAAGCTGCAGTAACTCTTTGATTCACTACAGTCCCATCTAGCACCTCGTTCTGCAATAATATATGTGCAAGTATTAATACCACGAGAAAGCCGATTCTCCTTCACAGGCACCACACTCATAACTCAGGATAGAACATCTCTGGGGTGTTGCCAACCTCAGTCTCTCTTTCTAAGTCGGTTAGTTACGTGATCACTGGGTACCTATTATTTATCTTTTAGAAATTTCTTTCGGGTGTCGTTACTGTTTTGCACCGATGGAGTCGGTTTTGTTTAGACATGTTCACACTGAGGAGCTGGATGCTATGCTTTGACGGGGAACATTTAAGGGGGATAAGGCAACAGAGCACGTTTCGTAAGGACCACCACTTACACCACCTTCGCTGTCGCGACTCTGTACCCCACAGGAATGCCACCACATGGAACATGGCGCCAGCATCCAGGGGACAGTAGAGAGGCTATGGGACTACACCTGTCCCCACTTGTAGTCACAGTACTTTATAATCTAGAGTCATAGAGTTTTACAAAGGAACAGCCTCTTACAATGGAAGGCGTCTAACGATGTCATCTTATCCAACTCTGTTGCCACCTAGTTTTATAGATGGGAAAGAGAGGTGATAAGAGGTAACAGGTTTTCTTAAAGTCATATTGTTTTAAGTGATTATAAATTCCAGACTTCTCTGAATCCTGGTCCGATGTTCTCGCGACACTTCATGATTGATGCATAGAACCTATGGAGAAAGAAACTACCTAAAATTGCTCTTTTTATAGTCTCTGATAGATTCTGTCATTACTTGCCTCAATTGTTTCTTACATCTAAATTATTTTTTTAAAAAAAAATCCATGAAAAGTCAACATCACAAATAGAAGACTGTTAATTTTATAAAACAGCAGCTTTTGTAGCTTTCTTGGAGTCGATCGAAGTCCTAACTGGTGGTTGCTACGTGGCTTCAGCTGGAGATTAAAATAAATATTTTGCTAACATTCAAGCAGATGGAAAATACTTGGACTGTCTCAATATTTCCCTGAATATAAATGCTTAAAGTGGGACCCATTTTAGGTTGCTGAGGACGATGTGTTGAACACCTACAGAGTTACAGCGTTGGCCTGTCCTATTCTTTCCCAAAGTCCATCATAACTCTCCCAGTCTCAGCAGAGCTGGCTTCTGGTCAGTGTTGAAATACAGATTTTAACAACTGTTTCTAAAGCCAAAGGAACTTTCGAGAGATGCAGTATTCCTTTTTAACTATTAAAAAAGGGTCCATGTTGGTGCCGAATGACAGAAAGGTGCAGTTTCAGGGACAGATTAGAAATCGAACACACCAAGGTAGCTGCTTGGGAAAACGAACAGTATATAATCTAATATCTTTAATTTTATGTACATGAATATAATGTATGCGACTTTGTACATGAGATACATACAGCATTTAAACATTTGACTCAACAAATAAGAATTTACAAATAGCAATACAGCTGACTAAAGGGCTGTCCACTTAATAATACTTAGGTTAGATCTGTGCTTTAACGGGAAAAGAATTTAATAGTTTACAATCATAGAAACGACATTCAAAACAAGACTTTATAAAATAATTTATATATATTCTAGCATCTATAGAGAGGAATGATTTGCATTTATGGATGTGTGCAAGGAATGGCATATTTTAGACTTTTAGGTAATAAAATAATTTAGGAGCGGTTCATGCAAGTGGTCAAAGCAAGGGACGGCAGTTCTTTCCAGAAGCCTCTCTGACGCCAGCAGCCTCAGACGCACACTCGGTGCCACATCGGAATGAGCCTCCTCCAACAGTGACGTCCACAAACAGCCGTGCACACGCACTGGTGTCCTGCCCCCCAGAGCACAAGCACAGGTCACAACTCCTCTCAGCGGTGGAGCAGTCAGTTCATGCCTAAAGTGATTTCACGTCCCTCCGGGAGGTCCACGCAATGCATCTCTGGAACAGGGTGACTAGCAGAACTTCCTGGTTTTCACCACCTTGCCCTGGTACTTCACAGAATGCCCGCCGTGGCCTACGACATAAACATCCAGCAAGTACGACCTGCCGGGCTGAAGACCTCGGATCGTTTCCGTGGTCACTGCTTTCTGCAGGTTTTGACTGTGGAAATATTTACAGAGGACCTTTTCCGATTTCTTCCTGGTGTCGGGTCCTAGGCATTGGTTTTGCTCTCTTTTCTTCTGGTCTTCGTTGTAGCTCTCGTCCACTTCTTTTTTGTAGATGCAAAATTTATTCCTTTCCTGAGTGCCCAGCCAAGCCACGGTGGCCGAGGAGCAGGTGCGGAGCTTGTCAAAGGCTTTGATGCGGGTGTCTTCGGGAAGGGAGGGAAATGCCTGCTTGCCGGGCCTGGTGGTGGCCAGCATCTTCAACACAGATGCTCCCTTCTTGTTCCCCTTCAGCCGGATGAGATACTTGGCTTTAGGTTTTCCTCTCAGCTGGAACTGCCGGATGCCTTCCACGTTCTGAGACAGAAGGAGCTTCCCATCTCTTCTCACTTGGATCTGGACCGTGTCCAGACAGGAGTGAACAAAGAAGGTGACTTTCTGGTGAGAAGAGACTGGAGCAAACCGCAGAAACTTTGCTCCCTTCCTTTTAACAAATACATCTGCGACTTTCCCATCTTTTAGCTCCACTGTCTTCTGTTTAGCTTCTTCCTTGGTCCTGGCGAAGGTGCCCACGTACGCAGTGCTCGTGTTGCTGTGGCTGTTGACCACAAAGACGTCAAAGTAGTGCTGCGTGTCGGGCTTCAGGTCAGAGACGGTGAAGATGTTCTTGTTTCCTATGCAGATTTTCTGAATGTCTGCCTTGGGCCGCGAGTAGAGCTGACGCCCCAGCTTCGGAGACGGCTTTGCTAGGAAGCTGCGTTCTTTGCCCGAACTATCCGACGGAAACCCAAAGTGGGCAAAGTCAAAGGGGCTGAAGTCCAGACCAGGTTTTGGTGCCAGCATGAAAGCGTCGTCCGCGCTCAGTTTTGCGTCCACAGCACAGAGACTTTTGAAATTGTGCTCTTTGTTGATGACCACGCAGTACTGGATGGGCTGTTTCAGCAGAGAGGCCGTGGGGCTCGGCTTCCAGGCCAGCGTGACCGTGGTGCGCCCCAGGGAGGTGACATCCACTCTCGGGTCGTACGGCAGTTCGGGGTACGGCTGGTCGGACTCTGGCGTCGTGGTGGCATAGACTTTGAAATGTGTGTCTTTCTCTGTGGAAAGAAGCTCTAGCTGATACAAGCCAGACGGGGAGCTAGAAGATATAAAATACTCAACGTCATTGCCTTTGTAGGAGAATAGCTCGGTGCCTTTCTCTGGAATGATCTGCTGCTTCTGCTGCTCCAGAGGCTCCGGGTCACCTGGAAGACACAAGAGAAGCACAGGCTACGGGTCAGCACACACTGTGCTCGCCAGCCTTCAGTCGCGGTTCGAGTTTATCTTACTTTTTCCCATTATAAAAATAATCCATGTTCCTAGCAGAAAACTGGGAAATACAGGAAAATTAACAAGATAAAAAAATTATCCATTAATTCATTATCCAGAGACCGTCCTTTATTAACACTTTGTTTCCATCCAGTCTTTTCCTTTACCCATGTTCTGTGCAATTGATATTATTTTCTCTCATTTTTCTCTGTAACTTAGTAACATTTGTTCCCAAGCATGTCTGTACCTAGATAAACTTCCAGTATTTGAATCCTGTTTTTCTTAGCTAATATTATAACATAAAAATAATCCTGTTAGCCAATTTTTGACCATTATAAATAATGCTCTTATATATGTGTAAAGATTTTCCCAGAATCCAATTTGTGGAAATTTTAGGTCAAAGATTGTCAACTTTTTAGAAATTGTTAGTCCTGTCGATCTGCTTACCAAAAGGATGCTATCAGTCTGCATTTTGATAGGTATCCACTTCACTAATTTCACTATTGTTGGGCAGACTAGAAAATCTGACTAAAATACAGATTCTAAAGCATCAGTAAGAATGTCTAATGTTCAGCATCCAGACTACGTGCCCAGGGGTAACACAGGGAAAGCACTGAAGCCAAACCAGTGTTTTCCGTTTTTGTCACTGTTCACGTCAGATATCACACTGATGTCAGTGTGAAGGTAAGTTTCTAAGCCCAGGTGAAGGATGGCAGCCAGTTGGGGACAAACCTTTTCCAGCCTGTCACTGCAGACCGAAAGTGAGATGTGTGGAAGTTTATATTCCCAAACACAATCATCACACGGCCATGCTAACATCAGGACTCATTTTCTATAGCTCAGTCTCATCACCCCACACAGGACTCCCACCATTTCTCCATGCGGATGCCCACTCTTCCCCGTGAGCACTGGAGCTTGCCAGCATCCTTCCAGGGCGAAGCTCTTAAGTCACCAAGCCTTTGCCTTTCAGCTACGACGCCCTTGACGGGAACAGCCCCGCGCCAGGGCCCACACAGACTCTTTCGTTCCCTTTGTATCTTGTTTCTTCGCTCTCCATCACCTGCATCTTCTTTAAAACCTTAGCCCACTCTGCCTACTGACTGTCTTTTCTGCTAAATGCCTCTCTGCTTCTGTTCCCACCCTTGGAGTTGTGACAGCACAGACTTTGAAATGTGTGTCTTTTCTCTGTCTAGAGGTCAGAGGTCATAACCTTGGCTGCACATTAGTATCACCAGGGGGGACAAAAATCCCAGTGTCCAGCCCACACCCCACGGCAATCAAATCAGCAGCTCTAAGGGCATCAGCAGCAATTCTGAAAGCCCTCGACGTGGTCTGACTGTTCAGGCCAGACTAGAAACCACGGCCACAGAGACTAGTCCAAACCTCCCTTTCCCCTCAGCCCTCAGTCCCCCTGCCTGTCTCTCTTAACTTTTCACTACACCAAGATCAATGTCATCGGACGCTGTCTCCCCATCACCCACTACATCATCTCCACCTCAAAATCGCTGGCTTCACCTGGGCACCCGTGCTGGTTTTCTTATTACCAGAAGGTGTATGTTTCACAAGCCTTTTAACCATCCACTCAGGGGTCTGGCCCCATCTGTGTACCTGAGCCCTCCCCGCTCGTCTCCTCCGGCAGCTCCTGCAGGCTCAGCCTCCACTCCAAGGGCGCGTCGCAGGGCGTCACCGTGACCGACAGCGGAGTGTTGTCTTCTTCAACCACAAAGAAATACCTGTGGGAAAGCGAACTCCATTCAGACCAAATGTTAGTAATTCTTTCTAACATTTACAATCCAGACATAGTGGAAAAATCATTTGGTTTTCATTTTCATAAAACTTTCATAAAATTCCATTTTATTTTCATTTCACAGAGACTGAAACTTGCTGTTTGGCACAAAACGTGATACGTATAGCACTAATCGTGCAAGTCCAGCAGCTCAGGGTTCTGCAGCCAGATTTCTCACCAGCAAACACAGTGTGAAATAATCAAAAGACACTGAACCAAAAGTATTTTCACTTAAAAATCAACCCTCACCAGTGTCTGGGTGTTATTTAACATAGGCCCTGCCGTTGCAAAGTAAGCCACTATCAAGGAAATCTCCAGGTTTGTTGCTGTGTTTTCCATAATTTTGGTGATAAATTTGTACGTTACACTGAGGCTACTCTGACATAGTCACAACTATTTCGAAACATCATCTTCACAGCAACCTAGTTCTGAAATGTACGTTGATCTCTGGCAAAACAACATTGTATTCACATTTTTACATTAGTGACTTTTATTCACAGCTTTGCTATTCTGTATCTTTTTCAATAGCAGTATCTAATCACCATCTGAGAAATATTTTTAAAAAGTAAAGACCACTGTGTCAGTCAGTGGAAAGATACATTTGCCTATCACTTCTCTATCACCAAGAGTTTCTGTTGAATTAATACGTTGATGGTTTTTTAAAATTTAAAAGATTCAAAATATTCTGCTCTATGCTTTCTCCTCAGACTTTGTGATTTCTCAAAAGACTTTTTAAAATGCATGAAATATTGCTTATCTATAAAAATATTAATACTGTATATTCTTACTCCAAGTGACTTAGATGATTTCACTTAATTATATTTCAAAGCCTATAATCTTGCAAATGAGGAAACGGTGATTTTAGTTCTAGCAAGCCCGGAGTTGTTCGCTGATTCCATGGCAAAGAAAAGCAGGTTTTGCCTCCTATAGACTGAACCTCCTGGGCATCTCTTCTCTCTCTGCTCTCTCCGTATCCGAGACCAACACGCTCTCCCAACTGACCACCGCAGCCGTCCGCGCCTGCAGTCTCCCCTGGGGGCAGCCTCTCGCCTTCCCACACTCCCACTCCTGGCGTGCACCATGGGCCTGTGCTCGGAGCATTCCTCATTCATCTGTGCTCACGCCTTGCGTGACCTCACCAGGCTCGTGGCTTTAACCTCCGGTATGTTAATTACCCCCAAACTTAAAACCTCGGCCTGAACTCTGGCCTAAAAATTCCAGTTACAACTATCTTCTTGCCCTCTTCACTTAGCTGTTAAGGGAATTTCACACTTAAGCTATCTAACCCAAATTTCAGATGATTTCCCCCAAGTCAGCTTCTCCTGCAGTCTGTCCCTTCTCAGCAGATGACCACGCCACCCTTGAAGTCACGTAGGACAAACACTGTGGGGTCATTGGTGACTTCCTCTTCCACTTAACAAACTATGAATGAGCAGACAGCTTTGGCCTCACTTTTAAAATATACCCAGAATCTGGCTCTTTGTCCTGCTCCACCTGTTACCACCTGATACGAGCCACCACTACCTCTCGCCTGGGCACTGCAGCAGCCTCCTGAATGAACTTCCTGCTTCCACCTGGACCCCTCAGTTCACTCCCCCCACTCCAGGCAGGCGGAGGGGTCCTAGTGAACCTACGTCAAACACACCACACCCCCTTGCTCAAAACCCTCCAAGAGCTTCTCATTTCCTGCAGGGTAAGAACTTGCAATGTCTTACAAGCAAATATCTAAACCCTTCTCCTCCCCCCCTCCACTCAGCGCCTTGCTCCCTTTGGAACACGCAGACTCCTGCCCCAGCCTCTCACCTGAGATCCTCCTCCTCCTGCCCGCTCATCCCCTCCCCAGCTCTCTCCTCCAGCTCCATCCTGTATAGAACCACTCTGACCCCTGGTGTAAAACATCACCTTCCTGCCCATGAAGCTCCCTTTCACTCCATTTTTCGTCAGACCACTTACCACTACCTGACATGCTATATCTTTTTTTTTTTTTTTTCATCTTCCCCAACTAGAATGATAGCTACGAGAGAGCAGGGCAATCTCAGTACACGTCTGTTGAATGAATTAATGAACAGCTGTTTCCTACACATCTACTTTCACTACCTCTAAATCATTCTTCACACTGCAGCAAGAGTAATCTCCTAAAAAAAAAGTGTAATTTTTAAGACAACTTTTAGAACCAAAACTTACTTAACTTTTCAGGGAGTGGAAAACTAAAGGAGATAAACGATTTGATTGAGTGATATGATTACATAATGTGGAATGCTGTGTTTAAAGAATACTGCAGAAAAAGCAGTACACAAGTACATTCGGGAAATGAAAGTAACTTCCAAAGAAAAATTTTGATTTGATCTGACATACTCAAAAATTTCAAGGGACAAAATAATATGAAAAGCAAACTGTACTCAGTGAAAACTCAGTTAACAGTAAAGGTTAACTTGAAGTGCTAGGACTGCTTTGTATTCCCTTTCCTGTTTGCGCAGACTTGAGTCTTAGCAAGGACTAGCACGGCAAGTTCCTTCTGTGTGATCATCCTTTCATTTTGTGCCTCCCTCTCCTGAATGTCGTCTAAAGACTCATGACAACTCAGCTCCTGGTCCATTGCATTCACTCATATAAATAATGTCACTCGGGCAGTGCTGAAGTGATACCTAAACAACAGTTCACTTCAGTCAAAGTGGGAAAACTCATCCCTGAGCATCGTCCAGACTGACCAGACAGTGGTATCCTTGGGCCAGAAATGGAAGGGATTCCTAGCGTCACCTTCTCTTACTCTTGATCAAAATAGAAAGATGACCCAATGGTGGGAGATACCTCAGTCTTTGGAGAATGGCTTATTGACTGTGTGAGACAGTTTTATCCTTTGGAATGCCAATGTGCCCCAGGTTAAAAGGAGAAATTGGGTTGGAAATATAATTCTCCAAAGAGCAACCATGTGTTCTGCAAGTGTAGAGAGGGGTTTGAGCACTGCAAAATAAGTAACTTTATTTAATTTGTAAAACATATTTTATTTATATGATAGGTCTATAATTTTTAGAAGTCAAAATATTCAGAAACATATGCGAGCCCAATTTGTGGATGTTGGCATAAAGGTGAATGAACAATGCCAGTTTTTCATCACTGGCTTGATTCCCTCGGGATCTGATCAGATTTGTCAAAGAAATATCGTCCATATAAAACTTAATGCAGACCCTTGAAGAATCATATATTCAATTAATTTCATCTTTGTCCTACAGGGGCCTTCTTAGAAATTTCCTACTGTCCTCAAAATAAGAAAATAATCATTCTAAAATGCAAGAAATGCAAGGATTGCCTCCTCTTCCCAAAAGGAGATCACAATCAGCAAGAACCAAACAGCTCCATTTAATGATTAGAAGTTGCATTGCCATTTGTTTTTTTCTTACTTAGAGAAAATAAGTAATGCCATTCATAGGTTGATTTGCAAATTCCCTAAACTAAGTCTAAAAGGTTACTTTCTTTTTTGGAAGCATCCTTTATGAGATTTTTGATAAAGAAAGCACTGCAGGGAGAATACCTTTTAAGCGTATCTCTAAAGAGATAACTGCTGATTTCAGCCCCATCTGGAATTACTGATGAATCATGAAAAAACGCCTTGTCCCGGATCTGCATCTGGAAAAGCTCCTCGTCTCGGGTGGGCAACTTCTGGGTCCTGGAGCCGACGGGCAGGAGGAGCCACAGCAGACACCAGCGGAGCAGCACCATCCTGAGCAGCAGAAGGGATCGTCTGTGTTAGTTCTGCAGGCAAAACTCACTAAAGCGTTCACATTATTTTAGTTTTGATGGAAACTTAGGGACGTGTCACAGATTTTGAATACATGCACATGATCTTGAAGGCAACTCTCCTATTCTTTTTCTTCAAACTGTTTTACGAGGTTGAGAATGAATTCGCCAGAATTTCAGACATTACAGAGATGTTGAAATGGAAGGATGTTTGGCGCCTTAACTTCCCTGGGTATTCGGAGAAAACCCTCACTTCACTGAGGCGGAAGCCGACACAGACATTAATGGATAAAGTTTCATCGATGTGTCAAAGCTTACGCTGAAACGGTGACTTAGGGCGGGTTCTTCCAGCTGCTATAAAAGCCCTGGCGGTGGCTGGCCGGCACCACTGCTCAGCAGTCAAGCTGCTACCTGCTGTCACCTGAACCACTGCCTTCAACACAATTCACAGAAACCCAAGAGCCAGAAAATTATCCCTGTACAGTCATTTTTATTCTTCCTTAAAATTGGACTAAGGATTATACATGTATAGTACTATGCTTATTCCAAGACCAAATTTCACACATCAGAGATTTTTAGAGATTATCAAGTTCAGCTCCCTCATACGTTAAGCAATTCGTCCCAAATCACAAGGTGAGTTACTTGCTGACATCTGGATGTCACAGAGTCCCAGACTCTTGAACACGACACTGACACACACACGCCTACAACATGAGAACGTGGGCTTGGCTCCCACTTGCAGATCAAGTCAGATCTTTGGAAAGGCATGTATTTAGACCCTTTGTGTTAACCTCTAGCGGAGCATTTTCACTGAGTGGCATTTTGGCATTTGCCACTGACTTTCATCAAAACCCTGTAAGTGATTATGGACGGCCCTGCTGCACACGGCCGTGGGGACGTTGTCAGACGCCGGCTTCCACGTGTCTCAGGTGCACAGGTGCTTGGCACGGCAGGAGCCAGGGAAAGGCTGTGCCTTCCGGATCATTCGGTACAAGTTCTCCTCACAGGAAGAGCCATGTATGGAATTGTGTTCCCTCACCTTTTTCACTTTACCTACATCAGGGATTTCAAGCATTACAGAAATATAGTGTTTTCACATTTAAGTACTTTAAATAGTGAGAAAGCCAAATGCAAACATCTGTGATTATTCAAGATGAGGTGGATGCCGGTTTTATTTCTAAATAGACAGTATTACAGATATGAATAATTAAAAATCTCTACTTAAAACATCATTGGACTTTAATTTCATCTTTCTTGGAGTGCTATCAAAAATAGATCGGGACAACTAAAAATATGTTTGAAAGGAATAAAACTGTTTCTTTTTTATAATGAAGATGTGAGGAGTAGTTTTTGCACCGTGAGCTTGCTGAGAAAGTATTACACTTCTTTTTTCCAAATATTTTTCCTGCCCTGTGTCCCCCGAGTCACGTTCGTTCTTCCAGCATCCATGAAACTGTGGCAGACATTTACCAGCTTGCAAGTGGGATACAATCTCACACTCTTCACAGTTCTTGACACTAAGCTTTTCCTTACATATTTTACTGGTTTACCTACTTTATTGGCTCAGGTAGACATTTTAATTTAGGCGACCACCAATAGAGAACAGATTCAACTTTATCTTTTGTTTTATCAAAAGATCGTATTTTCCCAACTAAAATTCTGTCAGGTCACAATTTTTGTTTCTGAAACAGTTTTAACCATCTGCCACGCCAATTATGGACAAAACAGATATTTTTCAGAAAAGTGTTTAAAATTAGTATGGTCCCAAAATGCAAGAATTTATATTGTCTGTTTATGGTTTTCAAGATGTTCTCTATTAATAATAACATTCAACTACGATTGGGGAAAAACTTGGATATTAGGAAGCATTAATCATTTGTTCAATTTGATGAGGTTACAGGCAGAATTTTTTTTAACACGATGTATTTAAAATATGCAGTGACTATAGCTGATCAAAAAACTACTGTGCAGATACATTGTGCATATTTTTACAACTTATATTCACTGATCAAAAATTGAACCTTTACATAAACATTGTTTACACCGTAGTTTTAAGATTTTACAGATTTTTTTCCCTTACTATAAAATATTCTCTCTCAGACATTTAGTTTAAGAATTACTCACTTTAAATAAACATCTGAAAATTCATTCTTAAACATAAGTCTTGGTTAAGTCAGTTGATAAGAACAGACTTCTCTCTAAGATTACGAAAGTGCCCTCTAATGGCATAACTTTTCCTCTCATTTCTTTTTGCTATTTCTAGGTATCCAGAGCTTATTTAGATTTAATGTTCCAATTAAATAACATTAATCCAAATTTCACGTTCAGCACTACTTCTTTTTTCATGGCCATCTGGTGGGTAGTGTAGGAAATGTGTCTGTACAGCAAGAAATCTTGCATCTTTCCAGTATTGAGGCTCTAGTTCAAACACTAGTAGCAAGTTCCTAGGGTAATTCCAAATTATATTTATTTTACTATGCAGCTCCGTCAATTTGGTTGCACAATTATTCACAACCCAGAAAAACTAGGTGGTGTTATCCTATTACTGAGGAGATTAACTTTGTCTCAATCGAAATGTTCTGATGAATCAAGCACACAGACACTAATCTGAAACTCGGACATTGTTCATGTTGCCAAAAGCCTTCTTCACATTTGGCCCATGCCCTCCGATCCTGCCAAAACTGAAATGAGAAAAGAAAAATGACCTAAAGATTTGATACACCTCAATCTTCGCAAAATAGATTATTGTGACATGAGATAGTTTCATTCTTTGGAATGTCCATGTGTCCTAGATTAAAAGGAGAAATTATTTCTGAAATATAATTAGAGATTATTAGTGTGTTTTCTACTTATGAAGGTAGAGATGGGTTTGGGTACTGCAAAGTAAATAAATATATACGTATGTAGACATACATATTTTTTCGGTCAAAATATTTAGAAACACTATGAATCCAATTAGTTGATGCTGGAGTAAAGGTACATGAGTAGTAGTCCCCAAAGAAGCATCATTTCAATATAAAAACAGAATGTGTGCTGCCCCTCTCTGGTAAGCAGATAAGCACTACAGCGTAAGACACATATGTGGAGAACGGTTTTCTTTTCAATATTTGAGGACTTTGATGATGGGAGCTGTTTTCCCCCTCAACTCGCTCAGTTTTAAAAGAAATGCCAATGAATAGATATACAGCATTTGCGTTGTTCTGCAAGGAGTGGGGAGTCGAGCAAATGACGGATAACTAAAAATGTACAAATAATTCCAAGACATAATGTTCACCATCAGTTTCAACTTCTTATTCTATGGAGGAGCCTTCAGTGTAGTTAAATGGTCAAACTGACCTGGCATAGCCTTTTTCCACAAACCTGTGGGGATGCCTGTGAATCGTAAAATGGCCAATGGTAAGCAAAACAAAACATTAAAAGGAGCTTGGATAATTTGCCATTGTATCAATTAAATACCCAGGATGGCCACAAGAAGCACAGTGTACGTAAAAGACAATTAAACTTGCCCCAGGGTACCTGCGGCGGTTTCACCACTGTCATTTTGCAAAATTTATCTGCAATTACGTACGATCAACTAGTCAATTTACCAATCTTGGTTAAACCACAGGTTCACTTAGCGAACATACACATTTATTATTTGAAATTGTATAAATAACGATAATAAGTAAATAAGCCTGGTTAATTTTTTACTACTTAAAAATACATTAAATGGATTTAACCACAAATAACAATTGAGAATCCTGTCTTAGGAGTAAGGAAACATTTCAAACCGCTAGAAAGCTTGCCTTTAATATTTATAGACTGTTGCTTAGTTATGCTAGCTCACCAGTGCAAGGAATTTGCAAATTTAGTAAATGAAAGGTTCCTTTGGGTTTTCATATAATTGTGCAAGGCTCTCTGAATAGAAGGTATGATATATACGAAGTCATTATGACCTTTCTCAGCACTGTAGGCTCCTCAGAACAGCAGCCAACAGTCCTGCCTACCTGCGACAATACGTCAAAGCACATTCCCCCATCCCCTCCCCCCACCAACCACCACGGTCCCGTCAGTCACTTGCAGAAACATGAGCTTATTTGTCAAAGCTCTTATAGACATCACATATTATAAAACTTAAAATCAGATTCATCTGTATAAATACAACACAAAGGACACAATTAAAAAAAAAAAAAACATAGCATCATTAAGATTCACTTAAAAACTACCCAATGTGCCTAATCATGTGGAGGCTACAAAACTGAAATAAATTCACGATGGCCAAAAAGAAGGATGGGAATTCTGATTTACTTGGAGCAAATGCATCTGGAATAAATGAAATCCACTGTTTAATTACAGAGAGTGGAAAGTGCATGATTATAATTTAGTGAGAATAATTTCAAGGAATGGTCCGCCACAGAGATTTCTGTTACTTTCTTTTCCTTTTTAAGTGCAAATATTTAGTCTTTAGAATTTCTAATTTTAAACTCGAGGGCGTTTGTTTTTGTTTGGATCATTCATGCCACATCTGATAATAACTCTGAAGCATTTGATCTAACTGCAAAGAAGAAGAATGTAGCTTTGGTAGCAGGCGGGGTCCCTGGGTCCCCGTGTTTGCCGAGACTTGGCACTTTCCCCTTGGAATGCCCACCATTCGCCAGCTTGGACAAACAGAATCCCTCTAGGCAAAAATGCAGCAATAGAAAAAGCTGGATTCCCAAAAGTTGTTTTATCCTGTTGTCTTTTGCAAACAATGAAAATGTTGACTGAAGTTAGCTGGATGTTCTTAAAAATCCAAAAACCCCCTGATACAGTTAAAAATTTGAGAGAAATATATCGTATTCTGATCTTTCCATATTGAAAAGGGAGAAATAAAGCAGGTAGAAGTAAAGGGCTCTTGGTCTGCCCTAAGGAGTGGTTTCCGGCTCGTGCTAGGTGAGCCCTCATTGCCCCAGGTGAGCCGCGGAAAGACACCGACTTCCACCCAGCCCAGCGAGGGAGAGCTGACCTGACACACAGAACCCATGAGCTAACGCTCTCTAAATGCAGGCTGCCAGTACGTGATGGCGTGATTAGGAAGGGTTTTCGGGTTCATTATGCCAATAATCTGCGGATTGGGGGTTTCCACATGCATTTCAACCGCAATGACTCCAGCCTTCTCCAGCACTTCCCTAAATGGCTGCCAACTTTCATTCTGGAAGGAAATTAAATTAATATAAAAAAACATGAAATTAAAACATGCCAAGGAGCTGGATAAACTTTCCATTCTGTCATCCACTCCTCCCGACCCTCCCGGTGCAGAGTTCACGACAGGGCTGAGGTCAGGGGTCATCCTGTTTCAAAGGCTGGCCAAGCCTGCAGAAGGAGATCACTCGAAAGAGGATCAGACTTTCAAGTAAGTACCTTGGACTCCCACCATAACTCCTGCCCAAAGAACAATGAGTAACAGCAATGGCCAAAACAAATGCACCACAGATAGGAACAGTCTTTAATCCAGAAAGCCAGACCCACTGTATTTAAAGGAAGGAGTAGATCTCCCAAAATGCACCTGATAGGTGATTAGAAGATATCAAAAACAATGTATAAAATAACGCAAAGAAAAACGGGCACAAAATGCTGAATACCTTCTTCCTATCAAAATGCCATGTGACAAATGACGTAGCTGGGATAACTTCCACTGTCTTGGGAGAAACTGGTGACTGCTGGAAAAATGAAAGGCCCTCAGGGAACAATAATATGCTTGGATGCTTTCTTAGTTTGGCAACTAAGCCTTATTTCCTGTTGACCTGCCACAAAATGGAAATGCCTTCCTGTGCAATGTTCCCCAAAGCGGTTCACAAACTGCACACCTCATTCTCTACCGAAACCCAGCTACAACGGAGCATGGCACATGCCACAGCATTTAGCAACAGCACACACCACCCTGGAAGGCAACGCATGAATTGCCATGGCCAACAAACACTGAGTCCTCGCTGTACGTAGCACCTATAAATTAGATTTTTATAGTCATGTTAGCCAAGAATTGAATGACTCCATAGATTCCTTCGGATACCAAGAGCTAAATATGGCCCAAAGAGCTAACATCAAGAGAGTAACAGTTTGCCGAGAAATGACTCCGTACTTTAAACAGAAGTGGGCGATATGAGGGCTCAGAAGAAATATCTTAGCAATTTATAATCTGCTTATAAAGACAAAACTTATATATCCAGGTAGCAGAATCCAATAATGTCAGTATATTCACTCATTCATTATTTTTTCCTTCAAAGTCTGTGTAATGAGTCCCTGCTACACGCCAGGCACGCTTCTGGGGACAGCGATGACCTCATGAGGGGGACATTCTAGTGGGAGTGAGAGACAACACATAAACAGATACACAAATACGAAAACACTGGTAGCTGGTAGCTATGCAAAAATTAAAATAGGCTTGTGTGAAAGAGTGTGTGATTTCTTGGAGGAAATGACATTTATGCTAAGATCTGAATGACAACAGGAAGCCAGTGAAGCAAACGTATGGCAAAGAGCATTCTGGGGAGAGAAACGGCGGGTGCAAAGGCCCTGGGGTGGCACTAAGCTTGGGGTATTAACAAAAGGAAAAGGCATCAGAGAACAGAGTGGGAGAGAGGGAGAGGGAAAGGTAAAGTGCAGACCACATAGAGCCTTGCAACCATATTAAGGAGGCTGGATTATATTCTGAGTGTGATGGAAAGCCCTCGAATCCCAGCAGGGCCATGATACGATCTATGTTTCTTTAAGAATAACTTTGTCTATGGTGTAGAAAATGGATTTCAGGGAAACTGCAGAAATAAAAAACAACCTCATCTTTGTAAAAGCAAAAAGATCAGATGACGGCCACTGCAGTTGTGCAAGGTAGAGATGGTGGTGGCTTGGAGTTTGCAGAGGAGATGGAAACAATGCAGAGACCTGGGATGTGTTTTTCAGATGGCGGCCCAGAGCATGCAGGTGAGCTGTCGGCAGAAAGCGAGGAAAAGAGAGGAATCAAAAATAACACACTGACTATGGGAACACACATACAATAAAGTGATAAGACATAATGGAAGAAATCAGAGAGAAATAAAATTTGTCAGGCAGAATTTCCAGGTGGCATCAAATAAATTACGAATAGCGGGCCATTTTAGATGCCGTTTTACAAACTAGTTATTATACTTAATAAGGTGTCGGAGCAGAGGAGCAAAGAGGAAGGCGGTCTCTCCGTGTGATGAGAAACACAGAGCAGGAAAGGCCAAGGTGGAAAGTAGTAAGATGTGTGGTTAGAAAAATGAAAGTACTGACTCCCATTGTCACGGCGGGACATGGGCTTTGCCAGACGCAGGGAGGGCTGGTGTGACACACTGGAAACAGGCGGCAAGTACATCCCTGCCCCCCAAACCTGCTTCCTGGAACTTACGTTTCAAATGCAAGAATGCACAGTATTAGAGGCCAACTAATCTGTCAAGAGTACCTGGAGGAGGAATAAGTTCAAAGCCATATTTTAGTTCTGGAAAGTGGTAGTTTATAGCAAGTAAGAAGGAAACAGCATAAGAGAGACATACAGAAGTTATGAAGAAAATCTGACAAGAAAGTATTACTATTTGGCATACGTGACTGGGCATATTCATAAGCCGTGTCCAAATAAGATGATTAAAACCCGTGAGCCTTCCGACAAACACACACCTGCCAAAGTCATATAACTTAGGCTTCTAGGCACGTTTTGGGGAAGCAGCAGCATCCGTGGAGGAATCCTAAAGTCAACGGAATAATCGGGACTGCGGGGGGCTGCCCAGGCCTGAGCCACGAAGATGCAGACGGGGAGTTCACGGAGTGGACCAGACAGGCGAGAAACACGGGCTGAAGGAGAAAAGAAGTGACGGGCAGTGTCCTTAGATGGAAGCCACGCTGGGAAGTATCTCACCCTGAAGGAGAAAAATCAACAATCTCTTCATACATTTTATAGTACACACGTTAAGCGCTCATTAAATACGGATGAACTAATGGGCCAAACTGAATAATCACTCTATCTTCTGCCCTGAGATCATTACTGATTTTGTGTGTTAGTGACAGCAAGGATGAAACTGAAAACCAAAACCAGAATACTACAGCAGGAAAAAAAGTTTCTAAAAAACTGCCCAACTTTCCACTCTCCCATCAGCAACAACCTTGAATTTTTATACACTTCCCACCTATCTCGAGTCCTACGTACTGTCCTCTCAAAGGATCTTAAAAATTCAAAAGGCCGTTCTAGGTCTACTTACCACATTAACAAAACAAGGCACTTAAATGATTCAAGCTCGAAGATATTCCTGTTCTTAAGACAAATCTGGTTTTAAAAACTGCCTTGGCGGTTCTGCCAGTTCTGTCTGCTAAACATCTGGGCTGCACCCTCCCTAAAGTCTGGATCAAAGAAATCTTTTATAACCTAGTTCCTAGTGACGTAACAAGCAGCGATACCACCAGGGAGGCAGTGACAGCAGAAGCTTTTCAAAGAGCCGGCATGGCGGGACGGGAGAGCTCACGGCTGACGCGGCAACTGTTGCCAGCAAACAACACGTGTGCAGATCGTGAGCCTGCAGAGCCTGTGCTCGTGGGTTAGAGACATGATGGACAAGCAAACAAGGAAATGCAGTTGATATACTGATTCCAGAGAGCAGTGAGCACCATAAGGAAAACCACACTGGCTGAGAGGCTGGAGGGGAATCACGGAGACAGGGTGGGCTGGGGGAGAAGGAGCTCTTCTAGGCCAAGTGGTCAGAGACAGCCTCTCCGAGGAAGCAACATTTCAGCAGAGACTCGGATAAAAAGTGAGCCCTCCAGAGCCGCAGGATGTTAGAACCAGAGGGGTCGTTTCACAGTTGAGGACACTGAGGACGAGAGAGGGGAAGGACAGGGTCCAGGCCTGGGAAGCTGCCTCACCTGTGGGCTAACCGCAACCATCAGCCGTGAGGAGGGTCACACTGCCAAGCCGCAGGGACCAGGACACGGGCACCGGCTCAGTGTGGCCTGGCAGTGGCGTGCCGTGAGGGACAACCAGCCGGTGCTCGGCCCAGGGAGGATGGCAGAGGCTTGGAGGCTCCTCGTCAGATGAGAGACGTACCAGAGATCCGGCCCAGCTGGTCCTAGTGTCCAGCATGGCTTTCGAGGGATGGAGGCCGAGCTCGGCAAGGCAGAGACTTACCTAGCCAGGCCGTTACACCGAGGGACGGAGCTTGAAAGTGGGGGGGGGGGGGGACGGTGTCCCGACAGAGGAAGGATGCTCCCTACTTTCCCAAGTGACAAACAACAAAAAAAGAGTGCCATAAAATCTCCGGGGAGAGTCTTACCAGGATTGTGGCAGGGTGGTGTTTACTTAGACGATATGTTATCTGAGCTCTCCCTGGACACTGTCAGCAAGTCAACTGGCGTTTACCAAGTGCCCACTGCGAGTCCCCTGGAAGCCCCCGGAGGCCGATAAGGTGGAATCAGAGTCCTCTGGTGAAACCTGAGACTTTGTTTCTTATGGTACTTCATCTTATTTGAATTATATTTTTTTAAGTACATTTTTTCTCGTGCCTATAGAGAAGATCTCCACGAGGCTTACATGACATAAGTTTAGGAGCAGAAATTACTCTTCACCTAACTTTAGGTCACCTATGCAGCTGTTTTTAGTCTCCTAGCATAAAGTAGGCACCAGGTAAATATTTGCTGAATTATACTGCTTTCAAGAAGCTACTAGCAGAGAGCAAAAGCAGTCTGACATACGGTATAAGGATGCCTCTTTTCCTGGTATGGATAAACACGGGGCATTACTCAGGAGGGGCTCCTCCCTCTGAAAACGTGTAAATTTTGACCTGGTTGGGATACATTCTGATCTGAGAGCAGGCATGGTATAGAATAGTGCTTCTCAACCCTTAAGGCGCACACAAATCACCCAGTTTTTCCATTAAAATGCAGGTTCTTGTTCCATGGGTCTGGGGTGGGTCTTGAAAACGGTCCCTTTCTGACAAGCGCCTGGGAGACGTGGACCCGACAGTTCACGGACTGCACTTGGAATAGCCGGGTTATATGGCTTTGCCGCTTCCAACCCTAGTATTCTCATGCATTTTTATTTTCAAACTCCCCAAATACTAAGACCTATCACCTGATAGTAGCAGCACTACGATTTTCACCTCCAGCACTTCGGTTGTTCAAACATTCCGATCTCTAATTTTCATTCATTACCAACGTTTAATATTTAATATTTTAGACATCTATTTAGGGAGAGGAGTGGATGAAATAGAGATTGTCCGTATCCTTTCTTCCTTTTTTTAAGAGAACTATTATTATGGCCACATTATTTCACAGTGATCTCTTTTCTCTACCTTATTTACATAAAAGAGAAGTCCATTCCCTCTGAGTAGTTCGTGTTTCTCTTAAAGCCCAGTAATGGACCAGTGGACCATTCAAGAGACAAGATTCAAAGTTACACCAAAGTTTCTAACTTGTTCACATACTTCACGGAGTTTGGAAAAACACTAATAAATAAAATGCTATCAAGAAGACACCATTCATTACTACCACAGAATAACAAATACCACAGATTAAAAAAGCGATGCTTCATTCCATGGGCCTAATCTCATATTTTCCCAAATAGCTGATGGTTCTTAAGCTTCACCTTCTCCAAGAAGTTTTTCTGATGTGTCAGCACTAAAGCCTGTCTATCACCAAAGAGAATTTGTGGTGGCTTCCAGTGCCAAAGCACATGACATAACCAAAGTAGTAATTTAAAAATAACTATAATAAAGGTAATATGATCTATAGATAGATGAGTGAGTAGATACACCAGGGATCTTAAATAGTTAAAATGGTTAAACCCTTTCCATGCCCTAGAAATATTCTTATTTCCAGAAAAAAAAAAAAAGAAGAAAAAAGGAGAAGGTATACAAGTATGTAGTGGTTATGTTTTAGCAAAAAGAAATAATTTAAAATTCAAATATGTATTTATTCTACCAGCCCTCTTATCTAAGCACCGCCCCCCCCCCAAAAACAAACAAAGACACATCTTTGGAAAGATTAGATAATATTCTCCAAAGACACTGGTTCCTAACAATCTAGTAATTTGGAGAACCCAGCAGAAAGCATAGTTAACACATCACTTCCCTTTTTATTCCCTCTCATTCTCTCCTAGCTCATGTGTCTCAAGGTCTCAGGTGAGCTCTTCCCACATCTTAGCTTCCTGTCAATTCAGGATTGAATGTTCTTGCCAACACCTGAATTTAATTTTTGGTCTGCTCTTCACTCTTTTCCATCCTCTACTATCAAGCAATTTTTATTTTTTTCATTCATTCATTCAAATTTTGGTACAGGTAAAAGGCTGTCAAAGCAAAACAAAAAAAGATCACTTAGAGTAAGAAGATCTGAGTTGAAGAAGTCCTTATCAAACCATTATCGCATTATCTGCTTTTGTACTTTGAGTGAGTCTTTTAATCTCTTTCAATCTCAATTACCTCATCTACAAAATGAAGACAATTATTCCCAGGATTGTTATAAGATTAAATGAAATAATGATGTGAGTGCTCTTTTAAAACTAAAAAGGTTCTATTTATCTTCAAATGGTGTAGGCCAGTTTCTCAAACTGGTTGCAAAATTTTATTCAACAGCAAAAGACATGTTTCGACTTGCTCTTAAAACGGAGATAGGAGTTCCAGCATCAGATTATTCTATCCTTATTCACCTAACCGCTAAGGTGAGAGGTTAGGACCCTATTCAAGTAGAGACTGACTAGAAAGAACAACAAAGGAAAGGCCACGATGTTGGATTTTTAAAAACAATCACATCAACAACAGTCAACTCTTAATATTTTTTAGCTTTGCTACACTGTATCTGAAGACATCAGTGTTGTTTAATAAGCAGAACTGGATTAGAACTGGTTCAAAGGTGAGCCCGCTCAGGCTCCTTAGGCGCTTTCTAGTGAAGGATTTCAGAGGCACGTGTTGAGATTAACGCACGGAGGATCAGCATCAGCTCCTGGGTTGTTCTGCATTATTATCTCTGGATTAAGAGATGATGAAAGAAAAGGACACTTTCAAAAGGCAGACGGTGAAGACAGACCCCACAGTCATTTTTAATAATGCGTTTACAGCAAATTATGATGAAATGATACAAGCAATATAAACCTACAGCAATTACAGAGATGACAAACCACAAACACTGACCTAGTGTGGGAATTCAGACCCACAATTATATCATCCTTCTCCCCGCAAGGAAGTAAGATACACAGTTAGGTGTGGTTTGTTTTGTTTTGTTTTTTTTAAAAGAAGCGCTAAGGAAAAAGTTGCAGCTGGTGAGTGTTGGGGTCCATAGTGTTCCATGGTCGTTACACAAAATAGAGGCTGCTGCCAAGAGAAAAAGAGGTTTTAAAACTGCCTGGTTGTTGTCATTGCTTTGCAAATGTGTGAATAAACTTTAAATGTAGAGATTTTTTTTTTTTTTAAATTACAGATTGAATTTGGTGGCTGGAGTATTAATACAGGTGTATAAATACTTTTACGGTCTGAACTTATTTTTTCTTATATTTTAAAGGGCTTTAAGCTTTTAGAATATTTGGAATATCCTTGTATATATGTCTATGATAGTTCCCCTTATGTCACTGAAACATACAGTTTCATTCAATATTTTGAAATAATCCATTTTAAAAATCTTAGGCTGATCTAACTTCACCTCTTACCTCTCGAGAATGCCATATAATTAATGGAATAATGTAATAACTGTGTAGGTGAATTACCACTAATTATTACTAATTTCAAAAGGGATTCTGCAACTCATTGATTTTTCAGTGATACAGCTACCACACGTAATTGGAATATGTTTAAATATCATGGGTTATGGGTCTGTAATAAACTTATAACTTACTTTTTTAATCCCCAATTTTCTTATTAGGCTCTACTTACTGACGAAAATGTTTTTATTTTTTCTTTTATCAGGTAACTTGTTTCCAAGGTATGGTAAAGGCTCTATTACATGTGTGTGCAGAAAGAGAGAGAGCTCAAACTCAACACACAGCATATCCTAGAACATTTTAACACCCAGATTTGAATGGCTGGTCAGTCGGACTAATCAAGAGGGCTAAAGAAAGAAAAAGGGATTTGATTTCAAGAGATGATCTCATAGCTATAAGTAGGCTTAAGAAAGCAAACTGATAATCGAGCTTGCCTTTTATGATTGGAGCAGAATTTGTGCGAATGGCGGCAGGGGCTGTGGGGAGGCCTGGGGAGGTTTACGTCAGAACCTACACACATTCCAAGATGGAAACTCTATTATACTTTCCATGATTTCTCTACTGAAAAAGACTAACCTTCTGGAAGGACAGATGTGAGGCATTGTCTGTTTATCACTGGTAGCCCTTAGCGCCATTTAGAACTAGAGTGTTTTTACTCTCAAAGAGAAATTGTTTCTGCTTCACCCTTAAATAATGATTTAAAAGTGGAAAAGTTTAATGGTTTCCTCTAAAAATTCTCTATTAGCTAACTATTACCTAAAAACAAACAGTGCACAGGAAGCCTAGAATTATGGTCTTGTGGATGAAGGCTACATAAATGATACTCAGAATCATTAAATTGCAAAAAACATTCTAAGCAAATTGGGTCCATGCAAATGAATTTGGCAATTAATCTCAACTTAAAATTTTTAGAAATTTTCATCAATTTTGCTTCTGAAACCAAAAACTTATGACTTTATTTAAAAAGTTTCTGCAAGTTTAGGTAAGTCTCTTCACTAAAATGTAGTGCCAGGTTTCTCAGGAGGAGGAGGACACAACATCTTCCTCACTGGCTTGCTCTGAGGATTAAGGAAAATGATGGATGTGGAAGACCTATAACAATCGATGGTTATATAAAGTTACAATATTATTAAAAGTCATTTCCATTTCTGTTATAAAATTCAAAGCACAGAAACAACTTTAACATCAGTTAATAACTAACTTAACTGAAAAGCAATAAGATTTCAAAGAAAAACTTTAAAATGTAACACAGCTGATATGGTTTGGATGTTTGGCTCCTCCAAATCTCACGATAAAATCTGACCCCCGGTGTTGGATGGGGGGCCCGATGGGGGGTGCCTGGGTCCTGTGCTGGTCCCCTCAGGAGTGGCCTGGTGCCCTCTTGGCAATAATGAGTAAGGTCTCCCTTTATGAATTCCCGAGAGAGCTGGTTGTGTCTAGGAGCCTGGCGCCTCCTCCTCCCTCTCTTGCCATGTGACACACCTGCTCCCCCTCACCTTCCGCCTTGACGGGAAGCTACCTGAAGCCCCCCTGAAGCCCCCACCAGGAGCAGCTGCTGGTGCAATGCTTCTTGTACAGCCTGAAGAAGCAGGAGCCCAATAAACCTCTTCTCTTTATAAATTACCCAGCCTCAGGGATTCCTTTATAACAACGCAAAATGGACTAATATGATGATATACATGAAAAGCGCTGGGAAGCATTTTTTGAACTCTCAGAATACTGAAATTTTCAGAACATAGTGGCATATAATATCTATTGATAACAGAGGAATTATGAAATGCTCATTATACAAATAACTAAGAATACTCCCGACAACAGTGACTAGTTTATGTGGGAAATTTTTCAGCTTCCTGCTCAACTCCTTTCAAGACCTCTCATTCTATAATGTATTATCTATACTGTGGTCTTCAAACCTCTTAGAACTGTGATTTAAAAATATATATATCAATATGGAATGTATAAAATACTTAAAGGCAATCTATACTGGGATGAGTATCATAATTATAATCAATGAAATTGTACATTTCGAATCTTTTTCAGGTTAATATCAGTGGTGTTTTGTGAACAGGGCTAATAAGACTGTCACTATTGTTATTATTATTACTACTTTATTTTTTCTAGATGGGACCTTGCCATGTTGCCCAGGCTGGAGCACAGTGGCCATTCACAGTTGCGATCATAAGGCAACACAGCCTTGAACTGCTGGGCTCAAGCAACTCTCCTGCCTCTGCCTCCCAAGTGATGGGGTCTATAGGCACGTGCCATCACGCCCAGCAGAATGTCATTATTTGTACTTCAGAGAAGCTGTCACCATTTCCATTTTTTGTTGTTCCACGACTATCTGATATGCTGAGTAAGACTGTGCCTTTGTTAGTTTGTTTATTAATAGTCATACAACTTAATTTCATTATTTATACATAAAAGTGAATATAAATATTAATAGATCTTCTGCTATTTCCTTCTTACACTATAATGAGGCATCTTGTCCACCACAATGAAACAAAGAGGACACTCCCTTTCAGAGACCTTTGTTTTACAAGGCTGGTGCTGTCAGAAGCTGGATACCTACTCCGTATGATTTCAGAGGCAATGGGAAATTTCCACCACAATTGTTTAAAAAGAGTACCTCATATCTTTCATTGTATCGTACTTAAAAGACAAGTTTTTAAATGCAAATATTCACTGGGCCTAACCTTGCAAAGTTAACCTCAAATGCACTTTCTATTTCCTGGACATCAAAATTTTAAATCTTTAATTCACACCAAGGCATAATGAGGATGGGTTACATGATTTGTGGGGCCCAGGGCAAGACCTCTTGTTCAAAAATTAGGAATTTTGTCAAGATAGTGACACCAGAGCATTCAGTCAAGCCCCAGGTCCCTCTAAGAGTGGCTCATGAAGCTGACCCAGGACATAACTTATACTTTTATAATATAAAAAACTGAGAATTATCAGGGGAAGAGAATAAAGAGCAGGTATATACTAAAGGTGGACTGTCCCAAAAAGTAGAGCCTAGAGGATATAAATATATGTATACACATACATACATACACACATGCACATATATATAGATATATCACCCCTCTCTAAAATTTTGTCTTAAGCTGGCCTCATGCCTATCTGGCTTTATCTAGCTATTAACATATCCTGGTAATATGTTAGCTGATATCAGTTTATCCGTTTCCCATGGCAGGGCTATTTTCATATTTATAGGGGACAATAAAAAAATTACTTTAAAAGTAAAGGAAAAATCATTTTTCAGGTAGTCTTTTAGTACCCTGAGAAGCCCAGGTAACATTTGGGGGCAGGGTGGCTTCCCTGGTATCTCCCAGGCCATCTCTCCTGTGACCCACCTGTTACTTCATCTGCTAGTATGGTGAATCTTGCTCCTGCGATCATTAATTAGAGGGGCACAGTTTTGTCTCCATTTAGAGGTAGTTTTATTTTTCCATAAAAAAGTATGTGCTATTTTCATAGCACATTTTCACAAACTTTGACAGATCACCCATAGAACTAACAATATCAGAGACTCAGGGAAGCAAAGAGATAAACAATTGCTGTCCTTTTCCAGTTTGCCAGGTGTTCTAGCTAGCAAACTCTGTTACCACTGTTGGCAACAAATGCCTCTTCAATTACAGGATCCAATTACTTGTGAATCCAAATTTGAAGCTTTTAATAGTATCAATGAATTTTAGTGAATGCTATAATTTAATATGAAATTATAACATTGAGGGCTATCAACATACACATAATATTTAGATCTACATCATGATATTTATATATACATGCTAGTGTTATTATGCATAAAAAGGTATCTATATGTTTTCTAATGTATTTTTTTTAACAAAATTACTCAAATGGATCAAATATGTTTATGTTTGTGTGGGTTTTTTTATATGACTGATAATTCAACAAGAAATGTATTTCATCACTGGATAAAATGCATAATGTTCCACTTGGCAATGCCTACAAGCTTAGTGTACAGATGAATTAAACTCAGTCATCAAAGCCATCTCCAAGTTGTATGTGGATTACTATGGTTTACTTTTCACTACAATGTGCTGTCAATTGTAACCATCTACATTCCAGTAGGCACCTAACACCACAGCATCTAACTTGAAGAAAGCAATCCAAAGCAAATCAGGCCCTTTTACACTAGCTTTTCTCTCTTAAACACAATATCGGTATTTTCAAGAAAGTACCACAATGCCACCCCCTCATTTTGTTTGCCAACTGTCTGGATACAGTATTGTCTGTGTTGCATATACTAACTTGTTCATAGTTCCTCTATTATAATTTGTAAAAATAGTCATGGTGATTTCAAGAACAAGATATCACACTTTACAGGTATTTCTAATCATGAGTTCAGATTTTACTGCTTATTTGCAAAAACATTAAATTTCCATCTCATATTTTATGTACATCTGTATATGTAAGGACATTGCTTCAGAAAAGAAGATATAGTTATGGTGATTTTTAGTTGTTGATAAAAAATACATTTGAGTATAGTCCAATTTTTGGCTATGTCTTCAGATTGTGGAATATATGTTCTCTGAGCACACAGCTGGAAGAAGAGGGTGTTTACCTTGATATCCTCTTAGAGAGAAGAAACACTGACAGAAACTTGTACAGTCTCCATTTATTTCAGCTCGTCACCACTATTTGTGGTATCAGCTGAAATCATTCCCATTAGACATGCATGGATGTTGTTAACTCCATTTTTGTAATTTGGTTATTACATTTAAACGTCTCCATCCTGCCAAGAGAGTGTCTAAAGAGTTCCGCTCAAATGAGTTGACTTCTAATCATCTATAATCATGTTTTTATCAAGTTCTTTCCAAACTTCATATAACCCCATTATTTCTAAAAATGTTTTTATTTTCTCACAACTATAAAAAGGAAACAAATTATTTCAAAAGAAGAATTAAAAGAGACATTTGGTAAATTAACTATTTATACTACTACCTCCATCCATATTTTTTTAGATTCATTTCAGTTTTCATAAGTGAAACTAAAAATACTTCAGATAACTATAGGAAACATTAAATATGTGTCATGTTCAAATTTGGTACAGGAAAAAATTAACAAATGAAAACCAAGACTCATTCACTAATTTACTAAAATAAATCAGCTTCCAAAGGATCCGGAAATTATTGAAGGAATAATGACACGTAATCTTGGAAGTTTCTATACTTTTCTTATAAACATGAGGTCTCTGGACTTTAAAGTGAAGTTTAAATCAAATCTAACTCAATAAGTTCCCTGAAAAAAATTGACATTGTAATAGGACCCAATACCCCTGTTCTGTGGTCAAATCTGTCTCTTCATTCCAAAAGGAAAAATCTACAGAAACGTATTGCTAGCTGGCTTTTTACTCCATATTGATCAAATTCTCTATCCTTAATTTTTAAAATGTAAAGCAAGCAACTCCTTTTTTTATTTGTGAGGGGATTAATAGCATATATTTCATGTTTTCCAAATATTTTAAAGGACTAAAATTCATGTATTTGTTGGTGTGCAGTTTTTAGTAAAATACCAAAAGGAAACAAAGGTGTGGATATTACATCCTTGGGTTATGTGTTTAGGAAGTAAGCAGCCAAGAATCCTGCTTTTGGCACTGGCTGGGGCACTCATGAGCTATGGAACAGCAAATGCCAGGTGTCATTTCAGAAGTTGCAAGAAATACAGGAAATACATGCATCCAAGCAAACACAGACTCAAACTGAAATGGTGTGGTTTTTTCCCAAAAATATAACTGAATTTATAGTCAACATACCACTATATGATACAATAAAATATTAGCATTTTTATTTTTCCATGTCATACTCTGTCATTTGTTTTAATGACAATGAAGTATGTATTGTTCTTCCTGGGTGGAAATAAACATGGAAGCGTGACGGCATGCAGGCATGCATCCTAGATGTCATTTAATTTTGCACTTGTAATACAATGGAAAAATAAAGCAGAATTTATCCTGACTTCAAGGCACGAAATGCAAAGTATTTTTAAAAGGAGTATTTAGTAGATACTGGAGGACTTTGACTTTAAAATCAGTTTTCAAGGCAAAACTCCTAGAAAGGAGTATATATCAGTAGTTACCAGGAATTGGGTTAAGGGCAGAGGACGACATCAAAGAGGTATAGCGTGAGAGAATTTTTAGAGTGATAGAATTATCTATAGCATAACTATGATGGTGGACACATCATTCTTCACATTTGTCAAAACTCACAGAACCTACACCACAAAGAATGAATTTTACTGTACATAAATTAAAAATAAAATACAAAATAATTTTTAAAAAATAAAAATTTAAAATAAAATCAGCTTTCAAAGCAAAGATTTGGTGTGGTTTACTATTTATTATTCAGCTATGCTGTGGCTTCTACTAAATGACTATGAACCAACAGGGGAAGAATAAATTACGTTCTTCAGAATAATCCTTCCAAATAAACATTTATAAGGTCGAGCTGTTATTTCAAGGTCAAATGAATTAGCTGGATTATTTTTGTTGGTTATGCTTGCCTGTGACCCACAGATGACTACGGGATATACTTTCTTCCTAATCATTAGCTCGTGGCGACTGACTCTGGCAGGGTTCAATCCACGACCAGCTGCTGCTGTGGGCGCCTGGCTCCCCCAAGCTAAGGCTGACAAGAAGACAGAAAAAGTGGGAGCGAGCACCGGTTGGTCACTGGTATCAACCTCCTTATCACGGAGAAACTCAGGAAGGGAGATTAAAATCGTTTTAATCAGCACGTAGTATGTGCAATTCACACACTGCTCCCAGGCTTTCTGATAATTCAGGTGCAATCATTCCATTTCCAATATCTGCTCATCCATCGTATCAACATAATATGTTCTAACAACAATGGCAAGAAAAACACTCAGTTTTAAAATAAAAATGCTGACCTCTGGATAGGCTGAACAGAACTGCTATAGAAATAAATACAGGAAGATAACAACACATACACTTCATTTCTACACCCCCCTTCATTTTAAAACAGTTTGTTAGAGTTTTAGAACATATTTTTCCCCCTACCAGAGAGTCTCCTTGGTGAGTCCAAGTGAGAAAACTGAACTCTGAATCGCCAAGGTTCATAAAGCCAATCGAAAAAGCCTCTTGCCGTGATCGCATAGTGGTTAGGACTCTGAGCTGTTAAAAAGTCTTTGCATGAAGTCATCTGAGGACCGACCCACTGTGGCTACTTCCAACGCACCATACCCGCTGCACGACACTGCAAAGGCTGTGACATCAGTTTTGACTCTTTAACGTTCATACTTTATCACATGAACGTCAAACAGACCCAGGACAAATAAACTGAGGATAGGGGCTTCCCTTAGTCTTAGAAGAGTACTTTCCAATTATATATTTTGTTAACATCTTAAGAGATAAAAGCTGTATCTGCAAGTGATTAAAAGATGTTTTATATTCATGGTTTGATTTCTGCTCAAATAAATGCGTAATTTAAACCACACATAACTCATAGCAATTTAGGCCTATTACAGAGTTCTAGCTTCTTTTTTATGATACTTACTAATTAAAACAGAGTGTTACTGCCATGCTGAGCCTGAGTCTTTGACATACAGGCTTAATGAATAAAATGTCCTGACACACAAATGAAAACAACGATGCAGGCAAGGCTGCAAGCTGTTATGTTTCAAGCGTGTGGTAAAGATTAAGGACATTCACCAAAGTTAAGAACTGTGCAGAGAAGGGACTCGAAATTTCCTTCCTTAAAGAAAGAAGTAAAGGATTTTTGAGAGAAATCTGAAATAGTCCTAATTTCGCTAACTTCTTGGCCCCTCGTTCCCAGTTGTCCCCTCACCCCCTCCAGGAATTTAAACTCATAAGCGTCACTTTTGAAGAATAAGGGGTATTTTAATATCATCCTGAACATAGGTTTAGATTGAAAATGGGAATTGGGACCATAATTAATTACGTTGCCAAGATGTTTAAACTTTAAGCAGACAGACTGAGGCAAATGACATTTCATAAAGAGTACAACCTTCTAAAAGTTCAAGGATTAAAAGTCTGGTAAAATGACAGCACCTTTCTGACATGTGATTCATCCCATATGCAGAAGCAGCGTGAGGAATTAATGCCGTTTTGGCGTTTTCACTTTCTGAAACCACCGTCGTGAGAGACTGACGTGCAATCGAGTATAGACACGAGTCCTCGGCGAGGGTTATGTATGGCCTTCTTGTCACGCTCAGTGAACGGTGATGAACGATCACAAACGCCGCTCGCCCTCGCTCCCCTCTGCTCCACACACACAGCGTCCTCCGTCACTTCTTCCAGGAAAACACAACAGTTGGATCCACCAAACCCTCCGCAACTGCCCCCTCGGAAAGGAGGTTTTCTCTCCCCTTCTGGGCGCCCGGGGAGGGCTCTGCGTGTCTGCAGGGGCGGAGAGCGGAGCAGGCCCCATTTATTTCCACCGACGACTCCCCGGTCCCCCGGCGCTCGGGGAGGGGGCAGGGGGACGGGGAGGGGGCAGGGAGACGGGGGAGGGGGCGGGGGGGGAGAGGAGGAGGAGGGGGGGAGGGGGAGAGGGAGGGAGGAAGAGCGGAGATTCCCTCCTTCGGAGGAGAAAGAGGGTGCAGGACGCGAGGAGGAGGAGGACGGGTGCGGGGGAGGAGAGAGCCGCGTGTCCGCCGAGACCCTCTAAACGGAATCGCAGATCGTCCCCTGCCGTCCGGCGGCACCGTCAGATCAGCCGCGAACGGACCCACCAACCCCACGAAGTGGCTAAAAACTCTGCAAAACGCACACACAGACGTTTGCTCAGGTTCATTTCCCGCTCCAGGTCTCGGTTTCCGGGAGCCGCTCGTGCCCGGAGCCAGGGTGGGCAGCGCCCCCGCGGGGGCCGCGCCGGGCGCAGGGGCAGCTCGGCGCCAGCGGGCGGGGCCGGTGCGGGGCCGATGCGGGGCGGTGCGGGACCGGTGCGGGACGCTCGCCCCTGCCCGGGCCGGGTGCGGGGAGGAAGGGCGCGCGAGCAGACGACACCGCACCCCACCTCGAGCAGCTCGCGACGTGCCCCAGGGAAACAGCCGGGACCCGGAGCCGCGGGCTCGGCCCCGCGTGTCCCCGCCAGGAGGAAAGGTGGCGCGGCCAGCGCGCCCCGACCCGCGCACGGACGGCCGAGGCCGCGACGCCGGGGCGCCCCGGCTGCGGCGGGAGGGTCCCACCGGGGGCGGCTTTGCCCTCGGAGCAGAAGTGCGAGCCGGCCCCAGGCCACCCGCTCGGCCCGGGCAAGTTCCTCTGACGCCGCCGCCCACGGCGCCGGGCACGACGCGGACCCGCAGCGGGGTCCGCCGCGCGAGGCCGACCGAGCCCCCCGGGCCGCCGTCGGGAGCCGCGCGCCGCCCGACCTCGCGCCTTTCGCCCCACGCGGCCGCCCCCCGCGGGACCCCGGCCCCGCAGACCTTCCCGCGGGCCTGGAGCGGGAGGCACGGCCCTCCCGGCGGGCGGGGGTGAAGGGTCCGCGGCTTCCCGGACCCCGCCGCACCCCGGGTCCCGGTCCCCGCGCCTTCCCCGCCAGCGCGACGTCCGCCCGCCGCCTACCGTTTCTCGGGCCGCCCAGCCACGAAGGCAGCCTGAAAAGCCGAGGGAAACCCGCTCCGCACGCCGCCTGCCCGCAGCTCTCGGGATCCGCGCCCTCGGGAGCCTCGCCGGGCCCTTCCGACTCGGGGGGCCGCGCCCCGACCCCCGTCCCGCAGGAGCCCGCGAGCGCGAACGCCCGTGTGCCGGGCCGGTCTGCGTTCCTGTCGCCGCTTACCTCAGAGATCCGTTTGTTCTCCCAGGGGGAGGCGGAGAGCGCCCGCCCTGAGGTGCGGTGCGAACAGCCCACGTCCCCGACCGGCCGAGATGCCCAGCGCCGGGGGCCGGGAACCACGGAGACCGGGGGGCGGGGGCGGAGCAGGGAAAAGCGAGAAATCCCGTCGGCCGAAGCGTCCCAACTTCGCGGCCGGCACAGCAAACTTCAAAGGCGGGCAAGGGCGGGCGGCGGGCGGCCGCCGAAGTTGCCGCGAAGTGAAGCCGGGAGCCGCGCGGGCCGGGGAGTCCCGGGCAGAGCTGGGGAGCGGCGGGAGGTCCTTTTAAAAGGCGGGGAGCGTGCGGGGACCGGGCGGCGGGACGATGCCGGGCGGCGGGCCGGGCTGGCGCGGCGGGAGCGCGGGCGGCGGCGGGCGCGCGGCTCGGTTCGCTCCGCAGTCTGGCGGCTCCGAGCGGGGAGTGTGTGTTCGCTCCGAGTGTCACCGCTGAGCCCGGAGCCTCCCCCTCCCAGCCCCGGCCGCTCCGCGCCCGCCCCTCCCCCCGTCCCTCCTTCCCTCTCCCGCTGCGCGCCAGCGCGCACGCACACGCGCGCACACACCCCTCTCTCTCGCTCACACGCGCGCACACACTCCTCTCGCTCACACACACGCGCGCACACACTTCTCTCACACGCGTGCGCGCGCACACACACTTCTCTCTCTCACATACTTCTCACACACACATTCTCACCCACCTCACACACAACCCCACACACATTCTCTCACACACACCACACACACCTCACACACCTCACACACTTCTCTCACACATTCTCACACACACCTCTGTCACACACAAACCTCTCTCACACATACACAACTTCTGTGACACCTCACACACACACATACTCTCTCACACACACACTGGGACACCCCACCCAGCGATCGGCGCTCCCCACACGCGACCCCCGCAGGCAGCTTCGCGGGGACACACGCCGTCCCTGCTCCCTGCCGCCACCCGGGGAGGAGGAGAGGGAGGCGCCACCGCAGCGAAGCTGCAAACCCCGGGAGAGGAGCGCGCAGGGCCGCGGCAGTGTCAGGGCGACCGGGGTGCACGACAGAGGGGGCTCCGGGGCGGGTTTGGGGGCGGAGTGGGGAGACGCGTCCCGTCCAGGCGGCCGGAGGTCGGGGTGGGAGGCGCTTTCCACGCCGCTGCCGGCCCCGCAGCCCTCACGCGGGGAGCGCTGCGGGCCGGCCCGGCCTCCCCCGGCTGCAAACTCGGCGGCTGTTGTAACAATTGAGCAGCGGCCCTGCAGGGCCAGCGAGACCCAGCAGAGCGCGCGAGGCCATCAGGGCCGGCTAGGTAATTACGGTAAGACGTCACCTAATTAGCAACCCGGCCTGAGCAGGACGACGCGGGGCCGGGGCACCCAGTGATTCCGCGATCTCATTTTTGCAACCGCGAACCTAGTTTGCAGCAAACCTGGGTTTCAGACTCTAGTGTGTAGAGCTGTAAGTTCTAAGAATATGCAATCTTTGAAACACAGCGTCGGTATTGAAAACATGAAAACCCTTGCCCCCTTCTCACTGCCACGGTGAAGGGAAGATAAATAAGATGAAAACCAGCCTTTCCGAGACAACATTAAGAACCGTGGTCTTCTGTTAAACACCTGGTAACAGAGGCCCGTCCAGTGCGGCTCCTGGGTGAGAACACGGCACAAGGCGGGTTTATAAACCGCTTATATGACAGGAAATCGTTGTGTAGACGCCACAGGACGTTTAAACGTTAAAAGGAACATTCCAGATCACTGAGCAAGCTTGACGTTTGCAGATGAGACGACTGTTAGGTGGCAAAGGGGGGACCCCTCCATCTCAGCTCAGAACAGAGAAGGGGCTGCTGGCACTGATGAGACACGACCAGGTCGTTCGGGTCACGAACACACACTTATTAAGCTCCTACTGTGTGCCAGGTGTGTCCAAGGTGTGCAGGTTTCGGGGTGAGACATGGCGCCCACCTTTGGGGGACTCCCAGCCTGGTGAGGAGACGGAGGCACAAATGAAAATGCGATCAGCACCACAATCAATGCTCGCACCTGGTCCTTCCGGCACCCCGAAAAGGAGGCAGAGAACCCCCTTTCCCAGCTGTTCCTGGCAGGGATCCTCGTCCAGCTTCTGACGGCAGGGAAGGAACGCCAGGCAAACGGGTGAGGGAGGGGTGGGCATTCCAGAACCAGAGAGAAGCAAGAGAAGAGATCAGGAAGGTGTCAGAGAGCTCAGTGTGTCCCAGGAAGGAAGAAGTCAGGGGTGGCTGGACGGCAGGTGACGCAAGCAGGGCCAGGGCCCGCCAGATTCTGCTGGCCTGACGAGCCAGAACTTTCTGGAAGGTGGTAAGTGGTTGGGAAACTGTTGAAGGTTGTAAGCAAGGTCGGATCTTAAGGTTTTTATGTGTCATCACGTAACATGTTTTAGAACGTTTCCTCTGGCGTTAGGGTGCCAAACAGGAGAGAGGTAACAGGGAGAAGGTTATTTCCAGAGGAAGAAATTAGGTCTGAACTAAGACAGCAGAAACGCCATTTGGGAGGCTGGGACAGCTCTAGAGAGATGTAGGAAATAGGATAGACAGGCCTCAGTGATGGATTGGATATAGAGGCCGATGGCGAGGAGGCCCCAGTGATGGACTGGGTATAGAGGCCGATGGCGAGGAGGCCCCAGTGATGGACTGGGTATAGAGGCCGATGGCGAGGCGGCCCCAGTGATGGACTGGGTATAGAGGCCGATGGCGAGGAGGCCCCAGTGATGGACTGGGTATAGAGGCCGATGGCGAGGAGGCCCCAGTGATGGACTGGGTATAGAGGCCGATGGCGAGGAGGCCCCAGTGATGGACTGGGTATAGAGGCCGATGGCGAGGAGGCCCCAGTGATGGACTGGGTATAGAGGCCGATGGCGAGGAGGCCCCAGTGATGGACTGGGTATAGAGGCCGATGGCGAGGCGGCCCCAGTGATGGACTGGGTATAGAGGCCGATGGCGAGGAGGCCCCAGTGATGGACTGGGTATAGAGGCCGATGGCGAGGAGGCCCCAGTGATGGACTGGGTATAGAGGCCGATGGCGAGGAGGCCCCAGTGATGGACTGGGTATAGAGGCCGATGGCGAGGAGGCCCCAGTGATGGACTGGGTATAGAGGCCGATGGCGAGGAGGCCCCAGTGATGGACTGGGTATAGAGGCCGATGGCGAGGAGGCCCCAGTGATGGACTGGGTATAGAGGCCGATGGCGAGGAGGCCCCAGTGATGGACTGGGTATAGAGGCCGATGGCGAGGAGGCCCCAGTGATGGACTGGGTATAGAGGCCGATGGCGAGGAGGCCCCAGTGATGGATTGGGTATAGAGGCCGATGGCGAGGAGGTGCAGTCGAGACTCACTCCCAGTTTTCTGGCCAGGGCAACAGGGCAGGAGGTGGTGCCCATTAGCCAAGAGAAACAACACACGGAAGGAGCAGTTTCGGGAGGAATATAACAAGTTCTACTGCAGACTTGTGGAAGGGACGCCTGTGTGACATCCGAGTGCAGCTCCATGCACACAGCCAGAAGGAAGTTCCCGGGAGAGAAGGTCCAAGCCGCAAGGATACAGACAGAGTCATCAGCATGCAGGTGTGTTGCAAAGCCAGGGAGAGGAGGAAGGCAGGCGGGAAGAGGAGACTTAGGACGGAATGTGGCAGAACACCGATGTTTTAGGCATGGGTAGAAGAAGAGGACCCTGCAAAAGAAAAAGATGAAGACCACGGAGGAAGGAGCAGGGTTGATGAAGCCAAGGGAAGACAAGCCTGGTGACCGGGGTAAACTGTGGAAGACACATCGAGACAACCAGACTGAAAAGCGATTGCGCCTCTTCACAGAACGTCTCTGTGATCTTGACCCAAGCAATTGTAGTCTATGTTGTAGGTGTAAAACCGCCATTAGGAAGAAACTGAGTCCTAATGACGTTAAAGTGACTTGTCATTAATACATCCAGCCAAATAATGACAGATGTGAGTCTGTCAAAAAGTTCTGCGGACCCTGTGAAGGATATTCTTATGAAAGTTCCAGAAAATACCTGTGTTTTGAACATCACAATTTGCAAATATCAATATACCCTGTCTTCTCAAAAAAGATATGCCCATAGTAAAACCAACGGCATTGTGCATATTTATATTTTTAATTATGTAAGTATTTTCAGTGTGTCCTGAGAGATTTGGGCAACATGCCATATTAGACAGAGCATGCATTATTTAGCCAGACAGACTTGTATTTAATTCTAGACTCTGATAATTATTTACTGTGGGACAAAACCTCTCTGAACATCAAGTTTTTTTTTTTTTCAAATATAAAAATGGAACAAATTATAGCTGACTTACAGATGTTTTGTGAGTATTGGGTAGCATAACACATTAAAGTGTTTGGAAGATATTTATTTACTTATATTTGAATTTATTTTTAAATTATGAAATTCATAAATATTCAGTAAACTGGGAAAAAAGTCCAAAACAATTATAAAATTGAGAGTATAATTTAAGTCTATTTAGGAGAACTCCTAATGCAAGCGTATGTCTTAAGGCCCTCAAAGTGGGACCCATAGACCCCTGAGGGCTCCTGAGATCCTTTCAAGGGAGATCTGCAAGGCCAAAGCCATTTTCATATTGATCTAAGATATTCATTTGCCTTCTTTTACTGTGTTGAATTTGCACTAATGATACAAAAGCAATGGTAGGTGAAACTTCTAGCACCTTAGCATGTTCAAGGCAGTGGCATCAAACAGTCCTAGAAATTACTGTGTATTTTATTGTCACAAATGTCAGTTCCACTTAAGAATGTCTTTAAAGAAGCAGTAAAAAATTATTCATTTGATGAAATTTCAACCCTTGACTATGTGTGGTGCTGGACATTGTGGCCTATAATCCCAGGATTTTGGGAGGAGGAGATGGGAGGATTATTGGAGGCCAAGAGTTCAAGACCAACCTGGACAACATAGCAAGACTCCATCTCTAAAAAAAAATTAATTAGCCAGACATGGTGGCATGCACCTGTGGTCCTAGCTATTCTGGGAGGTTGAAACAGGAGGATCCCGTCAGTCCAGGAGCTCAAGGTTACAGTGAGTCATGATTGTCCCACTGCACTCCAGCCTGGGTGACAGAGTGAGGCCCTGTCTCTAAAAAGATAAAAATAAAAATAATAAAAAAGGGAAAAATGGGAAGCACAAATGAAGCTCTTCTGCTACATACCAAAGTATAGTGTTTGTCCTGAACCAAAATACTTGTGTGTTTTATGAGCTATGAGCTAAACTAGTTCTTTATTTTATGAAACATATTTTTACTTGAAAGAACAACTGACAGACAAACTATGGTTATTCAGACTTGGATATTTGGCAGACAGATTTTTACAAATGAATAAAATGAGCCTTTCACTTCAAGGTAAACAACCCACAACATTTATTTTCAATTAGAAGTTTGAGCTTTCAAGTAAAAAATTAGAATTTAGAAAACTTATGTCTGCCACCATGAGCTGGACAGTTTCCCTGATACTTAGTCTTTCTAATAAGACTATGATCATTTAAATTAATATGGTTTTAGATTCTGTACAGTGAATTATATTAATATGTAGAAGACCTGCATAAATCAGTGAACCAGTATTTTCCAAATGACTAATAACACATGATATTATAAATTTGTCCACAAGTTAAGATCCATTTAAAGTGCAAAATAGACAAATGGATTTTGATATAACATAGTATGAAAAGGTAACTGATATGGTTTCATATTCCACATTGCAATCATAAGGTTTAAGAAACTACCACTTGTTGAGTTTTGGTGTAGCATCAAAGAAGAATGAATATCCAGAATTATTTGAAAAGATGATGAAAATGCTTCTTCATTTTTCAACTGTATATCTTAGTGAATCTGAATTTTCCTCATTTACTTCAAACAACAACAAAAAAACCCCAAATTGAGACAGATTGAATACAGACATCATATTAGAATCCATCTGTCTTCTATTAAGCCAGACATTAAAGAGATTTACAAAATTGTAAAACAATACCACTATTTCTCACTAACCTATTCTGGAAAACATAGTTATTTTTCAGAAAATGATGTTATTTGTGTTAGCATGTAGTAGGTTTACTATAGTTATTTTTAAGTGGGTTCATAAATATTTTAAAGATTTCTGTTGTAATTCATAGTATGTTGAATATGGATAGAAATGACCCATAAAAACAAAAGTTCCTTGGAATCCTTAATAATTTCAGACTGCAAAGCTGTCCTGAGGACTGCTGTCATGAAAATAGGTTGACAGATCATCAAAAGCTTGTCACGATATTCTGCCTAGAGCAGGGCTATCACCTCAACTGTATTTGTACAATTCTCATTTTACACAAATGTGAGTAGGTCCTTCTATACATAAACTTAATTCTATAGAGTGTTACAGTCGACATCTCTACTCTGGGGACTGGGACAAAAGAACTAATGGAAAGCATCCTCCAAATCCTGATGCTTGTATAAAACAGTGCCACGCCCCTGGCCGCACCAGCGCTGGTCGTTCCTCCGTCTGTGGTTGGGTTTCAATCCCTTCCTGACCGCACTGTCGCCACGGGTTGGGGGCGTCACACAGTTCAGGAGCTGGTTCTCTAGAGTCCCTTAAAAATTAATGATTACCTCTAATGTGGTGACTCTTACACACTTAATCGATGTGAAGCTGAAACGTCAAGTCTTAGTCACCTGTTATTCCTCCTAAGGGCATTTATTGATTCACTTAATTAAACATTTGTTGAGCACCTCTTAGGTGCCAGGCACTATGCCACCTGCTGGGAACAAAAGAATAAACAAGGCCCTGGCTCTGAGCACCCTGCAGTTTAGTGAAGAACTAGGTAGTCACCGAGTGATATGACGAGGGCGTAACAGGGCACCATACCAGTCAGTCGGCAGGGTGAGAGTGGGGCATCGGGGAAGGATTCCCAGAGAAAGTGACATCTAAGTAGAGACAGGAAGGACGGGTCAGTCACCTTGGGTTAAAGGACGGGGGTGTGAAGGAAGAAGGACTAGCGTGGACTATTCTGTAATGAGGAAATGTTACACAATTGGCCATTACTATAAAAAAAAAATCTTAATTTTAAAATACATAAGATCAACCTATTTTCCTTGAGTTTTAGTTTGTTTAATAAGTAGAACGGACTGTTTTAAAATTCTTATGGTACATTTAAATACATGTAATTTAAATCAGAATTGCTACTATCTTACAAAAGAAATCACTGGATTAAAATAAAAGATTAAAAACTCCAAATGCAATTTGCACAGATTTCCAAAGATTAACTTAAAACATGGAAAAAAAATTAATTCTTAACTTTGTTCAAGGTCCTGAGCTCAGTGCTGAGATACAAAGAACATAATATTTGCCCAGGAAAAGTCTGTGAGATGAGTTTAGACATATTTTCTTTCCTTCCTTTAGACATTCAGTAAATATTTATTGAATACCTATTTCCTTCCAGACCCTGAGCATTCATTATTAAAAAGACAGATGTCACCCCTACCCTCAGAGAGCGCACACAGGAAGTGACAAGTTAGTTGGCTTTCAGGTATTGTACACAGCGTCAGACACCAGAAGACAACTGCCAAGGGAGTGGTAAGATTACAGGGTATCACTTACCACTGAGAAAGGTTTGAAACGACAGAGAAGAGGTAAGAGCATCAAAAACACAGAAGTGGCACCAGGAAAGGTTCACAGGGAGGAAATACCAAGGTGCATTTAAAAGACAGTGAGTAGAGTAATTTGGCTGGGATGGATTTTGCTAATGGAATTAATAGAACTAAAAATTGAATATGTAGGTTGGGCATATTGGAGAGAAGGTGTTAGAAGAGGAAGTCTGGGCTTTACCCTCTTGGCAATGGGTAAACGCCTAAATTCACAAAGGAACAAAGCAAACACCCTTTGTCACATGTAAGAAGGACGCTGGTAGTTTGTAAAAGAGGCGTTCTTCTGATGGCAATTAATGGGTTCCTCTGACATAAAAATCCCTGACTTCTTTCACTTCACAGTATGTATTCACCCATCCATCCCATTTTCTGTGAGCATTTAACTAATTGCTGTATTATATTTTATCAATTCCGTGATGGAAAAACTAAGTGTTCTTAATGTCAACCCAGAAAACGTGCCTTGAGAGCCTCCGGTGCGCTAGAAGAAGGAATCCACCGATGACTCTGAGCCTCAGCCTATGGCATCCCACAGGGGTCTCTGACCACATCTGTCCTCGGGCCCTGTGCCCGGCCAGCCGCGTGGCGGCAGCCGCCGGCAGCGCGAGCCCAAGCGAGCGGCAGTGTTGTGAGGGTGCCAAAGCTACACGCACGCAAATATACAGAGACGAGAAACACGGTGGGCCAGCCCAGAGTATGAAAGGGGCTGAAAGAAACAGGGGTAGAGATGTATTCTTAGATACAACAGGAGTCTAAGATTATGTGATTAATACGTTCCCGTAATTTGGGTTCATTTAATAATTGCTTTATTTTCTCCATCCCATGGCTTGTTTAGGCACAGCCACAGAAGCAAACTCTTTCATGTGAGCAATTTGGCCCCAGTCCCTGACGGTTACATGCCAGTGATATCATACTGGCCTAAGGCCACACAGACTTGAAGCCTGGTTATTTTTCAGACGTTGCGAAGCTGAATGGCACCAGATGTCGTGGAAAGAACACAGGCTTCCCGGTCAGAGGTCTTGGGTACAGTTTCCTGCGCTGACACTTGATGACTTTGTGACTATGTGAGCTTGGAACGTTATTTAATCTTTGACGCTCTGTTTTCTCATCTGTAAAATGGGGATAACAAAATTTCCCTGATAGGGTTTATTATCAGATTAAACTATTTTGCTTATGTAAAGCGCCTGATATGTAATAGGCACTAAATAATTGTCTGGATAATAGTGGCCAGTTCTTATTCCCTGGATTCAATTTCTCTTAAAATGCACAAGACATTCGTCTCTACCTAATCAGAAAACCATTTGTCAGTGAAAAAAAGAAAATTAATGGAATCATTCAGACCCTGTTCATAAGGATGAACAAACAAAATGATTAATTTCAGGTCTGACAAAATGTACCCAATTCAATACTCTTCCCTTTACAAATTTTATCTGATTTATTCCTAAAACATCTAGTGAAAAAGACATAACTGTTTGCTCTTCACAGATAAGGAAACTGAGGTTTAGGGCCATCAGTGGCTGGCCAGGGTCTGAGCCCCCTTCTGTCAGACTCCAAAGCCTGTGCTCTTAACCAACGCAGGCCTTCCTGAGATGTTACCGGAAGCCTCTCTCTTTTCTTTCTTTTTAGTGCTGTCATGTTAATGGGCATTTTTTAAAAAAGGGATTTTACCACGTAATTTGATTTGTTGGTGCCCTATAAGAGCAAATCTGACCACATGTACTGTTTTCACAAAAGTGTACCTATTCATCAGTTCTAGCCACAAACCTCTCAAGTCAGAAGCCTTGAAGATTAAACCAGGGGGAGGTGGAATAGTCCAAAGTGATTTAACTGCTTGAATCTTCTCTTTTATTTGAAAACCTTTTAAACTCTGTCACTGACACAGTATGAGTCCTTTCCTAAAAACATTTAACAAACTAGCCAGTCTATGAAAAGCAGTGTGGATGGGAGGACAAACACAATTTTTAAAAATCTCAATGTGTGTATCTCATAAAAAGTAGCATATGATTATATATACCTTTGATTCAACCAGCTTCCGTTACAAGTAACTCGCTAACGCTAGAACTTAGTTGCTTCAAAAACGGAGGGAGCATCTCCGTATTAACATCTTGGCTGTTTAATCCCTGTTATTGATTGAGTGGCTTCTCCGCGACTGCTACTGTCACTGCTTACTGGAACCACAAGAGACACCTTCAGTAGGTGTTATCATGATTCCCACTGTGAGATGAGGCTACCAAGGCCACCCAAACTTGTCATATTTCTTGACAAGAAGAAATATGAACCCAGGAAGTGCTTCTGGATATTACACTTACTCTTCCCCTTTTGGAATGGATTCAAGGTAGTCACCAATGTGGAGAATAAACCAAAGAAATAAATAATAAGCCAAGTCCAGTCCTCTCACCATCCATTTTAAACTATTTCCTAGTAGTTTGGCATATAAAAAAATTTCCCTTTGAGAAAATAAAACTTTAATAGGATAGCATTATTTTAGAATTATGTTAAGATATTCAGCATGTGTTATCAGACTCAAATATATTAAATTCCTTATTGGATTAGACCAGTTAATGCTGGATTGTGTCACATTTCTACTTTTAAACACCACATCTAGGAAAGAAATGTGTTAATATTTACTTCATTGTGCCAAAGCAGATTCTATTGTAAAACTAGATCAAATATGAATCGCTACCCTATATAACTCAAAATCTGTATGTGGAACATAATGAGAAACAGGGATTGTTCTTATTTTCTGAGTGTAACTACTCAACTCTCATTATGCTCTGTTGAAGAAAAAAATTGCATTATTTTGGGTCATTTAAAAGAAGTAGAGCCATTTTTTCTGGATAATAAATTATAACTGAACCACTGAAATTATTTTGGGAAAACAGTTTCCATACCAATAGAGTCTAATGTAACTCGGAAAACTCTTGGAGTTATAAAAGAAAAATTTGATTTTCCCTAATGTAAGCTTAGATTTATCCAGCCTAAATTTTCTTCATCCCTTCAATGTAATCCTTATGTGTCATTTTCTCTTCCAAAAAACAGAACCGAATATAGAGCCTTGAATTTTTCTCTTTTGTTTTCCTGGCCTTTTATCAGTGGCTCTCTCTGTTCCTGAAGTCAGACCTTTTTATTAATGTGGTAATCAGACAGTGTTCTATCATTGCTAATCCTCCAACCTAAACTATTCGGTGAAAAGCTGAGGGAATTCCTATTTTGAAGAAACTGTAAATATAGGGGTTGGACGTTTTCCTGCAATTAGGAGAGACTAACATAATGAAAATTCAAATAAGTTTGGAACTCAGAGGTCACTTGAAACACTAAACTCAAAAGAGCTCATTTGTACATCTGTCAAAACATGGTAAAATCATTCTGATTTTGTAAGGACTTTTCAAAGACCTTATCTGTGTGGGAAATTGCATGCTGACCCGTGAGGAATATGTAATTTGTGTTAAACACAGAGTCTCATTCAAGGACTAAAGATAATCTTATATCCAATCAATTCCAGTCCAGAATTTTTGTAACTTATTTTGAGCAAGAACGTTCTTAAGGGAATAAGTCATACAAATCAAGCAGGACCTCAATGCAGAAAGAACTTCAAAAGCTCCAGGAAGGTCTGACTCTCTTCATCTTTCCATCAGTGAACTCATTTACAAACCTCAGTGCAGCAGGGCACAAGGCAGGGGAGGAAACACACTAAAATGAAGAATAAAGGTAGAAAACGAGGAGAGAAATGGGTGAAGAGAAGAGGAGACAGTGGTTAAGAATTTAAACTAGTGATGAGAAAATAAAGATAGGTGAAATGGTTAGGGAAAGTCAGCAGAATGCAGGGAGGCAGTGGATATAACAAATGGGAGGACAATAATGAGGGGCAAGTGCAAGTTCATTAGAAGAGCCCAGAAGTCCAAGAGAAAAGGGGCGATACATAACTCAGCACCAAAGCTGGAAGTAGGAAGTATGGAGAAAAATCTCGTTTTTTTCTCTTTTTCTCAAAGGCAGAAGTGACAGAGAAGAGCACAGAACAGTGTGATGAAAATGCTTTGCGATGTTCTACTAGAACACATATGGAACACCGTAAAGCCAATATTTACGTAATGAGAAAACAAAACGGAGTAGTGCAGTGACGCTGACTGCAGGGAACGTTGGCATATTTCCAGAATTTCCATCTTGCCACCAGTCAGGAGTTAGGAAAACCAAGAGTTGCAGATTTTCATAGGCAAGCTGTCTGAAAGGGAAGACAACAGAAAGCTGAAGCAGGGAGGATCTTGAAGTTAGAGGGATCCTTTTGGTAAAAGGAGAGAACGTAAATTGGATTTTGTGTTTGCACCAAGTGGGGTTTGAACGAATTTTCCTTAAAGCAGAGTTTCCCCAAAGTTTTCCATATTTAAACCCCGCATCTATTATTACGTACTTGATTGATTTGTTTAAGCTGCGGAACAACTTTTTACTAAACAGCTTATTTAAAAAGGAAGTTAACAATCTAAACAGTAATGTCTGCTTTATGTGCTGGTTATTGTTTTTTCTTCTCATACACATTAAAATAAACGAAATATTTGCTATGGAACCACCTACGATAATATTGCGTGCCGTTGCTGCTTTGCGTGGGACAGTCTCAGGCCACGAGGAAGGCAGGAGGGACACTGTCTGATCTCCCACAGTGGCAGGAAGCCCCTGAAAGACGCTACGGGGCCAAACTGCAGAAGAGCAATGGCAGCGAATCCCAAGGTCGGGAATGGGGCAGGGCTGCAGAAAGGGGGAGAGATGAACTGTCACTGTCACCTCTGTCTTCTTTTGTTGGTCGAAGCAACTCACAAAGCTGGTCCAGATTCAAGAGGTGAGGAACTGGTCTCTCCCTCTGGTGGGAGGAACAGCAAAAAATTTGTGGTCACTTTTAACTCACGACGGCTCATACATAATCACAAAATAAAGTCCATAGATGACAAGCCCACAGCTAACTTTATGCTCAGTGGTGACAAGCTGAAGATTTTCCTTTAAGATCAGAAACAAGACGAGGATGCCCACTCCTGCCACTTCTATCCAGAGCAATTAGGCAAGAAAATAAATAAATGGCATCCAAATCAGAAACGAAGAAGTTAAATTGTTTCTGTTTGCAGATGGCTTTATCTAATATATAGACAACCATAAAGACTTTAGCAAAAAAAAAAAAAAAAAAAAATCCTAGAAGTAATAAATGAATTCAGTAAAGTTGCAAAATTTAAAATCAACTTAACAAAAATCAGTAGCGTTTCTATACCTTAAGAGCAATCTTTCCAAAAAAGAAATCAAGAAAACAATGCCATTTACAATAGCGACAAAAACAAATACTTAGGGATAAATTTAAGGAGGTAAAATATCTGTACACTGAATATTATATAAAACCCAGATTAAAAAATTGAAAAAGACACAAATAAATGGAAAAATATACCATGTTGATGAATCGGAAGAATTAATGTTGTTTAAATATCTACAGTACCCAAAATGATCTACAGATTCAATGCAATCTGTGTCAAAACTCCAATGACATTTTTTACAGAAATTAAAAAATCAATTCTAAAATTGATATAGAACCACAAAAGATCCCAAATAGCCAAAGTGATCTTAGGCAAAAAGAAAAAATCTGGAGGCATCATACTATCTGATTCTAAACTATACTACAAAGCTATGTAATAAAAACAACATGGTATGACATGAAAACGTAAAGACAGACCACGGTAACAGAATAGAAAGCTCAGAAATAAATCTATGCATTTATGGTCAGTTGATTTTCTACAAAGTTGCCAGGAACACACAATGGGAAAAGGACAGTTTCTTCAATAAATGGTGTTGGGAAAACTGGATATTCATATGTAGAAGAATGAAACAGGACCCTTATATCATACCACATACAAAAATCAACTCAAAATGGATTAAAAACTTACATGTATGACTTGAAACCACAAGATTACTAGAGGAAAACAGGGAAAAATCTTTTTGTCATTGGTCTGGGCAATGATTTTTTGGATATAAAGCACAGGCAACAACAGTAAAAATAGGCAAATGGGATCACACCAACCAACAGGCTTCTGCACAGCAAAGGAAACAGCCAACAGAGTGCAGAGACAGCCTATGGAATGGGGGAAAATGTCTGCACACCATGTATCTGAGAGAGAGTTAAAATCCAAAATATATAAGGGATTTAAACAACTTAGTAGCAAGAAAACAAATAACCTGATTAAAAAAATGGGCAAAGGGCTTGAAGACATTTCTCAAAGAAAGACATACGAATGGCTAAGAGATATGTGAAAACAATGTTCAACATCATTAATCATCAGGGAAATGCAAATCAAATTCACAATGATATATCACCTCACACTTGTTAGAGTGCCTATTATCAAAAAGACCGAGGATGACAAGTGTTGGCAAGTACGGGGAGCAAAGGGAGCCCTTATACACTATCGGTGGGAACGTAAACCAGTATACAGCCATTATGGAAAAAAGTATAAAGGTTCCTCAAAACATTAAAAATGGATTAGAGACTCTCTAATATGAAAACCACACACTTAACATAAATGTAGACTTTTCACCTAACAAATCTGGAAGAGCTTTGTAATATTAACACTTTTAGTTAGTCTATTCAATATTCACATGAATACGATAGCACAATAAATATCACACATATAAATCAGCCAAACATGAAGACTGTTTCAAGTCCACTTGTTTCAAGCAAATGCAGTGGAAAATTATTGTATGTGCAACTAAGTTAAAAGCAAGTTCGCGTAGAAGAAAAAAGTAAAGCAATTGATTGTCAGTGGATTCCAGCTTCAGCTGGAATGTGTGAGAACAGGGACCATTTAGCTGTTAGGACTGAGAGCTGAAGACACAGCAATTTTGTGTCTCATCAGGCCCTGTGCTCCCCGGGGGGATTGTGTGCCGAGAATGATGGCTTTCTCAGACTTATGACAGAGCCCTTCTCAGTGACCGAGTGACTCCTAACAGTAAACACAGTTAGAAGTGTAAGCAGGCCAACCGGAGCCGTCAGCCCTGGGTGTTGCTGGCTTCAGAGGTGTTAAGTGGAAACTCGGGGCTGGAAGAAAGTGGTGGTGGGGGGGGGATTTGGAAAGTTTTACAAAAAGTTACATAATCACTTGCACATAAATAGAAGACCTCTGGGAGAACAAACAAGAAAATGATAACGTCTGCGGTCCCTGGGGAGGATCTGAGCGGCTGGGGGACAGGACGGAGAGGAAGACTTGCCTTTCACTGTGTGCCCATTTGCACTTCTTGAATTTTGCACAGTTTATACATTACCTATGCAAAATAACAGTAAACTAGCCAGATGTTTAATCCCTATTTGTCTTGTCCTTTTCGGTTTCCAAATGGCTTTCACTTCTGTAATTGAGAGGCAAACATGGCAAGTGCTTGTTTTCTACATGAATTAACTGAGGACAGAGGTCTCTGCTTTTTCCCTTCATCACGCAATCAATTAAAGCTCAGGTTAACACAGGTTTTCTGCCTTCCAATCCAGTGGTCTTCCCATCGTATCGTGCTTCCTTGGGTGAGCTGAGGGCCGCAAAACAGACTGGGTAGGAAGAGCAATCTGCCCCTACGAGGCAGGACTGACAGGCCAGGCTGTGGGCCCCGCGGCTCTCTAGGTCTGGTGGCAAGACTGCTACCGCAGCCACAGCAAGCAGTCTGCAGACAAAAACCAGGCCCCAGCTCCACGCCACGTGAATTAAATAAATACGTACTAGATGATGATGATCCAGGCATTATTTGCAATCTTTGCCAAGGATTTCCTACTTCGCCAAGACAGTAATTATCCACATTTTGCAGAGGAGGAAATTGAGGTGGAGAAAGATTACATAAGCAATACATTAGATGAAAAAATCCTAAAGCCAGAACATGTCTTCATTTCATCTTTCCCAAAACCCATTCTTTTTTCAAGGCACTGGGCTGGCCGCTCTGGCGGATACGTTGATGAGCAAGAGAGCAGCTGTCTCAGAAACAGAGGTGAGCACTGTGGCGTCCGGAGAGAACGGTGGGGCAGAGAGAAGGTAACCACTTATGACGTCCGTAGGAACCTAACTATTATAAAAGAAGTCTGAGCAAAATGCCATAAGGACTTACAGGAGGAAGCAATCTCGCCTCACTTAGATGAGCTTTTCATGAAAGAGCTGGGATGAGAAATAGGCATTGACAATTCACTGGGAATTGGAGATATAAAGTGCATCTGTGTGAGCTTTTTGATGGCTAGCCAGTGTCTAAAGCATAAACTATATTTAAAAAAAAAAAAATTGGCCGTTGGCTCCTCTGGGTCAGGTCTTTAGGTTGCAGGAGCACATTGGGCACCAACGGCTAAGATGCTGGTGACTAAAGCCCCTCAGGGAGACGGTGTAAAAAACAAAAACAATTTGTTGAATGAATGCACATAAAGGAAACACAGAAAGACCACTCCGACCCCCAATTTCCTATCGTTTTGTCTTGGCTGAGCTCTGAGTTACTATTAATCTTACTGCAGTGATTATTTAGTGCTTGACTGTGGTAAAAATCCGACACTGTTAAGACACGTACGAATGCCAGAGTAACTCTGCTGTATCTGCCTGCTCTCTCCGAGTCCAAGGGTGGCCTTAGGTTGGCTGAATGGCAGAATCCAGAATCCTGCCACCAAATCTCCCCTGCCCTTGGTCTAGAGTAGTTTTCAAACTGAGCTCTGGAGATTGTTTCGGACCTTTGAAAGGGCATTAGGAGTTCCACAAACAATGAAGATTTTAATTGCCTGAAAAACCCATTTATTGATTTTATCTGTTCTGTGTACTTACTGTGGTGCCAGATAAGATTCCATTAATTTTTTTTAATCCCAGCTAGAAAACATACGTCGTTGGAATACATTCTCAGCATTGCTCTACTTGGAATTTCTGAGCCAGGCTGAGGGTGTGTCGCACAAGCTGCAAACGAAGGGAAGTGAGGTGGTCCACAACACCACCGTGCGATGGGAAGAACACCAGGTAGGACGGTGTGCAAGCGTGTTCTACTGCGACCCTGTTAACCAGAGGGGAGCTTTGCCACTGTGTGGGGGAGGGACCTTAAAATGCTACTCTACCCTCTAGACTCTGCTCTTCCCATCTATAAGAAAGTTGAGGCCGGGAGCGGTGGCTCACGCCTGTAATCCCAGCACTCTGGGAGGCCGAGGCGGGAGGATCGCTCGAGGTCAGGAGTTCGAGACCAGCCTGAGCAAGAGCGAGACCCCGTCTCTACTAAAAATAGAAAGAAATTATCTGGACAACTAACAATATATAGAAAAAATTAGCCGGGCATGGTGGCGCATGCCTGTAGTCCCAGCTACTCGGGAGGCTGAGGCAGGAGGATCGCTTGAGCCCAGGAGTTTGAGGTTGCTGTGAGCGAGGCTGACACCACTCTAGCCCGGGCAACAGAGTGACACTCTGTCTCAAAAAAAAAAACAAAAAAGTAATACTGCAATGCTTTTTCATAAAATGCTTCTTAACATCACTTTCATGACTGAAGTGTTGGGGAATATTCTGGCATTCCACAGTCTATATTCACAAGAATGGGTGTATTTAGAATCTGCCAGTCTATCAGCTTTACTCTGGGAAGATGATAAAAATATTTAACTAGCAGTACATATATCAGTCACTTCTATGTGCCAACACTGTCTTCGGCACTGTGGTTATGGTTGTGCACAACCTAGACACACTCCCTGTTTACCAATTCATGAGCATACAGGTACCTAAACAGGCAAAAACAATTAGGTAGGATCTGAACGGTGTAGGATGCGATCAGAAGTCCACAGGATGGATACTAGGCCCAGGTGCAGGAAGTTAGTAGAGATTTTCTGGAGGAAGACATGCAAGCTGAGAGGCTTGATAGATGACAATGAGTCAGCCTTGCAAAGCAGTTGAGAGGTGGGAATGAGGGTGATCTAGACATAAAAAACAGCACATGCAAAGGGCCAGCGGTGAGAGACACCGTGGCATGTGGAGGGAACTTGAAGAGGCCAGAGGAGCTGGAATGTCAGGTCTGAAGGGGCTGTGACCCCACGAGGCCAGAGGCGGAAGCAGTGGTCGGGTCCTGCACCCCACAGTCGACTGCCTTCGTCTTACAAGTCATTAGGCTGACTGACGTGTTCAATCAGGGGAATAATCAGATTTGCATTTGTCACGTTTCCTTTACCTTCAGTGTAGAGTAAATGGAGAAAGCAAGACTGGAGGCGGAGCCCCAAGTTAGAAGGCCATGGCAGAAATCCAGGTGAGAAAACTGGGTAGTGGGAGAGAGGCTGGGAAACGGGGAGCACAGTCCACAGCCTGTGGATGATGGAACTGGCAGGGGTCAGTGTTTGACTAAAATATGCAGAACAAGGGAGAGGGAAAAGCCAGGGAAGACACCCTGGCTTCTGACTTGGGAAACCTGATGAATAATGTTGCCTTTTAATGCGATGAGGAACAAAACACACGCAATAGATCGGCTGAAAGGAAGAACTGTGATGAACCTGGTTTGGTACACGTTGTACTTGCATTCATATGGACCGCGCAAAAAGAAACGTGTAGCAGGCTGTATTTTGTAGGCACAAAGCTCAGAAGAGAAATTTGGGCTGGAACTAAAATGAGATACACAAGTCCCCGGCCTGATGGCGTCTGGAGCTGTGGGTTAGACGACCATTCCGGAAAAGCGTGTAGAGTCAGAACAGAATCCAAGGATGAAACACTGACCAAGCCCGTAATTTAAGAGACGGACTGGGACGTAAGAAAATACCCAGGAACACAAGGAGTCACAGAAGCGCAAGGGAAGAGGGTGATGTAGGAGGAAAGAATGATCAATAGCGTTAGATAATGTAGAAAGGCCAAATAAGGGAAGGTTTAAGAAGTGCCTGTTGGATTTAACGTGCTGTCCCTTACGGGAACAGTTCTACCTGAGTGATGGCGATGGAAGCCAGACTGCATAGGGAAGAGAAAGAGTGGAGCTGCGGCCGTGGTGGCAGCGTGTGTGGGAAACCCTCGACAGAGATTTGGCTGTTACAGGAGAAGAGAGAGGGGACGCCAGCTCAAAGAGCGTGCCAGGTTGACACGGTCTCAGAAGAGACTTGAGCATGCTTCTATGCCAATGGGAAGAAGCCAGCAGAGAGAACCGTGACTGGGAGGAGACCCTAGGGCAGGGGGAATGAAGATGGAAGGTGGGGTGGGAGCCAGCCGCTGTCAGAAAAAGGCAACCCCTCCCGGTGACAGAAGGAAGGAGTGACGATGGTCCAGACGGTCACAGGCTGGTAACAGGAGCTCCTGTGATCAGGGCTTTCAAGACGCAAAGGTGAGCATGGCAGGATCCGGGTCCTCCTTCCGTGTGGGAGAGAGAAAAACCACACGCAGATGACTCTGTTATGCAGTGCAAAGTGATAAATGATACGAGAGACACAAGTCAAAGGCAAGGAATGGGAGTTCAGAGACTGGAAAGGTTGTTTCTCATTGGTAGGGAGTAGAATCACCTCAGGGAGGCGAAACCTAAGATGTGTCTTAAAGTATGTGAAGAATTTGGAGACGCAAGTGGTTGCATAGCAAGAGAATAATTTTAGCAAAGGGAAAATATCAATAAGTGAAGGTGGTGTTTAGGGAATGAGTGGCTAAAATTTGAATTAAATGTAAGACATGTGGAGGAATAGGCAATAAATCTCAAAATATAAGTTGGAGCTGTATTGAGGAAAGCCATGCATATCAGACGGAAGAGTTTGCACTTGTTTTCAGTAGGCAGAAAGAAGTTATGGAAGAATGCTTTATAATGCTTAAAAAGTAGAGCATTTGGGAATCAAATTAAGAAGGTACGACAGCATACAAAAATAAAGGCATGGAAAATGTTGAATGCTTCAAAAGGTATGCTAGGCATTCAATAAATATTGATCAATAAATGGAGGAGGAGTTGGATGGATGAACGAAGGAACACACAATCATTCTAACACTGGACTCAGGGTTTACATAATCTTACAATGACTGCCTAAATAACACAAGCAGGCTGACTTCAGTTTCACCTCCACTGTCTATGCCAAACATCAACAGCGTGATCTCATTTATGTAACAAATTGGCCCACGCTCCTTTAGTAGACTAGTTTAGTTGTCTAGCTTTAGAACTGGAAAGTGAGCTTCTAGACTTTTCAAAGTACAAACATTTTGTAAGTAAAATTACAGAGTTTGAACTACTTTTGTAGTTATACTTACAATGTTAAATCAAAACCTAGTGTTTGAAACTTCATTCTGACAAATGACTGAAAGGGAGAATGCAAAGTTGCTATGTTAGTTTTTGAGAGCCTTGATGTATTTGCTAAATTTTGCTGAGTAAATATGTAAGAACATTTACTCTGAAAACTTAAAAAAATATTTTTTAAGAAAGTATTATAACTATTCCAATTTAATTTTAAAATCTCTCCTCCACAGTATTTTCAATGACATCATGGTGACTCAGATGTGCTTTATAAAATACATTTTCTATGATATTTCCAATTATTACCACGAAGACTTTTCTGAGGGGCTGACTGACTTCCTCTTATCAGTTGTTGAAAGTACACACTTGAGGGGCAACATATGGAGGAAGCTTGTCATTAAGTTGGAGGTTTGAAGCCTCCAACTAAAATGCTTTTGTACAGCGTAAGTTTGCTTCCTCAGGATTGTAGTTCCTAAAGATAATGTTAACCATCAGTTCCAAAGTCATACTTAATTATAAAACATAATATGCTATAAGAGGTTGAGTAAATACTGTAAAAAATGTCACAAACATTATAGTAAGAGAACAAAAAATTGATCAAGAAGCTGCATTAAGTACACGAAAACAATGGAAAAAATCGTAACAAATTTCAGTTAATAAAGAGATTTTTATACTTATGTCAGCAACTGCAAATAAGAAAGGAGTGCAATTTGCAACTTTACTATGCCATTTGCATTAGCAAATAGTAAAATGCCACTTTAAATACAGTTGTGTATACTGGGCAAGAGTGCGTGAATACACAATGATATTGTTTCCTTGAGAATTGGAAAGATATGCCTAATAGACACATTTAATCTGTGTGTGTGTTTTTCTCACCTGAGGGTTTTATTATCTTTTTGTTAAGCACTTTAGATTTAGGGTTTTTATTTAAACCTCTATGAATTTTTTATTTCTGACTCATTGAGCAAGTTCCCAGAATTCTAAGGCATGTTTTTTTTTAACTAAAACATTTTCATTTGTTGTCATTAAACCTGTGAAGCATACAGAAAACAAATTTTTTAAAAAGAGAACTCAGCATTGAGATGTCTTAACTAAAGTCTTAACAGAGATGCAAAGATTTTCAGAATATAAGCTGAAAATGGCATACATTATAAATGCTAATGTCACTTATATAAAAAGAAAAAAACAGAGAAAAGTAAAAAAAAGGAATTCTCTACCAGTTTTTATGTTGTAACTTTCAGTGGGAAAGTTATAGAAATAAGTCCTTGTCAAGACACCACCCTTATTCTTTTGAAACAATAGTTCCATCTAGTGGACAATTTACTTAAAAATAAATCTTTGATGCCAAATGTTAGAGACAAGTTTTTTTCTTGTGATAAAATCAGCATCAAAAGAAAATAAAAAGGACAACAGCAGAGATAATTTGTTTACATATAAAATTCACAATGAATAAGATAGAAATCAAATGATTAAATTAGAAAACGAACAAAAGTTTCTGCCAGTAAACAAAAGACTTGCCTGTAAGAACACACTAGAAATTTGGTAAAAATGTGGCTAATTTATGGATGTGGAAAGCCAAGCTAGGTAACATAAGCCCTGGAGTGACTGTGGCTACAAACAAACTACAACTCGTTAAAAAAAAAAAAAAAAAGATCTGGTACAAAAGCTTTCAAAAATACAGAGTAACAGAGAACATTTATTCATTTTGGCAACAGTATCTAATAGGCTTGAGTTATATGCCTGTCACTTTCTAGCAGCCAGAGACGCTGGCAATTGCTTCATTCATATAGTTCAGGAGGGGCTGCCTGTTAATGTAAATGATTGTCTAAAATGAACTATTGGAGAAATAAAATCTTCACTTCTGATGATGCCTTTGACACATGCTAGCTAAATCGCCAATCAATTCAGATGCTTCATTCAAATATCTATATTTATTATTTGGATAATTTCAAAATGTTAGCATGGTCAGATTTTTAAAATTGTTTTTGTGGAGTGTTAGTTCTAACCACATTATCTCTAAAAGCAGATTGAAAGACCTACGGCGTAAACTTTCGGAAACTTTGAATAAAATACGCCTGAGGTCACAGTTCTTGTCATTGTTGTCCTGCTTTTCACGAACTTAAAACCTAAACCTTCTATAAATGGCTCTGTGAACTATATCTAGAATTGATTTTTTTACCAAAAGACCAAAATGGTTGATTGCATCATGATTTATTTTGTTCAGGATTAAAATGGTTAAGCTTCAAGTGAGTCTTTTAAGACGTGCAGATCTGGTTTCCAGACGCGAGGGTGTCTGGACTGAGACAGGACATCTCTGGGTCTCTTTTCCCACTAAACTGCTGGACAGTGACTGCGCCAACACCAAGCAGACAGACTGACCACCAGGGCAGGCTAAGACTGAACAGAATGTTCCTCTTTTGTACACATCGAAGCCAATTCTAGGGCTTTCCAACATCTTTCCTGGATTTAGGCATATGAAATAGTGCCCCGTCAGAGAGTCCCACGTATCTTTGGGGTGACAAAATGCCACTTTGCAATTATAAAACATCCCAGTGAAAGAATATCTTCTAGCCTTCAAAAGTTAATCATCCTCGTTCTTTCACTGGCATGAGCAGTCTTACCAAATGTCTTTGTCACCATTTAAGTACTTTTTCACAGACACAAAATAATTCAGACATGAATGATCTTGAACCTCCAAAAACATACTCTCTAATGATTTTTCTCCATAGAAGTTATAACATAGATCTAAAGGTAAATCTGGTAGAATAGACCTTTTGAGAATGAAATGATAAACAGGTTGATAAATGTGGAATGGTGGTGTGATCTATGTAAGCAATTGAAATAAAACTTCACGGCTATTGGAGGAAAAAGTAGGAGCCAAGCATTGACGTGTGACGATGGGATGAAGAAAGCAGCTTGATTAAAATACAGTGTTTTTAAAAGTCTGGTGGCTGCCACGTGTGGCTGTCTGGAAACAGTACTGATGGCCAGCGTTTGCTGCTCTCCCGCTGTGTGTCAGACACCGCGCACACACTAGGTGCTTTACCGTCGTCTCATTCATTTCCACGACGTGTGCGGCAGAAATCGCCACAGATCCATGTGAGAGAGGAAGAGACTGAAGGCAGAGGAGTCACATCACTAGCCCCAAATTCACACAGAAAACAGAAGGCAGAAACGGCATTTGCTGTCCGACCTCAAACTGTGGACTGGTTCTATTGCACCAGCAAAACTAATTTTTAAGCCTTAAATGAAATGCTGATACCTAAATCAGGTGAAAAAATGCTTCATGCAAAGCAGTTTGAAAGCATTGAATTACTCCATACAGAAAAGGCTGTACTGTTTGTTATGATTATTATTATTATTATCAATAGCCACGGCCGGGCGCGGTGGCTCACGCCTGTAATCCTAGCACTCTGGGAGGCCGAGGTGGGGGGATCGTTTGAGCTCAGGAGTTTGAGACCAGCCTGAGCAAGAGCGAGACCCCATCTCTACTAAAAATATAAAAGAAATTATATGGACAGCTAAAATATATATATAGAAAAAATTAGCCGGGCATGGTGGTGCATGCCTGTAGTCCCAGCTACTCGGGAGGCTGAGACAGGAGGATCCCTTGAGCTCAGGAGTTTGAGGTTGCTGTGAGCTAGGCTGACGCCACGGCACTCACTCTAGCCTGGGCAACAGAGTGAGACTCTGTCTCAAAAAAAAAAAAAAAAAAAACAAAACAAAAACAATAGCCAAAAGGTGGAAACAAGCCAAGGTTCCATCAATGGACAAAGTGTATAAATATAAGGATATAATGAGATATTATTCAGCCTTAGAAAGGAGTCAGGTTCTTGTTGTTGTTGTTTTTTTTTCGCTTTATTTCTGAAATTATTTCTTATCTGCTCACACACCAGACTGAGGTCAGTGAAGGCTCACTCACCACTGTACACGGGAACGGCACGTAGGGCTGGAGCCAGGACACGGAGCGGCTGCAGAGTCTGTGGTCACAGACCCAAGGCTGGTGGGCCTGTTACGAGGGACAGGGGCAGACGGGGCTCCTCCCGGTCCCTTGGCAGAGGGGCCTGGGTGCGGGACCATGGCCAGTGGAGATGGAGCCAAGTTCACTGGGATGAAGCTGCCTGCTGTCCTTCGTTCGCCAGGACCGTGTTTGGTACGCCTGTCACTGTGGTGTGGGCCGACCTCCTCAAAATGTCGCTCCTTGGTCTTGGGCTTCACTGCCGTTCCACAGCCTCCCACCTGGACCCCAAAGCTCCCCCAAAAGCACTTGTGTCTGTGGACGGCTGCCGGATCATTGTTTGTGTCGGGGACACAAAACAAAAACCTCCTGTTCCACCGTCTTGCTGACCAAGAGTGAAGTTCTGACATATGCTACAGCAAGGGTGAACCTTAATAACATTAAGTTAAGTGAAATAAGCCAGACACAAAAGGATATCGGGCAAATTCGTAGATACTGGAACTAGAAGGTCAGAAGTTGCGGGGGTGAGGGTAGGGGTGGAATTGGGGAGTTATTGTTGAATGAGTACAGTGTTTCTGTTTTGGATAATGAAAAATTCTGGGAATAATGATGACGGTTACACACCATTGTGAATGTAATTAATGACACTGAATTGTACACTTAAAATGGTTAAAATCATAAATCTTATGTTATGTACATTTTACTGCAACAATAATAAAAAAAAAATGCTTTGCTGACCATGAGAGAGATTTAAGGAACAGTTCAAAGATTTTGGATAAAATGGGGAACAGTGAAGGGAAGTTAACTGTGGGCTTGTATGTCCAGGAAAGTAGGAGGATGGATGCTGGACATCTCTGTCACGGGGTTGGGATCCAGGGACTCAGACACGTCTGGTGCAGATAATCAAGGTAGAAGGGGGAGGCAAACAGCACATCTGCCTACCTGGGAAAGAACGTTTGCGAGTCAATCCTGATTAATGGCTGAACCTGCTCTCGACTCTACTCGACAACAGGAGACACGTTACTTTGCTTCCCCGTCGTACGTGAAGGGTTGAATTGAGTCTCCCTTACCTCCAAGTCAGATGTGGAGGCCCTAACCCCCAGCACCTCAGAACGTGACTGCATTTGGCGAAAAGGCCTTTCCAGAGGTGACTAAGTGAGACCGTCGGGGTGGCCCTCATCCAACTGACTGGTGAGAGGAGGAAACCTGGACAGATACCAGGGAGGCCCACGCACAGAGGAGGGACCAGGTGAAGACCCTGCAAGAATACAGCCCCCCGCAAGTTCAGGAGAAAGTTGCTAGAAGAAACCAAACCTGCCGATACCTTAATATCAGACTTCTGGTGCCCAGAACTGTGAGAAAATTCATTCCTTTAAGCCACTCAGTCTGAGGTTATTCTGTTACGGCTAAGAACACTGAAACGCCACGTGAAACTTGTTTCTTGAGATATTCCTGTTCTACGGTAAAGCAGTTTTACAGATTTAACATCTAATCCTTCATATGCTGTGCTGAAGGAGGACACTAACGGGGAAGTGGAAGGGGAAAACTCTGATAAAAATGTCCTTGGAGGTCACGTGAGCAGCAGGTGCCTAGAGAGGAAGACGTGGGCCAACTTTTCTCGTCAACGATAAATTCCCTTTCCTGGAGCTTCACCCACAGAAGTCACCTTCTCAGCCTCCTGTCCTCCTGATGGTGACTGCATCCACATCTCGAGGGTCCGGTTAGGTCCAGTCCCTGACCTCATTTACACGTAGGCCTAGAAACGGACACAAACACTGCCCTGGACAAACCACAAGTGGCTTAAATATTTTAATAAACAAATTTTATTACTAAACTGTGAGTATGCACAACAACTAAACGAGAAGAAATGGCACATTTGAGGCACAATAACAAAATAGTTTTTTCTTAGCGTGGGTTTTCGAATTGATTGGAATCCCATGCTCTTTGCGCAGGTACAAACGCCAGGCCCGGTGACGACTTTATTCTCTGTCTGTCTGCTGTGTCTTCCGCCCACGGGAACCTGGTCTCCTGCGTGGCCCGAGCATTGTGCTGGGGACAACAGGGATGGAGCTTGGGCACCAGTCTCTGTGCCCGTGGAGAGCCAGGGCAGGGCACGGAGAGAGCTCCTCGCAGAGCACCACGGCCCAGCGCACGGCGGCAGGGAGCACCCTGTGAGCACGGAGAGGACAGAGCCAAGCGAGGGGGAGGCTGGGGAAGGGGCTGTTCTCAAGGAGAGGATGCTTGAGCTTCACTGTGAAGGAGAAATTCATTTATTCATTCAACAAACAAGCATTTACTGTGGACCTACTGTGTGCCGGGTGCTTTTGTGGTGTGCATCAGAATCATCTGGAGGATTTGATTAAACACAGATTGCTGCTTGCTGAGCCAGGGACTCTGCAGTGGGGATGCAGAGTCTGTGTTCCCAGCGTGTCTCTAGGTGACGGTGCCACCGGTCCAAGAATTGTGCTTGGAGAACGACTGCTCTGGACACAGCAGTGGGAAAGGGGGGGGAGACGAGCCGCACCTCGGATCAGACTGTGCCGTCTGGCACGAAGCACAGGCCCCGGGCTGGGCAGTGGGGTGGGAATGGGGCCTGGAATCCGGCCCAGGCTGGACCTGCCGAGCCCCGAGGGCAACACCCACCTAACGGAAGGGCCACGTTTCTGTGTTTTGTCCGGGCCCAGGGGTCCTGGAAAATTGTCAGCCTCTGGGTGTGTCTTCTTGTCATCGATGTGCCTAGAGAGACCCCTGTTTTGTAATTTCCACAGAGGCATGGGGTATGCCGGAGGCTGGAAGAGACACGGAAACCGGGGGTTGCCATGGAATCGGAGATGGCGCAAAACGTCCAGAACGAGCAGGTGACGGTAAAGGCACGAGGACTGCGCGCGGCCAACCGGGATGACTGTCTGTCGTCTCCTGCGCTCAGGAACCTTCATCCTTTTCTGCAGAGAGATTGTGTGTTAAGCTGTGTCACTCACAAGGGAGGGGACTGTCCTCCTCTCACCCTGCCACGACGGCCAGCTCCTCAGCTCACCTGTTCATAAGCCAGGGGATGCTGTCCCATACTAAGTAGACAGTGGAAAAAGCCAAAGAGACTCAAAATACAGGTTAAAGGAAATAACGGTATGGGCGGAAGATCATGAATAAATACACAGGAAAGACCACACAGGGACAAGAAGCCTGGTGACGATGACAAAAGCCATGCGTGCCTGAGATACGCGCTGGGAGAATCGTGGAAAAAGACCAGAGGAAATTACCAGTGTGCCAAGTCCATACGCAGCAACAGAAAACAGTATTTGCGTGGCTGCATTTAGAGCTGATCTGAGAAGACAAAAAAGACATTTGCTCGAGAAGAAAGCTGATTAGGAGAAGGTCACGACGGAGCTCTTGGGCAAGATGACAACGTTCTGAACCTGAGATTTAGCTTCGCTAATGAAGAAAGGGAAGATCCTACAGACAAAGAGTCTTATTTTGAAACTTTTTAGAACAGGCACGGCCTGAGGGTTATATCTCCTGGGAACGATGCTTTCTGCACACGTCTGCGGTGTTTCTGCCACCGTCTTTTGCCCTATGACTGCTCACCCCTCTTTCCAACTGGCTTCCTGTTTAAAAGACTAGGATTGTGTTAAAAATGGATTTGGGGCCGGGCGCGGTGGCTCACGCCTGTAATCCTAGCACTCTGGGAGGCCGAGGTGGGCGGATCGTTTGAGCTCAGGAGTTCGAGACCAGCCTGAGCAAGAGCGAGACCCCATCTCTACTAAAAATAGAAAGAAATTATATGGACAGCTAAAAATATATATAGAAAAAATTAGCCGGGCATGGTGGTGCATGCCTGTAGTCCCAGCTACTCAGGAGGCTGAGACAGGAGGATCGCTTGAGCTCAGGAGTTTGAGGTTGCTGTGAGCTAGGCTGACGCCAACGGCACTCTAGCCTGGGCAACAGAGTGAGACTCTGTCTCAAAAAAAAAAAAAATGGATTTGGGTGAGAAGGAGAAAATATTGAAATTTCAGCATGTCTGCTGTAAAGGCCAGAGGCCTAAAAGGTTATTTAAGGTCTTCTGTATCTTATTCATCACATTTTTAAGTTGTGATGACAACATTGCACAGCAAGGGGGAGAGAGTTCGGTGAGTGCTGCGTGCTCTGTCACGACTTTCAGCAGCACAAGAGAACTGCCACTCTGTGTCACCCAATTCACAGCAGGTAAAGTCTGCTCTTCGGCTGAGCGGCTCTCTGTGAGCAACGAAGCCCCAGGAGGGATTGTTAAACCGGGTTGGTGGCCCCCACCCCTCCAGTTTCTGATTCAAATCTCGTAGTGTGGCCTGAGAGTGTGCATTTCTAGCAAGTTCCTGGCTGATGTTGATGCTCCTGGCCTGGGGACTGCAATTGAGAACCATTGTTTCTAAACATGAATAATGTCATTTCGTAGAATGAGGAAATCAGTGTCTAAAGGGAAAAAGTCACAGATTTTGGACAGTTCACCGAGCATTGTGCCCAGGCTGCCGAGGTAAGAGCAACACCTGAGCGGCTGTGTGCACGTCTCACTCTGCTCTGAGAGATGTCGCCAGCCTTGCCCAGACCGCCTGCCAAAGATTCCACACACAAATGACAGGCTAAATGTAACAGCGTTTCAGAAATTCTACCTCCGGGGAAGAGAGTTGATCGCAAGGTGAGGCAAGGCTGTTTGGGTCATGCCAAATAAGTGAACGATGTGAAAAAAAATAGAATGTATGTTTTACATTTTCTATTAAATGATTTTAAAAAATTCCCTAACGGTAAATTTGAGGGCAGATATTTGCTCCAATCGTGAATCAGAATGAAATTTGTGCTACAAATATTTTTTAACATGCCGCTCTGTATTTGAAGAATGCCATCAGTTGGAAACAAGGACAAAGAGAATAGTAGAATGGACTTCCTGGTAATGTCCACAGGCAGGTCTGGGAACCTTTGACAAATTTTTCTCAAATCAGAAGAACCACCACCGAGATTCAGCAAGCCTCCCCTCACCCATGCGTTATTCAATTGTTTAAGCACTTCTAGATTAAGTGGCTTACTTAGCCCTAAACAAATCACTCAAGTAACTGGAAACAGAAGCAGCTCTTGCACTCAGCCCTTTCTTCTCGGGGTGCTGAACACCTCTCTTCCGTGAATAGTTTTCACCCAGTGACATGATTGTCGAGGTGGAGCTCCAACGGAATAAGCTCAAACTGGTGAAGTTTTCGATACTCATCCGTGAGTGACCAGGCCTGTCATTAGTCTGGATTGTCCGTACGGGCTGGTACGTGAACACATAACCTTCAGTCTGCAAGCCGACTCGGGAGAGCAGGAGGTGATGGGGTCGGACTTCCAACAGGGTGAGTTTAACACAACGCTGTTGTTCTGAAAAACAGCACTGCTGGTTCTGAAGATGAAAAGTGCAGGCACTGAATAGGTGTCGCAGGAAGGCGTCAGGCGTCTTATTACGGATGCTGTCGGAAGTGGCTGCCGCAGGGGGTGGGGCTCAGTTCCTTTACGAGGAAGGTGGGGACTATTGAGTGAGCGCTGAGCTCCTCTCATTAAAAAGGACTTAAGTGGAGACTCCTGGCTGCGAAGGGGAAGCCTGCCCGGGTGAAGGAGGCGGCTTCTGCTAACGAGCCTGGCATGGGGCTTACGCAGAACACCAGCTCGTCCACCTCCTTTGTGTTTCCCAACGGACCGGACCGGCGTGTGGGAGAGAAGGCCCTGAGCAGGGTAGCGGGGACATCCCTCTTGAGGGAGCCCTAGAAAAAAAAGCAGCCAGATGGTAAAACAAAGACGAGCTGACATCGGCGTCACGTAGCCTCACCCTTCGGTGACGGCTCCGTCATACCAGGGAAAGCCATCTGTCCCCTTCTAGTCATACGCTGTGCTTTTGTGGCGTGGTTCTCTTGACTGTGCCCGTATAAATGCGAAAGGCTGAGAGCAAGGTAGAGCACCAGCCGTGGACACAAAGGAGCCGCCATGAGCCCTCTCCCCAGGCTACCAGCCACCAGTGGTGCCGTCCTCCACCTGCCCGTGGGCAGAACCAGGTAAGCACAGACCGGAGAGGGACCCGGCAGGACAGACTCGCTCTCGCCCACTTTGGTCACGCTGCGTCGGCACCCACTTTGAGCTCAGCACCCTTTCGTCCTTGGTGCTTGTATTTGGGGCTTTCCAAACAAGGAGGGTCACCCGGTCCCTGTATTTGTCCCCTACTGGTTGGCCTCTGGGAAGTGTGCTCATCACACACGAGCCCAAGGAAAAGAGCATGCTCAGAACATACAGTCATTACTGCAGGACTGTTCTCATGAGCAAAGCTCAAGAAAATCACGCATTGATTTGATTCTCCCTTCTAGAACCAATAACGTCTTGAAAGTGCTGTGGAACCAATGGGAGAGGACTGGAGAGAAGCTGCAGGACGAGGGTCCTGGGGGCAGAAGGGACACAAGCAGTGGTAGGATCTGCAAAGCCGACCTTTGTCGCGTCACGATGTTGTTGCTCTGAAGAGGTTTCCAAACAGATTTATTCACTGCATCAAAGCAAGACAGCTGACTTTTTAGAATCTCTATTATCAACACTAACACTGGCTTTCTGACTCTCCAAACAAGAATTCTTGCCGTGTGTTTGGCATTTGGCGTTTGTGAGACTGTTTCCAAAAAAAAAAAAAAAAATTGTAAAAAAAAAAAATGTATTTATGTCCTCAACCCTGGAACTTGTGAATGTGACCTTTCTTTGAAATATGACTGCAACTTAATCCTGCAATCGGGCTAAAAAGTGGTCACGTTGGACTAGGGTGGACCCTAATCCCACACAACTGCTGTATGACACTAACTGGAAGAGGAAATGGGGACACAGACACAGACACAGAGGGAAGCTGGCCTGAGAGGAGGGAGGCGCAGCTCGGAGGGGCTGCCGGAAACTGCGAGAGGCCAGGAAAGACCCTCGGGGTCCAGAGGGAGCCCGAGCCAGCCCACACCTTGACTTGGGACTTGTGGCCTCCAAAGCTGTGAAGAAAAAGTGTCTGCTGTTTTAAGCCACCCGGTTTGTGGTACTTTGCTACGGCAGTCCTAGGAAATGAATTCCGTCAGGATTCAGTTAATTAGTGATTAGTAGACATCGGTACAGGCCAGCTATAGTATTTAGGCTTTGATCTTCTATATTGTAAAGAAAGAATTACGTTTGCTCACAGCACAATCTCACAAGCCTACATTTCATGCCTTTCCAACTACGCAAGAATCGAGCTTGAGCTCATTAGACAAAGTTCAACTCTGCACCACATGAAAAATTTGGAATGGACAGAAGTGGCTGGCACGCAATGCAGCCAGAAAACTTAGCTTGCGGACATTTCAGAAAGGGAGAAACAAACAACATGTTTTCAAGGTTATACTAACTCCACTATGCCATCATTGGTCTGGAAGCATGGAAATCATTTTGCATCCTATTCTGATAACAGATGAAACAAGATCAAAATGTTCTTTTGTAAATGCTTCTAAACAGAAACTGTAACTCATTAACATCTGTGGACTTCAATGTATTAACAACATCACTATTTAATGCTATGAAGACAGAAAGCCAAGTTTCATTCCAGACCAATATAAAATGAAAATTATAATTGGGTAGCAACTCGGCTATCATACAACAATGGATTTCAAAAGCACAGACATTAAGCAACAACCATTCTAGAATAATACGCCCTTCTAATGCAAGCTCTCCATTACAGCTGGAGCCCAAGAAGTTCATTAAAACCACTGGTTGTATCTGTAGTAGAAAGCAAAGAAAAACAGCAAGTCCTATAGTTTTCTGATAAATACCTGGACATTTTACTATAGAGTTCTCACATTTTATATTTTTTCTCTGTGATGTTACCATAAGCCATGGCCTTTAACACTCCCAGTGCTGTGTACAGCTGTTCAGGTTGTATACTGCACAACTCTAGGAGAGTCCATTCACATAGACTACCATGACAAACCCAGCAGCTCTGTGAAGTTCACAACGCGAACTGTGGTATCCCTGGTTCCCTACTTTCACTCCACAATGGACTCCCTGTATTAAAACTAGAATTCTATGATCTCAGCTCTTAACTAAATGGCCTGAAATTAGAATATAACTCATCTTCAGCCTCTTTAGATAGACTGAAATTTTTGGAAATTAACAAGTCAGAGTCACAGTTGTGTGTCATGAGACTTCAAACGTAGCAGACATCAAGGACTTTGGATTATATGAGATGAGAATAAAAGTGGGGTTATGATTATATCTCAGTTTATACAGCTTACTTCTGGGGGGCCATGTGAAACCATAGAAAGTACAGCAGTAGAAAGTACAGCAGATTCCATAAGAAAGGAGGAGAATGGTAAACTAAAGAAAAGTAAGATTACAAAGTACTCTTAGATAAGAGTACTTGACGGGCGACTTGTGGTTTTTCCCAGCACCCCACGAGGTGGCTGTTGTGGACAACCCCGGCCTACACGAGCAGCTCTGCCGTGGAGTCTGACATTTGGTCAGAAGGGAACACGGTTCTGAGCCTTCGGCTGCCTCTGTCTGTCTGCCAGTGACATTTAAACCTGGAATAGCAGATGAGCGCTTGTCCTTTGTAGGACAATCGCACAGCTTTGCTGCTGTTACAACACAGATATGCCGAAAGTTTTCATTTCTAACCCCAGATGGAATTCTGGCCCTGAGACTGCAACAGGACCAGCAGCCAGAATGGAGATTCATGCATTTCTGCAGCTGCACATTTTCTTTGTTTTTAGGAGTTTAATTTAAGCCCAGGTACATGAAATTAAAGTTGTGTGGGCAACAGGACTTTATAGTAAGTCCTACCCGAGTACCAATGAATGCATGCTGAGTAAACATCCCATGCACAAGTAAACATGAAAGGCTGCGCAGTGCAGCTGTGTTCTCACCGCTCGCCGTGTGCTGTGCGTCTGGCGGAAGCTGGCCCAGAGCGTACCACGGGCAGTCTGGCTGCGCGGAACAATAAAACATTATCAGAGCAACATGGACTTCAAACAGAGCACAGTGGCAACTTAAAAACGTCATTATGCTATGTGGCTTTTATCAAGCAGACAACACAGAAGTAATTTCTTCCCAAACCTGCCGCCAAGCTCCTTCATCCCGCTCACCTCCCTCATCACTGCCCCCATCTCTCCCCACCCCTCTGAAATCCGCTCTGGCCAGAATTTCTCCTACTCTGCGGCTGTGGCATGTTTTCTTTCTTTTTTTCTTTTGAAACAGATGTGTTTTGGATATCTGCAGAAGTATAAACACTTGTGTAAAATTTACCATGTCCCGTACATAAAACAAAGCAACTTACCGTCGAGACATACTTTTTTAAAAGCCCTCACACTGGAGGCAGTGAGAAGGCCAGGGGGAAAAAAAAAAATGCAAGTTTAATGTAAGTTTTCTAGATTCTTCAAGGAAGAAACCTAAGCTGTTAGGCGGGGACGGGGCACGCAGAGGTTCAGGATGGCGAGGCAGGGATCACCTTTCCCTTCGCACGGTTCTCTAGCAGAACCTACTCTCCAAATCGCTGCGACGGTTTAGTCTAGAAAGACTAGATTTTTCTCGTGGGATTTTCTCTTAGGTTTACACTAGTTAAGAACAGCTAGATATTGAATGTCAGGGAACATGTCAAACAAATCGCATTGAATAAACAATAAGCTACAGACCTGAACTATCAAGATAGCTCCAAGGCCAGCATCTTTGTATTTAACTCCTTGGAACGGAGCAAGCTCAGCTTTACCTGGCCACAAAGTAGGTCTGCCTTCCGGTCCGAATGCCCACCCCAGCCTCCTACTTCGCACAAGACACAGAGAATATACATCTTTTGCTCTATTATTCAATTATCTCCCAAAAATGACTTGAGGAAAATTTCTCTGATGTGAGCCACTAGAGAGCACTGACAGGGCTGCCAGGCCACTAACAGTGGCCTCCAAAGCTCGATCACCTGACACGACACCGAGAAATGCCACCCGTCTCGGAGCGGGGGACAGTCTGCCCTCACCCTGCCCCCTCTCAGGCACCTGGGCTCCTGGCTCCTTTGGCCCATGGAAAAGCTAGAAGGGGAAATGAGATCACCTCTGGTTTTTATCTCCTCGTCTATTCTTAGATGTCTCCAGTGACACACAGGGTAAGTGACGTGAGCCTCGGTTTTATAGCTCAGAAGAGTCACCAGAAGGTGAATGTGCCGTCACGTCACCAGCATCGTTGCCTGTGACTGAATTCAGGCTTAGCTATAAGTGAGAAACACGGACTATTCTTTCGAAATTAACTCTGAGGATTTTGCTGTAAATTCTGCCGTTACGTAAGATTTTTTAAAAAACCGAATACAGCTTGAAACTGTAGGCCGTTACGCACAGCCTGGAGTCCTGTTTTCAAACGTGGATCTGTGTTGGTGCCAAGTTTGTGTGGTCTGGACGGCCTCGCCCCTTCTAGGTGGCAGGAAAGTTAATGAGAAGGTGAAGCCCTTTCTTCCTTCTGTGAACGAAGATTTGACAAAAATGCCATTTCTACTCCTAAACTTGAATGACTTACTGGTTTTATTGTTAACCTTTCATAAAAATATCTCTCCAATTCCCCAACCTATAGAAGCTAACTCCCAAATAGATTTCTCTTTATGTTTCCCACAATCTTAGTCTACTCCTGCATTCTTGGAAAAAAACAATTTTAAGGAATGATAGCCGTGTTTGAAGATTCCCAGAAATGTTTCTAGTAAAGACTGAAAAGTAAACCAACAGGTAAGGAAAAGAGGAAATGAGAATGGAAGAGTGAACGGCACTAGCAACCGGTGACAACATGAAAACCCAGTTCTCAGCAGTGTGCTGGGTCACACCAGGGTCAAACAAGACATGCTCGTTAAATCCTGACATGCTCGTGCCACCCAGAGAGCCGTCATCTCCTCCCCTGGGACACGGGCTTTGAGTCACACTCAAGTACCAAAGTCTGAGAGGTTTCAGGCAACCAAGAGAATCATGCTCTCTGTAAGTGCCTTGCCAGGAAAATCCTCAAATTTTTTGCAACATTGGAAACACCGTTCATAAAAACTAAGGAATGTGGGGTGAACTGTCTGAGCAAATCCAAACTCTAGAAAAATGCGTAACTCTTTTCCTGGATAAAGTTTCTGTCTACGTAGGCAAAATGGAGAGCAGACTGTGGGGAGCGGGGGTGGGTACGGCCACTGAGAAGGAAAGGAGGGGACTCTTCGGGTTTGACTTATTCAGGTTGACTGTCCAAATCAATTCCACTCACAAATAATTGCTCAACTGTTCGCTTCACTCTGCCTGGGCAGACACAGCCGTGGAGAACAGTTTAAGTGGGTCACTTTTTCTTAGATCCTGTAAGAAAATCCTTTCAATTGCAAAACGTCAAAAGCTATTTTGCACCCAGGCAGCCATATCCATAGTCGTCCAATATACTTTTATAACTAAAAGAAGCATCTCATTTTTTGTTTGCCCATATTTCCTTTGCTTTTCTTTACACATAAAAATATCCTTTGGGTAGAGTCGGGCATGCCAATTGAAAATGACTCATAGGAAATGTTATACGTTTGTTCAAGAAATCATACCTCAGTTTGATATCTTTCAGTTAATGTATTCATATCTATGTGTCCTGAGGATTCAGTGTCTCAAAGATAATTATATTGTACACTGACCACTGGAACAGTACAAATTAGGGGCTTGGAGAAATGGAAGCTCTTTCTATAGACAACTTTACATGCCAAAACTCCAGAGATGCACATAATTTTTACCTAAAGAGAACACTAAGCATTTATGTGCCAAAATGAAAGCTCTTACTTACTGGGTGCTCCTGTGGATTCTGCACAGCCGCAGGGCCTGCCAGTCCCCAGGGATCCCGCAGGTGGAAAACCAAGCCGCAGTTACAGGTTGGCAAACACATCTGGGGAGAACAAGGCTGTTGCTTCACGGGCAGTGGGTGAAATTGGGGCGATACACTGACACATGCTCTACAGGAAAAGCTTGGGTTTCAATCTTGAGGTGTCCAATCTGGAGTAATTCTAACTCAAAATAGTATATATGTCAGAACAGATTCAGGACCAATACAGATGAGACTCCAAGGCCAAATTTTATCTAAGGTGAAACTATAATCATTTCTTCATTTTGAAGAAATTAGAAACACTTGAAAAGTATACAGAATTAACTTTTTTGTTTCTGAGTTATCGTCATAGAGGGTCCTCACTGAAGAAAAACCATCCACTGAGGCATAAAAGAAGTTTTCTTAGATTGCAGCCAGAGACAACTCAAGTCCAGAAAGGAAATTAGGAATTAAGAGAAAGGATGTTCATTCTTTAAGGCCACTTGAGAACCCACGGGATCGAATGCCTCAGTGACCAAGAAGACACGGTATTTTCTTGAAAGAGGCAAAATCTTTGCTACGGTTTTCCATGTAAATTGTGTGAGCAACTGCAAGAAATACCAAGGAAATATATGTCCCAGATGTTCGTGGGTGTATGAAGAATCTCCATCTCAGTGAACACACACTAAGGCCTGTGCCGCCAGAAACACGCTCTGGAAAGCGTGTGTCTTGCGTGAGTGTTACGGTCGAAAGTCTTTGGTGGTTTCTAAGCGTGGTCCACCCACTGATGGTTCAGTCGGTACTGAAACGCACGGGCTGCTCTGGACCATCTGCAGCAGCGCGTGCCTCTAACTGGGACCACGAGAAATGCTGCACATGGGAATAAACGTGTGAGTGAAACTTACGGTTGCCACTTCGACCGTGACAAGAGGGCTTCGGTCAGGACCAACATACCTGTTTTAATTGCTTTTCTAGTTTTTCTTTCTCCATCTGACAGGCTTTTATCTACGGACAGAACAAAGGCATTTGCTTATCAAGAAGAGTTCAAGTCATTGGTTCCAAACGCACCCGTGACCCAGCTGTCGGCGACCGACTCAGAGACCTGACCACTGAGGCACTGGCAGCAGGAACCCCAACAAAAACAGTCACAGTTTGGTTTTTCCAATCACACACTGATCCTGTCTTGAAACTCCCAAACGAAGTTTGGAAAGTTGCAGAGCTTTAAATCCTATTCCAACTTTTTGAGGCTACTGTAATCCTGAGTTTTAAGCTGAGCTATTTAGATATAGATACAGAAACAGCTTCCACTGCTGACTGAGTGAAGCTGGAATTGCTCATTCTGACATTCAAAAGCCTCCACAATAAATGTTAGAAGCTGTACATGCACTTAATCCAGGCCAGACACTGACCTAAATCCTTCACGTACAATAACTTACTGAATCCTCTTAGAGCCCCCAGGTGATACTTAATATTATCGTCTCCATTTTGGAGATGAGGACATCCACACACGAGATGTTGAGTAACTTATTCAACGTCACACCGACCTCTCCCGGCCACACCTAGCACAGTCACCTGCCCTGGGTCCCTCCACATGTGACGCACCAAGAGGAAGCTCCTTTTTCTCTGTGTGTTTATTAATGCCACCCTTATCCCTATACCCCACTTTCCGCATCCCTAAAAGGCATGGCCAAATGTTTCCTCCTGTGTGATACTTTTCCGAGTCGCACTCTTCAGAATTATTCCCTCCTCCCTTGGTCTTCCCACGTAGAGTCGCGTGTTTACTATGAGGCTTTGTCCAATATGTGCAATGTATAGTCAATTCTTGCTCCTGGCAGTAGTCATGTGCCATAAAGTCAGAACAAACACCGAGTTAGTGAATTCTGAACCACTGTTCCTAGAAGAAATGCAGGCTTCAGATCCTGCAGGCCTCTGGTCACAGTATTTTTGTCAACTGATGGATACATAACCTTGTTTTATGTGTGTTTCTGATTAAAGACACTTCCATATATATTGCTGATTCATTAACACGGAACTTGTGGTCAAGTGCACTGCAACTTAACGCCTGAATGAAGTTTACCTAACACACGTGTTCTTGGTATAGGCCTGTCAACAGCCTTCATGCACTTAGGAACACTGACAGTACTTCGGCACTATGCTTCGTGGCCCTTGTAAACAATGAAATTACCAACAAAAAGCACAACAATGTGAAAAACACGGCACTAAATGGATCACGAGAAAGAAACTTTCTACAGTCTGAGAGCTGAGACAAGAAGGCGGCATCGCCTTGCTCGACCTCAGCCAGGAACGTGCACATCAGGTGACTCCACCGCTGCTCTGCTCAGGGTTGAGAACGTGCCACGAGACCACTGCGAGGATTGATCTGGGGTAACACACACATTTCAGTGCGCAGGCAAATTCATGTATACGGAATTTGCAAATGCTCAGAACAGACTGTGTACGTCTCTTTAATTATATCATGAGTTCTTTCATAACAACAACTGCTGTTTTATTCCTTTACATCATAAAGCAGAATGCCTTGCAGAAAAAAAAGCACTGGAATTAGAGTACGAGGAACTGAAAGTAGCATGTTCATATAACTAAATGAAACTACTAAACACGCACCCTTCTAACAGACTAAAATAATTTATGAAATACCTTTGAGCCATGACTTGAGCTAGATGTTTTTATACAGGCTTTTCCCCTAGTTAACCCTGAGGACAACTTTGTGAAGTCATGAAGCAGGTATCGTTATCCCTGTTTTACAGGTGAGAATACTGAGAGAGGTTAGGTAACTTATTTTTTAGAGAGAGAGGTTTTAGAGTTATAAGGAACATTTTAGAGCTCATCTCGTCCAACCCTGTCATCTTACAGATGAAGAAAGGGAGTCACTGCAGGTTGAATAACCTGCTCAAGGTCACACCAACTGAGCATTAGGGTGGCAGGACCACCAGGTCTTGCCCCCCAAATTCCTCCGACTCCTGAGTACTTAGGTAGCTGATTTCACCACGTTGCTGTCTTACCATTGTTGCTGCCTTAAAAACATCCCCGGTGACAGAATGAATACATTCTGGTGTGTCAGCAACGAGTTCCAGAATGATTTGACCTAAAAATCCCTCTATAAGTCCACTCGGACAGTAAATAATATGCTATTCAACTAAGGTAATGCCGGTCCTTTTTATTAGATCATAGCATTTAACCTGCTGTGAATACACTTAACATTAAGATCAGCAAACCATCTACTGTATCTCTTTGTGAGTTCTAGCATCCTTTTTTCCAAAGTGAAGGACACTTTTGAAAAATAAATGATTGGGCTATCATTATCTTAAAGAAAAATTTTGATAGTTTTAAGATATCACTTACGTATCATTAAGACTGTCCCTTAGTTTATAAGCACAATTATACTATACTGTGTTTAGGCAATACATTTATTTTGATAACCATCAAAAATTACAGACGGCACAGGAAATGACTTGTGGACTATAGCATATACATGGCATGGATGGACAGATGTCCCTGGCTGGGTAAAAGCTCTGCAATGGCAAGGACATTGCCAGTCTCAGACACCAATTCATCACCAATCTGACCTTAATATAGTAGAACGGATAAAACTCAAATATAGTAGGAAGTGAAACTATTTATACAGTGACAACTTAAAAGAAATTAAGGAAGCTCTGCATGTAAGAAATAAAGCCAAAAGAGAAATTTCTTTACCTAGAGTAACCAGAATATTTTCTTACCTATTGTTTATAAATTATGTATTAGGTTGCATAAATTATTTTCAGAAAATTATTTACTTATATTTTACCACTATTTTAGTCCTCTAATTTCCTAGAGAGAAAATGTTCTCTTGAAAATTTTTTCCACGTAAAATTAGAAATTTCAAAGTAATCCTTCAATAAAAATCAGAAAAGAAATTAAGTTTAGTTCACAATCTACTTTGTATTTGGAGGAGGAAGAGGATGACTAATAGTTTAAAATTTCTTATAGGACTAAGAATCTTAAAGCTAAGAGCTACCACAGCAAGTCCCACAACGATCTCTTATTTATTCAAAAGCACTGCATGATTTTGCAAATCAAAAATGCTGCGTTTCATTTTATTTTTTTAAGCCAAATTGTGTTAGCTACATTTTCCTTCATTAACATCAGTATTTACCCATCATGGCAACTTCCTGAGTCTACTTTAATATATCCTATTACACTTAATTTCAGTGTGCTTACATTTAATATATTCTATTTTAATGAACTGGTAACCATTATCTGGCTTCCTTGAAAGTGCTCCAGTTACATTAAATCTGGGAACCCAATGAACAAAATCCTCAGTTTCACATGTAAATGGCCTTTGGAAATATGTATGTTTTTGGCAGACAGGAGCACTCTCACATAGCTCTTCAAAGAAAATGGCAAGAATTTAGAAACCACTTCACTCTATTTGAGTACTAGGTCGTTCAACTCCCATTCCACCAAGATAAATATTATGAGAAAAAGATCAAAAGAACTGTATTTTATAGAAGACTCTGGAATCCAGTTTCTTGGGTAATACTTTACTTAAGTTAAAAAAAATCTCCAGTCATTTTCATCTCCTCACAAGATTGTTTAAGAATGATTTCATTGCAGGTGCTAATCTCTCCAGAAAATCCAATGTCAACTAACAGAAGTCAAAAAGTCTTCATTTTTTTTTTAAATGAAAAAAATATATATATAGAATACACACATCCTGGCAAAGAGTATTTTGTTTCGATTTGTACCTGAGAATTGAGCCTGCTCAGCTGGGACTGAGAAGTCTGATTAATTTGCTGTAACGCCTCTTTCTCTTGATTAAGTCTTTCTCGATCCGATCGTTCCTTTCTGAAGTCTTCTTCATATATTTGCACCTAGGAAACATTACCTTGCTGTTATAAAAGCTGGGTACTCTTAAGCCATTTAAAAGATTTCAGAAAAGGGGTTATCCGGGCCTTTGCAATCTGAGATGTTCCCATGCTCTCTTCATGAATATTTCTTCATGGTGTGATGGAGAAATACGCAGGACTGTTTAATTTTATCTTTCACTTTGTTTATGGTGGCAACTCTCAACAATTCCTGTATCAGGAATTCAGAAGTAAAGTAACAACATGCATGTTTTGAAACAATTCCTCTCTGCTGCACACTCTCCACCGTGGCGATGAACCCACGGACCAGTCATCTGGCACCAACGCAAGGGCTCCGATGCCCAACACTGCTTGACGTTCTAAACGAGTTTACTGACAAGAGCCGTGAAGAGGGAGCCACGGAATCCTGACATGCTAGCGCGTCCAAGTGTAAACTAGAGGCTGAGCACAAAATAGAAATGAAAGCCTGATGTGTGTGGAAAAAGTAAGGCGTTCACAAATTTTGCCCTTTTAAGTAATATTTTAGTGGAACACCTCTTGACAGGTACTCCAAATATTCTAGAAGGTGACCAACCTAAAAAGAAAAATAGATTTAAGTATTGTTGTTGCTTTAAATTGGCATAGTGTTGACTGGTGGCTTGTAGACCTAACGTGAAGTTATGGAAACTTAGCGAATGGGGCAAAAAAAATTCCTCTTAGACCATGACTTAAATTATTTACATTGGAACACAGTAGCTAGATTTTTGTCTATGAACACTAATGCACGTTGTACCTTCATCACCAACAGTGCAACAAATTTTAACTAGGAGTTTTTCAATTACAAGTCAATAATAATAGAACAAAATAGGCAAGACAAAAAAATTAAACACTTTCTATAGCTCTAGATGCAGATGTACATATTCCATTTTTAAGGCTTTATTTACCAGAAGCATTGCAAAGAAGTTACATACAGCCAAGCTGGCATTTTTACTTTTATTTTTATTTTTTTTGGTTGAGAACTGAGGTTCAATTCCAGAGAGAGTTTAACGCTCTGTAAACAATTACCAGAAGCCTTTTACATGGGACCAGCCCATCTGGTTAGAGTGGGACAGTCTGGCAATGAACGTCATTAGTTCAGCCAAGTAGCAGCAAAGATTCTAATTCAATTTCTTTGTGTATTTAAACCATTTAGTGTTTCACGTGGCACTCGGTGACGTGGTGACTGTGGGTGCCCACTTAGAAACGTGCAGTTAAAATGCTTATGAAGAAAGTCATCAATAGAGCCACCCCAAAACTAAGAAGATGGATCTCCCACTGGGGATTATGAAAACAATGATACCTGTCACTGTCTTTGTCAAATATGAGCTAATCCATTACTGCAAACTCCATGTGTAAGAGTGACTCTTACACACGATGTACATTATACGTGAGCACCAAAGAGGATTCAAGTGTTTGAACATAAGCAATGTGTTTTTTTACTTTTCAAAGGAATCCTAGTTAGCACCAATAGTGTTTTAGGGGTTGAGAATTTGACAGAGCTTTGACACTCCGCATATTACCATAGTCTCTTCATGGATTTACTTTTAAGCCATGCATATGATCACGATTATTCAAATGAACTTGGTAGAAGAGAAAACCCAACTTCACCGTCAAGTGATATGACATCTTTAGATCTACTTACAGATAGGCTACTTCCTATGAAATAACAACAATAAATAACAACAATAACACAAGTGCTCAATCTTTCCATGTACTGCATCAAAAATCGTTGTGATTGGCACTTGCTCAGAGCAAAAACAGTCAACAAATCAAACCCAGGGACATCAGAAAAAGAACACTTTCCAACCCTTTGTTCTATGACGCCCTCTTCCCCACTGCTAATACGTTACTGGCAATACGTGCTTCAGGGATTAGGATTCCTGTCTGTGTCCTGTATTTATCGACACTGCCATGAACTGTTCCAGCCTTTTACCTACATTAGTTTATTTAACCTCTCACAGGAAGAGAGACGTGATACGCACGGTTGGGCCCTCAGACAAGCGCACACCAGCTGCTTGAACTACAGTTAGACACAAACAGTGTGGGCAGCTACAGCCCTACAGCCCTGAGCTGCCAGCAGATACGTGCACGAACTGTAGCAAGCGCACCCTTACTCTTGCTGCCCGCCTGGCAACAGTGAGGGAAGCTGGGGGAGTGGGGAGCAGGGAGCTGCTGGGCGTCAGCAAGATGCCAGGTGCTGCTGCCCACACCTGGGAACAGCTGAGCAGACCTGGCTCTTCAGCCATTATGCCCAGTGCCAAGGATGCCCTTTACAACTGCCCTTCCTGTTCAAAAGTCTGGAGGCCAGCAGCTACGAAATCACAATCTGGCTGCCACCATTTTCTGAAAAGGCCCAGAATTTGGATTAATAGCATTTTTAGGCCAGGCGTGGTGGCTCACGCCTGTAATCCTAGCACTCTGGGAGGCAGAGGCGGGAGGATCGCTTGAGGTCAGGAGTTCGAGACCAGTCTGAGCAAGAGCGAGACCCCCGTCTCTACTAAAAACAGAAAGAAATTAGCTGGACAGCTAAAAATATATATAGAAAAAATGAGCCAGGTATGGTGGCGCATGCCTGTAGTCCCAGCTACTTGGGAGGCTGAGGCAGGAGGATCGCTTGAGCCCAGGAGTCTAAGGTTGCTGTGAGCGAGGCTGACGCCACGGCACTCTAGCCCGGGCAACAGAGGAGACTCTGTCTCAAAAAAAAAAAAAGCATTTTAAAAATAATCTCTACATGAAACTCTCTAGACCCAGTGCTAACAGTATCTCACCCAAAGGTAAATTAGCATGCCCCTCTTTCGACTGTGTGAGCTTGGGCATGCCATTTAATCCAGCGGACACTCAATTCCCTCTTTTATTCGGCATGGGAGTGAACTAGCTGATCTATATTCTTCCTATCAAGCTGTAAAATTAGATGATTCTAATTAAAATAAATGCAAAAAACTTTGACATATTCTGAGCAGCAAGACAAGTGTCCACAGGAGTGTGACAAAGGGGCCCTGTCTTCTCCTCGTGCTCGTGCCATTTCCAGCTTCTCACCTGCTGCTTCAGAACTTCCATTTCTGTTCTCAGCTCTTGAAGGCGGCGCTCGCCAGACTCCCACAAACAGTCCCCGGAAGATGAAGAACACTCGATGCTCAGGGCGTCCTGAAGAGCCTGGGGTAGCAGATAAGCACACGGTCGATCTGAGATTTACCACATCACATGCATCCCTTTATAATTGTTACAATCATTTCAAATGCACCCACAAGGTAGAATTTCATCTTTAATGCTGCTTACACGACGGAATAACTTTCTTCTTTTTGATTTTTTGCCTATATGTATTTTTTTTTTTCCAGAATCTCTGTCTTTTCTCCATGATGATGCTTATGCTATTCAATCCCCATTATTATCTAGGGGGGTTTTGATGTTGGACCTTCCTCTACCTAGCCAAATAGGAAAGGAAACCATATCTATCACCCTTTTCTAGAGTCTCTGGTTTGATTACATTTAACTCTGCAGATGATGCTCAAACTTCAGGGAGCATGAGAGGTAGCAAACAGGCCCATCCCTGGGCACTGCCCGTCCGAGATTCTGCACCAGCAGATCTGGGGGTAGAGTCTGAGAATCTGAGTTTCTCAAAAGCTGAGAAATGTCCCAGATGATGTTTTGAGTAATATTCTGCTATACAACCATACCATACCCCCAACAGGAAAGAGGGATGAAAATAAAACCCTCGGGTATTTTCTTCAAAGCAAATAAACTGGATTGAATACACAGTTGTGTGAACTGATAATCACAAGTTCATTACTAGGCTGACGTATTACAGATCTTTGCTGAGTGAATGGGTCAGCAGGCAGTCAGCTTGCACAAGGAGGGTAGGCCCCAAATTCCGTGCTGTGATGCACGGTGTGCTTAATCAGCTGCTGGAATCAACATTTTGAGTGACTTCTATCACAGAGGTAAAAAAGAAAAGAAAAATATTCATTGTAACATAGAAGAACAATAACATCTTACACGTCATGATCTTCTAACACATGTGCTAAATGAGAAAAAAAAATCTCTGTTCATAACTAACACTTAATATGTATGTTTTCAAGTGACAGTTTAAGGTGTAGATAGACATGTGGGACGAAAGCTCTTCTGGCTTTAGGTGTCTTTTTATTTTTCCTCACTACCCATAAGTAATGTATTGTGCTCATTAAAGCATAAATCTTGGGTCCAGAATTGGCCATTGAACATATTACATACCAGCTAATTAAATTTGTTTATTCATCCATTCATTCATCTACCCATTCAACAAATATTTAAGAACTTATTGGCCGGGGCCGGGCGCGGTGGCTCACGCCTGTAATCCCAGCACTCTGGGAGGCCGAGGTGGGCGGATCGTTTGAGCTCAGGAGTTCGAGACCAGCCTGAGCAAGAGCGAGACCCCATCTCTACTAAAAATAGAAAGAAATTATATGGACAGCTAAAAATATATATAGAAAAAATTAGCCGGGCATGGTGGCGCATGCCTGTAGTCCCAGCTACTCGGGAGGCTGAGACAGGAGGATCGCTTGAGCTCAGGAGTTTGAGGTTGCTGTGAGCTAGGCTAACGCCACGGCACTCACTCTAGCCTGGGCAACAGAGTGAGACTCTGTCTCAAAAAAAAAAAAAAAAAAAAAAAAGAACTTATTGGCCGGGCGCGGTGGCTCACGCCTGTAATCCTAGCACTCTGGGAGGCCGAGGCGGGTGGATCGCTCGAGGTCAGGAGTTCGAGACCAGCCTGAGCAAGAGTGAGACCCCGTCTCTACTAAAAATAGAAAGAAATTATATGGACAACTAAAATATATATATACAAAAAATTAGCCGGGCATGGTGGTGCATGCCTGTAGTCCCAGCTACTCGGGAGGCTGAGGCAGGAGGATCGCTTGAGCCCAGGAGTTTGAGGTTGCTGTGAGCTAGGCTGAAGCCACGGCACTCACTCTAGCCCGGGCAACAGAGTGAGACTCTGTCTCAAAAAAAAAAAAAAAAAAAAGAACTTATTATAAGCAAGGCCCCGTTCTAGGCACTCAAGATACAGCAGTGAACAAAATAGAAGAAAAGTCAGGACCACATTATGCTGTTGCCTTTGTGAGTCCCTTTCTCCATAAAAATACATATTAAAATTATATTTTACAACTGCCTTGCTATAAAGGCAAATATACATGAAAACATATATTCAACAAAAGTTTATTTTTTCTTCTGATTTTAAGTGAAAGCAAATATTTATGGGCCCCTAAACGTATTGTGGGCCCTAGACACTGTGTCTACTGTGCTTAATGAAGACAGCTGTACAAAAATCCTGCCCTCATGTAGCTTATAATCAAGATTGAGAGACAGAAAACAAATAGGATAATAAATATAAGACATTAAACATATATTAGGTAGTAACAAATTCCAAGGAAAAATTAAAGCAGGAAATATGAGGAGTATGTAATTTTAATTAAGATAGCCAGAAAAGTCATCTTCGGGAGGTGACATTTGTATAAATATCTGTGTTTACTTAAATCTATTTTTCTCATTGATATTTTATGATTCTAATCACCAGAATTATAAAAGTATTATTTTTCTAACTTCAAAAAATTGTCTGGGAACTATAAATACATAAAGATGAAGTGTGCACATGGACATAAGTGAAAAAACAGCATTCTTGGCTGTTCTGATATCTATAAGATTTATATCTTTGTGCCCACATTTAGGGACATGAACTACAGAATATAAAAAAACTTGTAATATGGTGTCAAAAATGGCAGAGATTTTTTAATATAATCTCAATTAGTTCCTCTAATTCATTTGTAGAAGATTTTCCAGCAGAGAATAAGAGGAAAAAGATACATATTTGCCCTAAATTTGTCTGTCTACACATTGTTTTTCTCTCTTAGAGGATAAAGTACATTGTTTAAGAAGCCAATCTCCACTTTGCCGTTTTCTCCTGATGAATAACTCGTTCCACAAACAGATCTAATACAGGGTCACATTTGCAAAGCATCCTATCTATCAACTATGCAGGCACATGCTTAGCACTGAGGGTCTTTAAATGACACCTGTGAACTCTGGTTAAACTACAGCCATGGGCATTCAGTCCAAAATGCAGGGGTTGAGCACATTTTCAAGGCCAAACATCTACTCTCCTTTCAGAAGACAGACAATTTCTGTGGCTTTGGTCATGAGAGACCTAGCTGAGAGATGCATATCTCAGCTCAACCACGTGCTACAGCATTCCCATGTTCCACACACGGCTTGGGTCTTGGAAGTCAACAGCAAAGGATTTTTTATTTTTTCTGCGAACTAGTCATCGGCCCCTTCCCCCTGATAATTAAGTAATCAGTCCATAACCCCTCCCCCCCAACACACTCGCGCGCACGCATCATCCTTTTGCAGCAATTCACAGGCTGCCCCTTTGAAGAATCATGTTGGAGTTAAGGTATTACACCACCTGCATTTTCCTAAAAGCCTAGACTATTCCTGACCGCCACCCCCCCACATCCTGCCCCCAATAAAAGTGGGTTTTAGGCTTGCACTTGGGAGGGCCACCATCTCAGCCTTGGGTCTGGCATTTAGCATGCTTCCATACAGTGTGCATCACACCCAGCTCCACAGTGATCATTTTAAAGAGCAGCTTGTTTCCTCAGGAAGCTTTTGTGGTTGACCAAGAGATACGTTACTGTTCGCAAACACCCGCTTGCTTTGTGTGGTTCTTCAAACTAAAGAAAACAGTTCTTATAGTCTATAATTTCTCCTCACTTCTCTTTTTCATGATGATTCTTTGCAGGGACATAAATTCCCTAAAGCCTCCTTACCCAGGTATGGCTGAAAGCTGCAGACGTGAGCAATTTCTAAAATTACAGACAATGTCTCGTGAAGCCCCCAAGGCTGGGACCCATGTTGCAGGCTAGATTTTGTTGTGACTCTCAGTAGGAATGTGTCCTTACACAGGGACCTCTCATTCTGATCTCTCATGCTTGAGCTGGCCTCATACCTTATTGAGGCGTCTTATTTCACATTCTAAATGTTCCTTCTTCTTGTTTGCAAGAGCATTCTTTTCCTTCAAAAGCTTATTCTCTTTCTTCAATTCATGCAATTCTTCATTTAGGCTTTCCTTTTCCTTCTGAGGTAAAGAGCAAGAAAAGAAAATCAAACTCAGTAAATGTCAAATGCGATATTGTAGAAAAAGTGATATATCAGCTGCTGTGGTAGATTGAGAGGGTCACCCTTCTGAAATATAATAACAGAACCTGCAAGGTTTTCACTTAACATTCCATTTGAGCAATATCCTTCGGGTGAAAGACAAGGTTAGGATTGAAGAAATCTTTCTTCTATCAAAACTTAGTGCAGTAGCTTAGAAGTTTTGTGACCCTAGGAAAAAAAAAAATCAAGATTCCCTAAGTCTTACTTTCAATAGTCAAATAAATGGGTCTACAGAATAAACAAGTTCCCGTATACTGAGTGATGGATAAGTGATTCAGAAAAGTAGTTGAAATTCCTAAAAAGAAAAAAAACTGTCACTGCAACAAAACAATACTCTATCTGAAAGCTCAATCCTGCAACATTCTGTACTAGAGAGTGGGAGAAGAGAATAATTTTTTGGCAAACAAGACCCTTCACTATAGATAATTATTCAGAGCACTACATTGGCGTGATTATTATTTTTAAAAGGTAGAAATCAGCTAGTCCAATTGCCACCACTCTTCCATTTTTTTAGATCTTTATCAAGAAGTCTAGGCCGGGCGCGGTGGCTCACGCCTGTAATCCTAGCACTCTGGGAGGCCGAGGCAGGTGGATTGCTCAAGGTCAGGAGTTCGAGACCAGTCTGAGTGAGACCCCGTCTCTACTAAAAATAGAAAGACATTATATGGACAACTAAAAATCTATATAGAAAAAATTAGCCGGGCATAGTGGCGCATGCCTGTAGTCCCAGCTACTCGGGAGGCTGAGGCAGTAGGATCGCTTAAGCCGAGGAGTCTGAGGTTGCTGTGAGCTAAGCTGACGCCACGGCACTCACTCTAGCCTGGGCAACAAAGTGAGACTCTGTCTCAACAACAACAACAACAACAAAAAAAAAGAAGTCTAGTGTATTAAATCACTGAAGGTTAGCTGCTTAGACACTAACAGGCTCTGGATTCAGACAATATCCCCCATCTCTCAATTTTATATACTAGATAGTAAATGTTTTGTCAAGCAAATTGGATTCTTAATGAGATTGAGATTTTAACCAGGTAAAATAAATACTGCAGAATTTAGGTAATTCAAGAAAACAGCTAATACATGAGTTAAAGTACGTTATTTTAGTAATTGATATTTCCCAACGCAACTATTAAATTTTAAAAATCCACTTTAGGTAATCCATTGTCATTAAAAGTGGAAACATTTTTTATTTGCTTTTAGTTAAATAGAATACGACTCTATACTTAGAAAATGAACCAATCATTTTCTAACTTAAGAGAAAATTATTCTAACTAGAAAACGGTCCCAACTGCACACGGAAAAAATGACAAAGATTCCCGGTCAGGGTGTAATTGGAAAAGGAAATGGTGTCTACATGGCTGAGAGGGAGTTGCCAAAATCCATTTTCCCTGCTCACTGCGACAAATACATCCTTCGCAAGGCAGGAGAACCTGGACTGGCATGTTCTGTGCTGGTTTTAAACGCTGCCTTGAGACTTCCGCATGTTTTAAAATATTGCCAACGCCTCACATCAGCGACAAGACTCCACCTGAGAACATCTACCCTTTCGTTTTTTCTTACTACACTTGGAGGCCGCTAGAATTTAAGGTTTCCTCCCCGGTTTCTACACTATTCAGGAAGTCCAATAATTGAAAGTAAAACCAGAGGGGAAAAAAAGAATCTATTTCAAGAGAAACTGTCGTCTCAATCCTGTCTACCCAGTTCGCAGCAGGGACTGCCGGAGGCTTAGAATCTGGGAAGTGGGTTCGAGTCCCACTTCCGCATCGCTGGCCAGTCAACCTCCGCACCCCTCAGCTTCCTCATCTTTAATGTGGCAAAAGTCACATTTTCCTCACAGGTGGGCTGAGGACGTTAAATGAGATAATGAGGCTGAAGTGCTTCTAAAAATGTTATTTTTTGATGATTACGAACGTCATACCTGTTTGTAAAGTCTCTGTAAGCTGTCCTGTACAAATACAAGGTAGTGCTGTATTATTATTAACGCTTCTAATAAAAATAATAACTATGAATAAAAAGAAAAATAACTTTCGTCTTGGCTGAAGCGCCCCGAAGGCCGGCGCCCTCCCGGCGGGGCCCGCGGCTATCCGCGCCTGCGCACGACGCGGGGCGAGCCCGGCGCCTCCCCCTCCTCCCGGGCCCGGCCCTCAGCCACCGCCCGGCCTCGCGCGACCCGCACCCCGCGCGCGAGCGGCGCGGCCGAGCAGCGACCTGGCGTCGCTCGCGGACGGGGTTTCCACAGGAAGCCCCGCTTCGACCGTCCGGCGCCCGCCCACCTCCTCGCGCGGCGGGTTCCGGGCGGGGCCGCGCGGCCCGTCCCCGTCTCTGGGGCGCTGTCGCCGCTCCCCGTCCGGCGCGCTGAGCCGTCTTTCCGCGGCGTCCAGTTTCGTCTTCAGCTCCGCGACCTGGGGAGGCGTTCACAGACAGTCGCCGCGCCGCCCGAGCCCGCGCTCGCGGGGACGGACACGCCCCGCCCCACGCCGAGCGCCGCTCGACGTCTGAGGGAGACGGTCCGCGGCGCGGCGCACGCGCTTATCCCCACACAGCCTCGCGCTGCCCGCTTCCCCGGCTCACCCCGCGGGGACAACCGCTGTGGCGCCAGCGGCGTCCCCAGGTTGGTCATGCTACTCTGGGCTCTCAAGGCGAGCCTGGCACGATCTGGAAAAGGCGGCGGGCGGCGGGGCTGGCAGAATATGCCCACGCCGGAGAAAAACGGGCACGGCCTTTAATCCGACGCCCGACTGGACGGACCGGACGTCGGACCGACGGCGCTGCTTCCGGCACGGGCACGACCCTGTCGCCGGCGCGCGTTGCCACGTGCGCGCCGCCCGGGAAGACGCGCCAACTCCGGCCGCACCTTTCAAATTTAGTACTTGTGGGCATCGTAATGGGAGATAAAGGGACAAATCCTGCTGTCTTCCTCACCTGTGGTCTAGTTTCCTTTATTTAGGGCAACTTACTTTCTCTTTTTGAGGACCGAATGATTTTAAATTATAAATTTGTCTTTTACCTATGAAAGGAGATTTTTGTCCAAAAAGTTCCTTTTCTCACCAAAGCAAAAGCTTCTTGACAGCCAATGTGCTTTAGAGGGAAGAGGGGGACGCCCCGTTTTCCCTCACACTTTCGCTGTCGCCACTGTTTGTTTCTGTATCTGTGGAGACCAGCTTTTGCTATCTAATTGATTAATTAGAGCTAGACTTGCATAAAACGGTGTGAACTTGAAACCATCTCTCGCTGCACATGTAACTTGGGTGTTTATGGCTGCAGGTATCAGTAGGCCGGGATACTCGATGGACCGTGATAAATGGGCGTAAAAATCCCGAGACACTGCTGGGGGCTATTTTTAGCACATTTCTTTAGCTCCCCTCAAGATAATTCGCTGACGCTGATCGTTAATTTTCAATACCAAGACGCCAATAATGTACTCAGCATCCGTCCCTCACTGTTCAGCAGTCGGCTCTCCACCGATCTCTCTGTGGCTGAAATCAATGAGTCCTCACGCTCTTGGCTCTACCAGGGTTATTGGTTTCAAGAAAACACCAGATAGACGTGCTTACCTTTCTTTCATATAACTTTTTCATACTTCTAAATTGCTGATCCCATTGCTGGTTAACTTCCAGGAGCTGAAATGATTAAAATTTGATGAATCAAAAAAAAGTGTCCGCCCATCTGGAAATTTGGCTAAAATGAAATCACTTTTTGACCTTACTGAAGATTTTTTGGAAACCATGAATGAGGATGAGATTCCTTCCATCAAGTTCTGATTGGGCGAGGATAATTTAATTGGACACACTCTCTAGTTAGAATCATCTTTTAGTAATTGATCCATGTATGAACAACTATTGTCTTAGATATATCTTGACAAATCAGCTGGACAGTTTATCAGTAACTATTAACTTTTCTTAGTTATTTGAATCTTCATCTTTGTTTAATCCAATCAGAATCTGGTAAAAATCTATAAGTAATGATAGCTTTCTGTAAAATTTATTAATGTATGAAGGGTCTTTTTCCAAACCTTTCCATATTGGTCTATGTGTTTACGCTGATTATTATGATGAAATATTTTTTCCAGTTCTTTTAAAGCAGAATTTATATTAACAAATCCTAGACTCCATTAACTGATAATCATTTGCTTGGAACAATGTGCTTTAAAAGATTATCACTTGATTTGTGATAATGCTCAAATGGATAGCACCTTTTTGAAAGCATAGATTTCAAGGAATAACAGTTTCACCCTAAGAAAATATTTAGAAAAATTTTAGGCAGCAAACAATTTAAGGATCTTAAAACTATCTGCTAATTAGAAGGTAGAAAGAACACTATGATCTGTGTTTTAGTATTTTTGTAGGGGAAGCTCACAGCTTCCTACACAAAGAGAAATTCCAGCACTTATCAATGTGGAACAGACACTGAGAAGATAAGTCACATGACTAAAAAAATAGCAAGGCCTTCTCCTAATTAAAAGACAAAATATCTAATTCAGAGTGGCAGTTACTAGATATATCTTACACTGGAAATAGATATGGTTATTTAGTATAAGACTATATAATATTATTATGTAAATATACCTGATCTGCTGGCATTTTAGGGATTCGCATTTCTATGCTATAGTAACATTACTCTGCCATAGTTCAGTAATTTTCCAGATGGGCACAATATTCTATGCAGTATCAAAGAGGAATAGAAGGCACTATAGAAAAAATGAAAGATGTATTAAATAATACATAGAATGGGTTAGAAAAGAAATTACAAAATTACAAGTCAACTGTACTTATAAAGCCTTTGACAGTTTGAGTTTCAAGGTGTGTCAAGTTGCAAGGCATAAAGGGTACAGGTGATAAGCTCACGTGGTCCATGTGAAAGAAAGATCTAAGTTTTCAGAAAATTAGTATTATAATTACCAGATGTATGTCTTTGTTATTTCTCATCCATCATTGCACAAACACTGAGAGACCAAGTACAAGATATGTGGGTGAATAAGAAAAAAGCACTTGCTTTCAAAACGTGCAGAGTAGTATCCTAGAGATAAATACTGTGACCTGATAAAAATAAAAAGCACGAGGTGCTACACTATTTTATTCTAGCGTGAATCCACGACACATGTGGCTTCAACTAATATTTCTAAATTACCTCTTTTCTCTGTTTTTCCAGGCACCTTATCTTTTGTTCAAGAGAATTTGTCAAGTTCGTTCTTCTTGATGATTGAGCACACTGAAAACAAACAGAAAAAGAAGATTGAAACAAAAGTCTACAAAATAAGCAGGAGCAATACTGTCCTTCACAAACCTCATGCATTTGGCCAACTCTCATGTTGTGATTCATAAAAATACCTGATTCTAGCAGTAAAAATCCTCACACTGTAAGTCCTTCATAGTAACTTGTTGATGAATCAGCTTCAAATTATATTTTAAACTCCTTTATATGAATTAGTTACCCAAGTAATTCTCTAATAAATTACAAATGTATCTATGTACTGCAATGGGCAAGCCAGAGATTAGAATTTCAAATTTCATGAATTTGGATTTCAATCTTTTCCAAAAAAATAACAATTCAGAGTATGATGGCTTATAGAAATCAGGTAAGTTTCATGGGTACATTTTAGGCATTTACATAGTATACATTTCTAAAAAGTCATTTTTATAGCTGTGCCCACGAACATGTATGTGAGTAGGATTCTGAAGAGTAGCCCTAGCAAAAGTCAGAGGAGTGATAGAACCATCAAGAATAAACAATACATACAGCTAAAATGTGGCAAGTTGATTCCAGAACTAAATAAGTTAACTACTTTGATGCCAAATGTGGTGGCTCACACCTGTAATCCTAGCACTAGCCTGGGCAACATAGCGAGACCCTGTCTCAAAAAAAAAAAAAATTAAAAATTGTAGCAGTGCATAGTGGCACACACCTGTAGTCCCAGCTATTCTGAAGACTAAGGCAGAAGCATTGCTTGAGCACAGGAATCCGAGGTTACAGTGAGCTATGATTAGGCCACTGCACTCTAGCCTGGGTGACAGAGGGAGACTCTGTCTCTAAAAAAAACAAAAACAGAACAAACAAAAGAAAAAAAAAAAAAACACCCAAAACCAAACCAAACCAAAGAAACTTTAATGACCATGACACACGTATGTTATAGAGGTGGGCATAGATTATCTGGTACTGTGTAACTTTAGTCAGCTCCTTGAATAAAGCCACTAGATTACAAATTTAGATTCATTATAAATTATTGGCATAATGAAAAAGTTAACCACCTTTCTTTTTAGACGTATTTTTTTAGAAGGGGGAGTATTCATTTAAAGAAAGCTCGAAAGCTCTGGAAACCACCATCTGCCTAACTTTCCACCAGCAACCTCGCTCACAGCAACCTCAAACTCCTGGGCTCACTCGATCCTCCTTGCCTCAGCCTCCCGAGTAGCTGGGACTACAGGCATGTGCCACCATGCCCGGCTAATTTTTTCTATGTATATTTTTAGTTGTCCAGCTAATTTCTTTCTATTTTTTTAGTAGAGACGGGGTCTCACTCTTGCTCAGGCTGGTCTCGAACTCCTGACCTCGAGCGATCCTCCCTCCTCGGCCTCCCAGAGTGCCAGGATTATAGGCGTGGGCCACCGCATCCAGCCAGACAGTGTTTTTGTTTTCATTTTTTTTTTTTTACCTTCATAAATAATTTTCTCTGGAAGAAAAGTGTAAAATATTTGACCCTTGATTTTTATTTTATAACCAAGAATTACTGAAAAGCTAGTTACTAAATCTGCAAGAGAATCTACTTGTAACTGTAGGAGTACTAATTTCTGAAACTCAGAAGTATGCTCAGTTATAAGTGGGAGAGGAAAGGAGGGAGGAGAGGTAGATGGCACAGTGAATAGGAATGGCCCGCAAGCCGAGAATGTGTCACCAGGAGTTTCACTGGAGATTAGGCAACATTTTACCCTGGTTCATATGTCTCAGGTGTGTATTAAAATGAAGTTAAATAAATCAAACACAAAGGTTTGTGGTCACTTTTCATTTGTATATACTTTGCTTTTCAGTTGCTAGTGAAGGTATCTAATAAAGATTTTTAGTCACTGGTTCTAGTAAGAGTCTGCTTACAGAGCAATTATTCCCTATAAACAATCCCCTATGATTACTCCCTGTAAAGTATAATCTGTGTTCAAAGTATCTGGGCATTTCTTTCTTTACCATAACAGCCGTACCAACTTCTAGTATATTTTAAGGTCTGACACTACTACATTAAATACCTAAATGAACAAAAGAGTTCCACCTAGTTTCCCATTATACCTTGATTATCTCAAAAAAAAAAAAACAACTTTAAGAAAGCACTTTACTTCATTCATTCAATTAGCAAGTATCTATTTCAATAACTGAAGAAAAACACTGATATCAGTTGTAACTATGTAAAAATTTTACTATAGATACTCTATTGCTATAATATGTTCTATTTCTAACCAGACCAATATTCTTTTTACATTTTATATTGAACTAAATTCCTGTAAATCAAGAGCAAAATATGGAACCCATGGAGTTGGGAGGCCAAAAGTAATTTTGACAGATTTAATCCTCTCATTTTGTAAAAGAAGAAATGTAGCCCAGAGAGGTTAAAGGCAATGCACCAGTTACCCAGATACTTTTTCTGTGTTAAATAACATTGATTAAAAATATAGAGCACATCTTACCTAAAAAATTAACTGCCAGGAATGCTACTAATGCCAGGTATGCTCAATTCATCCCCTAGAAATGTGTTCTTACCTCGGCATGCTCCATAGAACTTTCTGCAGCACTCATTCTAGAAGTTTCCTGTACAACATGTGCCATGGAAGCCGTTTTTCCTGGAGTCTTGGAAAGCAGTGGGGAAAAAAAAGAGGAAAAAAACGTCTCTTGTGGTATCTTTTAGGGTGAGAGCAAATATACAAAATTTAAAAAACACGCACCGCAGTTAACTCACGATAGAAGCTAACAGCAATAGTTTTTCATTAAAAATAAACAGAAGTAACTCTGGATATGAATTACACAGAATAAGGTTATATAAGCACAGTAGCTGTGATTTTAACTTTTCTTCTCTTCCAAATAGGGATTTCCCAGGATGTCTCAAAAGGGCAGGCTCTGACTAAGAGCTGCGGCAGATCAGCCTTGCTCTGGTATGTAAATCATCATTCTTCCTTTACTGGCAGTTTCTCCCACTGGAGGAGGAAGTTCACCACTGCAGAAAGCCCGGGCAATCCAAGTCTTTCCTCAGTAGCCGAACTGCTATAAATTCATTGTGTTTCCCAGAGCAGTTAGGTAACCGTTGACTTTTTGACAGCTCAGTTACTTGTTTCCCTAATGGCAAGGTTTTCTGGCAATGCCTTCTAAATCTGAGTTTAGATTTGTAGAACTTAATGAGTCATCCATAATTTTGTAACTGCTACCAATTCTTATGCACCTAAAAGAGAAAATAATTTATTGCAAAAAAAAAGGGGGGGGCATTGTTTGCTAATCTAATCTTCTTTATTGGCAGAAAGGTTAAATGTGGTTCTCAAGTTTAAGACCATCTTTGGGCTGGGCGCAGTGGCTCATGCTTGTAATCCTAGCACTCTGGGAGGCCGAGGTGGGCGGATTGTTTGAGCTCAGGAGTTCGAAACCAGCCTGAGCAAGAGCGAGACCCCACCTCTACTAAAAAAATGGAAAGAAATTAGCTGGACAACTAAAAATATATATAGAAAAAATTAGCCAGGCATGGTGGCACATGCCTGTAGTCCCAGCTGCTTGGGAGGCTGAGGCAGGAGGATCACTTGAGCCCAGGAGTTGGAGGTTGCTGTGAGCGAGGCTGACATCATGGCACTCTAGCCCAGGCAACAGAGCGAGACTCTGTCTCAAAAAAACAAACAAAAACAAGCAAACAAAAAAAAAAATTCTGTATTTCTATGTTCCTGTCTTCACCGCCACATCCACAGTACCCCAGCCACAAGCTGCCTGGCCCACGCCAGGTGTTCAACACGTTTTGCTGAATGAACACATGGATGACTAGCTGAATAACCAGGCACCCAATTTATAGACTTTTGGCTAGTTAGCATGTGTGTGTTTACTTCCTGCTGGTTTCTTGGTCTGTTTGGGGGACAGACTTGAGCCAAGAAGGAGTGACGTGGCCTTAAGGCAGTATTCAAAACTACAGGTGGGAATCAAATTGCTCATTCAGAGATTCTAAAAGTAAAAGTTACAACTCACACAGGGTCTGACTTTAGGGGACGGAAGCAGAAATTTCCTGGAGATTGACACTTTATCAACACTAAAACTGCTCATTAGAGAAGGAAAAAAAAACCTGGCCCAAACCTTTGAATTGCAAGAACTAGTGTTTTCAAAATAATTTTTTAAAAAATTTAAAAGTCAATTCTTTTTGTGCAATTTATTTTGAAATGTGTCAACAGGTAACATGGGTTAATGGATGAAAAGGGGTGGATAGGTGGATAGCTCTGTGGTGAACAGACAGAGTAAAATGTCAAGGGCAGAAGTCAGAGGGTGTGCATGTGGGTGCACACCGCAGAATCCTTCCACGTCTGCTGTATGTTTGAAGTTTAATATAATATAAAATGTTAGGGGAGGCCGGGCGCTGTGGTTCACGCCTGTAATCCTAGCACTCTGGGAGGCCGAGGCGGGAGGATCACTTGAGGTCAGGAGTTTGAGAGCACCCTGAGCAAGAGCAAGACCCCGTCTCTACTAAAAATAGAAAGAAATTAGCTGGACAACTAAACATATATATAGAAAAAATTAGCTGGGCATGGTGGAGCATGCCTGTAGTCCCAGCTACTTGGGAGGCTGAGGCAGGAGGATCGCTTGAGCCCAGGAGTTGGAGGTTGCTGTGAGCAAGGCTGACGCCATGGCACTCTAGCCCGGGCAACAGAGCGAGACTCTGTCTCAAAAAAAAAAAAAAAATAGCATTTTAAAAATAATCTCTACATGAAATTTGGAGCATGCCTGTAGTCCCAGCTACTCGGGAGGCTGAGGCAGGAGGATCACTTGAGCCCAGGAGTCTGAGATTGCTGTGAGCTAGGCTGACACCACGGCACTCTAGCCCGGGCGACAGAGTGAGACTCTGTCTCAAAAAAAAAAAAAAAAAAAAAAATGTTAGGGGAAAAGTCTGAATCGAGACATAAAAACTTATGCCATGAACAAGTGATAGAAAAAAAAAAAAAAAGGTAGAAAAAGAGTCTGTATTACCTATCCTTGCCATTTCCACCATCTGCCCCAGGAGAGTAGAGGTAGGTTTCATAGCCCGGGGAAAATTAAAACAAGGATGGGGTGAAGGGAGAAGAGTACTGCCTGAATGTCGCTCAGTCCTCATGAGGAGACCAAGCCCCAGCCCCCTACTTCTAGGGACTCATCCATCACCTGTCGAACTGCCCAGATTGACCGTCAAAGAGCAGAGCCAGCTTCAGCCTTCCTCCCTGGGTTAAGTCCAGGGAAGGGGCGTCTTGCAGAGAATTTCCCAATTTCCCCTCACCGGCGGGATGCACAGCTGCAATGGGGCCTGGTGACACGTCCAGGTAGAGAGGCCCTGAGACAACTCACCCCCCAGAGTGGTGTGGAAGTAGAGCCAGACATTTCCTATGTTCCTGGGAAAGTTTGCAGAAATGGCTAACTGAGGTTGAATGGATTTGAGGAAGGCTCGGCAGCCAACTGAACACAAAGTAGCATGGACCCAAGGTCAGGAGATGTGCTGAGTGCCCTGGAAGCTTAAGTGACTGCTACCGAGGAGAGAGACCGATGAAAAGACCAGCAGGGTAGATTACACCTGTGCCAATTACATCTGTGCCACATGGTACGTTATGGAAACCCTGACGCCTCCACACTGAAGTTGCCAGAAAAGTACAAGACGTCTAGATAAATTTGAATTTCTTATAGACAACAATTTTTTTTTGTAGAGGTATGTCCCATGCAATATTCTGCTGTTTATTCATTGCCTACAATGAGCGTGAATTACTTTAGAAAGAACTAAAGATATTTTTAAACAGAAGTATAAATTATTTTCATTTTTTTTTTGTGCCAGCCACGCTGTCAATCTCCTCATTAGATTTTTTTGTAATAATTACTAAAGATGGTCTCTACTCGGGAGGACCATGGAGTTTGAGTTCCTGTTGTTAATTTAGGATGCATTTCTAGAAAGTGGTTCACAAAGTTCCTGGCGTGAGCTTCCCCTTGCATTTTATTTGCTTCTATGAAGCACCATAGACATCAAGCTCCTCAAACAAGAGGAAGTTCAAAGTCAAACAAGTCCTTTAATCAGTACAACCTGGTTTGTTTTTTTTTTTCTTTCTTAAAACAAAACAAAACAGAAACAGCAACTACACAAAAACAGCGTTTGGGCTGATTTTAGTAACCCGATTTGAATGGGTTTCCTCAAACTGGGTTACTTCCTCCCGAAGAAAGAGTTGTCACTGTGTTCAACATTCTTTCTAATAGCGTGATCTCTTCCTGGTTCTCTTGCGGTCACAGCTGCCTGAACACTTTCAGCTGGAAGGTGCCATGTGCTGAAGGACCTCTTAGTGACAGGAAGTGACTGGGTGCGAGAAGGTTTCTACGGCTCCACTTCAGGCGACAAGGAAGCACACGACTGACTGTAAATGATTTGGGGACTGTCCCCACGGAGTCTTCTTGGTGAGTAAACTATCGAAGGGCACATCGAGACGCAGCGGAAAGAAGGCGTTCTCTTACCTTTGGAGAACAGGAACTTCTGTGGCTCGGCGGGGTCTCCGTGGTGACACGCTTTGCACCAGAAGCATCTCTCTCAATCAGAGCCCGGATCTGGCTGTCCAGCTCCAGGCTTTCACACCTGCCCGGGGGCGGGGGGAACACGGGAAAGTCACATTTTACAAAGGTGATCACAAATTATGCCAGGGGTGGAGTGAGCTTATGAATGACACGGAGGTGTTATTTGTGTCTGATACCTCTCTAGAAGCTCCCAGACTCTGACCTTCTTTTGTTTTCATTAGTTCATGACATAAAAGCACTTTGAAAGAGTATTAGAGTTCGATTTTCCCCTTACTGGCACACTTACGCAAAGTGGTAAAGGAGGACGCAGACAGGTTTAGAGATTTTCGTAGTATGAAAACAACGACAAGAAGTGAGCACACCCACAGTGAGCCAGGTACTTTAATACACTTTTCTTAGTCAATGGGTACAACAGCCCACTGAAGTAGCCACTGTCCCTGCATTTTACAGACAAGCAAACTTGAGTAGGGAGTTAACTAACTTACTAACTTAGGTGAGGTCAGCTGTGAAATATTGGCAGGCCAAGATCAAACTCAGATCTGTAGAATTCTATAGCCCATGTTAACCATTTTTGTTGCGTATCTTCAATTAACCTGGGAACAAATCCCTAAGCAATTACTTGCTGCCAAATGGAAACATTATATTATAGCCGAAGAGTATCTGGAAGCTACCGAGTATCTGGAAGCTACCGTAAGGAGAATCTAGCCCACTGGCTTCATGTAGCTGAGAACCAGAGTGAACTGCTCACTGTCACTTAACCTTCACTGGTAACGCTGAGATTTAAACCAGATCTTCTCCTCCAGTCAGATTTTTCTTTCCCTTTATATCATGTTGGCATGACAGAGGACTTTTCTTATTAAAAACACAACTCAGGAGAAAAATGCATTAATCGTGTAATTTTTTTAATACACTCTGAATATAGCACTAAGACCTGAGGTTTGCAGTGGAATAGAGAAAGAAAAACACCCTACCAAACTTTTAAACACAAACAGAACGAGTTCCATATAATCCTTGCGTGAGTTCTACTGGGCACATGTTATCCTCGCCCTGGGATGTGTTCCCTGAATCTGCCCGGCTGATTCAGTGCGAACGGTGACTCCCGTGGCCTGTGCTCTGGGCTCTGGCCTGAGCTCATCCTTATTTTCCAGCGAGGAGACTTGGGGGTCAGTGGGGTCAAGTGCCTGCTCCGCCGTCACTCGTGATGGGCAGGGTGAGGGTCACGCTGAAGCCCCTGACTTTTCACTCTGTCCCTGGGCTCGCAGTGACGCTGGGAGTCATCGTAAATTCAGCAGGACCGTGGAGGGCTGTGTCACTTCCAAATAATTCGTTTTAGATTTTCCATTTTGACAGGCCTTTCTGTTTGAAGAAAACAACCTATTGGTGCCTCCAGCTGAAATGTAGGCGGCCTGTAAGGGCCGATGTTAGGAGAAGCTTGAAAGAGAAGAGATGAGGAGCAGGAAGCCACTCCTGCCCTCTCCTTTCTGGAACTCCCCGGTTTTTAAAGTGGTGCGTTCTTGACCAGGTCCATGGATAGGATTCAGGGGGTCCGTGAATCATCCCTAATAAAGCTAAATAAAAAATGGTATGTGTTTATTGTCTCTTTCTGAGGACAAGGTCTATGGTTTTTATCAAGTTCTCGTCCTGCTTATAGGTTGGAACACACTGATCCAACTTTAGTTACTGTCATGAGGACGCCTTTAAAATCAAATCTCACTGTGGCTTTTTTTTTTTTTTTTTTTGGTGTAAGAGTACACTTTAATCTTCCTTCCTTCCTTCTTTCTCTTTCTTTTCTTTTCTTTCTTTTTCTTGCTTTCTTCCTTCCTTTTCTCTCTCTCTCTCTCTTTTTTTTTCCCATGGAGGAACTATAAAAATTCAGAAATGGATCTTTTGATCAAACACAGTTACTAAAATCTTCATTAGAGGGGCCTCCTTACTAAATTGCAAGCGAACAGGGAATCACAGAAGCCATATGGTTGGGCTAAGAGTTCGAGGTTAGGGTGCCAATAAAATGACATTCGGTAAATCCCTGTTTGGTGCTTGGCTTATTCACAGCTTGTTTTAAACTTACATAGACACAAACCTCCTTTGGTGCAATCCCTCCTTCCTGCCCTTCACTCACAGAATAAATCAACACAGAAAGTAAATAGAAATGATATCAATATGAATTAGATTTTACCAACAGGGTAGTTGGTTAAGCCGATTTGACACTGAAACATTTTTTCAAAAAAAAGTGTCCCCTACGTGATCCACGACTGTGAGCTGTTTTTCCCTAGACTAACACTGGGAAGTGACAATCTGTCTGCCCTGTCACCCCAGTAAGCAAGCAGAGAGGACAGGGAAAGACACGTGAATGATTTGCAGGTATATTTGGAGCCCTCGTACTTTTATTACTTGTTCAAAGGCATCTGTACTTACAGAAGTCTCCAAAAAATTACCTAAAGGACGCAGCGTCTTTGAATGCCTTTATCAGGCTCATCCAGGGTTTGTTTATTTAAATTTTACTAGTTGATTAGAGCCTAGGCATTGTTAACTTGTAGAATGCTGTCTGGGAAAAAAGATAACCTCAAAGGTTATGGTTTACTGCTATGTAGGGCAGGTTTGTATCTAATTTAACCATCTTATTCTGATATTCCTTTACTGAATTGCCCGTAAGCACCCAGCTCTTCAAATGCTCCTTGAATGAGCCTTCTCATCTTTCTGGATACCTCATTAATGAATGAGTTCAGTAAAATCTTGGACATATCTTCATTTTATGTTTGCATGAGGGTCATGTTTTCAACTTTTTGCAAACTGTGTGTTAAACACCTTGGACACTTAGAAGTACTTTAAGTGTTCAAATAGTACTTTAAGTTTGCTCCTGGCTATTTGGGGAGAAACAAATTACTTGATAAAGAAATTACTCTGCGTATGTGGGTTTTCGGTGATTAAGTTCAGGTATCTGTATTATTTTAGTAATTGCAAATATTGACAGATGTGGCTTAAAAAGGTCGTAGAAGAGAAAAAGTTTGCTCAGAGAATTTTTAAAGTAGCATTGTCCTTGGGCAAGAAAGTTATGTGGTTTCATAATTTAAATAAATGCCTCAAAATTGTGTTTTGCATGCCTGAAATGAAAGCCCAGAGAATGGGGGAATATTCCTTACAAACATGGACTCTGTCGTTGCCCTCAAGGTGCATTCTTGGCTGGATCCCTGTTTATTTCCTCTTTGCTTTGTTGACATGCCGGGTCGCTGTACTGATGCCGCACACCTGAGCCCAACTTCCTGCGTCTGCCCCCAGGTGGACGGTGCCGGCAGAGCAGCCAATTCGAAGCGGAGATGAAGTGCAGCTGTGGGTGCTGGTGCCAGCCCCAGTGAGAGGTGAGCCGTGGACAACGTTCTGTAAAAATCACATTCTCCGCCGGGCGCGGTGGCTCACGCCTGTAATCCCAGCACTCTGGGAGGCTGAGGAGGGAGGATCGCTTAGGTCAGGAGTTCGAGACCAGCCTAAGCAAGAGCGAGACCCCTGTCTCTACTAAAAATAGAAAGAAATTATATGGACAGCTAAAAAAAAAAAAATATATATATATATATATATATATATATATATATATAGAAAAATTAGCCAGGCATGGTGGCGCATGCCTGCAGTCCCAGCTACTTGGGAGGCTGAGGCAGGAGGATCGCTTGAGCCCAGGAGTTGGAGGTTGCTGTGAGCGAGGCTGACGCCACGGCACTCCAGCCCGGGCAACAGAGCGAGACTCTGTCTCAGAAAAAGTAAATAAATAAAAATTTTTGAAAAAAGAAAAAAAATAAAAATAAATAGTCCATTTGCTGTTAGAAATATTGCATCAATTCAATGCTGCCTCTAGAGGGCGCTCTGCATTCAGTTCCCATAGAAGGTTCCTGAAGGCTCCTTTTCCTGAAGGTTTTCATTTTGAATTTTGAGTTTAGGAAGGCGGGGGCTAGAGACTAGGTGGTGTCCATGTGAGTAATAATTATAGCTTATTTGTTTTATGTATTTTAAAACTCTTAATGAAAATTATTTCTTTCATTTTCTTTTTTTTAACATATGGAACACTTCACAAATTCGCGCTTCATCCTAGTGCAGAGAGCACGTCAACTCCTGTGTATGCCGTGTCTTGTTCCAGTGTTAGTGTCTGTGCTGCTGAAGTGAGCACAATTATTTTTTTTAATAAAGTTTTTTTTGAGTTGCAAATAGTGTTGGACATTTATGTAATAGACTTACATCAAACAGCTTAAGCAGAAGTTTTTCAGAAACAGTTCTAATAAATACACCGAGTTACCCCACACATAATAATAACTGATCATGATTTGATTCAGCATATTTTGCACCACCTCTAGCAAAACTGGTGCGGGGAATCTGACAAGAAGTGGTTTGCACGCCATCAGCCCGATGGCAAGACTGGGAATGGGCCATCAGAGGTCAGACATCACGCTGTCGTGTGTAAGTCGGTTTTACAAAAAATTGCAATAATCCGTATTCTCTCTTGTCTTTTGTGGTGTTCATAGGGATGTGGCATTGATGAGCCTGGAATTTCTTTTGTGACAGGAATTAGTAAATATTCAAAGAACTGATCAAATATAGGACGCTTTCAACATCAAAATATATAATGATGAGAATGTATTATAACTCATCAAATAGGAATCATTCATTTATACTGAAAAAGAAACTTCCAATAAACATAAATGGGTATAAGACAAAGCTTTTCTGTACATTGGAATGCCTACCAATAAATGTAGAGAGCATTATGGTATCAGAAAATGACTGTCTGACAACCATCATGTAATAATTCAAATGAGAAATATCAATGGATGCTAAAACTGGTGGCTGAAATTTGATGAAAAATGGGATATTTACATAATTCCATAGTCCCCCCAAATAGTGATGACTAAGGGAAATACTAAGAATAACTTCACCTTGGAGAATCTTGGCAGCTACCACCTTGATCAAAGGATCGAGGTTAGAATCCCCTGTAATGGGAAAAATCAAAACTGTGACCATATGCACAAGAAGACACATAGCTCCCATCTGTGGTGTCCCTGCCAAAAATGCATAACCTGATATTAACTACGAGGAAGCGTTCGCCCAAAACAAATGGAGAAACATTCCACAGAATATCAGGCCCGTGGTCTTCTAGAGTGTTCTGGACATACAGGCCAAGACTCAGGAACTGCCCCAGATTTCAAGAGACTAAAAACGATGAAAACTAATGTAACGTATGATTCCGGATTGGATTCGTTTTTCTGTGGAGAACACTGACAGGATAATTGGCAGAACCTGAATGGGGTTTGAGTATTAGACGGGAGTACGGTATCAATCAACGTTCACGTTCTGGTTCTGATGGTAATCTTGTGGCCGTATTGGACAGCGTCCTTGTTTGTAGGATATGCATACAAAGTCAGCCAGTGCTGACTTGCTTTCGAGTGGCAGAGGAAAACATATTTTGGTACACTCCTTAGAAATTTTTGGTAAGTTTGAAAGTATTTTAAAAGCACAAGAGGCCGGGCGCGGTGGCTCACGCCTGTAATCCTAGCACTTTGGGAGGCCGAGGTGGGCGGATCGTTTGAGCTCAGGAGTTCGAGACCAGCCTGAGCAAAAGCGAGACCCCATCTCTACTAAAAAAAAAAAAATAGAAAGAAATTATATGGACAGCTAAAAATATAGAAAAAAAATTAGCCGGGCATGGTGGTGCATGCCTGTAGTCCCAGCTACTCGGGAGGCTGAAACAGGAGGATTGCTGGAGCCCAGGAGTTTGAGGTTGCTGTGAGCTAGGCTGACGCCACGGCACTCACTCTAGCCTGGGCAACAGAGTGAGACTCTGTCTCAAAAAAAAAAAAAAAAAAAGCACAAGAGAAACTACTTAAAATACTAAGCTTAAAAAATGAGATCTGATTTGATCCTTGAATTACGCTCAAGGTAGAAACCACTTTATAAAAATGAAATTATTAATAGCATTTCATTATGTATCAGGAAATAAGATGTAGGCCAATAACCCTTCCTTGGGATTTGTGAAATTAGCGCTCACGAAAGCAACTAAGATGATTTAGTGTTTTGTTTTGTTTTGTTTTGTTTTTCTAAAAGGATGTGGAAGAAGAGCACTCATGTGAATCAAATTACTTTGATGGTCTGTTCTAGCCCAAGGATTTCAGAAAATGAAGTGAATATTCCTGCCATAATACTTTAAGAAAAAACACAAAGTAAACAAATAAAAACCCCAAACCTTGAAAGGCCTTCACCTTTGCTCCAAGGGCTGGCATTTCACCTTCCTGTGGACTCTTCGTAATAAACCCAATGGAATTTGAGGGCACATTTAGAAATATCGCTGAAAATATGTTAGCCACCATGAAGGAGAAATGAGAGAGCCCTGGAACAAACTCAAATATCTTATCAGTGAGCACCGGATTGCCATGATATAGATTCACTGCTATAAAAGTAATCTAATCTGTGGAAAGAACAGTTTCTTGCGGAATAAATACACACTTTAAACTGTCACTAAGGTTATAGGCAAAGGCAGTTTAAACAATTGAATAAATATGAAAATGTTTGTCATTTAAAAAATAGATTCCAGAAAAGAATTAAAGGGTACAGATAACAGACATTTCTGGGTGAGTATAAATATTTGATTTTTCTTAGGGATCTGGGCTAGGAGAAGTTTCATTCTTGTTTTTTTAATAAATTATTGGAAATATAAACAATGATACTATTAAGGCTTTTCAAACCGAAATGCTAAAGCAAAAGAAATAAACTACAGGAGAAGTGCACAAGTTTGTGGGAAAAGGCTGAAAGGTTGCACATGGCTCCATTGTAAAGAATTGCATTCAGAGAAAAAAAAACCCAGAACAAATGGATTCAGTATTTGTGGCCTAAACTCTTTTCAGTTGCAAAGAGAGTTACAAGGCATTGTAGACTATTTGCTTATGAAATTACCCTTGCAGGGCTACATGGCAAAACTTTAAAATGACTAGATTTTATCATTCATTCAGCAAATAATTATTGAAACCTGTTTTGGGCCACATACTTTTCTTGGTGGTTGGCATATTATTATATCAATGAACAAAACAGAAAAAAAAAAAAAATCCCTGCTCTTTTGCAGCTTACATGTCAAAGTTTCCGTTAAAAAAAAAAATGGCGAAGACTGTAACATTATTCTGCCTCTGAACAAATCTATAGTGAACTCGCAGTCACGTTCTTCCATAAACATGTCTTGGAAGATCTAGTGAAAGTCAACTCAAGTATCAGGAAGATTAATTGCCTCTAGATAGAGTTAAAAACTAGTATATCTATTTGGAAAATATCGATAGGTTCAAAAAGAGGGTTAACAAAATCATGGAACATGTTATGGGAACAGCCTCCTCCTCTCAAAGGTGACTGCTGTGGCTTGGGTTGTGACCCATGAGAGCATCTACTGTTGTAGGTCATATATAAAATATAATACAGCTCTGAGGTGTTTAAATATTTTTAATAAAAGTGAAGAATTAGGGAGGGTAATGACAAAGCGATGGTCTTTAACATGTAAATCTTTTAAAGAGATCTTTTGGAAAGAGTATAGATCCTCCTGGATGGCCAGAGATACAAAGTTGTAAAAAATTAAGAGGCAGTTTAGTGAAATTCTGACACCAACCGCTCAAGCAAACAAAAAGACATGAGAAAACCCAGACGGGGCATGGCGGGCCCAGCTGAGAGTGCTGAGAGAGGAGACAGATAGTTCAAAGCAAAAAAGTACAAAACAGAACAAAATGAGACACAAAAATAGAAGATCGAGAGAAAAATCCAGAGAAAAGGAAACCTGAGAAACTCCCGTGGAAACAGGGGTGGCACCAGCTCAGGGAACCGGTGAGGGATGAATGTTGGAGCCAGGAAACGTTCAGTGACACGTTTTTAACATCTGCAGGGTGTGCGGCTTGCAGAGGTGCCTGTAGGGCTGGTTGTGACTGAACCGTGTTTTCGTTTAAGAGTAAAAGAAGGCCGGGCACGGTGGCACGTGCCTGTAGTCCCAGCGACTCGGGAGGCTGAGGCAGGAGGATCGCTTGAGCCCAGGAGTCTGAGGTTGCTGTGAGCGAGGCTGACGCCACAGCACTCTAGCCCGGGTGACAGAGCGAGACTCTATCTCAAAAAAAAAAAAAAAAGGAGTAAAAGAAGCCAGGCATGGGCCTGTGAGAAAAGAATGTTTCTGCCCTTCTACCTCGGAGATGCCCTCGTCTGGCAGGCAAACAAGGACTCCAAAGGCCCTGGTTAGAGGAGGGGTCGATGGACTGGGAGAGGCGGTGGCAACTGGCAACTGTGATTAGAGATTTCAACCCAGGACAGACTGAGAGACGGGAGATCGGGCTTATCACTGAACTGACTTTTATCTCCCACAGCCCCTGCTCAGCTAGAACTGACGGTGTGTGACCAACTGCAGCAGCCAGGGGACGATGGCTCGGAGGAGAGAGAGTCATGACGTCCAGAGGTGAGCATCCTTTGGTTTCCTCAGGGAACACAGGAAGCCAAGGGAACTTAGCTTTTCCAGGTGATGTCGGAGCAGGTCACTGTCAGGGGACCCACCCGAGTGCACCTCGTGGGCTGCCGTGTGAGAGCTCCTGGCTTAGGGGGGACGGTGGGGACCTGGCCAAGCCGAGGGGGCCCTCGTGGGGGGCGGCGCACGCTGGGAAAAGGTGAACCTGGGTACAGGCTGGTGACAACCTGGGAACAGCGTCCCTCTCCAAAACCACCGTCACAGGCAGGGCCCTCACCCGGCAACACCGCGATGGCATCTGGCGTTGCGTTTGTTTGTACGTTGGGACATCGTGAACACTTTCACTGGCGTCCTTCACCATCCCGAATGGGGACGTGCTACAGGCAGGTCCTCTTGCTTTTGTTCTCACCCAAGTAGGTAGCACCAGCCGCACCTGAGAATGCTGAACGCTGGGTTTACCAGAACAACTGAGGAAGAGTTTTTTTTTTTTTTTTTTTTTATAAAGAAGACCCTGCAAAAATTACAAATTCCCTTTTGCATAGTCTTACATTAAGAAGAGGAACACCGACTGTCTAAGATTTCTCAAAAACTGCAGCCGGGCCCTCGGCAGTCTTTATTTAGACCCGATTTCTCAAAACTGTACCTCGTTAGAACTTGCGAGGCTAACGGGGTTTTCCACACTTCTGAGCACCGTTTCTCATCTTGACACAGAGATTTGGCAGCTATGGGGTCACCGCCAGGCTCCGGGGTCACAAAGAGACCCCCGAGCACACACTCCCCGGCCAGCAACCAGCTGCCGTCTTTTCCTACAATAGAACAATCTAGTTCGAAGAGAACCGTGGCTGACACTCACGGCCAAAGCTATTGAGCAGTCAGGCACCCTGGCTAGCCTTTCCTCAACAGATTTTTTTTTGTTTGTTTATTTTGTTGCAAACTTCCTCAGAGAAATTTTTGTTTGCAGATTTCCGGAACTCCAGGCCAGCCGGCCAGCCGAGTCCTCTGTCCGGTCACCAAACTTTGCTGGAAACTAACTCGTCACGGGTGGAACTGAGCTCGAGGGAGGTGCCACAGAGTGAAACTGGCTCTCTGGATCTGCCAGGTGAGAGTGAAAGTGAAGGTCACTTTTTGGTAAGCTGCTCTGGGTCTTAGTAAAAGCAGAACCCTGTGCGGGGGAAGAGAGTGGGAGTTGAAGGTCAGGGGGGAAATTTGGCGGCTACGGTGACTCCGGGTGGCTTGTGAATGGACTCCGCGCTGTGTCACCGGACGCTTCCATGAGTCTGGGTGGGGAGCGGCAAGAAAGCAGGTCGTGAGGAGCGAGGAAAGTTCAGAAAGCGTGCTGATCAGATGTTCCGTGAAAGGGAACAGGGGTGGCTGTGCTGAGGCTTTATCGAGTGCCTGGAGGGACCACAGCAGGGCTGACCACGGAAACCACGGACGTTCCGTGCAAGATGGCCGGGGCTCCCACAGCTTGGGGTGGAACATCTGGTGATTGGGCATTGTTTTGCGTCTCATGTGTTTAAAATTAGTTTATAAGAACTATGTTGTGTGCCTTAAAATCAAACAAACTCCCCAAAATAAAAGACAATAGGTATTCTTTTTTTTTTTTTTGGAGACAGAGTCTCCCTCTGTTGCCCGGGCTAGAGTGCTGTGGCATCAGCCTCGCTCACAGCAACCTCACACGCCTGGGCTCAAGCGATCCTCCTGCCTCAGCCTCCGAGTAGCTGGGACTACAGGCATGCGCCACCATGCCCGGCTAATTTTTCTATATATATTTTTAGTTGGCCAGATAATTTCTTTCTATTTTTAGTAGAGACGGGGGTCTCGCTCTTGCTCAGTCTGGTCTCGAACAACTGACCTTGAGCCATCCTCCCGCCTCGGCCTCCCAGAGTGCTAGGATTACAAGTGTGAGCCACCGCGCCTGGCCTCTCTGAAGTTTTTATCAAAGACATTTCCATCGAGGTAAAAACCTGGCCAATTTCCAGTCTCCACACATACAAATTTCATGCTAGGAGGCAATACCAATCCTTCCCAGACAAATGATAAATTGGTTCTTGGGAAAATTCTAATTTGGTCTTTTTTCCAGTGGTATCTCCCAAATACTTCTTAGCACATAGTTGCCGCTTTAGAAGTGATTGTTGCTTCGAATCCAAGAGCTTATGTAAGCATAAAGTATTAAAAAATGACAGATATGAAGACGGACTCTAGGGATCTTCTTGGGCCTTCTGTCCCAGCCAGGCCTCAGAAAACGGAAAGTCCATTCCATGGGTGTTGTTTGCATGGAAGAGGTTTTTCCAAAAGGTTCTTTAGAGAGTGTGGCTGAAGGCACAAGTTTTCCCAAAGTCCCTTGTCTTAAATCTCTGTGGATTTATCAATCCTATAAAAGTTCATTTTGTTTAATATATTACACATAAACACATGGTTGAGAGGCTACTTTCTTAGTGTGGAAAGAGAAGAAACTTAATTAAGCTGTCGGACAGAAACCCAGGGTGGCTTTGATGTTCCTGTAAGGCTGGTGTCGGGCACCGCTCCCCTCCTCAGTGGAAAAGGAAGCCCACGAGGCCTGCCGAGAACAACGCCTGCCACCAGCCTTACTCAGGGATGTCTGTCTCTGTGAGAAAGCGCCAGACAGCATTAACTTCTCCGCAAGGTGGACAGTAACTGTATACATGGTCCTTAATTCTGCCTTTCCAGAATAGCTTACTTTAGGGGCAGGTAAGAAGGGGGTTAAAAATAAAGAGGCCAAAAGAATTGTAAAAATGCTGATGATATCACAAAAGAGATCATTTTAGTTTTCGCTTACCACTTGCGTAGTCCAACGAAAACATCTGCCTGTCACCCCATAAACGTCCCTGCACTTCTCTCCCCTTTATGAGCAAAATAATGGCGCTTTAAGGGACTTTTAATAGCCAGCAGCTGTCTGGCTGCTCAATACTGCATCTGGAAGGCAGCGTGCTATTCACACGGAGGGAAAAAAAGACAAAACTATTGTTTGGTTTTCTTAAAGGACGCCAGTGGTTTACAGAAAGACATTTGAATGGTTTGAATAGGAGGAAAGACACAGGAGCTGCTTAAGTGCTCGTGAGAACCGGTATATTGTTAGCAGAAGGCAACAAGGGAGTGACTGATGGCATTCGCCCATGTTTAAGAGCAGGTGACCGACTGCCATTAGGAGCGAGTTTCATGCCAGGAGACACGGGCACTTCATGAGAATTTGGATTCATCCCACTCCTCTGAGATGAGTTCTACTTCAGGCTAAAATGAATCGTAATAGTTTTCCTTCTCACGCCTGTAATCCTAGCACTCTGGGAGGCCGAGGCGGGAGAATCGCTCGAGGTCAGGAGTTCGAGACCAGCCTGAGCAAGAGCAAGACCGCATCTCTACTAAAAGTAAAATGAAATGATCTGGCCAACTAAAAATATATATAGAAAAAATTAGCCAGGCATGGTGGTACATGCCTGTAGTCCCAGCTACTCGGGAGGCTGAGGCAGGAGGATCGCTTGAGCCCAGGAGTGTGAGGTTGCTGTGAGTCTGGCTGACACCACGGCACTCCTGCCTGAGCAACAGAGCAAGACCCTGTCTCAAAAAAAAAAAAAAAGTTTTCTTTGCAAGCTTATAATTGTAATTTTCTGCATGCACAATCATTTTTTTAAAAAACATATACTTCTTAAAAGAATTGTTTGGACAGGGAAACATCTGCTTTCAAGAAATTAAAATGAGGAATTGGCATCATTATAAGAGTACTTCAAACAAACAAACAAAAAAAAGGATGACCCCAGGATCGTAACATGTGGAATGGGGCTGCCTTTAAAATGACATGCTTCCAGGCTGTGTGAAAGTGAAACATGAAAACTACAAAATATTGTATTTATGTTGATAATCCCCCACACTGAGAATCAAAGTTGTTTCCTCCACACCTTGACTTTTCTTTTGAAAGCTTGCTTGGGATGACAACCATAATATCAATATGTTAATACAATGTGTCAGGAGATGGCAAGTGTTACCCTTGCTGAATCTACAATGTTGCAGTTATTGTAAAAAGGTGACTCAGGTGCTGGCCGTTCTGCTCCTGCCCTGTTTCCTCTCATCTCTCCGCTCTCTGCCTTCTTCCCCATGTCCCCTGAGACAAAGACACGGAGGGCAGCTAATCCCTCAGCCCCTCATCCTTCCTTCCAAGCCCCCAGGTCACGTAGACCTTACAGGTAACTTGAAAGGCATCTTCTGGACATTTTAGATAACTACCAAAGGACCCAACTGTCTCTCTCTCTCTCAGAAATACAAGTTTTTGACCACTGGAGAAAAAAATATGTTACCTACTAAATTCTGTACAATCTTCATCATTAGTAAATACAGAGAATCTGAACGTTAATATGGATTGCCAGGAAGAGGAGGCCGTAAGGTGGGACGCAAGAGCCCGTACAAGTCCTTACGATTCTCCACGTGGAGGGAAAAGGCTTGTAGGAGTCTGAGCGTGGGGGGAGGGTGACTCCGGCCCCTGGGGAAATAGGGGTCTCTCCCCCGCTCCCCGCCTCCCTTCTCTCCCTTTCTTCCTTCTTTCCTTCCTTTTTCTCTTTCTTTCTATTCTTCTCCCTTTCATTCATTCTTTTTTTTTTTTTTTTTTTGAGACAGAGTCTCACTCTGTTGCCCGGGCTAGAGTGCCGTGGCGTCAGCCTCGCTCACAGCAACCTCAAACTCCTGGGATCAAGCGATCCTCCTGCCTCAGCCTCCCCAGTAGCTGGGACTACAGGCATGTGCCACCATGCCCGGCTAATTTTTCTATATATATTTTTAGCTCTCTGTATTTCTTTCTATTTTTAGTAGAGACGGGGTCTCGCTCTTGCTCAGGCTGGTCTCGAACTCCTGAGCTCGAGCGATCCTCCCGCCTCGGCCTCCCAGAGTGCTGGGATGACAGGCATGAGCCACCGCGCCCGGCCTCGGTCACTGGTCTTGAGGCCAGTGCTCGACTCTCCTGCCACCACACCTCTGCGCACACTCTGCCTTCTATCTGGAGTACTCTTCCCTTCTCTTATTGCATCTTCCTCCTCATTTTCCCTTTGCCAGAAATTGGGTCCAACAGCTTCTTCTTGTACCCTGTCCTAACCTCTAGCACTCTACTTTCCTCTGATTTCCCAGAGCAGTTTATATGCGTCTCCCTTATGCGGCAAAACATCCCGCCGTATATTGTACTTAGCTATGTGCATGGCCTTGCGCTTCGAAACTGCAAACAGCTAGAGCATGGGATCTGCATCTGATTCATCTCCTGCGAGCAGGTGGCACAGTATCATGCACATAAAAGGTGCCAAATAAGGAATCAAAGTCATAACTCTGGGGGCCAAGAAATAGAGTGAAGCTTGAGCAAAACCTTGAAAGATTGAAAGAATGTGGAAAGCAGCTGAGGAAGGAATTTTTTGATAAGGAACTTAGTAAACTTCTCGCCCTATATCTGAGCTAAGGATTAAACAAATCAGGAGCAAAGACATAGCTACTTCTTCACCTTATTGCTAAAATAGAGTTGTTTCCTAGGAGAAAATGTGTGCCATTAAAGAGAAATCACACTAAGTATCAAGGTTTGTCAATGGAAATTTGCCCAAATACTTTATAAATCAAATAACCTTCATTATCTACCGTGATTCTTGTCCCTCACTGTCACCTCATCTGTTTCTATCTTTTCTGCAAGGCTCCACCAGATAGGGGCTCGTCCACTCTTAATAAACTCAGAAAACAGAGGAGCTCTAATCAGAACATCACTATGAGAGGCTTATAACTTCTAAACAAAATGTCGTCATTACCTTTCAGAGTCTTCATACTGAGTGGTGAACATCACCAGTTTCTCATCTTTGTTCATGAGCTGTCCGCACGGAATCTAAAAGAAAAAAAAAAATGAAGGACGTGAGGCTCAGATGTGTCTCAAATGAAGTTTACTATGTCAGTCACTGAAGGAAAAAACACCTGTTAAATTAATGCATTTTTTTTTTTCATCAAAAGCCATGTTTTTATTCTCATGTCTTGTTTTCAGCCTGGCCAGATGGGAGAAGACAGACCAAGAGCTTACCTCCTGCCGGGTCCTAATCAAAGGTAAAACACTGGGTGTAAACACAGACTCCGGTCGTTCGGTGAAGGAAGATGCTCGTGACAGGTAGAAATTGCCCAGGAGCAGAGGAGAGAAAGCCAGACATTCCAACACAGAGAGTGGAAAAGTTGTTCAAGTTGTCGGACGGATGTGTTTGGAGTTTAATTAGCCGCAGGACAGAAACGAGTTCTCCAGAAATGACCCAGGACACCAACAGCCTTGTTCGTGGAAGGCCGTTCACACCAGCTTTTTCTCCAGTAGGAGTGAGTGATTGTTTCCATGATTTTCAGGCTAACAAGGGATCTGGTGATGTGACCATTATAAGAGAGAAAAAGTGTGCTTAAGACACAGCATTTTTTCATTTCCCATTTTTCTATTTGATATAATTTGCAACCTAAGCACTGAACTGTGAACAAACATTACCAAGACAGCATAGTACCTCGTGGGACTTACAGTAGAATCTTGAGGTTGAAGAATTTGAAGATTTGTGTAGGTTTTAAAAGCCAATTCATGCAGGCAATTAACACATTTTAAATGCATCTGGAAACCACTCATTGCTGTGATCCCATTAGAAAATTTAGGGAGTTAGCTTTATGGGAAACATGAAGCCAGCTTGTCTGAGTTTTATGTTTCTGTTTAATTGTAACAGCATCCAAAAAAAAAAAAAGAAAAAAGAAAAAAAGAAAACAACATTTGTTAAAATACTCCAGGAAGGATTCATTTCAGCTCTTGGCAAGCTGTCTGTATACAGTGTGGGAGGGTGGCTTTTTTGTTTTGTTTTCAGCTTGTGACAGCTGTTTGAAAGTCATCTGTTACCACCATGGTAGCCAGTTACTAGATGAAAGCCAATGTCTTTCAGGACTGTTGTAGGGATTGGACCACCAACTAGTACAGCTATCTTTTATTAATAACTATTGCAAAACTGCAAGACCGCCCAGCCCCTTATGTGGCACTTGGGAAATGGTACACAATTTCACAAATGTGTTGAACAGGAAGGCAAGTGACATACTGCCCGATAGAAGGATTTCTATTTCTGAAAGATGAAGTTTTAAAAATTGAATTAATAAATGAAATGAAATAGCTTTGTAGTAAGGGTTTTTAAATGTCCTCAATTGTTTTGTTATTCCTAAGATTACTTTTTTTTTTTTTTTTTTTGAGACAGAGTCTTACTCTGTTGCCTGGGCCAGAGTGCCGTGGTGTCAGCCTAGCTCACGGCAACCTCAAACTCCTGGGCTCAGGCGATCCTCCTGCCTCAGCCTCCCGAGTAGCTGGGACTAAGGCCATGCTCTGCTGAGCCTGGCTCCAGACACACACAGTCTCTGAAACCCAAAAGATTTACACTTCAGGACCACGGAAGTAAAAGTGTCCAGCTGGCAGACAGCATCCTCTTCAGCTAAAAGCAAACACATTTTTTGTTTCCATCACCTGATTATTTTTTCTTTCTCTTCCTTTCCCCCTCCTCTTCCTCCTCCTTTAAGCTAAAGAAGCAGCTGTCGTTTTTCTCCTTAACTTAACCAAAGATGTCCTGGATTCTTGGATGCCTCTCAGTATATCAGGGAAGATCATAAGCTCTTTGATTGTTTGAGCAGAAGTTTACACAATCCACAATTCCAAAATAACCCAACTTTAGAGGATAAACTTACTTTTGGAAGCAAACCAAGTTTTATGAGCTTTTCGACGTTCATGGTGACAGCTTTTAACACACTTGGATTTCTGAAGTCAGATTCCAGGGCCAGGGTGTGAGTATTACCAGGCATTGTCAAAGTCTTCACAAATAGGTTTGACAGACCTTGAAAATACTACATTAAAAATTGCCAAAGAATTCTTCTACTATTGTACAAGTTTGTTTGTTCATTTGTTTTTTTAAAGCCAGTCAAATTTAGCAATGGGGGGTTGAATACCAACTTTAGTGACACTAATGTTAATAAGTTCTGATAACCCACTACCATCGGACCAGCCTACAAGTTTGTTATGTTGATCGAGTTTATGTTATAGCATTGGAATGTGTCAAAGTATTGTAAGTATTATTGAAGGCATAAAATCTTTACTTAAGACAGAAAGGACTAGAAGCTGGCAAGCGACATATTTGTTTTTTGGGGGGTTTTTATTGTTTTTTTGAGACAGAGTCTCGCTCTGTCGCCCGGAGTGCCGTGGCGTCAGCCTCGCTCACAGCAACCTCAAACTCTGGGCTCCAGCGATCCTCCTGCCTCAGCCTCCCGAGTAGCTGGGACTACAGGCATGCACCACCATGCCCGGCTAATTTTTTCTATATATATTTTTAGCTGTCCAGCTAATTTCTTTCTATTTTTAGTAGAGATGGGGTCTTGCTCTTGCTCAGGCTGGTCTCGAACTCCTGAGCTCAAACAATCTGCCCACCTCGGCCTCCCAGAGTGCTGGGATTACAGGCGTGGGCCACCGTAAGTCACTCTTTATACCTAAAATAACCAGTGTGTCTGTTCAAGAAGCTTTATCCCTAGATCAGTCATTGTATCTCCAAAAATAATAAAAACGAAAAAAAAAAATCAAAAGGACTCCACTTAGGCTAGAAACAGGAACAATGAAGCATATCAGGTGACGATAAGACTAATCTAAACTGACATGTGCAAGGCTAAGATACCATTAAAATATTTTAGATAATTTCTGTGCAAAATTAGGCAAATGTTCAAGGTTTTTGAGAATATGATGATGTCATTCAAAAAAAAAAAAAAAGCATATGTTGTAAGTTTTCATTCATTTATTTCCTCTAGAAAATATCCCTATGCCAAAGAGGTACTTAAGGAGTTTGATTGCAGCGTGGAAAAATTGGAGGAGAGGAAAATCAGACACCACGCTCATTTACAGGAAAGGCTCAAGGGCAACTGAGAATGAGAAAGAGATTTTTGGCTACACGTTTGGCTAAACCAAAAGAAAGAAATACCCAAAAGAGCTATAGGTTTTTTTTTTTGTTTGTTTTGTTTTTCCATTTCATGTTTCTGAGAAAGGTGTCAAATCAGGGACTTTTATCACCTATTTCCTTCTAAGAAGTCCTTTTGTTTTATAGCAATAAAGCTTTATCTCCACCACAGATTCTCTGTAGCTCAATCACATCAGGGCACCCGAATTTCTTCTATATGCAAAACTGACATTTGGGCACCGAAACTGGAAAAGTTCTTGAACTAGGAGTCAGGAGACCAAGATTCAGTCTGTCACCAGGACTATCACTAAATTCGCCTGTCCCTGAATAAGATGTTTATCACCATCTCTGATGATGGGAGGAGATTGGACATTATCGTGGCTAAGAGTCCTTCCAATCCTCACGTGCTATGAAAATTGGTCATTTTAGGATTATTGTAATATCGCTCTTGATGTGTGTGTCTTAGAGGCTCAGTGAAATAAATATAACCCACGAGCTTATTGTTACCCTGTGCAGAAGATATTGTTGCCCACAGAATAGTCCCTCATTCTGCAGCAAGACTAACGTGTTCTTATTCTGGGTCTTTACTCAGCTTTATTTTGGGAAATGTTCCTTATTGTGAGTTCCTACTGAAGGATTTTATTAAAGTTCCCCAAATTACAAACTAACTTTTTAAAACATGTCTATTGAAAGGATGATTGGATCCACAGTCAAAAGATGTGGATTCCAATCTATTCCAAGCTACGTGAATTTGAGCTTAGACACGCTGAGCTTCGGTGTCCTCATCTGCAAAGTAGGGATAATACTTCCCTTCAAAGAAAAAAATATAGCGATTTAGACAAACAGCTGCATTGAAAAGAAACTGCAGTTCAACTGCACTACAAGATAATTTTTCTAGCATTGCCTGGCAAATAGCAAGCTCTAAACACAGGTGATGAAACCTAAATCTTGTTTAATCTTCAAAACTCACTGGAAAGCCTGTAGATAAAGTGATTTTTATGGAACAGGAATATTATTAGATACATTCTTATTTGTGAATGTTGGTTGTTCTGCTGAAAAATCACAAAATGTGGGATTAAGGATGTGCTTGTTTTATAGGAATATGCTTCAGGTGAAACTTGTTTAAAAAAAAAAAAAGGCTCTTTTTCATATCCTTTAGAGGTGAGCCAGCCTCGGCCATCCAAGGCTTCTGCTGACGTCTTCCAGAAGATCCTCACGCACTTGAAAGGGTAGTAAAGGCCAACCTCAGCCAATTTATCAGAAATATTCATACACTAGGATTTGGTTTCCAAGTAATAAATTTTATTTTACAATTATATATTAATTTTGAATGCATCTTAGCAAGTAAGGATCAAATTAAGAGCTAGTCTTGGCCAGGTGCGGTGGCTCACACCTATAATCCTAGCACTCTGGGAGGCCGAGGCGGGAGGATCGCTCGAGGTCAGGAGTTCGAGACCAGCCTGAGCAAGAGTGAGACCCCCCCCCCCGTCTCTACTAAAAATAGAAAGAAATTAGCTGGACAACTAAAATTATATAGAAAAAATTAGCCAGGCATGGTGGTGCATGCCTGTAGTCCCAGCTACTGGGGAGGCTGAGGCAGGAGGATGGCTTGAGCCCAGCAGTTTGAGGTTGCTGTGAGCGAGGCTGACGCCACTGCACTCTAGCCCAGGCAACAGAGTGAGACTCTGTCTCAAAAAAAAAAAAAAAAAAAGATATAACTTATGACTGTGAAAGGGGTCATTTACCTTCAAACATATTTTATTAATTATGCTACTCAATACTACATCACAGATGATGCCCTTTCTTCTTGCAGAACACGTCATGTTAGTAAAGGCAGAGGATGGTTAATTTTGATTACTTAACACAATAATCTATTAACTGTGTACTAACTGCCCCACTGTGGCAGCTTCTCTGTTATCCAAGGTTTTCTACATTCTCAGATCAATCAAAGGATTCATTTGTTTGGACTGTGCGTTGCAACCACCAGAACAATTTTCCCCATATGGTGTTTTTATTTTAAAGCCCTAGGGATATTTAATCTTGGCCGTGTTTTCAAATAAAATTGATTTTTCATTCATGCTCTGCACAATTTCAGTAGAAAGACATTTTTTATTCTTGCTTTTTTCAAGACTCGAGGACATGTGTGTGAAAAGTGAGTTTCTTTTATTCTACAGCCTCATCGCTCAGGAAACAAACATCTGAAAGAGCTGAATTGTCACAACTCCAAACAAATGGGAAAACAGCTAACAGGTTTTCCTCTGAGAATTCTTTATTATCTAATCTTAATGAGAGATCGATGTTTAGAAATTAATAGTTAAAGAGCTAAAGAGTAAAGCGTTAAAAAGCAATTTTTGAAAACAGTTAAAGTGAGGCCTAAGGTTTTATCTTCAGCAGGAAGTATTGAGCTGACAAAAAACTGCGTGTCTTTGCCTCCCCTCCGCCCACCTCCTTCAGCCCCATCCCCACCACCTGGATAAAGAGACCGACAGGCCTTTTAAGGAATGAGAGAGCTCGATTGCTTAAGCATTGATTGATTGATTGATTGATTAAGTACAGGGGACTCTTGCCTGCCTCTTCCACACTGTTCCACAGGGCTCTCTGGCCACTCTGTGTTTTAGGTTTCTTTAACAGCAGGAGCTGAGTTTAACGTTCAGTTTCCCATGTTTAAAAATTAGTATTTTTTTCTTCATTCATGCCTCATTAACTTCAGTAAAATTGGGAACTGCGGCAGTGGCTGCAAATATCCGTGGGCAAGTCGTACCGGCAGCCGATGACGTATTAATTAGATGTATAGTTGGTGGAGACAGAGACACAGAGGGACAGAGACAGACAGAGACAGAGACAGAGAGACAGAGAGTGAAAGGAAGCGGAGAAAATCAGGAGGTATATTTTCTTTTATCTCCTGGACTTTAAAAATATATTACAATTAAAAATTGTAAATTAAAAAAAGCCTCAGGCTGGGCGCAGTGGCTCACGCCTGTCATCCTGGCACACTGGGAAGCCGAGGCGGGTGGATCGCTCGAGCTCAGGAGTTCGAGACCAGCCTGAGCAAGAGCGAGACCCCATCTCTACTAAAAATAGAAAGAAATTATCTGGACAACTAAAAATATATATAGAAAAAATTAGCCGGGCATGGTGGCGCATGCCTGTAGTCCCAGCTACTCGGGAGGCTGAGGCAGGAGGATCGCTTGAGCCCAGGAGTTTGAGGTTGCTGTGAGCGAGGCTGACACCATGGCACTCTAGCCTGGGCGACAGAGCCAGACTCTGTCTCAAAAAAAAAAGCCTCAAAATATTAAGAAGACCATGTCTGAAAATAGTCTGTTAACTGTGATCCATTCCGCAAATATTGGCTTCCTGCCCCTATGGGAAGGCCCCACGCAGTGTCCACCGTGGGGACAGGTCTGGACGCCAGGCCCTGAAAGAACATTCTGGGCGTCTCTGCCACAGGACGGTGCCTGAGATCCCCGAGAAGGACGAAGTCATCAGCACTTCACAGCAGTGGAGCTTGTGGCTGAGCCCAAAGCTGTCGCCGTCCTAACGAGGCATCATCGCTGTGCCCCTCAGCGTCCAGCCTGCCTTTGTCTTCTGCTGGCTTTTACGACTCAGCTCCCTTGGAGGACAGTTTGACTGCTCACACTTAAATTGTTCCTCGGGAAGTTTATTTTCCCATCCCCTTTGGAAAATTTGACTGTTTACGTAAAATAGTCCAGTAGCTTTACATTTAGAAATACATGCTTTAGACTGTTTCACGGTCCCCATCCACAGGATGATGTGGTTACCATGAAGAATACAACGAAAACACCCCACAATAGACACGCCGGGTGAATGCTCACCCCACTTATCTCTCCATCAAGATTATTAAGCACCACAGTATCCTAGGAGAGCAAGCATGCTAAATACTCACGAGTACTTATACTTATTGTTTACAGGATTTTTAGAAATAATAAAGCACATAGGATAAGATGCATATAGTCAAATGTCAAAAGCCTGGTTTCTCAGATGTGCCCAAAGAGCTAACCGGTAACAGTTCTAAAACCAATATTTTTATAGGACACATCACAGGTTTTTACATTTACACCAAGTTCGAGCTCCTTTCCCACCTGCAACGTATAAAACCACCTCTTTAATTGCCAATAGTACTGAGTTCATAATCAATTACACCTGTCTTTTTAATAGAGCACTTTAGCCATTTGAAAAAGCAGTCCAAGCTACAGCGAACTCTGGCAAGGGAGCAAAATGAAAGTAAAGGACGAAGGCATCGTGTTACTCACCATGCTCTGCCCTGAAAGTCCCTCTCGGGTCTAGGTGAGCGCACTACCAGGTCTCTCTCTCGGACTCAGACCTCGCCTTTATGACTCTTTGAATCAAACAGTAACTCAGTGGTTTGAGCATCAACATGTATTTTGAAAGGTTAATCCGCCCATACACAGGGAAACCCCTTTTTAAAGAAAATCACTCTGCTGCCAAGAGGCTATTAATATTCAGCGCTCAGATACGAATACGACTCACAGATAAAAGACTCACAGCCTGTGTGAAGAGACCACAGAGGATTCCCTCGGTCTCTGGGCTGTAATGGAAACACGAGAAAACAATACGCGGCTTCGGGCGATCCAGCTACTACAGGAAACCCACCTGCCCACTGAGTGGAAAAGTTCTATCAGCTTCACAGGCCAAAACACACCAACATAAATTTAGAATTAGTCTAATTTACTGTAAGGACCACAGAGGTCACGCTCTCATTTCTAGGAATCTTCCTGCGTTTCACCTCCCTATTTCTTTCCCTGCGAGAGCCAGCACCAGGGCACCATTTCAACAGTCCCCCTTGAAAGTAGTTTAGAAATCAGCCCGTTTACCTTTTAAACAGTTGCTGAGTGTTTTCCTGCTTAGAGGGGAAACTATATTTATAGCCTCCGTGTTGCTTCGCTAGCACCATAAAATCAGGGATTAGGTGTATTTTTCTTGTCATACTAGAAAACTGTCCAAAAAGCTCCCCAAAGTCATAAATTTGTACCAGGTCAGGAACGAAATGTGAGCTGACAAGGTGCCCGACAGTGATTATTATTGGTTATTCACACCACTTGTTTATTTGGGAGCATTCCTTTTCCAGAGAGGCCTGGCGAGTAGCAGGCCAGAATGTTGGGGACGAGGGACAGACAGACAGCTACCGTGGGCTCTACCGGACCTCCGATCACAGCAGAGGTGGGAACTTCAGAAAAGCAGACGGACACCGCGAGTTAACCAACAACGGTCCATCCTCTCCCGCAATTCCACTTCCACACAAACACGCTCTGTGAAGTCAAGAAATCTCAAAGGGAACGTCAACATTATGTTTTTTTAATTACAAAATGTTATAAGCATCAGTCCTGGGTGCTGAAGTCATGAAGGTTTGTGATATTTTTTTCTTTATGCTTTTCTGTATTTTCAAAACTTTTCAGGAGCAAAAATAATCCATAACACGATGTAGCTTGCACATGCAATCAACTGAAAAAAAAAAAAAAATCAAAACAGAACTTAGGACATAAACAGTTGGTCCTTCCCTCGAGCTATTAAAGTTTGATAGGAAAATACAACATCCATTTGACATGAAAATATCATTGTTTCAAGATCTCCTCAAATATTTTGAAGCTGGCTCTTTAAAAGTCTTTTGAATTTACACAAAATGCTGTTTGCCCTATTAGTTTCTTTCCGGTGAGAAAAATAATAGCCTAATGTTTCACAAGAATATGCCATTTTGTGTCATATCAAAAGAGCAAGGGGAAATTCATCAGCTAACAGCAAGAAGATTGAAAGTTAAGCCATCCTCACGGGCTGAAATCTTTAGGCCTAAATAATAACTTCCTTTTCTGGAAGTACTTTTACTATTACAGAGTGCCATGCAAATGCGCAGTGATCACCATTATTAGAACTGACATATTCCCAGAGTGTGCTCAGAGCCATCTCACCTCAAACCACGCGTCTTCTGATTGGATGATCACATTGAAAAGGTGGAGGGAAACCACAGATGCGTATTTCAGCGTCTGCTTGTCCAGGCAGGAAGATTGTTTCCATTAAAAACCTCAGAGAGGCCGGGTGCGGTGGCTCACGCCTGTAATCCCAGCACTCTGGGAGGCCGAGGCGGGTGGATCGCTTGAGGTCAGGAGTTCGAGACCAGCCTGAACAAGAGCGAGACTCCCGTCTCTAATAAAAAATAGAAAGAAATTATCTGGCCAACTAAAAAATACATAGAAAAAAAATTAGCCGGGCATGGTGGCGCGTGCCTGTAGTCTCAGCTACTCGGGAGGCTGAGGTAGGAGGATTGCTTGAGCCCAGGAGTTGGAGGTTGCTGTGAGTGAGGCTGACGACACGGCACTCTAGCCAGGGTGACAGAGTGAGACTGTCTCAAAAGAACAAAACAAAACAAACTGTGGGATGGAAATAATCGTGCTGCTCAATGGGATGTGGAACAAGACACCACTTCTGTTCACCGCATGGAAATGGTGCTGGTGAAGGCGGAGAGTCACTAAAACAGCGGGGCCGACCCTGTTATCGCTGCTTCCCACCATTCGGGGTGTAAAGGGGAGCAGGACCCTCTGGGCCACCGTGACCTGTGTCACCGTCACCGGCTCGTGGGACACTAGGTTGCTTCTTGTGCCCGTCCAACCACTGAGCCTCAACTGTGTGCAGAAACTGGCTGTGTGCCGACTAAATGATTTTAAACTGTTCTCTGAAGAGTATTTTGTTTAGAGATTTACCTTCAGGGAAGAATAAGGAAATGAGTTAGAAAAAAAGTTAATAAAACTGGAAGACCAGTGCCTAAAGTGATTGATCCGAAATTGATCTCACATGTCTGAGGGTGCGAGTGTCTGAAGGAAAGGCGGGGGAGGGGAAGGGAGAAAATGAAAGTGGTTTAGTAAGACAAGGCCATTCGGAGTTGCATTTGGGAAAAAGAAAACAGTCACATTTAATGTTTCTTCTTCCATTCCAGCAAGAGTATCAAAGAGTCTAAGATAAGGACGTTTCCAAGCTTCGGGCTGGGGAAAGGGCAGCCGCGGCTTGTGTGTAACAGTGAGCTGGACACGTCACTCAATCGTAAGTTCCCTCGGACCTGGGCGTGTGTCTCGCGTGTTGGCCGGCCACAGGTGTGGGCCAGGAGGCGGCCAGGTGCGTCCACACGCCTGCTTCCCGGAGCGATGCCAGGCACTTTCCTTTCTGCCACCAACTCAGGGTCCTTCCCGCTCAGCCCCCAGTACCCAGACTCCAAATCATGAGTGAGAAACGGAGGTTGAGCGGAGGCAATAAACGTGCTTGTCACAGTCGGGGAATTTACTGTCAAAGCCTTTGCCCTCATCAAGTTGTTCTTAAAAATGTGGTAAAGCCAACCTGGCAATGTTTGTCCCGTTCAAGTACAGTTTCCTCGGGAGGTGTTCCAACTAGATTCTGTCTGTGAGGTGACAGCTTTCTGTGGCTTGGTGACATTGGACGGCCCTGCAAGTCATTGAGGAGGGAGGCCCTGGCCTCTTGCCAGACTTCGTTCCGCACTGGTCTGATGAGTGTCAAACGGGGGAGCGTATTCCCATTACAACCTCAGAACCTCACCTGTCATATTACTTAAAGGACTGAGATGGCTGTGCTAAGGCTGGATTTCAAACTAGACGAGTGATACTTTGGGTGTTTGCTCTACTGGTTCCTAGCCCAGTTTATTAGGAACAAACCTCGAGGTTCATCTGGCCTTTCATCGTCATAAAAAAGAATGGCATTCTTTTTCCTCTCAGACTCAAACTCCCAAGACAATTGGAAGTCTGTCTAGCTGATTTCAGTATTTGATGGCTATCATTTTAGAGAAATGGTTAATGTATTTTTGACGGATTCTCCCCCATTATTGTGTGTGTGCTTTTCATTTTTATTTTTTTAAATTCTAGTATAGACAGCAAGGGACTAAACAGCACATGATTTAAACCGTGAAAATATCACAGTTCTGCTTTTTCCTGAGGACAGGAACCAACTTTTATTCTGGAAAATTCTGCCAAAAGGAGGATAAATCGTGCAAACAATTGGGTCAGGGGATGAGCATAAATCTGCTTTGTGAAGAGGATGAAAGGATGGAGATGAAACGCGGATGTAGATTGAATCAGAAATGCAGCTGTTTGGGACCAAAGTCCAGTTATCACTGCAAGCCAGGCCCCGAAGATGTGTTGATATTTACAAGGCAAGTCCAGGTGCTGACGGAGTAGAGAAGCCCTGGGGGACTCTTCGACACCCCACCCTTTGCCTTTGACCTTCCCCACAACTGTGCGCCTTCCTGTTTTCAATACACAAGAATATACTTTCTCATCCGACTTCAGGAATCATACCTGTTTTCAACATTAAATCTGCCTCTCGTCATTCCTGTCTCACCACCCAAAGAACGTTAACTTAGAAATCAGGCATTTTGGACCAAATTCTGTAAGACTGACATTGAATAATTTAAACATCCTCCATCCATGGGAAAGCAGACTGGGTATCAGAAGCCCTATACACGCTATTTGATGGGACCTCTTTTTATAGCATTTTCTTGTTTTCAATTGAAAAACTAAAATGGAGGCCGGGCGCGGTGGCTCATGCCTGTCATCCTAGCACTCTGGGAGGCCGAGGCGGGAGGATCGCTCGAGGTCAGGAGTTCAAGACCAGCCTGAGCAAGAGCAAGACCCCGTCTCTACTAAAAATAGAAAGAAATTATATGGACAGCTAAAAAATATATATATATAGAAAAATTAGCCAGGCATGGTGGCACATGCCTGTAGTCCCAGCTACTCAGGAGGCTGAGGCAGGAGGATCGCTTGAGCCCAGGAGTTGGAGGTTGCTGTGAGCTAGGCTGACGCCACGGCACTCTAGCCAGGGTGACAGAGTGAGACTCTGTCTCAAAAAAAAAAAAAGAAACTAAAATGGAAAAATAACTTCTGACATTAAGCTGTGATTTCCACCCTCTATGACCCTCATTTACAGTCTGTTGTTTGCATGTGATATTCAGATCTTAACTCCACCTCTGGTATTGTGGGGTTCATGTGCTCAGAAATAGACAGGAACTTTAGAACTGTGAAAACAGTTACAAAAATGGTTAAGTTTATGGCTATTTTAAGGGAAAGTCATTTACTAAGCTGAAGTTTGGGAGAGGCCCTCACTGTTTTATCCCAAAGGACTCAGTGGATTACATAAGAAATGTAAAGTTTTACCTCCAGCACATGGAAACTCACAAAATAATTTTAAAGCTTGTATGGAAAGTCGTTTTATTCATCTAGGAGAGAAATCTGTTTACAGAAGTTTAATTTACACCAGTGCATTATTCTCCAGGCATTTGTTCGAACACCCTCGTTATACGTCAGATTCATTTAACCCCAGGAGGCTTCGGTTCCTTTATCTAAAAATGAGATTGGTGTAGATAATGCTTAAAAACCCCTTCAAGGCCAAAGAGTCTATAATTTGATATTATCCCAAATAGCAAACAACATATTTCCATTTTGATTGGTTTTATGGCATGAAATCAATAGTCTTTTTAAGGTTCCTATAATAGAATAATTGGGAAAAATATTCCAAAAATATGATTCTTACATTGTTCTGCAGTGTGTCTACTCTAACTTGATTCTACTTGCGGAATCATATTAACTAGCTCTGCTATTAAGCCAAAGTATCGAAGACCGAGACCGGTTGGACTCCCAGTACAATTAAAAAGTTTTATTCCTGAATGCCAAATTTATTGCCAAGGAGTAATTAGGTCTTAGGAAAAACTGTCTTATTGTGCATTTCACTGTGCTGTAAAAATATGTGACATTAAGAAGAATCACTTCAACTTTAAAGAAAATTTTCTCTATTTTACAAAGATGCTAGGATTCCAGAAAGTCAAAGGTAGCCAAAGATCCAAAATAATAATTTTTCTTTAACTTTTTAAATTACAAATGCCAAACATAGAAATTATGCCAAATTTAAGGAGTACAAAACTGTACTATATGAAAAGAAAAAAAAATGGAGAAGCAACTTCTAGTATTAGGCTGTGATTTCCAAAGATGACAATGATTTGCAGAAAATTTGAAAATTTCCCTCTAATTTTTTTCTTCTCTAGTCACATAATAACTGGTATCATACTAAACACAATATTTTGTTACTGGATAAAGCTAATAAGTATTCCTATTGGTAATAATATGTCTAGTTGGGTGAAACTAAGAATATCTCATGCGATTTAGTAACATAGTCTCTCTTTCATCTACTACGATGAAGAAAGACAATGAAAACCATAAATGCAAGAGGCTTTCATGATCATTCTCTTTGGTTTTTTAAATATAGATATTAAAAATGGTGTAAAATAAAGAATAAACACATTTGGACAGAGTTGACTGCTGAATTAAGTTGTTTATAATAAGGTTAGCTTGTACAATTTAATAAAATTATCACTGTTGTGTTGCATAATAAGTAACTATAAATGGAAGCAATTCACATATATGAGTTTGATGATGATGATTTGAAATAATGATTAGTGATGGGTGCGGTGGGTGGACCTGTGGTTCCAGCTACTCAGGAGGCTGCAGCGGGAGGATCACTTGAGTCCAGGAGTTGGAGACCAGCCTGGTGATATAGCAAGACCACACCTCAATTGGGAAAGAAAGAAAAAGAGGCCGGCGCAGTGGCTCATGCCTATAATCCCAGCACTCTGGGAGGCCGAAGTGGGCGGATCGCTCAAGGTCAGGAGTTGGAGACCAGCCTGAGCAAGAGCGAGACCCCGTCTCTACTAAAAATAGAAAGAAATGATTTGGACAGCTAAAAAAAATATATATAGAAAAAATTAGCCAGGCCTGGTGGCACATGCCTGTAGTCCCAGTTACTTGGGAGGCTGAGGCAGGAGGATCTCTTGAGCCCAGGAATTGGAGGTTGCTGTGAGCGAGGCTGATGCCACGGCACTCTAGCCCGGGTGACAGAGTGAGACTCTGTCTCCAAAAAGATAAAAAAAAGAAAAGAAAATTTTTATAAAGATCTGAAAGTTGATTCACTCAATTTTAAGAGAAATTCAGGATAGCAACTCCTATTTGGCAAGTGCTTCTGTGCCGGAGTGCCTTCTCCACTAAGGTAATCTTGAGCCACAATCTTAAATCCAACAATGCACAGATAACAATTCTCTCTTGGGTGACAGCTGTGAACAGTATGACCCAGGGCCTTGGAGAATTTCAGATGAAATGCTGAATTTAATACGTTGAATGACACAGCGACTTTATTTTAAAATGGAATAACTCAATAACATATTTACAGGAATATACAACTTGAATAATAAAATGCATGGGGAAAGATCTTAATAATGGATTCCTCGTGCTAATGATAGTGTTTTTTAATAAGAACTGTAAACTGCTCTTGACACTATTGTGTTGGATTTGAGAGAGAGAGAGAGAACAGACCAACTAGGGAACTAAAAAGCAGCCGGTAAGCTAACTCGGGAGGAGCTGGGTCTCCACCATAAAACGTCCCGACACCTACAGCTTCCCACGCAGATCGTAACCTGCCCCCACCCCTGCTTGCGTGGGAGTTTATCTTTTCCAGCTATCACTGTGGGCAGGGTAAAAACTACTTTTATAAAAATCACCTTCATGGTTACTGAAAACTGAGGAGGAATACTCCACTAATCATGGGCCATGACTCATAGTTTAAAGGCTCAACTAGTAAGCGCTTGTAAGATTTCTTTGAGGCTAAATTTTCTCATCGTACCAAGATTGCTTTCATTTCGTTTCATCCACCTCATAGCGGCACTTTCTGGATGAAGCACTTCGATGAACTCTCTGAATTCAACCCTTCGCAGAGGCACAGAGAACTCTGACGACGATTTCTTCATGCTTCCTCTAAGAAAAGTAATTTAAAAAAAAAAAAAAATCTCTCAAGATTAACAACCGTATGCAAAAAACTCCGAAGTGTTTATAAAGAGTTTAAAAGTAATAGAAGACAGTGAGAAGACAGAAATGAAAATACATAATCCACTTCAGCTACATGTAAACTGGATCACGTATCAAGGACAGTTCTAGAACTTTGGGAACTTGGACAAGGCCGTGAGACTCCCATTTTGATGCATGAAAGAATTAAGAATGGATGATGATGATTTTGTTGGAAACTTTCTAACTGCTTTTCTAAGTATTTCATGTGGGCAATTTTACAAAAGCCTGGTGGTTCACTCTGAGGATCTCTCTCCACACGTCCTTGGAAAGGACAAGGAAGCTCACGGGTGGTTCTCACAGTGTAAGACACTCTTGCTGAGCTTAGAGCCCACCCTGAACATCGTCATGGAAAAACAAACACGCTCTCATGTGAACTTTCCCCCACTCTACCCCTTTTTTGTATAAATTTATGCTAAAAAGCTTCATTAAACTTTTTAATACATTATCCTTATCAGTAGATTGAGTAAAACATCAATTTCTACAGCTTCTAGGAGACAGGGCAAAAATATTTAAAGGAAAATGAGGGGTGGAAATCCTATTAACCAAGGTAGCAAGACAAAGGAAATCTGAACACTGCAGAAAAAAAATCATTTCAACAAAAACATTCCAAACCCCATTGTAGTCTATCACTTATTTTTGTTATTGTAATAACCTTTCTTCAGTGATTTCGTGTCAATAAATTATAATAACTAAAAATCTTGTGTTGGCTTAATATTTCATATTTCAGCTTCTTTCTTAGGGCCTGTAAACAAGTTTATTGGTGCTCATGTTTATAGAAGCAGCATGTATAAATGTAGTGTAAATTGTGAACTGTGTGATAATAGAATGGGGTGTGTGTGTGTCTGTGGAGGAGTTGTGCGAGTAAAAAACGCTTGTGTGTCTATTTAATTAAGACTGTTCGTGGGCCGGGCGCGGTGGCTCACGCCTGTCATCCTAGCACTCTGGGAGGCCGAGGCGGGTGGATCACTCAAGGTCAGGAGTTCGAGACCAGCCTGAGCAACAGCGAGACCCCCCCCCCCCCGTCTCTACTAAAAAATAGAAAGAAATTATCTGGACAACTAAAAATACATAGAAAAAATTAGCTGGGCATGGTGGCACATGCCTGTGGTCCCAGCTACTCGGGAGGCTGAGGCAGGAGGATCGCTTGAGCCCAGGAGTTGGAGGTTGCTGTGAGCGAGGCTGACGCCACAGCACTCTAGCCCGGGCAACAGAGTGAGACTCTGTCTCAAAAAAAAAGAAAAAAAGAAATTTTTCAAGTGCCATTATGTGTATAAGATAGAGCGTTTCTTGGCTAAAGTAAAGCATGTCTTGATTCCAAATTACTACATTATCTCTAATCTAAAGATTTCGTAGTAGGTCAACAAGAATGAAAATTTCTCATCTGGCTTCAAGTTTTCAAAACAAGTGTATACGTACCTGTTTTTAATGTTTCCTTTGACTTTTATATCCTTCAAATGTGGTTTTCTTCCACATTTTTAATAATCATCCTATATTTTTAAACTTTTAATTTACATTTAAGTTTCTTAACTTAATATACCGCTTAATATACTGTCCTCCTCCTCCAGCCCTGACCCTGCTGGCCCAGCCACTCCCCCAAGCCTCCCTGGGGACTGCCCGGGCCCCGTCTTCCCCTGGCGGAGCCTGTCTCTCCAGCTCTGCCCGCGTCCTGGGTTTGGACTCTCGCCCTCTGCCGCCTGCTCACAGGGCCGCGGACACCAGCTCTTCGCTCTTCCTCTCTCCTTCCTGTGGTTCTCCCTCTTGTGGCTGCTTCTGATAATGACCAAATTGCTCTCTGCTTCAAAGGCAGGAGATTTTTTTTTACTGCAGGTGGCAGAAATTCAAACCAAACCAACCTAAATGAAAACCACTGGTTTATGTAATTTACAGTCTCAGAGGTTGAAGGTACTTCAGGCACCATGTGTTCAAGTCCTTGCTCCCTGCCAGACCCAGGCTGGCACACACTAGGTATGGCCCCTCTCTTTAAAATACGATAAATATTTATTCTTAAGAAATCTAACCTTTCCTTCTGTCCATGCAAATTATGGGAAATGTGGGGTCTTAGGTAAGGAAGAGATTCGCCAGCTTGAAAATCACATTATTGAAATCCTTTCTCATCACACATGTAATCTCTTCTATTGACAGCTACTTTCAGCTTATACTGACGTTAAAGCTGGATTCAGGACTTCAGTTTTTCCAGCAGGAATTCTTCCCTGTAGAGCGTAAGTGAGCAACGCCAGCTTCTAATGACTCCGTAGAGGACACTGAGAGAACTTGCCTCACACGACACATGGTATCTCACTCCAAAGTGACAAAACATCGTTCTTGATCTCTCATCCCGTTCACCAGGCTGTGGTTCTCCCTCTATCCACTCTTCCCTGTGAAGTCTCAACTCTCTCTTCCTCTGAGCAGGTAGCAGAGCTGTCTCTCATCCGACTAAGTCTGTCTCAGGTGCCAGCCAACCCACAGCCCTGCAGACCCCAAATAGGCTTCTTACAGCTTTAACTCCATTCCGTACTGTTCTGAGGAGCGTGTTAAAAAAAAAAAAAAAAAAAAAAAAAAAAAAGCATTAACTTCAAAGCTGAGTCTTCCCCAAGAAGAAACTCTTGGAATATGGGTAAGCAATTTTTTTCTTTGTTATTTACATTTATATTGATGTCTGCAAGTCAACTTCCAAATAGTATTTTTTTAAAAATTCCCTGTATAAAACCAAGATATAAATACTTGTTTTCTCATTTGAAAAAGCACTTTCAGGCCGGGCGCGGTGGCTCACGCCTGTAATCCTAGCACTCTGGGAGGCCGAGGTGGGCGGATCGTTTGAGCTCAGGAGTTCGAGACCAGCCTGAGCAAGAGCGAGACCCCATCTCTACTAAAAATAGAAAGAAATTATATGGACAGCTAAAAATATATATATAGAAAAAATTAGCCGGGCATGGTGGTGCATGCCTGTAGTCCCAGCTACTCGGGAGGCTGAGACAGGAGGATCGCTTGAGCTCAGGAGTTTGAGGTTGCTGTGAGCTAGGCTAACGCCACGGCACTCACTCTAGCCTGGGCAACAGAGTGAGACTCTGTCTCAAAAAAAAAAAAAGAAAAAGCACTTTCAGTTAAGGCTGGTAGACACCTACAATCACTAAGGTACCCAGCTACCCTTGAGGATACAGGCAGGAATCTCGTGGGAGCTTTTCCAAACAGCAGCTCCGTATCACAAACAACACAGGGACCTCACATAAACAATGTTTTTCTGCTTTTACTTCAGGAACAACCCTGGAGGCAACAGAGAGCAGTTTTATGATTATATTTTATGGTGATTAGGAAAACAGTTAACTGGGTCAACAGTGAGTGGAATATTCACGGGTTGGCATGAAAAATGCAGGGTTTTCTCCCAGCCACAAAAGCGATAGGAGACAGAAAAAGAATTGCTTTTTCTGTGGTTCAAGATTTTTACTATGGTGGCCGGGCGCGGTGGCTCACGCCTGTAATCCTAGCACTCTGGGAGGCCGAGGTGGGCGGATCGTTTGAGCTCAGGAGTTCGAGACCAGCCTGAGCAAGAGCGAGACCCCATCTCTACTAAAAATAGAAAGAAATTATATGGACAGCTAAATATATATATAGAAAAAATTAGCCGGGCATGGTGGCGCATGCCTGTAGTCCCAGCTACTCGGGAGGCTGAGGCAGTAGGATCACTTAAGCCGAGGAGTCTGAGGTTGCTGTGAGCTAGGCTGACGCCACAGCACTCACTCTAGCCTGGGCAACAAAGCGAGACTCTGTCTTAACAAAAAAAAAAAAAAAAAGATTTTTACTATGGGAAACAAAACTGGGGGGAAAACTTGTTATATAACTTTGCATATTTTATTAATATTTACCTCTCAGCATAATTTGATAAAAAAAGAGTTCAGTGCAAATGAGCAGAAGGATGTGGGTTTGCATAGAATTTGAATTTATAATTAGTGATCTTTCCGTAGCTGGTAAGGATATTTTTAGCCACATTTAGCCTTCATGCTGTATCTACTATGTTTGTGTGTGTTCCTAAATCCACACATTGTACATTTACCATAAGAAGGCAAAGATGAAAATCCAGCCATAGACAGCCATCCCGAGTGGCCGTAACTCCTCTCAGAGGGCCATGCAGGGGAACAGCAAGGACCCACAGCTTGTTCAGGGGACAAAACTTGTAGGGCAAGTTCGACAGTTTATAAAAAGTAATCTTTCAACTTTTTTTCCTGTATTTACACCATATTTCGAACTTTTATCACATTAAGGAGACTTCAATTGCATGTTTGTGTCTGCTAAAAACAGAAGTAAGCTGGAAGTGTGGGGGACACTAAACGCATGTTGATTATGAGTGGAAAGTGATGCTGTATGTCAGGTATCAACCAGCCTGCTCACTGATACTGGCACAACAGACATTCGCAGACTGCGGCACCCACACCTCCCCGAGCCCTGCTGGCATCCATGTGTGTTAGAATAGAAACAGCATCCTAGTATTCTGGGAGGCCGAGGCGGGAGGATGGCTCGAGGTCAGGAGTTCGAGACCAGCCTGAGCAAGAGCGAGACCCCGTCTCTACTAAAAATAGTAAGAAATGATCTGGCCAACTAAAAATATATGTAGAAAAAATCAGCCGGGCATAGTGGCGCATGCCTGTAGTCCCAGCTACTGGGGAGGCTGAGGCAGGAGGATCGCTTGAGCCCAGGAGTTTGAGGTTGCTGTGAGCGAGGCTGACGCCATGGCACTCACTCTAGCCCGGGCAACAGAGCGAGACTCTGTCTCAAAAAGAAAAAAATTTAAAAAGTATTGTTAGCGTCTTGGTCTGTCTCCTCCATTCCTTATAACTATAATCAAGTACAGCTGACAACTCAGATTCTGTAATAGATCAATATAAAGTGCTGTCTGGTTTTAACATAAATGAGCATTATTGAGAGTTGATCTGGGCTATGAGAGCCATAGTCTATTTATGACGGTAAAATCTTGCCACAACTGCCTGGGTGGGGGGTTTTGCAAAGTCGGGGTTAAAATGCAAGGTTGCATTGTGCAAGGTTAATGAATCTCTACGCGTCCTGGAGGCCTAATGCGAATCCGCTCTGGTTCCAGCTGCGGTTTGGCGCCACCTGGTGGCGACCGTCCATACAGCTCGGCTCTGTGAAGGTGGGATTTCAGGACAGGCCCAGCGAGTGGGGCGCCGGCTATGCGACCCCCCCATGGCACTGGCTCCCCGGGGAGAGGAGCCAGCAGGATGCTGAGGATGCAGGAGCTACTCTTCGCTGTAGCAGCCGCCTCGCTGCACAATCTTGCAGTCCGTGTGGTAGGAAACCGTGTGGCTGTGTGCTCCTGCTCACAACCACACAAGCAGGTTCAGAAGTGGATCCTGCAGCCCCGGCCAAGCCTTGTGACCAACGCAGCCCTGGCTCACTGCGCCCTCCAGAGAGACCCTGAGCCAGGACCTCCCAGCTGAGCTGCCTCTGAATGGTTAAGCACAGACACTGGGAGAATAAACATGCGTTGCTTTAAGCCACTGAATTTTCAGATAATTTGTCCTACGGAACCTGACAACTGATACAGTAAGTCACGCAGAGAAGGAGGGAAGGCCGGGGTAAGAATGTGCTGGTCACTTCTGTGGTCACCTGACGCTCCACCCAGAACCTTCTGAGGAGTCCCAGGAAACGGGTGCTTGAGCTGTCCCTCTAGGGTGTCACGTGGGGCCTGTCCTTCCCTGGTCAGGCGTGGTCCCGGGTCTGGGGGCTCCGGCACCTCCGTGTGACATGCAGGGGAGCAGCAGGTGGGCTCCGTGGGCTGCCCGGGCCACGCCGTGAGGTCCGTGACGTGGCCCAAAGCGGGACTGTCACATGGTGCCCATGCAGACCCAGCTGAAGCTGCTTCAACCACAGCCATAGGCGTGGACCAGACGTATCCGATAGAACAACATCCGCCACAAAATACTCCCCATGATTTCCCTTTGCATAAATTTATACTATACTTTCCACGTTCAACGTAGCCGTTCCCTTCTGGAGTTTTTTTTAAAATATTGACACTGAGTATGTTTACCACAGTTAACTTTTTGCTTCATGGGATAAGTCATAGTTTATTGTTAATGTGTCTATTGACTAATGCGATATGAATTTATTATTCTTTTTAATTAAGAAAATTATCTTTCCTTTTAATTTGAAATATACTAGATTCATAAAAGGTTATATAGTCTAGTCAATAGAGTTAAAAAGGAATAAAAACAATTTCAAATCTCCATATAATTAATCCACATCTCCCGGCTCCCTTTAGAATCCACGATTATGTGAAGCAAGAGAAATTTAGTACGTTGGGGTCCCATCATGAACGGAAATGAATCACTACTTCCTCTTGCAAATCAGAAATTGCAGCTGGATTCAGCCGTGAGGGATGTTGAAATGTTGGTATTTTTCTTTTAGCTTGTATTCAAATTTTCTTTGATCATGTGACTTCCCAAAATTTCCTTCCTATTTCTTTGATGTTGATCTTAAAAATATGGGGTATTATACCTGCACCAGGGAAAATAAGATACTACTTAAATGGGGCGCCCTGCCTTTGTCCATCTTTCTTTTCTGAAATTGCGTGGAGAAATCTGTTGGTAGAAATGGCCTTTAAAATAAAGGCAGTGACTCAACTTCTGAAGCCGAGCTGGGTTCGCAGGCTGCAGGGTGCTGAGGTGGGCAGAAAGAGAATTCATTTCAGCAGAGTTCAGGAAGTTACTTAACGCTGCTTATCAGTCAGGAGAGAGGAGAGCTGGTTATGACTGAACTCTTTTATCTATCACTCTCTGTCTATAGTTTAACATGTGTGTTCAGAACATATAGGTGTGTACTTTTATTCCTCTGTTTTCTATGTTTTGCTTTGATAGGAAACCCCCACCTCCATCCTTTCTCTGAGTCTTCAGTCCCATAGTAATGAGTCACCACCGCCCATTGCTTTGAAAGTAAGGACTTTCTAGGTCAGAGATGTTTTTTTAAAATATTGCTATGGGCCGGGCGCGGTGGCTCACGCCTGTAATCCTAGCACTCTCGGAGGCCGAGGCGGGAGGATCGCTCAAGGTCAGGAGTTCGAGACCAGCCTGAGCAAGAGTGAGACCCCGTCTCTACTAAAAAATAGAAAGAAATTATCTGGACAGCTAAAAATATATAGAAAAAAACTAGCCGGGCATGGTGGTGCATGCCTGTAGTCCCAGCTACTTAGGAGGCTGAGGCAGGAGGATCGCTTGAGCCCAGGAGTTGGAGGTTGCCGTGAGCAAGGCTGACGCCACGGCACTCTAGCCCGGGCGACAGAGCGAGACTCTGTCAAAAAAAAATAAAAAAAGAAATAAAAAAAGAAAATGTTGCTATGCATTTCCCTTTATTCAGTGCCTTTAGTGGGATCCTATATGAGGGCCAGTGGTTCAGAGAATGCTTGATTGGAGAAAGGAAAAGATAATCTATGCTCACAGTGCATTTGCTATGTGCTAGGCACTTTATACACTGCCTGACTTAATCCATAACCGGGTGGTGTGCTTCACTCTGAAACATCAGAAAATGGGAATAGGAGGTTCACCATGTTAAGGAACCACCTGAACAGAAACTTGGCAGTGGCAGAACTGGAACTGGACCAAAGTTTGCCCCTTTGCGTCAGCTCTGATTTTTCCACCACACTATCCTTCCTGCGACCATCAGGCTCCTGGCCTTTGGCGAGGTCCTGTCCTGTGGCATCGGCCCCGTCACTACTGCTGTGTGGCCGTTTCTTCTGGAAACTGTGGAGCTTAGGAAGAACTCTGAAACACAGTCTAGTTCACACATGCTAAGAGTCTTCAAGCGACTGACCAGGTACATTGGTTAATTTAATTTGACTTAGTTTAATTTAATTTGTGTTGGAGGCTCTCAGGGTCTGGCCACTGATGATACAAGTGCTGACTGATACTCATAAGCCCAGTTGGAGACCACCAGGACTGTCCCTTTCCAGACACTGACTATCACCCCATTGTTCAGAGATTTGCTCATTTGCTTGGATGTCTAGAAATACTTTCCACAGGCAGAGAGGCCTTGGACACCTGCACTTGGTTGGGAATGAAGTTAGGGCCTCTGTCTGGCTGTGGGCCTTCCCTTGTGGTCGGGCCAAAATGTCTTGGGAAAACTTTAGAAAATCCTGCTAGATATAACTACTCGACTCGTGAGAACCAGGGAGGATCGGGGGCTTCCAGCCTCCTCCTCCTGTCCTCGGGAGGAAAAAGGAATTGGTAAACAGCAGAAAAAAGCAGGCTGCCACCCCAACACACATAGCGTCGTCACTGTACCTATAAATCACTCCACTCTAACCGAGAAAAGGGGCTTACACATGCAGAAGTTAGGTGACATTTTTGGCAATTTTAAGATACATTGTTTTTGTTGGAGGTGGTCTTTGATACAGTATTAAAATGTTTCCAGATGCCCTTACGACTTTAAAAGGACTTTAAACTCAATTCTGCTTTCCTTCCCAGAACAGAAAGAGCCCAACTTTCAAGAGGCATCTTAAGTCTCTTGAAGACTCGGAATGTTTGAACTGGACTAAATTTCAAAGTTCTTTCTAAGCACCACATTTTTCAGAAGAAACAACTACGCAGAGAAGTAGCGACCTGGTCGATGCCATAGGATCCGACCTTGCCGAGAAACAATCAGAGAGCCACAGCATGAAAAATAAGCAGAATTACTACAACTACTGCTCATGACATTACTCCTACTAATCATGAAAATGACAATCAGTCGTCCCCAACCATGCGTCAGACACTGTGAGTGATGAAGTGTTGTTTCTTGGTAGTGTCCGTTTTCTCCCTATGCCATGTGTCCCAATGTGTGATTTTGGTGGCATCGCAGGTTAGCTTGGTCCTCACAGCAGCTGGCATGCCTAGTGATGTCACCCTCACTAGACATGTCACTATTAATGACATTTGAAATACTAACTCACATCCATCTTAAACTTGTATGTATCAGTCAGGTGTAAAGATAACATGTATGAAAGGAACACTTAGTTTTTACATTTGTAACTACGTGGACGCCGAACTCTAGAATCATGGGAGGGAGGTGTTTTGTTTCTTTTGTTTTTTTTTTTTTTTTTTTTTTGAGACAGAGTCTCGCTCTGTTGCCCGGGCTAGAGTGCCATGGCGCCAGCCTCGCTCACAGCAACCTCAGACTCCTGGGCTCAAGCATCCCCCTGCCTCAGCCTCCCGAGTAGCTGGGACTACAGGCATGCGCCACCATGCCCAGCTAATTTTTTCTATATATATTTTTAGCTGTCCAAATCATTTCTTTCTATTTTTAGTAGAGACGGGGGTCTTGCTCTTGCTCAGGCTGGTCTCAAACTCCTAACCTCGAGTGATCCACCCACCTCAGCCTCCCAGAGTGCTGGGATGACAGGCATGAGCCACTGGCCCATGGGAGTTTTTAATAAGAGAAAACGTAAGTAAATTTTTCGACAACCATACAAATTCTAGCTCTATTTAAATAATCATTTAATAATTATTTTATTGAAATGTATGATATTCATTAATATTAGCTTATATTTTAAGGCTCATTATTTTGCATATTTAGAAGAAAACTAACATTTATAACAGATAGCATAACTTAACATTTATGAAAATAATTTTAATGTTTTTACTTTTGACACTGTAATTTATACTTGTATAAGAATCTATTGAAATATCTGCACACTCTGAAAACATGGGGGCTTAGCGAGGTTCAGTGACAGGCCAGTCCTCACGGCAAGCCGGCGAGGTGCCGGGAGGGCCTCCAGCCTCGACGAAGGCCACTGCCTCTCAGTCCACGCGCCTGTCACCCAGCTGCTTCTCTGTCTTCGTTGCCTGAAAGATGAGGGCACAGACCTCATCTGCGAGAGGCGGTACCTCCTAATTTCAACAGTGCACTAGAAATGACATCACGGTGTTCAACTACCAACTTAATATTCAGGAAAGATGATAACATTTTAAAGTTATTTCTTCATCCAATTTAGCAATACATTGAAAGTCACATTATACTGACTGCATGGGAGGAAAAGTGCTGGCAAAGAATATTAATTTCTCTACAAGACTTTTAAAAATTCACATCAATAATCTCCAAGTATATGTTACTCATTTTTCACAATTTTGTTCTCATGTGTCTTCATGGCATTTTTTTCATGGAAAAATGATGTGTTTTCTTCCTGTCACCATTTTTAGAATTAAAAAAAGTCTTTGACCTTTGCTCAAAATAATTTTCTCTTCAGATTACGATGGATATTAATTGTAAGACATCATTGCAATTAATGCCCACTGCCTGAAGCAGAATTCTCAGAGAGTTCAGAACTAAAGAGTGCAAGATGTCCTTTCAGCTTTTTTTCTCCTCTGGCTGTTCACACAATTTGTCTTCAATGTTGCCATCACTGAATGCTTCTCCTTTGGTCTCCTCTACTGAGTTCTCTCTCCCAGCAAAGTCTGCCTTCTTCTGCATCATTGTAATTCCTGAATTTCCATGCCTTCCGCCAGAGAGAAGTTTTTTTTTACTCTGCAATAGCAAACTGCAGACAAAACATTTTTTTTTTTGAAGTTTTCGTTCATAAATGCATAGACAATGGGATTACAGATGGAGTTGGAAAATCCAATGATTTGCACTATAGCAAAAATCATCTTGATTGTGACATCATCATATTTCTTTTCAAAATTACCTGAAATAAAGTAATACTTTAGAATGCATATTTATTTTTATAAGCATACAATTTCTGTTTGTCCTCTGTTTTTATCAAAGACTTCATCAAACAAGTCGTCAAAGTTGTGAAAAGTTCCCAAAACCACTTTGGGAGAAACGTCTGATGTCTCTCATCACAAAATAAGCTTTGTGATGAGTCTCCGTTGTAAAGGAATCTAGGCTTACAAACACGGCCTAGGGCCCAGCACATATCAGGGAGCTCATAGCGTTTAAACTTGAGGACTCCAAGCTTCATGGAAACTGGAAGCAACAGTTACCCTTCAAATGTCCACTTGCAACAGTTACCCTTCAAATGTCCACTTGCAACAGTTACCCTTCAAATGTTCACTTGTGTTACAGAAACCAAATCATACTGAGAACTACGTTAAGTCCTGGGTTTTCAGAGAGAATATACTGAAAATCCGACTGAAACCCTAGGTATTATTAAATTCATACCACACAAGTCAGGATTTTAAATAGGGAACACTCATAGGATGTCACCCTGTCCCAGCGTTCAAATGGTTTAGAACAGAGGAATAACATGGGAGAAGAATCTTCACACCTCTCCTTCCGCTTCGTAATTATTAAAGATTTGGTCATCGTCATACATAATTACCTACCACATAATGGCCTGGTGATCTTGAAAACAGGAAATAAAGATACGGAATGTTTGATATCTGATGACCCAAGTGTATAGCAAAAATGTCAAAGATTCATGGTCTATTCCAGCAGGAAATCAACCAGAATGTCTATCAGATGAGAACGACAAGCACTCACCGTACTCGCTCATCATGTGAACGACGTGGAAAGGCGCCCAGCACACAGCAAAGAGAGCCACCACCATCACCATCATCACGACAGCTCGCTTCTTCTTCCTAAACCCACCAAGAAACACTGTATCGGTTAACTTCTCCTTGGCAAATGTGTCAGATTGATGGCAAAGCTACTAAATAAAGCTGGGGCCTTGTCCACTCAACCAAAATTTTTCAAGTGAGTTCCCTAAAGGTTACTGTGGGCTGATTATCATCTTTTTGCATCGACATTTTTTTTTTTTTTTTTTGAGACAGAGTCTCACTCTGTTGCCCGGGCTAGAGTGAGTGCCGTGGCGTTAGCCTAGCTCACAGCAACCTCAAACTCCTGAGCTCAAGCGATCCTCCTGTCTCAGCCTCCCGAGTAGCTGGGACTACAGGCATGCGCCACCATGCCCGGCTAATTTTTTCTATATATATTTTTAGCTGTCCATATAATTTCTTTCTATTTTTAGTAGAGGTGGGGTCTCGCTCTTGCTCAGGCTGGTCTCGAACTCCTGAGCTCAAACGATCCGCCCACCTCGGCCTCCCAGAGTGCTAGGATTACAGGCATGAGCCACCGCGCCCGGCCTGCATCGACATTATCATCATCTGTGAATTTCTCACATCACCACATCCTTGTGGTGCCCGGCACTTACAGACGGTTGGCACAGATCATGTAATTAATCTTCCCACTGAGCCATTTGACAGTTACAGAAACTGAACCACAAAAAAGGTTAAAAAGTTACTTGCAGATGGCTCGTAAAAGATGTATTTTGGATGGGAATTTAGGCAGTCTAACTTTAGTGACTAAGCTCTTATTCACTTTATATTAAAAAGCCTCATGCCTGTGGCAATAAAATATCAATATTTATGGAATATGGGAAGCTGTAAGGATAGAATTAAAATTCAACACTTTCTTATATATCTAAATAATCTGATTAAGCCAGAGATTCAGACTAAGTTTCTCCATTACTCCTGTAAAGGAGATTTACACCTACTAGCGATCAACACATTTGCATGGTGCTTTAAGTTTAGAAAGACCCATACTCGGGTGGGCGCGGTGGCTCACGCCTGCAATCCTAGCACTCTGGGAGGCCGAGGCAGGAGGCTCCCTTGAGGTCAAGAGTTCGAGACCAGCCTGAGCAAGAGCGAGACCCCGTCTCTACTAAAAATAGAAAGAAATTAGCTGGACAACTAAAAATATATATAGAAAAAATTAGCCGGGCCTGGTGGCACATGCCTGTAGTCCCAGCTACTCGGGAGGCTGAGGCAGGAGGATCGCTTGAGCCCAGGAGTCTGAGGTTGCTGTGAGCTAGGCTGATGCCACGGCACTCTAGCCCGGGCAACATGGTGAGACTCTGTCAAAAAAAAAAAAAAAAAAAAACACCTCCAGAGAGCCAGTGCCCTAAACGTGAATTCCAGTGACGCTCTGGCGAAATTACCTAGGGGTCCTTAGGTCCCCGGCAGCTGTCCCTTCTAGCACAACTACTTAAAAATATTTTAGAGGTGAATATTTCAGGAAACAGACCTGACTATTTTGGACATTTCTCTTCCATGAATAGTTTGAACCACGGAACCATCCCCCACTCTTTTCTTTATCCAAAGTTCGTAACCGATCTTGCTGTACAGGACAAGCATCACCATAAGCGGCAGGAGGAAGAGGATGACAAGGATGAAGGTGGTGTAGACCTTCTGGTGCATGGGGCTGGTCCACTCTTCCAAGCAGCAGATGTGCTCTTTTTCATACAGGAAATCATACTTAACCTTTACAATAAGAATAATTCAGTTAAAATAACCAGTAGTCAGCATCGAAAGAACAGAAAGCAGCCAAGTATTCCTGTTACGCAACATTAAACTCTTTCTAATTTGCCACTGGTACCTATTTGAAATGAGATACAATTTTAATTGTTCTCTTGTTGTGAAATGTGGTTTTTCTATGAATACTTAGATGCGGAAGGTCTTAAGACTTGTAAACCATCTTTCCCATTTTAAATGGAATTGAGCTTCATTTTTTTGTCTTTCTCAACTTTTATTTTCACTAGTCACAAGTTTTCAATTGGCTGAAAAAGCATTACACTTACCCAAATATATATTGAAAAATGTTTTGCACATCATGTCAGCTAGTTTAATGTTAAATTATTTTGCTTCTTCAGTTGTTGAAGAGAGAGATTAGACAAGGCTTCAGACTTCTTCTAGTTGGAAAGGACTAAAAGCCATTTCTTGTTACTGCAATTTCGTATTACAATGATCAGACTGCTTGGAAAGATATTTAAAAGTCAACCGGTCGCTTTTAACTTCTGAGATGAATGAAAAATTGGGATTCAAACTATTGCTCATCTACAAATATTCAGATTGTATTTGTTTGCCGATTTCTTCATACCATATCCAATAATAATAATAGAAACTGCTAAAAACGGATCATTTCAAGGACCATCTAAACCTTAAAGCATATTCAAAATTCACTTCTCTGGGTAACAGGAGTAAAAAGGAATTTATCAAAACAACTGTCATTTTAGTCACTCTGGAGCTTTCTAGATGAATACTTAGATTTTAAGACATATTTCTGCCTACATTCCCAGCAAATTTTATCAGCAATGTTCAATGTCAGTTGAATGGGGGAAAAGAAGCTTTTTGGTGACTCATCAAAGGTAAGAAAAAAGCATATACTTCTGTAAAATTCTCCTAATGCAGCACCTGAGGCTGGGGTGTCATGCTGGGCCCACATTCCCATTTCCTCTTTCATAATCAGCCTTCTCCCAGCTTATACAAGTTACATGGCTCACCCAATCCAACTCTTACCATGGGGCGCCAAAAAAAAAAAAAAAAAAAAAGAGATAATTCAGATTACTGATGTCAATGAAGCCACCTTGATCAAGGCGTCATAAACCCATAGTAGGGCTCTGTGCTTTTGCCAGTCTCAAATATGATACATTTCTTTTCAAAGTAAAGCCTGGCGTATAGGAAAAAAGGTATTTGGACAGGGACATTGTGAATCCACATTTTTCATACAGTGAGGCGGCAGAAGTGATGGCGGTTTTAATTTCACCACCTCCTTGCTTCCCTCACTTGAAATTTGCTAAATACATCATGGCTCTTGAGAGAAACAGCCGCGGGTGAGAAATGCAGATGGACGGATGAGGTGCTTTGCAGCAGCCAGGTGAGAAATGCAGGCTCTCTGCAAGCTCAACCGCCCGCTAGCAAAGAATTCAGGCATGAGAGGGTGGCCGTGGGACTGCCTATGTACACTTTTATGTGACCTGAAAAATGAAATCAGACTTTTTCCTGACAGGAAGTAAATCTGATTTAGCTCATCCGTTTAACAGTGAGGACTGGCTTTTGACCGTTGGATTATATGCACTTTCTACAAACAGAATGAGTTATAGATTTAAAATATATTTAGAGTATATAATAAAACAATTTTATTTTTTCAAAATTGATAAGTCTGTTTTCTATGTGCCAGAAATGGACCCCACAATTGGGAACTCGACTGAGTCGCTTATAAAAGGGCTCCGGCCCCGTGGGCTTCCCGCTGCCCGGCAGCAAGGCTGCAAGTGCGGGAGCTCAGAGGTCATCCTGAGCTGCCGGCCCGAGGGCACGGCGGGGTCGGAAGCCTCGGTGATGTTATCCGTGAGAAATTCATGAGGTCAAGAATCAATGCTGAGCAACAGCCATGCCCAGAGGGCACCGAGCCTGGTGACGTCCACCCTTCCTGTCCCCATCCTGCTGCTCGGCTTCTGCAGAGAGAGAGGCCGCTGAACGGGGGAGGCAGGAGGGACCCAAGCAAAGGGAAAAGCCAAAATCTATTGAAGCCCAGGACAAGACAGAAGTATTAAATCGATGAAGAATATGATTTATGTGACTGTAGTGCTGGACTGGACATTTTAATAACATAACTAACACTCTCCTTGTAACTGAAAGTGACAGAAGAAATGTTGATCTCTGCCACTCCAGGTTCCGTCCACGGTGTCTCACCAGGAAGACGGAGAAGTCCTCAGATGGCATTTTTATAGGGAGCAAGGGAGAAATAAAGCTGTTTTTTGCACTCACCTGTGGAGTCCAGTTCACTCAATAAACCAGTTACATTTAAAAAATCAGGTGACTTTGTAAATGTACTCTTACCTCAGGGCTAACTATCTTTGCCGATGGACATGGCATGCCCAGTAAAATTCAGTTGCCTATCTCTGCTTAAAAAGGTACAAAGGAATACATTATTTCACAAATTATCTTAGGGGGTGTGTGAGCAACCCCTCGTGTCTTTGAAGTCTACTGTCCATGTGAGGCTACCGTGCCTTCCAGGACGCCCAAGGGACAGGCGTGGGCTGCTCAACACCAGCATAGTGTCCCCTTTGCCATGACTCCCTGCGCACAGCTGGGCCATCTGACAAAGGTGTTGGCAAAGGAGAGAGGTTGGATAAGATGATCCCCAACATGTTTCCAACTAGAATTTCAATTTGTTAATGAATAGGAGGCAGATAAGAAAAGACTTATGGCCGGGCGCAGTGGCTCACGCCTGTAATCCTAGCACTCTGGGAGGCCGAGGTGGGCGGATCGTTTGAGCTCAGGAGTTCGAGACCAGCCTGAGCAAGAGCGAGACCCCACCTCTACTAAAAATAGAAAGAAATTATATGGACAGCTAAAAATATATATAGAAAAAATTAGCCGGGCATGGTGGTGCATGCCTGTAGTCCCAGCTACTCGGGAGGCTAAGGCAGGAGGATCGCTTGAGCTCAGGAGTTTGAGGTTGCTGTGAGCTAGGCTGACGCCATGGCACTCACTCTAGCCTGGGCAACAGAGTGAGACTCTGTCTCAAAAAGAAAAAAAAAAAAGAAAAGACTTATGAAGAGGAATCCACTAATAAGTAGACAATCTATTACAATTTTTTTACATGACTTGAAAATAAAAGAAAAACCTAGAGCAATCACTGAACTCTTAAAATGTAACAACGCATTTGAGAGCACTAGGAAAAGCATGCTCAGCTTGCAGGAAAATGTAGAAAGTGACCTTGGTACTTGTTTTAAATTTCATTTTAAGCATTAAAGTGTTAACATAGTATCAAGGAGAACTAAATAAAACAGAGAAAAAAAATCTCAAAACAAATTATTTTCTGGCTGGGCTCGGTGGCTCATGCCTGTAATCCCAGCACTCTGGGAGGCCGAGGCGGGAGGATTGCTCGAGGTCAAGAGTTCGAGACCAGCCTGAGCAAGAGCGAGACCCCATCTCTACTAAAAATAGAAAGAAATTATATGGACAGCTAAAAAAAATATATAGAGAGAAAAAAATTAGCCGGGCATGGTGGCGCATGCCTATAGTCCAGCTACTCGGGAGGCTGAGGCAGGAGGATCGCTTGAGCCCGGGAGTCTGAGGTTGCTGTGAGCGAGGCTGACGCCACGGCACTCTAGCCAGGGGGACAGAGTGAGACTCTTTCTCCACAAAAAAAAAAAAAACAAACAAACACACAAAAAAAACCAAATTATTTTCTTCCACATGAAAAACCTTCTGTGAAATAAATGAGGTCACACAAATTTTCTGTAACACTCTTGCAGGAAGGAAAATGATTATTGTTACGAGGGGCGAGAAAATAGTTGAACAATAAGATTATCAATCCCAGTCTCGAGTCTACCTCTACCTCAAGTTGTTGCACGTGCCACATGGGTGATCCCACGATGACTGCCACCAACCAGACCACACCTGCAAAAATGTTAAAATCATCAGAATAGGCCTCAGGTGAGCAAAATATATCCATGTATAATTCTCTAACCATCAAGACCCCCTATTCTCAGGGCAGCCAGTCACTGCCCCGGAGCAGTGCAATGGTCTCCTCCAAGGTTGTCGCTTCTGCTCTTTCACTGCTCTGGAATAGTCTTCCCAGGACAGGATTTAAAGGTTTAAAACTCTCTAACGGTGTTCTGTTGCCTGTAAGATGAACCCGCTGAGGTGCTCTGTGATCTCACTTGCCTCTCTCCCGCTTCACACCCGTGCAAGGTCTTCACACCCGTGCAGGGTCTTCACACCTGTGCAAGGTCTTCACACCCGTGCAGGGTCTTCACACCTGTGCAAGGTCTTCACACCCGAGGCCTGTTCTGAGGGAGCTGGTTTCAGTTCCTGTGCCCCAGAATGCACGGTGCTTTGCACGCTTCGTGCCTTTACCCTGGATGGGCCACCCTATCCCCACTGCCTGTGTGTGGACTCATTTTCCAGGATTTCACTCAAAAGCCGCTTTCTCTAGGGAGGCTTCGAAGGCCACCAACATTTCCTAATAAACTGACCCTAATTCCTTGCTATCCCTAGTGCAGGGCCTGTGTTGTCCTCACCTCTTCTCAACTTCCTCTGAACTCCTGGAGGGCAAGGACAATGCCATTTTTATTGTTTTGTTTCCTCAAATAAGATTCCAGGGAAAAGTCCTGGCTGTCATAGGGGCAGATCCATGTTTGCTGAATGGACGGATAACTATAAACAGGTCAGATACCGCCCTCTATCATTCCTTCTTAAAATCCAAAGTACATTTATCGTAAGCACAATAGCACAGGCATTATTTTCTTATTTAGAAAACAAACACCTATAACTTCAAAAATCAGGGTGCTCGTGGCAGTAAAAAAGAAAAACTAAACAAAACAAAAAAACCCAGGGTGCTCCTTCCAAATTCCTTGTCCCCCACGAGTCTGTCGAGAGGAATTGCTTGGATGATATGCCCTTAGCAAAGGAAAAAACAGATTAACCACAGAGGAGCATTTCAACCTACAGATCTTAGCAGACTAGAAAGAGGACAGAACCAAGAGCGTCAGCTTTGACTTTGGGGGAAATTCCCCAGCTTAAATTCTGCTTGATCTTTCCATATTGGGTGGAATCATTGAGAATATTGGGTATTGTTTGGGTTTCCAGGAGCTGAGACTCACTTAATCCATAAGTTCTGTTTATGGTAAAGAAGGTTTTAAATGCCACAATTGTAATTATTGAATAGAGAAATTGTCCCGTTTTACAGGTACTAGGTTATAGGACACTGCTTCGAATTTACCATTTGCCGTGAGGTATGTGTGCATCCCGATGTGCTCAGCCAGGTACAGTCACAGAAACTGAGACCAGGTGCGTAAAGCAAACCCATGGAGTGGGTGGCATCTGTCTGGGTCCGGCATCTCCAGGGCTCAGTACCCATCGTTTTCACACACGCTGTGACCTCCTACCATTGTGTGCTCACCACCGGGGCCACCTCTGAGCAGGGCCCCGGTTTCCCACTTTTCTAAAAACACATTTTCTGCCCCCTGCCAAAATCTACCCGCCTGTTATCTCAGCCTAAAGCCTTCCTCACTCAGGATGGCAGCTTACCAGTCTAACGAACGTGGACGTGGATGCCACTAACAGGCTATTCTAGACCAGCTGACAGCAGTGCTGAAAAGTTTAAGGCTTAAACTGAAGAAGTACATGCAAAGTGATAAATTTTTCGGTGTGGAGTGGGCCTGGAGGAGACACAGGGGAGAGGGAGAGGCAAACAGGGAGAGGACTGGAACACTCAAATCACACCCCAGTGGCCTCTAAGTCACAGGAGAAGCTACTCTGCTAGTTTGTAAATATGGTCTCTTTGTTCTGCAATGAAGAACGGCATCAGCACTGCCAGGGCGCACCCGGCGGCCTCACCCAGCATCCTGAAGGCCCTTCGGCGGGTGCACTGCCGCTTCACCTTAAAAGGATGCACGAGGCCCTGGTGCCTTTCCGCGGCAATGCAGGTCATGGTGAGAGTTTCTGCCACGACAGCCGTAGCCTGGACGAATGGCACCATCTTGCAAAGGAAGGCACCTGCAGCCAGGAAACAGGAAAAGCTGTACATCAAAAAGAATGCAAGTTTTATCTGTCTCTTCGTAAGTATCACAGTTAATTCTGAGCCTCCATGCAAAACTTTCATGATGGTAATTACATTATAGACACGAAATAATTGAAAAAGATTGTATTGGGTTATGTTTTCTTTCTCTAACTGGATTCTAAGTTTCCAAATGCTATGGAATTGCATGTGATAAGACAATGAGAGGAGAAATCAGTATCTAGCCATTGATAACATGTAGGAAAAAATCCATGTGACCTTTACTTGGGGAAGAGCAAAGTCAGGGTGAACTTGTCTCCCAGGCTCTGCACCGAAGAGTAATCTTTGATTCTTTCTTCCCTTTTGGTTCCTCGTCAAGTCGTAACAAAGAGATAATTCTTATCAAAGGCTCCCAGATTTCTTCCTTTATCTTTTGTTCTCCTCTGACTCCCTGCCCAAGACTTTGTATAAGGACGATTAACTGAGTTTACTTTCTCCAATACCCTGGTCTCGAATTGGTGCCCACTGGGCAATATTTGTCCTGCAAACATGCTTCATTCGATTTACATAATATTTTAAAAATATGTTAATACATTGCCAATCTTTTAAAATGTTTATACTGTCTGGCCCCTTCGCCAACGAGCACGCAAGCCTTAGTGGCAAGAATGCAATGCACCTCTGCTTGTGGAATCCCAACAGGACTCTCTCCATGTGTGTCTCTTTGGGAGGACTGATCCTTAGGGAAATGTGGGATCTACTTTTTTTCCCAACCTCCTCATACTGCTCCTAACTCAGTGGCTCCAAATGGCTCCTCTGTAATGTCTGCTCCCTTCTAAGGATGGAGAACTTCACCTCTCCTTTATCAACCAAGAGGGCACATGTTTTCTGTGTTCCTTCTTCCTGAATGACTTTGTTAATACAACGTTTAAAAAGAACTAGTCCAATTTTCTAGTGCTATACAAAATCTATTTCTAAATTATAACATATGCTCTTTAAACATTAATTCTCTTAAACTTTGCATGTAAAATGGAAATTTCTATGTATGATTTTGTTACGTAGTGACAGAAAAATAGAAAATTTTTCTTGTCTAATTGGATACTGTTATTTTCTTAGGAATATAAATGACCATATAATTATATTATTTCATTTCTTATAAAGTAAGATTTACTATTTTAATAAATGTTCACAAGATTAGGGGGGGAAAAAAAAAAGAACTACTCCAAGATGTTTTCTTCTTCGGAAAATGCATCACATTTGTTTCAGAAAGTTTTCAAGCCTATATGTGAATAGATGCGCGTAGGTACAAGAACCTGCCTGGAAGCCACGTGAGTAACAGGAAAGTGACCTGGAGGTTGGGGAAATGAAGGGATGAGATTTTTAACTTTATTTTTCTTATTGGAAATATTTTAGTCTTACTTTTATTAAGAAAGATAGGGGAATAAGTAGAGAGGGGTACGACTTCCCACCGCGCCGCCCCGGGCGTTTGCAATCAAGGTCTCTAAAGGACACGGAGGAAACACCTGCAGGAGCGGCCGGCGGGGGAGAGGTGGGGACCCCCCCCCCCGAGGGGAGACGTGGGGAAGGAGCGGGCGGCGGTGGGGACCCCGGGAAGGGAGAGGTGGGGAAGGGGGGCGCGGCGGGGACCCCCGGAAAGGAGAGGCGGGGACCCCCGAGGGGAAAGGTGGGGAAGGGAGAGGCGGGGAAGGGGGCCGCGGCCTCGCTTACCCCCCGGCCAGTCCTCGGAGAGGTTCTGCAGCGCCGTGGCGGGGACGCAGAAGAAGGTGATGAACAGGTCGCTGAGCGCCAAGGAGCAGATGAAGACGTCGGTGCCGGTGCGCGTGGCCTGGCCGCGGGCCGCCCCGCCGACCACCAGCGCGTTCCCGCAGAGCGCCAGGGCGAAGACGAGCGCGCTGCCCAGCCCGAGGGCCAGGCTGGCGCGCGCGGGCAGCGCCGGGGCGGACACGAGCGGCCGCAGCCCGTAGCGCGCGATGAACTGCTCCCGCGTCACGTTGTGGGCGCGCAGCAGCCGGGACAGCCGCTCCGCGGTGGCGTTGGGCGCCTGCATGCGGCGCGGGCTGCGGGACCGGCCGCCGCTCCCCGCCTCTGGCCCTCCGGAGCGCGGCGTCCACCGAGGCAGGGGAGACCCGGCCTTGCCGCCCCCGGTGCTCGCGGGCAGGGGACGTTCCCCGAGCGCTTCTCTCGGGCGGGGCGCGCCGCCGGCCCAGTCCCCGAGGGCCCGCCAGGCCCCCCAGCCTCCTCCCCGGGCTCCACCGCCCCGCGCGCCCCCGGCACCGCCCCGCGCCCCGGCCCGGCCCCGCCTCGCCGCCGTCGCGGGCGCCTTTCGTGCGCACCGGTCAGTTTGGGTATTGGGGTTTCCATAGTTTCAGGGTTTCGCCTCTTGGGAAATAACGTGGGCCGCAGCTACCACGGCAAACAGGATTGATTTTAAATTATTTTCTGTATTAAAAACTAATTATAGGCCGGGCGCGAGGCAGATGGATCCTTTGAGCTCAGGAGTTCGAGACTAGCCGGGGCAGTATAGCAAGGACCCATCTGTGCACACACATAAAAAATTATTTGGCAGTGGTGGCCTGTAGTCCCAGCTACTTGGGAGGCTGAGGATCGCTCCAGCGTGGAAGTTCAAGGTGGCAGTGATCTGTGTTCGTGCCACTGCACTCCCGCCTGGGTCACAGAGACCCTGTCCAAAACAATAACGACAAGAAAAAGAGCTATATCTTGGGGTGACATATTCTAGTCTTCTACGCTGTCTTCCAAAGTGACTGTGTACCATTATGCATTCTACCTGCAATGAATGAGAATTCCTGCCTTTCCTCCAGCAGTGGTTTGTTCTTTTTTTGTTTTTTTTTGTTTGTTTGTTTTTTTTTTTTTTTAAGAGTTTACTCATTCTAGCAGGTGTGCTGTGGTATCTCATTGCTGCTGTAATCTGCTATTCCCTAACGATATGTGATGCTGAGCATCTTTTTGTATGATTATTTGCCATCTATACATGTTCTTTGGTCAGGTGTGTGTTGAGATCTGTACCCCTTTTTAATCGGGGTGTTTGTCTTCTTCTTGTTGAGTTTTAAGACTTCTTTTTATATGTAGAATGTGAATTGTTCCTCTGGTATGTATATTGCACATATTTCTTATTCTGTGGCTTGTCTTTTTAGTCTCTGAACTTGGTCTTCCACAGAGTATAAATATTGAACGTTATAACAGACATGGTATTATTTTTCTGTTGTGGATCAGACTTTTGTTGTTGTTGTGTGTTAAAACCCATCACCAAACCCAAGGCCACGTAAATTTTCTTCTTTGTTTCCACCCCTCCTCAATCTTTAAAGTTTTGCATTGCAGTTGAAGTCTGAGGATGGTTTTGAATGAATTTTGATGTCCGTTGTAAAGTTTATATCTACACTTATTTCATTCCATATGTTTTCCCCTTAATTGTTCCCTCCCTCCCCGTTTTACTGAAAGACACAGGACAGTGAGCCCGTCTGATTTTCAATTTCCAGATCCTGGCTGGGAAGACGCTGAACTCGGAGTTTAACTGGTTCTCCGGCAAGGCCAGGAGGGAGTGTTGGCCGCCGTCCCCGCCCGGATGAGCAGCGAGGGCTGCAGTGCCGGCGCGGGCCACCAGAGGGCGCAGCGCCCTTCATGTCCCGCGGCGGCTGTGCCCGCGGCGTGAGAGGACGCGGTGCCGCCTCCATGCCGCCTGCCGGCCTGGCCTCAGACCCCAAGTGACTGCGACCTCCTTGTCCTCCCTCAGACGTGAGGCCCCGAGGGTGAGTGCGACCTTCCTGTCCCCAGCCGCCTGCTCAGAGACCCGGGAGGGGCTCCGTGTGGCCATGTGGAAACGGGGCACCCGCAGTCTCCACCACACTGAGGTCCCCCACGCCCAGGACGTGGTGGCCACGGGGGTGACGTCCATGCGGTGGCCTCTCCACCCTAATGGGGTAGCAGCCTCCGAGCTGGACGTGGGTCTGGCTCAGCCCCTGTGAGGGAGTTCGTTGTCATCTCTGTGTCACTGGCCGGGTGTTCAGGTTGCTCACAAACGCAGTTTCCTTACAGCAATTTCATCCTTCCAGGGAACGTGGCATTGCTGCACAACGTCCTCTGTGTCCTGCCTTCAGAGTCTCCGGGGTCCTTGCTGTGTGAGGTCTGCGACGTCACGGTGAGTCCTCCCGTGTGTTTCACCGTGTGTTTCGCGGCAGCCACACGCTCCCAGGTCGTCACCGTTAACCGCAAATCAGGAAACACACCTTCGTCCCCGACCGTCCCACCCCCAGGCCCGCTTCTCCGCCTTCCCCAACTGGGGGAAAAATGTGTCTTTCCCTCCGGTTCCAGTTTTCTTTTTCTGGAACCGTTTCTGAGACTGTCCCTCAGTTTCCCCGCCTTGGCAGATCTAAAGGGCAGAGCTGACTCCACGGCGGGTGTGGGCGGCGCCTCCTCCTGAGCGCACAGGCCTGGCCAGGCCTGCAGACCCCGCGTCCTGCCTGCCGCCCTCTCCCGTGGGGTCCCCCCAGCTGCCTGCGGTCTACTCTGCTGTCATTTTCAGGTGCACAGCAGGCTGTTGGTGTCTGGGGCTTTTATTCAGGTTCCCTCAACCTGGCCACACAGTGGACACCCTTAGCAAATTTTCTAAGGCTCTGCCCAGCTAGACCCTTAAAGTCACAGTAGTTTGTAATATCTAACAGCAGAAAAAGTGGATGATGTGATTTTTCAAAAGACAAAAAAAAAAAAAAATCTTTTTTTCTCTCTTTCTTTTTTCTTTTTTTTTTTAGACAGAGTCTCACTCTGTTCCCTGGGCTAGAGTGCCGTGGCGTCAGCCTAGCTCACAGCAACCTCAGACTCCTGGGCTCAAGCGATCCTCCTGCCTCAGCCTCCCGAGTAGCTGGGACTACAGGCATGCGCCACCATGCCCGGCTAATTTTTCTATATATTTTTAGTTGTCCAGCTAGTCTCTTTCTACTTTTAGTACAGATGGGGTCTGGCTCTTGCTCAGGCTGGTCTCGAACTCCTGAGCTCAAACGATCCGCCCGCCTCGGCCTCACAGAGTGCTAGGATTACAGACGTGAGCCACTGCGCCTGCCCCCCCCCCAAAATAATATTATTTGATATATCATGTGTAAGAATCACCTTCAATTTATATATAAACCAAGGAAAGAGTAGCTAAACATAGAGTTCATATTTGGGATAATCAATAAAGAAAAATTAAATCTCACTGCCAAATGAAAAGCAAATGGCCCAATTGATCATAGAAATTTCGTAAGCGTTTACTGAACCACATATTACCTTACTGTAATTCTCTAGCCGTGTGTGTGCGTATGTCGTGCACACCAGTTGCAAGGTATCTCAGGTTTGCACACTTATGTTTACATCACCAATCGATACAGTTAAGTGACAAAGTCCTAGTCCATGTTATGACAATGTATATAAATATTTGAAAGCACCTTTTAAAATTTCACCGTTTTTGCCACTTGTGAAAATATAATTCAATGGAGTGTCGTACCTTGCCCGTGTTGTGCAAGCATCTATTTATTAATAGTTCCAGATGTTTTTTTCCTTCCTCTGAAGGAAACTGAAAGCCCGTTATGAAGTCACTTTCCTTTCCCGGTCCCCCAAGTCCCTGGCAAGTACTAATCTATTTTTCATCGCCATGGATTTGCCTGCTCTGGACATTTCATACAAATGGACTCATATAATATGTGGCCTTTTGTGTCTGATTTCTTTCACTTAGGACGTTTTCAAGGTTCATCCATGTTGTCATATACATCAGCGCTTCATTCCTTTTTTTTTTCTGTATGATTAAATACATACAGCATTCACCGTTCTTAAGTGCCCACTTCAGTGGCTTGAACCCATGTATATTGCTGTGTAACCATCACCACCATCCGTCTCCAGAATTTCTTTCATCTTCCCCAAGTGGAACCTGTACTCGTTAAACACCCACTTCATATTTTCTCTTCCCCCAGCCCCTGGCAACTACTCCAGCTACCTCATAAGTAGAGCATACTCTATTTGTCCTTGTGTGCCTGGGTTGTTTCTCTTAGCACGATGTTGTTACATATGTCAGAATTTCCTCATTTTTAAGGCTGAATTATATTTCACTGTGTGGATGGACCACATTTTATTTATCTACTCATCTGTCAGTGGACACTTGTGTGGCTTCCACCTTTTGGCACAGTGAGTAATGCTGCCATGAACGCTGGTGTTCAAGTCCCTGGTTTCAGTTCTTTTCAGTATATACCCAGGAGTGGAATCACCGTATTGTAAGTGAATTCCATGCTTGATTTTTGAGGTACTGCCATATTGTGTTCCATAACAACTGCTCCATTTCAGTTTTCTCTTTCCTTTTTATGGCTGAATAATATATCAGGCTATCATATACCTAATTTTGCTTATCCATCCATCTGTTGATGGACGTTTGGGTTGTTTGCACCTTTCAGCTATTGTGAACATGGCTGCTATAGATGTTCATGTACAAGTTCTTGTTCGAACACTTGTTTTCTAATCTTTGGAGTATATACCTTGGAATGGAATTGTTGAGCTATGGGAATTCTGCATGTAAATTTTTGAGGGAAGATTCAACTAGTTTACACACAGCCTGTACCATTTTATATTTCTATAAGCAGTGTTTAAGGGTATCCAGGTTTTCTGTATCCTTGCCAACAGATATCTTTAATTTTTTTTTTTTTAACAATAGCCTTTCTAGTGTGTGTGAGTGGGTATGTCATTGTGGTTGGAATTTGAATTTCCATATTAACTAGTAACGTGTAGTATCTTCTTATGTGCTTGTTGGCCAATTGCTTGTCCGTGTGTGTGTGTGTGTGTGTGTGTGTGTGTAGTGTGTATTTTAAGCTCTTTATCCATGTTGTTATTTCGCTGTTTGTCTTTTTCTTGTTCAGTCTTCAAAGCTACTTATATATTCTGGATAGCAAACCCTCATCGGATATATAACGTGCCTCTGTGGGTTGTCATCTTACTTTCTTGGTGGTGTCTTTGGATTTCCAAATGTTTCTGATTTTGAGGAAATTTTCTTTACTGGCTGTGCTTACGGTGTCAGTTCTAGGAAACCATTCTTACACCCAATGTTATGAAGGTTTTTCTCCATGTTTTCTTCTAGGGTTTGTGTTTTTACCTCTTACATTTTGGTCTGTGGACCATTTTGAGTTCAATTTTTCTGTGTGGTATGATGTCAGGGTACAGTTTCATTCCTGTGCATGTGGATAGTTGTCTGACATCACTTGTGGAATTTAGGGACCTTGGGGCTGGCACACAATAAATTAACCATAGAGGCATGAATTTATTTATTTATTTATTTTGTTGTTGTTGTTGAGACAGAGTCTCTCTCTGTTGCCCAGGCTAGAGTGAGTGCCGTGGCGTCAGCCTAGCTCACAGCAACCTCAGACTCCTGAGCTCAAGGGATCCTCCTGTCTCAGCCTCCCGAGTAGCTGGGACTACAGGCATGCACCACCATGCCCGGCTAATTTTTTCTATATTTATTTTTAGCTGTCCATATAATTTCTTTCTATTTTTAGTAGAGACGGGGTCTTGCTCTTGCTCAGGCTGGTCTCGAACTCCTGAGCTCAAACGATCTGCCCACCTCGGCCTCCCAGAGTGCTAGGATTACAGGCGTGAGCCACCGCGCCCAGCCAGGCATGAATTTATATCTGGACCCTCAGTTCAACTTCACTGATCTATATGTGTACCTTCATGCCAGTATCATCCTGTTTTGATTGTTGTTGCTTTGTAGTAAAATTTAAGATTTAACATTGGGAAGTGTGAACTTCCAAGTTTGTCTTTCTTTTTCAAGAAGGTTTTGGTTATTTGTGTTCCCTTAAAATTCCATTTGAATGTTAGAATCAGTTTGCCCATTTCTCCCGAGAGGCCTTTTTGGATTTTTGTAGGGATTGCATTGGGTTTGAGATCACCTGTGTAGTATGGCCATCTTGAAACATATTAAGTCTCCAGTTGATGAACGTGGAGTGTCTTGACATTTGTTTAGATTTTCTTTAGCTTTTTTCAATAATGTTTTGTAATTTTCCACATACAGGTCTTGCACCTTTGTTAATTTTTTTCCCAAGTGGGTTATTTTTGTTGATAAAATTCAAATGGAATTTTTGTCTTAATTTTATTTCCACGTTCTTGATTATCAGAGTACAGAAATAAAACGGATTTCTGTGTATTGAAATGTTGTTCTGTTACTTATCCATTTTTATTTGCTGGTTCAAATAATTTTTTTGAATTCTTTGGGATTTTCTATATTTAAGGTGATGTGATTTGGAATCACTGAATAGATTTACTTTCTTTTCACGTATGGATGCCTTTTATTTCCTGTTCTCCTCTAATTGTTCTGTATAGAACTTTCAGTGCAATCTTATTTTTTTCTTTCAAAATACTAATTAAGGTGGTACAAGTATTTTTGTTACATGGCTACCTTGTGTAGTGCTGAAGTCAGAGGCGTTGGTGTGTCCGTCATCAGAATATAGTGTTCATGTGGGCAGGTTTTTATCCTACACTTTCTGTCCATTCCTCCCCCTTCTAGGTTTTCATGTCCTTTATATTGCCATGTGCCTCTGTGTATCCATGTAGTAGGTCCCACTTATTTGTGAGAACGTATGGTGTTTGGTTTTCCATTCCCGAGATAGTTCACTTAGGGTAATGGTCTCCAGTTCCCCCCACATTGCTGCAAATGACATTATTTCATTCCCTTTTGTTTTTAGAGACAGGGTCTCCCTCTGGTGGCCAGGATAGAGGGCAGTGGCATGATCATAGCTCACTGCAACCTCACACTGTGGGCTCAAGTGATCCTCCTGAGTAGCTGGGACTCCAGGTATGTGCCACCATGCCGGGCTAATTTTTTTATTTTTTTAGAGACTGGGTCTCGCTCTGGCTCAGGCTGGTATTTCATTCCTTTTTATGGCTGAGTGGTACACCGTGATATTTATACATGTATGTGTCTAGACACACACACACACACACACACGCAGATTTTTGTCCCCTTATGAATTGAATGGCACTTAGGTTGATTCCACATCTTTGCAATGGTGAAGTGTGCTGTGCTAAACATTAGCATGCAGGTGTCTTTTGGATAAAATGACTTCATTTTCTTTGAGTAGATACCCAGGAGTGGGATTGCTGGATTGAATGGTAGGTCTACATTTCTTTCTTTGAGGATTGCCCATAATGTTTTCCATAGAGGTTCTACTAGTTTGCAGACCCAGCAGAGTATCAGCGCTCCTTTCTCTATGCTTCTGTGGCAGCATCTGTTGTTTTTTGTCTTTTTAATAATGGCTATTCTGATTGGGGTGAGATGGTATCTTATTGTAGTTTTAATTTGCATTTCTCTGTGACTAACGATGTTTAGCAGTTTTCATGTTTTTTGGCAATTTGTCTATCTTCTTCTCAGAAACTTCTTTTCTGGTCTTTTGCCCACTTTTTGATGAGGGTGTTATTTTTTTCTTGCTGATTTGTTTGGGTCTTTGCATATTCTGGATATCATCTTTTGTCAGGTGCATGGTTGCAAATATTTTGTCCTATTCTGTAGGTTGTGTATTCACTGTATTGATTATTTCCTTGGCTATGCAGAAGTTTTCTAATTTAATTAAGTCCCATTGATTTATTTTTGTTGTTGCTATGTTTGTCTTTGGGGTCTTAGTCATAAATTCTTTGAGTTGGCTGATGCCTAAAATGTTTTTCCTCCTTTTTTTCTAGAATTTTTATGGTTTCATGCTTTCCATTTAAGTCTTCAATCCATCTTGAATTGATTTTTGTATATAGTGAGAGAGCGATCCTGTTTCTTTCTTCTTCATATGGATATCCAACTTTTCCAGCACTATTTATTGAATAGAGCTTCCTTTCCTCAGTGTATGTTTTCTGCTTTGTCAAATATCCATTGGTGCTAGGTAGATGGTTTTATGACTGGGTTCTCTATTTTGTTCCTTTGGATTAGTCACAGTTTTTTACACCAGGACCATGGTGTTTTGATTACTATAGCCTTGTAGTATAATTTGACGTCAGATAATGTCATACCTCCAGATTTGTTGTTCAGTATAATGTTGCATGCAGAGGTGAAAGTGAGCATGTTTGCTTTGTCCCTAATCTTAGTGGCAAAAGCTGTGGTTAGTGGTTAGGGTTTTTAGAGTTAGGGTTGCTGTTGCAGTTGGGATTGGGTCCTGTTAATAATTTAGTATCTTATGGCCACAAGGATTCTGTTTTGTTAGTCTTATGATCTCTGGTTTTTTTGTTTTGTTTTGTTTTGTTTTTTTTAAAACAGAGATACTTGTCAATTGTATCTAAACTCCTGGAACTCAGTTGTAAGGTTTCTCTGAGGTTTGCTTGGCTAAGAGGGGTCCATTCAGTTGGCATGGGGCTTAGGGTTTTATTTTAATTTACATTACCATGCTTTCACTAGTATAATTTAGTAATGCTTTCTTTATGTATGCATGGGAGGGAACAGCCAGGAAAAATGAGTAAATCTCCAAGCGGTGGCTCTGAGTTCAGGCTTACATACTATCTTCAAGTGAAACAAAGAAAGAATGGTGTGGTGGGGGTCAGCAGTGGGGAGCTAACCAGGAAAAGCAAGGTAAGCAAGAGCAAGCATTGTTGTTCAGACTTAAGTGGTGCCTTCGGCATTGCTAAGAATCCCTCAGGATTTAGTCATCCTTCTCTTCTTGGTATGAGAGGGAGACACCTTTACAAATGGAAGTAGGTCTCCTTCACAGACGTAAATTTCCCTGACAAAAAGGTAACTTCTGGCCTGTTTTCAGAGCTTCTCCTGTGTCTGCAGTGTCTCAAAATAATCCTTACGCTGGGCTGGGCATGTTGGCTCATGCCTATGATCCCAACACTTTGGGAGGCCGAGGCAGGAGGCTCCCTGGAGCCCAGGAGTTCAAGACTAGCCGGGGCAATATAGCAAGGACCCATCTGTACACACACATAAAAAATTATTTGGCAGTGGTGGCTCCTGCCTGTAGTCCCAGCTACTTGGGAGGCTGAGGATCGCTCCAGCCTGGAAGTTCAAGGTGGCAGTGATCTGTGTCCGCGCCACTGCACTCCCGCCTGTGATGACCGGCGCCTTGCCCTCGACCAGCCGGTGCACCTCGCAGACCGCCTCCCGGGCGCTCCTGTCTTTGAACCATTTCTTGCGGAGCTTCTCCAGCGCCTCCTGGAACTGCCTGAAGGTGATGGTCTGGCACGACTTCCCCTGCAGGGTGGCCGCGGCTTAAGGCAGGGCCTGGAAGCTGACAGGGGGCAGAGGAGAGGAGACAGGGACAGGAGGGGAACAGCCCCCAGCTAAGTCCAAAGCCAGCTGCAGCGCCTGAGAGGGAGGCCTGGCCACGGGGCAAGGGGAGGGCCTTGGGCTCACCCAGGCACCTGCCAGCCACACTTGGGCCCTGGCTGCTCAGCGCTCTCGAGACCCCTGGTGGTCACAGTGAGGCCTGGGGACAGTGAAATAGAAAGACCACAGCAGTCTGGAGTCGGGGAAGGGAGGCTCCCTACTGCCCTTGGTGGGAGGAAGTGGCCGGCATCCCTGAAGAGCTCGCCTCCCCGTGCTGCGTCCCCGAGCCCAGCGCTTCCTGGGTCCCCAGGGCCCGAGTGAACAGGCCCAGTGGACAAAGGCCGTTCAGAGGCTGTGGGCGCCCCGGGCGGCACCAAGCTGCCCACACCGGGCGTTCTCAGCTCTTCTGTCCAGGCCAGCTGAGCGCAGTGGCCCTGGGGCGATTGTTCGTGTTTCCAGTCACAGCAGGGCACTCCTCCGCCTCTCCTAGGGACACTCCATGTGAGTGGCCACTTGTCGTGGCTACGGCCGCTGCCCCAAACAGGGAGAGCTTCCCAGGGCGGCACAAAGCGGTACTGGCTGTCTGTGCCTCCCCCGTACACCCAGCAGGAGCCACAGCGCTGTCCCCGCACCCTGCGGGCACAGGCCACCCAGGGGCCAGGCATGGCATGGCTGCTGAGCTCTAGCCCAGCCCAGGGGCCCAGCCTCAGGCTGCTCACTGGCCCAGAAGGTCGCTGGGACGGGGTCTCGGACCCCAGAGAGGCCCCAGCCCCGCGAGGGTGCCGGGTGTGCCTGCCCTTCGTTCGGGCAACCTGGAGGCTGGAAGGGACGAAGCCCCGCGGGTCTCCTTCACTGTTCCCCAGGAAGTGAGAGGAGAAGGGCGGAGCTGGTGTCCCGAGCAGGTGTCCCCAGGACATCTGCACACGCCCAAGGACAGCCCTCGCCAGGGAGCACACCCGGGTACCCCACTGCTCGCCAGAACCAGGTGTGGCCTCGGACCCACTGGGAGACCAGGAGTGGGCAGTGGACGGGACAGGACAGGCGGGAGAGGGGAGTCCGGGCAAGGAGCCTTCCAGGAAGGGAAACTGAGGAAGGCAGTAAGGCAGGGCCTGCGGCAGGGGCGGCTGGTGGGCATCCTCCACCCCCAGCCCCTCAGAAGGAGATATGGATGCGCAGGGCTTCCCTGGCCCACAGAGGCCTCCCGGCACCCAGCCGCCTGGCGCCCTCAGTCCCCAGGAACCGCACTTGGGGCTGAGAACAGGCTCACGGCAGGGGTGACCGCTGGAGCCACCTGCGCCCAGACCTAAGGTGAGAAAGCAAGGACAGCCGCTCCTCAGGTTGTGGGGGCCGAGAAGAGACCCTGCCAGGTCACATGGCAATGCCCTGTCCCTGCGAGGGAGCATCAGGATGGGAAGGTGGAACGTTCCAGCACTCGAGTCACCCACCAAGGCTGTCCTCACTGGCCTGTTATCCAGCCCACAGATGCCCGGGCACCCGGGACGCCCAAGAGCACCAGTTAACATCACTAGTTGGACACAGGGAGGGGACAGAGCGGCGAGAGAGCGCTAAGACCTGTCTGCAGGTGACACCGTGGCCCAGGGCCTCGCGCTCGAGACCCACAAAGGCAGTAGAGGACATCGGATGCTGAACCGGAGAAGGGGTGAGGGGTGCTGGCATCCAACAGGCCATGCCGCCTGCGAGGACCAGCACTGACACCTCGGGAACCTGGGGGCAGCGTGGCCACCACAGCGGCCGGGCCTCAGCTTCCTCTCAGCCCTTCTGGGGTCGCTTCTGCAGCCGCTGCCCAGACTGACCCTAATTCTTGCTGTTCTGAGAAGTCCCCTCCAGAGCGCAGGCAAGGCACAGAGCAGGAGAGCGCGCACGGGTGGGGTCACGCCGGGACAGTCCTGTGACTCAGTTTCTTTTTACATCCGTTGTGGCTGGCTGCGCTTTCTATGTGGCCCACGGAGCCCTGGGCACTTGCCTTCCGGAAGTTAGTATTGGCAATATAAACCAGGTAGTGAAAAGATCAACCCGGTTGTGTTCCTTTTACCATTTTAGTCAAAAGGTGACTCACTGGTCCATTTTCCAAAACGAGTACAAATGCTCTTGACATAAATTCAGTGATTTTATCAGTAGAATCACAGCTAGAGGTGGCCTCGGCTTTGGGAGCAGAATTATTCCAGGACAGGCAGGCAGTCGCCGTCCAGGGAGCTAAGCGAGTCCCCTGCCCAGAGGAGAACCAGGCCGGCTGTGCAGCGCCCCTGAAAGCCCGGCCCCGCTCCGGACAGGGCCCCGGTGCCACGCCAGGAGCAGCCAGCTCATGAAGACCGTTCCTGACTGTCTGGGAACAGAATTGATTTTAGATGGCAGGTGTGTCATTTCCTAGCACGCAGTCAGCTCAGTCTGCACTTAGAAAATCACCTAAAATAGTGGCATAGGGCCTTGCTCAGCTAGGAAAATTAGATCCTGGTTTAGGAATTAGTGGCCCTTCACCAGCCATGGACACCTGACCAGTGCGCCCTTTGACCCTGCTCTGGACTCTTGGTCCATTGACAGGACCTGGACAACTTCCACAGATTTACCTTCCAGTTTTTAAGGACCGATTCGCCATCAGTGAACGAACTTCTTCACAGAAGTTGTGTTTGTAAAACCGGGTGGCTTAAACAACAGGAGCTTCCTGTCTTCGGGCCAGCAGGCCAGACGTCCAGGGCCATGTGCTCCCGGAGGCTCCAGAGAAGGACCCTTCCTTGTCTCCAGCATCTGGTGGCTCCCTGCATCCTGGGCTTGTGGCCGCCAGCTCCTCCTCTGCTCTGTCCTCATGGGGCCTCCTCCTGGGGTGTCTGTTAAAAGGACACTTGTCACTGGATTTAGGGGCCCCCATCTCAAGATCATTAACATAATTACTTCTACAAAGACTCTATTTTAAAATGTTACTATCCTGAGGTTCCTGTGGATGCGAATTTGGGGGGCGCTATCACACCAGCTCTACCAGTGGCATGAGCAGTTGCCAGGGGTGGTCACCAGAGGGCCAGGTCCCCAACTGCCCTGCTCAGCTCCCTGCCCAGGGTCCCTGTGCACAGCTGGGAGCTCAGAGGTCCCCGCAGGAGGCCGGCTCTCAAGGGTGCCCATTCCCCTGCCCTCTGCTCACACCCGAGCTGGCTGGGCTGTGCCCACTCCCTGCCCATCAGGTTCTGGACTCTGTGGCTGGCCTTGCACCTCCTGAGAGAGACAGAGACAAGAGAGTGAGAGAGGCAGAGACAGAGAGAGAAGAGAGCAGGGGAGACAAAGAGGCAGAGATGGACACACACGCAGAGGAGGGAGGGGGCAAATAGGAGGTGTGGCCACCTGGGTGGCACAGCGACACCACATGACATCTTGGGAGTGCCACCTGCCCTGGAGCTCCGTGGATGGAACTGACTCAGTTTTACCAAAGGATGGTCACGGAGCCCCACTGTCCTCCCCAACCATGTGAACCTGGTAGAAAGTCCCAGGGCCTTCCTGAACCAGCGGGATCTACACAGCCAGGTGTGGGGCAGGCCCTGTGTCCACACCTGTCCTACCCCTCCGCCCTCTGCAGCAGTGGGGTGGGGAGGGGACAGCTCTCCCTCCTGGAAGCCTCTCTGGCTGACCAGGCCCTGCGCTACTGCTTTGGGCCAGGAGGGTGTCAGGACGCTGACTTGGCAGCGGGGTGGGGTGTGGCTGTGGGGTGCAGGAGTCTCGGGGACACAGGGCTCCTGGGCAGCTCCCTGTGCCTAATCCACAGGTATGGGACTGAGCAGGGGCTAAGGGGCTCCTGCCCACCCCCCGGGCCCTGCAGGCCCCTCTCTGTCCCTCCTGCATGGTCTGACTCCTCCCTCAGCGTTCACCCCACTCCCCCACCAGGGGGCTCTGGGGTTTGGAGTTTCATTCCAGGTGGCCTGGGGCTGCTGGCAGTGGGCGGTCGGTCATGCTCAGCCACAGCAACTCCTGGACGTCTGTTCAGCCTCTCCCTGGAGACGCAGCACCATTCACACCCTCCCCCTCCGCAGAGCCAAGGCAGGACCAGCCCATCGGACACCACCCGGCCCACAGCACACCTGGCCCCTGGCCCTGGGGTTTGGCTGCCTGCAGCCTCGGGCCTGCTGAGCCCCTCCCGGGGACCTGGCCCAGGGCAGGCTCTGTCCTCAAGCGGCAGTGCCAGGGCCCTCTCACTGGAGCCACGTGGGGCTCGAGCAGCCGGATGCCAGAACAGGGGCCTCTCGACCTGGTTCCTGTTTGGGGCACAGAACCACCCAGCTCAGCACCTCGCCTGCCTGGTCCCAGCCCTGCCTGTGTTCCTGGGCCTCCCCAACATGCCTCATCATCTTGTTTGGAGTGGGCAGCTGCTGGGGTTCGGGGGGCTGAGGTAATATGGCAGCGATCAAAGCTCCTGCTTGTGAGCACCTTGCGAAGCACCTCAAAATCCACCAGGGACACAAAAGCCAAACTCAGGAGACGCTCGAGACACATGTGGGGGCCTCTGACCCTGGCAGGCGGGGACTTAGTGGGAATTGGCTGGCCGCAGGGCAGACGGCTGACTCTCGACATCAGAAGGCACCGAGTACATGCAGTAGGCACAGCAGGCCAACAGTCCCCCACGTGCCGGGGCTGCAAGCTGGCCTGATGCCTGCCAGCCTCAAGATGCCCAGGCCCCTGGAGAGGAAGCTACCTATGCTAGAACACCAGCCTGGCCAAGCAGCGTCCTGGCGGGAAGCAGCAGAGGTGTTGGGGAGCAAGGGGAAGTGGCCCCTGGGACGTTCCAAAGTCCAGCCAAAGACACCCGCAGGAGGCAGTGGGGAGCTGTGCAGGTTGCAGGCAGGGCACCACATGGCAGAGGAAGCTGGCACAGCTGGCAGCTTTCAAGCTGCATCGCAAAAGGCCACCAGCAGGGATCCCAGTGGGGACTCAGGGTCTCTGGCCTTGAGCAAGGATTCTCAGCCGGGGTGCAGTGGCTCCCCAGTGTCCCAGGCGGCCAGAGGATGGGCACTTTGATGAGCAGGAGCTGGGCAGCCTCTGTCGGGCACTGCGACCATGCAGCCCACTGCCCTCGGGGCTCCAGTAGCTCCTGTGGGGCCCGAGCAAGGATGAGCTGCAACCTGAGCGGGAGGTCTGGGGAGGGTGCAGGGCGGGGTGGGGCTGGGCGGGCCCGCGGGTATGGACAGCTGGGGGAAAGTCTGTGGGACCCCTGCGTGCCGGGAACATAAATTCTCTAAAAAGGAGTCTGGAGGAAAGAGACTCATTCCAGAGACCTTGCCTTCCATGTCAAGGGTGGCCGTTCCCGAGAGCACAGGGAAGGCTCAGGTTACACAGTGCAAGTTCCCGCCCAGGCTCCAGTCAGGTTCATTATACAAATGAGGGATTCACTGGCTTGGTCTGATAGACCAGTGCAGCTGAGTCCTGATTGGTCAATACAGATGAGTCTGATTGGTCAATGCAGCTGAGTCTGATTGGTCATGGTGGCTTACTTCTATTTGCTCAATGCAGCTGAGTCTAATTGGTCAATGCAGCTCAATCTGATTGGTTAGTGTGGCTGAGTCCTGATTAGCCAATGAGCTGTGTCAGATTGGATAGTGAGGCTGAGTCCTGATTGGCCAGTGCAGCTGAGTTTGATTGGTCAGTGAGGCTGAGTTCTGATTGGTCAGTTCACCTGAGTCTGATTGGTCAATGTGGCTGAAGCTGATTGGTCAGTGGAGCTGAGTCCTGATTGGTCAGTCTGGCCGAATCTCATTGGTGACTACAGCTGAGTCCTGATTGGTCAGTGTAACTGAGTCTGATTGGACAATTTGGCTGAGTTCTGATTGGTCAATTTGGCAGAGTCTGCTCCATCAGTGTGGCTGAGTCTGATTGGTCAGTGCGGCTGAATTCTGATTGTTCAGTGTGACTGAATCTGATTGCTCAGTGTGGCTGGGTCCTGATTATTTAGTGTGGCTGAATCTGATTGGTCAGAGTCACTGAGTTCCCGACTGGTCTGTGTGGATGAATCTGATTGGTGAGTGCAGATGAGTCCTGATTGGTCAACATGGCTGCGTTTCATTGCTCAATGCGGCTGAATCCTGATTAGTCAGTTTGGCTGAGTCTGATTGGTTAGTGTGGCTGAGTCCTGAGTAGTCAGTGTGACTGAATCTCATTGGTCAGATCTGCTGAGCCCTGATTGGTCAACGTGGCTGAGTCTGATTGCTGAATGAGGCTGAGTCTGATTAGTCAGTGTGGCTGAATCTGATTGGTCAGTGTGGCTGAATCTGAATGGTCAGGGCAGCTGAGTTCTCATTGGTCAACGTGGCTCAGTCAGATTGTTCAATGCGGCGGAGTCTGATTAGTTCAGTTTGCCTGAATCTGATTGGTCAGTGTGGATGAGTCTGATTGATCAGTGCTGCTGAGTCCTGATTGGTCCACGTCGCTGAGTCTGAATGCTCAATGTGGCTGCGTCTGATTAGTCAGTGTGGCTGAATATGATTGGTCTGTGTGGCTGAGTCCTTACTAGTAAGTGTGGCTGAATCTGATTGGTCAGTGTGGATGAGTCCTGATTAGTCAGTGTGGCTGAATCTGATTGGTCATGGCTGCTGAGTCCTGATTGGTAAACGTGGATGAGTCTTATTGGTCAGAGTGGCTGAACGTGATTGGTCAGTGCCGCTGAATCTCATTGGTCAGTGTTTCTGAGTCATGATTGGTCAACATAGCAGAGTTTCATTGGACAATTTTGCTTAGTCCTGATTGGTGAATTTGGCTCAGTCCGCTCCGTCACTGTGGCTGAATCTGATTGGTAAATGTGGCTGAATTCTGATTGGTCAGTGTGGCTGAATCTCATTGGTCAGTGCTGCTGAGTCCTGATTGATCAACCTGGCTGAGTCTGAATGCTCAATGCGGCTGCATCTGATTAGTCAGTGTGGCTGTATCTGATTGGTCAGTGTGGCTGAATTTCATTCGTCAGTGTTGCTGAACGTGCTTAACCAATGCGGCTGAATCTGATTGGTCAGTGCGACTGAGTCCTGATTGGTCAACGTGGCTGAGTCTGAATGTTCAATGTGGCTGAGTCTAATTGGTCAGTGAGGCTGAGTCCTGATTGGTCAATTTGGCTGAATCTGATTGGTCTGTGTGGCTGAGTCCTCATTAGTTGGTGTGGCTGAATCTGATTGGTCAGTGCTGCTGAGTTCTGATAGGTCAACATCACTGAGTCTGATTCCTTAATGCGACTGAGTCCTGATTGGTCAGTGTGGCTTAAGGTCATTGGTCAGTGTGGCTGCGTCTGATTGGACAACTTGGCTGATTCCTGATTGGTCAATTTGGCTGAGTCTGATTCATCAGTGTGGCTTTGTCTGTTTGGTCACTGAGGCTGAATCCTGATTGGTCAATTGGACTGAATCTGATTGGTCAGTGCCACTGAGTTCTGATTGGTCAATGTGTCTCAATCTGATTGGTCAGTGGGGCTGAGTCCTGTTTAGTCAGTGTGGCTGAATCTGATTTGTCAGTGCGGCTGAGTCCTGATTGGTCAACGTGGCTGAGTCTGATTGCTCAATGTGGTTGAGTCTGATTGGTCGGTGAGGCCCAGTCCTGATTGGTCAATGTGTCTGAGTCTGATTGGACATTTTGGCTGAGTCCTGATTGGTCGATTTGGCTGAGTCTGATTTGTCAGTGTGGCTGCGTCTGAGTGGTCATTGTGGCTGAATCCTCATTGGTCGGTGTGGCTGAATCTGATTGGTCAGTGTAGCTGTGTCCTGATTGGTCAGTGTGGCTGAGTCTGATTGGCCAGTGCAGCTGAGTTCTAATTGCTTAATGCAGCTGAGCTCCAGAGATGCTAAAGCTGATCCAAGGCTCAGTTTTCTGGGGAACTCCAGTGCGGTGCAGGCGCGGCGCGGGTGTGGCCTCCAGTCTGCAAATGACCTCTGGGCTCCATGTTAAAATCAGACCCTGTGGCTGCTCGGGTCCGTCTTGAAGGATGGGCTTTCAGGTACACATTTTTTTTTTTTTTTTTTTTTTTTTTGTTGAGACAGAGTCTCACTTTGTTGCCCAGGCTAGAGTGAGTGCCGTGGCGTCAGCTTAGCTCACAGCAACCTCAGACTCCTGGGCTCAAGCGATCCTACTGCCTCAGCCTCCCGAGTAGCTGGGACTACAGGCATGCGCCACTATGCCCGGCTAATTTTTTCTATATAGATTTTTAGTTGTCCATATAATGTCTTTCTATTTTTAGTAGAGACGGGGTCTCGCTCAGGCTGGTCTCGAACTCCTGACCTTGAGCAATCCACCCGCCTCGGCCTCCCAGAGTGCTAGGATTACAGGCGTGAGCCACCGCGCCCGGCCTTCAGGTACACATTTGTCCGCATTCTGCCTCTGAGCCGGACCCGTCCAGGGTAGCGGCTGCAGCCGGCCCGGTCCCCCTATTCCACGCGGGACCCCAGGGGCAGCGGATGGGCGGGGCAGCACCACCAGCCCGGTGCCTGGGAAGTGCCCAAGCGCCTGTGAAATACGGATCGGTTCTGGGTCGCGTCAGCTGTGGGTCCGGCTGCGGAGAGTCAGCTGGCGCAGTCTGGAGCCTCCCGCAGACGCCTGTGAGAACAGCCGAGGCAGGGTGGGGAGGACGCCGAGCCCAGCCCGGATGCCAGGAGGCTCATTAGGGCCCGAGGGGTGGGGCGCCCACGGGACCTGGAAACAGCTCAGAAAGGGAAATTGAGTCCAGTGCGTCGGGCCGGGACGGGAGGCTTTCTGAAGAGGCCTCTGTCAGAGCGTCGCTGCGGCAAGATCTTAGGTTTCTCACGCGACCCAGGTGCTGCGGTCGCCACCTGCGCGGCGGGGCTGGTCTAACCCACGCAGTGGCTGGGCTGCGACGACCGACCGGGGAGGGCGTCTGGGGACTGCCGCTGCACCTGGTGGCTTTGGCAGCTCTGTTCACGGCATGGGAAAGGTTTCTGACCACACGGTCATCCCAAGCAGAACCTCGTCCAACGCAGGACCGCAGAAACCTTCCCCATCTCGCTCCTTCACTGGGGTCCACTCCTGGGGTGAATCGCGTCCTTGGGAGTGTACACAACTGTCATCTTCACAACCTGAGGGTTTTCCTCGGGGTTGGATTGTGCCCAGACTCCCACGTAGCTCTTACGGAGCAGGGTGGGTACTGAATGGATGGGAATTTGGGTAAAAGCCATTGTGTGGCAAAGTCTCCTGGTGAAAATAACTCAAGCGTTATTTCCCCTAGTTGGGAGAAGGACGTATGGGCCTGGTAGGTTTTTAAGAAGTCCCTGTCCAGGAGATGTATGGGGGCTGACGGGACAAGCGAAAGGCCACGGCTGTCACGAGGGGTCCTAGTTGGAGGATAGGTAGAGATTTAGGAACTGTCATAGATTTGTTGGCCACTCCAACCATCTAGATGAATTCAGAACCTGAGGGAGGGCACAGAGACAGTGTGCCGGGGTTAAGGATAGACAGCGTAGCCCCAGTGTCACCCACACCTCCAATCTTCATATCTAACTCCTCTCCAATCTTAATATTTAATTCTCTTAGTTGGTTAATCTGGATAGGGGTCGTGTTCCATGAATGGCCCTGGAGTATCCCTGCTTTGCTGGTGGGCGAGATCCCGGGGACTTTAGCAGGATTTAGTTGTAGCAAAATATTGGAGGAAATCAGGGGATTTAGGATCCATTCCAGGCTACAGGTAGATAACAAGGACTCGAACACAGTGCACAGGGCTTCAATCTACTAGCAGGTGTGCTTTAGTTTTCCTTAGAAGCATGATTTTCTCTGTCCACGTTGATCATGTAGGAATCTCGGATTTTAGAACTTCTTGAGAGGAGGAAGCCAAACCAAGGCAGGCTTTAGGTGTTACTTATAGTCTTAAGGTTCTCGGACTTATAGTCTCTTTACTTATAGTTCTCTTTACTTATAGTAAAGGTCTTAAGGTCTGTCACTGCCAGGAAGTGACAAATTTTTACTCATTCACTGTAAGGCTGGGAACACTGGCATTTTATGCATATTCTTAAATATGACACTTCAGTCAAATCCTTGGCAATATGGCCAGTGTTTCCAATTGTATCCTGCTTGTAAAGAGACAGCATATTTTTATTGAATTTATATAAATAAAGATAAGGATATTCACAAATACTTCCGGAATTTTGAAGGAATTGAGTAGGGAGAAAAAGCAAATACTTTCATCTTTGTTCACAAAAGGATACTTTAGGCACCAGGATGGGGGCGGGGTAAGCGCCACCCGCGCGCTAAGAGGGCCCGGCCTGGTCAAAGCCAGGGCGCTGCTGGGCGCCCAGCTTGGCGGGAGGCTGCTCTCTCTCCCCGCACACGGAGTGTCAGGTGCTTGTCTGTGGAACGGACCCTTGCAGTGTCTGCTTCCCTGCAGCGGAGGGTCCAGGGACCACCTCTTCCTCGCTGTGTGAGTCCCAGGGGGCCCTTCTGCTGGGATCCCGCTGGCCCGGTCCTGGCTCCCTGCCTCCGGCATCGGTTTTGGACCCACCCAGGGCAGCGAGTCTGGCCGGGCCCCTGCCTACTGCCAGGTGGGGAGAGGGCCAGGACTTCCCGGGAGCTCACGCGCCCTACTCCACACCCCAGCCTGTCCCGGCACCCCCTGCTCCCAGGGGCCCAGCGTGGGAAGGCTGAGGGGGACCGTCTGGCCCCTGCCCAGCCCACCCGGGAGCGTCCACCCAAGGCACCTCCCACCTCCTCCAGGGAGCCTTCCTGGCCGCCTTAGCTGTTAGAGTCCCGCCAAGAAGGTAAATATTTTGAAATGAGCGCTGGCTGATGCTGGGTGCCGTCATATTTGTGGGGTTTCACAGTCTCCCTCAAGCTTCTCACTGGGATCGCGTAGGGGTGGGAGAGGGCCATGTCCCGCACAGGGGGGGCGTGGGCGTGGCCGGCTTTGAGGCGAGCTTAGAAGTGGGGGCGCGGGCTCCGCAGAGGGGCTGCCGTCGGCCTCGCGGATAGCACATTCCCCAGGCACCGCCTAGCACCTCGTTTCGGCCAGACCCATCTTGGGGAGCCAAAAGCACCGCCCTGCAGACTGTCAGGCTATTACCTACCACAGAGGGAAGGGCGCCATCATGGGGTCCCCCGACAGGCACCCCAAGAGGGACTGACACCCATCTGTGGTGTTCCTGGCCAAGATGCAAGCCTGACGCCCCTCGGGCAAATGCCGCACACATCCCTGGATTGTTCCAGACACAGGAGTGGCCGCGACAGAGAAGGCAGGGCCCGGTCTAGACTGGAAGAACCTGCGGACTCACGGCCCCGACAGAGGCCGGTCCTGGCCCGGTAGACGGGTGTTGGGGGGGCGGGAGCCGATCTGGCAACAGTCCCGGGTCCCCCCGCGGTCGGAGGGAGCGAGCGCCGTGACCAGCTCTCTGTCCCCAGCAGACCTGGCTGAGTGTGAGGAGCGGAGTGTCTCAGCGGGCAGCTGCGTACGGCAGACGGGACGTGCCGTGGGCACCCGGGGAGGCCCCCAGCCCCGGGCTCAGAATCGACCCCGCTGGGAACAGGGCCTTGCGGACGGCGCCGGTTCAGAGCCGGTCACACGGAGTAGGTGGGCCCTAATCCAGTGTGACTGGTGTCCCGTAGAAAGGGGACGTTTGTGCAGAGTCACACGTGTGAAGACGAAGGCAGAGACTGGGGTGACGCTTCCACAAGACCATGAACGCCAAAGGCTGACGGCAAACCCAGCACCGGGAGAGGCCTGGGGCAGCCCGGCCCCCAGAGCCTCGGGAGGACAGACCTGCCGACACCGTGGCCGCGGACACGCTTCTGCCCACTGACACTGAGAGTCACGTGCCGGTGTTACCAAGTAGGTTCCGGGTGAGGGATGCCCACGGTCGTGTCAACTTTTCCCTGTGATCGTTTTCAAAACAGTAGGTTGAAAACAATAAAAAAGTCTGACTTTAACACACGTGTGCTGGGCTGTGCTGGGCGGTGTCCGCAAATGATCCGGTTTGACTCTGGAGGCCCTGCCAGGCCGGCGTCATTGTCCCCAAAGCCGGCGAGGAGACAGCACAGAGGTGGCCACAGGTCACCAAGCTGGGGGAGCAGCCACAGCCTGAGCTCAGGGCGGCTGTACTCTCATTCACCCTCACGCACGAGGACAGGCCCCGGCAAACTATGGGGTTTGGGACGTCCCCACAAACACCAGTGACAAGTGCACTCGAAGGGGCGGTTGCCCGTGGGAAGGACAAAGGAATAAACACAGTGAATAAATTCAGAAGGAAAAAGGCCGTGTCACAGAACAAAGATCCCCGCGGCCAGGGCAGGCCGAGTCTGGGACCGGACGGACAGGGCCCCAGCAACACACGCTGCACCCTGCTGAACTGCCGTGTGCCGACTGGTGCCCGTGGGGAAACCGAGGCATACTGCGTTGGAGCATCCCGCAGGGACAAGCGGCAGCGGGAGAGTCTGGCTACAGCGCCGGGCACCCGCCTTCCCGGCCAGCAGCCCCAGGGGCACGTTCCCCGCCCACGAGGAGCAGCTGGGGGGCAGGTGAGCAGTCTTGACTCGCGGTTACACTTTTGCTACATTAGGAAAATGTCCCCAGCTCATCTAACCTTTGGTGTCACAAAGCCAAGCTCAGTCCCCATGTGGGGCAGGTTCCATGCACAGGAAAACACAAGTGAGGACAGTGGGCAGAACTGTGACACGGAGCCGCAGGGCCCAAGGTGTGGGGCTCTGGCCAGCCCGACCCCCTGTCCCACAGAGGAGGACACCAGCTTGCCCCGTCCCATGGGACGCTGAGGACCAGCTGAGACAGGACAGAGGTCCTGCCTGCCCCAGAGCAAAGAGAGGACCCTTGTCAGGTGAGGATTTGGAGCCCAGAGAGGGCAATTCACCTTCATGAAGCCACACAGCGCTGCCGGGCAAGTGGCTATGCTGGGCTGTCCTGGGTGCTGGCCCCACAGAGCCCTCCTCAGCTGTCAGGGACCAAGGCGGGAGGTCCCACCAGAGCCCAGCTCCGACCTCGACCCCTGACCCCCGACCCCGCATACCTAGGAGCCAATCTGGTCGCCAGCCCAGCTGCAGCAAGGCCCACACGACGGGGCAGGGAGCCTGTGGGGTCCCAGCCTACGCCCGCCCTGCCACTGCCGCCACCTCCTGGGCTGCTCAGGCAGATGTGGCCACGGAAAGAAAATTGTCCCAGATCCCCAGGTCGTGATGGAGGGAGGGCACCCGCCCCTCCCCCCACCCCCTCTTCCTTGGGCTCCCTGTGGGTGGGGGGAGGGCACAGGGCTGGGGGCGGGCTGGGGGAGGGGAGGGAGACCAGTGGACAGGGAGGGAGACAGGGGCGGGGGCCCGCAGGTGGGCCTCTGGGGGAACCCACCGGCCAGGTGGGCCTAGCGGGCCTCTGGGGGGACCCGGCTGTGCCCCCTGCTGGCCAGACGGGTCGGGCGGCAGACGCAGGCGTCTCCTTGCTGGGCTCTCTGGAGGTGGGTCACCAGCCGGCTGGGCTGGGGACGCCTCAGACCCGCAGATCCCTGACAGCCCCCCAGGCCTCCTGCAGCCGGGGCTGTGGCGTCTGTGGCCCTCCGAGGACCAGGTCCAGCAATGCCACTGCCTGTGCAGGAGGGGCCGGGTGAAATCGCACCTCGACACAGGTCAGCAGCACAGGGCGGACTTACGACAGTCCTCAGCCTGGTTGTGACATTGTCCTGCAGTGTTGCAAACTGCTGTCACTGGGAGACACGGATGGCGCGTGCGAGGGGAGAGCTGTGTAATTTCCAGCAAGTACATCTACAGCCACCTCACTGCAAACAGCACAACACTGGATCACAGCATAAGCAGCCCTTCCCTGCGGTGCAGACCCAGCCCAGGCCCGGCTGCTGGGAGGAAGGAGGGGCAGGGGGAGAGCAGGGTCCCGCAGCCCCGCTGGGATGGCTGTCACCCCCTCATGGCCGGTGAGGAAGGAGCCAGGCAGGGCGGGAGGCCCCGCGGCCGAGGTGCCCCCACCCCGTACAGCCCCTTCATTTCCTCCTGGGGGGGGGAAGACGGGAGACACCTGAGGCCCTGCTTGTTGAAGGATAGAGAGTGTGTGTTGCAGGTGTGTGTGTGTAGTGGGGATTGTGTGTTTGTGTTGGGTATTGTGTGTGTGTAGTGGAGATTGTGTGTGTGTTGGGGGTTGTGTGTGTAGTGGGGATTGTGTGTGTGTGTGTTGTGGGCTGTGCATGTCTGTTGGGGATTGTGTGTGTTGGGGGTTGTGTGTGTTGGGGGTTGTGTATGTGTGTGTGTTGTGGGCTGTGCGTGTGTGTTGGTGTTGTGTGTGTCGGGGATTGTGTGTGTTGGGGGTTGTGTGTTGGGGGTTGTGTATGTGTGTGCGTTGTGGGCTGTGCGTGTGTGTTGGGGGTGGTGTGTGTGTTGGGGATAGTGTGTGTTGGGGGTTGTGTGTGTTGGGGTGGTGTATGTGTGTGCTGTGGGCTGTGCCTGTGTGTTGGGGGTTGTGTTTGTGTGCTGGGGGTTGTGTGTGTTGAGGGTTGTGTGTGTTGGGGGTTGTGTATGTGTGTGTGTTGTGGGCTGTGCATGTGTGTTGTGCAGAAGGATCATCTGGAAACCGCTGCCGCAGCGCAGGCGGAGGACACCAGCGACGTCCGCCGCGGCCGCCCTGGGCGAGGGCTTGGTGGCCAGCAGGCAGCAGCCCGGTTCTCAGCTGCTTCTGACGTTGAGCAGGAAATGGTTAATTGTGTTTGCAAATAAAAACTTTCTGTTCTGTCCTGTTTTTGAAACGTTTCCCACAAGTCAAAATAGAACACTTGATTTATCTGCCCAGTTTAAGAACGAAATGTTTAAGAACCGAATGAGAGAGTTCCACAATTTATCATACACAAGAATAAAGCTAGACAGGCTGTGTGTTAAGGTGGGGTGTCACAGGTGATTGTACCCTCCCCAGTATTTTGTAAACTTTCTAGAATGTGGTTACTAGTTTAACTGTGAGTATTTTAAATCTCCCAATGTGTGTGCGTGTTTGTGTGTGTAGGTGTGTGCAGGTGTATGTGTTCATGTGTATTGCGTGTGTTGTGTGTAGTGTGTTTTCATGTGGTATGTGTGCACAGTGTGTACAGTGTGTTTGTATGTTGCATGTAGCTGTGTATCTGTGGTCATGTGTACAGTGTGTGTTGTGTACAGTGTGTGTTGTGTGTAGTGTGTGTGTGCTTGTATGTTGTGTGTACCTGTGGTCACGTGTACAGTGTGTGTGGTGTGTGTGGCACTTTCCTGCCCTCTCACCCCACCGCCATGAGCGTCACTCAGGCTCCTGCTGGTGACCCAGGTGGCCGAGGTGCATCCCCGCCTGAGCTCTGACATGCAGCCGTGCCCTGCAAATGCAGAATGCCCCCCAAAAGGCCACCGTCCCCACCCGGACATGCAGAAGGGCCCCTGTCCTGTTGCTTCTGGGGAGGCCTCCCCAGCTCCCAGGGCCACCGGCTCGGCTGGATGCAGGGGAAGGGCCCCCGGGTGCAGAGCTGGCTGGACAGAAGCTGCTCCCCAGCTGTGGGCTCTGGGACCCCCTTGCCCGGGGCAGCCAGCGGCAGCAGCCACACAGCACGCTGGACCGAGAACATGCACCTGCCCATGGTGGGCCACCGGCCTGGGCCCAGGCAAGGTGGCCCCGGTGTTCCTGCAGCTGCACCCCTCTGCTGAGGTTCACGGAGCAAGGGCTCGTGCACGGTGAACTGCCATCGTGCCCCTGGCCTCGACCCTCCCTTGCTGTGCTGCCTCCTCCTCTGCCTTCCACTGCCCGCCAGGCCACAGCGCCACCTGAAGCCTTAAACACGGAGGAGGGGACAGGCCCCGCCTCCCGCTTTCCAGCGCTGCCTGGGCTTTCCCAGGTGGGCCCGGCGCCCCCAGCTGCACGCCCGGCTCTCCCGAGACCCCGCACCCCTTGCAGGGGGCCGTGGGGCCCAGCGCACCCCCAGCCCTGGGAGGGTAAGGCCGCGGGCTGAAGGCTCTGCTCCCCGGGACCCTCAGGGCTTCCCCCCAAGTTTCGCCCGAGGCCCGACCTCCTGGGCCCTCCTCCTGCCCCATCCTCCACCTACCCGCCCACCCCTCACCCCTCCCATCCCCCACCTGCCCCTTCACACGCCAGACCCCCGCCTCCCCGGCGCCCCCTTCCCCGCCCCTCCCGGTCCTCTCCCCATCCCGGTCCTCCCGCCCCGCCCCGCCCCGCCCCGCCCTCGTCCGCTGTCCGGCTGTGCCCCCGTGTGGCCGCGGGGGGACTAGCGGAGCCGGGCCGCTGGGCTGGAGGGGGGCGGACGGGGAGGGGCGGGGCCAGGGCTGGGGGGCGGGGCCAGGGCTGGGGGGGCGGGGCCAGGGCTGGGGGGGCGGGCGGGGGGACACGGGAGGGGAGTGGGGAGGGGAGTGGGGAGCGGGGAGGCGGGGTCGGGGCATGGTATGGTGGCTCATGCCTGTAATCTTAGCACTCTAGGAGGCTGAGGCAGGAGGATCGCTTGAGGTCAGGAGTTCGAGACCAACCTGAGCAAGAGTGAGAGGCAGTCTCCATGAAAACTAGAAAGAAAAATTAGCCAGGTGTGGTGGCGTGTGCCTGTAGTCCCAGCTACTCAGGAGGCTGAGGCAGGAGGATCCCTGGAGCCCAGGAGTTGGAGGTTGCAGAGAGCTATTATGAGGCCACTGCACTCTAGCCCAGGTGACAGAGCAAGACCCTGTCTCAAAGAAAGAAAGAAACAAACAAACAAAAAAATCCAAACTGTACTGTATAATCTGTGGCTTTAAATTGTTTTGTTTTAAATCTTAAAGGCTAAATTAAATATGTAAAGAGAGTGTTATGAATATAATAGTGACCAAATTAACTGATAGAAATTGAAAGCAAGAGGAAATTTAAAATACAAAACGGGTCATTTTTTGTTGCTTTACACTTTTTATTATCTCAGGGAATTTAAAAATTTTTCATTTATTCTAGGCACTTGGGATACATCAGTTGAACAAAACAGACAAAAATCCCAGCTTCTATCTGTGAAGACAAGAGAGACACTAAAAGATAAACATGTAAAATAAATACAGTCATACCTCAGTATCTTTAGGGGATTGGTTCCAGGATCCCCAGCGATACCAAAATCTGTGGATGCTCAAGTCCCTTATATAAAATGGCATAATATTTGTGCATAACTTATATATATCCTCCTGTATACTTTAAATGATCTCTAGATTACTTACAATACCAAATGCAATGTACATGCTATATAAATAGTTGTTATACTGTATTTTTTGTGTTATTTAAATTTTTTTTCCTGACTATTTTTGATCTGCGGTTAGTTGAATCTGTGAATGCCTAACCATAGATCCGGAAAGCTGACCGTAGAGATCGCTACCAGGTGTGAAGTGTCATGGGGAGAAAAGAAAAAGAATGAGGTAGGAAGGATCGAGAATTGGTGTCTGGCGGTTGCAATTTTAAATACCTGGCTCAGGCGAAGTATCAACGCTAAGTGACATTTCCTTGTGAGAGGATATTCCGGCTGTTTTGACAGTAAACAGAGTAGATGATGGGCAGGGAGGCCCTGCAGTTTAGTAGGTCCCTGAGGTATAATTGAGATGCTGGAAGTGACGCAGGTGAGAACTAGTCTGATTTATTTTGGAAGTGGAACCAACGAGCTTTCTTGGCAGATTGGAAGTGAAAATGAGAGTGTGAGAGGGACCAAGGATGACGCCAAAGTCTGTGGCCTGAGCAGCTGGAAGGATGCCCTGACACCAGCACCTGGCTCTCTCTGTCCCTTTGACCACAGGCAGAGTTTGGCGGGTCCTTTGGTGGAGTACTGGCCGCTAGACTGGGACACTGTCACGTGTCCCGACTTCTGGGAGGTATGCGATCCGGGGGAGGAGTCACAGGGGTCTGGGGCACGAACAGTTTTCCCATTGCAAATGCCAGCTGGAAGTGCCGGGCCTGAAGCCAGTGAATGACAAAACGATTCTGACTGTGACATTGAAAAAAACAGTGGTCCGAGGGTTTCAGGACCTCGAGGTCTCAACTGCTACCGACAGACACCTCGCCCCCCGCCAGCTCGCACCCCACTTCCTCGTCAGGGTGCGGCCGCGGCCCACACCGCGCGCAGACGCCGCCCCTCCGCAGCCGGGCGGGCGCGAGCCGCAGCCGCCTGCGGGCCGGGCTGGGAAGAGGCTCCCGCGCGCTCCCGCCCAGGCTCGGTGGCCATCTTCCGCGCGCGCTTTCCCGCGCAGGCTCCACCCCCTGCTGTGGGCGGTCGGTTCGCCACAGCTGCGGCCGCCCAGCCTGCGCGGCTCCAAGGTGGGGGTGGCGCGCCCGCCCATCCCGAGGCGGGGCTTGGCGGGGGCGGGGCCTGGCTGGGGCGGTGCGCGATGAAGCCCCGCCCCCCGCCGCTCGGAGCGCGCAGGGCCTCTGGGTGCGCCTGCGCACGAGTCTGGGCTGGGCGGAGAGAGCCGGGAGTGCAGCTGAGGTCCTCGGGTGCGCAGGATCCGTGGAGCAGGCCCGAGAGCGGTGCTGCCGGAGCAGGCGGCTGAGACAAAGGCGACAGTGAGTGCAGCGCCGGCCCCGCGCCTCGCCATCTCGGGCCCTTGGGCGGCGGCCTGAAGCCCCGAACCGCGGTCCCCGAGGGCTCCGCGGTGAGCGCGGCCCGTCCCTGCCGGCCGCGCGCTGCGGTCTGCGGGCTGCGGGCTGCGCCTGAGCCTGCGGCTCCGTTTCCAGGTCCGGGCGAGGTCCCTTCCCCAAGGACCCGCCCTTTGGGTTTCGTCCCTTCCCTCTGAGGAAGGGACCCGAGCTCAGCTCGGAATTCAGGCAGGCGGGCGACTGAGGCGCCGACAGCCGCCGCGGTAAAGCGGAAACGCAGACCCCTCCCCCCACTTGGCGGGTCTGGCGGTCGCGAGGGTGGCGCGAGGGGCGGGCGGGGACGGCCCGGGGTCTCCAGGTGAGGGTTGGCGGGGCGGGGACCCGGCTCCGGAGTCCCGACTGTCACCCGAGGCGCCCGGTGCGTCCCGCCCGTGGTCCCGCAGGGGAGCTCGCTGGGCTCGGAGCGGAAGTCCCGGCCGCCTCCTCGGAGGAGGAGCGCGGACGACTCTCACAGGTGGTTTCACCGGCTGTGGCTGCTGGTTGGGATTTTGGTCCCGGGTGTGGTGGGTAGCGGCTCGCTGATGCCGCTTTAACGGCTGAAAAAGCGCCCCAATCCACTGACTCAATGTGTGCAAGAAACGGTGTTGAGATTCCTTATTACCTTGCAATTCTTTTAAATGATAAGGCTTCGTAGAGGAATTCGGTGGTGGTGTGCAGTTTGCAAACGTAAACGTTAAAGGGCTTGGAATACAGTAGGTGCTCATTAAAATATTTGTTGAACGAATGAATCTGGAAGCATCAGACAAAGCTGGTCTCACATCTAGTAAAATTTAGGCACATACTCTTTTGACTAAGATTAAGGAAAAAACGTTGGCAAAAAACATGTAGTTTTGTTTATATGCTTGTTTTTGATTTTTACCCAATATATGCTTATTTTGGAACAATCAGTTGTTACTCTCAGTACTACTAACAGAAAATAAGTTTGAAATGTGGATTTTTTATTTTGAGAAAAGTTGGTATACATTATCTATTTCTTAAAAACAGGCTTTATTTCTCATTTTCTTTAAAAATAATGGAGAACATAAAGAGGCACTGGGATTGTATTTTGAGACCCAGCTTTATTTTTCATTGTGAATAAAGTTGTTTATGTGCTTTTGAGGGACTGCTATGGTCTTGAGTGTCTTTTCCAAAAAGGGAGAACTGTAAATTGAAGCAGGAAAAAAAACTAATGTTGCACTAATACAATTCAACATTACCATTTACTCAACAGATATTCATTAAACATCTATTATGTGCTGAGATCTGTGTTGAGTGGTGTTTCTGGGGACGAACAAAACTCACAATAATCCTTTTTTAAAACGAGCATAAAGTTCTTTCTTATAATCGATGTTGCAAGTGGAGACTGTCTTCAACCCCTAGTGTCTGCTTTAAGTTGGGAAAGGTGGCAGGTGAACTGCAGGAACTGTAAATTCATAACAGTGTATTTAAAAGTTAATAAGTAACTTAAGAGGGCTAAGATTATTGGGTTCCACTTTCATATTGTCAGTTTAGTAAAATCTGTCTACATTTTAAAAAGAAGGGAGGAAGAGATTTAACAGACTGGTGTTTTTATTCTCTCTCTCTTACAAGAAGATTTTAGTACAGTGTATTTATTGAAAGGTCATGGACTTCTGGTTCTGTGTTCTGTAAAGAATCTTTGCAACAGCATTATTTTCTATTTTTAAGAATCACTGATGATAAACACTGGATTCCTTTTCCATAAGAAATGTTTTTAAGTAAAGCACCATTTCAGGAATTTTATTTTGTCCTTTTCTTTACTATTTACAAACAAATACAGTATTAACTTGATAGTGCTGAAATTGGAAGGTTTATTAGTAATAATTTGTGGTTCCATATATGGACTTTACCTGTAGTTTTACAACTGATAAAAGTGGTTATTAAAAAGAAGATGAAATTTTTAGTATTGCATTTATTGTAAGGTTGCATTGCCTATTTTTATCTTATTTATAAATGTTTAAAAACAATATTTGGCCTCTTCAGAAGTCTGAGTTAATGTACTCCAAAGCCAATCTTGATCTTTACAAAATAATGTAGATTACTAATTTTTTTGCAGTTAGCTTTTGAATTTTGGTGGACCCTTTTGACTTGTCAATGCTTATAATAGTTTATACATTGTTGAAAATAACATATATATTCAAATAGAAGTTTTAGATTTTAGACTTACTGGCTATTAGCTTTTTATGATTGTTGTTCCTAGGAATAATAAGGGAAGGAATCCCTCAAATTTTAGTGGTAGAGAGTTGTGATAGTTTTTCTTTAAACGTGTATTTCTTGGAGGAAAAAATGTATATTTCTTGACAATTTACCACTATCAGTCTGGTGTTGACAAGAAATCTAATAGTGATGATAAAGAACAATGTAAGCAGGCTGTCATATGTTAAATAAAAAGTGCCTGGCATTTTTTTTTTTTTGGATAAGCACATCATCAGATTTCTTGACAATCAACAGCATTGAGACATGTTAAAATAATTTTTTCAAGAAATCAGGATTCATAATGAATATTTTTTGTGCTTTAGAAAACACTGTAAATGTTTTTAAAGTATTATTCCTGTGTTGGAGTAGTTCATAATGTTTTGAGGCTGAGTAAATTCCAGGATTATCCTATTTTGTAATTGTTGGAATATTTGAAATGTTGGTGTTTTCTTCATCAAGGTAGATGTATCTGCTGGGGAGGGGTTCATTTTTTTGTAAGACCCTTCAGAATGATCTAGAAGGAATTTCTTTTCTCTCAGATGTAATTAATCAAATGATTAAGAATGATGCTAACAAGGCATTTGCAGCTGTGCCCATGTTTGCCTGTGTAGATTGTGAGAGTTTATCAATTAGCATTTGTAGAAAACACTTTTGAATTTTAAACTTTTTATTTAAATGCTATATAACAAATTTCTCACGTTTATTGTCTAGTATAGGTTGCTATTATGTTTTTAATTCCCAGTTGTCTTTTTACAAAACATGAAAATGTTTAGGTTTCTCATCTGTTTTAGGATGAATCTGGGATTTTTTTAAGGTTTTATAAGATTTTTCACTCACAATGAAACATGCTTATTGGTTTTGATTTATTGTAGTGTTTTGTTTTTTTTTTTTATTTCAGAGACAGGGTCTCACTATGTACCCATGCTGGAGTGCAGTGGCATGACTGTCACTCACTGCAACCTCAGACACCTGGGCTCAAGCAATGCTCCTACCTCAGCCTCCCGAGTAGCTGGGATTATAAGCTTGCACTGCCATTCCTGGCTAATTTTCAAATTTTTTGTAGAGACAAGGTGTTGCTATGTTGCTGAGGCTGGTCTGGAACTCCTAGCCTCTGCGTCCCAAACTGCTGGGATTACAGACAGGTACTAGCCACCCCACCTGGCCTGTTTTAGTGTTTTCTTATCTCAGTTTTTATGAAACAAATATTTTAACATTTTATTGAATGTTAAATGTTAGTAATGTGTCAGAATGGGGCATTGTAGGTTCCCTGTGTATTCTTGAGAGGAACTGAGTAAAACATGTGCTTATCCTTAATGCTTGCTTGCTAGTTAGGTGATAGCATTTTTTCTGATTTTTTTTTTTTATACTTCCTGGAAAAACTTGGAATTTAGCATATTAAATATTGACTTGCTGCCTCAGTTCAAAGCTTAAGTATGCTTGACTCTTTCTGTAATACTACCAAATTATGAATGGACTAGAATTTCGTTGAGACTGCTCTGTGACTGCATCCAAATGGGGTTTCTGAATTGAAATGCCAAAAAGACTTGGTAATAAATTGTGTTTATTGTCTTTATCTTGACACTATATAATACCTGTAAATGTATTTTAGTCAAAATTATGGTAACACATACTCACTCCTTTCCCTAGAATGCATTGGATAAGTCCGGATTAAATAGAGGTGACTTTGAAAATGACTAAATGGTGAGCCCTGATATTTCTATTTTGTTGCTTGCCCGCTTAGAAACTCATGCTAAGATGTCTTATGACATCTTCCGTGATCAAATTTTGTACTTGTACTCAAACCTAAAACGACTTTTGTTTTATTTGACTTAATAATTTGCTTTCACTTTTTGCTTAGTAAAGCAAAAATGAATTTTTACTACATCTAGCATTGTGTATATTTTATACCTTACATGTAGTGGGAATTTATGGGTATCTGTGGAACTAGTATGTTCAGTGGATGGGACTTGGTAAGGTTAAGCAGAAAACAGTTTTCACTGTGCCTTCAGACCCTCCATAGATTCAGTCTCTACCTCTGCATGAGCTCTTAGTAAGATCAGATAGCTTTTCCAGTAACTTTCAGGTAATAAAAACTCTTGTGGTTACTTGTCATTCATAATTTTATTTTAGTCATTAGAAGGTGCAGTTCAGTATAATCAGTGTTGAGACTCTCACACAATTCTGAACTCTTCTTTGGTTCCCACTGTTTCAGACCTAGAAGCCTGCTTTGGAGGAAGATTCCTACTTGATTTCTCATTTTACTTTGCCAGATTCTCTTCAATATGACGTCCTCACCTGCTCAGGGTCCAGCTCCGTGCGGAAAAAGGATCGAGGGGAAAGGTATGGTTTATTTTAGCTCATCTGATTGTGATCTGGCATTTTTGTCTTCTGAGTTGGACAGGTTGTTCAAAGCTGATGCCCTAGGACTGCTGGAAATAGTTTTCTTGAGAATTCTATGTCTGGGACCCCCAGCTACAATTCCTGTGATATAATTCTCTATCTTTAATTTCGCTTCCCAGCTTTCCTCATCTGCGGGCCCACTTTGCCCAGGGTGACGTTGTGCTTTAGTGTTTAAGGTAGTTCTATAACATTTTAACCAGAACTGCCCATACTTTACTAAGGACATTTCATTTGGCATAATTCCACTGGGGCCTCCACATCCTCTATTTCCAACTTCTGTCAAATACAGTAGACCCTCTGTGTCTGTGGGTTCCACACGTGAGGATTCAACCAACTGTGGATCAAAAATACTAAACCCTGTCTCTAAAAAAAAATACAAATTTTAAAACTACAGTATAACAGCTACTTACATGGCATTTACATATAAGTAATCTAGAGATGCTTTAAAGTATGTGGATATGTATAGGTTATATGCAAACACCTACCCATTTTATATCTGGTACTTGAGCATCTGGGGATTTTGGTATGGTGGGGTTCCGTGAACCAAACCCCCGTGGGACAACTGTAACCCCCCTTGACAGCACTTCTGTCTGTTTGGGACCTGCAGTCCATTGCTTCTGCCACCTCCGTACTGTCCCCCTTCCTGCACATCCTTACTTGAATATTTTCCCTGCCTTGAAGCCATGGTCCACTATTATAATCTCTCCCTTTCGCACGCCCTCAGTTCCATGTAGGGCGCTCCTCCATTGCACTCCCCTGGCCAGCCCTCCACCCCACACCGTTTACATGCAGTTCTCCGTTTACATGCAGTTCTCCGTCCAGTTCAGCCTGTGCCTGGGCAGGTGACAATGCTCTGAGGAAAACACAGCCATGCTGACCCGGGTCTCCCGTTGAGTGCCTGACCGCTGACCTCAGGAAGGCCCTTTGTGTTGCTGACAGTGGTGTAATCCCAGTACAGTTCCCTGGTTGAATCACTTTAGCATTTCCCTAAATGACTATTTTACACCTCTCTCCTCAAACCTGTAGCACCTTTTCTCCATTTTCTTCTGATAACGTGTTTCCTGTGTGTGAAAAATGAAAGCGATCAGAAAGTGTTTCCATGTCCCTCAGGCCTCTGCCCATGCTCTTTGCATTTCCTGCTGTTCTTCCCCCCGCCCCCCATCTCCATGGCTGCGTGCCAACGAGATGCGTCAGTGTCCTATTTTTACCAGATCATTCCTGTCAGCATATAGATATATATGCAGCATATAGATACTGAAATCTCCCATCTTTAAAAAACCTTGTTCAACACCACATCTTTCTTTAGTTACTGCTCTCCAGAAAAGTTGATATTTGTGGTCTTCAGTACTCCCTCTCTCTCTTGGATCCACTACAGTGAGGTTTTTTTCTCTTCCATTCTACCATAGCAGCTCTTTCTTGAGGTTACTAGTGACCTCTTTGGTGAATTCTAATGTCAGTGGATATAGCAGCAGTCACAGCATTTGATGTGGTTGATAATGTTCTCCTCTTTGAAACCTTCTTCCCTTTGCTTCTGGGATATTACTGCTTATTTTCAGTTTCTTTTGCTGGTTCCTTTTCATCACTCCAACTTCTTTTTTTTTTTTTGACAGAGTCTCACTCTGTTACCCAGGCTAGAGTGAGTGCCGTGGCGTCAGCCTAACTCACAGCAACCTCAAACTCCTGGGCTCAAGCAATCCTCCTGCCTCAGCCTCCCGAGTAGCTGGGACTACAGGCATGCACCACCATGCTCGGCTAATTTTTTCTATATATATTTTTAGCTGTCCATATAATTTCTTTCTATTTTTAGTAGAGATGGGGTCTCGCTCTTGCTCAGGCTGGTCTCGAACTCCTGAGCTCAAACGATCCTCCCACCTCGGCCTCCCAGAGTGCTAGGATTACAGGCGTGAGCCACCGCGCCCGGCCTCATCACTCCAACTTCTAAAAAATGAGGCAGTGTTCCAGGGATATATGTTTAGACCTCTTCTGTATTTATATTTAGTCCCTTGTGATCTCATCTAGCCAGAATTATACATTTCTAACTAAAAATTTTGTCTTTAGTCTGAATTTCTTTCCTAATCTCCAGACTTGTATGTTCATGTGCGTACTCAACATTTTCAGCTAGATGTCTAATTTAACTAGACATCTAGATCCCAAGTTTAACGTGTCACAACTGAAAACTCGTCGCCTCCTTCTTCTCTCCCACCCCCTCCAATAATTGTTTCCATTCCATTCTTCCTCATCTTTTAAATGTCCACTCCCTCTTTCAGTTTCTCTGGCACCAAACCTCATAGACATCTTGATACTCCCTTCTGATACTCCCACATCTAATTCAAATAATTATCACGAAAGTACATTCTTTTTTTTTTTTTTTTTTGAGACAGAGTCTCACTCTGTTGCCCAGGCTAGAGTGAGTGCCGTGGCGTCAGCCTAGCTCACAGCAACCTCAAACTCCTGAGCTCAAGCGATCCTCCTGTCTCAGCCTCCCGAGTAGCTGGGACTACAGGCACGCACCACCATGCCCGGCTAATTTTTTCTATATATATTTTTAGTTGTCCATATAATTTCTTTCTATTTTTAGTAGAGACGGGGTCTCGCTCTTGCTCAGGCTGGTCTCGAACTCCTGAGCTCAAATGATCCGCCCACCTCGGCCTCCCAGAGGCGAAAGTACATTCTTTATATACTTTAAATGCTGCCTTAACTATAAATGGAACCACAATTTGCTGCCACCCCTGTAAGCAACCATAACCTCTTGCTTGTGTTATTTTCATAGTCACTAGTCTCCCCGCTGCTTCTGCACTTTTCTATTCTCAACCCAGCAACCAGGGTGATCCTTTTAACATGAAAGTTTGGTTATTCCACTCCTGTGTTCAAACCGTTCCGTGGCTTTCTATATCCTTGAGAGTAAAAGCCAGAATATTTACTGTGCCTATAAGAGCCTCCATTGATCTGTACCTCCTGCCTCTCTGGTTTTGTGTCCTACACAATCAGGTTTCTCCTTGGCTTCCTCTACTCTGGCCCCCAGGCATCCTCCAGGCGCAGTCTTGCTTTCGTGCCCTCAGGGATAGAGCATTGTTTTATTCACTGCAGAGTCCCCAGGACCGAGGCTGGCTCCTGATGGGCACTCACAGTTCCTGCATGAATGGCTGCTTGTCTTGTTACTCCTGAAGCTGGTTACAGCCTATGTGCGTGTTTCTATAATGAAGTATTTGAACTTCACCTAAAACCGTATAGTCCTGTAAGAATTAAGAAGAAACAAAGAAAAGGAGAAATTACTGAGAAAGCCTAATGGTATTCTTAGCAGTTTTTTTTTTTTTTTTTTTTTTTTTTTTTTCTGTAGAAACCCCCAATAGAAGTCTCATAGTTTTAGGGAGGGATTTTCAGTGTACAAAAATGTATTGGTATGCCTGTCTTCTTGGTACTGTGCCGCCTATTTAGTCCCCCCTTAAAAAAGGAGAGGAATATAAGTACATTTATTGTTTTGCACGGTAAACTAGCAGCTAGCTACAATAATCACAAGTTTATTTGAGTAGTATTAAATGCATATACTTATTTGTGCTCTTAAATGAAAAAAAAAAGAGAAATGCTTGTACAGACTTAAATGCATAGTCTAAAAATGCAGTTTTATACTCTGGTTTCTCTTCAGATCATATAAATCTTTCACCTTTTTAAAATGCAGTTTAACTGATATTTAGTTGGGAAATGAGAGCACAAGGGGAATTAATGATATGCAGATTTTTAGTGTTTCATTCTGCTGAGACAAGATTTTATTTTATTTTATTTTATTTTATTTTTTTTGAGACAGAGTCTCACTTTGTTGCCCGGGCTAGAGTGAGTGCCATGGCGTCAGCCTAGCTCACAGCAACCTCAAACTCCTGGGCTCAAGCGATCCTCCTGCCTCAGCCTCCCGAGTAGCTGGGACTACAGGCACGCGCCACCATGCCCGGCTAATTTTTTCTATATATATTTTAGTTGTCCATATAATTTCTTTCTATTTTTAGTAGAGACGGGGTCTCGCTCTTGCTTAGGCTGATCTTGAACTCCTGACCTTGAGCGATCCTCCCACCTCGGCCTCCCAGAGTGCTGGGATGACAGGCGTGAGCCACCGCGCCTGGCCAAGATTTTTTTTCTTTTAACCTTTTTTCCCTGTGCTGTAGGTCTCCTTTCCTGTTGGTTGATTAAAAAGAAAAATCTTTTAGATAAATTGTTGAAATGAGTAGCTTAGTAGTTCCTGAATGAATAAATAATTTTATGTGCAAGTATAAATTCTCCTTAAGCCAGTCTACACAGTTTCCTTTTTTTGTGTAATATGCAAAAATTTGTCTTTGTTGACTTGTGGGACTTTTATGTGGCCATAATGTGGACTTGGTTTTCACGGCTATAGGGAGTGTGGGTGTGTATGTGTGTGTATATTTCTTTACAGTTTTTGTAATATGAACATATAATTTAGACTGATATTTTACTTTAACTCCTAAGCACTAATTTGAACAAAATTCAGATTTGATATTATATTTTTCTTTCACGTTAAAATAAACATGACCTTTATAATTCTTAAAAAGTCTATTTACATACCAAATAAAATGATTTTGGATGATACACTAGAAGTGTTTGCCTATGGTTTTGAAATAGTCCTAGCCTGAACAACATAGTGAATCTATTTTATAGACTAATTAGGTCATCTTCATTAGAATTCAACATTGATGTACTTGAATTCATATGTTAGCATTTCACGTACGAAGTAACCATCTTGGGTTAATAAGATCCTTATTTCTGAGCTGGTGTGTAGTCCTACCACTAAGTTTATTTCAGCTATAGTCACAGTTTTTTTTGTTTTGTTTTTTTTTAAAGAGACATGGTTTTGCTCTATTGCCCAGGCTGGAGTGTAGTGGTGTGATCATATCTCCTGGGATTGCTGTGGCTAGCTGCTAGTTTACCGTGCAAAACAATAAATGTACTTATATTCCTCTCCTTTTTTAAGGGGGGACTAAATAGGCGGCACGGTACCTAGAGGACAGGCATACCAATACATTTTTGTACACTGAAAATCCCTCCCTAAAACTATGAGACTTCTATTGGAGGTTTTTACATTGGCAATTTCCTGCCATTGCTTCTTGAGTAGCTGGGACTACAGGCGTGTACCACCGTGCCCAGCTGAGCATAATTTTTTTTAGAGATGGGGTCTTGCTGTGTTGACCAGGCTGGTCTTGAATTCCTGGGCTCAGGAGATCTTCTTGCCTCAGACGACCTCTCAGTCAATCTCGCCTTTGCTCCTTAGACTCTATCCAAGTTAGTCTGTTCACTTTTTCAAACATGCCATGCTTGGTCTTGCCTTAGGACTTTTACACTAGTCGTTTCCTTTGTCTGAATGGTCTTTCCCAGATCTTGAGCCTGGCCCCTTAACTTTAAGGTCTCAGCTTAAATATCACCTAACTCACCACGCAGTTTAAAATCGCTTCCCCATTACTGGAGAGCCGCAGAGCCGGCCGAGAGCGGTGCTGCTCGCTGATGCCGCTTTAACGGCTGAAAAAGCGCCCCAATCCACTGACTTAACGTGTGCAAGAAACGGTGTTGAGATTCCTTATTACCTTGCAATTATTTTAAATGATAAGGCTTCGTAGAGGAATTCGGTGGTGGTGTGCAGTTTGCAAACGTAAACGTTAAAGGGCTTGGAATACAGTAGGTGCTCATTGAAATATTTGTTGAATGAATCTGGAAACATCAGACAAAGCTGGTCTCCCATCTAGTAAAATTTAGGCACACACCCTTTTGACTAAGAATTAAGGAAAAAACGTTGGCAAAAAACATGTAGTTTTGTTTACATGCTTGTTTTTGATTTTTACCCAATATATGCATATTTTGGAACAATCAGTTGTTACTCTCAGTACTACTAACATAGAAAATAAGTTTGAAATGTGAATTTTTTATTTTGAGAAAAGTTGGTATACATTATCTATTTCTTAAAAACAGGCTTTATTTCTCATTTTCTTTAAAAATAATGGAGAACATAAAGAGGCACTGGGATTGTATTTTGAGACCCAGCTTTATTTTTCATTGTGAATAAAGTTGTTTATGTGCTTTTGAGGGACTGCTATGGTCTTGAGTGTCTTTTCCAAAAAGGGAGAACTGTAAATTGAAGCAGGAAAAAAAACTAATGTTGCACTAATACAATTCAACATTACCATTTACTCAACAGATATTCATTAAACATCTATTATGTGCTGAGATCTGTGTTGAGTGGTGTTTCTGGGGACGAACAAAACTCACAATAATCCTTTTTTAAAACGAGCATAAAGTTCTTTCTTATAATCGATGTTGCAAGTGGAGACTGTCTTAAACCCCTAGTGCCTGCTTTAAGTTGAGAGAGGTGGCAGGTGAACTGCAGGAACTGTAAATTCATAACAGTCTATTTAAAAGTTAGTAAGTAACTTAAGAGGGCTAAGATTATTGGGTTACACTTTCATATGGTCAGTTTAGTAAAATCTATCTACATTTTAAAAAGAAGGGAGGAAGAGCTTTAACAAACTGGTGTTTTTATTATCTCTTTCTTACAAGAAGATTTTAGTACAGTGTATTTATCGAAAGGTCATGGACTACTGGTTCTCTGTTCTATAAATCTTTGCAACAACATTTTCTATTTTTAAAAATCACTGATGATAAACACTGGATTTCTTTTCCATAAGAAACGTTTTTAAGTAAAGCACCATTTCAGGAATTTTATTTTGTCCTTTTCTTTACTATTTACAAACAAATACAGTATTAACTTGATAGTGCTGAAATTAGAAGGTTTATTAGTAATAATTTGTGGTCCCATATATGGACTTTACCTGTAGTTTTTACAACTGATAAAACTGCTTATTAAAAAGAAGATGAAATTTTTAGTATTCCATTTATTCTAAGGTTGCATTGCCTATTTTTACCTTATTTATATATGTTTAAAAACAATATCTGACCTCTTCAGAAGTCTGGGTTAATGTACTCCAAAGCCAATCTTGATCTTTACAAAATAATGTAGATTACTAATTTTTTTGCAGTTAGCTTTTGAATTTTGGTGGACCCTTTTGACTTGTCAATGCTTATAATAGTTTATACATTGTTGAAAATAATGTATACATTCAAATAGAAGTTTTAGATTTTAGACTTACTGGCTATTAGCTCTTTGTGATTGTTGTTCCTAGGAATAATAAGGGAAGGAATCCCTCAAATTTTAGTGGCAGAGAGTTGTGATAGTTTTTCTTTAAATATGTATTTCTTGGAGGAAGAAATGTGTATTTCTTGACAATTTACCACTATCAGTCTGGTGTTGACAAGAAATCTAATAGTGATGATAAAGAACAATGTAAGCAGGCTGTCATATGTTAAATAAAAAGTGCCTGGCATTTTTTTTGGATAAGCACATCATCAGAATTCTTGACAATCAACAGCATTGAGACATGTTAAAATAACTTTTTCCAAGAAATCAGGATTCATAATGAATATTTTTTGTGCTTTAGAAAACACTGTAAATGTTTTTAAAGTATTATTCCTGGGTTGGAGTAGTTCATAATGTTTTGAGGCTGAGTAAATTCCAGGATTATCCTATTTTGTAATTGTTGGAATATTTGAAATGTTGGTGTTTTCTTCATCGAGGTAGATGTGTCTGCTGGGGGAGGGGGTGGTTCATTTTTTTGTAAGACCCTTCAGAATGATCTAGAAGGAATTTCTTTTCTCTCAGATGTAATTAATCAAGTGATACAGAATGATGCTAACAAGGCATTTGCAGCTGTGCCCATGTTTGCCTGTGTAGATTGTTAGAGTTTATCAATTAGCATTTGTAGAAAACATTTTTGAATTTTAAAATTTTTATTTAAATGCTATATAACAAATTTCTCACGTTTATTGTCTAGTATACGTTGCTATTATGTTTTTAATTCCCAGTTGTCTTTTTACAAAACATGAAAATGTTTAGGTTTCTCATCTGTTTTAGGATGAATCTGGGATTTTTTTAAGGTTTTATAAGATTTTTCACTCACAATGAAACATGCTTATTGGTTTTGATTTATTGTAGTGTTTTTGTTTTTTATTTATTTCAGAGACAGGGTCTCACTCTGTCACCCATGCTGGAGTGCAGTGGCATGACTGTCACTCACTGCAACCTCAGACACCTGGGCTCAAGCAATGCTCCTACCTCAGCCTCCCGAGTAGCTAGGACTGCAAGCTGCACTGCCATGCTCGGCTAATTTTCAAATTTTTTGTAGAGACAAGGTGTTGCTATGTTGCTGAGGCTGGTCTGGAACTCCTAGCCTCTGCGTCCCAAACTGCTGAGATTACAGGTACTGGCCACCCCACCTGGCCTGTTTTAGTGTTTTCTTATCTCAGTTTTTATGAAACAAATATTTTAGTATTTTATTGAATGTTAAATGTTAGTAATGTGTCAGAATGGGACATTGTAGGTTCCCTGTGTATTCTTGAGAGGAACTGAGTAAAACATGTGCTTATCCTTAATGCTTGCTTGCTAGTTAGGTGATAGCATTTTTTCTGATTTTTTTTATACTTCCTGGAAAAAGTTGGAATTTAGCATATTAAATATTGACTTGCTGCTTCAGTTCAAAGCTGTTTATGGCTCATTTGGCAGAAGAACCCAACCTGAACTGACATGAGGGTATTTATGGCTTTTATCCATCTCATTTAGTGTGAGTATTTACAGATTTTGCTTCAAAATGTTAATGAGTTCAATTATGGGTTAGTGCCTTAGACACTGCTCTGGATGTTACATAATATATGATATTTACCATATTACTGTTGTAAAATCTGAAAAATTCTTGTCTTAGTCTGTTTTGTCCGTCTGGAACAGAACACCACAGACTGGGTAGTTTATAATGAATCAGAAGTTTATTGGCTCACAGTTCGGGAGGATAGGAAGTCCAAGATCGAGAGGCTGGTATCTCGCTGGGCAGAGAAAGCGAGGCAGTGGGGGAACTCGCCCCTTTATAATGAACCCCTCCTGATGGACGCACTCTCAGTGCAGGGCCAGCATGAATCCGTCCGTCAGGGCTGATCGCTAGTCCCAATACTGTTGCATTGGATATTGAGTTTCCAACACATGCTTTTTGGAGGATACATTCAAGCTATAGCAATTTTAAATTCTGAAAAAATCTTGCCTCAAGAAGTATGGATTGTGAATTTGGGTTACTCCATCTTGTATCCAGTGTTACTTACTGCGATATATATTAATCTCATTCTTTTGCTTTGATGTTGGTGTATTCTTTTCTTTCAGTTTTTTCGAATTTTTTCTTTGGTGAACTTAAATTTTCTAGGAATAGTTTCCTCTGTTATTTGGCTCTTTGAGCCCTTATAATATTGACTTCTTTTATCTTTAATTCTGGGAAAGTTACCCTCATTATTTCTTGAAATGTTTTATTTCTTCTCTCCTTCTGAAACTCCGATTATCTGGATATTGTCTCTTTTTCATGCTCAATATTTCTACTTGATTCTTTTTCGTTGACTCTTGTTTTTGTTTCGTAGTGCTTACATCTCTCATTGATTTCTCAGGGCTGTATTCTTGGATCCTCCATTCCAATAATTCTACTTCAGATGGCATAAATTGTTTAGTGTGTTGTCTTTCTTTTTTTTTTTTTTTTTTTGAGACAGAGTCTCACTCTGTTGCCCAGGCTAGAGTGAGTGCCGTGGCATCAGCCTAGCTCACAGCAACCTCAAACTCCTGAGCTCAAGCGATCCTCCTGCCTCAGCCTCCCGAGTAGCTGGGACTACAGGCATGCACCACCATGCCCGGCTAATTTTTTCTATATATTTTTTTTAGCTGTCCATATAATTTCTTTCTATTTTTACTAGCGATGGGGTCTCGCTCTTGCTCAGGCTGGTCTCGAACTCCTGAGCTCAAACGATCTGCCCACCTCGGCCTCCCAGAGTGCTAGGATTACAGGCGTGAGCCACCGCGCCCGGCCTGTGTTGTCTTTCTTTTACAGTAGTTTTATGCTCCAGATGTATCTGTTTGTCTATGTCCCTTGGCGGGGGCATTAGTTACTTAATCTGATGTCTATTGGAATTTGTGTCAGTCCAGGTGAGTTTAAGGAGAGGAAGGGCCTGAGTCTCAGGTCAGCCAGCCGCCTGGCCCCGCTGAAGTGGCTGTTGAGTCTCCTCTTGGCTGATGCTGCATCAGGCAACTTCTGATGAGGGTTTGCTTCTTGCACTCTCAGAATGAGCAATATCGGGAAGAGGCAGTGTCCTTAGATCATAACTCCCTCTCGGCTCCGTGCCCCTGGCCCTTGCTGTGGGAGCCCGAGTGGGGGCAGGAAGGGTGAGCGCCGAGAGGCACTGTACCTGTTTCCACAGCTTCCCCCACAGGGCTTCTGTGTTGTCTGCATTTTATCTTGCTGCCAAAGACATCTAGGCTGTTGCTGCTAATTTCTGTGGTGAAGGGACAATCAAGGAGGGGCAAGGGCAGAATTCAAAAAAGCTTTTAGCTAATCTGTCTTTTAACTCCGACCTCTGCTGCCCTTTGCTTCTGGTCACCAGTTTCCTCTCAGCTAAGTTCAGTACAGCTTCTGGTATCTCCAGCAGTTTGTGTTTCTTTTTGTTGCTGCTGCTGTTACTGTTCCTGGAATCTGGATTTACTTCTATGTTTTTTCCTTCCCAGGGTTGATTCTGTTGGGACCAGAAGCCTGTGACAGTTTGCAATCGTGATAGGAATTGGATGACCTCATTTGGGCCAATAAGGTTAGTTACACAAAGATTTCCTCAAAAACATGAAAATCTTTAGTTAAAAAGTGTATACAAACTAAATGAAAATAATCATGTATGGGTTCCCATTATCTATTGCCATATAACAAACTGTCTTAGAACTTAGTGGTTTTAATGAGCAATTCTTTTATTAATAATTTATCTCTCATTTTTGAAGGTCAGGAATTTGAGCAGGTATTGGTACTTCTTCTTTTATTTATTTATTTATTTATTTTTGAGACAGAGTCTCACTCTGTTGCCCGGGCTAGAGTGCCGTGGCATCATCCTAGCTCACAGCAACCTCAGACTCCTGGGCTCAAGCAATCCTCCTGCCTCACCTCCCGAGTATACGAGACTGCAGGCATACGCCACCATGCCCGGCTAATTTTTCTATTTTTCTAGAGACAGGGTTCCACTCATGCTCAGGCTGGTCTTGAACTTCTGAGCGCAAGCAATCCTCTTGCCTTAGCCTTCCAAAGTGCTAGGTTTATAGGCATGAGCCACAGCGCCCAGTCTCATATTTTTAGTAAACTTGTAAAATTTTATTATGTAAGTTTGCATATTTCTTGTTAGATTTGTTCTAGGTATTTTATGGATTTTTTTTCCTATTTGAAGTCCTATTTTTATATTTTCCTAACTGATTAGTATATAGGAACCTAATAATTTTTATATGCTAATTTTTAATCCAAACACCATACTGAACACTTGAATCAGTTTTTTAAATTTTATTTTTGTTATTATTATCATTTTCTTTTTTGTGATGGGATTTTGCTGTGTTGCCCAGGCTGGTCTTCAAACACCTGGATGCAGGTGATCCTCCGTCCTCAGCCTCCCTAGTAGCTGGGACTACAGGCATGCACTGCTGGGCCTGGTTTTCTTTTAGTTTGATAGTTGAAATGCTTGTCTTCCAAATATCTCCACATAGTGGCATTTTTTAGTTGTTTTCTGATATTTAAACTGTTTATCCTTTTGGAATCTTAACTGAATTAACTAAGACCTCTAGTATAATGTTGAATAGTGCTAGTGTTGGCTGAATATCCCTGCTTATCCTGACTTTTTATAATCGACCGTGTTATCAAAGATTACATTTTCAACAGTGTTTTAAAAGATTGTGGAACACTTGAGTCCTATTGCCATATTAAGTATGCCTTGTAATTTTTTGTTGAACATGATTGATATACTGGGTAAAAGGAGCCATGGTAAATACGCATTTGTTGTGAGGTTTTATGTTTATCTGGTTGGGGTTTAGGCCGTTTTACTATTTACTTTCACTATTTACTATTTACTAGCTTTAGGTGTTGGAGGATAAAGTTTCCTCTTGTGCCCTTATGTTTGTCCTCTCTTGTCTTTGAGTTTGAGACTAATAAGGCGCTTGTTTCTTTTGTCATCCTGTTATGTGGGAGCCCTGTAGGTGTGTGACAAGGTGTGGGGGGAGGGGAGACATTAGATAGTGCTGTGGTTAGTTCTCAGGTTTTCAGTGAGTCTGTGCCCCTGGCTGTGACCTACACAAAAGTGCTTCTCAGTTTTGTTTTGTTTCTACCCCCAAGTGAGACAAAAAGGCTGGAGCAGACTGGAGTGGGATATTTATTTCCCCTCCCCCAACTTGGTTAGTTTTTGGTGAAACCCGGTTGGTCAGGCTCTGGTGAAAGTTTCTCTCCAGGGCCAGCCTTACTAGGAGAACAGAATGCGCTGGTGTGTTTCACCATGGCTGCCTTCCCCTCCCTTTGCTGAGGCACAGGAGACTTTCTCTGACCTTCACTGTGGGAACCTGGTAGGACGGTTCCTGGAGGTGAAACCCACAGACGTGTGGGGGCCTGCCTAAGACCAGGCACCCCTGGCGTCCTTAACTCTTAAACTTGTCTATGCTGAGCCTCCAGCCAGTCATAAATTACAGTTTAGATTTTCCTGCCCTGGTACTGGGTCCTGCACAGTTTCTGCTTGTGGGTTTCTGTTCTGGCTGAGTTGTGGTTCTCTGTGTCTGCCTGCCTGTCTCTCTCGTTTGGGGAGCAGCAGTTTTCTGTGTACCCTCATTTCTCCAGTGGATCTGAGATGTTGGGTTTTCCATTTGTTCAGCCTTTTTCTTGTTCTGTGGATGGGAATGATGACTTCTAAGCTCCTTACAGATTGGAAATCAGAAGTCAAATTGCCATATTTTTTCAAGATTGATTGATTGATTGATTGCCAGTATTCACATTATAATAAAGTGACTTCTATTCAGGCATGTTATAAAGATATACTTATCAATAGCTAAAGTAGAAAGGCACAGATTAGAAATTTAAGTAGCAGGAACATAAAGCCTTAGAGTTACAAGAATGAAACATCAGAAATACATTTTCTGCTGAGGATTTGCAACTTGATTTTTTTGCATACAATATTTAACATGTCAGCATTGTGTTATTGTTTAATAAATACATGTTTATATGAAATATTCCACAGAAACTCCGTGGACATCTGATTTCTTAACCTTTTTGGCCTGCAGGGCCTGTGGTCATCATAGTGGAATAATAGCTTGCTTGTTGGCATCAGGAGACAGATTTAAAGAAAGCATTAATAATTTTATGTCTCTTTACATTCTGCAAAAATATCCTTAACGTTCTACTGGACAGTAGCAAGACTGCCTTATCTGAAAGCTGCTTGGTCATCTCTGAAATTATCTTTTCTAAAGTATTTACTGAAATAAAGTGCTTCGTGCCAGTTCTCCCACTTGTTCTTCTATCACCCCTGCTCTTGCACATTCCATGTGTGAAAAAGGAACAACCCGATGTTGGGAAGAAAATAGAATGCATTTTTCTCAGTAGTAGCATAAGAATCATTTTTCTCTTCCTACTCCTTCATTTTAATACAGTACAATGCAGAGTATAATAAGGTCCCAATGTTTTGAGCCATGGTAATCTGAAACTTTTTAACTGACTGTAAGTGCTGGAGTTGCTGTTGCTAGATACAGCAAAGGTTATGGGTTTTAAATTGGGTGGTTGCTGCCTTGCAATTTAGTTTAAAACAAAAGAGAAAGATCTGTTAGCTGTTTACAGAACTGTAGTGGATTCTTTACCTACTTACTGTTGTGCATCACAGTGCTGGTGAACTTCTAAGGTGAGCTTAAAAACAATGAACACTGATTTACAGGGGAAAAAAATGCCACTTTTCTGTTTATATTATCTGCCTTCCCATCTAATGTTTTCACACATGGCACTGATATTTTGTGATACTGCTTGTCTCTGAAATGTATCACTTTAGACATATATGCAGTTACCAGGCATCTGTACAATTAGTAACACTCTGGTATTTCTATAATGAGCCAGGTACTGATGAAATAATAATAAAACAGACATCATTTTTCCCCTCCTGGCTCTCACTCTAGTGGAGAAGATGTTTACTGTACAAATGTGTATGTGATATCAGGGGATGATAACTGCTCTGTGGGAAAAGAAGATAGAGAATGACAAAAGCAATCCATGTAACCAAAACGTCTGTACCCCTGTAGTATTCTGAAATGAAATAAAAACAAGGAAGATAGAGAATGTGGGAGGAATGGAGATGTTAATTTAAACAGGGTGTTCAGGGAAGGCATCAGTGAGGTGAAACGCAGGCAAGGGTTTAAGGGCGTCAGCCACAAAGCTCCGGAGGGCGGAGCATTTTCATCAGGGGTTAGGAAGTGCCAAGCTGTGTGTGCGAGAGGAACACTGAAGAAGGCAGAGTGGCTGCGAGCCGCGGGGCCAGGGGTGGGAGTGAGGCCAGAGAGGTGACCAAAGGCAGTTCATGTTTGGCCTTCCAGGTCATGGAAAGTCTTTGGTTTTTATTCTTTTTATCATTGAATGGTTTTGACTAAAAATGAAGAGGAAGGACATGCACTTTTTCTAGTGGTTGGCTCACCATGCGTCCGACTGAGAACCAGCACTGACTGGCCACGCTGTCCCCTCTGACCACGCGAGCCACCTTGCTCCTTCCGCACACTCCCCCGGGACCCCTCAGCTGTCTGGAATGGAGTGTAGAGTACGCTCTGCAATAAGGTTGTTTATTCTTGGTGGCGGCTTTTCTTTCTGCCATTTATTGTTCTGCTGTACAGTTTTAACCTATAATAATGGGGTGTGCAGATGTGTGCTGGTGCCGGTGGAGGACCTGCCCTGGTGAAGCAAAGGAAGAGCGCTGTGCTCACTGTGTGGACAGTTCGAGTTTTCTTCAGGGGAAGCGACTGAGGAAACGGAGGAGGACGGATCAGTAGAGAGCTGGGGGTTGCTGTAAGACCATTAGACATTCTGGAAACATCAGAGCCACTAGTGCAGCCCGAGGGGATTAACCAACAATTCTATGACAGGTGGCCAGAGACACTCTAACTGGGGCGTTCCCTGATTTCAGGGATTTGTGTAAAGCAGAGGAGCGGCTGGTCAGTGCGCTGTGTCTCCGTAGCGCTGTGCTGAAGGCGCCCCGGACGGCGCAGGCTCGCTCAGCACCTCCACTTTCGGGAACCACGTTCCACACCCTAAGTGAGGCGTGAGTGTAATAGAAATGTCTTTTTTTCTTTTTCTGAAAACACAAATGTGCATGTTCTTGATTTGTTTAATTTCACACAAAACCACATTCTATAACCAGTCATCTCAAAACAAATAAATGAGTTCACTTAATAAAAATAGAAAGTTATCAGTTGAGAAATGAAAAAGAACCATATGTTCTAGAAAGTCATCTTAGAGGACCGATTGAAATGTTTTACCTGTACTGTTAAACCTAGAAGTTCCAAAGGCCATTTAATATGCTGGAACTGTCTCTGCTGCCTTAGGAGTGGCCACCGTGTTTTGTTGCAGACAGTCACTTTGGGGTGGAGTAGATGGTATTCCTTGTGGATTACACCTCTGCAGCTCCTTTAATATAACTGTGAAGAAAGTTCAAATTTGGCTATATGTACTTGAAAACAAACTAGAAAGTCTCTTGGCAAAACAGTGGAGCAGACAGGTTTTGGTGTGCCCACCCTGTTGTTTGTGTCCTTAACCAGCTCGGAGCTGTCCGTTGGTGATCTAATGTCCAGAGCATTCAGTGTGAGTTCAATATGGGGAAGGGGGTAAGGAGTTAGTAGAAAGCCTTTTATTTTTTGAAATCATAATGTCTTTGTAGGTTTGTAAGTGTCAGGGGAAATTTTGCTTTAATGCTTTTCTTAAATTGATCCTTATTCAGTTCAGATTGGAGTTTTAAACTACATACCTCAAAATGAAGCAAGTCTTTTTTTTGTTTGTTTTGTTTTGAGACAGTCTCGCTCTGTTGCCTGGGCCGGAGTGTCGTGGTGTCAGCCTAGTTCACAGCAACCTCCAACTCCTGGGCTCAAGCGATCCTCCTGCCTCAGTCTCCCGGGTAGCTGGGACTACAGGCATGCGCCACCATGCCCGGCTAATTTTTTCTATTTTTAGTTGTTTGGCTAATTTCTTTCTATTTTTAGTAGAGATGGGGTCTCGCTCTTGCTCAGGCTGGTCTCGAACTCCTGACCTCGAGCGATCCTCCCGCCTCGGCCTCCCAGAGTGCTGGGATTACAGGAGTGAGCCACGGCGCCTGGCCAAAGAGAGTCATTTCTTAGCAAACATGAGGTTGTTGCAGTTTTTAGTTACTTAAAATATGACATCAGATAAAATAATCAACAATATTTAAAAGAAAAGATTTAATTCCTTTTGAAACTGATTTATAAAAAAAAATAAAACTTATGTAATGATGCACACCAATAAACAGGTATAAGCCACCACCCAACACAGATGTCCTAGTGGCGGACAGTTGAGTAGTTTCTAGTTTTTAACGTTGTTTCTGTTACAAACTATGCTGTAAATTTTTGTACATATATCTTAGTACCCCCCTGACTTTTAGTATCCTTGTTTCTCTAACATATATCTAGAAGTGGAATTCTCAGTTGTGAGGTGTGGGCATGACCAATTGTACAAGACAGTGCCACATTATTTTCCAAAGTGATAATTGCTCCCACATCACTGTGGTGTAAGTTCCGCTTTCACATCTTCATCAATGCTTGATTTTTTCTGACATTTAAATTTTTGCTAATCTGATGGGTAAAATGGGATTTCATGGACTTGTTCTTTTCTGATTGCTAAGAGGTTAGGCATTTCTTTATGTGCTTAATTGCTTGGTATGGTTTCTTCTGTGAAATCATGCTTGTTCATGTCTTTTGCACATTTTTCTGTTTTTTCATAAGCCTCCCTTTATGTTCTGAAAGCAAATTCTTTGTTGGTTATATGTGTTAAAACATACTTACCTAACATCTTCTCGGTGTATGTTTTTGTGTTTAAGAATGGTTTCTTACACTCGGTAGTAAAGATTTCATCCAAATTTACTTGTAAAAGTTGAAAAAGCTTGCCTTTTACATAGAAGCCTGGAATTAATTTTTGAAGAAGGGATTTAATTGCATTTATTTTCTATATGGAGAACCCTCTGTTCCACAACTACTTACTGAGTAGTCTTTCCTTTCACCACTGGTGTGCAGTGTAGAATAGTGTATCAGGCTCCCATACAGGATGCGTTTGATTATAGATTGTATTAGCCCAGTGGTTCATCATTGTACGAACTCCACAGTATCTTCTGCAGTTTGTTTTACAGTGTCCTGATACCTGGGAAGGCAGGTCCCTTTCTTTTTGTTCTTCTTTTGTAATGTTTTGGCCATTCTTAAAATTTATATGGCCACTCTGTATAAATATTTATACAGAATATAAATATTATTTATATTTATATATTATATTTACACGGAATGGCCATGTAAATTTTCAAATTAGTTTGTTAAGTTTTCCAAAAGCCCTGTTGGACTTTGGATTAGACTTGCACTAAATCTATAGATATGAGTATTCTTATTTATGAAGCTAGTGTATGTCTTCATTGTTTAGTTATTTCCATAAAGGCTTTTAAAAAACTTTGTACTTGGCCGGGCGCGGTGGCTCACGCCTGTAATCCTAGCACTCTGGGAGGCCGAGGCGGGTGGATCGCTCGAGGTCAGGAGTTCGAGACCAGCCTGAGCAAGAGTGAGACCCCATCTCTACTAAAAATGGAAAGAAATTATATGGACAACTAAAATATATATATACAAAAAATTAGCCGGGCATGGTGGTGCATGCCTGTAGTCCCAGCTACTCGGGAGGCTGAGGCAGGAGGATCGCTTGAGCCCAGGAGTTTGAGGTTGCTGTGAGCTAGGCTGAAGCCACGGCACTCACTCTAGCCCGGGCAACAGAGTGAGACTCTGTCTCAAAAAAAAAAAAAAAAAAAAAAACTTTGTACTAATGAAAACTTTTAAACATATTCAAAAGTAGACAGTAGTATCATGAGCCCCATCTCTCAGCTTCAACAATTTCAATTCTTATCTTTACTTTATTCTATCCACTCTCTTCCTTTCCTCTATTATTTTGAAGGCAAATCTGAGGCATATCAGTTTATCCATAATTATTTCAATATGTATCCCTAAAAAAGACTTAACCACAATACCATTATGATATAAAAAATTGATAATTTAAAAGGGTTTATTTACACATAAATGTACATATGATAATTATGAAACAAATGTATTATGAAGCAAATATTACTCAAGGTAAGAAATAGGACATTGTCAGCACCCCAGAAGCCTCCTGTGTCCTTTCCAATTACATACGTTCCTGTTCCAACATCTGGTGGAATTGCTATCCTGATTTTTGTGGTAATTACTTCCTTCCATGATTTTTACCATCTATGTATGTATCCCTAAACAATACAGTTTAGCTTGCCTATTTTGACTTTAAATGGAGTCATAACTGGAGGTGATCCCTCGTGTTTTCTTCTTTAATTCAATATTATATTTATTTATAAGACTGATCCATATTCATGTAGGCAGCTAAATTTCATGTTCATTTCTCTTTATTGTTTTGTTGTATGGCTGGTACCATAATAGATTTATCCATTATAGTTTTTTAATAATCTAGGTTGATACCCAATGCGACCATTAAGAACATTGCTCTTTTATGCATTTGTGTGTGTGTAGCCTGGTGAACATGTGCATGAGTTTCCCTAGGGCTGTGGTCCCCCACGACCAGGTGGCAGAATAGTGACCCCTGCCACCCAGTCTGTGGGAAAAATTGTCTTCCATTAAACTTGGGAACTGGGGGGCTGCATGGCAGGAGATGAGCGACTTCATCATCTTTGTTTACAGCCATTCCTCATGGCTCCCCACACCCCCCCATCTGAAAAATTATCTTCCATGAACCCGGTCTCTGGTGCCAAAAAGGGTTGGGGACCCCTGCTCTAGGGTATATACCTAGAAGTGAAATTATTGGCTCTAAAGTCTAAAGAGTTCACCTTGACCATGCAAGAGCAAATTGTTTCAAAGTTGATGTTATTCTTTGACATTCTCACCAGCAGTTTGAGTGTTCCATTATTTCGTATCTTCGGACTTTAAAATCTTTAGCAATTGGGGAAGAATGTAGTAGTGGTTCTTTAAGTTTAGCCTTGTATTGTCTTACATTTTAATATGAGAGCGAACAGGCTGGTCTGAAGGTAGTCAGTTATCTCGATTGTTCACAGTCAGTTATAGACTGAACGCCTTGTTCTGCTCTTCCCCCTCTTCTCACTACTGCACTTGTCTTACAAGAAAAAAGTAAAAAGAAAAACCAAAAGAGAGAGTGAACAGTAAGCCTGACTTGTTTGACTAATACCTTGTGAACCTCAAGATTATACACACAAATTAGAGATTTCTTAAACTAAAATTCTCCAGTTGAAGTCTTCCACACTTTTGTTCATATTCCATTTATATTATAACATAAAATCAATTCTTTCAAGGTATAGAAAAAGGCACATCTAGATAAATTGAAGATTAATTTAAGACATTATATACTATAACATCTTTTGTTTTTATGTTTATTTTCCAGTATGGTTAGGCATGAATCTAATTTGGCACATTCTCCTTATTCTGTTCCTAGTAACTCTTGTAGAAATAACGTAGTAGCCACCAGCCATCTTTGTCACTCTATATACTAATCATTATTACAGCTTAATTTTTTAAAAGATGAAAAATAAAAATGGAAGTTCTTGGTGGCTCACGCCTGTAATCCTAGCACTCTAGGAGGCCAAGGCAGGCAGATTGTTTGAGCTCAGGAGTTGGAGACCAGCCTGAGCAAGAGCGAGACCCCATCTCTACTAAAAATAGAAATTATATGGACAGTTAAAATATATATATATAGAAAAAATTAGCCAGGCATGGTGGCACATGCCTGTAGTCCCAGCTACTCGGGAGGCTCAGGCAGGAGGATCGCTCGAGCCCAGGAGTTTGAGGTTGCTGTGAGCTAGGCTGATGCCACGGCACTCCAGCCCGGGCAACAGAGAGAGACTCTGTCTCAAAAAAAAAAAAAAAAAGAAAAAGGAAGTTCTAGTATTTTCCTCTAACTTCCCAGTAGATCATTTTGATCCTCCCTCAGGCGAGCATATTCCACATTGCAAACCATCGATGACAGAAGTCAGAAGTTTAGAGCGCCCAGCCCCAAATCTTTAATTTTATGGCTTAAGTAAATTATAATTTTTAGAGACTCCGACATCCTTTTTTTCACTCAACTAGCTTACTTTATAGCTTACTTTAATTAGGAGGAACATAATGGTGTATTTAAGCCTAATGAAACAGATATCAGCAATATATGTTGAGTAGGGTAAGCATATAGTTTAATCACCAAATCACTAGACTTTTGAGGATGAAAGAGAGTAATAGTAATGTTAATCATTCACCACAGCAATAGGTATAAATCTGGACTGTCCCGGGCAAATCCATGATATATAGCCACCATCGTGTTGCATGAGTGTAGTTAAAACTAATATCTTGCACCTTCATGTCATGAGGTAGAATAAAGTAATGTTCCATTTATTTTAGGTAGATCAAAGTTTTAATTTCTCCTTTGTTGAAATAATGAAAATAGTTTTTAAATGCCTCTCATAAGTTTACTCTTCTGTATTTTTCTACCAAGGGAATCTTGGTCAGATGACAATCAGGAAAGATGGTTTAATCTATATAAGAACACCCTGCAAATTATAAAGTGTTATAGTAACATAAGTTACATTTCATTATCAGGCCAGGAGGCAATGGAATAGGAAAGCTGAAGTTTATTTCTGCTTCTCTGACTTTGGTCTTAACTTTAAGGTTTCATTCTTTGAGTGGTCTTAGGTAATCCCCCAAGATGGATTCCCAAGTCCAAAGTGAAATACTTGATTAATATATGTTCCTTTCTACTAACATGAATGATAAAAAGTAAATTGTTTTAACAAATTCTTGTATTGTTAAATTGGTTTTTAAAAAACTCAGTTATCCACAAAGAATTAACAGATTCATAACTAGATTTTCATGTACTTAAATTTCTTACATATTAATACTTTGCTTAAACAATTTATACATTTAGTACTATGTGATAATTCTTAAGGGCTTTATTTTCATTGCAATGGTACCAATGGTATAACCTGCTTATTTAGGAAGAATAAATTATTTTTAAAAGTACAAGATGTAGATGTAACAATTTTTATAATCATAGTTTTGGCTATAAAACAATATCTATTTTAAGTTGGGATTACGTTTTAGTCCCTGTCTCATTAAATTAACTAGTTATGCATGAAAGCCAGTATAGTGTAGTATAGTATTTCTAAATTTCAGCTATTCATGTACCATCTTCACAATTTACCATAGCCCTATGTTTGTTTGTTTGTTTGTTTGTTTTTTGAGACAGAGTCTCACTCTGTTGCCCAGGCTAGTGAGTGCCATGGCGTCAGCCTCACTCACAGCAACCTCAAACTCCTGGGCTCGAGCGATCCTCCTGTCTCAGCCTCCCAAGTAACTGGGACTATAGGCATGCACCACCATGCCCGGCTGATTTTTTCTATATGTAGTTTTAGCTGTCCATATAATTTCTTTCTATTTTTAGTAGAGACGGGGTCTCGCTCTTGCTCAGGCTGGTCTCGAACTCCTGAGCTCAAACAATCCGCCCACCTCGGCATCCCAGAGTGCTAGGATTACAGGCGTGAGCCACTGTGCCCGGCCCATAGCCCTATGTTACCTGTAATGTTATTCTGTATTTTTCTTTAAATGATTCTCCTTTTCACAAAAATTTAAGTGTGAAGAATAATTCACTCTTACATACAAGAAAGAAATATTACTTCCCATAAATAAAAGATATACATAAGCAAACACTAAATTAAATACATAACTGTTAAAGGTTAATGTTATCAATATTTATATATACCTCCCAAAGTTATCTCAAGTACTTCTAGTGTGTATCTGCCACACTTTCCAAAATACTAGTGTTAGCACATAGTGACTATACACAGACTGGATTCAAATCCTAATTCTTGTTAACTGTGACTTGGCGCAATGAGTTTCTTAGATTCAGTTTTCTCATCTGTGAAGTCAGGTTGATGGTTTTACTCTCATAGCCTTCATTATTGTACGGGCTAAATAATGCCAGTGAAGAGTGCCTGTCACATAGTAAGAGCACAATAATTGCTAGTCCTTATTATTATTTTTATTATCTTAATCCTCAGATATCTTTGTTATCTGACAGTAGTCATCCTAAACAAAATACATCACCCAAGAAAGACGGTTTTAAAAATGGTGATATAAATGTAGACTTTGATCAACTGAAAGTTGATGATAAAAGTTAGTATAAAAATATCTTTCATAGTTGCCAGAAAACAGTCAAGGTTTAAAATATCTCTAGTGTTTATTCATTAAATCAAAATAAATATTTTTCATTGATTACAATGGCATCATTCTGATTGTGAATGTTAAGTATGTTCTTATTTTTGCTTGACTTGTCTTTAAAGTCACCTGATATATCCTATAATGCTGAATAATAATATGGACTTTTATTCTTCTGCTTCATGTTTCCAATTTGAAAACTTTCTTTCTTGTATCTAATTGTATCTTTGTAAATTGTGTACCTTTTTTTAGTTTTCTCTTCTATGAAAAGAGATTATGGTCATTCCGAAAGATCATTAATTTTAATGATATAAAGAGCTGCAGCACTACATAGTCCTTTTAAAGTTTTCTCTTATTCTGTATATAAAGATAATGTCTTTTTTCCAATAAATAACAATTGAAAAATCAGAAAAGTAACAGTTTTAATAAACTGGGAATCAATATTAATTAAAGGGAAACTAGGAAGCAGATCACTCAAACTGAAAAGAACTTTTTATTCCAGGACTGCTGAAATCCGTTCTCACAAAAGCTTTATGCTTGGTTCTCTTATTTTGCTTAATATTCATCTTTAGATTTGTATATAAAACAAGTAATTATCATAGTGATTCATCATGCTTTTTAGATAACTTTTCAGAGGGTTAAACATTGTAGGTAATTCATAGCTCATTGTTTTCAATTTATGAGACTGTAGAAATTACCAAGAAATAAGTGAAGACTGGTTTGATGCTAAAGAAAACCTGACAGGAGGTGACTTCTCAGGAAGGCAAGAAAATCAAATAGAACAAGATAGATGGAATCTGAAGTTTACACTAGGTTGGTTTAACAATTTACTGAGGAATCCTAACCTATTTGTAAAATAATACTTACCTGCTTCTGTGTTGTGTTGGGTGCCTGAGCTGTTTTAATATTTTATTCCTGTTTGCTGCTTTTCTTTATACAAAATGAGAAATTGGCCAGTTGGAGGTCAACTTTTTAAAGAGCAGAAAATTGCTAAAAGCTTAAACCCAAGATTTGGTTAGCAAGTAGATAAGCTGCATTCTTTTCCACTGAGCCCTAACTGGACACTTTCCAGGTGCGGTTACCTGGTGAACAAAACCAACTTCTCAGTTTTCCTCAGGTAACCAGTACTAATCTATCAAATCGGTATTAGTGATGGAAACTATTTGCTTTCCCTCACTTTAATAATTTCATCTATTTCAGGAATATTTTCAACTTTAGATAGTCCCTAAATGCTTATAATAGTTAGAATAATCACAGGCACTAGAGAAAATTCTATCATTTCTTGTGATAGTTATGCTACCTCTCTTTATTTTTATCTGTATGTTTCTGTGGGTTTTTAAATTTTCCATATTAGCGATGGTTTTATTTTTTTCTGCTTGTATAAATAATGGCTTACTAAGATTTTTAAATAAAATATGAAAATATAAGAAGATTAAAATTACCTGAAGTTTCTCCAACCTTCAGTAACCACTATGAATATTTTAGTGAGAATTTCAATGCATTTCTTTATGCATATATTAATACATGTACACAACTTAAAATATTATATCATCTGATTTAATTGTAACTGTTTTTTTCTTTCCTTGCATTATTTTCCACCATATTACTTGTCACAATACTGTGTGTTTTGCTTACTTGATACTTGATTGATTACTGGGTTCACTGCCTTCCCACCCTTACATACTAGCTCAGCAAGATCAGGGATTTTGTTCACTGCCAAGTACAGCGTGCAGCCCATAGAGTATCCAGTAGATATTTTGTATCGAATTAGTGAAGGGTTAGGTGATAGGTGTAATGTATACCTTCTGATTCCTTTAGTGTACTATAGCTCTTTACTACTTTTTCACTGCAATATAAAAATGTAAAGCTAGGTAGTTTCACTATTTTCTCTGTAGAATACATTTATAATCCAAAGAGATTAACAAATTAAATGAAGTAAGTTAATGAAGGTTAGGTATTAGTTACCTAAAGATGAAAGACTCTGCCTGAATTCTAGCACTAATACTTAACAGATTTGTGACCTAAACTCCTATGACCTCAGTATCATCATCTGTAAAATGGAAATAATAATAGCTCCCTCACGGGGTGGTTGGGAGAATGATGTGAGGTGATGTGTATATAAAGTGCTTAGCATGTTGCCTGGAGCAGAGCATTCAATAAGTGCTAGGCTACTCTTGTTACTATTATTACTTAATGAACACAATAAAATTTACAAATCTCCCATTATTATTTAAAAATTATTAAAACATAAGTAAAAGTACTCATGGATTCATTCGACAATATTTGTGTACTCCCTCTGTGCCAGGTATAGGATTTGCTAGTAATTCAAGTCTCAATTCAGTGAATCTTTGATTTCAGACCAGGTTCCCTTCACAATATTGACTACGAGATGACAGTCTAAGAATTTTGAATATTTTTGTCAAGCAAGAAAAAAAATTATCTATAATCCTAGTATTTCTGGGTTTCCAAAATCATGCTGTCTAACTCAAGTAATTTGTCTGTTTTTTTCTTATGTGCTCTTAACATTATCACAAGCTATATAATACCTGCTGTTGATATTTGTCTGATTGAAAGGTTTCCTTGGTGCGTTATTTCCCCAACAAAGGTGTAAGGTTTCTTTGAAGTAGCCAGCGCCAGAGAAAGAAAGACGAACAGAATTGAAAAGGGGAAAGCAATGAGGCTTTATTAGGGTGCTCCCAGGCCCCGGGTCCCGTGAGAGAGAGACCCGAAAAGTCGCGTGGCACAGAAGTTTGAGTGGGTTTTTATATGTCCTTAGGGTTGGGGGATGGGAGCTTCTTCGGCCAGGAGATGTCGGCGCCAGGAGTAAGGAATTTGTTTAAGTTTTGGGGCAGGTACCGAGGGACAGGAGGAGCCGCCTCTTTTTTCATTAAGGAAGGGAGGGGTGCCTGCCACCAGCCTTACAAAAGGAATGTGTGTAAAGAGGTCTCTGAAACCACTAGCTGGAGCCAGCACTAACACTAAGGAGTTAAGATCCTGTGTATATCCAGTGTTCTCATAGCACTTCTCTGAACCAGGGACAAATGACAGACTTTTTTAGTCATGACGTACAGTCAGCCCGTGGGTTCTGTATCCATGGATTCAACCAACTTTCTTGTCATTATTTCCTAAACAACGCAGCATAACAACTATTTACATAGAATTTACATTGCGTTAGGTATTATGAGTAATCTAGAGATAATTTAAGGTATATAGGAGGATGTGTGTGGATTATATGCAAATACTGTGCCATTTTATATAAGGGATTTGAGCATCCTCAGATCTTGGTATCCGCAGGGAGTCCTAGAACCAGTCCCCCAGGGATACCATAGGACAGCTGTAACTGGTTACTCCACTTAGATGTAATTTATTCATTTGAGCTATGAGAGACTTAATATCAACTAATCCATACCCATTTATTTTTCAAGATGATATGATTAAGGCCCAGAAATCTTAACACTATACTCCAGGCTTTTGCTCTTCAGTCTGGTCATGCTATTTGTTGATAACTTTATGATAAGCTTTGTGATAGTAAAAAGAAACCATGAAATATTTAGCAAGTTTTCATTTTCTCTTAAACATCTCAATACAATGATGATCATTTCTGTGGTATATTCTGTTTTTCTACAAGCAGAAATGTATGCTGAACCCTTACGAAGAGATAAAGGTTATTTGGTACATGTTGGTGGTCTCTGCCGTTCAGTATCTGAGGTATGCCAAGATTTCTTTTTGAACTTCATATTATTTCTTTTTTAGGCTGATTGAAGGTCTCATTTCCAGAAATACCAAGTTTCTGAAATTTCAATTTATGATTCTTCTACTAATTACAGGTGTGTTTCCCAAATTCAGTCCGATGTTTATTACTGTGTGCCTGCTGCTCACTAGAGGTTCTGTACCAGACATCAGCCACAGTGGGGATAAAGTCAAAGGCCATTCCCACAGGAGGGTCCCAGGCTAGTATAGGGGGCCATGCAGACAAATAGCTGCAGTTCGTGTTGTTCTTAATCAGATCTTTCTTGGATTATACTTTGTAGCTTGTTACTAGTGGTATGTAGCAGACTGACTGACTTCCCTGTACTTTATCTTGTTACGCACTGTTTCACAGGGAATGTAGAGAGCCTTAGTTGAGGAGAACGGGCTCCAGAAAGAGATAACTTTGGCTCAATTCCCAGGTCTGTCAGCAACTTGATGAATAAATTTGGGCAATTTACTTGACCTTTTTGTACCTCAGCCTCCTCTTTGTCTATAAAGTGAGGTCGATAGTACTGTCATAGCGTTGTTCTGAAACTGCTGTGAGTTAAGTATGTAAAGCACTAGGAGTAAAGCCTGGCACATAGTAGATGCTCAGAAAATTGTATTCTATTATTTCTGATTTTAATTACTTTTCAGATGACACTTGTATACTTTTTAGGTAGATAGCTACATCATCTATATATCTCTTCCAATCTGTATGTTGCTACTTTCTATTTTGTGACATTGTCAGATCATTCAAATCACAGTGGTGACGGAAATACCTTTACTGTCTGCTGATAAAAAATGATGGCTGTTCATTTCAGATATGAAAATCTTTATCAATTAAGAGAGAATCCTGTTTGTAGTTGGGGTTGAAATTTGTTAAAAAAAATAGGTGTTTAATTTTTTTTTTTTTTTTTGAGACAGAGTCTCACTTTGTTGCCCGGGCTAGAGTGAGTGCCATGGCATCAGCCTAGCTCACAGCAACCTCAAACTCCTGGGCTCAAGCGATCCTACTGCCTCAGCCTCCCGAGTAGCTGGGACTACAGGCATGCACCACCATGCCCGGCTAATTTTTTGTATATATATATTTTAGTTGTCCATATAATTTCTTTCTATTTTTAGTAGAGACGGGGTCTCACTCTTGCTCAGGCTGGTCTCGAACTCCTGACCTCGAGCGATCCACCCGCCTCGGCCTCACAGAGTGCTAGGATTACAGGCGTGAGCCACCGCGCCCGGCCAGGTGTTTAATTTTATTTAATGGAGTCACCTAGGAGTATATGCTTTCTAAATTTTACTCATTAATGTGGTATTAATACATTTCATTAAAGTAGTATTATAATCCTAGTAGTATTTACCTGATGTGAAAGATTCTTTTAGTATCTTATTGAATCCTTAAAACAAACTGTGGGGTTTTCTTTTCTTAAGTATTATACATACTGTGCGGAAATTTACAAATTACAATTAAATGCAAAAATACAAGGAGGTTATAAAAAATTATCCATAGTCCCATCATTTGAAAACAGCCACTTTTCAGATTTGGTATGTATCCTTCCACTGACACTCTCTAGGTCTGGTGCTTTTATAGGAATAGCTCTTGCCTGACTTTCTCAATTATATGGTTAAAATTCTGATTCGATGTTCCAACTTTTTTTTTTTTTGATCTAAATATTTCTCCACAACAAGGCCATAAAGATATTCTCTTAAATATTCTGGCAAACGTTTTAAATTTTGACTTTGACATTGCAAGTCTTTGAGTCATCTGGAGGTTGTTTGAACATAGGAATTAATTTTAACTTTTTTAGTATAAATAGTCCCCAGATTGCTAATCTCTGCAACTTTATCATATATCAGCTTTGCAAATGTTTTACATTAAATTTTAATATAAAATAGGAGATAATTCATGAGAAATGCTTAGTGTCTTTTATTTCTCATCTTTAATTTGGTTTTTATTTAGTTATCCTAAATAAACATTGTTCCTGATTTCAAGCTGAGTATATCAACCTTTTTTTTTTTTTTTTTGCAGACAGAGTCTCACTCTGTTGCCCAGGCTAGAGTGCCGTGGCGTCAGCCTAGCTCACAGCAACCTCAGACTCCTGGGCTCAAGGGATCCTACTGCCTCAGCCTCCCAAGTAGCTGGGGCTACAGGCATGCGCCACCATGCCTGGCTCATTTTTTCTATATATATATATATTTTTAGCTGTCCATATGATTTCCTTCTATTTTTAGTAGAGACGGGGTCTCACTCTTGCTCAGGCTGGTCTCGAACTCCTGACCTTGAGCGATCCACCCGCCTTGGCCTCTCAGGGTGCTAGGATCACAGATGTGAGCTACTGCACCCGGCTTAATATATCAACCTTTATAAGAGCATTTATTGTTGTGAAAACTATATTTGAGCCACTGGTTACAAAATTAAGTTTGAGGTAATTTAAAGTCAATGAAAAACCTTTTGGTTTTCTGCTTTTCTATTTTAGATATGCAACTCTTGCTTTCAAAAAAAAAAAAAAAAAAAAAAAAACCACACAAAAAACGGTGATATAAAGATGGCTGTGAAGGAAATGAATGGTGCCAAAAAGGTGGGGGCCTGCTGCTTTCCAGTCTTTTTTTTCTTCTTTATTCTTGAATAGTGCTACTCTTTAAGTAACTAATTATTATACTTTCATCACTTTTTATAGCTAATATTATCTCATAATTATCAAAACCATAAAAGGTAGTCATTTTATTGTTTTATGCCCTCATCTGTACCTCACTGAGGTTTTAAACACGATGTGGAAAATGATGGAGGTTTGCTCTGCCTCCTGCTCATCCTGTGACTCTGCGAGAGCTACCTCACTCTCTGAGCTTTTTGTCTTAAAATGAGGATAATAGTTCTTACCTCAAATATTTATAAGTTTAAATGAGCTTAATATGGAAAAATTCTTAGTACAATGTACTGAGGATGTACTCAGTAAGTACAGCTATTACCGTTGCTATTACATACCAGTAATTTGGCTTTTTCTTGGAGAGCTTATTTTTTCTGTGGTTTCAACTATCACTTTAAACTATCACATTCCAATCTTTTCACTTATTTACTGAACAAAGAGTTATTACATACCAACTGTGTACATTATTCTAGGAACTGGGAAAGCAACAGTAAACAAAATAGACAAAAATCTGTGCTTTTATATGAAGCTTAAATCTAGTGGGAGAGATAATGGCAATAAGTAAAATGTAATATTCTAGTGTGACAGAGCTAATATTTTTATGTATTTTGCCCTGACTTTTCATCTAGGATTTAAAGTCTGAGCCCTTCCTTTGTTGAATTTTACAGTGGTTTCGCACCATTTATAGTCTATTTGCGTGGTTATTGGTAACTAATTGATCATTTTAATTTTATCTTTCACAAGTGAAGGAGGCTGCACTTTATATTACTAGTCCCCCCTCCCCTCATAACCAGTGATACAATTCTGGGCATGTAGTTTGTGTTCATTACATAAAGTATTTAGTAAATAAAATATAGAATATTTATAATTACTCTTCAGACCAACCTTTATCAGGTGGGTTGATTATGTCCTGTCTTTGGGAGGGTTGAGAAAATAGTTACACCATGTGCTGTGTTCTGGGGTTCAGAGGAAGAATCCCAGTTGAGGAAGGCTGATTTAGACATAGTTTCATAGACTTTATCATTACTATAAAAAATTATGTTGGGCATGTTTTCTTAATACATAGCCGTGAACACCGCTGAAGTGAATTTACTTGGTATAAATAATCTTAAAGTAGGCCGGGCGCGGTGGCTCACGCCTGTAATCCTAGCACTCTGGGAGGCCGAGGTGGGTGGATTGTTTGAGCTCAGGAGTTCGAGACCAGCCTGAGCAAGAGCGAGACCCCATCTCTACTAAAAATAGAGAGAAATTATATGGACAACTAAAAAATATATATAGAAAAAAAAAGAAAATTAGCCGGGCATGGTGGTGCATGCCTGTAGTCCCAGCTACTCGGGAGGCTGAGACAGGAGGATCCCTTGAGCTCAGGAGTTTGAGGTTGCTGTGAGCTAGGCTGATGCCACGGCACTCACTCTAGCCTGGGCAACAAAGTGAGACTCTGTCTCAAAAAAAAAAAATAAATAAAATAAAATAATCTTAAAGTAAAAATTTCAGAGCAATTTATTTTATTTATAATTTTAAAATTTATTTTAATTGAATAAGCTGGATTATCACTATGTAATGGTTTTAAGAAAACTTTTAAAATGCTTATTTATGGTGTCAAGAATTGTAAACAAATTGAATCTGCTACATTATTACCTGATGCACCTTTTAGATTCATACCTCCAAATACATTGAACTTGCATAGCTTCACCAAGATCATGAAGTGACTGGCTGAACTACATCCAGAAGTCATCAGGTAAGAACTAAAATTATATTTTAATTGGTTTTAAGCTTTTTATGGAAAAGCATAGTTCCATTCAATAACTTAGCTATAGTCAGATTGTGTTACTTTGGAAAAGACAAATGCTCGCGTATGTTTTCACTTTGCATAGAGACCATATTATAGAAGCTCTTCAGGAAGTAAGAATAAATCCTAAAGGGTTTCTGAATCACTTATCTGTTAATACTATTGTGGAAATGACTTCATCTGTTCTGAAAAACTCTTGTTTTTATTCCTAACTGGAAGTGGAGATCATACAACATATTCTTTTTTATTTAAATATTACTTTAAAATTTTAAGCTATTGATTTCTTTTTTCACATAAAATGAATATTAAATTAAAAATAAAATATAAAATTTAAAAACAAACATACTACTATTAATATAAAACCATTTACCCCAAAATTGCTTGGTTTAACATTCGTCATCTCACAGTTTGCAGATTAAGATTCAAGAATGGCTTAGCTGGGTAGTTTGCATTCAGAGTCTTTCATGTTGCAGTAAAGAAGTTGGCCTGGACCGTAGTCATCCAGAGGCCACACTGAGCCTGGAGGGTCTCCTAAGATGGCTCATTTACATGGCTGTTGGCAAGAGGCCTCAATGCCTTACTGCATGGGCCTCTCCACTGGACTCTTTGAATCCCTTTACACTGTGGCAGCTGGCCTCCCCTGAGCAAGAGAGCAAGGGGGAAGCTGCTCTGACCCACCCTCAGCAGTCACAATCCGTCATTTTGCCACATTCTATTAGATGAAGGTCACTACATGCAACTCATACTCAAGGGGAGGGAAATTTAACCCCACCTCTTAAAGAAAGGCATATCAAAGAATTTGTTTATATATTTTAAAATGACCACCAGTGAACATATACAATACCTTTTTATAACATAGGAGAGACTTCTGTTTCCAGTTATAGGTGTGTAGATGACTCAAGCCAACCGTCCACTGAGAACAACTAGAAAACCTGAATAAATATTAAAAAAAAAAAAAATCTGCTTGAAGGCACTGATGAGCTATCTAGATAATGATGAATTACTGGATCAGGGTACAAAGAGGGGTCTCAAAGTATGCCCAGTGTTTGGGGGTACTCTCCCCCAGTATTATTTGCAGAGGGGAAGCTAGGAGTGAATGGGCCATTTTGATAGCATTGAAGCCGGGGGCATGGGGTCTTGGTAAATTCTCAGCATGGGAGTTCGGACCCCAGTGGGCTGTACTTGAGGAGAACAAGTTTGAACTACAAATACGCGTTGCTCAGAAGGGCTGTAACTCAGCTTCAGAATTTAGTCCCTAAACCAGATTGAGATGATCTTGGGTCATGAGTTCTCCCTGGCAACTGGAAGAAATGAAAGTAAGACTTCTATGGAGGAAAAGAATATCATTTTAGGCCTCAAATTATTTATGCCAACAATTTTGTACTTGTTGGCTTATTTTATAAATAAGAACATACAGTCAAACTCATGGCCAGTGGGCACTGTGGCTCACACCTGTAATCCTAGCACTTCAGGAAGCTGAGGCAGAAGGATCACTTGAGGCCAGGAGTTTTGAGACCAGCATGGGCAACGTAGACAGAATCCATCTCTACAAAAAATGAGGAAGACATTTCAAAAGCTCAGGGAAAGCTAGGCCCCCCACACCAGTTAGCCCAGCTGTGGCTGCAAAGGACAAGTTCTTCAAGGAAATGCAAAGTGCCACTCCAGTGAACACACGAATGACAAAAAGCAAAACAGCTTTATTGCTAATACAGAGAAAGTTTGTGTGCTCTGGATAGATCACCCCAGCTACAACATTCTATCAGCCAAAACCTAATTTAGAGTAGGCTCCTCTCTTGAATTCCATGAAGGCGGAGAGGTGAGGAAGCTGCAGAAGAAAAGTATGAAGCTACAAGTTGGTGCATGAGGCTTAAGTAAAAAAGCCATCTCCATAACATAAAAGTGCAAGGTGAAGGAGCAAGTGCTGATGGATAAGCTGTAGCAAGTTATCCATAACATCTAGCTAGGATAATTCATGAAGAGCGATACACTAAACAACAGATTTTTAATGTAGAAGACATAGTCTTCTGTTAGGGGATATCATCTGAGACTTTCATAGCTGGAGAAGTCAATGCCTGGCTGCAAAGGACAGGCTGACTCTTGTGAGGAGCTACTATAGCTGGTGACTTAAAATGGAAGCCTGTGATCATTTACTGCACTAGAGTTGAAGAGTCTCCAGCTATATCTCCCTCTTCTTTTCAGGCTACTCTGAAACTTCCTAACTTTTCCTATTGATGTCCACATAACTCATCGTTTACGGTATCTACAATTGAGAGGCTACCTGGAGATCCTGATGCCAGTTACTGGTGAAAGGTGTATGAAAATATTGCGGTTTTGCTCTTGTGACCCTAACTGCAGATACAGTTTACTTCCACTGATTCAGTGTCTATAGAGAGGTACACAGAAGGTGTTTCTAAACGCACTGTCATCTAATATTAATCGTACCATTAGGGACTCACAGTTGTCCTAGAAGTTGTGGTCAGAAGAGCTTAAATTGAAAGCTTCAGTTTTCCCTTGGTCTCGTCCATTTTTGTCCCACTCTTTACAAGCTAGACGGTTATGCGTACATTATGCTGCTCTAACAAAGTTTGGGCCTAGGGAAAAAGTTTCTAAATTAGTAATTTCTCTGTAGTAATTTAAGATAAAAAGTGAATGATGGTTACAATCCAGAGAATCTCAAAACAGTCTTACTCTTTATAAATATTGCATGTACTCAAGTGTACACAACACACACCCCCAAAATTGTTTTGAGACCATTTCAATTGTTTTCAAAGCAGCCTAATCTTGATCCTCATGCAAAAGCCATGTTACTGGCTTTGTATCGTTGTTTGAGGTGCTGAGGATTGGCGCTGAAAGTTTCCCCCCCTTCTCTTAGTCTACAGTCAGGTGATCTGATGTTTATGTGGGATTCAGAAAACTAACTGAAAACGAAGGCCTCAGAAGCAAAAATGTTCTGACCTTGCCTTGTGTGCCTGCCTCTTGTATCAATCCTTCCCTGAAGCCAGCCATAAAAGCCAGCATCCCTGTATCCAAGGCATGGTGGCTCATGGCTTAATCCTAGCACTCTGGGAGGCTGAGATTGGCAGAGTGCTAGAGGTCAGGGGTTCGAGACCAGCCTGAGCAAGAGCGAGACCCTGGCTCTACTAAAAATAGAAAGAAATTAGCTGGACAACTAAAAATATATAGAAAAAATTAGCCGGGCATGGTGGCACATACCTGTAGTCCCAGCTACTCAGGAGGCTAAAGCAGCAGGTTTGCTTGAGCCCAGGAATTTGAGGTTGCTGTGAGCTAGGCTGATGCCAGGGCACTCTAGCCAAAAAAAAAAAAAAAAAAGAAAAGAAAAATGTAAGTTGCTTTTAAAAACCCTCAGGTGGTTAATACAGTAAAAAAGTTACAAATTAGAATAAATTTTAAATCATCAGTGCTAACACCTCACAAGTAATTTTAACTCAAATACAGTGTATCTTAATTCAGCTTCTGTTCCACAGTACCCTGGACTTACTCTCTTCTGTTACACTTTATTGTGCTTCCTTCAGTAATTGTGTTACTCTGAACTATAAACTCGCAATGGCAAGAACTCTCTTATCTTGTTGACCTCAGCACCTAGCAAGCGTATGGCACATAGCAGAGTTTCAATAAATAACAATGTATTAATAAATGAAGTTAAGACATTAAAATTGCATATATTGTACTTGTACAAAAAAATGCAATTTTAATGTGATTTTATGAAACAGATTTAATTATGAAGTAACTTGAACTATAAAAGCATTTATTTAAAATAAAACTAGCTTACCTACTATACTTATTATTCAGTTTAAAAAATAAAACTTTGTGTACAAGTTTTCAGCAACACACATTTTCCAACTAACATATAAGATAATGTGATCTGGAAATGTGTCACTCTCATTTCTGAAGAATACATAGATAACAGTCTATGTGACTCCTTCAAAACTCTGATGCAACAGTATTCTATTACCTTCATCATTTCTCTTTTTAATTTTACATAAAGGTAGACAAACTTTTAGCCATTTATGGAGCAAACAGTCTGGACAATTGCTGATGTTACCAACTGTAAGTGAAATCTGCCGCATACCCAGTGCAAATGCAATTTTACAATGATTTAATAGTGTGAATAAATTGGTTACCACTTAGAAAAATAAAAAATCTGAAATGTGAAACATTTAAAAAAGTGTAACTTTTAAAACTTAGAGCTTAGATCCATCCCCAGAGATTCTGGTTTAATGTTTTTTTAAAAAATTTAAAAAGCAATTTAGATGCTCACTCATGATTGAGAACCATCATGCTAAATATTGTTTCTTCCTAATGTGACTTGTGCAGCACCGTCACCTAAAATTCCAAATAATTCATTTAAAACAATATGGTACAAATACTACTGTAACTAAGGCTTACAATAGTACATTTTTCATCAGCATTTGTCTAAAAATGCAGGTGAACCAAGAGAAAGTCCAACTTTATATTAGACTGCTCGTCATTTGGCTTTTAAGTCACTTGAAAGTAACTGGGACTAAAACTAGTTTTATTTGAATAGTCCTTAAAAAAAATAAAAACTTTTCAAATGATTCAAATGGCAGTTTCTTGCCTGAAACAAACCAACATGAATTTTTTTTTTTTTTTTTTTTTTGAGACAGAGTCTCACTTTTTTGCCCAGGCTAGAGTGAATGCCGTGGCGTCTGCCTAGCTCACAGCAACCTCAAACTCCTGAGCTCAAGCGATCCTCCTGTCTCAGCCTCCCGAGTAGTTGGGACTACAGGCATGCACCACCATGCCCGGCTAATTTTTTCTATATATATATTTTTAGCTGTCCATATAATTTCTTTCTATTTTTAGTAGAGATGGGGTCTCGCTCTTGCTCAGGCTGGTCTCGAACTCCTGAGCTCAAACGATCCGCCCACCTCGGCCTCCCAGAGTGCTAGGATTACAGGCGTGAGCCACCTCGCCCGGCCCAACATGAATATTAATCACAAGTAAGAGGCTTCTTAAGATTGTGTAGAACATATATGTGAAGAGTGGTAAATAAGTAGGTATTTCAAAAGAAATGTTTCAGGTATGTTGATATTAAATGATATTAAACTTGATATTTCCAAACATATAAGAGAAATGATAAATTATAAGTACAGTAGAAAAAAATTTACTTTAGGCTTTATATTGTCTATAATTTAAAAAGATAACATCTCTAATGGTAAATACACCACCTCCCAAAACCTATTAAATTTGCCATCAATGGAAATCCCAAATAAATTATTCTTATTTTTTGACCGGGCAGTTAAAATAAGCATATTTTATATTAATTGGGGAAGGGCCCCATGTCAAAATTCAATTGAAAATTAAGGACTTGCTCTCTCAAACAGCATTTTTCAGATGCACTTTTGAGATAGAAAAACAAACAATAAACAGGTAAATCAAGAATCTACAAAAAGAGAAAACTAAAAAATTCATAATAGCTTTCAAGTAGAGAGAGCTTCTCTATACTTAGCCTTCCTTAAAAAAATTTTTTTCTAAAATCTTTCCATAGCTACCAAATATGAGAAAATCATATTTAATAACCCACTGGAACATTACTGTTGATGGCTGTCAGGATGATCTGGATCTGTGGATGCTATAACTCACTTGATCTGTTACTCTCTTCACCACATGTTTCTCATGAAATGGTATTTTATTTTAGATGACAGTGCACACCTAATGGAATTCTGAAGCCTTAACATTTACTGCAGCTTTCAAGAAATTAGCTATTTGAATGTAAGTTGAACTTATCCAGGAGAAGGTATGTTAAAAGATTCCTCAAGACAATGACTTCCCCTTTGAAGACAAGAATGCTTTAATGTTGGAGTTAATTCCAAGTGTTTTCAAACATTTTTCTCCATTACATAAGTATTAAAAGAAAGATCATAGGTCTCCCCACCTCCACTGCTCCTGCCTCAAGTTATCTTTATAACGTGAGCTACCATAGTGACAGCAAGAAAATGAGCCAATTATCCACACTTGTTCTTAGATTGCCAGCTATCATCACCAGTGAAATTGGAAGTAACCAGAACTTTATATATGGAATGTTTTGATTACCAGGAGTTTCCTAACATCCCTGCCTTTCCACCTCCTGCTTTTGTAGGTAGAATGAGCATAGTTTTTACATTCTGTTAATATTACATACTTTTGGAGACTTACAAAGGTACATTGGGAACATGAAGGCATATCAGTACAAAGACCCAAGAGGTTGATGGGTCTTAGGGAGACAGAATAGCATAACATACTACAGGTTTGGTAGTCATACCCATGGATTGAAACCAATTTGATTATGTCTGTGTGAACTTGGGTACCAGCAATTTAACTGTGTCTCTTCCCTTATTATAAAATCGTTATAACAACATTCCCCTCATGATGCTGTTGTGAAGACTAAATGGAAAATGTGCACTGCCTAGTATGGAAGATGCTCAATGATAGACATCTTAAAAAAAAATGGTAGTGCCACAGGCACTGTTTGTGATAAAACCTAGCTTGCTAGAAACTGCTTGCAAAGTGATCTAATGTGCATAGTCAAATTAAAATGTATGTAAGTCAGATTCTCTTGCTATAAACCATAGCATCTAACTAAATTTTTTTAAGTAGTATTTTTAATCCCACTTATGAGAATTAATGTGACAAGCTCTCAACAGAAATCCATTGAAAAATATTTGTATATCTTGCTTTTATGTCCACATGATAAATGCTTAAACTAAGAAAGAAGATCCTACATTCTTTGAATTATATTTTAAATTTACTTAGCATACAAGCTGACCAAACCAGAAAAAAAACAAAAACAAAAAAACCAACACTGAAAACTTTTAAATAGGTCCACCTTTCACTTAAATGCCCAGATAATATCTGGAGAACATAATATATGTTTGATATTTAATACAGGTCTACTTTTTAACAGAGTACTGTAAAAAATTAACATAAGAAAGTTGCTTTTAGGCCGGGAGTGGTGGCTCATGCCTTAATCCTAGCACTCTGGGAGGCTGAGAATGGCAGAGTGCTAGAGGTCAGGGGTTCGAGACCAGCCTGAGCAAGAGCGAGACCCTGGCTCTACTAAAAATAGAAAGAAATTAGCTGGACAACTAAAAATATATAGAAAAAATTAGCCGGGCATGGTGGCACATACCTGTAGTCCCAGCTACTCAGGAGGCTAAGGCAGCAGGTTTGCTTGAGCCCAGGAATTTGAGGTTGCTGTGAGCTAGGCTGATGCCAGGGCACTCTAGCCAAAAAAAAAAAAAGAAAAGAAAAGAAAAGAAAAATGTAAGTTGCTTTTAAAAACCCTCAGGTGGTTAATACAGTAAAAAAGTTACAAATTAGAATAAATTTTAAATCATCAGTGCTAACACCTCACAAGTAATTTTAACTCAAATACAGTGTATCTTAATTCAGCTTCTGTTCCACAGTACCCTGGACTTACTCTCTTCTGTTACACTTTATTGTGCTTCCTTCAGTAATTGTGTTACTCTGAACTATAAACTCGCAATGGCAAGAACTCTCTTATCTTGTTGACCTCAGCACCTAGCAAGCGTATGGCACATAGCAGAGTTTCAATAAATAACAATGTATTAATAAATGAAGTTAAGACATTAAAATTGCATATATTGTACTTGTACAAAAAATGCAATTTTAATGTGATTTTATGAAACAGATTTAATTATGAAGTAACTTGAACTATAAAAGCATTTATTTAAAATAAAACTAGCTTACCTACTATACTTATTATTCAGTTTAAAAAATAAAACTTTGTGTACAAGTTTTCAGCAACACACATTTTCCAACTAACATATAAGATAATGTGATCTGGAAATGTGTCACTCTCATTTCTGAAGAACATATAGATAACAGTCTATGTGACTCCTTCAAAACTCTGATGCAACAGTATTCTATTACCTTCATCATTTCTCTTTTTAATTTTACATAAAGGTAGACAAACTTTTAGCCATTTATGGAGCAAACAGTCTGGACAATTGCTGATGTTACCAACTGTAAGTGAAATCTGCCACATACCCAGTGCAAATGCAACTTTACAATGATTTAATAGTGTGAATAAATTGCTTCAGTGTTTTCACATAAGGGTATTTCTATTGCTATCTGATCAAACACATTTAAAAGATCTTACCCTGCACCTTTATTGTGAAAATATATTCCAAGATGCTAAATTTCCCTTAAAAGAAACCCGAGTTAAAAATCAGGATACTACTCTGAAATAGAAAATATACAAAAAAGAAAGATTAACTAAATATCTAATTAGATTATTTGTTGAATTGAGTTAAATATCTAATTTCCTAAGTTTCCCTCCTAAAGTATGTAATGGATTATATAAATACTAAGAAAAGTCCAAATAGTTTTTATGTTATAGACTATTTCTTTCCATTTGTAACTAATTTTGATATTAAAGCTCGTATAGCATTTTCACAATACAAACTAAGTAACTTTTTATGAATTTCCTACAGAAAAAACATAGCAGCAGGTACCTACACACACATAAGCTCTTTCTTTAAAGCAATACTTCATTTCTGTATATGTTTTAAAAATTAAAGTTAAGCCATGATTACTCAAAAAGACTATTTTATTGAGTATTTAGATTTAGAGTCTTATCTCTCTCCCATTATCTTCATTTCTATCATTTACCTCTTATTCCAGGGATTCTCAAACTTTCATGTGACACGGATCACATTCTCTCTCAAAACATCTGATTCACCCACTTCTTTTGTGTGTGTGTTTTTCTGTTTGTCATGCAATGGGATGGGATGAGGGGTGTGCTACAAGGAGGTGAACCTTCTATAACTTAAAAGAGGACTGCTATGCTTTCAAGATAATACGTAAGGGTTTTAAGTGAGATAATGTTTGTAAATAATTGCACAGTGGCTGATATACAGTAGACAGACAATACGTGATATTAATACATGTTATTGTAACTCATCTGTGTTATAAAATCGTAGACACCAAAACATTTCAAAAACAAAGACTACTGGGGGGCAAAACACTGACAACCTGCAGTGCAACCTCTGCACAGAGTCTCTGTGCCAAAGCAGATTCATACTTGTTTTGAAATATGACAGTGGCATTCCCAGTAAATAACTCAAACTTAATACGTGAGAGATACAAGTAGACATTGAACTCAAATCAGTTACTTTTTACTTCTTGTGAAAATTCCTAGTAAAAATGTTGGTAAGGGATTAAGGATAATCAAATGAAGAGGTGACAAAGAGATTTTCTTTATTCAGAAAGTCTGCCTCAAACAAACATAAAACATATAACCTGAAACAATTACAGACAGGGTGACAGATATGGGGGAAAATATTAATTTAAAAACAATGGTTAAAATAAGAACTTTCACAATGTGTATTTCAGATATTTGTATTATTCGTCAAAGATTGTGTCATGATAAAAAACATTAAAATTGCTTCAGATAAGCAAGCCCTCAGAAGTGTAACGAATGCTTATTTTCCAACATTCTGAGATAGCTAATGTGCAAAAGCAGAGATTCAGACGTATGCTATGAGAGTTAAATACAAATTAATAAGACAAGGCATATCGTATGTGAGTATGTCATACCATAATTTCAGATCTCATCCCTTTCCACACTAGTTTAATTACTATTTTCCTGAATTAGATTTGACTCATAAACCATTTTGAGTACCTTCTATGTACGTGACAGCCCATTTTCTGCTTCCTTCTATTCTTAATATGACTTATAAAAAAATAATAATAAGAGCACACCGGGGAAAGCAAAGCAGAAACAAAGCAAACTAAAAACAGAAACTGTCTAACTTCTATCATAGGAAACAACAGTCAAAATCAATGAAGAATGAGGTTTTAGATCATCTATGAATTTCACTTAAATCCATGCTGTGGGCACATGAGGTTTCAAAACCTAAGATATATGGTACTTGAGATCCAAATACTAAAACTACCATTTCCAATAGGAAACTTTTATACTGGCAGCTTTTAAAAAATAGTGATGGGCATGCATTACACATGTTCCTTCTCCTACGAGAATGAAGAATAAACAAATAAATTTAGAAAGAATTCTTAAGATTAGTCTGTCACTGGGAACACAAGACAGCCTATATCAGAACACAGTACGGAAATACGTTTATTGAGACTACAGGTTGAGGATCTGTGTTTCCTAAATCAACTTGAAATAATGTATTGTAAGAAGGAGCTCAACTTGTGTTAACCTATCTTTGCAGTGCTCGTTATGAGCCAGACACTGTTTCAAGTGCTTTAAAAATGGTAACTCGTCTAATCTTCACAACAACCCTATGAGTTTGCTGCAATACTATCCCCCTTGTTTTTCATATACGGAGACTGAGACAAGGCATGGCAAGTTAGTCATTTGCCCAAGGTCACTCTGCTAGTAAAGGACAGAGGTGAGATTCAAACCTGAGCTGTTGCATCTCAAACTCTGTGCTCTTCATCATTTTGCCATGTTACTTCTCTAATGACAAAGCAAAGAAAAGCCAAACGAACAAAAAAACCCTTATCACCCTGTAAAAAAAATTAAATATTAAATCCAAGTTAAGATTTGCAAACAGTGAAAAGTTTTTAACTATCAAGGATAAGACTATTTTCTCCATTTTTTTTTTTTTTTGAAGACACATCCTGTTTGCTTAAATGTAATGATGGTCTCTGTGTAGAATTCAATTGAAAGACAAGGAAGATAAATACAATCTGACATTAGAGGGTTAGGGCTTTAAGTAGTCAGGTTAGAGAAGCATTTGATACTTCTATTACAAATGTTAAAATTCTTAGTTCGCTCCAGTTAGTGTCTCCATTAAGGTATGCCAAAGGGTATGAATGCCCCTGTTATACACTATCTGAACAACCCTAAAAAGAAAAAGGAGGGGGGGCTTACAAAAGGGGAAGAGTTCAAATAAACATACATCATTTACTGAAGCATGCAAGATGACATCTATTCAAAGCACCAACATAACCACATCCTAGGAATGTTTAGTATGAACTAAAGAGCTAAATTTTAACATTTTAATTGATTTTTCTTTGTAAAGCTGGAAGGACATGCTTATTTAAATACCTCACAAATGGTAATTGCAAAAATAAGGTGCCCAATTTAGAGAATGTAAAAGGGAGATTCAGTTTTCATATCAGCAATTTCTACAGAAAACAGACATTATAAAATACAGAAATCCCCTTAATCACATACTTAAATAAGAAAAATATTTCGATTGTGTCATAATTAGATACTACATCTTCTGATCTCTGATTCTGTATCCTGGTCATCTTATAAAGATGACTCAACCGAAAATAATGCCTGTGATGTAATCTGCATCAATTAGTCAAAGACAACTAAAATAATATGCCTGTACAGAAAATCATATTTTATCTCCTGCCTGTACAAATCAGACATTCAAAAGAATTACAAAGATGTCCTTGCCTACCTGAAAGCACTCAAACCTTTAAACTTTTAAAGTAAAACCAACATTCTCTCTCTGATAACTTAAGACCATTAATTAGAACCAATGACCCCAAAATCTGAAAAGTTTACACATCTCCCATTATTAGTAAGCTGATACTACTCTGCTTCTCAGTTTAAAAGTAAACAAGTAAACATTAATTTTCTGCCTGTAGACAAACAGATTAGATTATTTTTAAGAATGTTCTTGCCTCCATGAGTCACAGCTGACCGTGGGGTGCAGAATGCCACAGTGAGGCAGAGCAAGGACTCAGGACTCCCCTAAAAACCCAGCCTGCCTAGAGGATGCCCCTTCCTTGAGGGGGCCACCTGGGCATCACTTCCAACCTCACAAACATGCTTATTCCCGGGGACAATGTTTACACTTTATATGACATGGGGTACTACATGCTCTGGATAGGACACTGGGCACTGCGTACACAGCTTATGTGACAAGGATACTACATACACACCAAACATGATATTAGGTGCTACAGACACACTATATGTGACACGAGGTACTGTGCTAGGCACACACTGTATGACACTGAGTACTGCATACATACTGTACATGACAGCAGGGTACCTCGCACACACAGCATAGAGCATCAGGTACTGCATACACACTGTACATGACACTAGGTACTGCACACGCGCTGTATGAGACAGTGGGTACTGTATGCACACTGCATAGAACACCAGGTCCTGCATCTACACTGTATATAACACTGGATATGTACACTGGGTACACAGCACAAGTGACAAGGATACTGTATGCACACCAAATATGACAACAGTTATTACATATACAATGTATATGATAGTTGGTCCTGCATACACACTGTATATGACACTGGGAACTGGGTACACAGCACAAGTGACAAGGATACTGTATGCACACTGTATATATATACATTGTATGTGATGCCAGATACTATGTATATAATGTACATGACACTGAGTACTGTGTACCCAGCATGACAAAGATACTGCATACACAGCAGTCTTATGTATATCCTATATACTGTACATTGTGTACTGTGTACTCAGCATGACAAGGATACTATCTCACTCTGTATGACACCTGGTACTATGTACATACTGCATGACACCAAGTACTATGTATATACTGTATTTATGACACTGAGTACCATGCGCATAGCGTAAGTGACAAGAATACTCCCTACACACCATGTATGACATGCGGTACTATGTATACACCATTGTATATGACACCAAGTACTTCGTATACACTGTATGAGACAACAGGTAGCGCTTGCGTACACAGCGTGACAAGGACAGTGTGTACACACAGTACATGACACTAGGTAGTATGTACACACTGTATATAGCATAGGGTACTGTGCAATACTGCATATGACACTCGGTCCTGCATACACAGTTTAAGTGACAAGGATGCCGTGTACACACAGCGTGACTCTGAGTACATACCACATACGACCCCGCACAGGGCGCCGTGTGAAACACCAGGTGCTGTGCACACCCCGCAAAGCGCACACACACACACACACACACACACCCCGCAAGCGCCTCCACAGCTGGCTCTGAAGAAAAGCGCGAGGCAGGACAGAGCAAAGGAAAGTTCGCGGCCCGGCCGCCCCCAAGGAGCCCCTCTTCCCGGCGCGGCCCGGCAGCTTCTCCCCAGGGCTCCGGCGGGAGGAGGCGGCGGACCCCGCAGGACAGTCCCGGAGGCCCGCGAGGACCCGTTGAGGCAGCGGCGGCCTCGCTCCCGGGGTCGCCCGCAGCCCCCCCGGACACGCACGGACCCCCGCCTGGCCTCGCCCGACCCCGCGCCGCGGCTCCCACCGCCCATGGCGCCTGGAGCCCGCGAAGCGTCCTCTCCTCTCCGCCCTCCGCACGCCGGGCCCGCGCTGCCGGCCCCACCGCGCACGGCCCGAGACCTGGCCGGGCGTGCTCACGCGACTCCGCGGCTTCCCGGCCCGAGCAGGCCCGGCGCCGTCCCCCCGCCTCCGCCCCGCGCCCCCGAGCTTTCCCCACCATGTTCTCCGGCTCCGCCGCCGCCCCGCGCCCGGGCCTCCCTCTGAAGCCGCCTGTTCCCGCCGCCCGGCGCCTCTGGGGCCTGAGCCGGGACGGGCGGGGGGGGGGGCGCGGGCCCGGGGGGCGCCATGTTGGTGGCGCCGCCTCAGAGGACGCCGCCCGCACTTACTGTGTGTCCTCGCCAGCGGCGGCCCCGACTAGGCGGGAAGTTAAGCACCGTCGCCGGGAAAGTTGGCGTCCCCGCGGGCCGCTCCTCCCTGCCGCCGGCCGCCTGGATAGGCTGTGACCCCCGGAGCCCTGCACGCGGCTCCTACCTCCGCTCCGGCCCGGCTCCCGCACCGCTGCCGCAGCTGCCTCAGCACGTTCCGCGCAGCCGCAGGCGCCCTCCGTCCCCACGTGCTCCAAGGCGGCAGCCGGCGTCCGCGGTCCTAGCGCCGCTGGTTCTGCAGGCAACAAAACCGGCCACCTGGTTTTAATATCTTTTTAATCCGTGGTCAAGAGGAATTGCAGACAGGTGCTACATTCCCATTCCGTGCGTATGCAAACAGGACTGCAACAAGAACAGGACCAGCCGTTACCAATTTGGCAAAGTCACCCCAAATCTGCATTCCAAGTAGGTTGTCTATCAAAGTCAGTCTGTATCTGACATCTAACGGGAGGAGATCCCGTGCACCTGTGGTTTAGGGAAGTATCAGCGATAAGCATACTTTTATAATGCTCACATATTTTCCCTCTTGTCCTTTCTCCTAGGAGTTTGGAAGGAAGAGCTTTCAGCTTAAATGTCTTGCTCTCGTTACAAGTGGGTATGTGTACTTATACTTAGTTTCAGTCACCAGCAGTCAAGTGAGGTCTGAAAATAGGCAAGTACAGTACAGTAAGTTGTTTTGAGAGAGAGAGACCACATTCACATAACTTTTGTTATAGTATTTTCTTATAATTCTTCCATTTTAATATTATGGTTGTAAATCTCTTATTATGCCTAATCTAGGAATTAAACTTTATCATAAACATGTATGTGTATGAAAAAAATCATAGTATAAGTAAGGTTTGATAGTATCCTGGTTTCAGGCGTCCACAGGGGCCTACCTGAGAATAATCGGAAACAGACTACGGGGCCACACCTCCTCTTTCCCTGGGCATGGAAGCAAGACGTCATCCCAGGATTGCTCAGGAGTCCCGGCTACTCCCACAGAGGGCGTGGCCATCCCATCGCCTCTCAACAGGGACCGGCAGCCCCGCCTCCTCTTACATTGGGGAGGGTGCATTGGCTAAATCTCCTGTCACTCTGGGCAAGGGGCCCCGCCTCCTCTCAAACAGGTCACTGTGGCCCCACCTCCTCTAACAGTGGGTGCAATGCAATGGCCCCTCCTTCTCTCACGCAGGGCACAGCAGCCACACCTGTTCTCACACTGGATTTGGGCCCCCAACTCCTCTCATATAGAGTACAGGGCCCAACCTCCTCTTCTGCAGGTCATGGGGGCCCTAGCTCCACCCAGGATTCGCTCAGGGGTCCAGGGTGCTGCCCCCATAGGGTGTGGCCATTCCACCTCCCCTCATGGATGTTGCCGTAGCCCCGCCTGCAATAGCGGCGGGGGGAGGGGGGCAGGAGCTAAACCTTCTGACTCTGGGCAAGGGGCCCCGCCTCCACTCAAGCAAGGCGTTGTGACCCTGCCCCTTCTAATAGTGGGTGGGACGCATTGGCCCCTGCTTCTCTCACCCAGGGCACAGAGGGCCGCCTCCTGTCAAGCACGGCGCAGATGTCCAGCCTCCTGTAACGCAGGGCATGGAGCCCCTCCTCTTCTGTGGGGGGAGGCGCATTGGCCCCTCCTCTCCTAACGCAGGGCAGGGAGGGCCGCCTCATATTAACCAGTTCGCAGGTGCCGCTCCTCCTCTGATGCAGGGCACATGGCTCCCCCTACTCTCACACATGATTCGAGTCCCCACATCCTCAGGCAGGGTACGGGGGAACCACCTCCTCTCCCGACGGGCATGGAGGCCCCAATTCCTCCCAGGCATGGCTCAGGAGCCCCGCCTCCTGCCCCATAGGGCGTGGCCACCACACCTCCCCCCATGCAGGACGCGGCAGCCCCGCCTGCTCTAACGGTGTTGAGAGTGCATTGGCTAAACCTGCTCACTCTGGGCAAGGGTCCCTGTCTCCTCTCAAGCAGCGCGTTGTGGACCCGCCTTTTCTAACAGTAGGTGGGATGCCTTAGGTCCATCTCCCCTAATGCAGGGACGGGTCCCCACTTCTCACGCAGCACATGCCAGCCCCACCAAGACTCATCTATTGGTCATCCAACATTCTCTAAATCCCAGGGTTGGGGACTGGCCTACAGAGAAGGGCTCACCTGTGGGCTGTGTCAGGTTGTATAAGTCCCTGGAAAGGATACACAGAGGCTCCTGTCTTGCACCCTAAAGTCTCACTCCTCTGAGCTCCCCTGAGCTCGTTCGTCGGTAATGTGGCTACATCCACCCTATGTTCTGTACTGAGGCGGGTGAGTTGCGTTCAAAACCTCAAAAACTGGAGGTAGAAGGGCTCCTTTCCTGTTTTGTAGGGAAGGGTCTTCCCCAAACTTCCCTTGAATTCACAAGAGCAACCTGCACCCAGCCCCAGGCCCGTGCCAACCTCACACAGTCCTGTGTCGCTACAGGCGGCCTGGGCAGGGGAGCGGCCCAGGATGTGCAAGGATGCACACCCCATGGTTCAGAGTGGGGCCCCCTCTTCCTGGTCACTCCCTGACAGACACCAGCAACTGTGCCTGTGCAGACTCTGCACCCAGGTGGCAGGTCACAGGGAGTCCTCACAGACTCCACCAACTGTGACTGCTCAGAGTCCCGGCCAGGGTCACAGGTCGTCCTGACCCAAGCAACTGCACCTGCTCAGTGTCCACGCCCAGGTCACAGGTCGTCCGAAATTCAAATTCCAACCACAATGACATACCCACTCACACACCCTAGGGAGGCTACTATTTTAAAAAAATGGAACCCCTGATTTGGGGTTAACGGCGCTGACCTGGGAGCGTGTTCCTGCTGCAAAACACACGGGAGGACTTACCGTGAAGCAGCAGACCTCACACGGCAAGGACGCCGGAGACTCTGAAGGCAGGACACAGAGGACGTTGCGCTGCGACGCCACGTTCCCTGGAAGGATGGAATTACTGTCAGGAAATTGCGTTCACGAACAACCACCTGAACACCCTGCCAGTGACACAGAGAGGACAGCGACCTCCCTCACAGAGGCTGAGCCAGACCCACGTCCAGCTCAGAGGCTGCTACCCCATTGGGGCGGAGAGGCCACTGCGTGGACGTCACAGCCGTGGCCACCACGTCCTGGGCGTGGGGGACCTCGGTGGGGTGGAGACTGCGGGTTCCCCGTTTCCACATGTCCCCACGGAGCCCCTCCCGGGTCTCTGAGGACCGGCCGCCCCTCAGCAGGCGGCCGCGGACGGGAAGGCGGTGCCCGCGGGGCTCGCACGGGAAGGTCGCACTCACCCTCGGGGCCTCACGTCTCAGGGTGGACGAGGAGGACGCAGTCGCTTCGGGTCTGAGGCCAGGCCGGCAGGCGGCATGGAGGCGGCCTCCGCGGGACGACGCTAACGTGGCGGCACCGCGTCCTCTCACGCCGCGGGCACAGCCGCCGCGGGACATGAAGGGCGCTGCGCCACCTGGTGGCTCGCGCCGGTACTGCAGCCCTCGCTGCTCATCGGGGCGGGGACGGCGGCCAACACTCTCCCCTGGCCTTGCCGGAGAACCAGTGAGACTCCGAGTTCAGCGTCTTCCCAGCCAGGATCTGGAAACGGAAAATCAGAAGGGCTCACTGTCCTGTGTCTTTCAGAAAAACGGGGAGGGAGGGAACAATTAAGGGGAAAACATATGGAAGGAAATCAGCGTAGCTATAAACTTTACAACTGACATCAAAATTCATTCAAAACCGTCCTCAGACTTCAACTGCAATGCAAACCTTTAAAGATTCGGGGAAGAAACAAAAAAGAAAATTGACGTGGCCTTGGGTTTGGTGATGGGTTTTAACACACAACAACAAAAAGAATCTGATCCACAACAGAAAAAGAATACCATGGCTCTTATAACGTTCAATAGCCATCCTCTGTGAAAGACCCAATTCAGAGAATAAAAAGACAAGCCACGGAATGATAAGAAATATGTGCAAAATACATACCGGAGGAACAATTCACACCCTACATATAAAAAGAAGTCTTAAAACTCAACAAGAAGAAGACAAACTCCTCGATTACAAAGGGGTACAGATCTCAACACACACGTGACCAAAGAACATATAGAGATGGCAAATAATCATACAAAAAGATGCTCAGCATCATATATCGCTAGGGAATAGCAGATTACAGCAGCAATGAGATACCAGAGCACACCTGCTAGAATGACTAAACTCTTTAAAAAAGAAAACAAGAAAAGAACAAACCACTGCTGGAGGAAAGGCAGGCATTCTCATCCATTGCTGGGAGAATGCATCATGGTACACAGTCACTCTGGAAGACAGCGTAGAAGACTAGAATATGCCACCCCAAGATATAGCTCTTTTTCTTGGCGTTATTGTTTTGGACAGGGTCTCTGTGACCCAGGCGGGAGTGCAGTGGCACGAACACAGATCACTGCCACCTTGAACTTCCACGCTGGAGCGATCCTAAGCCTCCCAAGTAGCTGGGACTACAGGCATGAGCCACTACAGCCAAATAAATTTTTGTGTGTGCCTACGGATGGGTCCTTGCTATATTGCCCAAGGGTGACTGGCATGCAGACCAGGGCTCATCCGTGGGATGTCCCAGATTCTCTACGTGTCAGTGAAGGGGCGGGTGGGGGACTGGCCTACAGACCAAGGCTCTACTCTGGGAATTCCCAGGTTCCCTAAATCCCAGGGGGGACAGGCCTACACAGCAGGGCTCATCTGTGGGATGTCCCAGGTTCTCTAAATCACAGGGTGGGAGGGCCCTACAGACCAAGGCTCAACTGTGGGACATCCCAGGTTCCCTAAATCCCTGGGGGGGGGGGCTGTCCTACAAACCACGGATTAGCTGTGGGATGTCCCAGCTTCCCTAAATCCCTGGGGGGACTGACCTACAGACCAAGGCTCACCCGTGGGCTGCCCCAGGTTCCCAAATCCCTGGGGGGCACTGGCCTACAGACCAGGCTTCATCTGTGGAATGGTCCAGGTCCCCTTAATTCCTGGGGGGGACTGGCGTACATACCGAGCTCATCTGTGGGCTGTCCCATGTTCCCTACATCCCTGGGGGGACTGGCGTACAGACCACGGCTCATCCTCGGGATGTCCCAGGTCTTTAAATACCTGGGGGGACTGATCTACAGACCAGGGATCATCTGAGGCCTGTCCCAGGTTCCCTAAATCCCTGTTGGGGAGTGGCCTAAAAACCGGGGCTCCTCTGTGGGCTGTCCCAGGTCCCACAAATCGCTGAGGGGACTGGCCTACAGCCCAGGGCTCATCTGTGGGATGTCTCAGAGTCCCTAAACATCTGGGGAGGACAGGCCTATAAACCAGGGCTTATTTGTGGGACCTCCCAGGTTCCCTAAATCACGGGGGGGAGGGGGGACTGACATACAGACAAAGGCTCAACTGTGGGATGTCCCAAGTTGCCGAAATACCTTGGGGACTAATTTACAGACCAGGGCTCACCTGTGGGCTGGCCCAGTGCCCAAACTCCCTGGGAAAGACTAGGCTACATGCGAGGACTCACCTGAGGGCTGTCCCAGGTTCCCTAAATCTCTTGGGGGACTACCCTACAGACTACAGCTATTCCAGGTCCCCACAATCTCTGGGGGCCTGTCCTTCAAACAGGGCACCTCTGTGGGATGTCCCAGGTTCCCTAAATCCCCGGGGGTGACTTGTCTACACACCAAAGCTTCTCTGTCGGGTGGCCCAGGTTGCTGAAATCACTGTGGGACTGTGTACAGACCAGGGCTCCTCTGTGGGCTGTCCAGGTTCCCTAAATCCCTGGGGGGACTAGCCTACACACCAGAGCTCATCGGTGGGATGTCCCAGGCTCCCTAAATCCCTTGGGGGACTGGTCTACACCCCAGGGTTCATCTGTGGCCTGTCCCAGGTTCCCTAAATCCCTGGGGGGACTTGCCTACAGCCCAGGGCTCATCTGTGGGACGTCCCAGAATCCCTAAACATCAGGGGAGGATAGGCGTATAAACCAGGGCTTATTTGTGGGGCGTCCCAGGTTCCCTAAATCATGGGGGATGGGGGGGTGGGCACGGATATACAGGCAAAGGCTCACCTGTGGGATGTCCCAAGTTGCCCAAATACCTTGGGGACTAATTTACAGACCAGGGCTCACCTGTGGGCTGGCCCAGTGCCCAAACTGCCTGGGGAAGACTAGGCTATATACCAGGACTCACCTGAGGGCTGTCCCAGGTTCCCTAAATCTCTTGGGGGACTACCCTACAGACTACAGCTATTCCAGGTCCCCACAATCCCTGGGGGCCTGGCCTACAAGCAGGGGACCTCTCTGGGATGTCCCAGGTTCCCTAAATCCCCGGGGCTGACTTGTCTACACACCAAAGCTTCTCTGTCGGGTGGCCCAGGTTGCTGAAATTACTGTAGGACTGTGTACAGACCAGGGCTCCTCTGTGGGCTGTCCAGGTTCCCTAAATCCCTGGGGGGACTAGCCTACACACCAGAGCTCATCGGTGGGATGTCCCAGGCTCCCTAAATCCCTTGGGGGACTGGTCTACACCCCAGGGTTCATCTGTGGGCTGTCCCAGGTTCCCTAAATCCCTAGGGGGACTGGCCTACAGCCCAGGGCTCATCTGTGGGACGTCCCAGAGTCCCTAAACATCTGGGGAGGACAGGCCTATAAACCAGGGCTTATTTGTGGGGCATCCCAGGTTCCCTAAATCATGGGGGATGGGGGGGTGGGCACGGATATACAGGCAAAGGCTCAACTGTGGGATGTCCCAAGTTGCCCAAATACCTTGGGGACTAATTTACAGACCAGGGCTCACCTGTGGGCTGGCCCAGTGCCCAAACTGCCTGGGGAAGACTAGGCTACATACCAGGACTCACCTGAGGGCTGTCCCAGGTTCCCTAAATCTCTTGGGGGACTACCCTACAGACTACAGCTATTCCAGGTCCCCACAATCCCTAGGGGCCTGGCCTACAAGCAGGGCACCTCTCTGGAATGTCCCAGGTTCATTAAATCCCCGGGGGTGACTTGTCTACACACCTAAGCTTATCTGTCGGGTGGCCCAGGGTGCTGAAATCACTGTGGGACTGTCTACAGACCTGGGCTCCTCTGTGGGCTATCCCAGGTTCCCTAAATCCCTGGGGGCACTGGCCTACAGACCAGAGCTCATCTGTGGGATGTATCAGGTTTCCTAAGTCACCCTGGCAGAACTGGCCCACGGACCGGGGCTCATATGTGGGATGTCGCAGGTTGCCAAATACCTGGGGTGCCCGGGCTACAGACCACAGATCTTCCTGGGACTCTCCCGGGAGTCCCAATCTGTGGGAGACGTGACAGCCACTTAGGTTCCCTTAATGCACGTCTTTCTTCCTTTTCTGTCAGAGATCAGGATCTCGCTGGGCAGGGCATCTAAGAAGGCTTATTCTCCCTGGCTCCTGCACATCCCAGGGTGGGGTCCGGACTAAGTGATGAGCAGAGGGCCGCTGGAATTCCTGGGCTGACCTGGAAGGGAGGAGCAGCCGTTACCTGTCTCTTCCTTGTTATCAGCTGTGGAGCCTGCGTGTGACGGCCGGAGCCCCTGCTGCTGGAGTGGGCCAGGAGGCTTTTCCAGCGGGAGTTGTGGGAGCTAGGAGGAAGGCGGCAGGACACCGGGGTTGGCGCTCCCTGCCCACACAGGGTACCTCAGTCATTTCGGGACACATAGAGGCTCCTGTCTTCCACCCTAAAGTCTCACTCCTCTGAGCTCCCCTGAGCTCCCCTGAGCTCGTTCGTCGGTAATGTGGCTACATCTACCCTTTGTTCTGTACTGAGGGAGGTGAGTTGCGTGCAAAACCTCAAAAACTGTAGGTAGAAGGGCTCCTTTCCTGTTTTGTAGGGAAGGGTCTTCCCCAAACTTCCCTTGAATTCACAAGAGCAACCTGCACCCAGCCCCAGGCCCGTGCCAACCTCACACAGTCCTGTGTCGCTACAGGCGGCCTGGGCAGGGGAGCGGCCCAGGATGTGCAAGGATGCACACCCCATGGTTCAGAGTGGGGCCCCCTCCTCCTGGTCACTCCCTGACAGACTCCAGCAACTGTGCCTGTGCAGACTCTGCACCCAGGTGGCAGGTCACAGGGAGTCCTCACAGACTCCACCAACTGTGACTGCTCAGAGTCCCGGCCAGGGTCGCAGGTCGTCCTGACCCAAGCAACTGCACCTGCTCAGTGTCCACGCCCAGGTCACAGGTCGTCCGAAATTCAAATTCCAACCACAATGACATACCCACTCACACACCCTAGGGAGGCTATTATTTTAAAAAAATGGAACCCCTGATTTGGGGTTAACGGCGCTGACCTGGGAGCGTGTTCCTGCTGCAAAACACACGGGAGGACTTACCGTGAAGCAGCAGACCTCACACGGCTAGGACGCCGGAGACTCTGAAGGCAGGACACAGAGGACGTTGCGCTGCGACGCCACGTTCCCTGGAAGGATGGAATTACTGTCAGGAAATTGCGTTCACGAACAACCACCTGAACACCCTGCCAGTGACACAGAGAGGACAGCGACCTCCCTCACAGAGGCTGAGCCAGACCCACGTCCAGCTCAGAGGCTGCTACCCCATTGGGGCGGAGAGGCCACTGCGTGGACGTCACAGCCGTGGCCACCACGTCCTGGGCGTGGGGGACCTCGGTGGGGTGGAGACTGCGGGTTCCCCGTTTCCACATGTCCCCACGGAGCCCCTCCCGGGTCTCTGAGGACCGGCCGCCCCTCAGCAGGCGGCCGCGGACGGGAAGGCGGTGCCCGCGGGGCTCGCACGGGAAGGTCGCACTCACCCTCGGGGCCTCACGTCTCAGGGTGGACGAGGAGGACGCAGTCGCTTCGGGTCTGAGGCCAGGCCGGCAGGCGGCATGGAGGCGGCCTCCGCGGGACGACGCTAACGTGGCGGCACCGCGTCCTCTCACGCCGCGGGCACAGCCGCCGCGGGACATGAAGGGCGCTGCGCCACCTGGTGGCTCGCGCCGGTACTGCAGCCCTCGCTGCTCATCGGGGCGGGGACGGCGGCCAACACTCTCCCCTGGCCTTGCCGGAGAACCAGTGAGACTCCGAGTTCAGCGTCTTCCCAGCCAGGATCTGGAAACGGAAAATCAGAAGGGCTCACTGTCCTGTGTCTTTCAGAAAAACGGGGAGGGAGGGAACAATTAAGGGGAAAACATATGGAAGGAAATCAGCGTAGCTATAAACTTTACAACTGACATCAAAATTCATTCAAAACCGTCCTCAGACTTCAACTGCAATGCAAACCTTTAAAGATTCGGGGAAGAAACAAAAAAGAAAATTGACGTGGCCTTGGGTTTGGTGATGGGTTTTAACACACAACAACAAAAAGAATCTGATCCACAACAGAAAAAGAATACCATGGCTCTTATAACGTTCAATAGCCATCCTCTGTGAAAGACCCAATTCAGAGAATAAAAAGACAAGCCACGGAATGATAAGAAATATGTGCAAAATACATACCGGAGGAACAATTCACACCCTACATATAAAAAGAAGTCTTAAAACTCAACAAGAAGAAGACAAACTCCTCGATTACAAAGGGGTACAGATCTCAACACACACGTGACCAAAGAACATATAGAGATGGCAAATAATCATACAAAAAGATGCTCAGCATCATATATCGCTAGGGAATAGCAGATTACAGCAGCAATGAGATACCAGAGCACACCTGCTAGAATGACTAAACTCTTTAAAAAAGAAAACAAGAAAAGAACAAACCACTGCTGGAGGAAAGGCAGGCATTCTCATCCATTGCTGGGAGAATGCATCATGGTACACAGTCACTCTGGAAGACAGCGTAGAAGACTAGAATATGCCACCCCAAGATATAGCTCTTTTTCTTGGCGTTATTGTTTTGGACAGGGTCTCTGTGACCCAGGCGGGAGTGCAGTGGCACGAACACAGATCACTGCCACCTTGAACTTCCACGCTGGAGCGATCCTAAGCCTCCCAAGTAGCTGGGACTACAGGCATGAGCCACTACAGCCAAATAAATTTTTGTGTGTGCCTACGGATGGGTCCTTGCTATATTGCCCAAGGGTGACTGGCATGCAGACCAGGGCTCATCCGTGGGATGTCCCAGATTCTCTACGTGTCAGTGAAGGGGCGGGTGGGGGACTGGCCTACAGACCAAGGCTCTACTCTGGGAATTCCCAGGTTCCCTAAATCCCAGGGGGGACAGGCCTACACAGCAGGGCTCATCTGTGGGATGTCCCAGGTTCTCTAAATCACAGGGTGGGAGGGCCCTACAGACCAAGGCTCAACTGTGGGACATCCCAGGTTCCCTAAATCCCTGGGGGGGGGGGCTGTCCTACAAACCACGGATTAGCTGTGGGATGTCCCAGCTTCCCTAAATCCCTGGGGGGACTGACCTACAGACCAAGGCTCACCCGTGGGCTGCCCCAGGTTCCCAAATCCCTGGGGGGCACTGGCCTACAGACCAGGCTTCATCTGTGGAATGGTCCAGGTCCCCTTAATTCCTGGGGGGGACTGGCGTACATACCGAGCTCATCTGTGGGCTGTCCCATGTTCCCTACATCCCTGGGGGGACTGGCGTACAGACCACGGCTCATCCTCGGGATGTCCCAGGTCTTTAAATACCTGGGGGGACTGATCTACAGACCAGGGATCATCTGAGGCCTGTCCCAGGTTCCCTAAATCCCTGTTGGGGAGTGGCCTAAAAACCGGGGCTCCTCTGTGGGCTGTCCCAGGTCCCACAAATCGCTGAGGGGACTGGCCTACAGCCCAGGGCTCATCTGTGGGATGTCTCAGAGTCCCTAAACATCTGGGGAGGACAGGCCTATAAACCAGGGCTTATTTGTGGGACCTCCCAGGTTCCCTAAATCACGGGGGGGAGGGGGGACTGACATACAGACAAAGGCTCAACTGTGGGATGTCCCAAGTTGCCGAAATACCTTGGGGACTAATTTACAGACCAGGGCTCACCTGTGGGCTGGCCCAGTGCCCAAACTCCCTGGGGAAGACTAGGCTACATGCGAGGACTCACCTGAGGGCTGTCCCAGGTTCCCTAAATCTCTTGGGGGACTACCCTACAGACTACAGCTATTCCAGGTCCCCACAATCTCTGGGGGCCTGTCCTTCAAACAGGGCACCTCTGTGGGATGTTCCCAGGTTCCCTAAATCCCCGGGGGTGACTTGTCTACACACCAAAGCTTCTCTGTCGGGTGGCCCAGGTTGCTGAAATCACTGTGGGACTGTGTACAGACCAGGGCTCCTCTGTGGGCTGTCCAGGTTCCCTAAATCCCTGGGGGGACTAGCCTACACACCAGAGCTCATCGGTGGGATGTCCCAGGCTCCCTAAATCCCTTGGGGGACTGGTCTACACCCCAGGGTTCATCTGTGGCCTGTCCCAGGTTCCCTAAATCCCTGGGGGGACTTGCCTACAGCCCAGGGCTCATCTGTGGGACGTCCCAGAATCCCTAAACATCAGGGGAGGATAGGCGTATAAACCAGGGCTTATTTGTGGGGCGTCCCAGGTTCCCTAAATCATGGGGGATGGGGGGGTGGGCATGGATATACAGGCAAAGGCTCACCTGTGGGATGTCCCAAGTTGCCCAAATACCTTGGGGACTAATTTACAGACCAGGGCTCACCTGTGGGCTGGCCCAGTGCCCAAACTGCCTGGGGAAGACTAGGCTATATACCAGGACTCACCTGAGGGCTGTCCCAGGTTCCCTAAATCTCTTGGGGGACTACCCTACAGACTACAGCTATTCCAGGTCCCCACAATCCCTGGGGGCCTGGCCTACAAGCAGGGGACCTCTCTGGGATGTCCCAGGTTCCCTAAATCCCCGGGGCTGACTTGTCTACACACCAAAGCTTCTCTGTCGGGTGGCCCAGGTTGCTGAAATTACTGTAGGACTGTGTACAGACCAGGGCTCCTCTGTGGGCTGTCCAGGTTCCCTAAATCCCTGGGGGGACTAGCCTACACACCAGAGCTCATCGGTGGGATGTCCCAGGCTCCCTAAATCCCTTGGGGGACTGGTCTACACCCCAGGGTTCATCTGTGGGCTGTCCCAGGTTCCCTAAATCCCTAGGGGGACTGGCCTACAGCCCAGGGCTCATCTGTGGGACGTCCCAGAGTCCCTAAACATCTGGGGAGGACAGGCCTATAAACCAGGGCTTATTTGTGGGGCATCCCAGGTTCCCTAAATCATGGGGGATGGGGGGGTGGGCACGGATATACAGGCAAAGGCTCAACTGTGGGATGTCCCAAGTTGCCCAAATACCTTGGGGACTAATTTACAGACCAGGGCTCACCTGTGGGCTGGCCCAGTGCCCAAACTGCCTGGGGAAGACTAGGCTACATACCAGGACTCACCTGAGGGCTGTCCCAGGTTCCCTAAATCTCTTGGGGGACTACCCTACAGACTACAGCTATTCCAGGTCCCCACAATCCCTAGGGGCCTGGCCTACAAGCAGGGCACCTCTCTGGAATGTCCCAGGTTCATTAAATCCCCGGGGGTGACTTGTCTACACACCTAAGCTTATCTGTCGGGTGGCCCAGGGTGCTGAAATCACTGTGGGACTGTCTACAGACCTGGGCTCCTCTGTGGGCTATCCCAGGTTCCCTAAATCCCTGGGGGCACTGGCCTACAGACCAGAGCTCATCTGTGGGATGTATCAGGTTTCCTAAGTCACCCTGGCAGAACTGGCCCACGGACCGGGGCTCATATGTGGGATGTCGCAGGTTGCCAAATACCTGGGGTGCCCGGGCTACAGACCACAGATCTTCCTGGGACTCTCCCGGGAGTCCCAATCTGTGGGAGACGTGACAGCCACTTAGGTTCCCTTAATGCACGTCTTTCTTCCTTTTCTGTCAGAGATCAGGATCTCGCTGGGCAGGGCATCTAAGAAGGCTTATTCTCCCTGGCTCCTGCACATCCCAGGGTGGGGTCCGGACTAAGTGATGAGCAGAGGGCCGCTGGAATTCCTGGGCTGACCTGGAAGGGAGGAGCAGCCGTTACCTGTCTCTTCCTTGTTATCAGCTGTGGAGCCTGCGTGTGACGGCCGGAGCCCCTGCTGCTGGAGTGGGCCAGGAGGCTTTTCCAGCGGGAGTTGTGGGAGCTAGGAGGAAGGCGGCAGGACACCGGGGTTGGCGCTCCCTGCCCACACAGGGTACCTCAGTCATTTCGGGACACATAGAGGCTCCTGTCTTCCACCCTAAAGTCTCACTCCTCTGAGCTCCCCTGAGCTCCCCTGAGCTCGTTCGTCGGTAATGTGGCTACATCTACCCTTTGTTCTGTACTGAGGGAGGTGAGTTGCGTGCAAAACCTCAAAAACTGTAGGTAGAAGGGCTCCTTTCCTGTTTTGTAGGGAAGGGTCTTCCCCAAACTTCCCTTGAATTCACAAGAGCAACCTGCACCCAGCCCCAGGCCCGTGCCAACCTCACACAGTCCTGTGTCGCTACAGGCGGCCTGGGCAGGGGAGCGGCCCAGGATGTGCAAGGATGCACACCCCATGGTTCAGAGTGGGGCCCCCTCCTCCTGGTCACTCCCTGACAGACTCCAGCAACTGTGCCTGTGCAGACTCTGCACCCAGGTGGCAGGTCACAGGGAGTCCTCACAGACTCCACCAACTGTGACTGCTCAGAGTCCCGGCCAGGGTCACAGGTCGTCCTGACCCAAGCAACTGCACCTGCTCAGTGTCCACGCCCAGGTCACAGGTCGTCCGAAATTCAAATTCCAACCACAATGACATACCCACTCACACACCCTAGGGAGGCTATTATTTTAAAAAAATGGAACCCCTGATTTGGGGTTAACGGCGCTGACCTGGGAGCGTGTTCCTGCTGCAAAACACACGGGAGGACTTACCGTGAAGCAGCAGACCTCACACGGCTAGGACGCCGGAGACTCTGAAGGCAGGACACAGAGGACGTTGCGCTGCGACGCCACGTTCCCTGGAAGGATGGAATTACTGTCAGGAAATTGCGTTCACGAACAACCACCTGAACACCCTGCCAGTGACACAGAGAGGACAGCGACCTCCCTCACAGAGGCTGAGCCAGACCCACGTCCAGCTCAGAGGCTGCTACCCCATTGGGGCGGAGAGGCCACTGCGTGGACGTCACAGCCGTGGCCACCACGTCCTGGGCGTGGGGGACCTCGGTGGGGTGGAGACTGCGGGTTCCCCGTTTCCACATGTCCCCACGGAGCCCCTCCCGGGTCTCTGAGGACCGGCCGCCCCTCAGCAGGCGGCCGCGGACGGGAAGGCGGTGCCCGCGGGGCTCGCACGGGAAGGTCGCACTCACCCTCGGGGCCTCACGTCTCAGGGTGGACGAGGAGGACGCAGTCGCTTCGGGTCTGAGGCCAGGCCGGCAGGCGGCATGGAGGCGGCCTCCGCGGGACGACGCTAACGTGGCGGCACCGCGTCCTCTCACGCCGCGGGCACAGCCGCCGCGGGACATGAAGGGCGCTGCGCCACCTGGTGGCTCGCGCCGGTACTGCAGCCCTCGCTGCTCATCGGGGCGGGGACGGCGGCCAACACTCTCCCCTGGCCTTGCCGGAGAACCAGTGAGACTCCGAGTTCAGCGTCTTCCCAGCCAGGATCTGGAAACGGAAAATCAGAAGGGCTCACTGTCCTGTGTCTTTCAGAAAAACGGGGAGGGAGGGAACAATTAAGGGGAAAACATATGGAAGGAAATCAGCGTAGCTATAAACTTTACAACTGACATCAAAATTCATTCAAAACCGTCCTCAGACTTCAACTGCAATGCAAACCTTTAAAGATTCGGGGAAGAAACAAAAAAGAAAATTGACGTGGCCTTGGGTTTGGTGATGGGTTTTAACACACAACAACAAAAAGAATCTGATCCACAACAGAAAAAGAATACCATGGCTCTTATAACGTTCAATAGCCATCCTCTGTGAAAGACCCAATTCAGAGAATAAAAAGACAAGCCACGGAATGATAAGAAATATGTGCAAAATACATACCGGAGGAACAATTCACACCCTACATATAAAAAGAAGTCTTAAAACTCAACAAGAAGAAGACAAACTCCTCGATTACAAAGGGGTACAGATCTCAACACACACGTGACCAAAGAACATATAGAGATGGCAAATAATCATACAAAAAGATGCTCAGCATCATATATCGCTAGGGAATAGCAGATTACAGCAGCAATGAGATACCAGAGCACACCTGCTAGAATGACTAAACTCTTTAAAAAAGAAAACAAGAAAAGAACAAACCACTGCTGGAGGAAAGGCAGGCATTCTCATCCATTGCTGGGAGAATGCATCATGGTACACAGTCACTCTGGAAGACAGCGTAGAAGACTAGAATATGCCACCCCAAGATATAGCTCTTTTTCTTGGCGTTATTGTTTTGGACAGGGTCTCTGTGACCCAGGCGGGAGTGCAGTGGCACGAACACAGATCACTGCCACCTTGAACTTCCACGCTGGAGCGATCCTAAGCCTCCCAAGTAGCTGGGACTACAGGCATGAGCCACTACAGCCAAATAAATTTTTGTGTGTGCCTACGGATGGGTCCTTGCTATATTGCCCAAGGGTGACTGGCATGCAGACCAGGGCTCATCCGTGGGATGTCCCAGATTCTCTACGTGTCAGTGAAGGGGCGGGTGGGGGACTGGCCTACAGACCAAGGCTCTACTCTGGGAATTCCCAGGTTCCCTAAATCCCAGGGGGGACAGGCCTACACAGCAGGGCTCATCTGTGGGATGTCCCAGGTTCTCTAAATCACAGGGTGGGAGGGCCCTACAGACCAAGGCTCAACTGTGGGACATCCCAGGTTCCCTAAATCCCTGGGGGGGGGGGGCTGTCCTACAAACCACGGATTAGCTGTGGGATGTCCCAGCTTCCCTAAATCCCTGGGGGGACTGACCTACAGACCAAGGCTCACCCGTGGGCTGCCCCAGGTTCCCAAATCCCTGGGGGGCACTGGCCTACAGACCAGGCTTCATCTGTGGAATGGTCCAGGTCCCCTTAATTCCTGGGGGGGACTGGCGTACATACCGAGCTCATCTGTGGGCTGTCCCATGTTCCCTACATCCCTGGGGGGACTGGCGTACAGACCACGGCTCATCCTCGGGATGTCCCAGGTCTTTAAATACCTGGGGGGACTGATCTACAGACCAGGGATCATCTGAGGCCTGTCCCAGGTTCCCTAAATCCCTGTTGGGGAGTGGCCTAAAAACCGGGGCTCCTCTGTGGGCTGTCCCAGGTCCCACAAATCGCTGAGGGGACTGGCCTACAGCCCAGGGCTCATCTGTGGGATGTCTCAGAGTCCCTAAACATCTGGGGAGGACAGGCCTATAAACCAGGGCTTATTTGTGGGACCTCCCAGGTTCCCTAAATCACGGGGGGGAGGGGGGACTGACATACAGACAAAGGCTCAACTGTGGGATGTCCCAAGTTGCCGAAATACCTTGGGGACTAATTTACAGACCAGGGCTCACCTGTGGGCTGGCCCAGTGCCCAAACTCCCTGGGGAAGACTAGGCTACATGCGAGGACTCACCTGAGGGCTGTCCCAGGTTCCCTAAATCTCTTGGGGGACTACCCTACAGACTACAGCTATTCCAGGTCCCCACAATCTCTGGGGGCCTGTCCTTCAAACAGGGCACCTCTGTGGGATGTTCCCAGGTTCCCTAAATCCCCGGGGGTGACTTGTCTACACACCAAAGCTTCTCTGTCGGGTGGCCCAGGTTGCTGAAATCACTGTGGGACTGTGTACAGACCAGGGCTCCTCTGTGGGCTGTCCAGGTTCCCTAAATCCCTGGGGGGACTAGCCTACACACCAGAGCTCATCGGTGGGATGTCCCAGGCTCCCTAAATCCCTTGGGGGACTGGTCTACACCCCAGGGTTCATCTGTGGCCTGTCCCAGGTTCCCTAAATCCCTGGGGGGACTTGCCTACAGCCCAGGGCTCATCTGTGGGACGTCCCAGAATCCCTAAACATCAGGGGAGGATAGGCGTATAAACCAGGGCTTATTTGTGGGGCGTCCCAGGTTCCCTAAATCATGGGGGATGGGGGGGTGGGCACGGATATACAGGCAAAGGCTCACCTGTGGGATGTCCCAAGTTGCCCAAATACCTTGGGGACTAATTTACAGACCAGGGCTCACCTGTGGGCTGGCCCAGTGCCCAAACTGCCTGGGGAAGACTAGGCTATATACCAGGACTCACCTGAGGGCTGTCCCAGGTTCCCTAAATCTCTTGGGGGACTACCCTACAGACTACAGCTATTCCAGGTCCCCACAATCCCTGGGGGCCTGGCCTACAAGCAGGGGACCTCTCTGGGATGTCCCAGGTTCCCTAAATCCCCGGGGCTGACTTGTCTACACACCAAAGCTTCTCTGTCGGGTGGCCCAGGTTGCTGAAATTACTGTAGGACTGTGTACAGACCAGGGCTCCTCTGTGGGCTGTCCAGGTTCCCTAAATCCCTGGGGGGACTAGCCTACACACCAGAGCTCATCGGTGGGATGTCCCAGGCTCCCTAAATCCCTTGGGGGACTGGTCTACACCCCAGGGTTCATCTGTGGGCTGTCCCAGGTTCCCTAAATCCCTAGGGGGACTGGCCTACAGCCCAGGGCTCATCTGTGGGACGTCCCAGAGTCCCTAAACATCTGGGGAGGACAGGCCTATAAACCAGGGCTTATTTGTGGGGCATCCCAGGTTCCCTAAATCATGGGGGATGGGGGGGTGGGCACGGATATACAGGCAAAGGCTCAACTGTGGGATGTCCCAAGTTGCCCAAATACCTTGGGGACTAATTTACAGACCAGGGCTCACCTGTGGGCTGGCCCAGTGCCCAAACTGCCTGGGGAAGACTAGGCTACATACCAGGACTCACCTGAGGGCTGTCCCAGGTTCCCTAAATCTCTTGGGGGACTACCCTACAGACTACAGCTATTCCAGGTCCCCACAATCCCTAGGGGCCTGGCCTACAAGCAGGGCACCTCTCTGGAATGTCCCAGGTTCATTAAATCCCCGGGGGTGACTTGTCTACACACCTAAGCTTATCTGTCGGGTGGCCCAGGGTGCTGAAATCACTGTGGGACTGTCTACAGACCTGGGCTCCTCTGTGGGCTATCCCAGGTTCCCTAAATCCCTGGGGGCACTGGCCTACAGACCAGAGCTCATCTGTGGGATGTATCAGGTTTCCTAAGTCACCCTGGCAGAACTGGCCCACGGACCGGGGCTCATATGTGGGATGTCGCAGGTTGCCAAATACCTGGGGTGCCCGGGCTACAGACCACAGATCTTCCTGGGACTCTCCCGGGAGTCCCAATCTGTGGGAGACGTGACAGCCACTTAGGTTCCCTTAATGCACGTCTTTCTTCCTTTTCTGTCAGAGATCAGGATCTCGCTGGGCAGGGCATCTAAGAAGGCTTATTCTCCCTGGCTCCTGCACATCCCAGGGTGGGGTCCGGACTAAGTGATGAGCAGAGGGCCGCTGGAATTCCTGGGCTGACCTGGAAGGGAGGAGCAGCCGTTACCTGTCTCTTCCTTGTTATCAGCTGTGGAGCCTGCGTGTGACGGCCGGAGCCCCTGCTGCTGGAGTGGGCCAGGAGGCTTTTCCAGCGGGAGTTGTGGGAGCTAGGAGGAAGGCGGCAGGACACCGGGGTTGGCGCTCCCTGCCCACACAGGGTACCTCAGTCATTTCGGGACACATAGAGGCTCCTGTCTTCCACCCTAAAGTCTCACTCCTCTGAGCTCCCCTGAGCTCCCCTGAGCTCGTTCGTCGGTAATGTGGCTACATCTACCCTTTGTTCTGTACTGAGGGAGGTGAGTTGCGTGCAAAACCTCAAAAACTGTAGGTAGAAGGGCTCCTTTCCTGTTTTGTAGGGAAGGGTCTTCCCCAAACTTCCCTTGAATTCACAAGAGCAACCTGCACCCAGCCCCAGGCCCGTGCCAACCTCACACAGTCCTGTGTCGCTACAGGCGGCCTGGGCAGGGGAGCGGCCCAGGATGTGCAAGGATGCACACCCCATGGTTCAGAGTGGGGCCCCCTCCTCCTGGTCACTCCCTGACAGACTCCAGCAACTGTGCCTGTGCAGACTCTGCACCCAGGTGGCAGGTCACAGGGAGTCCTCACAGACTCCACCAACTGTGACTGCTCAGAGTCCCGGCCAGGGTCACAGGTCGTCCTGACCCAAGCAACTGCACCTGCTCAGTGTCCACGCCCAGGTCACAGGTCGTCCGAAATTCAAATTCCAACCACAATGACATACCCACTCACACACCCTAGGGAGGCTATTATTTTAAAAAAATGGAACCCCTGATTTGGGGTTAACGGCGCTGACCTGGGAGCGTGTTCCTGCTGCAAAACACACGGGAGGACTTACCGTGAAGCAGCAGACCTCACACGGCTAGGACGCCGGAGACTCTGAAGGCAGGACACAGAGGACGTTGCGCTGCGACGCCACGTTCCCTGGAAGGATGGAATTACTGTCAGGAAATTGCGTTCACGAACAACCACCTGAACACCCTGCCAGTGACACAGAGAGGACAGCGACCTCCCTCACAGAGGCTGAGCCAGACCCACGTCCAGCTCAGAGGCTGCTACCCCATTGGGGCGGAGAGGCCACTGCGTGGACGTCACAGCCGTGGCCACCACGTCCTGGGCGTGGGGGACCTCGGTGGGGTGGAGACTGCGGGTTCCCCGTTTCCACATGTCCCCACGGAGCCCCTCCCGGGTCTCTGAGGACCGGCCGCCCCTCAGCAGGCGGCCGCGGACGGGAAGGCGGTGCCCGCGGGGCTCGCACGGGAAGGTCGCACTCACCCTCGGGGCCTCACGTCTCAGGGTGGACGAGGAGGACGCAGTCGCTTCGGGTCTGAGGCCAGGCCGGCAGGCGGCATGGAGGCGGCCTCCGCGGGACGACGCTAACGTGGCGGCACCGCGTCCTCTCACGCCGCGGGCACAGCCGCCGCGGGACATGAAGGGCGCTGCGCCACCTGGTGGCTCGCGCCGGTACTGCAGCCCTCGCTGCTCATCGGGGCGGGGACGGCGGCCAACACTCTCCCCTGGCCTTGCCGGAGAACCAGTGAGACTCCGAGTTCAGCGTCTTCCCAGCCAGGATCTGGAAACGGAAAATCAGAAGGGCTCACTGTCCTGTGTCTTTCAGAAAAACGGGGAGGGAGGGAACAATTAAGGGGAAAACATATGGAAGGAAATCAGCGTAGCTATAAACTTTACAACTGACATCAAAATTCATTCAAAACCGTCCTCAGACTTCAACTGCAATGCAAACCTTTAAAGATTCGGGGAAGAAACAAAAAAGAAAATTGACGTGGCCTTGGGTTTGGTGATGGGTTTTAACACACAACAACAAAAAGAATCTGATCCACAACAGAAAAAGAATACCATGGCTCTTATAACGTTCAATAGCCATCCTCTGTGAAAGACCCAATTCAGAGAATAAAAAGACAAGCCACGGAATGATAAGAAATATGTGCAAAATACATACCGGAGGAACAATTCACACCCTACATATAAAAAGAAGTCTTAAAACTCAACAAGAAGAAGACAAACTCCTCGATTACAAAGGGGTACAGATCTCAACACACACGTGACCAAAGAACATATAGAGATGGCAAATAATCATACAAAAAGATGCTCAGCATCATATATCGCTAGGGAATAGCAGATTACAGCAGCAATGAGATACCAGAGCACACCTGCTAGAATGACTAAACTCTTTAAAAAAGAAAACAAGAAAAGAACAAACCACTGCTGGAGGAAAGGCAGGCATTCTCATCCATTGCTGGGAGAATGCATCATGGTACACAGTCACTCTGGAAGACAGCGTAGAAGACTAGAATATGCCACCCCAAGATATAGCTCTTTTTCTTGGCGTTATTGTTTTGGACAGGGTCTCTGTGACCCAGGCGGGAGTGCAGTGGCACGAACACAGATCACTGCCACCTTGAACTTCCACGCTGGAGCGATCCTAAGCCTCCCAAGTAGCTGGGACTACAGGCATGAGCCACTACAGCCAAATAAATTTTTGTGTGTGCCTACGGATGGGTCCTTGCTATATTGCCCAAGGGTGACTGGCATGCAGACCAGGGCTCATCCGTGGGATGTCCCAGATTCTCTACGTGTCAGTGAAGGGGCGGGTGGGGGACTGGCCTACAGACCAAGGCTCTACTCTGGGAATTCCCAGGTTCCCTAAATCCCAGGGGGGACAGGCCTACACAGCAGGGCTCATCTGTGGGATGTCCCAGGTTCTCTAAATCACAGGGTGGGAGGGCCCTACAGACCAAGGCTCAACTGTGGGACATCCCAGGTTCCCTAAATCCCTGGGGGGGGGGGGCTGTCCTACAAACCACGGATTAGCTGTGGGATGTCCCAGCTTCCCTAAATCCCTGGGGGGACTGACCTACAGACCAAGGCTCACCCGTGGGCTGCCCCAGGTTCCCAAATCCCTGGGGGGCACTGGCCTACAGACCAGGCTTCATCTGTGGAATGGTCCAGGTCCCCTTAATTCCTGGGGGGGACTGGCGTACATACCGAGCTCATCTGTGGGCTGTCCCATGTTCCCTACATCCCTGGGGGGACTGGCGTACAGACCACGGCTCATCCTCGGGATGTCCCAGGTCTTTAAATACCTGGGGGGACTGATCTACAGACCAGGGATCATCTGAGGCCTGTCCCAGGTTCCCTAAATCCCTGTTGGGGAGTGGCCTAAAAACCGGGGCTCCTCTGTGGGCTGTCCCAGGTCCCACAAATCGCTGAGGGGACTGGCCTACAGCCCAGGGCTCATCTGTGGGATGTCTCAGAGTCCCTAAACATCTGGGGAGGACAGGCCTATAAACCAGGGCTTATTTGTGGGACCTCCCAGGTTCCCTAAATCACGGGGGGGAGGGGGGACTGACATACAGACAAAGGCTCAACTGTGGGATGTCCCAAGTTGCCGAAATACCTTGGGGACTAATTTACAGACCAGGGCTCACCTGTGGGCTGGCCCAGTGCCCAAACTCCCTGGGGAAGACTAGGCTACATGCGAGGACTCACCTGAGGGCTGTCCCAGGTTCCCTAAATCTCTTGGGGGACTACCCTACAGACTACAGCTATTCCAGGTCCCCACAATCTCTGGGGGCCTGTCCTTCAAACAGGGCACCTCTGTGGGATGTTCCCAGGTTCCCTAAATCCCCGGGGGTGACTTGTCTACACACCAAAGCTTCTCTGTCGGGTGGCCCAGGTTGCTGAAATCACTGTGGGACTGTGTACAGACCAGGGCTCCTCTGTGGGCTGTCCAGGTTCCCTAAATCCCTGGGGGGACTAGCCTACACACCAGAGCTCATCGGTGGGATGTCCCAGGCTCCCTAAATCCCTTGGGGGACTGGTCTACACCCCAGGGTTCATCTGTGGCCTGTCCCAGGTTCCCTAAATCCCTGGGGGGACTTGCCTACAGCCCAGGGCTCATCTGTGGGACGTCCCAGAATCCCTAAACATCAGGGGAGGATAGGCGTATAAACCAGGGCTTATTTGTGGGGCGTCCCAGGTTCCCTAAATCATGGGGGATGGGGGGGTGGGCACGGATATACAGGCAAAGGCTCACCTGTGGGATGTCCCAAGTTGCCCAAATACCTTGGGGACTAATTTACAGACCAGGGCTCACCTGTGGGCTGGCCCAGTGCCCAAACTGCCTGGGGAAGACTAGGCTATATACCAGGACTCACCTGAGGGCTGTCCCAGGTTCCCTAAATCTCTTGGGGGACTACCCTACAGACTACAGCTATTCCAGGTCCCCACAATCCCTGGGGGCCTGGCCTACAAGCAGGGGACCTCTCTGGGATGTCCCAGGTTCCCTAAATCCCCGGGGCTGACTTGTCTACACACCAAAGCTTCTCTGTCGGGTGGCCCAGGTTGCTGAAATTACTGTAGGACTGTGTACAGACCAGGGCTCCTCTGTGGGCTGTCCAGGTTCCCTAAATCCCTGGGGGGACTAGCCTACACACCAGAGCTCATCGGTGGGATGTCCCAGGCTCCCTAAATCCCTTGGGGGACTGGTCTACACCCCAGGGTTCATCTGTGGGCTGTCCCAGGTTCCCTAAATCCCTAGGGGGACTGGCCTACAGCCCAGGGCTCATCTGTGGGACGTCCCAGAGTCCCTAAACATCTGGGGAGGACAGGCCTATAAACCAGGGCTTATTTGTGGGGCATCCCAGGTTCCCTAAATCATGGGGGATGGGGGGGTGGGCACGGATATACAGGCAAAGGCTCAACTGTGGGATGTCCCAAGTTGCCCAAATACCTTGGGGACTAATTTACAGACCAGGGCTCACCTGTGGGCTGGCCCAGTGCCCAAACTGCCTGGGGAAGACTAGGCTACATACCAGGACTCACCTGAGGGCTGTCCCAGGTTCCCTAAATCTCTTGGGGGACTACCCTACAGACTACAGCTATTCCAGGTCCCCACAATCCCTAGGGGCCTGGCCTACAAGCAGGGCACCTCTCTGGAATGTCCCAGGTTCATTAAATCCCCGGGGGTGACTTGTCTACACACCTAAGCTTATCTGTCGGGTGGCCCAGGGTGCTGAAATCACTGTGGGACTGTCTACAGACCTGGGCTCCTCTGTGGGCTATCCCAGGTTCCCTAAATCCCTGGGGGCACTGGCCTACAGACCAGAGCTCATCTGTGGGATGTATCAGGTTTCCTAAGTCACCCTGGCAGAACTGGCCCACGGACCGGGGCTCATATGTGGGATGTCGCAGGTTGCCAAATACCTGGGGTGCCCGGGCTACAGACCACAGATCTTCCTGGGACTCTCCCGGGAGTCCCAATCTGTGGGAGACGTGACAGCCACTTAGGTTCCCTTAATGCACGTCTTTCTTCCTTTTCTGTCAGAGATCAGGATCTCGCTGGGCAGGGCATCTAAGAAGGCTTATTCTCCCTGGCTCCTGCACATCCCAGGGTGGGGTCCGGACTAAGTGATGAGCAGAGGGCCGCTGGAATTCCTGGGCTGACCTGGAAGGGAGGAGCAGCCGTTACCTGTCTCTTCCTTGTTATCAGCTGTGGAGCCTGCGTGTGACGGCCGGAGCCCCTGCTGCTGGAGTGGGCCAGGAGGCTTTTCCAGCGGGAGTTGTGGGAGCTAGGAGGAAGGCGGCAGGACACCGGGGTTGGCGCTCCCTGCCCACACAGGGTACCTCAGTCATTTCGGGACACATAGAGGCTCCTGTCTTCCACCCTAAAGTCTCACTCCTCTGAGCTCCCCTGAGCTCCCCTGAGCTCGTTCGTCGGTAATGTGGCTACATCTACCCTTTGTTCTGTACTGAGGGAGGTGAGTTGCGTGCAAAACCTCAAAAACTGTAGGTAGAAGGGCTCCTTTCCTGTTTTGTAGGGAAGGGTCTTCCCCAAACTTCCCTTGAATTCACAAGAGCAACCTGCACCCAGCCCCAGGCCCGTGCCAACCTCACACAGTCCTGTGTCGCTACAGGCGGCCTGGGCAGGGGAGCGGCCCAGGATGTGCAAGGATGCACACCCAATGGTTCAGAGTGGGGCCCCCTCCTCCTGGTCACTCCCTGACAGACTCCAGCAACTGTGCCTGTGCAGACTCTGCACCGAGGTGGCAGGTCACAGGGAGTCCTCACAGACTCCACCAACTGTGACTGCTCAGAGTCCCGGCCAGGGTCGCAGGTCGTCCTGACCCAAGCAACTGCACCTGCTCAGTGTCCACGCCCAGGTCACAGGTCGTCCGAAATTCAAATTCCAACCACAATGACATACCCACTCACACACCCTAGGGAGGCTATTATTTTAAAAAAATGGAACCCCTGATTTGGGGTTAACGGCGCTGACCTGGGAGCGTGTTCCTGCTGCAAAACACACGGGAGGACTTACCGTGAAGCAGCAGACCTCACACGGCTAGGACGCCGGAGACTCTGAAGGCAGGACACAGAGGACGTTGCGCTGCGACGCCACGTTCCCTGGAAGGATGGAATTACTGTCAGGAAATTGCGTTCACGAACAACCACCTGAACACCCTGCCAGTGACACAGAGAGGACAGCGACCTCCCTCACAGAGGCTGAGCCAGACCCACGTCCAGCTCAGAGGCTGCTACCCCATTGGGGCGGAGAGGCCACTGCGTGGACGTCACAGCCGTGGCCACCACGTCCTGGGCGTGGGGGACCTCGGTGGGGTGGAGACTGCGGGTTCCCCGTTTCCACATGTCCCCACGGAGCCCCTCCCGGGTCTCTGAGGACCGGCCGCCCCTCAGCAGGCGGCCGCGGACGGGAAGGCGGTGCCCGCGGGGCTCGCACGGGAAGGTCGCACTCACCCTCGGGGCCTCACGTCTCAGGGTGGACGAGGAGGACGCAGTCGCTTCGGGTCTGAGGCCAGGCCGGCAGGCGGCATGGAGGCGGCCTCCGCGGGACGACGCTAACGTGGCGGCACCGCGTCCTCTCACGCCGCGGGCACAGCCGCCGCGGGACATGAAGGGCGCTGCGCCACCTGGTGGCTCGCGCCGGTACTGCAGCCCTCGCTGCTCATCGGGGCGGGGACGGCGGGGCCAACACTCTCCCCTGGCCTTGCCGGAGAACCAGTGAGACTCCGAGTTCAGCGTCTTCCCAGCCAGGATCTGGAAACGGAAAATCAGAAGGGCTCACTGTCCTGTGTCTTTCAGAAAAACGGGGAGGGAGGGAACAATTAAGGGGAAAACATATGGAAGGAAATCAGCGTAGCTATAAACTTTACAACTGACATCAAAATTCATTCAAAACCGTCCTCAGACTTCAACTGCAATGCAAACCTTTAAAGATTCGGGGAAGAAACAAAAAAGAAAATTGACGTGGCCTTGGGTTTGGTGATGGGTTTTAACACACAACAACAAAAAGAATCTGATCCACAACAGAAAAAGAATACCATGGCTCTTATAACGTTCAATAGCCATCCTCTGTGAAAGACCCAATTCAGAGAATAAAAAGACAAGCCACGGAATGATAAGAAATATGTGCAAAATACATACCGGAGGAACAATTCACACCCTACATATAAAAAGAAGTCTTAAAACTCAACAAGAAGAAGACAAACTCCTCGATTACAAAGGGGTACAGATCTCAACACACACGTGACCAAAGAACATATAGAGATGGCAAATAATCATACAAAAAGATGCTCAGCATCATATATCGCTAGGGAATAGCAGATTACAGCAGCAATGAGATACCAGAGCACACCTGCTAGAATGACTAAACTCTTTAAAAAAGAAAACAAGAAAAGAACAAACCACTGCTGGAGGAAAGGCAGGCATTCTCATCCATTGCTGGGAGAATGCATCATGGTACACAGTCACTCTGGAAGACAGCGTAGAAGACTAGAATATGCCACCCCAAGATATAGCTCTTTTTCTTGGCGTTATTGTTTTGGACAGGGTCTCTGTGACCCAGGCGGGAGTGCAGTGGCACGAACACAGATCACTGCCACCTTGAACTTCCACGCTGGAGCGATCCTAAGCCTCCCAAGTAGCTGGGACTACAGGCATGAGCCACTACAGCCAAATAAATTTTTGTGTGTGCCTACGGATGGGTCCTTGCTATATTGCCCAAGGGTGACTGGCATGCAGACCAGGGCTCATCCGTGGGATGTCCCAGATTCTCTACGTGTCAGTGAAGGGGCGGGTGGGGGACTGGCCTACAGACCAAGGCTCTACTCTGGGAATTCCCAGGTTCCCTAAATCCCAGGGGGGACAGGCCTACACAGCAGGGCTCATCTGTGGGATGTCCCAGGTTCTCTAAATCACAGGGTGGGAGGGCCCTACAGACCAAGGCTCAACTGTGGGACATCCCAGGTTCCCTAAATCCCTGGGGGGGGGGGGCTGTCCTACAAACCACGGATTAGCTGTGGGATGTCCCAGCTTCCCTAAATCCCTGGGGGGACTGACCTACAGACCAAGGCTCACCCGTGGGCTGCCCCAGGTTCCCAAATCCCTGGGGGGCACTGGCCTACAGACCAGGCTTCATCTGTGGAATGGTCCAGGTCCCCTTAATTCCTGGGGGGGACTGGCGTACATACCGAGCTCATCTGTGGGCTGTCCCATGTTCCCTACATCCCTGGGGGGACTGGCGTACAGACCACGGCTCATCCTCGGGATGTCCCAGGTCTTTAAATACCTGGGGGGACTGATCTACAGACCAGGGATCATCTGAGGCCTGTCCCAGGTTCCCTAAATCCCTGTTGGGGAGTGGCCTAAAAACCGGGGCTCCTCTGTGGGCTGTCCCAGGTCCCACAAATCGCTGAGGGGACTGGCCTACAGCCCAGGGCTCATCTGTGGGATGTCTCAGAGTCCCTAAACATCTGGGGAGGACAGGCCTATAAACCAGGGCTTATTTGTGGGACCTCCCAGGTTCCCTAAATCACGGGGGGGAGGGGGGACTGACATACAGACAAAGGCTCAACTGTGGGATGTCCCAAGTTGCCGAAATACCTTGGGGACTAATTTACAGACCAGGGCTCACCTGTGGGCTGGCCCAGTGCCCAAACTCCCTGGGGAAGACTAGGCTACATGCGAGGACTCACCTGAGGGCTGTCCCAGGTTCCCTAAATCTCTTGGGGGACTACCCTACAGACTACAGCTATTCCAGGTCCCCACAATCTCTGGGGGCCTGTCCTTCAAACAGGGCACCTCTGTGGGATGTTCCCAGGTTCCCTAAATCCCCGGGGGTGACTTGTCTACACACCAAAGCTTCTCTGTCGGGTGGCCCAGGTTGCTGAAATCACTGTGGGACTGTGTACAGACCAGGGCTCCTCTGTGGGCTGTCCAGGTTCCCTAAATCCCTGGGGGGACTAGCCTACACACCAGAGCTCATCGGTGGGATGTCCCAGGCTCCCTAAATCCCTTGGGGGACTGGTCTACACCCCAGGGTTCATCTGTGGCCTGTCCCAGGTTCCCTAAATCCCTGGGGGGACTTGCCTACAGCCCAGGGCTCATCTGTGGGACGTCCCAGAATCCCTAAACATCAGGGGAGGATAGGCGTATAAACCAGGGCTTATTTGTGGGGCGTCCCAGGTTCCCTAAATCATGGGGGATGGGGGGGTGGGCACGGATATACAGGCAAAGGCTCACCTGTGGGATGTCCCAAGTTGCCCAAATACCTTGGGGACTAATTTACAGACCAGGGCTCACCTGTGGGCTGGCCCAGTGCCCAAACTGCCTGGGGAAGACTAGGCTATATACCAGGACTCACCTGAGGGCTGTCCCAGGTTCCCTAAATCTCTTGGGGGACTACCCTACAGACTACAGCTATTCCAGGTCCCCACAATCCCTGGGGGCCTGGCCTACAAGCAGGGGACCTCTCTGGGATGTCCCAGGTTCCCTAAATCCCCGGGGCTGACTTGTCTACACACCAAAGCTTCTCTGTCGGGTGGCCCAGGTTGCTGAAATTACTGTAGGACTGTGTACAGACCAGGGCTCCTCTGTGGGCTGTCCAGGTTCCCTAAATCCCTGGGGGGACTAGCCTACACACCAGAGCTCATCGGTGGGATGTCCCAGGCTCCCTAAATCCCTTGGGGGACTGGTCTACACCCCAGGGTTCATCTGTGGGCTGTCCCAGGTTCCCTAAATCCCTAGGGGGACTGGCCTACAGCCCAGGGCTCATCTGTGGGACGTCCCAGAGTCCCTAAACATCTGGGGAGGACAGGCCTATAAACCAGGGCTTATTTGTGGGGCATCCCAGGTTCCCTAAATCATGGGGGATGGGGGGGTGGGCACGGATATACAGGCAAAGGCTCAACTGTGGGATGTCCCAAGTTGCCCAAATACCTTGGGGACTAATTTACAGACCAGGGCTCACCTGTGGGCTGGCCCAGTGCCCAAACTGCCTGGGGAAGACTAGGCTACATACCAGGACTCACCTGAGGGCTGTCCCAGGTTCCCTAAATCTCTTGGGGGACTACCCTACAGACTACAGCTATTCCAGGTCCCCACAATCCCTAGGGGCCTGGCCTACAAGCAGGGCACCTCTCTGGAATGTCCCAGGTTCATTAAATCCCCGGGGGTGACTTGTCTACACACCTAAGCTTATCTGTCGGGTGGCCCAGGGTGCTGAAATCACTGTGGGACTGTCTACAGACCTGGGCTCCTCTGTGGGCTATCCCAGGTTCCCTAAATCCCTGGGGGCACTGGCCTACAGACCAGAGCTCATCTGTGGGATGTATCAGGTTTCCTAAGTCACCCTGGCAGAACTGGCCCACGGACCGGGGCTCATATGTGGGATGTCGCAGGTTGCCAAATACCTGGGGTGCCCGGGCTACAGACCACAGATCTTCCTGGGACTCTCCCGGGAGTCCCAATCTGTGGGAGACGTGACAGCCACTTAGGTTCCCTTAATGCACGTCTTTCTTCCTTTTCTGTCAGAGATCAGGATCTCGCTGGGCAGGGCATCTAAGAAGGCTTATTCTCCCTGGCTCCTGCACATCCCAGGGTGGGGTCCGGACTAAGTGATGAGCAGAGGGCCGCTGGAATTCCTGGGCTGACCTGGAAGGGAGGAGCAGCCGTTACCTGTCTCTTCCTTGTTATCAGCTGTGGAGCCTGCGTGTGACGGCCGGAGCCCCTGCTGCTGGAGTGGGCCAGGAGGCTTTTCCAGCGGGAGTTGTGGGAGCTAGGAGGAAGGCGGCAGGACACCGGGGTTGGCGCTCCCTGCCCACACAGGGTACCTCAGTCATTTCGGGACACATAGAGGCTCCTGTCTTCCACCCTAAAGTCTCACTCCTCTGAGCTCCCCTGAGCTCCCCTGAGCTCGTTCGTCGGTAATGTGGCTACATCTACCCTTTGTTCTGTACTGAGGGAGGTGAGTTGCGTGCAAAACCTCAAAAACTGTAGGTAGAAGGGCTCCTTTCCTGTTTTGTAGGGAAGGGTCTTCCCCAAACTTCCCTTGAATTCACAAGAGCAACCTGCACCCAGCCCCAGGCCCGTGCCAACCTCACACAGTCCTGTGTCGCTACAGGCGGCCTGGGCAGGGGAGCGGCCCAGGATGTGCAAGGATGCACACCCCATGGTTCAGAGTGGGGCCCCCTCCTCCTGGTCACTCCCTGACAGACTCCAGCAACTGTGCCTGTGCAGACTCTGCACCGAGGTGGCAGGTCACAGGGAGTCCTCACAGACTCCACCAACTGTGACTGCTCAGAGTCCCGGCCAGGGTCACAGGTCGTCCTGACCCAAGCAACTGCACCTGCTCAGTGTCCACGCCCAGGTCACAGGTCGTCCGAAATTCAAATTCCAACCACAATGACATACCCACTCACACACCCTAGGGAGGCTATTATTTTAAAAAAATGGAACCCCTGATTTGGGGTTAACGGCGCTGACCTGGGAGCGTGTTCCTGCTGCAAAACACACGGGAGGACTTACCGTGAAGCAGCAGACCTCACACGGCTAGGACGCCGGAGACTCTGAAGGCAGGACACAGAGGACGTTGCGCTGCGACGCCACGTTCCCTGGAAGGATGGAATTACTGTCAGGAAATTGCGTTCACGAACAACCACCTGAACACCCTGCCAGTGACACAGAGAGGACAGCGACCTCCCTCACAGAGGCTGAGCCAGACCCACGTCCAGCTCAGAGGCTGCTACCCCATTGGGGCGGAGAGGCCACTGCGTGGACGTCACAGCCGTGGCCACCACGTCCTGGGCGTGGGGGACCTCGGTGGGGTGGAGACTGCGGGTTCCCCGTTTCCACATGTCCCCACGGAGCCCCTCCCGGGTCTCTGAGGACCGGCCGCCCCTCAGCAGGCGGCCGCGGACGGGAAGGCGGTGCCCGCGGGGCTCGCACGGGAAGGTCGCACTCACCCTCGGGGCCTCACGTCTCAGGGTGGACGAGGAGGACGCAGTCGCTTCGGGTCTGAGGCCAGGCCGGCAGGCGGCATGGAGGCGGCCTCCGCGGGACGACGCTAACGTGGCGGCACCGCGTCCTCTCACGCCGCGGGCACAGCCGCCGCGGGACATGAAGGGCGCTGCGCCACCTGGTGGCTCGCGCCGGTACTGCAGCCCTCGCTGCTCATCGGGGCGGGGACGGCGGGGCCAACACTCTCCCCTGGCCTTGCCGGAGAACCAGTGAGACTCCGAGTTCAGCGTCTTCCCAGCCAGGATCTGGAAACGGAAAATCAGAAGGGCTCACTGTCCTGTGTCTTTCAGAAAAACGGGGAGGGAGGGAACAATTAAGGGGAAAACATATGGAAGGAAATCAGCGTAGCTATAAACTTTACAACTGACATCAAAATTCATTCAAAACCGTCCTCAGACTTCAACTGCAATGCAAACCTTTAAAGATTCGGGGAAGAAACAAAAAAGAAAATTGACGTGGCCTTGGGTTTGGTGATGGGTTTTAACACACAACAACAAAAAGAATCTGATCCACAACAGAAAAAGAATACCATGGCTCTTATAACGTTCAATAGCCATCCTCTGTGAAAGACCCAATTCAGAGAATAAAAAGACAAGCCACGGAATGATAAGAAATATGTGCAAAATACATACCGGAGGAACAATTCACACCCTACATATAAAAAGAAGTCTTAAAACTCAACAAGAAGAAGACAAACTCCTCGATTACAAAGGGGTACAGATCTCAACACACACGTGACCAAAGAACATATAGAGATGGCAAATAATCATACAAAAAGATGCTCAGCATCATATATCGCTAGGGAATAGCAGATTACAGCAGCAATGAGATACCAGAGCACACCTGCTAGAATGACTAAACTCTTTAAAAAAGAAAACAAGAAAAGAACAAACCACTGCTGGAGGAAAGGCAGGCATTCTCATCCATTGCTGGGAGAATGCATCATGGTACACAGTCACTCTGGAAGACAGCGTAGAAGACTAGAATATGCCACCCCAAGATATAGCTCTTTTTCTTGGCGTTATTGTTTTGGACAGGGTCTCTGTGACCCAGGCGGGAGTGCAGTGGCACGAACACAGATCACTGCCACCTTGAACTTCCACGCTGGAGCGATCCTAAGCCTCCCAAGTAGCTGGGACTACAGGCATGAGCCACTACAGCCAAATAAATTTTTGTGTGTGCCTACGGATGGGTCCTTGCTATATTGCCCAAGGGTGACTGGCATGCAGACCAGGGCTCATCCGTGGGATGTCCCAGATTCTCTACGTGTCAGTGAAGGGGCGGGTGGGGGACTGGCCTACAGACCAAGGCTCTACTCTGGGAATTCCCAGGTTCCCTAAATCCCAGGGGGGACAGGCCTACACAGCAGGGCTCATCTGTGGGATGTCCCAGGTTCTCTAAATCACAGGGTGGGAGGGCCCTACAGACCAAGGCTCAACTGTGGGACATCCCAGGTTCCCTAAATCCCTGGGGGGGGGGCTGTCCTACAAACCACGGATTAGCTGTGGGATGTCCCAGCTTCCCTAAATCCCTGGGGGGACTGACCTACAGACCAAGGCTCACCCGTGGGCTGCCCCAGGTTCCCAAATCCCTGGGGGGCACTGGCCTACAGACCAGGCTTCATCTGTGGAATGGTCCAGGTCCCCTTAATTCCTGGGGGGGACTGGCGTACATACCGAGCTCATCTGTGGGCTGTCCCATGTTCCCTACATCCCTGGGGGGACTGGCGTACAGACCACGGCTCATCCTCGGGATGTCCCAGGTCTTTAAATACCTGGGGGGACTGATCTACAGACCAGGGATCATCTGAGGCCTGTCCCAGGTTCCCTAAATCCCTGTTGGGGAGTGGCCTAAAAACCGGGGCTCCTCTGTGGGCTGTCCCAGGTCCCACAAATCGCTGAGGGGACTGGCCTACAGCCCAGGGCTCATCTGTGGGATGTCTCAGAGTCCCTAAACATCTGGGGAGGACAGGCCTATAAACCAGGGCTTATTTGTGGGACCTCCCAGGTTCCCTAAATCACGGGGGGGAGGGGGGACTGACATACAGACAAAGGCTCAACTGTGGGATGTCCCAAGTTGCCGAAATACCTTGGGGAATAATTTACAGACCAGGGCTCACCTGTGGGCTGGCCCAGTGCCCAAACTCCCTGGGGAAGACTAGGCTACATGCGAGGACTCACCTGAGGGCTGTCCCAGGTTCCCTAAATCTCTTGGGGGACTACCCTACAGACTACAGCTATTCCAGGTCCCCACAATCTCTGGGGGCCTGTCCTTCAAACAGGGCACCTCTGTGGGATGTTCCCAGGTTCCCTAAATCCCCGGGGGTGACTTGTCTACACACCAAAGCTTCTCTGTCGGGTGGCCCAGGTTGCTGAAATCACTGTGGGACTGTGTACAGACCAGGGCTCCTCTGTGGGCTGTCCAGGTTCCCTAAATCCCTGGGGGGACTAGCCTACACACCAGAGCTCATCGGTGGGATGTCCCAGGCTCCCTAAATCCCTTGGGGGACTGGTCTACACCCCAGGGTTCATCTGTGGCCTGTCCCAGGTTCCCTAAATCCCTGGGGGGACTTGCCTACAGCCCAGGGCTCATCTGTGGGACGTCCCAGAATCCCTAAACATCAGGGGAGGATAGGCGTATAAACCAGGGCTTATTTGTGGGGCGTCCCAGGTTCCCTAAATCATGGGGGATGGGGGGGTGGGCACGGATATACAGGCAAAGGCTCACCTGTGGGATGTCCCAAGTTGCCCAAATACCTTGGGGACTAATTTACAGACCAGGGCTCACCTGTGGGCTGGCCCAGTGCCCAAACTGCCTGGGGAAGACTAGGCTACATACCAGGACTCACCTGAGGGCTGTCCCAGGTTCCCTAAATCTCTTGGGGGACTACCCTACAGACTACAGCTATTCCAGGTCCCCACAATCCCTGGGGGCCTGGCCTACAAGCAGGGGACCTCTCTGGGATGTCCCAGGTTCCCTAAATCCCCGGGGCTGACTTGTCTACACACCAAAGCTTCTCTGTCGGGTGGCCCAGGTTGCTGAAATTACTGTAGGACTGTGTACAGACCAGGGCTCCTCTGTGGGCTGTCCAGGTTCCCTAAATCCCTGGGGGGACTAGCCTACACACCAGAGCTCATCGGTGGGATGTCCCAGGCTCCCTAAATCCCTTGGGGGACTGGTCTACACCCCAGGGTTCATCTGTGGGCTGTCCCAGGTTCCCTAAATCCCTAGGGGGACTGGCCTACAGCCCAGGGCTCATCTGTGGGACGTCCCAGAGTCCCTAAACATCTGGGGAGGACAGGCCTATAAACCAGGGCTTATTTGTGGGGCATCCCAGGTTCCCTAAATCATGGGGGATGGGGGGGGTGGGCACGGATATACAGGCAAAGGCTCAACTGTGGGATGTCCCAAGTTGCCCAAATACCTTGGGGACTAATTTACAGACCAGGGCTCACCTGTGGGCTGGCCCAGTGCCCAAACTGCCTGGGGAAGACTAGGCTACATACCAGGACTCACCTGAGGGCTGTCCCAGGTTCCCTAAATCTCTTGGGGGACTACCCTACAGACTACAGCTATTCCAGGTCCCCACAATCCCTAGGGGCCTGGCCTACAAGCAGGGCACCTCTCTGGAATGTCCCAGGTTCATTAAATCCCCGGGGGTGACTTGTCTACACACCTAAGCTTATCTGTCGGGTGGCCCAGGGTGCTGAAATCACTGTGGGACTGTCTACAGACCTGGGCTCCTCTGTGGGCTATCCCAGGTTCCCTAAATCCCTGGGGGCACTGGCCTACAGACCAGAGCTCATCTGTGGGATGTATCAGGTTTCCTAAGTCACCCTGGCAGAACTGGCCCACGGACCGGGGCTCATATGTGGGATGTCGCAGGTTGCCAAATACCTGGGGTGCCCGGGCTACAGACCACAGATCTTCCTGGGACTCTCCCGGGAGTCCCAATCTGTGGGAGACGTGACAGCCACTTAGGTTCCCTTAATGCACGTCTTTCTTCCTTTTCTGTCAGAGATCAGGATCTCGCTGGGCAGGGCATCTAAGAAGGCTTATTCTCCCTGGCTCCTGCACATCCCAGGGTGGGGTCCGGACTAAGTGATGAGCAGAGGGCCGCTGGAATTCCTGGGCTGACCTGGAAGGGAGGAGCAGCCGTTACCTGTCTCTTCCTTGTTATCAGCTGTGGAGCCTGCGTGTGACGGCCGGAGCCCCTGCTGCTGGAGTGGGCCAGGAGGCTTTTCCAGCGGGAGTTGTGGGAGCTAGGAGGAAGGCGGCAGGACACCGGGGTTGGCGCTCCCTGCCCACACAGGGTACCTCAGTCATTTCGGGACACATAGAGGCTCCTGTCTTCCACCCTAAAGTCTCACTCCTCTGAGCTCCCCTGAGCTCCCCTGAGCTCGTTCGTCGGTAATGTGGCTACATCTACCCTTTGTTCTGTACTGAGGGAGGTGAGTTGCGTGCAAAACCTCAAAAACTGTAGGTAGAAGGGCTCCTTTCCTGTTTTGTAGGGAAGGGTCTTCCCCAAACTTCCCTTGAATTCACAAGAGCAACCTGCACCCAGCCCCAGGCCCGTGCCAACCTCACACAGTCCTGTGTCGCTACAGGCGGCCTGGGCAGGGGAGCGGCCCAGGATGTGCAAGGATGCACACCCAATGGTTCAGAGTGGGGCCCCCTCCTCCTGGTCACTCCCTGACAGACTCCAGCAACTGTGCCTGTGCACACTCTGCACCCAGGTGGCAGGTCACAGGGAGTCCTCACAGACTCCACCAACTGTGACTGCTCAGAGTCCCGGCCAGGGTCACAGGTCGTCCTGACCCAAGCAACTGCACCTGCTCAGTGTCCACGCCCAGGTCACAGGTCGTCCGAAATTCAAATTCCAACCACAATGACATACCCACTCACACACCCTAGGGAGGCTATTATTTTAAAAAAATGGAACCCCTGATTTGGGGTTAACGGCGCTGACCTGGGAGCGTGTTCCTGCTGCAAAACACACGGGAGGACTTACCGTGAAGCAGCAGACCTCACACGGCTAGGACGCCGGAGACTCTGAAGGCAGGACACAGAGGACGTTGCGCTGCGACGCCACGTTCCCTGGAAGGATGGAATTACTGTCAGGAAATTGCGTTCACGAACAACCACCTGAACACCCTGCCAGTGACACAGAGAGGACAGCGACCTCCCTCACAGAGGCTGAGCCAGACCCACGTCCAGCTCAGAGGCTGCTACCCCATTGGGGCGGAGAGGCCACTGCGTGGACGTCACAGCCGTGGCCACCACGTCCTGGGCGTGGGGGACCTCGGTGGGGTGGAGACTGCGGGTTCCCCGTTTCCACATGTCCCCACGGAGCCCCTCCCGGGTCTCTGAGGACCGGCCGCCCCTCAGCAGGCGGCCGCGGACGGGAAGGCGGTGCCCGCGGGGCTCGCACGGGAAGGTCGCACTCACCCTCGGGGCCTCACGTCTCAGGGTGGACGAGGAGGACGCAGTCGCTTCGGGTCTGAGGCCAGGCCGGCAGGCGGCATGGAGGCGGCCTCCGCGGGACGACGCTAACGTGGCGGCACCGCGTCCTCTCACGCCGCGGGCACAGCCGCCGCGGGACATGAAGGGCGCTGCGCCACCTGGTGGCTCGCGCCGGTACTGCAGCCCTCGCTGCTCATCGGGGCGGGGACGGCGGGGCCAACACTCTCCCCTGGCCTTGCCGGAGAACCAGTGAGACTCCGAGTTCAGCGTCTTCCCAGCCAGGATCTGGAAACGGAAAATCAGAAGGGCTCACTGTCCTGTGTCTTTCAGAAAAACGGGGAGGGAGGGAACAATTAAGGGGAAAACATATGGAAGGAAATCAGCGTAGCTATAAACTTTACAACTGACATCAAAATTCATTCAAAACCGTCCTCAGACTTCAACTGCAATGCAAACCTTTAAAGATTCGGGGAAGAAACAAAAAAGAAAATTGACGTGGCCTTGGGTTTGGTGATGGGTTTTAACACACAACAACAAAAAGAATCTGATCCACAACAGAAAAAGAATACCATGGCTCTTATAACGTTCAATAGCCATCCTCTGTGAAAGACCCAATTCAGAGAATAAAAAGACAAGCCACGGAATGATAAGAAATATGTGCAAAATACATACCGGAGGAACAATTCACACCCTACATATAAAAAGAAGTCTTAAAACTCAACAAGAAGAAGACAAACTCCTCGATTACAAAGGGGTACAGATCTCAACACACACGTGACCAAAGAACATATAGAGATGGCAAATAATCATACAAAAAGATGCTCAGCATCATATATCGCTAGGGAATAGCAGATTACAGCAGCAATGAGATACCAGAGCACACCTGCTAGAATGACTAAACTCTTTAAAAAAGAAAACAAGAAAAGAACAAACCACTGCTGGAGGAAAGGCAGGCATTCTCATCCATTGCTGGGAGAATGCATCATGGTACACAGTCACTCTGGAAGACAGCGTAGAAGACTAGAATATGCCACCCCAAGATATAGCTCTTTTTCTTGGCGTTATTGTTTTGGACAGGGTCTCTGTGACCCAGGCGGGAGTGCAGTGGCACGAACACAGATCACTGCCACCTTGAACTTCCACGCTGGAGCGATCCTAAGCCTCCCAAGTAGCTGGGACTACAGGCATGAGCCACTACAGCCAAATAAATTTTTGTGTGTGCCTACGGATGGGTCCTTGCTATATTGCCCAAGGGTGACTGGCATGCAGACCAGGGCTCATCCGTGGGATGTCCCAGATTCTCTACGTGTCAGTGAAGGGGCGGGTGGGGGACTGGCCTACAGACCAAGGCTCTACTCTGGGAATTCCCAGGTTCCCTAAATCCCAGGGGGGACAGGCCTACACAGCAGGGCTCATCTGTGGGATGTCCCAGGTTCTCTAAATCACAGGGTGGGAGGGCCCTACAGACCAAGGCTCAACTGTGGGACATCCCAGGTTCCCTAAATCCCTGGGGGGGGGGGGCTGTCCTACAAACCACGGATTAGCTGTGGGATGTCCCAGCTTCCCTAAATCCCTGGGGGGACTGACCTACAGACCAAGGCTCACCCGTGGGCTGCCCCAGGTTCCCAAATCCCTGGGGGGCACTGGCCTACAGACCAGGCTTCATCTGTGGAATGGTCCAGGTCCCCTTAATTCCTGGGGGGGACTGGCGTACATACCGAGCTCATCTGTGGGCTGTCCCATGTTCCCTACATCCCTGGGGGGACTGGCGTACAGACCACGGCTCATCCTCGGGATGTCCCAGGTCTTTAAATACCTGGGGGGACTGATCTACAGACCAGGGATCATCTGAGGCCTGTCCCAGGTTCCCTAAATCCCTGTTGGGGAGTGGCCTAAAAACCGGGGCTCCTCTGTGGGCTGTCCCAGGTCCCACAAATCGCTGAGGGGACTGGCCTACAGCCCAGGGCTCATCTGTGGGATGTCTCAGAGTCCCTAAACATCTGGGGAGGACAGGCCTATAAACCAGGGCTTATTTGTGGGACCTCCCAGGTTCCCTAAATCACGGGGGGGAGGGGGGACTGACATACAGACAAAGGCTCAACTGTGGGATGTCCCAAGTTGCCGAAATACCTTGGGGAATAATTTACAGACCAGGGCTCACCTGTGGGCTGGCCCAGTGCCCAAACTCCCTGGGGAAGACTAGGCTACATGCGAGGACTCACCTGAGGGCTGTCCCAGGTTCCCTAAATCTCTTGGGGGACTACCCTACAGACTACAGCTATTCCAGGTCCCCACAATCTCTGGGGGCCTGTCCTTCAAACAGGGCACCTCTGTGGGATGTTCCCAGGTTCCCTAAATCCCCGGGGGTGACTTGTCTACACACCAAAGCTTCTCTGTCGGGTGGCCCAGGTTGCTGAAATCACTGTGGGACTGTGTACAGACCAGGGCTCCTCTGTGGGCTGTCCAGGTTCCCTAAATCCCTGGGGGGACTAGCCTACACACCAGAGCTCATCGGTGGGATGTCCCAGGCTCCCTAAATCCCTTGGGGGACTGGTCTACACCCCAGGGTTCATCTGTGGCCTGTCCCAGGTTCCCTAAATCCCTGGGGGGACTTGCCTACAGCCCAGGGCTCATCTGTGGGACGTCCCAGAATCCCTAAACATCAGGGGAGGATAGGCGTATAAACCAGGGCTTATTTGTGGGGCGTCCCAGGTTCCCTAAATCATGGGGGATGGGGGGGTGGGCACGGATATACAGGCAAAGGCTCACCTGTGGGATGTCCCAAGTTGCCCAAATACCTTGGGGACTAATTTACAGACCAGGGCTCACCTGTGGGCTGGCCCAGTGCCCAAACTGCCTGGGGAAGACTAGGCTACATACCAGGACTCACCTGAGGGCTGTCCCAGGTTCCCTAAATCTCTTGGGGGACTACCCTACAGACTACAGCTATTCCAGGTCCCCACAATCCCTGGGGGCCTGGCCTACAAGCAGGGGACCTCTCTGGGATGTCCCAGGTTCCCTAAATCCCCGGGGCTGACTTGTCTACACACCAAAGCTTCTCTGTCGGGTGGCCCAGGTTGCTGAAATTACTGTAGGACTGTGTACAGACCAGGGCTCCTCTGTGGGCTGTCCAGGTTCCCTAAATCCCTGGGGGGACTAGCCTACACACCAGAGCTCATCGGTGGGATGTCCCAGGCTCCCTAAATCCCTTGGGGGACTGGTCTACACCCCAGGGTTCATCTGTGGGCTGTCCCAGGTTCCCTAAATCCCTAGGGGGACTGGCCTACAGCCCAGGGCTCATCTGTGGGACGTCCCAGAGTCCCTAAACATCTGGGGAGGACAGGCCTATAAACCAGGGCTTATTTGTGGGGCATCCCAGGTTCCCTAAATCATGGGGGATGGGGGGGGTGGGCACGGATATACAGGCAAAGGCTCAACTGTGGGATGTCCCAAGTTGCCCAAATACCTTGGGGACTAATTTACAGACCAGGGCTCACCTGTGGGCTGGCCCAGTGCCCAAACTGCCTGGGGAAGACTAGGCTACATACCAGGACTCACCTGAGGGCTGTCCCAGGTTCCCTAAATCTCTTGGGGGACTACCCTACAGACTACAGCTATTCCAGGTCCCCACAATCCCTAGGGGCCTGGCCTACAAGCAGGGCACCTCTCTGGAATGTCCCAGGTTCATTAAATCCCCGGGGGTGACTTGTCTACACACCTAAGCTTATCTGTCGGGTGGCCCAGGGTGCTGAAATCACTGTGGGACTGTCTACAGACCTGGGCTCCTCTGTGGGCTATCCCAGGTTCCCTAAATCCCTGGGGGCACTGGCCTACAGACCAGAGCTCATCTGTGGGATGTATCAGGTTTCCTAAGTCACCCTGGCAGAACTGGCCCACGGACCGGGGCTCATATGTGGGATGTCGCAGGTTGCCAAATACCTGGGGTGCCCGGGCTACAGACCACAGATCTTCCTGGGACTCTCCCGGGAGTCCCAATCTGTGGGAGACGTGACAGCCACTTAGGTTCCCTTAATGCACGTCTTTCTTCCTTTTCTGTCAGAGATCAGGATCTCGCTGGGCAGGGCATCTAAGAAGGCTTATTCTCCCTGGCTCCTGCACATCCCAGGGTGGGGTCCGGACTAAGTGATGAGCAGAGGGCCGCTGGAATTCCTGGGCTGACCTGGAAGGGAGGAGCAGCCGTTACCTGTCTCTTCCTTGTTATCAGCTGTGGAGCCTGCGTGTGACGGCCGGAGCCCCTGCTGCTGGAGTGGGCCAGGAGGCTTTTCCAGCGGGAGTTGTGGGAGCTAGGAGGAAGGCGGCAGGACACCGGGGTTGGCGCTCCCTGCCCACACAGGGTACCTCAGTCATTTCGGGACACATAGAGGCTCCTGTCTTCCACCCTAAAGTCTCACTCCTCTGAGCTCCCCTGAGCTCCCCTGAGCTCGTTCGTCGGTAATGTGGCTACATCTACCCTTTGTTCTGTACTGAGGGAGGTGAGTTGCGTGCAAAACCTCAAAAACTGTAGGTAGAAGGGCTCCTTTCCTGTTTTGTAGGGAAGGGTCTTCCCCAAACTTCCCTTGAATTCACAAGAGCAACCTGCACCCAGCCCCAGGCCCGTGCCAACCTCACACAGTCCTGTGTCGCTACAGGCGGCCTGGGCAGGGGAGCGGCCCAGGATGTGCAAGGATGCACACCCAATGGTTCAGAGTGGGGCCCCCTCCTCCTGGTCACTCCCTGACAGACTCCAGCAACTGTGCCTGTGCAGACTCTGCACCGAGGTGGCAGGTCACAGGGAGTCCTCACAGACTCCACCAACTGTGACTGCTCAGAGTCCCGGCCAGGGTCGCAGGTCGTCCTGACCCAAGCAACTGCACCTGCTCAGTGTCCACGCCCAGGTCACAGGTCGTCCGAAATTCAAATTCCAACCACAATGACATACCCACTCACACACCCTAGGGAGGCTATTATTTTAAAAAAATGGAACCCCTGATTTGGGGTTAACGGCGCTGACCTGGGAGCGTGTTCCTGCTGCAAAACACACGGGAGGACTTACCGTGAAGCAGCAGACCTCACACGGCTAGGACGCCGGAGACTCTGAAGGCAGGACACAGAGGACGTTGCGCTGCGACGCCACGTTCCCTGGAAGGATGGAATTACTGTCAGGAAATTGCGTTCACGAACAACCACCTGAACACCCTGCCAGTGACACAGAGAGGACAGCGACCTCCCTCACAGAGGCTGAGCCAGACCCACGTCCAGCTCAGAGGCTGCTACCCCATTGGGGCGGAGAGGCCACTGCGTGGACGTCACAGCCGTGGCCACCACGTCCTGGGCGTGGGGGACCTCGGTGGGGTGGAGACTGCGGGTTCCCCGTTTCCACATGTCCCCACGGAGCCCCTCCCGGGTCTCTGAGGACCGGCCGCCCCTCAGCAGGCGGCCGCGGACGGGAAGGCGGTGCCCGCGGGGCTCGCACGGGAAGGTCGCACTCACCCTCGGGGCCTCACGTCTCAGGGTGGACGAGGAGGACGCAGTCGCTTCGGGTCTGAGGCCAGGCCGGCAGGCGGCATGGAGGCGGCCTCCGCGGGACGACGCTAACGTGGCGGCACCGCGTCCTCTCACGCCGCGGGCACAGCCGCCGCGGGACATGAAGGGCGCTGCGCCACCTGGTGGCTCGCGCCGGTACTGCAGCCCTCGCTGCTCATCGGGGCGGGGACGGCGGGGCCAACACTCTCCCCTGGCCTTGCCGGAGAACCAGTGAGACTCCGAGTTCAGCGTCTTCCCAGCCAGGATCTGGAAACGGAAAATCAGAAGGGCTCACTGTCCTGTGTCTTTCAGAAAAACGGGGAGGGAGGGAACAATTAAGGGGAAAACATATGGAAGGAAATCAGCGTAGCTATAAACTTTACAACTGACATCAAAATTCATTCAAAACCGTCCTCAGACTTCAACTGCAATGCAAACCTTTAAAGATTCGGGGAAGAAACAAAAAAGAAAATTGACGTGGCCTTGGGTTTGGTGATGGGTTTTAACACACAACAACAAAAAGAATCTGATCCACAACAGAAAAAGAATACCATGGCTCTTATAACGTTCAATAGCCATCCTCTGTGAAAGACCCAATTCAGAGAATAAAAAGACAAGCCACGGAATGATAAGAAATATGTGCAAAATACATACCGGAGGAACAATTCACACCCTACATATAAAAAGAAGTCTTAAAACTCAACAAGAAGAAGACAAACTCCTCGATTACAAAGGGGTACAGATCTCAACACACACGTGACCAAAGAACATATAGAGATGGCAAATAATCATACAAAAAGATGCTCAGCATCATATATCGCTAGGGAATAGCAGATTACAGCAGCAATGAGATACCAGAGCACACCTGCTAGAATGACTAAACTCTTTAAAAAAGAAAACAAGAAAAGAACAAACCACTGCTGGAGGAAAGGCAGGCATTCTCATCCATTGCTGGGAGAATGCATCATGGTACACAGTCACTCTGGAAGACAGCGTAGAAGACTAGAATATGCCACCCCAAGATATAGCTCTTTTTCTTGGCGTTATTGTTTTGGACAGGGTCTCTGTGACCCAGGCGGGAGTGCAGTGGCACGAACACAGATCACTGCCACCTTGAACTTCCACGCTGGAGCGATCCTAAGCCTCCCAAGTAGCTGGGACTACAGGCATGAGCCACTACAGCCAAATAAATTTTTGTGTGTGCCTACGGATGGGTCCTTGCTATATTGCCCAAGGGTGACTGGCATGCAGACCAGGGCTCATCCGTGGGATGTCCCAGATTCTCTACGTGTCAGTGAAGGGGCGGGTGGGGGACTGGCCTACAGACCAAGGCTCTACTCTGGGAATTCCCAGGTTCCCTAAATCCCAGGGGGGACAGGCCTACACAGCAGGGCTCATCTGTGGGATGTCCCAGGTTCTCTAAATCACAGGGTGGGAGGGCCCTACAGACCAAGGCTCAACTGTGGGACATCCCAGGTTCCCTAAACCCCTGGGGGGGGGGGGCTGTCCTACAAACCACGGATTAGCTGTGGGATGTCCCAGCTTCCCTAAATCCCTGGGGGGACTGACCTACAGACCAAGGCTCACCCGTGGGCTGCCCCAGGTTCCCAAATCCCTGGGGGGCACTGGCCTACAGACCAGGCTTCATCTGTGGAATGGTCCAGGTCCCCTTAATTCCTGGGGGGGACTGGCGTACATACCGAGCTCATCTGTGGGCTGTCCCATGTTCCCTACATCCCTGGGGGGACTGGCGTACAGACCACGGCTCATCCTCGGGATGTCCCAGGTCTTTAAATACCTGGGGGGACTGATCTACAGACCAGGGATCATCTGAGGCCTGTCCCAGGTTCCCTAAATCCCTGTTGGGGAGTGGCCTAAAAACCGGGGCTCCTCTGTGGGCTGTCCCAGGTCCCACAAATCGCTGAGGGGACTGGCCTACAGCCCAGGGCTCATCTGTGGGATGTCTCAGAGTCCCTAAACATCTGGGGAGGACAGGCCTATAAACCAGGGCTTATTTGTGGGACCTCCCAGGTTCCCTAAATCACGGGGGGGAGGGGGGACTGACATACAGACAAAGGCTCAACTGTGGGATGTCCCAAGTTGCCGAAATACCTTGGGGACTAATTTACAGACCAGGGCTCACCTGTGGGCTGGCCCAGTGCCCAAACTCCCTGGGGAAGACTAGGCTACATGCGAGGACTCACCTGAGGGCTGTCCCAGGTTCCCTAAATCTCTTGGGGGACTACCCTACAGACTACAGCTATTCCAGGTCCCCACAATCTCTGGGGGCCTGTCCTTCAAACAGGGCACCTCTGTGGGATGTTCCCAGGTTCCCTAAATCCCCGGGGGTGACTTGTCTACACACCAAAGCTTCTCTGTCGGGTGGCCCAGGTTGCTGAAATCACTGTGGGACTGTGTACAGACCAGGGCTCCTCTGTGGGCTGTCCAGGTTCCCTAAATCCCTGGGGGGACTAGCCTACACACCAGAGCTCATCGGTGGGATGTCCCAGGCTCCCTAAATCCCTTGGGGGACTGGTCTACACCCCAGGGTTCATCTGTGGCCTGTCCCAGGTTCCCTAAATCCCTGGGGGGACTTGCCTACAGCCCAGGGCTCATCTGTGGGACGTCCCAGAATCCCTAAACATCAGGGGAGGATAGGCGTATAAACCAGGGCTTATTTGTGGGGCGTCCCAGGTTCCCTAAATCATGGGGGATGGGGGGGTGGGCACGGATATACAGGCAAAGGCTCACCTGTGGGATGTCCCAAGTTGCCCAAATACCTTGGGGACTAATTTACAGACCAGGGCTCACCTGTGGGCTGGCCCAGTGCCCAAACTGCCTGGGGAAGACTAGGCTACATACCAGGACTCACCTGAGGGCTGTCCCAGGTTCCCTAAATCTCTTGGGGGACTACCCTACAGACTACAGCTATTCCAGGTCCCCACAATCCCTGGGGGCCTGGCCTACAAGCAGGGGACCTCTCTGGGATGTCCCAGGTTCCCTAAATCCCCGGGGCTGACTTGTCTACACACCAAAGCTTCTCTGTCGGGTGGCCCAGGTTGCTGAAATTACTGTAGGACTGTGTACAGACCAGGGCTCCTCTGTGGGCTGTCCAGGTTCCCTAAATCCCTGGGGGGACTAGCCTACACACCAGAGCTCATCGGTGGGATGTCCCAGGCTCCCTAAATCCCTTGGGGGACTGGTCTACACCCCAGGGTTCATCTGTGGGCTGTCCCAGGTTCCCTAAATCCCTAGGGGGACTGGCCTACAGCCCAGGGCTCATCTGTGGGACGTCCCAGAGTCCCTAAACATCTGGGGAGGACAGGCCTATAAACCAGGGCTTATTTGTGGGGCATCCCAGGTTCCCTAAATCATGGGGGATGGGGGGGTGGGCACGGATATACAGGCAAAGGCTCAACTGTGGGATGTCCCAAGTTGCCCAAATACCTTGGGGACTAATTTACAGACCAGGGCTCACCTGTGGGCTGGCCCAGTGCCCAAACTGCCTGGGGAAGACTAGGCTACATACCAGGACTCACCTGAGGGCTGTCCCAGGTTCCCTAAATCTCTTGGGGGACTACCCTACAGACTACAGCTATTCCAGGTCCCCACAATCCCTAGGGGCCTGGCCTACAAGCAGGGCACCTCTCTGGAATGTCCCAGGTTCATTAAATCCCCGGGGGTGACTTGTCTACACACCTAAGCTTATCTGTCGGGTGGCCCAGGGTGCTGAAATCACTGTGGGACTGTCTACAGACCTGGGCTCCTCTGTGGGCTATCCCAGGTTCCCTAAATCCCTGGGGGCACTGGCCTACAGACCAGAGCTCATCTGTGGGATGTATCAGGTTTCCTAAGTCACCCTGGCAGAACTGGCCCACGGACCGGGGCTCATATGTGGGATGTCGCAGGTTGCCAAATACCTGGGGTGCCCGGGCTACAGACCACAGATCTTCCTGGGACTCTCCCGGGAGTCCCAATCTGTGGGAGACGTGACAGCCACTTAGGTTCCCTTAATGCACGTCTTTCTTCCTTTTCTGTCAGAGATCAGGATCTCGCTGGGCAGGGCATCTAAGAAGGCTTATTCTCCCTGGCTCCTGCACATCCCAGGGTGGGGTCCGGACTAAGTGATGAGCAGAGGGCCGCTGGAATTCCTGGGCTGACCTGGAAGGGAGGAGCAGCCGTTACCTGTCTCTTCCTTGTTATCAGCTGTGGAGCCTGCGTGTGACGGCCGGAGCCCCTGCTGCTGGAGTGGGCCAGGAGGCTTTTCCAGCGGGAGTTGTGGGAGCTAGGAGGAAGGCGGCAGGACACCGGGGTTGGCGCTCCCTGCCCACACAGGGTACCTCAGTCATTTCGGGACACATAGAGGCTCCTGTCTTCCACCCTAAAGTCTCACTCCTCTGAGCTCCCCTGAGCTCCCCTGAGCTCGTTCGTCGGTAATGTGGCTACATCTACCCTTTGTTCTGTACTGAGGGAGGTGAGTTGCGTGCAAAACCTCAAAAACTGTAGGTAGAAGGGCTCCTTTCCTGTTTTGTAGGGAAGGGTCTTCCCCAAACTTCCCTTGAATTCACAAGAGCAACCTGCACCCAGCCCCAGGCCCGTGCCAACCTCACACAGTCCTGTGTCGCTACAGGCGGCCTGGGCAGGGGAGCGGCCCAGGATGTGCAAGGATGCACACCCAATGGTTCAGAGTGGGGCCCCCTCCTCCTGGTCACTCCCTGACAGACTCCAGCAACTGTGCCTGTGCAGACTCTGCACCCAGGTGGCAGGTCACAGGGAGTCCTCACAGACTCCACCAACTGTGACTGCTCAGAGTCCCGGCCAGGGTCACAGGTCGTCCTGACCCAAGCAACTGCACCTGCTCAGTGTCCACGCCCAGGTCACAGGTCGTCCGAAATTCAAATTCCAACCACAATGACATACCCACTCACACACCCTAGGGAGGCTATTATTTTAAAAAAATGGAACCCCTGATTTGGGGTTAACGGCGCTGACCTGGGAGCGTGTTCCTGCTGCAAAACACACGGGAGGACTTACCGTGAAGCAGCAGACCTCACACGGCTAGGACGCCGGAGACTCTGAAGGCAGGACACAGAGGACGTTGCGCTGCGACGCCACGTTCCCTGGAAGGATGGAATTACTGTCAGGAAATTGCGTTCACGAACAACCACCTGAACACCCTGCCAGTGACACAGAGAGGACAGCGACCTCCCTCACAGAGGCTGAGCCAGACCCACGTCCAGCTCAGAGGCTGCTACCCCATTGGGGCGGAGAGGCCACTGCGTGGACGTCACAGCCGTGGCCACCACGTCCTGGGCGTGGGGGACCTCGGTGGGGTGGAGACTGCGGGTTCCCCGTTTCCACATGTCCCCACGGAGCCCCTCCCGGGTCTCTGAGGACCGGCCGCCCCTCAGCAGGCGGCCGCGGACGGGAAGGCGGTGCCCGCGGGGCTCGCACGGGAAGGTCGCACTCACCCTCGGGGCCTCACGTCTCAGGGTGGACGAGGAGGACGCAGTCGCTTCGGGTCTGAGGCCAGGCCGGCAGGCGGCATGGAGGCGGCCTCCGCGGGACGACGCTAACGTGGCGGCACCGCGTCCTCTCACGCCGCGGGCACAGCCGCCGCGGGACATGAAGGGCGCTGCGCCACCTGGTGGCTCGCGCCGGTACTGCAGCCCTCGCTGCTCATCGGGGCGGGGACGGCGGGGCCAACACTCTCCCCTGGCCTTGCCGGAGAACCAGTGAGACTCCGAGTTCAGCGTCTTCCCAGCCAGGATCTGGAAACGGAAAATCAGAAGGGCTCACTGTCCTGTGTCTTTCAGAAAAACGGGGAGGGAGGGAACAATTAAGGGGAAAACATATGGAAGGAAATCAGCGTAGCTATAAACTTTACAACTGACATCAAAATTCATTCAAAACCGTCCTCAGACTTCAACTGCAATGCAAACCTTTAAAGATTCGGGGAAGAAACAAAAAAGAAAATTGACGTGGCCTTGGGTTTGGTGATGGGTTTTAACACACAACAACAAAAAGAATCTGATCCACAACAGAAAAAGAATACCATGGCTCTTATAACGTTCAATAGCCATCCTCTGTGAAAGACCCAATTCAGAGAATAAAAAGACAAGCCACGGAATGATAAGAAATATGTGCAAAATACATACCGGAGGAACAATTCACACCCTACATATAAAAAGAAGTCTTAAAACTCAACAAGAAGAAGACAAACTCCTCGATTACAAAGGGGTACAGATCTCAACACACACGTGACCAAAGAACATATAGAGATGGCAAATAATCATACAAAAAGATGCTCAGCATCATATATCGCTAGGGAATAGCAGATTACAGCAGCAATGAGATACCAGAGCACACCTGCTAGAATGACTAAACTCTTTAAAAAAGAAAACAAGAAAAGAACAAACCACTGCTGGAGGAAAGGCAGGCATTCTCATCCATTGCTGGGAGAATGCATCATGGTACACAGTCACTCTGGAAGACAGCGTAGAAGACTAGAGTATGCCACCCCAAGATATAGCTCTTTTTCTTGGCGTTATTGTTTTGGACAGGGTCTCTGTGACCCAGGCGGGAGTGCAGTGGCACGAACACAGATCACTGCCACCTTGAACTTCCACGCTGGAGCGATCCTAAGCCTCCCAAGTAGCTGGGACTACAGGCATGAGCCACTACAGCCAAATAAATTTTTGTGTGTGCCTACGGATGGGTCCTTGCTATATTGCCCAAGGGTGACTGGCATGCAGACCAGGGCTCATCCGTGGGATGTCCCAGATTCTCTACGTGTCAGTGAAGGGGCGGGTGGGGGACTGGCCTACAGACCAAGGCTCTACTCTGGGAATTCCCAGGTTCCCTAAATCCCAGGGGGGACAGGCCTACACAGCAGGGCTCATCTGTGGGATGTCCCAGGTTCTCTAAATCACAGGGTGGGAGGGCCCTACAGACCAAGGCTCAACTGTGGGACATCCCAGGTTCCCTAAATCCCTGGGGGGGGGGGCTGTCCTACAAACCACGGATTAGCTGTGGGATGTCCCAGCTTCCCTAAATCCCTGGGGGGACTGACCTACAGACCAAGGCTCACCCGTGGGCTGCCCCAGGTTCCCAAATCCCTGCGGGGCACTGGCCTACAGACCAGGCTTCATCTGTGGAATGGTCCAGGTCCCCTTAATTCCTGGGGGGGACTGGCGTACATACCGAGCTCATCTGTGGGCTGTCCCATGTTCCCTACATCCCTGGGGGGACTGGCGTACAGACCACGGCTCATCCTCGGGATGTCCCAGGTCTTTAAATACCTGGGGGGACTGATCTACAGACCAGGGATCATCTGAGGCCTGTCCCAGGTTCCCTAAATCCCTGTTGGGGAGTGGCCTAAAAACCGGGGCTCCTCTGTGGGCTGTCCCAGGTCCCACAAATCGCTGAGGGGACTGGCCTACAGCCCAGGGCTCATCTGTGGGATGTCTCAGAGTCCCTAAACATCTGGGGAGGACAGGCCTATAAACCAGGGCTTATTTGTGGGACCTCCCAGGTTCCCTAAATCACGGGGGGGAGGGGGGACTGACATACAGACAAAGGCTCAACTGTGGGATATCCCAAGTTGCCGAAATACCTTGGGGACTAATTTACAGACCAGGGCTCACCTGTGGGCTGGCCCAGTGCCCAAACTCCCTGGGGAAGACTAGGCTACATGCGAGGACTCACCTGAGGGCTGTCCCAGGTTCCCTAAATCTCTTGGGGGACTACCCTACAGACTACAGCTATTCCAGGTCCCCACAATCTCTGGGGGCCTGTCCTTCAAACAGGGCACCTCTGTGGGATGTTCCCAGGTTCCCTAAATCCCCGGGGGTGACTTGTCTACACACCAAAGCTTCTCTGTCGGGTGGCCCAGGTTGCTGAAATCACTGTGGGACTGTGTACAGACCAGGGCTCCTCTGTGGGCTGTCCAGGTTCCCTAAATCCCTGGGGGGACTAGCCTACACACCAGAGCTCATCGGTGGGATGTCCCAGGCTCCCTAAATCCCTTGGGGGACTGGTCTACACCCCAGGGTTCATCTGTGGCCTGTCCCAGGTTCCCTAAATCCCTGGGGGGACTTGCCTACAGCCCAGGGCTCATCTGTGGGACGTCCCAGAATCCCTAAACATCAGGGGAGGATAGGCGTATAAACCAGGGCTTATTTGTGGGGCGTCCCAGGTTCCCTAAATCATGGGGGATGGGGGGGTGGGCACGGATATACAGGCAAAGGCTCACCTGTGGGATGTCCCAAGTTGCCCAAATACCTTGGGGACTAATTTACAGACCAGGGCTCACCTGTGGGCTGGCCCAGTGCCCAAACTGCCTGGGGAAGACTAGGCTACATACCAGGACTCACCTGAGGGCTGTCCCAGGTTCCCTAAATCTCTTGGGGGACTACCCTACAGACTACAGCTATTCCAGGTCCCCACAATCCCTGGGGGCCTGGCCTACAAGCAGGGGACCTCTCTGGGATGTCCCAGGTTCCCTAAATCCCCGGGGCTGACTTGTCTACACACCAAAGCTTCTCTGTCGGGTGGCCCAGGTTGCTGAAATTACTGTAGGACTGTGTACAGACCAGGGCTCCTCTGTGGGCTGTCCAGGTTCCCTAAATCCCTGGGGGGACTAGCCTACACACCAGAGCTCATCGGTGGGATGTCCCAGGCTCCCTAAATCCCTTGGGGGACTGGTCTACACCCCAGGGTTCATCTGTGGGCTGTCCCAGGTTCCCTAAATCCCTAGGGGGACTGGCCTACAGCCCAGGGCTCATCTGTGGGACGTCCCAGAGTCCCTAAACATCTGGGGAGGACAGGCCTATAAACCAGGGCTTATTTGTGGGGCATCCCAGGTTCCCTAAATCATGGGGGATGGGGGGGTGGGCACGGATATACAGGCAAAGGCTCAACTGTGGGATGTCCCAAGTTGCCCAAATACCTTGGGGACTAATTTACAGACCAGGGCTCACCTGTGGGCTGGCCCAGTGCCCAAACTGCCTGGGGAAGACTAGGCTACATACCAGGACTCACCTGAGGGCTGTCCCAGGTTCCCTAAATCTCTTGGGGGACTACCCTACAGACTACAGCTATTCCAGGTCCCCACAATCCCTAGGGGCCTGGCCTACAAGCAGGGCACCTCTCTGGAATGTCCCAGGTTCATTAAATCCCCGGGGGTGACTTGTCTACACACCTAAGCTTATCTGTCGGGTGGCCCAGGGTGCTGAAATCACTGTGGGACTGTCTACAGACCTGGGCTCCTCTGTGGGCTATCCCAGGTTCCCTAAATCCCTGGGGGCACTGGCCTACAGACCAGAGCTCATCTGTGGGATGTATCAGGTTTCCTAAGTCACCCTGGCAGAACTGGCCCACGGACCGGGGCTCATATGTGGGATGTCGCAGGTTGCCAAATACCTGGGGTGCCCGGGCTACAGACCACAGATCTTCCTGGGACTCTCCCGGGAGTCCCAATCTGTGGGAGACGTGACAGCCACTTAGGTTCCCTTAATGCACGTCTTTCTTCCTTTTCTGTCAGAGATCAGGATCTCGCTGGGCAGGGCATCTAAGAAGGCTTATTCTCCCTGGCTCCTGCACATCCCAGGGTGGGGTCCGGACTAAGTGATGAGCAGAGGGCCGCTGGAATTCCTGGGCTGACCTGGAAGGGAGGAGCAGCCGTTACCTGTCTCTTCCTTGTTATCAGCTGTGGAGCCTGCGTGTGACGGCCGGAGCCCCTGCTGCTGGAGTGGGCCAGGAGGCTTTTCCAGCGGGAGTTGTGGGAGCTAGGAGGAAGGCGGCAGGACACCGGGGTTGGCGCTCCCTGCCCACACAGGGTACCTCAGTCATTTCGGGACACATAGAGGCTCCTGTCTTCCACCCTAAAGTCTCACTCCTCTGAGCTCCCCTGAGCTCCCCTGAGCTCGTTCGTCGGTAATGTGGCTACATCTACCCTTTGTTCTGTACTGAGGGAGGTGAGTTGCGTGCAAAACCTCAAAAACTGTAGGTAGAAGGGCTCCTTTCCTGTTTTGTAGGGAAGGGTCTTCCCCAAACTTCCCTTGAATTCACAAGAGCAACCTGCACCCAGCCCCAGGCCCGTGCCAACCTCACACAGTCCTGTGTCGCTACAGGCGGCCTGGGCAGGGGAGCGGCCCAGGATGTGCAAGGATGCACACCCAATGGTTCAGAGTGGGGCCCCCTCCTCCTGGTCACTCCCTGACAGACTCCAGCAACTGTGCCTGTGCAGACTCTGCACCCAGGTGGCAGGTCACAGGGAGTCCTCACAGACTCCACCAACTGTGACTGCTCAGAGTCCCGGCCAGGGTCACAGGTCGTCCTGACCCAAGCAACTGCACCTGCTCAGTGTCCACGCCCAGGTCACAGGTCGTCCGAAATTCAAATTCCAACCACAATGACATACCCACTCACACACCCTAGGGAGGCTATTATTTTAAAAAAATGGAACCCCTGATTTGGGGTTAACGGCGCTGACCTGGGAGCGTGTTCCTGCTGCAAAACACACGGGAGGACTTACCGTGAAGCAGCAGACCTCACACGGCTAGGACGCCGGAGACTCTGAAGGCAGGACACAGAGGACGTTGCGCTGCGACGCCACGTTCCCTGGAAGGATGGAATTACTGTCAGGAAATTGCGTTCACGAACAACCACCTGAACACCCTGCCAGTGACACAGAGAGGACAGCGACCTCCCTCACAGAGGCTGAGCCAGACCCACGTCCAGCTCAGAGGCTGCTACCCCATTGGGGCGGAGAGGCCACTGCGTGGACGTCACAGCCGTGGCCACCACGTCCTGGGCGTGGGGGACCTCGGTGGGGTGGAGACTGCGGGTTCCCCGTTTCCACATGTCCCCACGGAGCCCCTCCCGGGTCTCTGAGGACCGGCCGCCCCTCAGCAGGCGGCCGCGGACGGGAAGGCGGTGCCCGCGGGGCTCGCACGGGAAGGTCGCACTCACCCTCGGGGCCTCACGTCTCAGGGTGGACGAGGAGGACGCAGTCGCTTCGGGTCTGAGGCCAGGCCGGCAGGCGGCATGGAGGCGGCCTCCGCGGGACGACGCTAACGTGGCGGCACCGCGTCCTCTCACGCCGCGGGCACAGCCGCCGCGGGACATGAAGGGCGCTGCGCCACCTGGTGGCTCGCGCCGGTACTGCAGCCCTCGCTGCTCATCGGGGCGGGGACGGCGGGGCCAACACTCTCCCCTGGCCTTGCCGGAGAACCAGTGAGACTCCGAGTTCAGCGTCTTCCCAGCCAGGATCTGGAAACGGAAAATCAGAAGGGCTCACTGTCCTGTGTCTTTCAGAAAAACGGGGAGGGAGGGAACAATTAAGGGGAAAACATATGGAAGGAAATCAGCGTAGCTATAAACTTTACAACTGACATCAAAATTCATTCAAAACCGTCCTCAGACTTCAACTGCAATGCAAACCTTTAAAGATTCGGGGAAGAAACAAAAAAGAAAATTGACGTGGCCTTGGGTTTGGTGATGGGTTTTAACACACAACAACAAAAAGAATCTGATCCACAACAGAAAAAGAATACCATGGCTCTTATAACGTTCAATAGCCATCCTCTGTGAAAGACCCAATTCAGAGAATAAAAAGACAAGCCACGGAATGATAAGAAATATGTGCAAAATACATACCGGAGGAACAATTCACACCCTACATATAAAAAGAAGTCTTAAAACTCAACAAGAAGAAGACAAACTCCTCGATTACAAAGGGGTACAGATCTCAACACACACGTGACCAAAGAACATATAGAGATGGCAAATAATCATACAAAAAGATGCTCAGCATCATATATCGCTAGGGAATAGCAGATTACAGCAGCAATGAGATACCAGAGCACACCTGCTAGAATGACTAAACTCTTTAAAAAAGAAAACAAGAAAAGAACAAACCACTGCTGGAGGAAAGGCAGGCATTCTCATCCATTGCTGGGAGAATGCATCATGGTACACAGTCACTCTGGAAGACAGCGTAGAAGACTAGAATATGCCACCCCAAGATATAGCTCTTTTTCTTGGCGTTATTGTTTTGGACAGGGTCTCTGTGACCCAGGCGGGAGTGCAGTGGCACGAACACAGATCACTGCCACCTTGAACTTCCACGCTGGAGCGATCCTAAGCCTCCCAAGTAGCTGGGACTACAGGCATGAGCCACTACAGCCAAATAAATTTTTGTGTGTGCCTACGGATGGGTCCTTGCTATATTGCCCAAGGGTGACTGGCATGCAGACCAGGGCTCATCCGTGGGATGTCCCAGATTCTCTACGTGTCAGTGAAGGGGCGGGTGGGGGACTGGCCTACAGACCAAGGCTCTACTCTGGGAATTCCCAGGTTCCCTAAATCCCAGGGGGGACAGGCCTACACAGCAGGGCTCATCTGTGGGATGTCCCAGGTTCTCTAAATCACAGGGTGGGAGGGCCCTACAGACCAAGGCTCAACTGTGGGACATCCCAGGTTCCCTAAACCCCTGGGGGGGGGGGCTGTCCTACAAACCACGGATTAGCTGTGGGATGTCCCAGCTTCCCTAAATCCCTGGGGGGACTGACCTACAGACCAAGGCTCACCCGTGGGCTGCCCCAGGTTCCCAAATCCCTGGGGGGCACTGGCCTACAGACCAGGCTTCATCTGTGGAATGGTCCAGGTCCCCTTAATTCCTGGGGGGGACTGGCGTACATACCGAGCTCATCTGTGGGCTGTCCCATGTTCCCTACATCCCTGGGGGGACTGGCGTACAGACCACGGCTCATCCTCGGGATGTCCCAGGTCTTTAAATACCTGGGGGGACTGATCTACAGACCAGGGATCATCTGAGGCCTGTCCCAGGTTCCCTAAATCCCTGTTGGGGAGTGGCCTAAAAACCGGGGCTCCTCTGTGGGCTGTCCCAGGTCCCACAAATCGCTGAGGGGACTGGCCTACAGCCCAGGGCTCATCTGTGGGATGTCTCAGAGTCCCTAAACATCTGGGGAGGACAGGCCTATAAACCAGGGCTTATTTGTGGGACCTCCCAGGTTCCCTAAATCACGGGGGGGAGGGGGGACTGACATACAGACAAAGGCTCAACTGTGGGATGTCCCAAGTTGCCGAAATACCTTGGGGACTAATTTACAGACCAGGGCTCACCTGTGGGCTGGCCCAGTGCCCAAACTCCCTGGGGAAGACTAGGCTACATGCGAGGACTCACCTGAGGGCTGTCCCAGGTTCCCTAAATCTCTTGGGGGACTACCCTACAGACTACAGCTATTCCAGGTCCCCACAATCTCTGGGGGCCTGTCCTTCAAACAGGGCACCTCTGTGGGATGTTCCCAGGTTCCCTAAATCCCCGGGGGTGACTTGTCTACACACCAAAGCTTCTCTGTCGGGTGGCCCAGGTTGCTGAAATCACTGTGGGACTGTGTACAGACCAGGGCTCCTCTGTGGGCTGTCCAGGTTCCCTAAATCCCTGGGGGGACTAGCCTACACACCAGAGCTCATCGGTGGGATGTCCCAGGCTCCCTAAATCCCTTGGGGGACTGGTCTACACCCCAGGGTTCATCTGTGGCCTGTCCCAGGTTCCCTAAATCCCTGGGGGGACTTGCCTACAGCCCAGGGCTCATCTGTGGGACGTCCCAGAATCCCTAAACATCAGGGGAGGATAGGCGTATAAACCAGGGCTTATTTGTGGGGCGTCCCAGGTTCCCTAAATCATGGGGGATGGGGGGGTGGGCACGGATATACAGGCAAAGGCTCACCTGTGGGATGTCCCAAGTTGCCCAAATACCTTGGGGACTAATTTACAGACCAGGGCTCACCTGTGGGCTGGCCCAGTGCCCAAACTGCCTGGGGAAGACTAGGCTACATACCAGGACTCACCTGAGGGCTGTCCCAGGTTCCCTAAATCTCTTGGGGGACTACCCTACAGACTACAGCTATTCCAGGTCCCCACAATCCCTGGGGGCCTGGCCTACAAGCAGGGGACCTCTCTGGGATGTCCCAGGTTCCCTAAATCCCCGGGGCTGACTTGTCTACACACCAAAGCTTCTCTGTCGGGTGGCCCAGGTTGCTGAAATTACTGTAGGACTGTGTACAGACCAGGGCTCCTCTGTGGGCTGTCCAGGTTCCCTAAATCCCTGGGGGGACTAGCCTACACACCAGAGCTCATCGGTGGGATGTCCCAGGCTCCCTAAATCCCTTGGGGGACTGGTCTACACCCCAGGGTTCATCTGTGGGCTGTCCCAGGTTCCCTAAATCCCTAGGGGGACTGGCCTACAGCCCAGGGCTCATCTGTGGGACGTCCCAGAGTCCCTAAACATCTGGGGAGGACAGGCCTATAAACCAGGGCTTATTTGTGGGGCATCCCAGGTTCCCTAAATCATGGGGGATGGGGGGGGTGGGCACGGATATACAGGCAAAGGCTCAACTGTGGGATGTCCCAAGTTGCCCAAATACCTTGGGGACTAATTTACAGACCAGGGCTCACCTGTGGGCTGGCCCAGTGCCCAAACTGCCTGGGGAAGACTAGGCTACATACCAGGACTCACCTGAGGGCTGTCCCAGGTTCCCTAAATCTCTTGGGGGACTACCCTACAGACTACAGCTATTCCAGGTCCCCACAATCCCTAGGGGCCTGGCCTACAAGCAGGGCACCTCTCTGGAATGTCCCAGGTTCATTAAATCCCCGGGGGTGACTTGTCTACACACCTAAGCTTATCTGTCGGGTGGCCCAGGGTGCTGAAATCACTGTGGGACTGTCTACAGACCTGGGCTCCTCTGTGGGCTATCCCAGGTTCCCTAAATCCCTGGGGGCACTGGCCTACAGACCAGAGCTCATCTGTGGGATGTATCAGGTTTCCTAAGTCACCCTGGCAGAACTGGCCCACGGACCGGGGCTCATATGTGGGATGTCGCAGGTTGCCAAATACCTGGGGTGCCCGGGCTACAGACCACAGATCTTCCTGGGACTCTCCCGGGAGTCCCAATCTGTGGGAGACGTGACAGCCACTTAGGTTCCCTTAATGCACGTCTTTCTTCCTTTTCTGTCAGAGATCAGGATCTCGCTGGGCAGGGCATCTAAGAAGGCTTATTCTCCCTGGCTCCTGCACATCCCAGGGTGGGGTCCGGACTAAGTGATGAGCAGAGGGCCGCTGGAATTCCTGGGCTGACCTGGAAGGGAGGAGCAGCCGTTACCTGTCTCTTCCTTGTTATCAGCTGTGGAGCCTGCGTGTGACGGCCGGAGCCCCTGCTGCTGGAGTGGGCCAGGAGGCTTTTCCAGCGGGAGTTGTGGGAGCTAGGAGGAAGGCGGCAGGACACCGGGGTTGGCGCTCCCTGCCCACACAGGGTACCTCAGTCATTTCGGGACACATAGAGGCTCCTGTCTTCCACCCTAAAGTCTCACTCCTCTGAGCTCCCCTGAGCTCCCCTGAGCTCGTTCGTCGGTAATGTGGCTACATCTACCCTTTGTTCTGTACTGAGGGAGGTGAGTTGCGTGCAAAACCTCAAAAACTGTAGGTAGAAGGGCTCCTTTCCTGTTTTGTAGGGAAGGGTCTTCCCCAAACTTCCCTTGAATTCACAAGAGCAACCTGCACCCAGCCCCAGGCCCGTGCCAACCTCACACAGTCCTGTGTCGCTACAGGCGGCCTGGGCAGGGGAGCGGCCCAGGATGTGCAAGGATGCACACCCAATGGTTCAGAGTGGGGCCCCCTCCTCCTGGTCACTCCCTGACAGACTCCAGCAACTGTGCCTGTGCAGACTCTGCACCCAGGTGGCAGGTCACAGGGAGTCCTCACAGACTCCACCAACTGTGACTGCTCAGAGTCCCGGCCAGGGTCACAGGTCGTCCTGACCCAAGCAACTGCACCTGCTCAGTGTCCACGCCCAGGTCACAGGTCGTCCGAAATTCAAATTCCAACCACAATGACATACCCACTCACACACCCTAGGGAGGCTATTATTTTAAAAAAATGGAACCCCTGATTTGGGGTTAACGGCGCTGACCTGGGAGCGTGTTCCTGCTGCAAAACACACGGGAGGACTTACCGTGAAGCAGCAGACCTCACACGGCTAGGACGCCGGAGACTCTGAAGGCAGGACACAGAGGACGTTGCGCTGCGACGCCACGTTCCCTGGAAGGATGGAATTACTGTCAGGAAATTGCGTTCACGAACAACCACCTGAACACCCTGCCAGTGACACAGAGAGGACAGCGACCTCCCTCACAGAGGCTGAGCCAGACCCACGTCCAGCTCAGAGGCTGCTACCCCATTGGGGCGGAGAGGCCACTGCGTGGACGTCACAGCCGTGGCCACCACGTCCTGGGCGTGGGGGACCTCGGTGGGGTGGAGACTGCGGGTTCCCCGTTTCCACATGTCCCCACGGAGCCCCTCCCGGGTCTCTGAGGACCGGCCGCCCCTCAGCAGGCGGCCGCGGACGGGAAGGCGGTGCCCGCGGGGCTCGCACGGGAAGGTCGCACTCACCCTCGGGGCCTCACGTCTCAGGGTGGACGAGGAGGACGCAGTCGCTTCGGGTCTGAGGCCAGGCCGGCAGGCGGCATGGAGGCGGCCTCCGCGGGACGACGCTAACGTGGCGGCACCGCGTCCTCTCACGCCGCGGGCACAGCCGCCGCGGGACATGAAGGGCGCTGCGCCACCTGGTGGCTCGCGCCGGTACTGCAGCCCTCGCTGCTCATCGGGGCGGGGACGGCGGGGCCAACACTCTCCCCTGGCCTTGCCGGAGAACCAGTGAGACTCCGAGTTCAGCGTCTTCCCAGCCAGGATCTGGAAACGGAAAATCAGAAGGGCTCACTGTCCTGTGTCTTTCAGAAAAACGGGGAGGGAGGGAACAATTAAGGGGAAAACATATGGAAGGAAATCAGCGTAGCTATAAACTTTACAACTGACATCAAAATTCATTCAAAACCGTCCTCAGACTTCAACTGCAATGCAAACCTTTAAAGATTCGGGGAAGAAACAAAAAAGAAAATTGACGTGGCCTTGGGTTTGGTGATGGGTTTTAACACACAACAACAAAAAGAATCTGATCCACAACAGAAAAAGAATACCATGGCTCTTATAACGTTCAATAGCCATCCTCTGTGAAAGACCCAATTCAGAGAATAAAAAGACAAGCCACGGAATGATAAGAAATATGTGCAAAATACATACCGGAGGAACAATTCACACCCTACATATAAAAAGAAGTCTTAAAACTCAACAAGAAGAAGACAAACTCCTCGATTACAAAGGGGTACAGATCTCAACACACACGTGACCAAAGAACATATAGAGATGGCAAATAATCATACAAAAAGATGCTCAGCATCATATATCGCTAGGGAATAGCAGATTACAGCAGCAATGAGATACCAGAGCACACCTGCTAGAATGACTAAACTCTTTAAAAAAGAAAACAAGAAAAGAACAAACCACTGCTGGAGGAAAGGCAGGCATTCTCATCCATTGCTGGGAGAATGCATCATGGTACACAGTCACTCTGGAAGACAGCGTAGAAGACTAGAATATGCCACCCCAAGATATAGCTCTTTTTCTTGGCGTTATTGTTTTGGACAGGGTCTCTGTGACCCAGGCGGGAGTGCAGTGGCACGAACACAGATCACTGCCACCTTGAACTTCCACGCTGGAGCGATCCTAAGCCTCCCAAGTAGCTGGGACTACAGGCATGAGCCACTACAGCCAAATAAATTTTTGTGTGTGCCTACGGATGGGTCCTTGCTATATTGCCCAAGGGTGACTGGCATGCAGACCAGGGCTCATCCGTGGGATGTCCCAGATTCTCTACGTGTCAGTGAAGGGGCGGGTGGGGGACTGGCCTACAGACCAAGGCTCTACTCTGGGAATTCCCAGGTTCCCTAAATCCCAGGGGGGACAGGCCTACACAGCAGGGCTCATCTGTGGGATGTCCCAGGTTCTCTAAATCACAGGGTGGGAGGGCCCTACAGACCAAGGCTCAACTGTGGGACATCCCAGGTTCCCTAAATCCCTGGGGGGGGGGGGCTGTCCTACAAACCACGGATTAGCTGTGGGATGTCCCAGCTTCCCTAAATCCCTGGGGGGACTGACCTACAGACCAAGGCTCACCCATGGGCTGCCCCAGGTTCCCAAATCCCTGGGGGGCACTGGCCTACAGACCAGGCTTCATCTGTGGAATGGTCCAGGTCCCCTTAATTCCTGGGGGGGACTGGCGTACATACCGAGCTCATCTGTGGGCTGTCCCATGTTCCCTACATCCCTGGGGGGACTGGCGTACAGACCACGGCTCATCCTCGGGATGTCCCAGGTCTTTAAATACCTGGGGGGACTGATCTACAGACCAGGGATCATCTGAGGCCTGTCCCAGGTTCCCTAAATCCCTGTTGGGGAGTGGCCTAAAAACCGGGGCTCCTCTGTGGGCTGTCCCAGGTCCCACAAATCGCTGAGGGGACTGGCCTACAGCCCAGGGCTCATCTGTGGGATGTCTCAGAGTCCCTAAACATCTGGGGAGGACAGGCCTATAAACCAGGGCTTATTTGTGGGACCTCCCAGGTTCCCTAAATCACGGGGGGGAGGGGGGACTGACATACAGACAAAGGCTCAACTGTGGGATGTCCCAAGTTGCCGAAATACCTTGGGGACTAATTTACAGACCAGGGCTCACCTGTGGGCTGGCCCAGTGCCCAAACTCCCTGGGGAAGACTAGGCTACATGCGAGGACTCACCTGAGGGCTGTCCCAGGTTCCCTAAATCTCTTGGGGGACTACCCTACAGACTACAGCTATTCCAGGTCCCCACAATCTCTGGGGGCCTGTCCTTCAAACAGGGCACCTCTGTGGGATGTTCCCAGGTTCCCTAAATCCCCGGGGGTGACTTGTCTACACACCAAAGCTTCTCTGTCGGGTGGCCCAGGTTGCTGAAATCACTGTGGGACTGTGTACAGACCAGGGCTCCTCTGTGGGCTGTCCAGGTTCCCTAAATCCCTGGGGGGACTAGCCTACACACCAGAGCTCATCGGTGGGATGTCCCAGGCTCCCTAAATCCCTTGGGGGACTGGTCTACACCCCAGGGTTCATCTGTGGCCTGTCCCAGGTTCCCTAAATCCCTGGGGGGACTTGCCTACAGCCCAGGGCTCATCTGTGGGACGTCCCAGAATCCCTAAACATCAGGGGAGGATAGGCGTATAAACCAGGGCTTATTTGTGGGGCGTCCCAGGTTCCCTAAATCATGGGGGATGGGGGGGTGGGCACGGATATACAGGCAAAGGCTCACCTGTGGGATGTCCCAAGTTGCCCAAATACCTTGGGGACTAATTTACAGACCAGGGCTCACCTGTGGGCTGGCCCAGTGCCCAAACTGCCTGGGGAAGACTAGGCTACATACCAGGACTCACCTGAGGGCTGTCCCAGGTTCCCTAAATCTCTTGGGGGACTACCCTACAGACTACAGCTATTCCAGGTCCCCACAATCCCTGGGGGCCTGGCCTACAAGCAGGGGACCTCTCTGGGATGTCCCAGGTTCCCTAAATCCCCGGGGCTGACTTGTCTACACACCAAAGCTTCTCTGTCGGGTGGCCCAGGTTGCTGAAATTACTGTAGGACTGTGTACAGACCAGGGCTCCTCTGTGGGCTGTCCAGGTTCCCTAAATCCCTGGGGGGACTAGCCTACACACCAGAGCTCATCGGTGGGATGTCCCAGGCTCCCTAAATCCCTTGGGGGACTGGTCTACACCCCAGGGTTCATCTGTGGGCTGTCCCAGGTTCCCTAAATCCCTAGGGGGACTGGCCTACAGCCCAGGGCTCATCTGTGGGACGTCCCAGAGTCCCTAAACATCTGGGGAGGACAGGCCTATAAACCAGGGCTTATTTGTGGGGCATCCCAGGTTCCCTAAATCATGGGGGATGGGGGGGTGGGCACGGATATACAGGCAAAGGCTCACCTGTGGGATGTCCCAAGTTGCCCAAATACCTTGGGGACTAATTTACAGACCAGGGCTCACCTGTGGGCTGGCCCAGTGCCCAAACTGCCTGGGGAAGACTAGGCTACATACCAGGACTCACCTGAGGGCTGTCCCAGGTTCCCTAAATCTCTTGGGGGACTACCCTACAGACTACAGCTATTCCAGGTCCCCACAATCCCTAGGGGCCTGGCCTACAAGCAGGGCACCTCTCTGGAATGTCCCAGGTTCATTAAATCCCCGGGGGTGACTTGTCTACACACCTAAGCTTATCTGTCGGGTGGCCCAGGGTGCTGAAATCACTGTGGGACTGTCTACAGACCTGGGCTCCTCTGTGGGCTATCCCAGGTTCCCTAAATCCCTGGGGGCACTGGCCTACAGACCAGAGCTCATCTGTGGGATGTATCAGGTTTCCTAAGTCACCCTGGCAGAACTGGCCCACGGACCGGGGCTCATATGTGGGATGTCGCAGGTTGCCAAATACCTGGGGTGCCCGGGCTACAGACCACAGATCTTCCTGGGACTCTCCCGGGAGTCCCAATCTGTGGGAGACGTGACAGCCACTTAGGTTCCCTTAATGCACGTCTTTCTTCCTTTTCTGTCAGAGATCAGGATCTCGCTGGGCAGGGCATCTAAGAAGGCTTATTCTCCCTGGCTCCTGCACATCCCAGGGTGGGGTCCGGACTAAGTGATGAGCAGAGGGCCGCTGGAATTCCTGGGCTGACCTGGAAGGGAGGAGCAGCCGTTACCTGTCTCTTCCTTGTTATCAGCTGTGGAGCCTGCGTGTGACGGCCGGAGCCCCTGCTGCTGGAGTGGGCCAGGAGGCTTTTCCAGCGGGAGTTGTGGGAGCTAGGAGGAAGGCGGCAGGACACCGGGGTTGGCGCTCCCTGCCCACACAGGGTACCTCAGTCATTTCGGGACACATAGAGGCTCCTGTCTTCCACCCTAAAGTCTCACTCCTCTGAGCTCCCCTGAGCTCCCCTGAGCTCGTTCGTCGGTAATGTGGCTACATCTACCCTTTGTTCTGTACTGAGGGAGGTGAGTTGCGTGCAAAACCTCAAAAACTGTAGGTAGAAGGGCTCCTTTCCTGTTTTGTAGGGAAGGGTCTTCCCCAAACTTCCCTTGAATTCACAAGAGCAACCTGCACCCAGCCCCAGGCCCGTGCCAACCTCACACAGTCCTGTGTCGCTACAGGCGGCCTGGGCAGGGGAGCGGCCCAGGATGTGCAAGGATGCACACCCCATGGTTCAGAGTGGGGCCCCCTCCTCCTGGTCACTCCCTGACAGACTCCAGCAACTGTGCCTGTGCAGACTCTGCACCCAGGTGGCAGGTCACAGGGAGTCCTCACAGACTCCACCAACTGTGACTGCTCAGAGTCCCGGCCAGGGTCACAGGTCGTCCTGACCCAAGCAACTGCACCTGCTCAGTGTCCACGCCCAGGTCACAGGTCGTCCGAAATTCAAATTCCAACCACAATGACATACCCACTCACACACCCTAGGGAGGCTATTATTTTAAAAAAATGGAACCCCTGATTTGGGGTTAACGGCGCTGACCTGGGAGCGTGTTCCTGCTGCAAAACACACGGGAGGACTTACCGTGAAGCAGCAGACCTCACACGGCTAGGACGCCGGAGACTCTGAAGGCAGGACACAGAGGACGTTGCGCTGCGACGCCACGTTCCCTGGAAGGATGGAATTACTGTCAGGAAATTGCGTTCACGAACAACCACCTGAACACCCTGCCAGTGACACAGAGAGGACAGCGACCTCCCTCACAGAGGCTGAGCCAGACCCACGTCCAGCTCAGAGGCTGCTACCCCATTGGGGCGGAGAGGCCACTGCGTGGACGTCACAGCCGTGGCCACCACGTCCTGGGCGTGGGGGACCTCGGTGGGGTGGAGACTGCGGGTTCCCCGTTTCCACATGTCCCCACGGAGCCCCTCCCGGGTCTCTGAGGACCGGCCGCCCCTCAGCAGGCGGCCGCGGACGGGAAGGCGGTGCCCGCGGGGCTCGCACGGGAAGGTCGCACTCACCCTCGGGGCCTCACGTCTCAGGGTGGACGAGGAGGACGCAGTCGCTTCGGGTCTGAGGCCAGGCCGGCAGGCGGCATGGAGGCGGCCTCCGCGGGACGACGCTAACGTGGCGGCACCGCGTCCTCTCACGCCGCGGGCACAGCCGCCGCGGGACATGAAGGGCGCTGCGCCACCTGGTGGCTCGCGCCGGTACTGCAGCCCTCGCTGCTCATCGGGGCGGGGACGGCGGCCAACACTCTCCCCTGGCCTTGCCGGAGAACCAGTGAGACTCCGAGTTCAGCGTCTTCCCAGCCAGGATCTGGAAACGGAAAATCAGAAGGGCTCACTGTCCTGTGTCTTTCAGAAAAACGGGGAGGGAGGGAACAATTAAGGGGAAAACATATGGAAGGAAATCAGCGTAGCTATAAACTTTACAACTGACATCAAAATTCATTCAAAACCGTCCTCAGACTTCAACTGCAATGCAAACCTTTAAAGATTCGGGGAAGAAACAAAAAAGAAAATTGACGTGGCCTTGGGTTTGGTGATGGGTTTTAACACACAACAACAAAAAGAATCTGATCCACAACAGAAAAAGAATACCATGGCTCTTATAACGTTCAATAGCCATCCTCTGTGAAAGACCCAATTCAGAGAATAAAAAGACAAGCCACGGAATGATAAGAAATATGTGCAAAATACATACCGGAGGAACAATTCACACCCTACATATAAAAAGAAGTCTTAAAACTCAACAAGAAGAAGACAAACTCCTCGATTACAAAGGGGTACAGATCTCAACACACACGTGACCAAAGAACATATAGAGATGGCAAATAATCATACAAAAAGATGCTCAGCATCATATATCGCTAGGGAATAGCAGATTACAGCAGCAATGAGATACCAGAGCACACCTGCTAGAATGACTAAACTCTTTAAAAAAGAAAACAAGAAAAGAACAAACCACTGCTGGAGGAAAGGCAGGCATTCTCATCCATTGCTGGGAGAATGCATCATGGTACACAGTCACTCTGGAAGACAGCGTAGAAGACTAGAATATGCCACCCCAAGATATAGCTCTTTTTCTTGGCGTTATTGTTTTGGACAGGGTCTCTGTGACCCAGGCGGGAGTGCAGTGGCACGAACACAGATCACTGCCACCTTGAACTTCCACGCTGGAGCGATCCTAAGCCTCCCAAGTAGCTGGGACTACAGGCATGAGCCACTACAGCCAAATAAATTTTTGTGTGTGCCTACGGATGGGTCCTTGCTATATTGCCCAAGGGTGACTGGCATGCAGACCAGGGCTCATCCGTGGGATGTCCCAGATTCTCTACGTGTCAGTGAAGGGGCGGGTGGGGGACTGGCCTACAGACCAAGGCTCTACTCTGGGAATTCCCAGGTTCCCTAAATCCCAGGGGGGACAGGCCTACACAGCAGGGCTCATCTGTGGGATGTCCCAGGTTCTCTAAATCACAGGGTGGGAGGGCCCTACAGACCAAGGCTCAACTGTGGGACATCCCAGGTTCCCTAAATCCCTGGGGGGGGGGGGCTGTCCTACAAACCACGGATTAGCTGTGGGATGTCCCAGCTTCCCTAAATCCCTGGGGGGACTGACCTACAGACCAAGGCTCACCCGTGGGCTGCCCCAGGTTCCCAAATCCCTGGGGGGCACTGGCCTACAGACCAGGCTTCATCTGTGGAATGGTCCAGGTCCCCTTAATTCCTGGGGGGGACTGGCGTACATACCGAGCTCATCTGTGGGCTGTCCCATGTTCCCTACATCCCTGGGGGGACTGGCGTACAGACCACGGCTCATCCTCGGGATGTCCCAGGTCTTTAAATACCTGGGGGGACTGATCTACAGACCAGGGATCATCTGAGGCCTGTCCCAGGTTCCCTAAATCCCTGTTGGGGAGTGGCCTAAAAACCGGGGCTCCTCTGTGGGCTGTCCCAGGTCCCACAAATCGCTGAGGGGACTGGCCTACAGCCCAGGGCTCATCTGTGGGATGTCTCAGAGTCCCTAAACATCTGGGGAGGACAGGCCTATAAACCAGGGCTTATTTGTGGGACCTCCCAGGTTCCCTAAATCACGGGGGGGAGGGGGGACTGACATACAGACAAAGGCTCAACTGTGGGATGTCCCAAGTTGCCGAAATACCTTGGGGACTAATTTACAGACCAGGGCTCACCTGTGGGCTGGCCCAGTGCCCAAACTCCCTGGGGAAGACTAGGCTACATGCGAGGACTCACCTGAGGGCTGTCCCAGGTTCCCTAAATCTCTTGGGGGACTACCCTACAGACTACAGCTATTCCAGGTCCCCACAATCTCTGGGGGCCTGTCCTTCAAACAGGGCACCTCTGTGGGATGTTCCCAGGTTCCCTAAATCCCCGGGGGTGACTTGTCTACACACCAAAGCTTCTCTGTCGGGTGGCCCAGGTTGCTGAAATCACTGTGGGACTGTGTACAGACCAGGGCTCCTCTGTGGGCTGTCCAGGTTCCCTAAATCCCTGGGGGGACTAGCCTACACACCAGAGCTCATCGGTGGGATGTCCCAGGCTCCCTAAATCCCTTGGGGGACTGGTCTACACCCCAGGGTTCATCTGTGGCCTGTCCCAGGTTCCCTAAATCCCTGGGGGGACTTGCCTACAGCCCAGGGCTCATCTGTGGGACGTCCCAGAATCCCTAAACATCAGGGGAGGATAGGCGTATAAACCAGGGCTTATTTGTGGGGCGTCCCAGGTTCCCTAAATCATGGGGGATGGGGGGGTGGGCACGGATATACAGGCAAAGGCTCACCTGTGGGATGTCCCAAGTTGCCCAAATACCTTGGGGACTAATTTACAGACCAGGGCTCACCTGTGGGCTGGCCCAGTGCCCAAACTGCCTGGGGAAGACTAGGCTATATACCAGGACTCACCTGAGGGCTGTCCCAGGTTCCCTAAATCTCTTGGGGGACTACCCTACAGACTACAGCTATTCCAGGTCCCCACAATCCCTGGGGGCCTGGCCTACAAGCAGGGGACCTCTCTGGGATGTCCCAGGTTCCCTAAATCCCCGGGGCTGACTTGTCTACACACCAAAGCTTCTCTGTCGGGTGGCCCAGGTTGCTGAAATTACTGTAGGACTGTGTACAGACCAGGGCTCCTCTGTGGGCTGTCCAGGTTCCCTAAATCCCTGGGGGGACTAGCCTACACACCAGAGCTCATCGGTGGGATGTCCCAGGCTCCCTAAATCCCTTGGGGGACTGGTCTACACCCCAGGGTTCATCTGTGGGCTGTCCCAGGTTCCCTAAATCCCTAGGGGGACTGGCCTACAGCCCAGGGCTCATCTGTGGGACGTCCCAGAGTCCCTAAACATCTGGGGAGGACAGGCCTATAAACCAGGGCTTATTTGTGGGGCATCCCAGGTTCCCTAAATCATGGGGGATGGGGGGGTGGGCACGGATATACAGGCAAAGGCTCAACTGTGGGATGTCCCAAGTTGCCCAAATACCTTGGGGACTAATTTACAGACCAGGGCTCACCTGTGGGCTGGCCCAGTGCCCAAACTGCCTGGGGAAGACTAGGCTACATACCAGGACTCACCTGAGGGCTGTCCCAGGTTCCCTAAATCTCTTGGGGGACTACCCTACAGACTACAGCTATTCCAGGTCCCCACAATCCCTAGGGGCCTGGCCTACAAGCAGGGCACCTCTCTGGAATGTCCCAGGTTCATTAAATCCCCGGGGGTGACTTGTCTACACACCTAAGCTTATCTGTCGGGTGGCCCAGGGTGCTGAAATCACTGTGGGACTGTCTACAGACCTGGGCTCCTCTGTGGGCTATCCCAGGTTCCCTAAATCCCTGGGGGCACTGGCCTACAGACCAGAGCTCATCTGTGGGATGTATCAGGTTTCCTAAGTCACCCTGGCAGAACTGGCCCACGGACCGGGGCTCATATGTGGGATGTCGCAGGTTGCCAAATACCTGGGGTGCCCGGGCTACAGACCACAGATCTTCCTGGGACTCTCCCGGGAGTCCCAATCTGTGGGAGACGTGACAGCCACTTAGGTTCCCTTAATGCACGTCTTTCTTCCTTTTCTGTCAGAGATCAGGATCTCGCTGGGCAGGGCATCTAAGAAGGCTTATTCTCCCTGGCTCCTGCACATCCCAGGGTGGGGTCCGGACTAAGTGATGAGCAGAGGGCCGCTGGAATTCCTGGGCTGACCTGGAAGGGAGGAGCAGCCGTTACCTGTCTCTTCCTTGTTATCAGCTGTGGAGCCTGCGTGTGACGGCCGGAGCCCCTGCTGCTGGAGTGGGCCAGGAGGCTTTTCCAGCGGGAGTTGTGGGAGCTAGGAGGAAGGCGGCAGGACACCGGGGTTGGCGCTCCCTGCCCACACAGGGTACCTCAGTCATTTCGGGACACATAGAGGCTCCTGTCTTCCACCCTAAAGTCTCACTCCTCTGAGCTCCCCTGAGCTCCCCTGAGCTCGTTCGTCGGTAATGTGGCTACATCTACCCTTTGTTCTGTACTGAGGGAGGTGAGTTGCGTGCAAAACCTCAAAAACTGTAGGTAGAAGGGCTCCTTTCCTGTTTTGTAGGGAAGGGTCTTCCCCAAACTTCCCTTGAATTCACAAGAGCAACCTGCACCCAGCCCCAGGCCCGTGCCAACCTCACACAGTCCTGTGTCGCTACAGGCGGCCTGGGCAGGGGAGCGGCCCAGGATGTGCAAGGATGCACACCCCATGGTTCAGAGTGGGGCCCCCTCCTCCTGGTCACTCCCTGACAGACTCCAGCAACTGTGCCTGTGCAGACTCTGCACCCAGGTGGCAGGTCACAGGGAGTCCTCACAGACTCCACCAACTGTGACTGCTCAGAGTCCCGGCCAGGGTCACAGGTCGTCCTGACCCAAGCAACTGCACCTGCTCAGTGTCCACGCCCAGGTCACAGGTCGTCCGAAATTCAAATTCCAACCACAATGACATACCCACTCACACACCCTAGGGAGGCTATTATTTTAAAAAAATGGAACCCCTGATTTGGGGTTAACGGCGCTGACCTGGGAGCGTGTTCCTGCTGCAAAACACACGGGAGGACTTACCGTGAAGCAGCAGACCTCACACGGCTAGGACGCCGGAGACTCTGAAGGCAGGACACAGAGGACGTTGCGCTGCGACGCCACGTTCCCTGGAAGGATGGAATTACTGTCAGGAAATTGCGTTCACGAACAACCACCTGAACACCCTGCCAGTGACACAGAGAGGACAGCGACCTCCCTCACAGAGGCTGAGCCAGACCCACGTCCAGCTCAGAGGCTGCTACCCCATTGGGGCGGAGAGGCCACTGCGTGGACGTCACAGCCGTGGCCACCACGTCCTGGGCGTGGGGGACCTCGGTGGGGTGGAGACTGCGGGTTCCCCGTTTCCACATGTCCCCACGGAGCCCCTCCCGGGTCTCTGAGGACCGGCCGCCCCTCAGCAGGCGGCCGCGGACGGGAAGGCGGTGCCCGCGGGGCTCGCACGGGAAGGTCGCACTCACCCTCGGGGCCTCACGTCTCAGGGTGGACGAGGAGGACGCAGTCGCTTCGGGTCTGAGGCCAGGCCGGCAGGCGGCATGGAGGCGGCCTCCGCGGGACGACGCTAACGTGGCGGCACCGCGTCCTCTCACGCCGCGGGCACAGCCGCCGCGGGACATGAAGGGCGCTGCGCCACCTGGTGGCTCGCGCCGGTACTGCAGCCCTCGCTGCTCATCGGGGCGGGGACGGCGGGGCCAACACTCTCCCCTGGCCTTGCCGGAGAACCAGTGAGACTCCGAGTTCAGCGTCTTCCCAGCCAGGATCTGGAAACGGAAAATCAGAAGGGCTCACTGTCCTGTGTCTTTCAGAAAAACGGGGAGGGAGGGAACAATTAAGGGGAAAACATATGGAAGGAAATCAGCGTAGCTATAAACTTTACAACTGACATCAAAATTCATTCAAAACCGTCCTCAGACTTCAACTGCAATGCAAACCTTTAAAGATTCGGGGAAGAAACAAAAAAGAAAATTGACGTGGCCTTGGGTTTGGTGATGGGTTTTAACACACAACAACAAAAAGAATCTGATCCACAACAGAAAAAGAATACCATGGCTCTTATAACGTTCAATAGCCATCCTCTGTGAAAGACCCAATTCAGAGAATAAAAAGACAAGCCACGGAATGATAAGAAATATGTGCAAAATACATACCGGAGGAACAATTCACACCCTACATATAAAAAGAAGTCTTAAAACTCAACAAGAAGAAGACAAACTCCTCGATTACAAAGGGGTACAGATCTCAACACACACGTGACCAAAGAACATATAGAGATGGCAAATAATCATACAAAAAGATGCTCAGCATCATATATCGCTAGGGAATAGCAGATTACAGCAGCAATGAGATACCAGAGCACACCTGCTAGAATGACTAAACTCTTTAAAAAAGAAAACAAGAAAAGAACAAACCACTGCTGGAGGAAAGGCAGGCATTCTCATCCATTGCTGGGAGAATGCATCATGGTACACAGTCACTCTGGAAGACAGCGTAGAAGACTAGAATATGCCACCCCAAGATATAGCTCTTTTTCTTGGCGTTATTGTTTTGGACAGGGTCTCTGTGACCCAGGCGGGAGTGCAGTGGCACGAACACAGATCACTGCCACCTTGAACTTCCACGCTGGAGCGATCCTAAGCCTCCCAAGTAGCTGGGACTACAGGCATGAGCCACTACAGCCAAATAAATTTTTGTGTGTGCCTACGGATGGGTCCTTGCTATATTGCCCAAGGGTGACTGGCATGCAGACCAGGGCTCATCCGTGGGATGTCCCAGATTCTCTACGTGTCAGTGAAGGGGCGGGTGGGGGACTGGCCTACAGACCAAGGCTCTACTCTGGGAATTCCCAGGTTCCCTAAATCCCAGGGGGGACAGGCCTACACAGCAGGGCTCATCTGTGGGATGTCCCAGGTTCTCTAAATCACAGGGTGGGAGGGCCCTACAGACCAAGGCTCAACTGTGGGACATCCCAGGTTCCCTAAATCCCTGGGGGGGGGGGGCTGTCCTACAAACCACGGATTAGCTGTGGGATGTCCCAGCTTCCCTAAATCCCTGGGGGGACTGACCTACAGACCAAGGCTCACCCGTGGGCTGCCCCAGGTTCCCAAATCCCTGGGGGGCACTGGCCTACAGACCAGGCTTCATCTGTGGAATGGTCCAGGTCCCCTTAATTCCTGGGGGGGACTGGCGTACATACCGAGCTCATCTGTGGGCTGTCCCATGTTCCCTACATCCCTGGGGGGACTGGCGTACAGACCACGGCTCATCCTCGGGATGTCCCAGGTCTTTAAATACCTGGGGGGACTGATCTACAGACCAGGGATCATCTGAGGCCTGTCCCAGGTTCCCTAAATCCCTGTTGGGGAGTGGCCTAAAAACCGGGGCTCCTCTGTGGGCTGTCCCAGGTCCCACAAATCGCTGAGGGGACTGGCCTACAGCCCAGGGCTCATCTGTGGGATGTCTCAGAGTCCCTAAACATCTGGGGAGGACAGGCCTATAAACCAGGGCTTATTTGTGGGACCTCCCAGGTTCCCTAAATCACGGGGGGGAGGGGGGACTGACATACAGACAAAGGCTCAACTGTGGGATGTCCCAAGTTGCCGAAATACCTTGGGGACTAATTTACAGACCAGGGCTCACCTGTGGGCTGGCCCAGTGCCCAAACTCCCTGGGGAAGACTAGGCTACATGCGAGGACTCACCTGAGGGCTGTCCCAGGTTCCCTAAATCTCTTGGGGGACTACCCTACAGACTACAGCTATTCCAGGTCCCCACAATCTCTGGGGGCCTGTCCTTCAAACAGGGCACCTCTGTGGGATGTTCCCAGGTTCCCTAAATCCCCGGGGGTGACTTGTCTACACACCAAAGCTTCTCTGTCGGGTGGCCCAGGTTGCTGAAATCACTGTGGGACTGTGTACAGACCAGGGCTCCTCTGTGGGCTGTCCAGGTTCCCTAAATCCCTGGGGGGACTAGCCTACACACCAGAGCTCATCGGTGGGATGTCCCAGGCTCCCTAAATCCCTTGGGGGACTGGTCTACACCCCAGGGTTCATCTGTGGCCTGTCCCAGGTTCCCTAAATCCCTGGGGGGACTTGCCTACAGCCCAGGGCTCATCTGTGGGACGTCCCAGAATCCCTAAACATCAGGGGAGGATAGGCGTATAAACCAGGGCTTATTTGTGGGGCGTCCCAGGTTCCCTAAATCATGGGGGATGGGGGGGTGGGCACGGATATACAGGCAAAGGCTCACCTGTGGGATGTCCCAAGTTGCCCAAATACCTTGGGGACTAATTTACAGACCAGGGCTCACCTGTGGGCTGGCCCAGTGCCCAAACTGCCTGGGGAAGACTAGGCTATATACCAGGACTCACCTGAGGGCTGTCCCAGGTTCCCTAAATCTCTTGGGGGACTACCCTACAGACTACAGCTATTCCAGGTCCCCACAATCCCTGGGGGCCTGGCCTACAAGCAGGGGACCTCTCTGGGATGTCCCAGGTTCCCTAAATCCCCGGGGCTGACTTGTCTACACACCAAAGCTTCTCTGTCGGGTGGCCCAGGTTGCTGAAATTACTGTAGGACTGTGTACAGACCAGGGCTCCTCTGTGGGCTGTCCAGGTTCCCTAAATCCCTGGGGGGACTAGCCTACACACCAGAGCTCATCGGTGGGATGTCCCAGGCTCCCTAAATCCCTTGGGGGACTGGTCTACACCCCAGGGTTCATCTGTGGGCTGTCCCAGGTTCCCTAAATCCCTAGGGGGACTGGCCTACAGCCCAGGGCTCATCTGTGGGACGTCCCAGAGTCCCTAAACATCTGGGGAGGACAGGCCTATAAACCAGGGCTTATTTGTGGGGCATCCCAGGTTCCCTAAATCATGGGGGATGGGGGGGTGGGCACGGATATACAGGCAAAGGCTCAACTGTGGGATGTCCCAAGTTGCCCAAATACCTTGGGGACTAATTTACAGACCAGGGCTCACCTGTGGGCTGGCCCAGTGCCCAAACTGCCTGGGGAAGACTAGGCTACATACCAGGACTCACCTGAGGGCTGTCCCAGGTTCCCTAAATCTCTTGGGGGACTACCCTACAGACTACAGCTATTCCAGGTCCCCACAATCCCTAGGGGCCTGGCCTACAAGCAGGGCACCTCTCTGGAATGTCCCAGGTTCATTAAATCCCCGGGGGTGACTTGTCTACACACCTAAGCTTATCTGTCGGGTGGCCCAGGGTGCTGAAATCACTGTGGGACTGTCTACAGACCTGGGCTCCTCTGTGGGCTATCCCAGGTTCCCTAAATCCCTGGGGGCACTGGCCTACAGACCAGAGCTCATCTGTGGGATGTATCAGGTTTCCTAAGTCACCCTGGCAGAACTGGCCCACGGACCGGGGCTCATATGTGGGATGTCGCAGGTTGCCAAATACCTGGGGTGCCCGGGCTACAGACCACAGATCTTCCTGGGACTCTCCCGGGAGTCCCAATCTGTGGGAGACGTGACAGCCACTTAGGTTCCCTTAATGCACGTCTTTCTTCCTTTTCTGTCAGAGATCAGGATCTCGCTGGGCAGGGCATCTAAGAAGGCTTATTCTCCCTGGCTCCTGCACATCCCAGGGTGGGGTCCGGACTAAGTGATGAGCAGAGGGCCGCTGGAATTCCTGGGCTGACCTGGAAGGGAGGAGCAGCCGTTACCTGTCTCTTCCTTGTTATCAGCTGTGGAGCCTGCGTGTGACGGCCGGAGCCCCTGCTGCTGGAGTGGGCCAGGAGGCTTTTCCAGCGGGAGTTGTGGGAGCTAGGAGGAAGGCGGCAGGACACCGGGGTTGGCGCTCCCTGCCCACACAGGGTACCTCAGTCATTTCGGGACACATAGAGGCTCCTGTCTTCCACCCTAAAGTCTCACTCCTCTGAGCTCCCCTGAGCTCCCCTGAGCTCGTTCGTCGGTAATGTGGCTACATCTACCCTTTGTTCTGTACTGAGGGAGGTGAGTTGCGTGCAAAACCTCAAAAACTGTAGGTAGAAGGGCTCCTTTCCTGTTTTGTAGGGAAGGGTCTTCCCCAAACTTCCCTTGAATTCACAAGAGCAACCTGCACCCAGCCCCAGGCCCGTGCCAACCTCACACAGTCCTGTGTCGCTACAGGCGGCCTGGGCAGGGGAGCGGCCCAGGATGTGCAAGGATGCACACCCCATGGTTCAGAGTGGGGCCCCCTCCTCCTGGTCACTCCCTGACAGACTCCAGCAACTGTGCCTGTGCAGACTCTGCACCGAGGTGGCAGGTCACAGGGAGTCCTCACAGACTCCACCAACTGTGACTGCTCAGAGTCCCGGCCAGGGTCACAGGTCGTCCTGACCCAAGCAACTGCACCTGCTCAGTGTCCACGCCCAGGTCACAGGTCGTCCGAAATTCAAATTCCAACCACAATGACATACCCACTCACACACCCTAGGGAGGCTATTATTTTAAAAAAATGGAACCCCTGATTTGGGGTTAACGGCGCTGACCTGGGAGCGTGTTCCTGCTGCAAAACACACGGGAGGACTTACCGTGAAGCAGCAGACCTCACACGGCTAGGACGCCGGAGACTCTGAAGGCAGGACACAGAGGACGTTGCGCTGCGACGCCACGTTCCCTGGAAGGATGGAATTACTGTCAGGAAATTGCGTTCACGAACAACCACCTGAACACCCTGCCAGTGACACAGAGAGGACAGCGACCTCCCTCACAGAGGCTGAGCCAGACCCACGTCCAGCTCAGAGGCTGCTACCCCATTGGGGCGGAGAGGCCACTGCGTGGACGTCACAGCCGTGGCCACCACGTCCTGGGCGTGGGGGACCTCGGTGGGGTGGAGACTGCGGGTTCCCCGTTTCCACATGTCCCCACGGAGCCCCTCCCGGGTCTCTGAGGACCGGCCGCCCCTCAGCAGGCGGCCGCGGACGGGAAGGCGGTGCCCGCGGGGCTCGCACGGGAAGGTCGCACTCACCCTCGGGGCCTCACGTCTCAGGGTGGACGAGGAGGACGCAGTCGCTTCGGGTCTGAGGCCAGGCCGGCAGGCGGCATGGAGGCGGCCTCCGCGGGACGACGCTAACGTGGCGGCACCGCGTCCTCTCACGCCGCGGGCACAGCCGCCGCGGGACATGAAGGGCGCTGCGCCACCTGGTGGCTCGCGCCGGTACTGCAGCCCTCGCTGCTCATCGGGGCGGGGACGGCGGCCAACACTCTCCCCTGGCCTTGCCGGAGAACCAGTGAGACTCCGAGTTCAGCGTCTTCCCAGCCAGGATCTGGAAACGGAAAATCAGAAGGGCTCACTGTCCTGTGTCTTTCAGAAAAACGGGGAGGGAGGGAACAATTAAGGGGAAAACATATGGAAGGAAATCAGCGTAGCTATAAACTTTACAACTGACATCAAAATTCATTCAAAACCGTCCTCAGACTTCAACTGCAATGCAAACCTTTAAAGATTCGGGGAAGAAACAAAAAAGAAAATTGACGTGGCCTTGGGTTTGGTGATGGGTTTTAACACACAACAACAAAAAGAATCTGATCCACAACAGAAAAAGAATACCATGGCTCTTATAACGTTCAATAGCCATCCTCTGTGAAAGACCCAATTCAGAGAATAAAAAGACAAGCCACGGAATGATAAGAAATATGTGCAAAATACATACCGGAGGAACAATTCACACCCTACATATAAAAAGAAGTCTTAAAACTCAACAAGAAGAAGACAAACTCCTCGATTACAAAGGGGTACAGATCTCAACACACACGTGACCAAAGAACATATAGAGATGGCAAATAATCATACAAAAAGATGCTCAGCATCATATATCGCTAGGGAATAGCAGATTACAGCAGCAATGAGATACCAGAGCACACCTGCTAGAATGACTAAACTCTTTAAAAAAGAAAACAAGAAAAGAACAAACCACTGCTGGAGGAAAGGCAGGCATTCTCATCCATTGCTGGGAGAATGCATCATGGTACACAGTCACTCTGGAAGACAGCGTAGAAGACTAGAATATGCCACCCCAAGATATAGCTCTTTTTCTTGGCGTTATTGTTTTGGACAGGGTCTCTGTGACCCAGGCGGGAGTGCAGTGGCACGAACACAGATCACTGCCACCTTGAACTTCCACGCTGGAGCGATCCTAAGCCTCCCAAGTAGCTGGGACTACAGGCATGAGCCACTACAGCCAAATAAATTTTTGTGTGTGCCTACGGATGGGTCCTTGCTATATTGCCCAAGGGTGACTGGCATGCAGACCAGGGCTCATCCGTGGGATGTCCCAGATTCTCTACGTGTCAGTGAAGGGGCGGGTGGGGGACTGGCCTACAGACCAAGGCTCTACTCTGGGAATTCCCAGGTTCCCTAAATCCCAGGGGGGACAGGCCTACACAGCAGGGCTCATCTGTGGGATGTCCCAGGTTCTCTAAATCACAGGGTGGGAGGGCCCTACAGACCAAGGCTCAACTGTGGGACATCCCAGGTTCCCTAAATCCCTGGGGGGGGGGCTGTCCTACAAACCACGGATTAGCTGTGGGATGTCCCAGCTTCCCTAAATCCCTGGGGGGACTGACCTACAGACCAAGGCTCACCCGTGGGCTGCCCCAGGTTCCCAAATCCCTGGGGGGCACTGGCCTACAGACCAGGCTTCATCTGTGGAATGGTCCAGGTCCCCTTAATTCCTGGGGGGGACTGGCGTACATACCGAGCTCATCTGTGGGCTGTCCCATGTTCCCTACATCCCTGGGGGGACTGGCGTACAGACCACGGCTCATCCTCGGGATGTCCCAGGTCTTTAAATACCTGGGGGGACTGATCTACAGACCAGGGATCATCTGAGGCCTGTCCCAGGTTCCCTAAATCCCTGTTGGGGAGTGGCCTAAAAACCGGGGCTCCTCTGTGGGCTGTCCCAGGTCCCACAAATCGCTGAGGGGACTGGCCTACAGCCCAGGGCTCATCTGTGGGATGTCTCAGAGTCCCTAAACATCTGGGGAGGACAGGCCTATAAACCAGGGCTTATTTGTGGGACCTCCCAGGTTCCCTAAATCACGGGGGGGAGGGGGGACTGACATACAGACAAAGGCTCAACTGTGGGATGTCCCAAGTTGCCGAAATACCTTGGGGACTAATTTACAGACCAGGGCTCACCTGTGGGCTGGCCCAGTGCCCAAACTCCCTGGGGAAGACTAGGCTACATGCGAGGACTCACCTGAGGGCTGTCCCAGGTTCCCTAAATCTCTTGGGGGACTACCCTACAGACTACAGCTATTCCAGGTCCCCACAATCTCTGGGGGCCTGTCCTTCAAACAGGGCACCTCTGTGGGATGTTCCCAGGTTCCCTAAATCCCCGGGGGTGACTTGTCTACACACCAAAGCTTCTCTGTCGGGTGGCCCAGGTTGCTGAAATCACTGTGGGACTGTGTACAGACCAGGGCTCCTCTGTGGGCTGTCCAGGTTCCCTAAATCCCTGGGGGGACTAGCCTACACACCAGAGCTCATCGGTGGGATGTCCCAGGCTCCCTAAATCCCTTGGGGGACTGGTCTACACCCCAGGGTTCATCTGTGGCCTGTCCCAGGTTCCCTAAATCCCTGGGGGGACTTGCCTACAGCCCAGGGCTCATCTGTGGGACGTCCCAGAATCCCTAAACATCAGGGGAGGATAGGCGTATAAACCAGGGCTTATTTGTGGGGCGTCCCAGGTTCCCTAAATCATGGGGGATGGGGGGGTGGGCACGGATATACAGGCAAAGGCTCACCTGTGGGATGTCCCAAGTTGCCCAAATACCTTGGGGACTAATTTACAGACCAGGGCTCACCTGTGGGCTGGCCCAGTGCCCAAACTGCCTGGGGAAGACTAGGCTACATACCAGGACTCACCTGAGGGCTGTCCCAGGTTCCCTAAATCTCTTGGGGGACTACCCTACAGACTACAGCTATTCCAGGTCCCCACAATCCCTGGGGGCCTGGCCTACAAGCAGGGGACCTCTCTGGGATGTCCCAGGTTCCCTAAATCCCCGGGGCTGACTTGTCTACACACCAAAGCTTCTCTGTCGGGTGGCCCAGGTTGCTGAAATTACTGTAGGACTGTGTACAGACCAGGGCTCCTCTGTGGGCTGTCCAGGTTCCCTAAATCCCTGGGGGGACTAGCCTACACACCAGAGCTCATCGGTGGGATGTCCCAGGCTCCCTAAATCCCTTGGGGGACTGGTCTACACCCCAGGGTTCATCTGTGGGCTGTCCCAGGTTCCCTAAATCCCTAGGGGGACTGGCCTACAGCCCAGGGCTCATCTGTGGGACGTCCCAGAGTCCCTAAACATCTGGGGAGGACAGGCCTATAAACCAGGGCTTATTTGTGGGGCATCCCAGGTTCCCTAAATCATGGGGGATGGGGGGGGTGGGCACGGATATACAGGCAAAGGCTCAACTGTGGGATGTCCCAAGTTGCCCAAATACCTTGGGGACTAATTTACAGACCAGGGCTCACCTGTGGGCTGGCCCAGTGCCCAAACTGCCTGGGGAAGACTAGGCTACATACCAGGACTCACCTGAGGGCTGTCCCAGGTTCCCTAAATCTCTTGGGGGACTACCCTACAGACTACAGCTATTCCAGGTCCCCACAATCCCTAGGGGCCTGGCCTACAAGCAGGGCACCTCTCTGGAATGTCCCAGGTTCATTAAATCCCCGGGGGTGACTTGTCTACACACCTAAGCTTATCTGTCGGGTGGCCCAGGGTGCTGAAATCACTGTGGGACTGTCTACAGACCTGGGCTCCTCTGTGGGCTATCCCAGGTTCCCTAAATCCCTGGGGGCACTGGCCTACAGACCAGAGCTCATCTGTGGGATGTATCAGGTTTCCTAAGTCACCCTGGCAGAACTGGCCCACGGACCGGGGCTCATATGTGGGATGTCGCAGGTTGCCAAATACCTGGGGTGCCCGGGCTACAGACCACAGATCTTCCTGGGACTCTCCCGGGAGTCCCAATCTGTGGGAGACGTGACAGCCACTTAGGTTCCCTTAATGCACGTCTTTCTTCCTTTTCTGTCAGAGATCAGGATCTCGCTGGGCAGGGCATCTAAGAAGGCTTATTCTCCCTGGCTCCTGCACATCCCAGGGTGGGGTCCGGACTAAGTGATGAGCAGAGGGCCGCTGGAATTCCTGGGCTGACCTGGAAGGGAGGAGCAGCCGTTACCTGTCTCTTCCTTGTTATCAGCTGTGGAGCCTGCGTGTGACGGCCGGAGCCCCTGCTGCTGGAGTGGGCCAGGAGGCTTTTCCAGCGGGAGTTGTGGGAGCTAGGAGGAAGGCGGCAGGACACCGGGGTTGGCGCTCCCTGCCCACACAGGGTACCTCAGTCATTTCGGGACACATAGAGGCTCCTGTCTTCCACCCTAAAGTCTCACTCCTCTGAGCTCCCCTGAGCTCCCCTGAGCTCGTTCGTCGGTAATGTGGCTACATCTACCCTTTGTTCTGTACTGAGGGAGGTGAGTTGCGTGCAAAACCTCAAAAACTGTAGGTAGAAGGGCTCCTTTCCTGTTTTGTAGGGAAGGGTCTTCCCCAAACTTCCCTTGAATTCACAAGAGCAACCTGCACCCAGCCCCAGGCCCGTGCCAACCTCACACAGTCCTGTGTCGCTACAGGCGGCCTGGGCAGGGGAGCGGCCCAGGATGTGCAAGGATGCACACCCAATGGTTCAGAGTGGGGCCCCCTCCTCCTGGTCACTCCCTGACAGACTCCAGCAACTGTGCCTGTGCAGACTCTGCACCCAGGTGGCAGGTCACAGGGAGTCCTCACAGACTCCACCAACTGTGACTGCTCAGAGTCCCGGCCAGGGTCACAGGTCGTCCTGACCCAAGCAACTGCACCTGCTCAGTGTCCACGCCCAGGTCACAGGTCGTCCGAAATTCAAATTCCAACCACAATGACATACCCACTCACACACCCTAGGGAGGCTATTATTTTAAAAAAATGGAACCCCTGATTTGGGGTTAACGGCGCTGACCTGGGAGCGTGTTCCTGCTGCAAAACACACGGGAGGACTTACCGTGAAGCAGCAGACCTCACACGGCTAGGACGCCGGAGACTCTGAAGGCAGGACACAGAGGACGTTGCGCTGCGACGCCACGTTCCCTGGAAGGATGGAATTACTGTCAGGAAATTGCGTTCACGAACAACCACCTGAACACCCTGCCAGTGACACAGAGAGGACAGCGACCTCCCTCACAGAGGCTGAGCCAGACCCACGTCCAGCTCAGAGGCTGCTACCCCATTGGGGCGGAGAGGCCACTGCGTGGACGTCACAGCCGTGGCCACCACGTCCTGGGCGTGGGGGACCTCGGTGGGGTGGAGACTGCGGGTTCCCCGTTTCCACATGTCCCCACGGAGCCCCTCCCGGGTCTCTGAGGACCGGCCGCCCCTCAGCAGGCGGCCGCGGACGGGAAGGCGGTGCCCGCGGGGCTCGCACGGGAAGGTCGCACTCACCCTCGGGGCCTCACGTCTCAGGGTGGACGAGGAGGACGCAGTCGCTTCGGGTCTGAGGCCAGGCCGGCAGGCGGCATGGAGGCGGCCTCCGCGGGACGACGCTAACGTGGCGGCACCGCGTCCTCTCACGCCGCGGGCACAGCCGCCGCGGGACATGAAGGGCGCTGCGCCACCTGGTGGCTCGCGCCGGTACTGCAGCCCTCGCTGCTCATCGGGGCGGGGACGGCGGGGCCAACACTCTCCCCTGGCCTTGCCGGAGAACCAGTGAGACTCCGAGTTCAGCGTCTTCCCAGCCAGGATCTGGAAACGGAAAATCAGAAGGGCTCACTGTCCTGTGTCTTTCAGAAAAACGGGGAGGGAGGGAACAATTAAGGGGAAAACATATGGAAGGAAATCAGCGTAGCTATAAACTTTACAACTGACATCAAAATTCATTCAAAACCGTCCTCAGACTTCAACTGCAATGCAAACCTTTAAAGATTCGGGGAAGAAACAAAAAAGAAAATTGACGTGGCCTTGGGTTTGGTGATGGGTTTTAACACACAACAACAAAAAGAATCTGATCCACAACAGAAAAAGAATACCATGGCTCTTATAACGTTCAATAGCCATCCTCTGTGAAAGACCCAATTCAGAGAATAAAAAGACAAGCCACGGAATGATAAGAAATATGTGCAAAATACATACCGGAGGAACAATTCACACCCTACATATAAAAAGAAGTCTTAAAACTCAACAAGAAGAAGACAAACTCCTCGATTACAAAGGGGTACAGATCTCAACACACACGTGACCAAAGAACATATAGAGATGGCAAATAATCATACAAAAAGATGCTCAGCATCATATATCGCTAGGGAATAGCAGATTACAGCAGCAATGAGATACCAGAGCACACCTGCTAGAATGACTAAACTCTTTAAAAAAGAAAACAAGAAAAGAACAAACCACTGCTGGAGGAAAGGCAGGCATTCTCATCCATTGCTGGGAGAATGCATCATGGTACACAGTCACTCTGGAAGACAGCGTAGAAGACTAGAATATGCCACCCCAAGATATAGCTCTTTTTCTTGGCGTTATTGTTTTGGACAGGGTCTCTGTGACCCAGGCGGGAGTGCAGTGGCACGAACACAGATCACTGCCACCTTGAACTTCCACGCTGGAGCGATCCTAAGCCTCCCAAGTAGCTGGGACTACAGGCATGAGCCACTACAGCCAAATAAATTTTTGTGTGTGCCTACGGATGGGTCCTTGCTATATTGCCCAAGGGTGACTGGCATGCAGACCAGGGCTCATCCGTGGGATGTCCCAGATTCTCTACGTGTCAGTGAAGGGGCGGGTGGGGGACTGGCCTACAGACCAAGGCTCTACTCTGGGAATTCCCAGGTTCCCTAAATCCCAGGGGGGACAGGCCTACACAGCAGGGCTCATCTGTGGGATGTCCCAGGTTCTCTAAATCACAGGGTGGGAGGGCCCTACAGACCAAGGCTCAACTGTGGGACATCCCAGGTTCCCTAAATCCCTGGGGGGGGGGGGGCTGTCCTACAAACCACGGATTAGCTGTGGGATGTCCCAGCTTCCCTAAATCCCTGGGGGGACTGACCTACAGACCAAGGCTCACCCGTGGGCTGCCCCAGGTTCCCAAATCCCTGGGGGGCACTGGCCTACAGACCAGGCTTCATCTGTGGAATGGTCCAGGTCCCCTTAATTCCTGGGGGGGACTGGCGTACATACCGAGCTCATCTGTGGGCTGTCCCATGTTCCCTACATCCCTGGGGGGACTGGCGTACAGACCACGGCTCATCCTCGGGATGTCCCAGGTCTTTAAATACCTGGGGGGACTGATCTACAGACCAGGGATCATCTGAGGCCTGTCCCAGGTTCCCTAAATCCCTGTTGGGGAGTGGCCTAAAAACCGGGGCTCCTCTGTGGGCTGTCCCAGGTCCCACAAATCGCTGAGGGGACTGGCCTACAGCCCAGGGCTCATCTGTGGGATGTCTCAGAGTCCCTAAACATCTGGGGAGGACAGGCCTATAAACCAGGGCTTATTTGTGGGACCTCCCAGGTTCCCTAAATCACGGGGGGGAGGGGGGACTGACATACAGACAAAGGCTCAACTGTGGGATGTCCCAAGTTGCCGAAATACCTTGGGGACTAATTTACAGACCAGGGCTCACCTGTGGGCTGGCCCAGTGCCCAAACTCCCTGGGGAAGACTAGGCTACATGCGAGGACTCACCTGAGGGCTGTCCCAGGTTCCCTAAATCTCTTGGGGGACTACCCTACAGACTACAGCTATTCCAGGTCCCCACAATCTCTGGGGGCCTGTCCTTCAAACAGGGCACCTCTGTGGGATGTCCCAGGTTCCCTAAATCCCCGGGGGTGACTTGTCTACACACCAAAGCTTCTCTGTCGGGTGGCCCAGGTTGCTGAAATCACTGTGGGACTGTGTACAGACCAGGGCTCCTCTGTGGGCTGTCCAGGTTCCCTAAATCCCTGGGGGGACTAGCCTACACACCAGAGCTCATCGGTGGGATGTCCCAGGCTCCCTAAATCCCTTGGGGGACTGGTCTACACCCCAGGGTTCATCTGTGGCCTGTCCCAGGTTCCCTAAATCCCTGGGGGGACTTGCCTACAGCCCAGGGCTCATCTGTGGGACGTCCCAGAATCCCTAAACATCAGGGGAGGATAGGCGTATAAACCAGGGCTTATTTGTGGGGCGTCCCAGGTTCCCTAAATCATGGGGGGTGGGGGGGTGGGCACGGATATACAGGCAAAGGCTCACCTGTGGGATGTCCCAAGTTGCCCAAATACCTTGGGGACTAATTTACAGACCAGGGCTCACCTGTGGGCTGGCCCAGTGCCCAAACTGCCTGGGGAAGACTAGGCTATATACCAGGACTCACCTGAGGGCTGTCCCAGGTTCCCTAAATCTCTTGGGGGACTACCCTACAGACTACAGCTATTCCAGGTCCCCACAATCCCTGGGGGCCTGGCCTACAAGCAGGGGACCTCTCTGGGATGTCCCAGGTTCCCTAAATCCCCGGGGCTGACTTGTCTACACACCAAAGCTTCTCTGTCGGGTGGCCCAGGTTGCTGAAATTACTGTAGGACTGTGTACAGACCAGGGCTCCTCTGTGGGCTGTCCAGGTTCCCTAAATCCCTGGGGGGACTAGCCTACACACCAGAGCTCATCGGTGGGATGTCCCAGGCTCCCTAAATCCCTTGGGGGACTGGTCTACACCCCAGGGTTCATCTGTGGGCTGTCCCAGGTTCCCTAAATCCCTAGGGGGACTGGCCTACAGCCCAGGGCTCATCTGTGGGACGTCCCAGAGTCCCTAAACATCTGGGGAGGACAGGCCTATAAACCAGGGCTTATTTGTGGGGCATCCCAGGTTCCCTAAATCATGGGGGATGGGGGGGTGGGCACGGATATACAGGCAAAGGCTCAACTGTGGGATGTCCCAAGTTGCCCAAATACCTTGGGGACTAATTTACAGACCAGGGCTCACCTGTGGGCTGGCCCAGTGCCCAAACTGCCTGGGGAAGACTAGGCTACATACCAGGACTCACCTGAGGGCTGTCCCAGGTTCCCTAAATCTCTTGGGGGACTACCCTACAGACTACAGCTATTCCAGGTCCCCACAATCCCTAGGGGCCTGGCCTACAAGCAGGGCACCTCTCTGGAATGTCCCAGGTTCATTAAATCCCCGGGGGTGACTTGTCTACACACCTAAGCTTATCTGTCGGGTGGCCCAGGGTGCTGAAATCACTGTGGGACTGTCTACAGACCTGGGCTCCTCTGTGGGCTATCCCAGGTTCCCTAAATCCCTGGGGGCACTGGCCTACAGACCAGAGCTCATCTGTGGGATGTATCAGGTTTCCTAAGTCACCCTGGCAGAACTGGCCCACGGACCGGGGCTCATATGTGGGATGTCGCAGGTTGCCAAATACCTGGGGTGCCCGGGCTACAGACCACAGATCTTCCTGGGACTCTCCCGGGAGTCCCAATCTGTGGGAGACGTGACAGCCACTTAGGTTCCCTTAATGCACGTCTTTCTTCCTTTTCTGTCAGAGATCAGGATCTCGCTGGGCAGGGCATCTAAGAAGGCTTATTCTCCCTGGCTCCTGCACATCCCAGGGTGGGGTCCGGACTAAGTGATGAGCAGAGGGCCGCTGGAATTCCTGGGCTGACCTGGAAGGGAGGAGCAGCCGTTACCTGTCTCTTCCTTGTTATCAGCTGTGGAGCCTGCGTGTGACGGCCGGAGCCCCTGCTGCTGGAGTGGGCCAGGAGGCTTTTCCAGCGGGAGTTGTGGGAGCTAGGAGGAAGGCGGCAGGACACCGGGGTTGGCGCTCCCTGCCCACACAGGGTACCTCAGTCATTTCGGGACACATAGAGGCTCCTGTCTTCCACCCTAAAGTCTCACTCCTCTGAGCTCCCCTGAGCTCCCCTGAGCTCGTTCGTCGGTAATGTGGCTACATCTACCCTTTGTTCTGTACTGAGGGAGGTGAGTTGCGTGCAAAACCTCAAAAACTGTAGGTAGAAGGGCTCCTTTCCTGTTTTGTAGGGAAGGGTCTTCCCCAAACTTCCCTTGAATTCACAAGAGCAACCTGCACCCAGCCCCAGGCCCGTGCCAACCTCACACAGTCCTGTGTCGCTACAGGCGGCCTGGGCAGGGGAGCGGCCCAGGATGTGCAAGGATGCACACCCAATGGTTCAGAGTGGGGCCCCCTCCTCCTGGTCACTCCCTGACAGACTCCAGCAACTGTGCCTGTGCAGACTCTGCACCCAGGTGGCAGGTCACAGGGAGTCCTCACAGACTCCACCAACTGTGACTGCTCAGAGTCCCGGCCAGGGTCACAGGTCGTCCTGACCCAAGCAACTGCACCTGCTCAGTGTCCACGCCCAGGTCACAGGTCGTCCGAAATTCAAATTCCAACCACAATGACATACCCACTCACACACCCTAGGGAGGCTATTATTTTAAAAAAATGGAACCCCTGATTTGGGGTTAACGGCGCTGACCTGGGAGCGTGTTCCTGCTGCAAAACACACGGGAGGACTTACCGTGAAGCAGCAGACCTCACACGGCTAGGACGCCGGAGACTCTGAAGGCAGGACACAGAGGACGTTGCGCTGCGACGCCACGTTCCCTGGAAGGATGGAATTACTGTCAGGAAATTGCGTTCACGAACAACCACCTGAACACCCTGCCAGTGACACAGAGAGGACAGCGACCTCCCTCACAGAGGCTGAGCCAGACCCACGTCCAGCTCAGAGGCTGCTACCCCATTGGGGCGGAGAGGCCACTGCGTGGACGTCACAGCCGTGGCCACCACGTCCTGGGCGTGGGGGACCTCGGTGGGGTGGAGACTGCGGGTTCCCCGTTTCCACATGTCCCCACGGAGCCCCTCCCGGGTCTCTGAGGACCGGCCGCCCCTCAGCAGGCGGCCGCGGACGGGAAGGCGGTGCCCGCGGGGCTCGCACGGGAAGGTCGCACTCACCCTCGGGGCCTCACGTCTCAGGGTGGACGAGGAGGACGCAGTCGCTTCGGGTCTGAGGCCAGGCCGGCAGGCGGCATGGAGGCGGCCTCCGCGGGACGACGCTAACGTGGCGGCACCGCGTCCTCTCACGACGCGGGCACAGCCGCCGCGGGACATGAAGGGCGCTGCGCCACCTGGTGGCTCGCGCCGGTACTGCAGCCCTCGCTGCTCATCGGGGCGGGGACGGCGGGGCCAACACTCTCCCCTGGCCTTGCCGGAGAACCAGTGAGACTCCGAGTTCAGCGTCTTCCCAGCCAGGATCTGGAAACGGAAAATCAGAAGGGCTCACTGTCCTGTGTCTTTCAGAAAAACGGGGAGGGAGGGAACAATTAAGGGGAAAACATATGGAAGGAAATCAGCGTAGCTATAAACTTTACAACTGACATCAAAATTCATTCAAAACCGTCCTCAGACTTCAACTGCAATGCAAACCTTTAAAGATTCGGGGAAGAAACAAAAAAGAAAATTGACGTGGCCTTGGGTTTGGTGATGGGTTTTAACACACAACAACAAAAAGAATCTGATCCACAACAGAAAAAGAATACCATGGCTCTTATAACGTTCAATAGCCATCCTCTGTGAAAGACCCAATTCAGAGAATAAAAAGACAAGCCACGGAATGATAAGAAATATGTGCAAAATACATACCGGAGGAACAATTCACACCCTACATATAAAAAGAAGTCTTAAAACTCAACAAGAAGAAGACAAACTCCTCGATTACAAAGGGGTACAGATCTCAACACACACGTGACCAAAGAACATATAGAGATGGCAAATAATCATACAAAAAGATGCTCAGCATCATATATCGCTAGGGAATAGCAGATTACAGCAGCAATGAGATACCAGAGCACACCTGCTAGAATGACTAAACTCTTTAAAAAAGAAAACAAGAAAAGAACAAACCACTGCTGGAGGAAAGGCAGGCATTCTCATCCATTGCTGGGAGAATGCATCATGGTACACAGTCACTCTGGAAGACAGCGTAGAAGACTAGAGTATGCCACCCCAAGATATAGCTCTTTTTCTTGGCGTTATTGTTTTGGACAGGGTCTCTGTGACCCAGGCGGGAGTGCAGTGGCACGAACACAGATCACTGCCACCTTGAACTTCCACGCTGGAGCGATCCTAAGCCTCCCAAGTAGCTGGGACTACAGGCATGAGCCACTACAGCCAAATAAATTTTTGTGTGTGCCTACGGATGGGTCCTTGCTATATTGCCCAAGGGTGACTGGCATGCAGACCAGGGCTCATCCGTGGGATGTCCCAGATTCTCTACGTGTCAGTGAAGGGGCGGGTGGGGGACTGGCCTACAGACCAAGGCTCTACTCTGGGAATTCCCAGGTTCCCTAAATCCCAGGGGGGACAGGCCTACACAGCAGGGCTCATCTGTGGGATGTCCCAGGTTCTCTAAATCACAGGGTGGGAGGGCCCTACAGACCAAGGCTCAACTGTGGGACATCCCAGGTTCCCTAAATCCCTGGGGGGGGGGGCTGTCCTACAAACCACGGATTAGCTGTGGGATGTCCCAGCTTCCCTAAATCCCTGGGGGGACTGACCTACAGACCAAGGCTCACCCGTGGGCTGCCCCAGGTTCCCAAATCCCTGGGGGGCACTGGCCTACAGACCAGGCTTCATCTGTGGAATGGTCCAGGTCCCCTTAATTCCTGGGGGGGACTGGCGTACATACCGAGCTCATCTGTGGGCTGTCCCATGTTCCCTACATCCCTGGGGGGACTGGCGTACAGACCACGGCTCATCCTCGGGATGTCCCAGGTCTTTAAATACCTGGGGGGACTGATCTACAGACCAGGGATCATCTGAGGCCTGTCCCAGGTTCCCTAAATCCCTGTTGGGGAGTGGCCTAAAAACCGGGGCTCCTCTGTGGGCTGTCCCAGGTCCCACAAATCGCTGAGGGGACTGGCCTACAGCCCAGGGCTCATCTGTGGGATGTCTCAGAGTCCCTAAACATCTGGGGAGGACAGGCCTATAAACCAGGGCTTATTTGTGGGACCTCCCAGGTTCCCTAAATCACGGGGGGGAGGGGGGACTGACATACAGACAAAGGCTCAACTGTGGGATGTCCCAAGTTGCCGAAATACCTTGGGGACTAATTTACAGACCAGGGCTCACCTGTGGGCTGGCCCAGTGCCCAAACTCCCTGGGGAAGACTAGGCTACATGCGAGGACTCACCTGAGGGCTGTCCCAGGTTCCCTAAATCTCTTGGGGGACTACCCTACAGACTACAGCTATTCCAGGTCCCCACAATCTCTGGGGGCCTGTCCTTCAAACAGGGCACCTCTGTGGGATGTTCCCAGGTTCCCTAAATCCCCGGGGGTGACTTGTCTACACACCAAAGCTTCTCTGTCGGGTGGCCCAGGTTGCTGAAATCACTGTGGGACTGTGTACAGACCAGGGCTCCTCTGTGGGCTGTCCAGGTTCCCTAAATCCCTGGGGGGACTAGCCTACACACCAGAGCTCATCGGTGGGATGTCCCAGGCTCCCTAAATCCCTTGGGGGACTGGTCTACACCCCAGGGTTCATCTGTGGCCTGTCCCAGGTTCCCTAAATCCCTGGGGGGACTTGCCTACAGCCCAGGGCTCATCTGTGGGACGTCCCAGAATCCCTAAACATCAGGGGAGGATAGGCGTATAAACCAGGGCTTATTTGTGGGGCGTCCCAGGTTCCCTAAATCATGGGGGATGGGGGGGTGGGCACGGATATACAGGCAAAGGCTCACCTGTGGGATGTCCCAAGTTGCCCAAATACCTTGGGGACTAATTTACAGACCAGGGCTCACCTGTGGGCTGGCCCAGTGCCCAAACTGCCTGGGGAAGACTAGGCTATATACCAGGACTCACCTGAGGGCTGTCCCAGGTTCCCTAAATCTCTTGGGGGACTACCCTACAGACTACAGCTATTCCAGGTCCCCACAATCCCTGGGGGCCTGGCCTACAAGCAGGGGACCTCTCTGGGATGTCCCAGGTTCCCTAAATCCCCGGGGCTGACTTGTCTACACACCAAAGCTTCTCTGTCGGGTGGCCCAGGTTGCTGAAATTACTGTAGGACTGTGTACAGACCAGGGCTCCTCTGTGGGCTGTCCAGGTTCCCTAAATCCCTGGGGGGACTAGCCTACACACCAGAGCTCATCGGTGGGATGTCCCAGGCTCCCTAAATCCCTTGGGGGACTGGTCTACACCCCAGGGTTCATCTGTGGGCTGTCCCAGGTTCCCTAAATCCCTAGGGGGACTGGCCTACAGCCCAGGGCTCATCTGTGGGACGTCCCAGAGTCCCTAAACATCTGGGGAGGACAGGCCTATAAACCAGGGCTTATTTGTGGGGCATCCCAGGTTCCCTAAATCATGGGGGATGGGGGGGTGGGCACGGATATACAGGCAAAGGCTCAACTGTGGGATGTCCCAAGTTGCCCAAATACCTTGGGGACTAATTTACAGACCAGGGCTCACCTGTGGGCTGGCCCAGTGCCCAAACTGCCTGGGGAAGACTAGGCTACATACCAGGACTCACCTGAGGGCTGTCCCAGGTTCCCTAAATCTCTTGGGGGACTACCCTACAGACTACAGCTATTCCAGGTCCCCACAATCCCTAGGGGCCTGGCCTACAAGCAGGGCACCTCTCTGGAATGTCCCAGGTTCATTAAATCCCCGGGGGTGACTTGTCTACACACCTAAGCTTATCTGTCGGGTGGCCCAGGGTGCTGAAATCACTGTGGGACTGTCTACAGACCTGGGCTCCTCTGTGGGCTATCCCAGGTTCCCTAAATCCCTGGGGGCACTGGCCTACAGACCAGAGCTCATCTGTGGGATGTATCAGGTTTCCTAAGTCACCCTGGCAGAACTGGCCCACGGACCGGGGCTCATATGTGGGATGTCGCAGGTTGCCAAATACCTGGGGTGCCCGGGCTACAGACCACAGATCTTCCTGGGACTCTCCCGGGAGTCCCAATCTGTGGGAGACGTGACAGCCACTTAGGTTCCCTTAATGCACGTCTTTCTTCCTTTTCTGTCAGAGATCAGGATCTCGCTGGGCAGGGCATCTAAGAAGGCTTATTCTCCCTGGCTCCTGCACATCCCAGGGTGGGGTCCGGACTAAGTGATGAGCAGAGGGCCGCTGGAATTCCTGGGCTGACCTGGAAGGGAGGAGCAGCCGTTACCTGTCTCTTCCTTGTTATCAGCTGTGGAGCCTGCGTGTGACGGCCGGAGCCCCTGCTGCTGGAGTGGGCCAGGAGGCTTTTCCAGCGGGAGTTGTGGGAGCTAGGAGGAAGGCGGCAGGACACCGGGGTTGGCGCTCCCTGCCCACACAGGGTACCTCAGTCATTTCGGGACACATAGAGGCTCCTGTCTTCCACCCTAAAGTCTCACTCCTCTGAGCTCCCCTGAGCTCCCCTGAGCTCGTTCGTCGGTAATGTGGCTACATCTACCCTTTGTTCTGTACTGAGGGAGGTGAGTTGCGTGCAAAACCTCAAAAACTGTAGGTAGAAGGGCTCCTTTCCTGTTTTGTAGGGAAGGGTCTTCCCCAAACTTCCCTTGAATTCACAAGAGCAACCTGCACCCAGCCCCAGGCCCGTGCCAACCTCACACAGTCCTGTGTCGCTACAGGCGGCCTGGGCAGGGGAGCGGCCCAGGATGTGCAAGGATGCACACCCCATGGTTCAGAGTGGGGCCCCCTCCTCCTGGTCACTCCCTGACAGACTCCAGCAACTGTGCCTGTGCAGACTCTGCACCCAGGTGGCAGGTCACAGGGAGTCCTCACAGACTCCACCAACTGTGACTGCTCAGAGTCCCGGCCAGGGTCACAGGTCGTCCTGACCCAAGCAACTGCACCTGCTCAGTGTCCACGCCCAGGTCACAGGTCGTCCGAAATTCAAATTCCAACCACAATGACATACCCACTCACACACCCTAGGGAGGCTATTATTTTAAAAAAATGGAACCCCTGATTTGGGGTTAACGGCGCTGACCTGGGAGCGTGTTCCTGCTGCAAAACACACGGGAGGACTTACCGTGAAGCAGCAGACCTCACACGGCTAGGACGCCGGAGACTCTGAAGGCAGGACACAGAGGACGTTGCGCTGCGACGCCACGTTCCCTGGAAGGATGGAATTACTGTCAGGAAATTGCGTTCACGAACAACCACCTGAACACCCTGCCAGTGACACAGAGAGGACAGCGACCTCCCTCACAGAGGCTGAGCCAGACCCACGTCCAGCTCAGAGGCTGCTACCCCATTGGGGCGGAGAGGCCACTGCGTGGACGTCACAGCCGTGGCCACCACGTCCTGGGCGTGGGGGACCTCGGTGGGGTGGAGACTGCGGGTTCCCCGTTTCCACATGTCCCCACGGAGCCCCTCCCGGGTCTCTGAGGACCGGCCGCCCCTCAGCAGGCGGCCGCGGACGGGAAGGCGGTGCCCGCGGGGCTCGCACGGGAAGGTCGCACTCACCCTCGGGGCCTCACGTCTCAGGGTGGACGAGGAGGACGCAGTCGCTTCGGGTCTGAGGCCAGGCCGGCAGGCGGCACGGAGGCGGCCTCCGCGGGACGACGCTAACGTGGCGGCACCGCGTCCTCTCACGCCGCGGGCACAGCCGCCGCGGGACATGAAGGGCGCTGCGCCACCTGGTGGCTCGCGCCGGTACTGCAGCCCTCGCTGCTCATCGGGGCGGGGACGGCGGGGCCAACACTCTCCCCTGGCCTTGCCGGAGAACCAGTGAGACTCCGAGTTCAGCGTCTTCCCAGCCAGGATCTGGAAACGGAAAATCAGAAGGGCTCACTGTCCTGTGTCTTTCAGAAAAACGGGGAGGGAGGGAACAATTAAGGGGAAAACATATGGAAGGAAATCAGCGTAGCTATAAACTTTACAACTGACATCAAAATTCATTCAAAACCGTCCTCAGACTTCAACTGCAATGCAAACCTTTAAAGATTCGGGGAAGAAACAAAAAAGAAAATTGACGTGGCCTTGGGTTTGGTGATGGGTTTTAACACACAACAACAAAAAGAATCTGATCCACAACAGAAAAAGAATACCATGGCTCTTATAACGTTCAATAGCCATCCTCTGTGAAAGACCCAATTCAGAGAATAAAAAGACAAGCCACGGAATGATAAGAAATATGTGCAAAATACATACCGGAGGAACAATTCACACCCTACATATAAAAAGAAGTCTTAAAACTCAACAAGAAGAAGACAAACTCCTCGATTACAAAGGGGTACAGATCTCAACACACACGTGACCAAAGAACATATAGAGATGGCAAATAATCATACAAAAAGATGCTCAGCATCATATATCGCTAGGGAATAGCAGATTACAGCAGCAATGAGATACCAGAGCACACCTGCTAGAATGACTAAACTCTTTAAAAAAGAAAACAAGAAAAGAACAAACCACTGCTGGAGGAAAGGCAGGCATTCTCATCCATTGCTGGGAGAATGCATCATGGTACACAGTCACTCTGGAAGACAGCGTAGAAGACTAGAGTATGCCACCCCAAGATATAGCTCTTTTTCTTGGCGTTATTGTTTTGGACAGGGTCTCTGTGACCCAGGCGGGAGTGCAGTGGCACGAACACAGATCACTGCCACCTTGAACTTCCACGCTGGAGCGATCCTAAGCCTCCCAAGTAGCTGGGACTACAGGCATGAGCCACTACAGCCAAATAAATTTTTGTGTGTGCCTACGGATGGGTCCTTGCTATATTGCCCAAGGGTGACTGGCATGCAGACCAGGGCTCATCCGTGGGATGTCCCAGATTCTCTACGTGTCAGTGAAGGGGCGGGTGGGGGACTGGCCTACAGACCAAGGCTCTACTCTGGGAATTCCCAGGTTCCCTAAATCCCAGGGGGGACAGGCCTACACAGCAGGGCTCATCTGTGGGATGTCCCAGGTTCTCTAAATCACAGGGTGGGAGGGCCCTACAGACCAAGGCTCAACTGTGGGACATCCCAGGTTCCCTAAATCCCTGGGGGGGGGGGCTGTCCTACAAACCACGGATTAGCTGTGGGATGTCCCAGCTTCCCTAAATCCCTGGGGGGACTGACCTACAGACCAAGGCTCACCCGTGGGCTGCCCCAGGTTCCCAAATCCCTGGGGGGCACTGGCCTACAGACCAGGCTTCATCTGTGGAATGGTCCAGGTCCCCTTAATTCCTGGGGGGGACTGGCGTACATACCGAGCTCATCTGTGGGCTGTCCCATGTTCCCTACATCCCTGGGGGGACTGGCGTACAGACCACGGCTCATCCTCGGGATGTCCCAGGTCTTTAAATACCTGGGGGGACTGATCTACAGACCAGGGATCATCTGAGGCCTGTCCCAGGTTCCCTAAATCCCTGTTGGGGAGTGGCCTAAAAACCGGGGCTCCTCTGTGGGCTGTCCCAGGTCCCACAAATCGCTGAGGGGACTGGCCTACAGCCCAGGGCTCATCTGTGGGATGTCTCAGAGTCCCTAAACATCTGGGGAGGACAGGCCTATAAACCAGGGCTTATTTGTGGGACCTCCCAGGTTCCCTAAATCACGGGGGGGAGGGGGGACTGACATACAGACAAAGGCTCAACTGTGGGATGTCCCAAGTTGCCGAAATACCTTGGGGACTAATTTACAGACCAGGGCTCACCTGTGGGCTGGCCCAGTGCCCAAACTCCCTGGGGAAGACTAGGCTACATGCGAGGACTCACCTGAGGGCTGTCCCAGGTTCCCTAAATCTCTTGGGGGACTACCCTACAGACTACAGCTATTCCAGGTCCCCACAATCTCTGGGGGCCCGTCCTTCAAACAGGGCACCTCTGTGGGATGTTCCCAGGTTCCCTAAATCCCCGGGGGTGACTTGTCTACACACCAAAGCTTCTCTGTCGGGTGGCCCAGGTTGCTGAAATCACTGTGGGACTGTGTACAGACCAGGGCTCCTCTGTGGGCTGTCCAGGTTCCCTAAATCCCTGGGGGGACTAGCCTACACACCAGAGCTCATCGGTGGGATGTCCCAGGCTCCCTAAATCCCTTGGGGGACTGGTCTACACCCCAGGGTTCATCTGTGGCCTGTCCCAGGTTCCCTAAATCCCTGGGGGGACTTGCCTACAGCCCAGGGCTCATCTGTGGGACGTCCCAGAATCCCTAAACATCAGGGGAGGATAGGCGTATAAACCAGGGCTTATTTGTGGGGCGTCCCAGGTTCCCTAAATCATGGGGGATGGGGGGGTGGGCACGGATATACAGGCAAAGGCTCACCTGTGGGATGTCCCAAGTTGCCCAAATACCTTGGGGACTAATTTACAGACCAGGGCTCACCTGTGGGCTGGCCCAGTGCCCAAACTGCCTGGGGAAGACTAGGCTATATACCAGGACTCACCTGAGGGCTGTCCCAGGTTCCCTAAATCTCTTGGGGGACTACCCTACAGACTACAGCTATTCCAGGTCCCCACAATCCCTGGGGGCCTGGCCTACAAGCAGGGGACCTCTCTGGGATGTCCCAGGTTCCCTAAATCCCCGGGGCTGACTTGTCTACACACCAAAGCTTCTCTGTCGGGTGGCCCAGGTTGCTGAAATTACTGTAGGACTGTGTACAGACCAGGGCTCCTCTGTGGGCTGTCCAGGTTCCCTAAATCCCTGGGGGGACTAGCCTACACACCAGAGCTCATCGGTGGGATGTCCCAGGCTCCCTAAATCCCTTGGGGGACTGGTCTACACCCCAGGGTTCATCTGTGGGCTGTCCCAGGTTCCCTAAATCCCTAGGGGGACTGGCCTACAGCCCAGGGCTCATCTGTGGGACGTCCCAGAGTCCCTAAACATCTGGGGAGGACAGGCCTATAAACCAGGGCTTATTTGTGGGGCATCCCAGGTTCCCTAAATCATGGGGGATGGGGGGGTGGGCACGGATATACAGGCAAAGGCTCAACTGTGGGATGTCCCAAGTTGCCCAAATACCTTGGGGACTAATTTACAGACCAGGGCTCACCTGTGGGCTGGCCCAGTGCCCAAACTGCCTGGGGAAGACTAGGCTACATACCAGGACTCACCTGAGGGCTGTCCCAGGTTCCCTAAATCTCTTGGGGGACTACCCTACAGACTACAGCTATTCCAGGTCCCCACAATCCCTAGGGGCCTGGCCTACAAGCAGGGCACCTCTCTGGAATGTCCCAGGTTCATTAAATCCCCGGGGGTGACTTGTCTACACACCTAAGCTTATCTGTCGGGTGGCCCAGGGTGCTGAAATCACTGTGGGACTGTCTACAGACCTGGGCTCCTCTGTGGGCTATCCCAGGTTCCCTAAATCCCTGGGGGCACTGGCCTACAGACCAGAGCTCATCTGTGGGATGTATCAGGTTTCCTAAGTCACCCTGGCAGAACTGGCCCACGGACCGGGGCTCATATGTGGGATGTCGCAGGTTGCCAAATACCTGGGGTGCCCGGGCTACAGACCACAGATCTTCCTGGGACTCTCCCGGGAGTCCCAATCTGTGGGAGACGTGACAGCCACTTAGGTTCCCTTAATGCACGTCTTTCTTCCTTTTCTGTCAGAGATCAGGATCTCGCTGGGCAGGGCATCTAAGAAGGCTTATTCTCCCTGGCTCCTGCACATCCCAGGGTGGGGTCCGGACTAAGTGATGAGCAGAGGGCCGCTGGAATTCCTGGGCTGACCTGGAAGGGAGGAGCAGCCGTTACCTGTCTCTTCCTTGTTATCAGCTGTGGAGCCTGCGTGTGACGGCCGGAGCCCCTGCTGCTGGAGTGGGCCAGGAGGCTTTTCCAGCGGGAGTTGTGGGAGCTAGGAGGAAGGCGGCAGGACACCGGGGTTGGCGCTCCCTGCCCACACAGGGTACCTCAGTCATTTCGGGACACATAGAGGCTCCTGTCTTCCACCCTAAAGTCTCACTCCTCTGAGCTCCCCTGAGCTCCCCTGAGCTCGTTCGTCGGTAATGTGGCTACATCTACCCTTTGTTCTGTACTGAGGGAGGTGAGTTGCGTGCAAAACCTCAAAAACTGTAGGTAGAAGGGCTCCTTTCCTGTTTTGTAGGGAAGGGTCTTCCCCAAACTTCCCTTGAATTCACAAGAGCAACCTGCACCCAGCCCCAGGCCCGTGCCAACCTCACACAGTCCTGTGTCGCTACAGGCGGCCTGGGCAGGGGAGCGGCCCAGGATGTGCAAGGATGCACACCCCATGGTTCAGAGTGGGGCCCCCTCCTCCTGGTCACTCCCTGACAGACTCCAGCAACTGTGCCTGTGCAGACTCTGCACCCAGGTGGCAGGTCACAGGGAGTCCTCACAGACTCCACCAACTGTGACTGCTCAGAGTCCCGGCCAGGGTCACAGGTCGTCCTGACCCAAGCAACTGCACCTGCTCAGTGTCCACGCCCAGGTCACAGGTCGTCCGAAATTCAAATTCCAACCACAATGACATACCCACTCACACACCCTAGGGAGGCTATTATTTTAAAAAAATGGAACCCCTGATTTGGGGTTAACGGCGCTGACCTGGGAGCGTGTTCCTGCTGCAAAACACACGGGAGGACTTACCGTGAAGCAGCAGACCTCACACGGCTAGGACGCCGGAGACTCTGAAGGCAGGACACAGAGGACGTTGCGCTGCGACGCCACGTTCCCTGGAAGGATGGAATTACTGTCAGGAAATTGCGTTCACGAACAACCACCTGAACACCCTGCCAGTGACACAGAGAGGACAGCGACCTCCCTCACAGAGGCTGAGCCAGACCCACGTCCAGCTCAGAGGCTGCTACCCCATTGGGGCGGAGAGGCCACTGCGTGGACGTCACAGCCGTGGCCACCACGTCCTGGGCGTGGGGGACCTCGGTGGGGTGGAGACTGCGGGTTCCCCGTTTCCACATGTCCCCACGGAGCCCCTCCCGGGTCTCTGAGGACCGGCCGCCCCTCAGCAGGCGGCCGCGGACGGGAAGGCGGTGCCCGCGGGGCTCGCACGGGAAGGTCGCACTCACCCTCGGGGCCTCACGTCTCAGGGTGGACGAGGAGGACGCAGTCGCTTCGGGTCTGAGGCCAGGCCGGCAGGCGGCACGGAGGCGGCCTCCGCGGGACGACGCTAACGTGGCGGCACCGCGTCCTCTCACGCCGCGGGCACAGCCGCCGCGGGACATGAAGGGCGCTGCGCCACCTGGTGGCTCGCGCCGGTACTGCAGCCCTCGCTGCTCATCGGGGCGGGGACGGCGGGGCCAACACTCTCCCCTGGCCTTGCCGGAGAACCAGTGAGACTCCGAGTTCAGCGTCTTCCCAGCCAGGATCTGGAAACGGAAAATCAGAAGGGCTCACTGTCCTGTGTCTTTCAGAAAAACGGGGAGGGAGGGAACAATTAAGGGGAAAACATATGGAAGGAAATCAGCGTAGCTATAAACTTTACAACTGACATCAAAATTCATTCAAAACCGTCCTCAGACTTCAACTGCAATGCAAACCTTTAAAGATTCGGGGAAGAAACAAAAAAGAAAATTGACGTGGCCTTGGGTTTGGTGATGGGTTTTAACACACAACAACAAAAAGAATCTGATCCACAACAGAAAAAGAATACCATGGCTCTTATAACGTTCAATAGCCATCCTCTGTGAAAGACCCAATTCAGAGAATAAAAAGACAAGCCACGGAATGATAAGAAATATGTGCAAAATACATACCGGAGGAACAATTCACACCCTACATATAAAAAGAAGTCTTAAAACTCAACAAGAAGAAGACAAACTCCTCGATTACAAAGGGGTACAGATCTCAACACACACGTGACCAAAGAACATATAGAGATGGCAAATAATCATACAAAAAGATGCTCAGCATCATATATCGCTAGGGAATAGCAGATTACAGCAGCAATGAGATACCAGAGCACACCTGCTAGAATGACTAAACTCTTTAAAAAAGAAAACAAGAAAAGAACAAACCACTGCTGGAGGAAAGGCAGGCATTCTCATCCATTGCTGGGAGAATGCATCATGGTACACAGTCACTCTGGAAGACAGCGTAGAAGACTAGAGTATGCCACCCCAAGATATAGCTCTTTTTCTTGGCGTTATTGTTTTGGACAGGGTCTCTGTGACCCAGGCGGGAGTGCAGTGGCACGAACACAGATCACTGCCACCTTGAACTTCCACGCTGGAGCGATCCTAAGCCTCCCAAGTAGCTGGGACTACAGGCATGAGCCACTACAGCCAAATAAATTTTTGTGTGTGCCTACGGATGGGTCCTTGCTATATTGCCCAAGGGTGACTGGCATGCAGACCAGGGCTCATCCGTGGGATGTCCCAGATTCTCTACGTGTCAGTGAAGGGGCGGGTGGGGGACTGGCCTACAGACCAAGGCTCTACTCTGGGAATTCCCAGGTTCCCTAAATCCCAGGGGGGACAGGCCTACACAGCAGGGCTCATCTGTGGGATGTCCCAGGTTCTCTAAATCACAGGGTGGGAGGGCCCTACAGACCAAGGCTCAACTGTGGGACATCCCAGGTTCCCTAAATCCCTGGGGGGGGGGGCTGTCCTACAAACCACGGATTAGCTGTGGGATGTCCCAGCTTCCCTAAATCCCTGGGGGGACTGACCTACAGACCAAGGCTCACCCGTGGGCTGCCCCAGGTTCCCAAATCCCTGGGGGGCACTGGCCTACAGACCAGGCTTCATCTGTGGAATGGTCCAGGTCCCCTTAATTCCTGGGGGGGACTGGCGTACATACCGAGCTCATCTGTGGGCTGTCCCATGTTCCCTACATCCCTGGGGGGACTGGCGTACAGACCACGGCTCATCCTCGGGATGTCCCAGGTCTTTAAATACCTGGGGGGACTGATCTACAGACCAGGGATCATCTGAGGCCTGTCCCAGGTTCCCTAAATCCCTGTTGGGGAGTGGCCTAAAAACCGGGGCTCCTCTGTGGGCTGTCCCAGGTCCCACAAATCGCTGAGGGGACTGGCCTACAGCCCAGGGCTCATCTGTGGGATGTCTCAGAGTCCCTAAACATCTGGGGAGGACAGGCCTATAAACCAGGGCTTATTTGTGGGACCTCCCAGGTTCCCTAAATCACGGGGGGGAGGGGGGACTGACATACAGACAAAGGCTCAACTGTGGGATGTCCCAAGTTGCCGAAATACCTTGGGGACTAATTTACAGACCAGGGCTCACCTGTGGGCTGGCCCAGTGCCCAAACTCCCTGGGGAAGACTAGGCTACATGCGAGGACTCACCTGAGGGCTGTCCCAGGTTCCCTAAATCTCTTGGGGGACTACCCTACAGACTACAGCTATTCCAGGTCCCCACAATCTCTGGGGGCCTGTCCTTCAAACAGGGCACCTCTGTGGGATGTTCCCAGGTTCCCTAAATCCCCGGGGGTGACTTGTCTACACACCAAAGCTTCTCTGTCGGGTGGCCCAGGTTGCTGAAATCACTGTGGGACTGTGTACAGACCAGGGCTCCTCTGTGGGCTGTCCAGGTTCCCTAAATCCCTGGGGGGACTAGCCTACACACCAGAGCTCATCGGTGGGATGTCCCAGGCTCCCTAAATCCCTTGGGGGACTGGTCTACACCCCAGGGTTCATCTGTGGCCTGTCCCAGGTTCCCTAAATCCCTGGGGGGACTTGCCTACAGCCCAGGGCTCATCTGTGGGACGTCCCAGAATCCCTAAACATCAGGGGAGGATAGGCGTATAAACCAGGGCTTATTTGTGGGGCGTCCCAGGTTCCCTAAATCATGGGGGATGGGGGGGTGGGCACGGATATACAGGCAAAGGCTCACCTGTGGGATGTCCCAAGTTGCCCAAATACCTTGGGGACTAATTTACAGACCAGGGCTCACCTGTGGGCTGGCCCAGTGCCCAAACTGCCTGGGGAAGACTAGGCTACATACCAGGACTCACCTGAGGGCTGTCCCAGGTTCCCTAAATCTCTTGGGGGACTACCCTACAGACTACAGCTATTCCAGGTCCCCACAATCCCTGGGGGCCTGGCCTACAAGCAGGGGACCTCTCTGGGATGTCCCAGGTTCCCTAAATCCCCGGGGCTGACTTGTCTACACACCAAAGCTTCTCTGTCGGGTGGCCCAGGTTGCTGAAATTACTGTAGGACTGTGTACAGACCAGGGCTCCTCTGTGGGCTGTCCAGGTTCCCTAAATCCCTGGGGGGACTAGCCTACACACCAGAGCTCATCGGTGGGATGTCCCAGGCTCCCTAAATCCCTTGGGGGACTGGTCTACACCCCAGGGTTCATCTGTGGGCTGTCCCAGGTTCCCTAAATCCCTAGGGGGACTGGCCTACAGCCCAGGGCTCATCTGTGGGACGTCCCAGAGTCCCTAAACATCTGGGGAGGACAGGCCTATAAACCAGGGCTTATTTGTGGGGCATCCCAGGTTCCCTAAATCATGGGGGATGGGGGGGGTGGGCACGGATATACAGGCAAAGGCTCAACTGTGGGATGTCCCAAGTTGCCCAAATACCTTGGGGACTAATTTACAGACCAGGGCTCACCTGTGGGCTGGCCCAGTGCCCAAACTGCCTGGGGAAGACTAGGCTACATACCAGGACTCACCTGAGGGCTGTCCCAGGTTCCCTAAATCTCTTGGGGGACTACCCTACAGACTACAGCTATTCCAGGTCCCCACAATCCCTAGGGGCCTGGCCTACAAGCAGGGCACCTCTCTGGAATGTCCCAGGTTCATTAAATCCCCGGGGGTGACTTGTCTACACACCTAAGCTTATCTGTCGGGTGGCCCAGGGTGCTGAAATCACTGTGGGACTGTCTACAGACCTGGGCTCCTCTGTGGGCTATCCCAGGTTCCCTAAATCCCTGGGGGCACTGGCCTACAGACCAGAGCTCATCTGTGGGATGTATCAGGTTTCCTAAGTCACCCTGGCAGAACTGGCCCACGGACCGGGGCTCATATGTGGGATGTCGCAGGTTGCCAAATACCTGGGGTGCCCGGGCTACAGACCACAGATCTTCCTGGGACTCTCCCGGGAGTCCCAATCTGTGGGAGACGTGACAGCCACTTAGGTTCCCTTAATGCACGTCTTTCTTCCTTTTCTGTCAGAGATCAGGATCTCGCTGGGCAGGGCATCTAAGAAGGCTTATTCTCCCTGGCTCCTGCACATCCCAGGGTGGGGTCCGGACTAAGTGATGAGCAGAGGGCCGCTGGAATTCCTGGGCTGACCTGGAAGGGAGGAGCAGCCGTTACCTGTCTCTTCCTTGTTATCAGCTGTGGAGCCTGCGTGTGACGGCCGGAGCCCCTGCTGCTGGAGTGGGCCAGGAGGCTTTTCCAGCGGGAGTTGTGGGAGCTAGGAGGAAGGCGGCAGGACACCGGGGTTGGCGCTCCCTGCCCACACAGGGTACCTCAGTCATTTCGGGACACATAGAGGCTCCTGTCTTCCACCCTAAAGTCTCACTCCTCTGAGCTCCCCTGAGCTCCCCTGAGCTCGTTCGTCGGTAATGTGGCTACATCTACCCTTTGTTCTGTACTGAGGGAGGTGAGTTGCGTGCAAAACCTCAAAAACTGTAGGTAGAAGGGCTCCTTTCCTGTTTTGTAGGGAAGGGTCTTCCCCAAACTTCCCTTGAATTCACAAGAGCAACCTGCACCCAGCCCCAGGCCCGTGCCAACCTCACACAGTCCTGTGTCGCTACAGGCGGCCTGGGCAGGGGAGCGGCCCAGGATGTGCAAGGATGCACACCCCATGGTTCAGAGTGGGGCCCCCTCCTCCTGGTCACTCCCTGACAGACTCCAGCAACTGTGCCTGTGCAGACTCTGCACCCAGGTGGCAGGTCACAGGGAGTCCTCACAGACTCCACCAACTGTGACTGCTCAGAGTCCCGGCCAGGGTCACAGGTCGTCCTGACCCAAGCAACTGCACCTGCTCAGTGTCCACGCCCAGGTCACAGGTCGTCCGAAATTCAAATTCCAACCACAATGACATACCCACTCACACACCCTAGGGAGGCTATTATTTTAAAAAAATGGAACCCCTGATTTGGGGTTAACGGCGCTGACCTGGGAGCGTGTTCCTGCTGCAAAACACACGGGAGGACTTACCGTGAAGCAGCAGACCTCACACGGCTAGGACGCCGGAGACTCTGAAGGCAGGACACAGAGGACGTTGCGCTGCGACGCCACGTTCCCTGGAAGGATGGAATTACTGTCAGGAAATTGCGTTCACGAACAACCACCTGAACACCCTGCCAGTGACACAGAGAGGACAGCGACCTCCCTCACAGAGGCTGAGCCAGACCCACGTCCAGCTCAGAGGCTGCTACCCCATTGGGGCGGAGAGGCCACTGCGTGGACGTCACAGCCGTGGCCACCACGTCCTGGGCGTGGGGGACCTCGGTGGGGTGGAGACTGCGGGTTCCCCGTTTCCACATGTCCCCACGGAGCCCCTCCCGGGTCTCTGAGGACCGGCCGCCCCTCAGCAGGCGGCCGCGGACGGGAAGGCGGTGCCCGCGGGGCTCGCACGGGAAGGTCGCACTCACCCTCGGGGCCTCACGTCTCAGGGTGGACGAGGAGGACGCAGTCGCTTCGGGTCTGAGGCCAGGCCGGCAGGCGGCATGGAGGCGGCCTCCGCGGGACGACGCTAACGTGGCGGCACCGCGTCCTCTCACGCCGCGGGCACAGCCGCCGCGGGACATGAAGGGCGCTGCGCCACCTGGTGGCTCGCGCCGGTACTGCAGCCCTCGCTGCTCATCGGGGCGGGGACGGCGGGGCCAACACTCTCCCCTGGCCTTGCCGGAGAACCAGTGAGACTCCGAGTTCAGCGTCTTCCCAGCCAGGATCTGGAAACGGAAAATCAGAAGGGCTCACTGTCCTGTGTCTTTCAGAAAAACGGGGAGGGAGGGAACAATTAAGGGGAAAACATATGGAAGGAAATCAGCGTAGCTATAAACTTTACAACTGACATCAAAATTCATTCAAAACCGTCCTCAGACTTCAACTGCAATGCAAACCTTTAAAGATTCGGGGAAGAAACAAAAAAGAAAATTGACGTGGCCTTGGGTTTGGTGATGGGTTTTAACACACAACAACAAAAAGAATCTGATCCACAACAGAAAAAGAATACCATGGCTCTTATAACGTTCAATAGCCATCCTCTGTGAAAGACCCAATTCAGAGAATAAAAAGACAAGCCACGGAATGATAAGAAATATGTGCAAAATACATACCGGAGGAACAATTCACACCCTACATATAAAAAGAAGTCTTAAAACTCAACAAGAAGAAGACAAACTCCTCGATTACAAAGGGGTACAGATCTCAACACACACGTGACCAAAGAACATATAGAGATGGCAAATAATCATACAAAAAGATGCTCAGCATCATATATCGCTAGGGAATAGCAGATTACAGCAGCAATGAGATACCAGAGCACACCTGCTAGAATGACTAAACTCTTTAAAAAAGAAAACAAGAAAAGAACAAACCACTGCTGGAGGAAAGGCAGGCATTCTCATCCATTGCTGGGAGAATGCATCATGGTACACAGTCACTCTGGAAGACAGCGTAGAAGACTAGAATATGCCACCCCAAGATATAGCTCTTTTTCTTGGCGTTATTGTTTTGGACAGGGTCTCTGTGACCCAGGCGGGAGTGCAGTGGCACGAACACAGATCACTGCCACCTTGAACTTCCACGCTGGAGCGATCCTAAGCCTCCCAAGTAGCTGGGACTACAGGCATGAGCCACTACAGCCAAATAAATTTTTGTGTGTGCCTACGGATGGGTCCTTGCTATATTGCCCAAGGGTGACTGGCATGCAGACCAGGGCTCATCCGTGGGATGTCCCAGATTCTCTACGTGTCAGTGAAGGGGCGGGTGGGGGACTGGCCTACAGACCAAGGCTCTACTCTGGGAATTCCCAGGTTCCCTAAATCCCAGGGGGGACAGGCCTACACAGCAGGGCTCATCTGTGGGATGTCCCAGGTTCTCTAAATCACAGGGTGGGAGGGCCCTACAGACCAAGGCTCAACTGTGGGACATCCCAGGTTCCCTAAACCCCTGGGGGGGGGGGCTGTCCTACAAACCACGGATTAGCTGTGGGATGTCCCAGCTTCCCTAAATCCCTGGGGGGACTGACCTACAGACCAAGGCTCACCCGTGGGCTGCCCCAGGTTCCCAAATCCCTGGGGGGCACTGGCCTACAGACCAGGCTTCATCTGTGGAATGGTCCAGGTCCCCTTAATTCCTGGGGGGGACTGGCGTACATACCGAGCTCATCTGTGGGCTGTCCCATGTTCCCTACATCCCTGGGGGGACTGGCGTACAGACCACGGCTCATCCTCGGGATGTCCCAGGTCTTTAAATACCTGGGGGGACTGATCTACAGACCAGGGATCATCTGAGGCCTGTCCCAGGTTCCCTAAATCCCTGTTGGGGAGTGGCCTAAAAACCGGGGCTCCTCTGTGGGCTGTCCCAGGTCCCACAAATCGCTGAGGGGACTGGCCTACAGCCCAGGGCTCATCTGTGGGATGTCTCAGAGTCCCTAAACATCTGGGGAGGACAGGCCTATAAACCAGGGCTTATTTGTGGGACCTCCCAGGTTCCCTAAATCACGGGGGGGAGGGGGGACTGACATACAGACAAAGGCTCAACTGTGGGATGTCCCAAGTTGCCGAAATACCTTGGGGACTAATTTACAGACCAGGGCTCACCTGTGGGCTGGCCCAGTGCCCAAACTCCCTGGGGAAGACTAGGCTACATGCGAGGACTCACCTGAGGGCTGTCCCAGGTTCCCTAAATCTCTTGGGGGACTACCCTACAGACTACAGCTATTCCAGGTCCCCACAATCTCTGGGGGCCCGTCCTTCAAACAGGGCACCTCTGTGGGATGTTCCCAGGTTCCCTAAATCCCCGGGGGTGACTTGTCTACACACCAAAGCTTCTCTGTCGGGTGGCCCAGGTTGCTGAAATCACTGTGGGACTGTGTACAGACCAGGGCTCCTCTGTGGGCTGTCCAGGTTCCCTAAATCCCTGGGGGGACTAGCCTACACACCAGAGCTCATCGGTGGGATGTCCCAGGCTCCCTAAATCCCTTGGGGGACTGGTCTACACCCCAGGGTTCATCTGTGGCCTGTCCCAGGTTCCCTAAATCCCTGGGGGGACTTGCCTACAGCCCAGGGCTCATCTGTGGGACGTCCCAGAATCCCTAAACATCAGGGGAGGATAGGCGTATAAACCAGGGCTTATTTGTGGGGCGTCCCAGGTTCCCTAAATCATGGGGGATGGGGGGGTGGGCACGGATATACAGGCAAAGGCTCACCTGTGGGATGTCCCAAGTTGCCCAAATACCTTGGGGACTAATTTACAGACCAGGGCTCACCTGTGGGCTGGCCCAGTGCCCAAACTGCCTGGGGAAGACTAGGCTATATACCAGGACTCACCTGAGGGCTGTCCCAGGTTCCCTAAATCTCTTGGGGGACTACCCTACAGACTACAGCTATTCCAGGTCCCCACAATCCCTGGGGGCCTGGCCTACAAGCAGGGGACCTCTCTGGGATGTCCCAGGTTCCCTAAATCCCCGGGGCTGACTTGTCTACACACCAAAGCTTCTCTGTCGGGTGGCCCAGGTTGCTGAAATTACTGTAGGACTGTGTACAGACCAGGGCTCCTCTGTGGGCTGTCCAGGTTCCCTAAATCCCTGGGGGGACTAGCCTACACACCAGAGCTCATCGGTGGGATGTCCCAGGCTCCCTAAATCCCTTGGGGGACTGGTCTACACCCCAGGGTTCATCTGTGGGCTGTCCCAGGTTCCCTAAATCCCTAGGGGGACTGGCCTACAGCCCAGGGCTCATCTGTGGGACGTCCCAGAGTCCCTAAACATCTGGGGAGGACAGGCCTATAAACCAGGGCTTATTTGTGGGGCATCCCAGGTTCCCTAAATCATGGGGGATGGGGGGGTGGGCACGGATATACAGGCAAAGGCTCAACTGTGGGATGTCCCAAGTTGCCCAAATACCTTGGGGACTAATTTACAGACCAGGGCTCACCTGTGGGCTGGCCCAGTGCCCAAACTGCCTGGGGAAGACTAGGCTACATACCAGGACTCACCTGAGGGCTGTCCCAGGTTCCCTAAATCTCTTGGGGGACTACCCTACAGACTACAGCTATTCCAGGTCCCCACAATCCCTAGGGGCCTGGCCTACAAGCAGGGCACCTCTCTGGAATGTCCCAGGTTCATTAAATCCCCGGGGGTGACTTGTCTACACACCTAAGCTTATCTGTCGGGTGGCCCAGGGTGCTGAAATCACTGTGGGACTGTCTACAGACCTGGGCTCCTCTGTGGGCTATCCCAGGTTCCCTAAATCCCTGGGGGCACTGGCCTACAGACCAGAGCTCATCTGTGGGATGTATCAGGTTTCCTAAGTCACCCTGGCAGAACTGGCCCACGGACCGGGGCTCATATGTGGGATGTCGCAGGTTGCCAAATACCTGGGGTGCCCGGGCTACAGACCACAGATCTTCCTGGGACTCTCCCGGGAGTCCCAATCTGTGGGAGACGTGACAGCCACTTAGGTTCCCTTAATGCACGTCTTTCTTCCTTTTCTGTCAGAGATCAGGATCTCGCTGGGCAGGGCATCTAAGAAGGCTTATTCTCCCTGGCTCCTGCACATCCCAGGGTGGGGTCCGGACTAAGTGATGAGCAGAGGGCCGCTGGAATTCCTGGGCTGACCTGGAAGGGAGGAGCAGCCGTTACCTGTCTCTTCCTTGTTATCAGCTGTGGAGCCTGCGTGTGACGGCCGGAGCCCCTGCTGCTGGAGTGGGCCAGGAGGCTTTTCCAGCGGGAGTTGTGGGAGCTAGGAGGAAGGCGGCAGGACACCGGGGTTGGCGCTCCCTGCCCACACAGGGTACCTCAGTCATTTCGGGACACATAGAGGCTCCTGTCTTCCACCCTAAAGTCTCACTCCTCTGAGCTCCCCTGAGCTCCCCTGAGCTCGTTCGTCGGTAATGTGGCTACATCTACCCTTTGTTCTGTACTGAGGGAGGTGAGTTGCGTGCAAAACCTCAAAAACTGTAGGTAGAAGGGCTCCTTTCCTGTTTTGTAGGGAAGGGTCTTCCCCAAACTTCCCTTGAATTCACAAGAGCAACCTGCACCCAGCCCCAGGCCCGTGCCAACCTCACACAGTCCTGTGTCGCTACAGGCGGCCTGGGCAGGGGAGCGGCCCAGGATGTGCAAGGATGCACACCCCATGGTTCAGAGTGGGGCCCCCTCCTCCTGGTCACTCCCTGACAGACTCCAGCAACTGTGCCTGTGCAGACTCTGCACCCAGGTGGCAGGTCACAGGGAGTCCTCACAGACTCCACCAACTGTGACTGCTCAGAGTCCCGGCCAGGGTCACAGGTCGTCCTGACCCAAGCAACTGCACCTGCTCAGTGTCCACGCCCAGGTCACAGGTCGTCCGAAATTCAAATTCCAACCACAATGACATACCCACTCACACACCCTAGGGAGGCTATTATTTTAAAAAAATGGAACCCCTGATTTGGGGTTAACGGCGCTGACCTGGGAGCGTGTTCCTGCTGCAAAACACACGGGAGGACTTACCGTGAAGCAGCAGACCTCACACGGCTAGGACGCCGGAGACTCTGAAGGCAGGACACAGAGGACGTTGCGCTGCGACGCCACGTTCCCTGGAAGGATGGAATTACTGTCAGGAAATTGCGTTCACGAACAACCACCTGAACACCCTGCCAGTGACACAGAGAGGACAGCGACCTCCCTCACAGAGGCTGAGCCAGACCCACGTCCAGCTCAGAGGCTGCTACCCCATTGGGGCGGAGAGGCCACTGCGTGGACGTCACAGCCGTGGCCACCACGTCCTGGGCGTGGGGGACCTCGGTGGGGTGGAGACTGCGGGTTCCCCGTTTCCACATGTCCCCACGGAGCCCCTCCCGGGTCTCTGAGGACCGGCCGCCCCTCAGCAGGCGGCCGCGGACGGGAAGGCGGTGCCCGCGGGGCTCGCACGGGAAGGTCGCACTCACCCTCGGGGCCTCACGTCTCAGGGTGGACGAGGAGGACGCAGTCGCTTCGGGTCTGAGGCCAGGCCGGCAGGCGGCACGGAGGCGGCCTCCGCGGGACGACGCTAACGTGGCGGCACCGCGTCCTCTCACGCCGCGGGCACAGCCGCCGCGGGACATGAAGGGCGCTGCGCCACCTGGTGGCTCGCGCCGGTACTGCAGCCCTCGCTGCTCATCGGGGCGGGGACGGCGGGGCCAACACTCTCCCCTGGCCTTGCCGGAGAACCAGTGAGACTCCGAGTTCAGCGTCTTCCCAGCCAGGATCTGGAAACGGAAAATCAGAAGGGCTCACTGTCCTGTGTCTTTCAGAAAAACGGGGAGGGAGGGAACAATTAAGGGGAAAACATATGGAAGGAAATCAGCGTAGCTATAAACTTTACAACTGACATCAAAATTCATTCAAAACCGTCCTCAGACTTCAACTGCAATGCAAACCTTTAAAGATTCGGGGAAGAAACAAAAAAGAAAATTGACGTGGCCTTGGGTTTGGTGATGGGTTTTAACACACAACAACAAAAAGAATCTGATCCACAACAGAAAAAGAATACCATGGCTCTTATAACGTTCAATAGCCATCCTCTGTGAAAGACCCAATTCAGAGAATAAAAAGACAAGCCACGGAATGATAAGAAATATGTGCAAAATACATACCGGAGGAACAATTCACACCCTACATATAAAAAGAAGTCTTAAAACTCAACAAGAAGAAGACAAACTCCTCGATTACAAAGGGGTACAGATCTCAACACACACGTGACCAAAGAACATATAGAGATGGCAAATAATCATACAAAAAGATGCTCAGCATCATATATCGCTAGGGAATAGCAGATTACAGCAGCAATGAGATACCAGAGCACACCTGCTAGAATGACTAAACTCTTTAAAAAAGAAAACAAGAAAAGAACAAACCACTGCTGGAGGAAAGGCAGGCATTCTCATCCATTGCTGGGAGAATGCATCATGGTACACAGTCACTCTGGAAGACAGCGTAGAAGACTAGAGTATGCCACCCCAAGATATAGCTCTTTTTCTTGGCGTTATTGTTTTGGACAGGGTCTCTGTGACCCAGGCGGGAGTGCAGTGGCACGAACACAGATCACTGCCACCTTGAACTTCCACGCTGGAGCGATCCTAAGCCTCCCAAGTAGCTGGGACTACAGGCATGAGCCACTACAGCCAAATAAATTTTTGTGTGTGCCTACGGATGGGTCCTTGCTATATTGCCCAAGGGTGACTGGCATGCAGACCAGGGCTCATCCGTGGGATGTCCCAGATTCTCTACGTGTCAGTGAAGGGGCGGGTGGGGGACTGGCCTACAGACCAAGGCTCTACTCTGGGAATTCCCAGGTTCCCTAAATCCCAGGGGGGACAGGCCTACACAGCAGGGCTCATCTGTGGGATGTCCCAGGTTCTCTAAATCACAGGGTGGGAGGGCCCTACAGACCAAGGCTCAACTGTGGGACATCCCAGGTTCCCTAAATCCCTGGGGGGGGGGGCTGTCCTACAAACCACGGATTAGCTGTGGGATGTCCCAGCTTCCCTAAATCCCTGGGGGGACTGACCTACAGACCAAGGCTCACCCGTGGGCTGCCCCAGGTTCCCAAATCCCTGGGGGGCACTGGCCTACAGACCAGGCTTCATCTGTGGAATGGTCCAGGTCCCCTTAATTCCTGGGGGGGACTGGCGTACATACCGAGCTCATCTGTGGGCTGTCCCATGTTCCCTACATCCCTGGGGGGACTGGCGTACAGACCACGGCTCATCCTCGGGATGTCCCAGGTCTTTAAATACCTGGGGGGACTGATCTACAGACCAGGGATCATCTGAGGCCTGTCCCAGGTTCCCTAAATCCCTGTTGGGGAGTGGCCTAAAAACCGGGGCTCCTCTGTGGGCTGTCCCAGGTCCCACAAATCGCTGAGGGGACTGGCCTACAGCCCAGGGCTCATCTGTGGGATGTCTCAGAGTCCCTAAACATCTGGGGAGGACAGGCCTATAAACCAGGGCTTATTTGTGGGACCTCCCAGGTTCCCTAAATCACGGGGGGGAGGGGGGACTGACATACAGACAAAGGCTCAACTGTGGGATGTCCCAAGTTGCCGAAATACCTTGGGGACTAATTTACAGACCAGGGCTCACCTGTGGGCTGGCCCAGTGCCCAAACTCCCTGGGGAAGACTAGGCTACATGCGAGGACTCACCTGAGGGCTGTCCCAGGTTCCCTAAATCTCTTGGGGGACTACCCTACAGACTACAGCTATTCCAGGTCCCCACAATCTCTGGGGGCCTGTCCTTCAAACAGGGCACCTCTGTGGGATGTTCCCAGGTTCCCTAAATCCCCGGGGGTGACTTGTCTACACACCAAAGCTTCTCTGTCGGGTGGCCCAGGTTGCTGAAATCACTGTGGGACTGTGTACAGACCAGGGCTCCTCTGTGGGCTGTCCAGGTTCCCTAAATCCCTGGGGGGACTAGCCTACACACCAGAGCTCATCGGTGGGATGTCCCAGGCTCCCTAAATCCCTTGGGGGACTGGTCTACACCCCAGGGTTCATCTGTGGCCTGTCCCAGGTTCCCTAAATCCCTGGGGGGACTTGCCTACAGCCCAGGGCTCATCTGTGGGACGTCCCAGAATCCCTAAACATCAGGGGAGGATAGGCGTATAAACCAGGGCTTATTTGTGGGGCGTCCCAGGTTCCCTAAATCATGGGGGATGGGGGGGTGGGCACGGATATACAGGCAAAGGCTCACCTGTGGGATGTCCCAAGTTGCCCAAATACCTTGGGGACTAATTTACAGACCAGGGCTCACCTGTGGGCTGGCCCAGTGCCCAAACTGCCTGGGGAAGACTAGGCTACATACCAGGACTCACCTGAGGGCTGTCCCAGGTTCCCTAAATCTCTTGGGGGACTACCCTACAGACTACAGCTATTCCAGGTCCCCACAATCCCTGGGGGCCTGGCCTACAAGCAGGGGACCTCTCTGGGATGTCCCAGGTTCCCTAAATCCCCGGGGCTGACTTGTCTACACACCAAAGCTTCTCTGTCGGGTGGCCCAGGTTGCTGAAATTACTGTAGGACTGTGTACAGACCAGGGCTCCTCTGTGGGCTGTCCAGGTTCCCTAAATCCCTGGGGGGACTAGCCTACACACCAGAGCTCATCGGTGGGATGTCCCAGGCTCCCTAAATCCCTTGGGGGACTGGTCTACACCCCAGGGTTCATCTGTGGGCTGTCCCAGGTTCCCTAAATCCCTAGGGGGACTGGCCTACAGCCCAGGGCTCATCTGTGGGACGTCCCAGAGTCCCTAAACATCTGGGGAGGACAGGCCTATAAACCAGGGCTTATTTGTGGGGCATCCCAGGTTCCCTAAATCATGGGGGATGGGGGGGGTGGGCACGGATATACAGGCAAAGGCTCAACTGTGGGATGTCCCAAGTTGCCCAAATACCTTGGGGACTAATTTACAGACCAGGGCTCACCTGTGGGCTGGCCCAGTGCCCAAACTGCCTGGGGAAGACTAGGCTACATACCAGGACTCACCTGAGGGCTGTCCCAGGTTCCCTAAATCTCTTGGGGGACTACCCTACAGACTACAGCTATTCCAGGTCCCCACAATCCCTAGGGGCCTGGCCTACAAGCAGGGCACCTCTCTGGAATGTCCCAGGTTCATTAAATCCCCGGGGGTGACTTGTCTACACACCTAAGCTTATCTGTCGGGTGGCCCAGGGTGCTGAAATCACTGTGGGACTGTCTACAGACCTGGGCTCCTCTGTGGGCTATCCCAGGTTCCCTAAATCCCTGGGGGCACTGGCCTACAGACCAGAGCTCATCTGTGGGATGTATCAGGTTTCCTAAGTCACCCTGGCAGAACTGGCCCACGGACCGGGGCTCATATGTGGGATGTCGCAGGTTGCCAAATACCTGGGGTGCCCGGGCTACAGACCACAGATCTTCCTGGGACTCTCCCGGGAGTCCCAATCTGTGGGAGACGTGACAGCCACTTAGGTTCCCTTAATGCACGTCTTTCTTCCTTTTCTGTCAGAGATCAGGATCTCGCTGGGCAGGGCATCTAAGAAGGCTTATTCTCCCTGGCTCCTGCACATCCCAGGGTGGGGTCCGGACTAAGTGATGAGCAGAGGGCCGCTGGAATTCCTGGGCTGACCTGGAAGGGAGGAGCAGCCGTTACCTGTCTCTTCCTTGTTATCAGCTGTGGAGCCTGCGTGTGACGGCCGGAGCCCCTGCTGCTGGAGTGGGCCAGGAGGCTTTTCCAGCGGGAGTTGTGGGAGCTAGGAGGAAGGCGGCAGGACACCGGGGTTGGCGCTCCCTGCCCACACAGGGTACCTCAGTCATTTCGGGACACATAGAGGCTCCTGTCTTCCACCCTAAAGTCTCACTCCTCTGAGCTCCCCTGAGCTCCCCTGAGCTCGTTCGTCGGTAATGTGGCTACATCTACCCTTTGTTCTGTACTGAGGGAGGTGAGTTGCGTGCAAAACCTCAAAAACTGTAGGTAGAAGGGCTCCTTTCCTGTTTTGTAGGGAAGGGTCTTCCCCAAACTTCCCTTGAATTCACAAGAGCAACCTGCACCCAGCCCCAGGCCCGTGCCAACCTCACACAGTCCTGTGTCGCTACAGGCGGCCTGGGCAGGGGAGCGGCCCAGGATGTGCAAGGATGCACACCCCATGGTTCAGAGTGGGGCCCCCTCCTCCTGGTCACTCCCTGACAGACTCCAGCAACTGTGCCTGTGCAGACTCTGCACCCAGGTGGCAGGTCACAGGGAGTCCTCACAGACTCCACCAACTGTGACTGCTCAGAGTCCCGGCCAGGGTCACAGGTCGTCCTGACCCAAGCAACTGCACCTGCTCAGTGTCCACGCCCAGGTCACAGGTCGTCCGAAATTCAAATTCCAACCACAATGACATACCCACTCACACACCCTAGGGAGGCTATTATTTTAAAAAAATGGAACCCCTGATTTGGGGTTAACGGCGCTGACCTGGGAGCGTGTTCCTGCTGCAAAACACACGGGAGGACTTACCGTGAAGCAGCAGACCTCACACGGCTAGGACGCCGGAGACTCTGAAGGCAGGACACAGAGGACGTTGCGCTGCGACGCCACGTTCCCTGGAAGGATGGAATTACTGTCAGGAAATTGCGTTCACGAACAACCACCTGAACACCCTGCCAGTGACACAGAGAGGACAGCGACCTCCCTCACAGAGGCTGAGCCAGACCCACGTCCAGCTCAGAGGCTGCTACCCCATTGGGGCGGAGAGGCCACTGCGTGGACGTCACAGCCGTGGCCACCACGTCCTGGGCGTGGGGGACCTCGGTGGGGTGGAGACTGCGGGTTCCCCGTTTCCACATGTCCCCACGGAGCCCCTCCCGGGTCTCTGAGGACCGGCCGCCCCTCAGCAGGCGGCCGCGGACGGGAAGGCGGTGCCCGCGGGGCTCGCACGGGAAGGTCGCACTCACCCTCGGGGCCTCACGTCTCAGGGTGGACGAGGAGGACGCAGTCGCTTCGGGTCTGAGGCCAGGCCGGCAGGCGGCATGGAGGCGGCCTCCGCGGGACGACGCTAACGTGGCGGCACCGCGTCCTCTCACGCCGCGGGCACAGCCGCCGCGGGACATGAAGGGCGCTGCGCCACCTGGTGGCTCGCGCCGGTACTGCAGCCCTCGCTGCTCATCGGGGCGGGGACGGCGGGGCCAACACTCTCCCCTGGCCTTGCCGGAGAACCAGTGAGACTCCGAGTTCAGCGTCTTCCCAGCCAGGATCTGGAAACGGAAAATCAGAAGGGCTCACTGTCCTGTGTCTTTCAGAAAAACGGGGAGGGAGGGAACAATTAAGGGGAAAACATATGGAAGGAAATCAGCGTAGCTATAAACTTTACAACTGACATCAAAATTCATTCAAAACCGTCCTCAGACTTCAACTGCAATGCAAACCTTTAAAGATTCGGGGAAGAAACAAAAAAGAAAATTGACGTGGCCTTGGGTTTGGTGATGGGTTTTAACACACAACAACAAAAAGAATCTGATCCACAACAGAAAAAGAATACCATGGCTCTTATAACGTTCAATAGCCATCCTCTGTGAAAGACCCAATTCAGAGAATAAAAAGACAAGCCACGGAATGATAAGAAATATGTGCAAAATACATACCGGAGGAACAATTCACACCCTACATATAAAAAGAAGTCTTAAAACTCAACAAGAAGAAGACAAACTCCTCGATTACAAAGGGGTACAGATCTCAACACACACGTGACCAAAGAACATATAGAGATGGCAAATAATCATACAAAAAGATGCTCAGCATCATATATCGCTAGGGAATAGCAGATTACAGCAGCAATGAGATACCAGAGCACACCTGCTAGAATGACTAAACTCTTTAAAAAAGAAAACAAGAAAAGAACAAACCACTGCTGGAGGAAAGGCAGGCATTCTCATCCATTGCTGGGAGAATGCATCATGGTACACAGTCACTCTGGAAGACAGCGTAGAAGACTAGAGTATGCCACCCCAAGATATAGCTCTTTTTCTTGGCGTTATTGTTTTGGACAGGGTCTCTGTGACCCAGGCGGGAGTGCAGTGGCACGAACACAGATCACTGCCACCTTGAACTTCCACGCTGGAGCGATCCTAAGCCTCCCAAGTAGCTGGGACTACAGGCATGAGCCACTACAGCCAAATAAATTTTTGTGTGTGCCTACGGATGGGTCCTTGCTATATTGCCCAAGGGTGACTGGCATGCAGACCAGGGCTCATCCGTGGGATGTCCCAGATTCTCTACGTGTCAGTGAAGGGGCGGGTGGGGGACTGGCCTACAGACCAAGGCTCTACTCTGGGAATTCCCAGGTTCCCTAAATCCCAGGGGGGACAGGCCTACACAGCAGGGCTCATCTGTGGGATGTCCCAGGTTCTCTAAATCACAGGGTGGGAGGGCCCTACAGACCAAGGCTCAACTGTGGGACATCCCAGGTTCCCTAAATCCCTGGGGGGGGGGGCTGTCCTACAAACCACGGATTAGCTGTGGGATGTCCCAGCTTCCCTAAATCCCTGGGGGGACTGACCTACAGACCAAGGCTCACCCGTGGGCTGCCCCAGGTTCCCAAATCCCTGGGGGGCACTGGCCTACAGACCAGGCTTCATCTGTGGAATGGTCCAGGTCCCCTTAATTCCTGGGGGGGACTGGCGTACATACCGAGCTCATCTGTGGGCTGTCCCATGTTCCCTACATCCCTGGGGGGACTGGCGTACAGACCACGGCTCATCCTCGGGATGTCCCAGGTCTTTAAATACCTGGGGGGACTGATCTACAGACCAGGGATCATCTGAGGCCTGTCCCAGGTTCCCTAAATCCCTGTTGGGGAGTGGCCTAAAAACCGGGGCTCCTCTGTGGGCTGTCCCAGGTCCCACAAATCGCTGAGGGGACTGGCCTACAGCCCAGGGCTCATCTGTGGGATGTCTCAGAGTCCCTAAACATCTGGGGAGGACAGGCCTATAAACCAGGGCTTATTTGTGGGACCTCCCAGGTTCCCTAAATCACGGGGGGGAGGGGGGACTGACATACAGACAAAGGCTCAACTGTGGGATGTCCCAAGTTGCCGAAATACCTTGGGGACTAATTTACAGACCAGGGCTCACCTGTGGGCTGGCCCAGTGCCCAAACTCCCTGGGGAAGACTAGGCTACATGCGAGGACTCACCTGAGGGCTGTCCCAGGTTCCCTAAATCTCTTGGGGGACTACCCTACAGACTACAGCTATTCCAGGTCCCCACAATCTCTGGGGGCCTGTCCTTCAAACAGGGCACCTCTGTGGGATGTTCCCAGGTTCCCTAAATCCCCGGGGGTGACTTGTCTACACACCAAAGCTTCTCTGTCGGGTGGCCCAGGTTGCTGAAATCACTGTGGGACTGTGTACAGACCAGGGCTCCTCTGTGGGCTGTCCAGGTTCCCTAAATCCCTGGGGGGACTAGCCTACACACCAGAGCTCATCGGTGGGATGTCCCAGGCTCCCTAAATCCCTTGGGGGACTGGTCTACACCCCAGGGTTCATCTGTGGCCTGTCCCAGGTTCCCTAAATCCCTGGGGGGACTTGCCTACAGCCCAGGGCTCATCTGTGGGACGTCCCAGAATCCCTAAACATCAGGGGAGGATAGGCGTATAAACCAGGGCTTATTTGTGGGGCGTCCCAGGTTCCCTAAATCATGGGGGATGGGGGGGTGGGCACGGATATACAGGCAAAGGCTCACCTGTGGGATGTCCCAAGTTGCCCAAATACCTTGGGGACTAATTTACAGACCAGGGCTCACCTGTGGGCTGGCCCAGTGCCCAAACTGCCTGGGGAAGACTAGGCTATATACCAGGACTCACCTGAGGGCTGTCCCAGGTTCCCTAAATCTCTTGGGGGACTACCCTACAGACTACAGCTATTCCAGGTCCCCACAATCCCTGGGGGCCTGGCCTACAAGCAGGGGACCTCTCTGGGATGTCCCAGGTTCCCTAAATCCCCGGGGCTGACTTGTCTACACACCAAAGCTTCTCTGTCGGGTGGCCCAGGTTGCTGAAATTACTGTAGGACTGTGTACAGACCAGGGCTCCTCTGTGGGCTGTCCAGGTTCCCTAAATCCCTGGGGGGACTAGCCTACACACCAGAGCTCATCGGTGGGATGTCCCAGGCTCCCTAAATCCCTTGGGGGACTGGTCTACACCCCAGGGTTCATCTGTGGGCTGTCCCAGGTTCCCTAAATCCCTAGGGGGACTGGCCTACAGCCCAGGGCTCATCTGTGGGACGTCCCAGAGTCCCTAAACATCTGGGGAGGACAGGCCTATAAACCAGGGCTTATTTGTGGGGCATCCCAGGTTCCCTAAATCATGGGGGATGGGGGGGTGGGCACGGATATACAGGCAAAGGCTCAACTGTGGGATGTCCCAAGTTGCCCAAATACCTTGGGGACTAATTTACAGACCAGGGCTCACCTGTGGGCTGGCCCAGTGCCCAAACTGCCTGGGGAAGACTAGGCTACATACCAGGACTCACCTGAGGGCTGTCCCAGGTTCCCTAAATCTCTTGGGGGACTACCCTACAGACTACAGCTATTCCAGGTCCCCACAATCCCTAGGGGCCTGGCCTACAAGCAGGGCACCTCTCTGGAATGTCCCAGGTTCATTAAATCCCCGGGGGTGACTTGTCTACACACCTAAGCTTATCTGTCGGGTGGCCCAGGGTGCTGAAATCACTGTGGGACTGTCTACAGACCTGGGCTCCTCTGTGGGCTATCCCAGGTTCCCTAAATCCCTGGGGGCACTGGCCTACAGACCAGAGCTCATCTGTGGGATGTATCAGGTTTCCTAAGTCACCCTGGCAGAACTGGCCCACGGACCGGGGCTCATATGTGGGATGTCGCAGGTTGCCAAATACCTGGGGTGCCCGGGCTACAGACCACAGATCTTCCTGGGACTCTCCCGGGAGTCCCAATCTGTGGGAGACGTGACAGCCACTTAGGTTCCCTTAATGCACGTCTTTCTTCCTTTTCTGTCAGAGATCAGGATCTCGCTGGGCAGGGCATCTAAGAAGGCTTATTCTCCCTGGCTCCTGCACATCCCAGGGTGGGGTCCGGACTAAGTGATGAGCAGAGGGCCGCTGGAATTCCTGGGCTGACCTGGAAGGGAGGAGCAGCCGTTACCTGTCTCTTCCTTGTTATCAGCTGTGGAGCCTGCGTGTGACGGCCGGAGCCCCTGCTGCTGGAGTGGGCCAGGAGGCTTTTCCAGCGGGAGTTGTGGGAGCTAGGAGGAAGGCGGCAGGACACCGGGGTTGGCGCTCCCTGCCCACACAGGGTACCTCAGTCATTTCGGGACACATAGAGGCTCCTGTCTTCCACCCTAAAGTCTCACTCCTCTGAGCTCCCCTGAGCTCCCCTGAGCTCGTTCGTCGGTAATGTGGCTACATCTACCCTTTGTTCTGTACTGAGGGAGGTGAGTTGCGTGCAAAACCTCAAAAACTGTAGGTAGAAGGGCTCCTTTCCTGTTTTGTAGGGAAGGGTCTTCCCCAAACTTCCCTTGAATTCACAAGAGCAACCTGCACCCAGCCCCAGGCCCGTGCCAACCTCACACAGTCCTGTGTCGCTACAGGCGGCCTGGGCAGGGGAGCGGCCCAGGATGTGCAAGGATGCACACCCAATGGTTCAGAGTGGGGCCCCCTCCTCCTGGTCACTCCCTGACAGACTCCAGCAACTGTGCCTGTGCAGACTCTGCACCCAGGTGGCAGGTCACAGGGAGTCCTCACAGACTCCACCAACTGTGACTGCTCAGAGTCCCGGCCAGGGTCACAGGTCGTCCTGACCCAAGCAACTGCACCTGCTCAGTGTCCACGCCCAGGTCACAGGTCGTCCGAAATTCAAATTCCAACCACAATGACATACCCACTCACACACCCTAGGGAGGCTATTATTTTAAAAAAATGGAACCCCTGATTTGGGGTTAACGGCGCTGACCTGGGAGCGTGTTCCTGCTGCAAAACACACGGGAGGACTTACCGTGAAGCAGCAGACCTCACACGGCTAGGACGCCGGAGACTCTGAAGGCAGGACACAGAGGACGTTGCGCTGCGACGCCACGTTCCCTGGAAGGATGGAATTACTGTCAGGAAATTGCGTTCACGAACAACCACCTGAACACCCTGCCAGTGACACAGAGAGGACAGCGACCTCCCTCACAGAGGCTGAGCCAGACCCACGTCCAGCTCAGAGGCTGCTACCCCATTGGGGCGGAGAGGCCACTGCGTGGACGTCACAGCCGTGGCCACCACGTCCTGGGCGTGGGGGACCTCGGTGGGGTGGAGACTGCGGGTTCCCCGTTTCCACATGTCCCCACGGAGCCCCTCCCGGGTCTCTGAGGACCGGCCGCCCCTCAGCAGGCGGCCGCGGACGGGAAGGCGGTGCCCGCGGGGCTCGCACGGGAAGGTCGCACTCACCCTCGGGGCCTCACGTCTCAGGGTGGACGAGGAGGACGCAGTCGCTTCGGGTCTGAGGCCAGGCCGGCAGGCGGCATGGAGGCGGCCTCCGCGGGACGACGCTAACGTGGCGGCACCGCGTCCTCTCACGCCGCGGGCACAGCCGCCGCGGGACATGAAGGGCGCTGCGCCACCTGGTGGCTCGCGCCGGTACTGCAGCCCTCGCTGCTCATCGGGGCGGGGACGGCGGGGCCAACACTCTCCCCTGGCCTTGCCGGAGAACCAGTGAGACTCCGAGTTCAGCGTCTTCCCAGCCAGGATCTGGAAACGGAAAATCAGAAGGGCTCACTGTCCTGTGTCTTTCAGAAAAACGGGGAGGGAGGGAACAATTAAGGGGAAAACATATGGAAGGAAATCAGCGTAGCTATAAACTTTACAACTGACATCAAAATTCATTCAAAACCGTCCTCAGACTTCAACTGCAATGCAAACCTTTAAAGATTCGGGGAAGAAACAAAAAAGAAAATTGACGTGGCCTTGGGTTTGGTGATGGGTTTTAACACACAACAACAAAAAGAATCTGATCCACAACAGAAAAAGAATACCATGGCTCTTATAACGTTCAATAGCCATCCTCTGTGAAAGACCCAATTCAGAGAATAAAAAGACAAGCCACGGAATGATAAGAAATATGTGCAAAATACATACCGGAGGAACAATTCACACCCTACATATAAAAAGAAGTCTTAAAACTCAACAAGAAGAAGACAAACTCCTCGATTACAAAGGGGTACAGATCTCAACACACACGTGACCAAAGAACATATAGAGATGGCAAATAATCATACAAAAAGATGCTCAGCATCATATATCGCTAGGGAATAGCAGATTACAGCAGCAATGAGATACCAGAGCACACCTGCTAGAATGACTAAACTCTTTAAAAAAGAAAACAAGAAAAGAACAAACCACTGCTGGAGGAAAGGCAGGCATTCTCATCCATTGCTGGGAGAATGCATCATGGTACACAGTCACTCTGGAAGACAGCGTAGAAGACTAGAGTATGCCACCCCAAGATATAGCTCTTTTTCTTGGCGTTATTGTTTTGGACAGGGTCTCTGTGACCCAGGCGGGAGTGCAGTGGCACGAACACAGATCACTGCCACCTTGAACTTCCACGCTGGAGCGATCCTAAGCCTCCCAAGTAGCTGGGACTACAGGCATGAGCCACTACAGCCAAATAAATTTTTGTGTGTGCCTACGGATGGGTCCTTGCTATATTGCCCAAGGGTGACTGGCATGCAGACCAGGGCTCATCCGTGGGATGTCCCAGATTCTCTACGTGTCAGTGAAGGGGCGGGTGGGGGACTGGCCTACAGACCAAGGCTCTACTCTGGGAATTCCCAGGTTCCCTAAATCCCAGGGGGGACAGGCCTACACAGCAGGGCTCATCTGTGGGATGTCCCAGGTTCTCTAAATCACAGGGTGGGAGGGCCCTACAGACCAAGGCTCAACTGTGGGACATCCCAGGTTCCCTAAATCCCTGGGGGGGGGGCTGTCCTACAAACCACGGATTAGCTGTGGGATGTCCCAGCTTCCCTAAATCCCTGGGGGGACTGACCTACAGACCAAGGCTCACCCGTGGGCTGCCCCAGGTTCCCAAATCCCTGGGGGGCACTGGCCTACAGACCAGGCTTCATCTGTGGAATGGTCCAGGTCCCCTTAATTCCTGGGGGGGACTGGCGTACATACCGAGCTCATCTGTGGGCTGTCCCATGTTCCCTACATCC